>NC_142668.1:5039800-7439800 GCF_026168435.1 Sesamum indicum
TCCGATTACGGATGTTTCTCCGAACCATGGTGGACTACCGGATTGGAGATGGGAGGCATTTCTTCCTGTGGTAGGATCCATGGAACCACCTAGGCCCTCTTTGTGACTCTTTCCCACGAGGACCGAGGCTACTTGGACTGCATGAGTCATCCAGACTCAGCATGGTGATTCATGAACGAGTATGGCAGTGGCCCCTTATCACGGATCTTGAGTGTTTGGAGATCACACATGTGCTCCCCACTATTTTTGGAGGGGATGACCGTATAATTTGGAGATTTGAGAATGATCGACCAACTGCACAGGCTATTTATGAGTTATTTGACCCACTAGGACCGAAAGTAGGCTGGTTTTCAGTACTTTCGGGATCACTTAAAATACCTCGTCACAACTTTAATCTATGGCTTGCCATCCAAAGCAAGTTGGCTACGACAGATAAACCATGGCTTGCTCACCTTGGCCCATGTATCCTATGCAATGAAGGAATGACAGAGACACATGCACATTTATTCTTCCAATGCAAATTTAGGTTAAGATGCCTCACGGAAATTCGAAAAACGATACGGTTCTTGTGGCCCAATAGAGAGTGAAAAGATGACATTACACGGGCTTCACGGAGATGGAGGGGTAAACACATCATCAACATGTCTTGTAGAGCACTACTTGCATCATGTCTTTACCACGTTTGGAAGGAAAGAAACCTGAGACGATTCGATCACACCGAGAGGACGCCTCATACCATAGCATTACTGATCATTGAGGACATTAGACAGCGAATCCATAGCATCACACTATCTAGATCAGTCAGTACACGTGCTTTATTTCGATTATGGCGAATCCCTTGGCCTGTCGAGTGATAAACCATTTGGGGACCATATTGTTGTACTGTACCAATTTTACTTAATGAAACTTACTTTTACCAAAAAAAAAAAGTTTCGTAGAATTCTGAGAACGTTCAAAGTTTAGCTGTTTTGCACAATTTTATTAAAACAAGTTTGTTTCCCTTTTCTTCTAACTTGTAGTTATTATTAGGTTTAGCAAATTTACCACACAAAAGAATTGGTCTAGACCAACGTTTGGGTCAAGTTTCGTGGAATTTTGAGAATGTTCAAAATTTAGCTGTTTGGCACGGTTTTATATAAGCAAGTTTGTTTCCCATTTCTACTAATTTATAGTTAGTATTACACTTAGCAAATTTATGACACATATGCATGGGTCTAGACCAACCTCTATATGGACGATTACGGACCAAAGCGGCTCATGGGGATGGAGGAAAATCCTCCGATTACGGATGTTTCTCCGAACCATGGTGGACTACCGGATTGGAGATGGGAGGCATTTCTTCCTGTGGTAGGATCCATGGAACCACCTAGGCCCTCTTTGTGACTCTTTCCCACGAGGACCGAGGCTACTTGGACTGCATGAGTCATCCAGACTCAGCATGGTGATTCATGAACGAGTATGGCAGTGGCCCCTTATCACGGATCTTGAGTGTTTGGAGATCACACATGTGCTCCCCACTATTTTTGGAGGGGATGACCGTATAATTTGGAGATTTGAGAATGATCGACCAACTGCACAGGCTATTTATGAGTTATTTGACCCACTAGGACCGAAAGTAGGCTGGTTTTCAGTACTTTCGGGATCACTTAAAATACCTCGTCACAACTTTATTCTATGGCTTGCCATCCAAAGCAAGTTGGCTACGACAGATAAACCATGGCTTGCTCACCTTGGCCCATGTATCCTATGCAATGAAGGAATGACAGAGACACATGCACATTTATTCTTCCAATGCAAATTTAGGTTAAGATGCCTCACGGAAATTCGAAAAACGATACGGTTCTTGTGGCCCAATAGAGAGTGAAAAGATGACATTACACGGGCTTCACGGAGATGGAGGGGTAAACACATCATCAACATGTCTTGTAGAGCACTACTTGCATCATGTCTTTACCACGTTTGGAAGGAAAGAAACCTGAGACGATTCGATCACACCGAGAGGACGCCTCATACCATAGCATTACTGATCATTGAGGACATTAGACAGCGAATCCATAGCATCACACTATCTAGATCAGTCAGTACACGTGCTTTATTTCGATTATGGCGAATCCCTTGGCCTGTCGAGTGATAAACCATTTGGGGACCATATTGTTGTACTGTACCAATTTTACTTAATGAAACTTACTTTTACCAAAAAAAAAAAGTTTCGTAGAATTCTGAGAACGTTCAAAGTTTAGCTGTTTTGCACAATTTTATTAAAACAAGTTTGTTTCCCTTTTCTTCTAACTTGTAGTTATTATTAGGTTTAGCAAATTTACCACACAAAAGAATTGGTCTAGACCAACGTTTGGGTCAAGTTTCGTGGAATTTTGAGAATGTTCAAAATTTAGCTGTTTGGCACGGTTTTATATAAGCAAGTTTGTTTCCCATTTCTACTAATTTATAGTTAGTATTACACTTAGCAAATTTATGACACATATGCATGGGTCTAGACCAACCTCTATATGGACGATTACGGACCAAAGCGGCTCATGGGGATGGAGGAAAATCCTCCGATTACGGATGTTTCTCCGAACCATGGTGGACTACCGGATTGGAGATGGGAGGCATTTCTTCCTGTGGTAGGATCCATGGAACCACCTAGGCCCTCTTTGTGACTCTTTCCCACGAGGACCGAGGCTACTTGGACTGCATGAGTCATCCAGACTCAGCATGGTGATTCATGAACGAGTATGGCAGTGGCCCCTTATCACGGATCTTGAGTGTTTGGAGATCACACATGTGCTCCCCACTATTTTTGGAGGGGATGACCGTATAATTTGGAGATTTGAGAATGATCGACCAACTGCACAGGCTATTTATGAGTTATTTGACCCACTAGGACCGAAAGTAGGCTGGTTTTCAGTACTTTCGGGATCACTTAAAATACCTCGTCACAACTTTATTCTATGGCTTGCCATCCAAAGCAAGTTGGCTACGACAGATAAACCATGGCTTGCTCACCTTGGCCCATGTATCCTATGCAATGAAGGAATGACAGAGACACATGCACATTTATTCTTCCAATGCAAATTTAGGTTAAGATGCCTCACGGAAATTCGAAAAACGATACGGTTCTTGTGGCCCAATAGAGAGTGAAAAGATGACATTACACGGGCTTCACGGAGATGGAGGGGTAAACACATCATCAACATGTCTTGTAGAGCACTACTTGCATCATGTCTTTACCACGTTTGGAAGGAAAGAAACCTGAGACGATTCGATCACACCGAGAGGACGCCTCATACCATAGCATTACTGATCATTGAGGACATTAGACAGCGAATCCATAGCATCACACTATCTAGATCAGTCAGTACACGTGCTTTATTTCGATTATGGCGAATCCCTTGGCCTGTCGAGTGATAAACCATTTGGGGACCATATTGTTGTACTGTACCAATTTTACTTAATGAAACTTACTTTTACCAAAAAAAAAAAGTTTCGTAGAATTCTGAGAACGTTCAAAGTTTAGCTGTTTTGCACAATTTTATTAAAACAAGTTTGTTTCCCTTTTCTTCTAACTTGTAGTTATTATTAGGTTTAGCAAATTTACCACACAAAAGAATTGGTCTAGACCAACGTTTGGGTCAAGTTTCGTGGAATTTGAGAATGTTCAAAATTTAGCTGTTTGGCACGGTTTTATATAAGCAAGTTTGTTTCCCATTTCTACTAATTTATAGTTAGTATTACACTTAGCAAATTTATGACACATATGCATGGGTCTAGACCAACCTCTATATGGACGATTACGGACCAAAGCGGCTCATGGGGATGGAGGAAAATCCTCCGATTACGGATGTTTCTCCGAACCATGGTGGACTACCGGATTGGAGATGGGAGGCATTTCTTCCTGTGGTAGGATCCATGGAACCACCTAGGCCCTCTTTGTGACTCTTTCCCACGAGGACCGAGGCTACTTGGACTGCATGAGTCATCCAGACTCAGCATGGTGATTCATGAACGAGTATGGCAGTGGCCCCTTATCACGGATCTTGAGTGTTTGGAGATCACACATGTGCTCCCCACTATTTTTGGAGGGGATGACCGTATAATTTGGAGATTTGAGAATGATCGACCAACTGCACAGGCTATTTATGAGTTATTTGACCCACTAGGACCGAAAGTAGGCTGGTTTTCAGTACTTTCGGGATCACTTAAAATACCTCGTCACAACTTTAATCTATGGCTTGCCATCCAAAGCAAGTTGGCTACGACAGATAAACCATGGCTTGCTCACCTTGGCCCATGTATCCTATGCAATGAAGGAATGACAGAGACACATGCACATTTATTCTTCCAATGCAAATTTAGGTTAAGATGCCTCACGGAAATTCGAAAAACGATACGGTTCTTGTGGCCCAATAGAGAGTGAAAAGATGACATTACACGGGCTTCACGGAGATGGAGGGGTAAACACATCATCAACATGTCTTGTAGAGCACTACTTGCATCATGTCTTTACCACGTTTGGAAGGAAAGAAACCTGAGACGATTCGATCACACCGAGAGGACGCCTCATACCATAGCATTACTGATCATTGAGGACATTAGACAGCGAATCCATAGCATCACACTATCTAGATCAGTCAGTACACGTGCTTTATTTCGATTATGGCGAATCCCTTGGCCTGTCGAGTGATAAACCATTTGGGGACCATATTGTTGTACTGTACCAATTTTACTTAATGAAACTTACTTTTACCAAAAAAAAAAAGTTTCGTAGAATTCTGAGAACGTTCAAAGTTTAGCTGTTTTGCACAATTTTATTAAAACAAGTTTGTTTCCCTTTTCTTCTAACTTGTAGTTATTATTAGGTTTAGCAAATTTACCACACAAAAGAATTGGTCTAGACCAACGTTTGGGTCAAGTTTCGTGGAATTTTGAGAATGTTCAAAATTTAGCTGTTTGGCACGGTTTTATATAAGCAAGTTTGTTTCCCATTTCTACTAATTTATAGTTAGTATTACACTTAGCAAATTTATGACACATATGCATGGGTCTAGACCAACCTCTATATGGACGATTACGGACCAAAGCGGCTCATGGGGATGGAGGAAAATCCTCCGATTACGGATGTTTCTCCGAACCATGGTGGACTACCGGATTGGAGATGGGAGGCATTTCTTCCTGTGGTAGGATCCATGGAACCACCTAGGCCCTCTTTGTGACTCTTTCCCACGAGGACCGAGGCTACTTGGACTGCATGAGTCATCCAGACTCAGCATGGTGATTCATGAACGAGTATGGCAGTGGCCCCTTATCACGGATCTTGAGTGTTTGGAGATCACACATGTGCTCCCCACTATTTTTGGAGGGGATGACCGTATAATTTGGAGATTTGAGAATGATCGACCAACTGCACAGGCTATTTATGAGTTATTTGACCCACTAGGACCGAAAGTAGGCTGGTTTTCAGTACTTTCGGGATCACTTAAAATACCTCGTCACAACTTTATTCTATGGCTTGCCATCCAAAGCAAGTTGGCTACGACAGATAAACCATGGCTTGCTCACCTTGGCCCATGTATCCTATGCAATGAAGGAATGACAGAGACACATGCACATTTATTCTTCCAATGCAAATTTAGGTTAAGATGCCTCACGGAAATTCGAAAAACGATACGGTTCTTGTGGCCCAATAGAGAGTGAAAAGATGACATTACACGGGCTTCACGGAGATGGAGGGGTAAACACATCATCAACATGTCTTGTAGAGCACTACTTGCATCATGTCTTTACCACGTTTGGAAGGAAAGAAACCTGAGACGATTCGATCACACCGAGAGGACGCCTCATACCATAGCATTACTGATCATTGAGGACATTAGACAGCGAATCCATAGCATCACACTATCTAGATCAGTCAGTACACGTGCTTTATTTCGATTATGGCGAATCCCTTGGCCTGTCGAGTGATAAACCATTTGGGGACCATATTGTTGTACTGTACCAATTTTACTTAATGAAACTTACTTTTACCAAAAAAAAAAAGTTTCGTAGAATTCTGAGAACGTTCAAAGTTTAGCTGTTTTGCACAATTTTATTAAAACAAGTTTGTTTCCCTTTTCTTCTAACTTGTAGTTATTATTAGGTTTAGCAAATTTACCACACAAAAGAATTGGTCTAGACCAACGTTTGGGTCAAGTTTCGTGGAATTTTGAGAATGTTCAAATTTAGCTGTTTGGCACG
The DNA here is from genome assembly GCF_026168435.1 of Sesamum indicum. NCBI lineage: Eukaryota > Viridiplantae > Streptophyta > Magnoliopsida > Lamiales > Pedaliaceae > Sesamum > Sesamum indicum. Next base: position 5,046,035 of record NC_142668.1, read on the forward strand.
GTTTTATATAAGCAAGTTTGTTTCCCATTTCTACTAATTTATAGTTAGTATTACACTTAGCAAATTTATGACACATATGCATGGGTCTAGACCAACCTCTATATGGACGATTACGGACCAAAGCGGCTCATGGGGATGGAGGAAAATCCTCCGATTACGGATGTTTCTCCGAACCATGGTGGACTACCGGATTGGAGATGGGAGGCATTTCTTCCTGTGGTAGGATCCATGGAACCACCTAGGCCCTCTTTGTGACTCTTTCCCACGAGGACCGAGGCTACTTGGACTGCATGAGTCATCCAGACTCAGCATGGTGATTCATGAACGAGTATGGCAGTGGCCCCTTATCACGGATCTTGAGTGTTTGGAGATCACACATGTGCTCCCCACTATTTTTGGAGGGGATGACCGTATAATTTGGAGATTTGAGAATGATCGACCAACTGCACAGGCTATTTATGAGTTATTTGACCCACTAGGACCGAAAGTAGGCTGGTTTTCAGTACTTTCGGGATCACTTAAAATACCTCGTCACAACTTTATTCTATGGCTTGCCATCCAAAGCAAGTTGGCTACGACAGATAAACCATGGCTTGCTCACCTTGGCCCATGTATCCTATGCAATGAAGGAATGACAGAGACACATGCACATTTATTCTTCCAATGCAAATTTAGGTTAAGATGCCTCACGGAAATTCGAAAAACGATACGGTTCTTGTGGCCCAATAGAGAGTGAAAAGATGACATTACACGGGCTTCACGGAGATGGAGGGGTAAACACATCATCAACATGTCTTGTAGAGCACTACTTGCATCATGTCTTTACCACGTTTGGAAGGAAAGAAACCTGAGACGATTCGATCACACCGAGAGGACGCCTCATACCATAGCATTACTGATCATTGAGGACATTAGACAGCGAATCCATAGCATCACACTATCTAGATCAGTCAGTACACGTGCTTTATTTCGATTATGGCGAATCCCTTGGCCTGTCGAGTGATAAACCATTTGGGGACCATATTGTTGTACTGTACCAATTTTACTTAATGAAACTTACTTTTACCAAAAAAAAAAAGTTTCGTAGAATTCTGAGAACGTTCAAAGTTTAGCTGTTTTGCACAATTTTATTAAAACAAGTTTGTTTCCCTTTTCTTCTAACTTGTAGTTATTATTAGGTTTAGCAAATTTACCACACAAAAGAATTGGTCTAGACCAACGTTTGGGTCAAGTTTCGTGGAATTTTGAGAATGTTCAAAATTTAGCTGTTTGGCACGGTTTTATATAAGCAAGTTTGTTTCCCATTTCTACTAATTTATAGTTAGTATTACACTTAGCAAATTTATGACACATATGCATGGGTCTAGACCAACCTCTATATGGACGATTACGGACCAAAGCGGCTCATGGGGATGGAGGAAAATCCTCCGATTACGGATGTTTCTCCGAACCATGGTGGACTACCGGATTGGAGATGGGAGGCATTTCTTCCTGTGGTAGGATCCATGGAACCACCTAGGCCCTCTTTGTGACTCTTTCCCACGAGGACCGAGGCTACTTGGACTGCATGAGTCATCCAGACTCAGCATGGTGATTCATGAACGAGTATGGCAGTGGCCCCTTATCACGGATCTTGAGTGTTTGGAGATCACACATGTGCTCCCCACTATTTTTGGAGGGGATGACCGTATAATTTGGAGATTTGAGAATGATCGACCAACTGCACAGGCTATTTATGAGTTATTTGACCCACTAGGACCGAAAGTAGGCTGGTTTTCAGTACTTTCGGGATCACTTAAAATACCTCGTCACAACTTTATTCTATGGCTTGCCATCCAAAGCAAGTTGGCTACGACAGATAAACCATGGCTTGCTCACCTTGGCCCATGTATCCTATGCAATGAAGGAATGACAGAGACACATGCACATTTATTCTTCCAATGCAAATTTAGGTTAAGATGCCTCACGGAAATTCGAAAAACGATACGGTTCTTGTGGCCCAATAGAGAGTGAAAAGATGACATTACACGGGCTTCACGGAGATGGAGGGGTAAACACATCATCAACATGTCTTGTAGAGCACTACTTGCATCATGTCTTTACCACGTTTGGAAGGAAAGAAACCTGAGACGATTCGATCACACCGAGAGGACGCCTCATACCATAGCATTACTGATCATTGAGGACATTAGACAGCGAATCCATAGCATCACACTATCTAGATCAGTCAGTACACGTGCTTTATTTCGATTATGGCGAATCCCTTGGCCTGTCGAGTGATAAACCATTTGGGGACCATATTGTTGTACTGTACCAATTTTACTTAATGAAACTTACTTTTACCAAAAAAAAAAAGTTTCGTAGAATTCTGAGAACGTTCAAAGTTTAGCTGTTTTGCACAATTTTATTAAAACAAGTTTGTTTCCCTTTTCTTCTAACTTGTAGTTATTATTAGGTTTAGCAAATTTACCACACAAAAGAATTGGTCTAGACCAACGTTTGGGTCAAGTTTCGTGGAATTTTGAGAATGTTCAAAATTTAGCTGTTTGGCACGGTTTTATATAAGCAAGTTTGTTTCCCATTTCTACTAATTTATAGTTAGTATTACACTTAGCAAATTTATGACACATATGCATGGGTCTAGACCAACCTCTATATGGACGATTACGGACCAAAGCGGCTCATGGGGATGGAGGAAAATCCTCCGATTACGGATGTTTCTCCGAACCATGGTGGACTACCGGATTGGAGATGGGAGGCATTTCTTCCTGTGGTAGGATCCATGGAACCACCTAGGCCCTCTTTGTGACTCTTTCCCACGAGGACCGAGGCTACTTGGACTGCATGAGTCATCCAGACTCAGCATGGTGATTCATGAACGAGTATGGCAGTGGCCCCTTATCACGGATCTTGAGTGTTTGGAGATCACACATGTGCTCCCCACTATTTTTGGAGGGGATGACCGTATAATTTGGAGATTTGAGAATGATCGACCAACTGCACAGGCTATTTATGAGTTATTTGACCCACTAGGACCGAAAGTAGGCTGGTTTTCAGTACTTTCGGGATCACTTAAAATACCTCGTCACAACTTTATTCTATGGCTTGCCATCCAAAGCAAGTTGGCTACGACAGATAAACCATGGCTTGCTCACCTTGGCCCATGTATCCTATGCAATGAAGGAATGACAGAGACACATGCACATTTATTCTTCCAATGCAAATTTAGGTTAAGATGCCTCACGGAAATTCGAAAAACGATACGGTTCTTGTGGCCCAATAGAGAGTGAAAAGATGACATTACACGGGCTTCACGGAGATGGAGGGGTAAACACATCATCAACATGTCTTGTAGAGCACTACTTGCATCATGTCTTTACCACGTTTGGAAGGAAAGAAACCTGAGACGATTCGATCACACCGAGAGGACGCCTCATACCATAGCATTACTGATCATTGAGGACATTAGACAGCGAATCCATAGCATCACACTATCTAGATCAGTCAGTACACGTGCTTTATTTCGATTATGGCGAATCCCTTGGCCTGTCGAGTGATAAACCATTTGGGGACCATATTGTTGTACTGTACCAATTTTACTTAATGAAACTTACTTTTACCAAAAAAAAAAAGTTTCGTAGAATTCTGAGAACGTTCAAAGTTTAGCTGTTTTGCACAATTTTATTAAAACAAGTTTGTTTCCCTTTTCTTCTAACTTGTAGTTATTATTAGGTTTAGCAAATTTACCACACAAAAGAATTGGTCTAGACCAACGTTTGGGTCAAGTTTCGTGGAATTTTGAGAATGTTCAAAATTTAGCTGTTTGGCACGGTTTTATATAAGCAAGTTTGTTTCCCATTTCTACTAATTTATAGTTAGTATTACACTTAGCAAATTTATGACACATATGCATGGGTCTAGACCAACCTCTATATGGACGATTACGGACCAAAGCGGCTCATGGGGATGGAGGAAAATCCTCCGATTACGGATGTTTCTCCGAACCATGGTGGACTACCGGATTGGAGATGGGAGGCATTTCTTCCTGTGGTAGGATCCATGGAACCACCTAGGCCCTCTTTGTGACTCTTTCCCACGAGGACCGAGGCTACTTGGACTGCATGAGTCATCCAGACTCAGCATGGTGATTCATGAACGAGTATGGCAGTGGCCCCTTATCACGGATCTTGAGTGTTTGGAGATCACACATGTGCTCCCCACTATTTTTGGAGGGGATGACCGTATAATTTGGAGATTTGAGAATGATCGACCAACTGCACAGGCTATTTATGAGTTATTTGACCCACTAGGACCGAAAGTAGGCTGGTTTTCAGTACTTTCGGGATCACTTAAAATACCTCGTCACAACTTTATTCTATGGCTTGCCATCCAAAGCAAGTTGGCTACGACAGATAAACCATGGCTTGCTCACCTTGGCCCATGTATCCTATGCAATGAAGGAATGACAGAGACACATGCACATTTATTCTTCCAATGCAAATTTAGGTTAAGATGCCTCACGGAAATTCGAAAAACGATACGGTTCTTGTGGCCCAATAGAGAGTGAAAAGATGACATTACACGGGCTTCACGGAGATGGAGGGGTAAACACATCATCAACATGTCTTATAGAGCACTACTTGCATCATGTCTTTACCACGTTTGGAAGGAAAGAAACCTGAGACGATTCGATCACACCGAGAGGACGCCTCATACCATAGCATTACTGATCATTGAGGACATTAGACAGCGAATCCATAGCATCACACTATCTAGATCAGTCAGTACACGTGCTTTATTTCGATTATGGCGAATCCCTTGGCCTGTCGAGTGATAAACCATTTGGGGACCATATTGTTGTACTGTACCAATTTTACTTAATGAAACTTACTTTTACCAAAAAAAAAAAGTTTCGTAGAATTCTGAGAACGTTCAAAGTTTAGCTGTTTTGCACAATTTTATTAAAACAAGTTTGTTTCCCTTTTCTTCTAACTTGTAGTTATTATTAGGTTTAGCAAATTTACCACACAAAAGAATTGGTCTAGACCAACGTTTGGGTCAAGTTTCGTGGAATTTTGAGAATGTTCAAAATTTAGCTGTTTGGCACGGTTTTATATAAGCAAGTTTGTTTCCCATTTCTACTAATTTATAGTTAGTATTACACTTAGCAAATTTATGACACATATGCATGGGTCTAGACCAACCTCTATATGGACGATTACGGACCAAAGCGGCTCATGGGGATGGAGGAAAATCCTCCGATTACGGATGTTTCTCCGAACCATGGTGGACTACCGGATTGGAGATGGGAGGCATTTCTTCCTGTGGTAGGATCCATGGAACCACCTAGGCCCTCTTTGTGACTCTTTCCCACGAGGACCGAGGCTACTTGGACTGCATGAGTCATCCAGACTCAGCATGGTGATTCATGAACGAGTATGGCAGTGGCCCCTTATCACGGATCTTGAGTGTTTGGAGATCACACATGTGCTCCCCACTATTTTTGGAGGGGATGACCGTATAATTTGGAGATTTGAGAATGATCGACCAACTGCACAGGCTATTTATGAGTTATTTGACCCACTAGGACCGAAAGTAGGCTGGTTTTCAGTACTTTCGGGATCACTTAAAATACCTCGTCACAACTTTATTCTATGGCTTGCCATCCAAAGCAAGTTGGCTACGACAGATAAACCATGGCTTGCTCACCTTGGCCCATGTATCCTATGCAATGAAGGAATGACAGAGACACATGCACATTTATTCTTCCAATGCAAATTTAGGTTAAGATGCCTCACGGAAATTCGAAAAACGATACGGTTCTTGTGGCCCAATAGAGAGTGAAAAGATGACATTACACGGGCTTCACGGAGATGGAGGGGTAAACACATCATCAACATGTCTTATAGAGCACTACTTGCATCATGTCTTTACCACGTTTGGAAGGAAAGAAACCTGAGACGATTCGATCACACCGAGAGGACGCCTCATACCATAGCATTACTGATCATTGAGGACATTAGACAGCGAATCCATAGCATCACACTATCTAGATCAGTCAGTACACGTGCTTTATTTCGATTATGGCGAATCCCTTGGCCTGTCGAGTGATAAACCATTTGGGGACCATATTGTTGTACTGTACCAATTTTACTTAATGAAACTTACTTTTACCAAAAAAAAAAAGTTTCGTAGAATTCTGAGAACGTTCAAAGTTTAGCTGTTTTGCACAATTTTATTAAAACAAGTTTGTTTCCCTTTTCTTCTAACTTGTAGTTATTATTAGGTTTAGCAAATTTACCACACAAAAGAATTGGTCTAGACCAACGTTTGGGTCAAGTTTCGTGGAATTTTGAGAATGTTCAAAATTTAGCTGTTTGGCACGGTTTTATATAAGCAAGTTTGTTTCCCATTTCTACTAATTTATAGTTAGTATTACACTTAGCAAATTTATGACACATATGCATGGGTCTAGACCAACCTCTATATGGACGATTACGGACCAAAGCGGCTCATGGGGATGGAGGAAAATCCTCCGATTACGGATGTTTCTCCGAACCATGGTGGACTACCGGATCGGAGATGGGAGGCATTTCTTCCTGTGGTAGGATCCATGGAACCACCTAGGCCCTCTTTGTGACTCTTTCCCACGAGGACCGAGGCTACTTGGACTGCATGAGTCATCCAGACTCAGCATGGTGATTCATGAACGAGTATGGCAGTGGCCCCTTATCACGGATCTTGAGTGTTTGGAGATCACACATGTGCTCCCCACTATTTTTGGAGGGGATGACCGTATAATTTGGAGATTTGAGAATGATCGACCAACTGCACAGGCTATTTATGAGTTATTTGACCCACTAGGACCGAAAGTAGGCTGGTTTTCAGTACTTTCGGGATCACTTAAAATACCTCGTCACAACTTTATTCTATGGCTTGCCATCCAAAGCAAGTTGGCTACGACAGATAAACCATGGCTTGCTCACCTTGGCCCATGTATCCTATGCAATGAAGGAATGACAGAGACACATGCACATTTATTCTTCCAATGCAAATTTAGGTTAAGATGCCTCACGGAAATTCGAAAAACGATACGGTTCTTGTGGCCCAATAGAGAGTGAAAAGATGACATTACACGGGCTTCACGGAGATGGAGGGGTAAACACATCATCAACATGTCTTATAGAGCACTACTTGCATCATGTCTTTACCACGTTTGGAAGGAAAGAAACCTGAGACGATTCGATCACACCGAGAGGACGCCTCATACCATAGCATTACTGATCATTGAGGACATTAGACAGCGAATCCATAGCATCACACTATCTAGATCAGTCAGTACACGTGCTTTATTTCGATTATGGCGAATCCCTTGGCCTGTCGAGTGATAAACCATTTGGGGACCATATTGTTGTACTGTACCAATTTTACTTAATGAAACTTACTTTTACCAAAAAAAAAAAGTTTCGTAGAATTCTGAGAACGTTCAAAGTTTAGCTGTTTTGCACAATTTTATTAAAACAAGTTTGTTTCCCTTTTCTTCTAACTTGTAGTTATTATTAGGTTTAGCAAATTTACCACACAAAAGAATTGGTCTAGACCAACGTTTGGGTCAAGTTTCGTGGAATTTTGAGAATGTTCAAAATTTAGCTGTTTGGCACGGTTTTATATAAGCAAGTTTGTTTCCCATTTCTACTAATTTATAGTTAGTATTACACTTAGCAAATTTATGACACATATGCATGGGTCTAGACCAACCTCTATATGGACGATTACGGACCAAAGCGGCTCATGGGGATGGAGGAAAATCCTCCGATTACGGATGTTTCTCCGAACCATGGTGGACTACCGGATCGGAGATGGGAGGCATTTCTTCCTGTGGTAGGATCCATGGAACCACCTAGGCCCTCTTTGTGACTCTTTCCCACGAGGACCGAGGCTACTTGGACTGCATGAGTCATCCAGACTCAGCATGGTGATTCATGAACGAGTATGGCAGTGGCCCCTTATCACGGATCTTGAGTGTTTGGAGATCACACATGTGCTCCCCACTATTTTTGGAGGGGATGACCGTATAATTTGGAGATTTGAGAATGATCGACCAACTGCACAGGCTATTTATGAGTTATTTGACCCACTAGGACCGAAAGTAGGCTGGTTTTCAGTACTTTCGGGATCACTTAAAATACCTCGTCACAACTTTATTCTATGGCTTGCCATCCAAAGCAAGTTGGCTACGACAGATAAACCATGGCTTGCTCACCTTGGCCCATGTATCCTATGCAATGAAGGAATGACAGAGACACATGCACATTTATTCTTCCAATGCAAATTTAGGTTAAGATGCCTCACGGAAATTCGAAAAACGATACGGCTCTTGTGGCCCAATAGAGAGTGAAAAGATGACATTACACGGGCTTCACGGAGATGGAGGGGTAAACACATCATCAACATGTCTTGTAGAGCACTACTTGCATCATGTCTTTACCACGTTTGGAAGGAAAGAAACCTGAGACGATTCGATCACACCGAGAGGACGCCTCATACCATAGCATTACTGATCATTGAGGACATTAGACAGCGAATCCATAGCATCACACTATCTAGATCAGTCAGTACACGTGCTTTATTTCGATTATGGCGAATCCCTTGGCCTGTCGAGTGATAAACCATTTGGGGACCATATTGTTGTACTGTACCAATTTTACTTAATGAAACTTACTTTTACCAAAAAAAAAAAGTTTCGTAGAATTCTGAGAACGTTCAAAGTTTAGCTGTTTTGCACAATTTTATTAAAACAAGTTTGTTTCCCTTTTCTTCTAACTTGTAGTTATTATTAGGTTTAGCAAATTTACCACACAAAAGAATTGGTCTAGACCAACGTTTGGGTCAAGTTTCGTGGAATTTTGAGAATGTTCAAAATTTAGCTGTTTGGCACGGTTTTATATAAGCAAGTTTGTTTCCCATTTCTACTAATTTATAGTTAGTATTACACTTAGCAAATTTATGACACATATGCATGGGTCTAGACCAACCTCTATATGGACGATTACGGACCAAAGCGGCTCATGGGGATGGAGGAAAATCCTCCGATTACGGATGTTTCTCCGAACCATGGTGGACTACCGGATCGGAGATGGGAGGCATTTCTTCCTGTGGTAGGATCCATGGAACCACCTAGGCCCTCTTTGTGACTCTTTCCCACGAGGACCGAGGCTACTTGGACTGCATGAGTCATCCAGACTCAGCATGGTGATTCATGAACGAGTATGGCAGTGGCCCCTTATCACGGATCTTGAGTGTTTGGAGATCACACATGTGCTCCCCACTATTTTTGGAGGGGATGACCGTATAATTTGGAGATTTGAGAATGATCGACCAACTGCATAGGCTATTTATGAGTTATTTGACCCACTAGGACCGAAAGTAGGCTGGTTTTCAGTACTTTCGGGATCACTTAAAATACCTCGTCACAACTTTATTCTATGGCTTGCCATCCAAAGCAAGTTGGCTACGACAGATAAACCATGGCTTGCTCACCTTGGCCCATGTATCCTATGCAATGAAGGAATGACAGAGACACATGCACATTTATTCTTCCAATGCAAATTTAGGTTAAGATGCCTCACGGAAATTCGAAAAACGATACGGCTCTTGTGGCCCAATAGAGAGTGAAAAGATGACATTACACGGGCTTCACGGAGATGGAGGGGTAAACACATCATCAACATGTCTTGTAGAGCACTACTTGCATCATGTCTTTACCACGTTTGGAAGGAAAGAAACCTGAGACGATTCGATCACACCGAGAGGACGCCTCATACCATAGCATTACTGATCATTGAGGACATTAGACAGCGAATCCATAGCATCACACTATCTAGATCAGTCAGTACACGTGCTTTATTTCGATTATGGCGAATCCCTTGGCCTGTCGAGTGATAAACCATTTGGGGACCATATTGTTGTACTGTACCAATTTTACTTAATGAAACTTACTTTTACCAAAAAAAAAAAGTTTCGTAGAATTCTGAGAACGTTCAAAGTTTAGCTGTTTTGCACAATTTTATTAAAACAAGTTTGTTTCCCTTTTCTTCTAACTTGTAGTTATTATTAGGTTTAGCAAATTTACCACACAAAAGAATTGGTCTAGACCAACGTTTGGGTCAAGTTTCGTGGAATTTTGAGAATGTTCAAAATTTAGCTGTTTGGCACGGTTTTATATAAGCAAGTTTGTTTCCCATTTCTACTAATTTATAGTTAGTATTACACTTAGCAAATTTATGACACATATGCATGGGTCTAGACCAACCTCTATATGGACGATTACGGACCAAAGCGGCTCATGGGGATGGAGGAAAATCCTCCGATTACGGATGTTTCTCCGAACCATGGTGGACTACCGGATCGGAGATGGGAGGCATTTCTTCCTGTGGTAGGATCCATGGAACCACCTAGGCCCTCTTTGTGACTCTTTCCCACGAGGACCGAGGCTACTTGGACTGCATGAGTCATCCAGACTCAGCATGGTGATTCATGAACGAGTATGGCAGTGGCCCCTTATCACGGATCTTGAGTGTTTGGAGATCACACATGTGCTCCCCACTATTTTTGGAGGGGATGACCGTATAATTTGGAGATTTGAGAATGATCGACCAACTGCACAGGCTATTTATGAGTTATTTGACCCACTAGGACCGAAAGTAGGCTGGTTTTCAGTACTTTCGGGATCACTTAAAATACCTCGTCACAACTTTATTCTATGGCTTGCCATCCAAAGCAAGTTGGCTACGACAGATAAACCATGGCTTGCTCACCTTGGCCCATGTATCCTATGCAATGAAGGAATGACAGAGACACATGCACATTTATTCTTCCAATGCAAATTTAGGTTAAGATGCCTCACGGAAATTCGAAAAACGATACGGCTCTTGTGGCCCAATAGAGAGTGAAAAGATGACATTACACGGGCTTCACGGAGATGGAGGGGTAAACACATCATCAACATGTCTTGTAGAGCACTACTTGCATCATGTCTTTACCACGTTTGGAAGGAAAGAAACCTGAGACGATTCGATCACACCGAGAGGACGCCTCATACCATAGCATTACTGATCATTGAGGACATTAGACAGCGAATCCATAGCATCACACTATCTAGATCAGTCAGTACACGTGCTTTATTTCGATTATGGCGAATCCCTTGGCCTGTCGAGTGATAAACCATTTGGGGACCATATTGTTGTACTGTACCAATTTTACTTAATGAAACTTACTTTTACCAAAAAAAAAAAGTTTCGTAGAATTCTGAGAACGTTCAAAGTTTAGCTGTTTTGCACAATTTTATTAAAACAAGTTTGTTTCCCTTTTCTTCTAACTTGTAGTTATTATTAGGTTTAGCAAATTTACCACACAAAAGAATTGGTCTAGACCAACGTTTGGGTCAAGTTTCGTGGAATTTTGAGAATGTTCAAAATTTAGCTGTTTGGCACGGTTTTATATAAGCAAGTTTGTTTCCCATTTCTACTAATTTATAGTTAGTATTACACTTAGCAAATTTATGACACATATGCATGGGTCTAGACCAACCTCTATATGGACGATTACGGACCAAAGCGGCTCATGGGGATGGAGGAAAATCCTCCGATTACGGATGTTTCTCCGAACCATGGTGGACTACCGGATCGGAGATGGGAGGCATTTCTTCCTGTGGTAGGATCCATGGAACCACCTAGGCCCTCTTTGTGACTCTTTCCCACGAGGACCGAGGCTACTTGGACTGCATGAGTCATCCAGACTCAGCATGGTGATTCATGAACGAGTATGGCAGTGGCCCCTTATCACGGATCTTGAGTGTTTGGAGATCACACATGTGCTCCCCACTATTTTTGGAGGGGATGACCGTATAATTTGGAGATTTGAGAATGATCGACCAACTGCACAGGCTATTTATGAGTTATTTGACCCACTAGGACCGAAAGTAGGCTGGTTTTCAGTACTTTCGGGATCACTTAAAATACCTCGTCACAACTTTATTCTATGGCTTGCCATCCAAAGCAAGTTGGCTACGACAGATAAACCATGGCTTGCTCACCTTGGCCCATGTATCCTATGCAATGAAGGAATGACAGAGACACATGCACATTTATTCTTCCAATGCAAATTTAGGTTAAGATGCCTCACGGAAATTCGAAAAACGATACGGTTCTTGTGGCCCAATAGAGAGTGAAAAGATGACATTACACGGGCTTCACGGAGATGGAGGGGTAAACACATCATCAACATGTCTTGTAGAGCACTACTTGCATCATGTCTTTACCACGTTTGGAAGGAAAGAAACCTGAGACGATTCGATCACACCGAGAGGACGCCTCATACCATAGCATTACTGATCATTGAGGACATTAGACAGCGAATCCATAGCATCACACTATCTAGATCAGTCAGTACACGTGCTTTATTTCGATTATGGCGAATCCCTTGGCCTGTCGAGTGATAAACCATTTGGGGACCATATTGTTGTACTGTACCAATTTTACTTAATGAAACTTACTTTTACCAAAAAAAAAAAGTTTCGTAGAATTCTGAGAACGTTCAAAGTTTAGCTGTTTTGCACAATTTTATTAAAACAAGTTTGTTTCCCTTTTCTTCTAACTTGTAGTTATTATTAGGTTTAGCAAATTTACCACACAAAAGAATTGGTCTAGACCAACGTTTGGGTCAAGTTTCGTGGAATTTTGAGAATGTTCAAAATTTAGCTGTTTGGCACGGTTTTATATAAGCAAGTTTGTTTCCCATTTCTACTAATTTATAGTTAGTATTACACTTAGCAAATTTATGACACATATGCATGGGTCTAGACCAACCTCTATATGGACGATTACGGACCAAAGCGGCTCATGGGGATGGAGGAAAATCCTCCGATTACGGATGTTTCTCCGAACCATGGTGGACTACCGGATCGGAGATGGGAGGCATTTCTTCCTGTGGTAGGATCCATGGAACCACCTAGGCCCTCTTTGTGACTCTTTCCCACGAGGACCGAGGCTACTTGGACTGCATGAGTCATCCAGACTCAGCATGGTGATTCATGAACGAGTATGGCAGTGGCCCCTTATCACGGATCTTGAGTGTTTGGAGATCACACATGTGCTCCCCACTATTTTTGGAGGGGATGACCGTATAATTTGGAGATTTGAGAATGATCGACCAACTGCACAGGCTATTTATGAGTTATTTGACCCACTAGGACCGAAAGTAGGCTGGTTTTCAGTACTTTCGGGATCACTTAAAATACCTCGTCACAACTTTATTCTATGGCTTGCCATCCAAAGCAAGTTGGCTACGACAGATAAACCATGGCTTGCTCACCTTGGCCCATGTATCCTATGCAATGAAGGAATGACAGAGACACATGCACATTTATTCTTCCAATGCAAATTTAGGTTAAGATGCCTCACGGAAATTCGAAAAACGATACGGTTCTTGTGGCCCAATAGAGAGTGAAAAGATGACATTACACGGGCTTCACGGAGATGGAGGGGTAAACACATCATCAACATGTCTTGTAGAGCACTACTTGCATCATGTCTTTACCACGTTTGGAAGGAAAGAAACCTGAGACGATTCGATCACACCGAGAGGACGCCTCATACCATAGCATTACTGATCATTGAGGACATTAGACAGCGAATCCATAGCATCACACTATCTAGATCAGTCAGTACACGTGCTTTATTTCGATTATGGCGAATCCCTTGGCCTGTCGAGTGATAAACCATTTGGGGACCATATTGTTGTACTGTACCAATTTTACTTAATGAAACTTACTTTTACCAAAAAAAAAAAGTTTCGTAGAATTCTGAGAACGTTCAAAGTTTAGCTGTTTTGCACAATTTTATTAAAACAAGTTTGTTTCCCTTTTCTTCTAACTTGTAGTTATTATTAGGTTTAGCAAATTTACCACACAAAAGAATTGGTCTAGACCAACGTTTGGGTCAAGTTTCGTGGAATTTTGAGAATGTTCAAAATTTAGCTGTTTGGCACGGTTTTATATAAGCAAGTTTGTTTCCCATTTCTACTAATTTATAGTTAGTATTACACTTAGCAAATTTATGACACATATGCATGGGTCTAGACCAACCTCTATATGGACGATTACGGACCAAAGCGGCTCATGGGGATGGAGGAAAATCCTCCGATTACGGATGTTTCTCCGAACCATGGTGGACTACCGGATCGGAGATGGGAGGCATTTCTTCCTGTGGTAGGATCCATGGAACCACCTAGGCCCTCTTTGTGACTCTTTCCCACGAGGACCGAGGCTACTTAAACTGCATGAGTCATCCAGACTCAGCATGGTGATTCATGAACGAGTATGGCAGTGGCCCCTTATCACGGATCTTGAGTGTTTGGAGATCACACATGTGCTCCCCACTATTTTTGGAGGGGATGACCGTATAATTTGGAGATTTGAGAATGATCGACCAACTGCACAGGCTATTTATGAGTTATTTGACCCACTAGGACCGAAAGTAGGCTGGTTTTCAGTACTTTCGGGATCACTTAAAATACCTCGTCACAACTTTATTCTATGGCTTGCCATCCAAAGCAAGTTGGCTACGACAGATAAACCATGGCTTGCTCACCTTGGCCCATGTATCCTATGCAATGAAGGAATGACAGAGACACATGCACATTTATTCTTCCAATGCAAATTTAGGTTAAGATGCCTCACGGAAATTCGAAAAACGATACGGTTCTTGTGGCCCAATAGAGAGTGAAAAGATGACATTACACGGGCTTCACGGAGATGGAGGGGTAAACACATCATCAACATGTCTTGTAGAGCACTACTTGCATCATGTCTTTACCACGTTTGGAAGGAAAGAAACCTGAGACGATTCGATCACACCGAGAGGACGCCTCATACCATAGCATTACTGATCATTGAGGACATTAGACAGCGAATCCATAGCATCACACTATCTAGATCAGTCAGTACACGTGCTTTATTTCGATTATGGCGAATCCCTTGGCCTGTCGAGTGATAAACCATTTGGGGACCATATTGTTGTACTGTACCAATTTTACTTAATGAAACTTACTTTTACCAAAAAAAAAAAGTTTCGTAGAATTCTGAGAACGTTCAAAGTTTAGCTGTTTTGCACAATTTTATTAAAACAAGTTTGTTTCCCTTTTCTTCTAACTTGTAGTTATTATTAGGTTTAGCAAATTTACCACACAAAAGAATTGGTCTAGACCAACGTTTGGGTCAAGTTTCGTGGAATTTTGAGAATGTTCAAAATTTAGCTGTTTGGCACGGTTTTATATAAGCAAGTTTGTTTCCCATTTCTACTAATTTATAGTTAGTATTACACTTAGCAAATTTATGACACATATGCATGGGTCTAGACCAACCTCTATATGGACGATTACGGACCAAAGCGGCTCATGGGGATGGAGGAAAATCCTCCGATTACGGATGTTTCTCCGAACCATGGTGGACTACCGGATCGGAGATGGGAGGCATTTCTTCCTGTGGTAGGATCCATGGAACCACCTAGGCCCTCTTTGTGACTCTTTCCCACGAGGACCGAGGCTACTTGGACTGCATGAGTCATCCAGACTCAGCATGGTGATTCATGAACGAGTATGGCAGTGGCCCCTTATCACGGATCTTGAGTGTTTGGAGATCACACATGTGCTCCCCACTATTTTTGGAGGGGATGACCGTATAATTTGGAGATTTGAGAATGATCGACCAACTGCACAGGCTATTTATGAGTTATTTGACCCACTAGGACCGAAAGTAGGCTGGTTTTCAGTACTTTCGGGATCACTTAAAATACCTCGTCACAACTTTATTCTATGGCTTGCCATCCAAAGCAAGTTGGCTACGACAGATAAACCATGGCTTGCTCACCTTGGCCCATGTATCCTATGCAATGAAGGAATGACAGAGACACATGCACATTTATTCTTCCAATGCAAATTTAGGTTAAGATGCCTCACGGAAATTCGAAAAACGATACGGTTCTTGTGGCCCAATAGAGAGTGAAAAGATGACATTACACGGGCTTCACGGAGATGGAGGGGTAAACACATCATCAACATGTCTTGTAGAGCACTACTTGCATCATGTCTTTACCACGTTTGGAAGGAAAGAAACCTGAGACGATTCGATCACACCGAGAGGACGCCTCATACCATAGCATTACTGATCATTGAGGACATTAGACAGCGAATCCATAGCATCACACTATCTAGATCAGTCAGTACACGTGCTTTATTTCGATTATGGCGAATCCCTTGGCCTGTCGAGTGATAAACCATTTGGGGACCATATTGTTGTACTGTACCAATTTTACTTAATGAAACTTACTTTTACCAAAAAAAAAAAGTTTCGTAGAATTCTGAGAACGTTCAAAGTTTAGCTGTTTTGCACAATTTTATTAAAACAAGTTTGTTTCCCTTTTCTTCTAACTTGTAGTTATTATTAGGTTTAGCAAATTTACCACACAAAAGAATTGGTCTAGACCAACGTTTGGGTCAAGTTTCGTGGAATTTTGAGAATGTTCAAAATTTAGCTGTTTGGCACGGTTTTATATAAGCAAGTTTGTTTCCCATTTCTACTAATTTATAGTTAGTATTACACTTAGCAAATTTATGACACATATGCATGGGTCTAGACCAACCTCTATATGGACGATTACGGACCAAAGCGGCTCATGGGGATGGAGGAAAATCCTCCGATTACGGATGTTTCTCCGAACCATGGTGGACTACCGGATCGGAGATGGGAGGCATTTCTTCCTGTGGTAGGATCCATGGAACCACCTAGGCCCTCTTTGTGACTCTTTCCCACGAGGACCGAGGCTACTTGGACTGCATGAGTCATCCAGACTCAGCATGGTGATTCATGAACGAGTATGGCAGTGGCCCCTTATCACGGATCTTGAGTGTTTGGAGATCACACATGTGCTCCCCACTATTTTTGGAGGGGATGACCGTATAATTTGGAGATTTGAGAATGATCGACCAACTGCACAGGCTATTTATGAGTTATTTGACCCACTAGGACCGAAAGTAGGCTGGTTTTCAGTACTTTCGGGATCACTTAAAATACCTCGTCACAACTTTATTCTATGGCTTGCCATCCAAAGCAAGTTGGCTACGACAGATAAACCATGGCTTGCTCACCTTGGCCCATGTATCCTATGCAATGAAGGAATGACAGAGACACATGCACATTTATTCTTCCAATGCAAATTTAGGTTAAGATGCCTCACGGAAATTCGAAAAACGATACGGTTCTTGTGGCCCAATAGAGAGTGAAAAGATGACATTACACGGGCTTCACGGAGATGGAGGGGTAAACACATCATCAACATGTCTTGTAGAGCACTACTTGCATCATGTCTTTACCACGTTTGGAAGGAAAGAAACCTGAGACGATTCGATCACACCGAGAGGACGCCTCATACCATAGCATTACTGATCATTGAGGACATTAGACAGCGAATCCATAGCATCACACTATCTAGATCAGTCAGTACACGTGCTTTATTTCGATTATGGCGAATCCCTTGGCCTGTCGAGTGATAAACCATTTGGGGACCATATTGTTGTACTGTACCAATTTTACTTAATGAAACTTACTTTTACCAAAAAAAAAAAGTTTCGTAGAATTCTGAGAACGTTCAAAGTTTAGCTGTTTTGCACAATTTTATTAAAACAAGTTTGTTTCCCTTTTCTTCTAACTTGTAGTTATTATTAGGTTTAGCAAATTTACCACACAAAAGAATTGGTCTAGACCAACGTTTGGGTCAAGTTTCGTGGAATTTTGAGAATGTTCAAAATTTAGCTGTTTGGCACGGTTTTATATAAGCAAGTTTGTTTCCCATTTCTACTAATTTATAGTTAGTATTACACTTAGCAAATTTATGACACATATGCATGGGTCTAGACCAACCTCTATATGGACGATTACGGACCAAAGCGGCTCATGGGGATGGAGGAAAATCCTCCGATTACGGATGTTTCTCCGAACCATGGTGGACTACCGGATCGGAGATGGGAGGCATTTCTTCCTGTGGTAGGATCCATGGAACCACCTAGGCCCTCTTTGTGACTCTTTCCCACGAGGACCGAGGCTACTTGGACTGCATGAGTCATCCAGACTCAGCATGGTGATTCATGAACGAGTATGGCAGTGGCCCCTTATCACGGATCTTGAGTGTTTGGAGATCACACATGTGCTCCCCACTATTTTTGGAGGGGATGACCGTATAATTTGGAGATTTGAGAATGATCGACCAACTGCACAGGCTATTTATGAGTTATTTGACCCACTAGGACCGAAAGTAGGCTGGTTTTCAGTACTTTCGGGATCACTTAAAATACCTCGTCACAACTTTATTCTATGGCTTGCCATCCAAAGCAAGTTGGCTACGACAGATAAACCATGGCTTGCTCACCTTGGCCCATGTATCCTATGCAATGAAGGAATGACAGAGACACATGCACATTTATTCTTCCAATGCAAATTTAGGTTAAGATGCCTCACGGAAATTCGAAAAACGATACGGTTCTTGTGGCCCAATAGAGAGTGAAAAGATGACATTACACGGGCTTCACGGAGATGGAGGGGTAAACACATCATCAACATGTCTTGTAGAGCACTACTTGCATCATGTCTTTACCACGTTTGGAAGGAAAGAAACCTGAGACGATTCGATCACACCGAGAGGACGCCTCATACCATAGCATTACTGATCATTGAGGACATTAGACAGCGAATCCATAGCATCACACTATCTAGATCAGTCAGTACACGTGCTTTATTTCGATTATGGCGAATCCCTTGGCCTGTCGAGTGATAAACCATTTGGGGACCATATTGTTGTACTGTACCAATTTTACTTAATGAAACTTACTTTTACCAAAAAAAAAAAGTTTCGTAGAATTCTGAGAACGTTCAAAGTTTAGCTGTTTTGCACAATTTTATTAAAACAAGTTTGTTTCCCTTTTCTTCTAACTTGTAGTTATTATTAGGTTTAGCAAATTTACCACACAAAAGAATTGGTCTAGACCAACGTTTGGGTCAAGTTTCGTGGAATTTTGAGAATGTTCAAAATTTAGCTGTTTGGCACGGTTTTATATAAGCAAGTTTGTTTCCCATTTCTACTAATTTATAGTTAGTATTACACTTAGCAAATTTATGACACATATGCATGGGTCTAGACCAACCTCTATATGGACGATTACGGACCAAAGCGGCTCATGGGGATGGAGGAAAATCCTCCGATTACGGATGTTTCTCCGAACCATGGTGGACTACCGGATCGGAGATGGGAGGCATTTCTTCCTGTGGTAGGATCCATGGAACCACCTAGGCCCTCTTTGTGACTCTTTCCCACGAGGACCGAGGCTACTTGGACTGCATGAGTCATCCAGACTCAGCATGGTGATTCATGAACGAGTATGGCAGTGGCCCCTTATCACGGATCTTGAGTGTTTGGAGATCACACATGTGCTCCCCACTATTTTTGGAGGGGATGACCGTATAATTTGGAGATTTGAGAATGATCGACCAACTGCACAGGCTATTTATGAGTTATTTGACCCACTAGGACCGAAAGTAGGCTGGTTTTCAGTACTTTCGGGATCACTTAAAATACCTCGTCACAACTTTATTCTATGGCTTGCCATCCAAAGCAAGTTGGCTACGACAGATAAACCATGGCTTGCTCACCTTGGCCCATGTATCCTATGCAATGAAGGAATGACAGAGACACATGCACATTTATTCTTCCAATGCAAATTTAGGTTAAGATGCCTCACGGAAATTCGAAAAACGATACGGCTCTTGTGGCCCAATAGAGAGTGAAAAGATGACATTACACGGGCTTCACGGAGATGGAGGGGTAAACACATCATCAACATGTCTTGTAGAGCACTACTTGCATCATGTCTTTACCACGTTTGGAAGGAAAGAAACCTGAGACGATTCGATCACACCGAGAGGACGCCTCATACCATAGCATTACTGATCATTGAGGACATTAGACAGCGAATCCATAGCATCACACTATCTAGATCAGTCAGTACACGTGCTTTATTTCGATTATGGCGAATCCCTTGGCCTGTCGAGTGATAAACCATTTGGGGACCATATTGTTGTACTGTACCAATTTTACTTAATGAAACTTACTTTTACCAAAAAAAAAAAGTTTCGTAGAATTCTGAGAACGTTCAAAGTTTAGCTGTTTTGCACAATTTTATTAAAACAAGTTTGTTTCCCTTTTCTTCTAACTTGTAGTTATTATTAGGTTTAGCAAATTTACCACACAAAAGAATTGGTCTAGACCAACGTTTGGGTCAAGTTTCGTGGAATTTTGAGAATGTTCAAAATTTAGCTGTTTGGCACGGTTTTATATAAGCAAGTTTGTTTCCCATTTCTACTAATTTATAGTTAGTATTACACTTAGCAAATTTATGACACATATGCATGGGTCTAGACCAACCTCTATATGGACGATTACGGACCAAAGCGGCTCATGGGGATGGAGGAAAATCCTCCGATTACGGATGTTTCTCCGAACCATGGTGGACTACCGGATCGGAGATGGGAGGCATTTCTTCCTGTGGTAGGATCCATGGAACCACCTAGGCCCTCTTTGTGACTCTTTCCCACGAGGACCGAGGCTACTTGGACTGCATGAGTCATCCAGACTCAGCATGGTGATTCATGAACGAGTATGGCAGTGGCCCCTTATCACGGATCTTGAGTGTTTGGAGATCACACATGTGCTCCCCACTATTTTTGGAGGGGATGACCGTATAATTTGGAGATTTGAGAATGATCGACCAACTGCACAGGCTATTTATGAGTTATTTGACCCACTAGGACCGAAAGTAGGCTGGTTTTCAGTACTTTCGGGATCACTTAAAATACCTCGTCACAACTTTATTCTATGGCTTGCCATCCAAAGCAAGTTGGCTACGACAGATAAACCATGGCTTGCTCACCTTGGCCCATGTATCCTATGCAATGAAGGAATGACAGAGACACATGCACATTTATTCTTCCAATGCAAATTTAGGTTAAGATGCCTCACGGAAATTCGAAAAACGATACGGTTCTTGTGGCCCAATAGAGAGTGAAAAGATGACATTACACGGGCTTCACGGAGATGGAGGGGTAAACACATCATCAACATGTCTTGTAGAGCACTACTTGCATCATGTCTTTACCACGTTTGGAAGGAAAGAAACCTGAGACGATTCGATCACACCGAGAGGACGCCTCATACCATAGCATTACTGATCATTGAGGACATTAGACAGCGAATCCATAGCATCACACTATCTAGATCAGTCAGTACACGTGCTTTATTTCGATTATGGCGAATCCCTTGGCCTGTCGAGTGATAAACCATTTGGGGACCATATTGTTGTACTGTACCAATTTTACTTAATGAAACTTACTTTTACCAAAAACAAAAAGTTTCGTAGAATTCTGAGAACGTTCAAAGTTTAGCTGTTTTGCACAATTTTATTAAAACAAGTTTGTTTCCCTTTTCTTCTAACTTGTAGTTATTATTAGGTTTAGCAAATTTACCACACAAAAGAATTGGTCTAGACCAACGTTTGGGTCAAGTTTCGTGGAATTTTGAGAATGTTCAAAATTTAGCTGTTTGGCACGGTTTTATATAAGCAAGTTTGTTTCCCATTTCTACTAATTTATAGTTAGTATTACACTTAGCAAATTTATGACACATATGCATGGGTCTAGACCAACCTCTATATGGACGATTACGGACCAAAGCGGCTCATGGGGATGGAGGAAAATCCTCCGATTACGGATGTTTCTCCGAACCATGGTGGACTACCGGATCGGAGATGGGAGGCATTTCTTCCTGTGGTAGGATCCATGGAACCACCTAGGCCCTCTTTGTGACTCTTTCCCACGAGGACCGAGGCTACTTGGACTGCATGAGTCATCCAGACTCAGCATGGTGATTCATGAACGAGTATGGCAGTGGCCCCTTATCACGGATCTTGAGTGTTTGGAGATCACACATGTGCTCCCCACTATTTTTGGAGGGGATGACCGTATAATTTGGAGATTTGAGAATGATCGACCAACTGCACAGGCTATTTATGAGTTATTTGACCCACTAGGACCGAAAGTAGGCTGGTTTTCAGTACTTTCGGGATCACTTAAAATACCTCGTCACAACTTTATTCTATGGCTTGCCATCCAAAGCAAGTTGGCTACGACAGATAAACCATGGCTTGCTCACCTTGGCCCATGTATCCTATGCAATGAAGGAATGACAGAGACACATGCACATTTATTCTTCCAATGCAAATTTAGGTTAAGATGCCTCACGGAAATTCGAAAAACGATACGGCTCTTGTGGCCCAATAGAGAGTGAAAAGATGACATTACACGGGCTTCACGGAGATGGAGGGGTAAACACATCATCAACATGTCTTGTAGAGCACTACTTGCATCATGTCTTTACCACGTTTGGAAGGAAAGAAACCTGAGACGATTCGATCACACCGAGAGGACGCCTCATACCATAGCATTACTGATCATTGAGGACATTAGACAGCGAATCCATAGCATCACACTATCTAGATCAGTCAGTACACGTGCTTTATTTCGATTATGGCGAATCCCTTGGCCTGTCGAGTGATAAACCATTTGGGGACCATATTGTTGTACTGTACCAATTTTACTTAATGAAACTTACTTTTACCAAAAAAAAAAAGTTTCGTAGAATTCTGAGAACGTTCAAAGTTTAGCTGTTTTGCACAATTTTATTAAAACAAGTTTGTTTCCCTTTTCTTCTAACTTGTAGTTATTATTAGGTTTAGCAAATTTACCACACAAAAGAATTGGTCTAGACCAACGTTTGGGTCAAGTTTCGTGGAATTTTGAGAATGTTCAAAATTTAGCTGTTTGGCACGGTTTTATATAAGCAAGTTTGTTTCCCATTTCTACTAATTTATAGTTAGTATTACACTTAGCAAATTTATGACACATATGCATGGGTCTAGACCAACCTCTATATGGACGATTACGGACCAAAGCGGCTCATGGGGATGGAGGAAAATCCTCCGATTACGGATGTTTCTCCGAACCATGGTGGACTACCGGATCGGAGATGGGAGGCATTTCTTCCTGTGGTAGGATCCATGGAACCACCTAGGCCCTCTTTGTGACTCTTTCCCACGAGGACCGAGGCTACTTGGACTGCATGAGTCATCCAGACTCAGCATGGTGATTCATGAACGAGTATGGCAGTGGCCCCTTATCACGGATCTTGAGTGTTTGGAGATCACACATGTGCTCCCCACTATTTTTGGAGGGGATGACCGTATAATTTGGAGATTTGAGAATGATCGACCAACTGCACAGGCTATTTATGAGTTATTTGACCCACTAGGACCGAAAGTAGGCTGGTTTTCAGTACTTTCGGGATCACTTAAAATACCTCGTCACAACTTTATTCTATGGCTTGCCATCCAAAGCAAGTTGGCTACGACAGATAAACCATGGCTTGCTCACCTTGGCCCATGTATCCTATGCAATGAAGGAAAGACAGAGACACATGCACATTTATTCTTCCAATGCAAATTTAGGTTAAGATGCCTCACGGAAATTCGAAAAACGATACGGCTCTTGTGGCCCAATAGAGAGTGAAAAGATGACATTACACGGGCTTCACGGAGATGGAGGGGTAAACACATCATCAACATGTCTTGTAGAGCACTACTTGCATCATGTCTTTACCACGTTTGGAAGGAAAGAAACCTGAGACGATTCGATCACACCGAGAGGACGCCTCATACCATAGCATTACTGATCATTGAGGACATTAGACAGCGAATCCATAGCATCACACTATCTAGATCAGTCAGTACACGTGCTTTATTTCGATTATGGCGAATCCCTTGGCCTGTCGAGTGATAAACCATTTGGGGACCATATTGTTGTACTGTACCAATTTTACTTAATGAAACTTACTTTTACCAAAAAAAAAAAGTTTCGTAGAATTCTGAGAACGTTCAAAGTTTAGCTGTTTTGCACAATTTTATTAAAACAAGTTTGTTTCCCTTTTCTTCTAACTTGTAGTTATTATTAGGTTTAGCAAATTTACCACACAAAAGAATTGGTCTAGACCAACGTTTGGGTCAAGTTTCGTGGAATTTTGAGAATGTTCAAAATTTAGCTGTTTGGCACGGTTTTATATAAGCAAGTTTGTTTCCCATTTCTACTAATTTATAGTTAGTATTACACTTAGCAAATTTATGACACATATGCATGGGTCTAGACCAACCTCTATATGGACGATTACGGACCAAAGCGGCTCATGGGGATGGAGGAAAATCCTCCGATTACGGATGTTTCTCCGAACCATGGTGGACTACCGGATCGGAGATGGGAGGCATTTCTTCCTGTGGTAGGATCCATGGAACCACCTAGGCCCTCTTTGTGACTCTTTCCCACGAGGACCGAGGCTACTTGGACTGCATGAGTCATCCAGACTCAGCATGGTGATTCATGAACGAGTATGGCAGTGGCCCCTTATCACGGATCTTGAGTGTTTGGAGATCACACATGTGCTCCCCACTATTTTTGGAGGGGATGACCGTATAATTTGGAGATTTGAGAATGATCGACCAACTGCACAGGCTATTTATGAGTTATTTGACCCACTAGGACCGAAAGTAGGCTGGTTTTCAGTACTTTCGGGATCACTTAAAATACCTCGTCACAACTTTATTCTTTGGCTTGCCATCCAAAGCAAGTTGGCTACGACAGATAAACCATGGCTTGCTCACCTTGGCCCATGTATCCTATGCAATGAAGGAATGACAGAGACACATGCACATTTATTCTTCCAATGCAAATTTAGGTTAAGATGCCTCACGGAAATTCGAAAAACGATACGGCTCTTGTGGCCCAATAGAGAGTGAAAAGATGACATTACACGGGCTTCACGGAGATGGAGGGGTAAACACATCATCAACATGTCTTGTAGAGCACTACTTGCATCATGTCTTTACCACGTTTGGAAGGAAAGAAACCTGAGACGATTCGATCACACCGAGAGGACGCCTCATACCATAGCATTACTGATCATTGAGGACATTAGACAGCGAATCCATAGCATCACACTATCTAGATCAGTCAGTACACGTGCTTTATTTCGATTATGGCGAATCCCTTGGCCTGTCGAGTGATAAACCATTTGGGGACCATATTGTTGTACTGTACCAATTTTACTTAATGAAACTTACTTTTACCAAAAAAAAAAAGTTTCGTAGAATTCTGAGAACGTTCAAAGTTTAGCTGTTTTGCACAATTTTATTAAAACAAGTTTGTTTCCCTTTTCTTCTAACTTGTAGTTATTATTAGGTTTAGCAAATTTACCACACAAAAGAATTGGTCTAGACCAACGTTTGGGTCAAGTTTCGTGGAATTTTGAGAATGTTCAAAATTTAGCTGTTTGGCACGGTTTTATATAAGCAAGTTTGTTTCCCATTTCTACTAATTTATAGTTAGTATTACACTTAGCAAATTTATGACACATATGCATGGGTCTAGACCAACCTCTATATGGACGATTACGGACCAAAGCGGCTCATGGGGATGGAGGAAAATCCTCCGATTACGGATGTTTCTCCGAACCATGGTGGACTACCGGATCGGAGATGGGAGGCATTTCTTCCTGTGGTAGGATCCATGGAACCACCTAGGCCCTCTTTGTGACTCTTTCCCACGAGGACCGAGGCTACTTGGACTGCATGAGTCATCCAGACTCAGCATGGTGATTCATGAACGAGTATGGCAGTGGCCCCTTATCACGGATCTTGAGTGTTTGGAGATCACACATGTGCTCCCCACTATTTTTGGAGGGGATGACCGTATAATTTGGAGATTTGAGAATGATCGACCAACTGCACAGGCTATTTATGAGTTATTTGACCCACTAGGACCGAAAGTAGGCTGGTTTTCAGTACTTTCGGGATCACTTAAAATACCTCGTCACAACTTTATTCTATGGCTTGCCATCCAAAGCAAGTTGGCTACGACAGATAAACCATGGCTTGCTCACCTTGGCCCATGTATCCTATGCAATGAAGGAATGACAGAGACACATGCACATTTATTCTTCCAATGCAAATTTAGGTTAAGATGCCTCACGGAAATTCGAAAAACGATACGGCTCTTGTGGCCCAATAGAGAGTGAAAAGATGACATTACACGGGCTTCACGGAGATGGAGGGGTAAACACATCATCAACATGTCTTGTAGAGCACTACTTGCATCATGTCTTTACCACGTTTGGAAGGAAAGAAACCTGAGACGATTCGATCACACCGAGAGGACGCCTCATACCATAGCATTACTGATCATTGAGGACATTAGACAGCGAATCCATAGCATCACACTATCTAGATCAGTCAGTACACGTGCTTTATTTCGATTATGGCGAATCCCTTGGCCTGTCGAGTGATAAACCATTTGGGGACCATATTGTTGTACTGTACCAATTTTACTTAATGAAACTTACTTTTACCAAAAAAAAAAAGTTTCGTAGAATTCTGAGAACGTTCAAAGTTTAGCTGTTTTGCACAATTTTATTAAAACAAGTTTGTTTCCCTTTTCTTCTAACTTGTAGTTATTATTAGGTTTAGCAAATTTACCACACAAAAGAATTGGTCTAGACCAACGTTTGGGTCAAGTTTCGTGGAATTTTGAGAATGTTCAAAATTTAGCTGTTTGGCACGGTTTTATATAAGCAAGTTTGTTTCCCATTTCTACTAATTTATAGTTAGTATTACACTTAGCAAATTTATGACACATATGCATGGGTCTAGACCAACCTCTATATGGACGATTACGGACCAAAGCGGCTCATGGGGATGGAGGAAAATCCTCCGATTACGGATGTTTCTCCGAACCATGGTGGACTACCGGATCGGAGATGGGAGGCATTTCTTCCTGTGGTAGGATCCATGGAACCACCTAGGCCCTCTTTGTGACTCTTTCCCACGAGGACCGAGGCTACTTGGACTGCATGAGTCATCCAGACTCAGCATGGTGATTCATGAACGAGTATGGCAGTGGCCCCTTATCACGGATCTTGAGTGTTTGGAGATCACACATGTGCTCCCCACTATTTTTGGAGGGGATGACCGTATAATTTGGAGATTTGAGAATGATCGACCAACTGCACAGGCTATTTATGAGTTATTTGACCCACTAGGACCGAAAGTAGGCTGGTTTTCAGTACTTTCGGGATCACTTAAAATACCTCGTCACAACTTTATTCTATGGCTTGCCATCCAAAGCAAGTTGGCTACGACAGATAAACCATGGCTTGCTCACCTTGGCCCATGTATCCTATGCAATGAAGGAATGACAGAGACACATGCACATTTATTCTTCCAATGCAAATTTAGGTTAAGATGCCTCACGGAAATTCGAAAAACGATACGGCTCTTGTGGCCCAATAGAGAGTGAAAAGATGACATTACACGGGCTTCACGGAGATGGAGGGGTAAACACATCATCAACATGTCTTGTAGAGCACTACTTGCATCATGTCTTTACCACGTTTGGAAGGAAAGAAACCTGAGACGATTCGATCACACCGAGAGGACGCCTCATACCATAGCATTACTGATCATTGAGGACATTAGACAGCGAATCCATAGCATCACACTATCTAGATCAGTCAGTACACGTGCTTTATTTCGATTATGGCGAATCCCTTGGCCTGTCGAGTGATAAACCATTTGGGGACCATATTGTTGTACTGTACCAATTTTACTTAATGAAACTTACTTTTACCAAAAAAAAAAAGTTTCGTAGAATTCTGAGAACGTTCAAAGTTTAGCTGTTTTGCACAATTTTATTAAAACAAGTTTGTTTCCCTTTTCTTCTAACTTGTAGTTATTATTAGGTTTAGCAAATTTACCACACAAAAGAATTGGTCTAGACCAACGTTTGGGTCAAGTTTCGTGGAATTTTGAGAATGTTCAAAATTTAGCTGTTTGGCACGGTTTTATATAAGCAAGTTTGTTTCCCATTTCTACTAATTTATAGTTAGTATTACACTTAGCAAATTTATGACACATATGCATGGGTCTAGACCAACCTCTATATGGACGATTACGGACCAAAGCGGCTCATGGGGATGGAGGAAAATCCTCCGATTACGGATGTTTCTCCGAACCATGGTGGACTACCGGATCGGAGATGGGAGGCATTTCTTCCTGTGGTAGGATCCATGGAACCACCTAGGCCCTCTTTGTGACTCTTTCCCACGAGGACCGAGGCTACTTGGACTGCATGAGTCATCCAGACTCAGCATGGTGATTCATGAACGAGTATGGCAGTGGCCCCTTATCACGGATCTTGAGTGTTTGGAGATCACACATGTGCTCCCCACTATTTTTGGAGGGGATGACCGTATAATTTGGAGATTTGAGAATGATCGACCAACTGCACAGGCTATTTATGAGTTATTTGACCCACTAGGACCGAAAGTAGGCTGGTTTTCAGTACTTTCGGGATCACTTAAAATACCTCGTCACAACTTTATTCTATGGCTTGCCATCCAAAGCAAGTTGGCTACGACAGATAAACCATGGCTTGCTCACCTTGGCCCATGTATCCTATGCAATGAAGGAATGACAGAGACACATGCACATTTATTCTTCCAATGCAAATTTAGGTTAAGATGCCTCACGGAAATTCGAAAAACGATACGGCTCTTGTGGCCCAATAGAGAGTGAAAAGATGACATTACACGGGCTTCACGGAGATGGAGGGGTAAACACATCATCAACATGTCTTGTAGAGCACTACTTGCATCATGTCTTTACCACGTTTGGAAGGAAAGAAACCTGAGACGATTCGATCACACCGAGAGGACGCCTCATACCATAGCATTACTGATCATTGAGGACATTAGACAGCGAATCCATAGCATCACACTATCTAGATCAGTCAGTACACGTGCTTTATTTCGATTATGGCGAATCCCTTGGCCTGTCGAGTGATAAACCATTTGGGGACCATATTGTTGTACTGTACCAATTTTACTTAATGAAACTTACTTTTACCAAAAAAAAAAAGTTTCGTAGAATTCTGAGAACGTTCAAAGTTTAGCTGTTTTGCACAATTTTATTAAAACAAGTTTGTTTCCCTTTTCTTCTAACTTGTAGTTATTATTAGGTTTAGCAAATTTACCACACAAAAGAATTGGTCTAGACCAACGTTTGGGTCAAGTTTCGTGGAATTTTGAGAATGTTCAAAATTTAGCTGTTTGGCACGGTTTTATATAAGCAAGTTTGTTTCCCATTTCTACTAATTTATAGTTAGTATTACACTTAGCAAATTTATGACACATATGCATGGGTCTAGACCAACCTCTATATGGACGATTACGGACCAAAGCGGCTCATGGGGATGGAGGAAAATCCTCCGATTACGGATGTTTCTCCGAACCATGGTGGACTACCGGATCGGAGATGGGAGGCATTTCTTCCTGTGGTAGGATCCATGGAACCACCTAGGCCCTCTTTGTGACTCTTTCCCACGAGGACCGAGGCTACTTGGACTGCATGAGTCATCCAGACTCAGCATGGTGATTCATGAACGAGTATGGCAGTGGCCCCTTATCACGGATCTTGAGTGTTTGGAGATCACACATGTGCTCCCCACTATTTTTGGAGGGGATGACCGTATAATTTGGAGATTTGAGAATGATCGACCAACTGCACAGGCTATTTATGAGTTATTTGACCCACTAGGACCGAAAGTAGGCTGGTTTTCAGTACTTTCGGGATCACTTAAAATACCTCGTCACAACTTTATTCTATGGCTTGCCATCCAAAGCAAGTTGGCTACGACAGATAAACCATGGCTTGCTCACCTTGGCCCATGTATCCTATGCAATGAAGGAATGACAGAGACACATGCACATTTATTCTTCCAATGCAAATTTAGGTTAAGATGCCTCACGGAAATTCGAAAAACGATACGGCTCTTGTGGCCCAATAGAGAGTGAAAAGATGACATTACACGGGCTTCACGGAGATGGAGGGGTAAACACATCATCAACATGTCTTGTAGAGCACTACTTGCATCATGTCTTTACCACGTTTGGAAGGAAAGAAACCTGAGACGATTCGATCACACCGAGAGGACGCCTCATACCATAGCATTACTGATCATTGAGGACATTAGACAGCGAATCCATAGCATCACACTATCTAGATCAGTCAGTACACGTGCTTTATTTCGATTATGGCGAATCCCTTGGCCTGTCGAGTGATAAACCATTTGGGGACCATATTGTTGTACTGTACCAATTTTACTTAATGAAACTTACTTTTACCAAAAAAAAAAAGTTTCGTAGAATTCTGAGAACGTTCAAAGTTTAGCTGTTTTGCACAATTTTATTAAAACAAGTTTGTTTCCCTTTTCTTCTAACTTGTAGTTATTATTAGGTTTAGCAAATTTACCACACAAAAGAATTGGTCTAGACCAACGTTTGGGTCAAGTTTCGTGGAATTTTGAGAATGTTCAAAATTTAGCTGTTTGGCACGGTTTTATATAAGCAAGTTTGTTTCCCATTTCTACTAATTTATAGTTAGTATTACACTTAGCAAATTTATGACACATATGCATGGGTCTAGACCAACCTCTATATGGACGATTACGGACCAAAGCGGCTCATGGGGATGGAGGAAAATCCTCCGATTACGGATGTTTCTCCGAACCATGGTGGACTACCGGATCGGAGATGGGAGGCATTTCTTCCTGTGGTAGGATCCATGGAACCACCTAGGCCCTCTTTGTGACTCTTTCCCACGAGGACCGAGGCTACTTGGACTGCATGAGTCATCCAGACTCAGCATGGTGATTCATGAACGAGTATGGCAGTGGCCCCTTATCACGGATCTTGAGTGTTTGGAGATCACACATGTGCTCCCCACTATTTTTGGAGGGGATGACCGTATAATTTGGAGATTTGAGAATGATCGACCAACTGCACAGGCTATTTATGAGTTATTTGACCCACTAGGACCGAAAGTAGGCTGGTTTTCAGTACTTTCGGGATCACTTAAAATACCTCGTCACAACTTTATTCTATGGCTTGCCATCCAAAGCAAGTTGGCTACGACAGATAAACCATGGCTTGCTCACCTTGGCCCATGTATCCTATGCAATGAAGGAATGACAGAGACACATGCACATTTATTCTTCCAATGCAAATTTAGGTTAAGATGCCTCACGGAAATTCGAAAAACGATACGGCTCTTGTGGCCCAATAGAGAGTGAAAAGATGACATTACACGGGCTTCACGGAGATGGAGGGGTAAACACATCATCAACATGTCTTGTAGAGCACTACTTGCATCATGTCTTTACCACGTTTGGAAGGAAAGAAACCTGAGACGATTCGATCACACCGAGAGGACGCCTCATACCATAGCATTACTGATCATTGAGGACATTAGACAGCGAATCCATAGCATCACACTATCTAGATCAGTCAGTACACGTGCTTTATTTCGATTATGGCGAATCCCTTGGCCTGTCGAGTGATAAACCATTTGGGGACCATATTGTTGTACTGTACCAATTTTACTTAATGAAACTTACTTTTACCAAAAAAAAAAAGTTTCGTAGAATTCTGAGAACGTTCAAAGTTTAGCTGTTTTGCACAATTTTATTAAAACAAGTTTGTTTCCCTTTTCTTCTAACTTGTAGTTATTATTAGGTTTAGCAAATTTACCACACAAAAGAATTGGTCTAGACCAACGTTTGGGTCAAGTTTCGTGGAATTTTGAGAATGTTCAAAATTTAGCTGTTTGGCACGGTTTTATATAAGCAAGTTTGTTTCCCATTTCTACTAATTTATAGTTAGTATTACACTTAGCAAATTTATGACACATATGCATGGGTCTAGACCAACCTCTATATGGACGATTACGGACCAAAGCGGCTCATGGGGATGGAGGAAAATCCTCCGATTACGGATGTTTCTCCGAACCATGGTGGACTACCGGATCGGAGATGGGAGGCATTTCTTCCTGTGGTAGGATCCATGGAACCACCTAGGCCCTCTTTGTGACTCTTTCCCACGAGGACCGAGGCTACTTGGACTGCATGAGTCATCCAGACTCAGCATGGTGATTCATGAACGAGTATGGCAGTGGCCCCTTATCACGGATCTTGAGTGTTTGGAGATCACACATGTGCTCCCCACTATTTTTGGAGGGGATGACCGTATAATTTGGAGATTTGAGAATGATCGACCAACTGCACAGGCTATTTATGAGTTATTTGACCCACTAGGACCGAAAGTAGGCTGGTTTTCAGTACTTTCGGGATCACTTAAAATACCTCGTCACAACTTTATTCTATGGCTTGCCATCCAAAGCAAGTTGGCTACGACAGATAAACCATGGCTTGCTCACCTTGGCCCATGTATCCTATGCAATGAAGGAATGACAGAGACACATGCACATTTATTCTTCCAATGCAAATTTAGGTTAAGATGCCTCACGGAAATTCGAAAAACGATACGGTTCTTGTGGCCCAATAGAGAGTGAAAAGATGACATTACACGGGCTTCACGGAGATGGAGGGGTAAACACATCATCAACATGTCTTGTAGAGCACTACTTGCATCATGTCTTTACCACGTTTGGAAGGAAAGAAACCTGAGACGATTCGATCACACCGAGAGGACGCCTCATACCATAGCATTACTGATCATTGAGGACATTAGACAGCGAATCCATAGCATCACACTATCTAGATCAGTCAGTACACGTGCTTTATTTCGATTATGGCGAATCCCTTGGCCTGTCGAGTGATAAACCATTTGGGGACCATATTGTTGTACTGTACCAATTTTACTTAATGAAACTTACTTTTACCAAAAAAAAAAAGTTTCGTAGAATTCTGAGAACGTTCAAAGTTTAGCTGTTTTGCACAATTTTATTAAAACAAGTTTGTTTCCCTTTTCTTCTAACTTGTAGTTATTATTAGGTTTAGCAAATTTACCACACAAAAGAATTGGTCTAGACCAACGTTTGGGTCAAGTTTCGTGGAATTTTGAGAATGTTCAAAATTTAGCTGTTTGGCACGGTTTTATATAAGCAAGTTTGTTTCCCATTTCTACTAATTTATAGTTAGTATTACACTTAGCAAATTTATGACACATATGCATGGGTCTAGACCAACCTCTATATGGACGATTACGGACCAAAGCGGCTCATGGGGATGGAGGAAAATCCTCCGATTACGGATGTTTCTCCGAACCATGGTGGACTACCGGATCGGAGATGGGAGGCATTTCTTCCTGTGGTAGGATCCATGGAACCACCTAGGCCCTCTTTGTGACTCTTTCCCACGAGGACCGAGGCTACTTGGACTGCATGAGTCATCCAGACTCAGCATGGTGATTCATGAACGAGTATGGCAGTGGCCCCTTATCACGGATCTTGAGTGTTTGGAGATCACACATGTGCTCCCCACTATTTTTGGAGGGGATGACCGTATAATTTGGAGATTTGAGAATGATCGACCAACTGCACAGGCTATTTATGAGTTATTTGACCCACTAGGACCGAAAGTAGGCTGGTTTTCAGTACTTTCGGGATCACTTAAAATACCTCGTCACAACTTTATTCTATGGCTTGCCATCCAAAGCAAGTTGGCTACGACAGATAAACCATGGCTTGCTCACCTTGGCCCATGTATCCTATGCAATGAAGGAATGACAGAGACACATGCACATTTATTCTTCCAATGCAAATTTAGGTTAAGATGCCTCACGGAAATTCGAAAAACGATACGGTTCTTGTGGCCCAATAGAGAGTGAAAAGATGACATTACACGGGCTTCACGGAGATGGAGGGGTAAACACATCATCAACATGTCTTGTAGAGCACTACTTGCATCATGTCTTTACCACGTTTGGAAGGAAAGAAACCTGAGACGATTCGATCACACCGAGAGGACGCCTCATACCATAGCATTACTGATCATTGAGGACATTAGACAGCGAATCCATAGCATCACACTATCTAGATCAGTCAGTACACGTGCTTTATTTCGATTATGGCGAATCCCTTGGCCTGTCGAGTGATAAACCATTTGGGGACCATATTGTTGTACTGTACCAATTTTACTTAATGAAACTTACTTTTACCAAAAAAAAAAAGTTTCGTAGAATTCTGAGAACGTTCAAAGTTTAGCTGTTTTGCACAATTTTATTAAAACAAGTTTGTTTCCCCTTTCTTCTAACTTGTAGTTATTATTAGGTTTAGCAAATTTACCACACAAAAGAATTGGTCTAGACCAACGTTTGGGTCAAGTTTCGTGGAATTTTGAGAATGTTCAAAATTTAGCTGTTTGGC
Source organism: Sesamum indicum (assembly GCF_026168435.1). Lineage (NCBI taxonomy): Eukaryota > Viridiplantae > Streptophyta > Magnoliopsida > Lamiales > Pedaliaceae > Sesamum > Sesamum indicum. The sequence goes on from NC_142668.1 coordinate 5,080,511, forward strand.
ACGGTTTTATATAAGCAAGTTTGTTTCCCATTTCTACTAATTTATAGTTAGTATTACACTTAGCAAATTTATGACACATATGCATGGGTCTAGACCAACCTCTATATGGACGATTACGGACCAAAGCGGCTCATGGGGATGGAGGAAAATCCTCCGATTACGGATGTTTCTCCGAACCATGGTGGACTACCGGATCGGAGATGGGAGGCATTTCTTCCTGTGGTAGGATCCATGGAACCACCTAGGCCCTCTTTGTGACTCTTTCCCACGAGGACCGAGGCTACTTGGACTGCATGAGTCATCCAGACTCAGCATGGTGATTCATGAACGAGTATGGCAGTGGCCCCTTATCACGGATCTTGAGTGTTTGGAGATCACACATGTGCTCCCCACTATTTTTGGAGGGGATGACCGTATAATTTGGAGATTTGAGAATGATCGACCAACTGCACAGGCTATTTATGAGTTATTTGACCCACTAGGACCGAAAGTAGGCTGGTTTTCAGTACTTTCGGGATCACTTAAAATACCTCGTCACAACTTTATTCTATGGCTTGGCATCCAAAGCAAGTTGGCTACGACAGATAAACCATGGCTTGCTCACCTTGGCCCATGTATCCTATGCAATGAAGGAATGACAGAGACACATGCACATTTATTCTTCCAATGCAAATTTAGGTTAAGATGCCTCACGGAAATTCGAAAAACGATACGGTTCTTGTGGCCCAATAGAGAGTGAAAAGATGACATTACACGGGCTTCACGGAGATGGAGGGGTAAACACATCATCAACATGTCTTGTAGAGCACTACTTGCATCATGTCTTTACCACGTTTGGAAGGAAAGAAACCTGAGACGATTCGATCACACCGAGAGGACGCCTCATACCATAGCATTACTGATCATTGAGGACATTAGACAGCGAATCCATAGCATCACACTATCTAGATCAGTCAGTACACGTGCTTTATTTCGATTATGGCGAATCCCTTGGCCTGTCGAGTGATAAACCATTTGGGGACCATATTGTTGTACTGTACCAATTTTACTTAATGAAACTTACTTTTACCAAAAAAAAAAAGTTTCGTAGAATTCTGAGAACGTTCAAAGTTTAGCTGTTTTGCACAATTTTATTAAAACAAGTTTGTTTCCCTTTTCTTCTAACTTGTAGTTATTATTAGGTTTAGCAAATTTACCACACAAAAGAATTGGTCTAGACCAACGTTTGGGTCAAGTTTCGTGGAATTTTGAGAATGTTCAAAATTTAGCTGTTTGGCACGGTTTTATATAAGCAAGTTTGTTTCCCATTTCTACTAATTTATAGTTAGTATTACACTTAGCAAATTTATGACACATATGCATGGGTCTAGACCAACCTCTATATGGACGATTACGGACCAAAGCGGCTCATGGGGATGGAGGAAAATCCTCCGATTACGGATGTTTCTCCGAACCATGGTGGACTACCGGATCGGAGATGGGAGGCATTTCTTCCTGTGGTAGGATCCATGGAACCACCTAGGCCCTCTTTGTGACTCTTTCCCACGAGGACCGAGGCTACTTGGACTGCATGAGTCATCCAGACTCAGCATGGTGATTCATGAACGAGTATGGCAGTGGCCCCTTATCACGGATCTTGAGTGTTTGGAGATCACACATGTGCTCCCCACTATTTTTGGAGGGGATGACCGTATAATTTGGAGATTTGAGAATGATCGACCAACTGCACAGGCTATTTATGAGTTATTTGACCCACTAGGACCGAAAGTAGGCTGGTTTTCAGTACTTTCGGGATCACTTAAAATACCTCGTCACAACTTTATTCTATGGCTTGCCATCCAAAGCAAGTTGGCTACGACAGATAAACCATGGCTTGCTCACCTTGGCCCATGTATCCTATGCAATGAAGGAATGACAGAGACACATGCACATTTATTCTTCCAATGCAAATTTAGGTTAAGATGCCTCACGGAAATTCGAAAAACGATACGGTTCTTGTGGCCCAATAGAGAGTGAAAAGATGACATTACACGGGCTTCACGGAGATGGAGGGGTAAACACATCATCAACATGTCTTGTAGAGCACTACTTGCATCATGTCTTTACCACGTTTGGAAGGAAAGAAACCTGAGACGATTCGATCACACCGAGAGGACGCCTCATACCATAGCATTACTGATCATTGAGGACATTAGACAGCGAATCCATAGCATCACACTATCTAGATCAGTCAGTACACGTGCTTTATTTCGATTATTGCGAATCCCTTGGCCTGTCGAGTGATAAACCATTTGGGGACCATATTGTTGTACTGTACCAATTTTACTTAATGAAACTTACTTTTACCAAAAAAAAAAAGTTTCGTAGAATTCTGAGAACGTTCAAAGTTTAGCTGTTTTGCACAATTTTATTAAAACAAGTTTGTTTCCCTTTTCTTCTAACTTGTAGTTATTATTAGGTTTAGCAAATTTACCACACAAAAGAATTGGTCTAGACCAACGTTTGGGTCAAGTTTCGTGGAATTTTGAGAATGTTCAAAATTTAGCTGTTTGGCACGGTTTTATATAAGCAAGTTTGTTTCCCATTTCTACTAATTTATAGTTAGTATTACACTTAGCAAATTTATGACACATATGCATGGGTCTAGACCAACCTCTATATGGACGATTACGGACCAAAGCGGCTCATGGGGATGGAGGAAAATCCTCCGATTACGGATGTTTCTCCGAACCATGGTGGACTACCGGATTGGAGATGGGAGGCATTTCTTCCTGTGGTAGGATCCATGGAACCACCTAGGCCCTCTTTGTGACTCTTTCCCACGAGGACCGAGGCTACTTGGACTGCATGAGTCATCCAGACTCGGCACGGTGATTCATGAACGAGTATGGCAGTGGCCCCTTATCACAGATCTTGAGTGTTTGGAGATCACACATGTGCTCCCCACTATTTTTGGAGGGGATGACCGTATAATTTGGAGATTTGAGAATGATGGACCAACTGCACAGGCTATTTATGAGTTACTTGACCCACCAGGACCGAAAGTAGGCTGGTTTTCAGTACTTTCAGGACCACTTAAAATTCCTCGTCACAACTTTATTCTATGGCTTGGCATCCAAAGCAAGTTGGCTACGACAGATAAACCATGGCTTGCTCACCTTGGCCCATGTATCCTATGCAATGAAGGAATGACAGAGACACATGCACATTTATTCTTCCAATGCAAATTTAGGTTAAGATGCCTCACGGAAATTCGAAAAACGATACGGTTCTTGTGGCCCAATAGAGAGTGAAAAGATGACATTACACGGGCTTCACGGAGATGGAGGGGTAAACACATCATCAACATGTCTTGTAGAGCACTACTTGCATCATGTCTTTACCACGTTTGGAAGGAAAGAAACCTGAGACGATTCGATCACACCGAGAGGACGCCTCATACCATAGCATTACTGATCATTGAGGACATTAGACAGCGAATCCATAGCATCACACTATCTAGATCAGTCAGTACACGTGCTTTATTTCGATTATGGCGAATCCCTTGGCCTGTCGAGTGATAAACCATTTGGGGACCATATTGTTGTACTGTACCAATTTTACTTAATGAAACTTACTTTTACCAAAAAAAAAAAGTTTCGTAGAATTCTGAGAACGTTCAAAGTTTAGCTGTTTTGCACAATTTTATTAAAACAAGTTTGTTTCCCTTTTCTTCTAACTTGTAGTTATTATTAGGTTTAGCAAATTTACCACACAAAAGAATTGGTCTAGACCAACGTTTGGGTCAAGTTTCGTGGAATTTTGAGAATGTTCAAAATTTAGCTGTTTGGCACGGTTTTATATAAGCAAGTTTGTTTCCCATTTCTACTAATTTATAGTTAGTATTACACTTAGCAAATTTATGACACATATGCATGGGTCTAGACCAACCTCTATATGGACGATTACGGACCAAAGCGGCTCATGGGGATGGAGGAAAATCCTCCGATTACGGATGTTTCTCCGAACCATGGTGGACTACCGGATTGGAGATGGGAGGCATTTCTTCCTGTGGTAGGATCCATGGAACCACCTAGGCCCTCTTTGTGACTCTTTCCCACGAGGACCGAGGCTACTTGGACTGCATGAGTCATCCAGACTCAGCATGGTGATTCATGAACGAGTATGGCAGTGGCCCCTTATCACGGATCTTGAGTGTTTGGAGATCACACATGTGCTCCCCACTATTTTTGGAGGGGATGACCGTATAATTTGGAGATTTGAGAATGATCGACCAACTGCACGGGCTATTTATGAGTTATTTGACCCACTAGGACCGAAAGTAGGCTGGTTTTCAGTACTTTCGGGATCACTTAAAATACCTCGTCACAACTTTATTCTATGGCTTGCCATCCAAAGCAAGTTGGCTACGACAGATAAACCATGGCTTGCTCACCTTGGCCCATGTATCCTATGCAATGAAGGAATGACAGAGACACATGCACATTTATTCTTCCAATGCAAATTTAGGTTAAGATGCCTCACGGAAATTCGAAAAACGATACGGTTCTTGTGGCCCAATAGAGAGTGAAAAGATGACATTACACGGGCTTCACGGAGATGGAGGGGTAAACACATCATCAACATGTCTTATAGAGCACTACTTGCATCATGTCTTTACCACGTTTGGAAGGAAAGAAACCTGAGACGATTCGATCACACCGAGAGGACGCCTCATACCATAGCATTACTGATCATTGAGGACATTAGACAGCGAATCCATAGCATCACACTATCTAGATCAGTCAGTACACGTGCTTTATTTCGATTATGGCGAATCCCTTGGCCTGTCGAGTGATAAACCATTTGGGGACCATATTGTTGTACTGTACCAATTTTACTTAATGAAACTTACTTTTACCAAAAAAAAAAAGTTTCGTAGAATTCTGAGAACGTTCAAAGTTTAGCTGTTTTGCACAATTTTATTAAAACAAGTTTGTTTCCCTTTTCTTCTAACTTGTAGTTATTATTAGGTTTAGCAAATTTACCACACAAAAGAATTGGTCTAGACCAACGTTTGGGTCAAGTTTCGTGGAATTTTGAGAATGTTCAAAATTTAGCTGTTTGGCACGGTTTTATATAAGCAAGTTTGTTTCCCATTTCTACTAATTTATAGTTAGTATTACACTTAGCAAATTTATGACACATATGCATGGGTCTAGACCAACCTCTATATGGACGATTACGGACCAAAGCGGCTCATGGGGATGGAGGAAAATCCTCCGATTACGGATGTTTCTCCGAACCATGGTGGACTACCGGATTGGAGATGGGAGGCATTTCTTCCTGTGGTAGGATCCATGGAACCACCTAGGCCCTCTTTGTGACTCTTTCCCACGAGGACCGAGGCTACTTGGACTGCATGAGTCATCCAGACTCAGCATGGTGATTCATGAACGAGTATGGCAGTGGCCCCTTATCACGGATCTTGAGTGTTTGGAGATCACACATGTGCTCCCCACTATTTTTGGAGGGGATGACCGTATAATTTGGAGATTTGAGAATGATCGACCAACTGCACGGGCTATTTATGAGTTATTTGACCCACTAGGACCGAAAGTAGGCTGGTTTTCAGTACTTTCGGGATCACTTAAAATACCTCGTCACAACTTTATTCTATGGCTTGCCATCCAAAGCAAGTTGGCTACGACAGATAAACCATGGCTTGCTCACCTTGGCCCATGTATCCTATGCAATGAAGGAATGACAGAGACACATGCACATTTATTCTTCCAATGCAAATTTAGGTTAAGATGCCTCACGGAAATTCGAAAAACGATACGGTTCTTGTGGCCCAATAGAGAGTGAAAAGATGACATTACACGGGCTTCACGGAGATGGAGGGGTAAACACATCATCAACATGTCTTATAGAGCACTACTTGCATCATGTCTTTACCACGTTTGGAAGGAAAGAAACCTGAGACGATTCGATCACACCGAGAGGACGCCTCATACCATAGCATTACTGATCATTGAGGACATTAGACAGCGAATCCATAGCATCACACTATCTAGATCAGTCAGTACACGTGCTTTATTTCGATTATGCCGAATCCCTTGGCCTGTCGAGTGATAAACCATTTGGGGACCATATTGTTGTACTGTACCAATTTTACTTAATGAAACTTACTTTTACCAAAAAAAAAAGTTTCGTAGAATTCTGAGAACGTTCAAAGTTTAGCTGTTTTGCACAATTTTATTAAAACAAGTTTGTTTCCCTTTTCTACTAACTTGTAGTTATTATTAGGTTTAGCAAATTTACCACACAAAAGAATTGGTCTAGACCAACGTTTGGGTCAAGTTTCGTGGAATTTTGAGAATGTTCAAAATTTATCTGTTTGGCACGGTTTTATATAAGCAAGTTTGTTTCCCATTTCTACTAATTTATAGTTAGTATTACACTTAGCAAATTTATGACACATATGCATGGGTCTAGACCAACCTCTATATGGACGATTACGGACCAAAGCGGCTCATGGGGATGGAGGAAAATCCTCCGATTACGGATGTTTCTCCGAACCATGGTGGACTACCGGATTGGAGATGGGAGGCATTTCTTCCTGTGGTAGGATCCATGGAACCACCTAGGCCCTCTTTGTGACTCTTTCCCACGAGGACCGAGGCTACTTGGACTGCATGAGTCATCCAGACTCGGCACGGTGATTCATGAACGAGTATGGCAGTGGCCCCTTATCACGGATCTTGAGTGTTTGGAGATCACACATGTGCTCCCCACTATTTTTGGAGGGGATGACCGTATAATTTGGAGATTTGAGAATGATCGACCAACTGCACGGGCTATTTATGAGTTATTTGACCCACTAGGACCGAAAGTAGGCTGGTTTTCAGTACTTTCGGGATCACTTAAAATACCTCGTCACAACTTTATTCTATGGCTTGCCATCCAAAGCAAGTTGGCTACGACAGATAAACCATGGCTTGCTCACCTTGGCCCATGTATCCTATGCAATGAAGGAATGACAGAGACACATGCACATTTATTCTTCCAATGCAAATTTAGGTTAAGATGCCTCACGGAAATTCGAAAAACGATACGGTTCTTGTGGCCCAATAGAGAGTGAAAAGATGACATTACACGGGCTTCACGGAGATGGAGGGGTAAACACATCATCAACATGTCTTATAGAGCACTACTTGCATCATGTCTTTACCACGTTTGGAAGGAAAGAAACCTGAGACGATTCGATCACACCGAGAGGACGCCTCATACCATAGCATTACTGATCATTGAGGACATTAGACAGCGAATCCATAGCATCACACTATCTAGATCAGTCAGTACACGTGCTTTATTTCGATTATGCCGAATCCCTTGGCCTGTCGAGTGATAAACCATTTGGGGACCATATTGTTGTACTGTACCAATTTTACTTAATGAAACTTACTTTTACCAAAAAAAAAAGTTTCGTAGAATTCTGAGAACGTTCAAAGTTTAGCTGTTTTGCACAATTTTATTAAAACAAGTTTGTTTCCCTTTTCTACTAACTTGTAGTTATTATTAGGTTTAGCAAATTTACCACACAAAAGAATTGGTCTAGACCAACGTTTGGGTCAAGTTTCGTGGAATTTTGAGAATGTTCAAAATTTATCTGTTTGGCACGGTTTTATATAAGCAAGTTTGTTTCCCATTTCTACTAATTTATAGTTAGTATTACACTTAGCAAATTTATGACACATATGCATGGGTCTAGACCAACCTCTATATGGACGATTACGGACCAAAGCGGCTCATGGGGATGGAGGAAAATCCTCCGATTACGGATGTTTCTCCGAACCATGGTGGACTACCGGATTGGAGATGGGAGGCATTTCTTCCTGTGGTAGGATCCATGGAACCACCTAGGCCCTCTTTGTGACTCTTTCCCACGAGGACCGAGGCTACTTGGACTGCATGAGTCATCCAGACTCGGCACGGTGATTCATGAACGAGTATGGCAGTGGCCCCTTATCACGGATCTTGAGTGTTTGGAGATCACACATGTGCTCCCCACTATTTTTGGAGGGGATGACCGTATAATTTGGAGATTTGAGAATGATCGACCAACTGCACGGGCTATTTATGAGTTATTTGACCCACTAGGACCGAAAGTAGGCTGGTTTTCAGTACTTTCGGGATCACTTAAAATACCTCGTCACAACTTTATTCTATGGCTTGCCATCCAAAGCAAGTTGGCTACGACAGATAAACCATGGCTTGCTCACCTTGGCCCATGTATCCTATGCAATGAAGGAATGACAGAGACACATGCACATTTATTCTTCCAATGCAAATTTAGGTTAAGATGCCTCACGGAAATTCGAAAAACGATACGGTTCTTGTGGCCCAATAGAGAGTGAAAAGATGACATTACACGGGCTTCACGGAGATGGAGGGGTAAACACATCATCAACATGTCTTATAGAGCACTACTTGCATCATGTCTTTACCACGTTTGGAAGGAAAGAAACCTGAGACGATTCGATCACACCGAGAGGACGCCTCATACCATAGCATTACTGATCATTGAGGACATTAGACAGCGAATCCATAGCATCACACTATCTAGATCAGTCAGTACACGTGCTTTATTTCGATTATGCCGAATCCCTTGGCCTGTCGAGTGATAAACCATTTGGGGACCATATTGTTGTACTGTACCAATTTTACTTAATGAAACTTACTTTTACCAAAAAAAAAAGTTTCGTAGAATTCTGAGAACGTTCAAAGTTTAGCTGTTTTGCACAATTTTATTAAAACAAGTTTGTTTCCCTTTTCTACTAACTTGTAGTTATTATTCGGTTTAGCAAATTTACCACACAAAAGAATTGGTCTAGACCAACGTTTGGGTCAAGTTTCGTGGAATTTTGAGAATGTTTAAAATTTAGCTGTTTGGCACGGTTTTATATAAGCAAGTTTGTTTCCCATTTCTACTAATTTATAGTTAGTATTACACTTAGCAAATTTATGACACATATGCATGGGTCTAGACCAACCTCTATATGGACGATTACGGACCAAAGCGGCTCATGGGGATGGAGGAAAATCCTCCGATTACGGATGTTTCTCCGAACCATGGTGGACTACCGGATTGGAGATGGGAGGCATTTCTTCCTGTGGTAGGATCCATGGAACCACCTAGGCCCTCTTTGTGACTCTTTCCCACGAGGACCGAGGCTACTTGGACTGCATGAGTCATCCAGACTCGGCACGGTGATTCATGAACGAGTATGGCAGTGGCCCCTTATCACGGATCTTGAGTGTTTGGAGATCACACATGTGCTCCCCACTATTTTTGGAGGGGATGACCGTATAATTTGGAGATTTGAGAATGATCGACCAACTGCACGGGCTATTTATGAGTTATTTGACCCACTAGGACCGAAAGTAGGCTGGTTTTCAGTACTTTCGGGATCACTTAAAATACCTCGTCACAACTTTATTCTATGGCTTGCCATCCAAAGCAAGTTGGCTACGACAGATAAACCATGGCTTGCTCACCTTGGCCCATGTATCCTATGCAATGAAGGAATGACAGAGACACATGCACATTTATTCTTCCAATGCAAATTTAGGTTAAGATGCCTCACGGAAATTCGAAAAACGATACGGTTCTTGTGGCCCAATAGAGAGTGAAAAGATGACATTACACGGGCTTCACGGAGATGGAGGGGTAAACACATCATCAACATGTCTTATAGAGCACTACTTGCATCATGTCTTTACCACGTTTGGAAGGAAAGAAACCTGAGACGATTCGATCACACCGAGAGGACGCCTCATACCATAGCATTACTGATCATTGAGGACATTAGACAGCGAATCCATAGCATCACACTATCTAGATCAGTCAGTACACGTGCTTTATTTCGATTATGCCGAATCCCTTGGCCTGTCGAGTGATAAACCATTTGGGGACCATATTGTTGTACTGTACCAATTTTACTTAATGAAACTTACTTTTACCAAAAAAAAAAGTTTCGTAGAATTCTGAGAACGTTCAAAGTTTAGCTGTTTTGCACAATTTTATTAAAACAAGTTTGTTTCCCTTTTCTACTAACTTGTAGTTATTATTCGGTTTAGCAAATTTACCACACAAAAGAATTGGTCTAGACCAACGTTTGGGTCAAGTTTCGTGGAATTTTGAGAATGTTTAAAATTTAGCTGTTTGGCACGGTTTTATATAAGCAAGTTTGTTTCCCATTTCTACTAATTTATAGTTAGTATTACACTTAGCAAATTTATGACACATATGCATGGGTCTAGACCAACCTCTATATGGACGATTACGGACCAAAGCGGCTCATGGGGATGGAGGAAAATCCTCCGATTACGGATGTTTCTCCGAACCATGGTGGACTACCGGATTGGAGATGGGAGGCATTTCTTCCTGTGGTAGGATCCATGGAACCACCTAGGCCCTCTTTGTGACTCTTTCCCACGAGGACCGAGGCTACTTGGACTGCATGAGTCATCCAGACTCGGCACGGTGATTCATGAACGAGTATGGCAGTGGCCCCTTATCACGGATCTTGAGTGTTTGGAGATCACACATGTGCTCCCCACTATTTTTGGAGGGGATGACCGTATAATTTGGACATTTGAGAATGATGGACCAACTGCACAGGCTATTTATGAGTTACTTGACCCACCAGGACCGAAAGTAGGCTGGTTTTCAGTACTTTCAGGATCACTTAAAATTCCTCGTCACAACTTTATTCTATGGCTTGGCATCCAAAGCAAGTTGGCTACGACAGATAAACCATGGCTTGCTCACCTTGGCCCATGTATCCTATGCAATGAAGGAATGACAGAGACACATGCACATTTATTCTTCCAATGCAGATTTAGGTTAAGATGCCTCACGGAAATTCGAAAAACGATACGGCTCTTGTGGCCCAATAGAGAGTGAAAAGATGACATTACACGGGCTTCACGGAGATGGAGGGGTAAACACATCATCAACATGTCTTATGAGCACTACTTGCATCATGTCTTTACCACGTTTGGAAGGAAAGAAACCTGAGACGATTCGATCACAACTAGAGGACGCCTCATACCATAGCATTACTGATCATTGAGGACATTAGACAGCGAATCCATAGCATCACACTATCTAGATCAGTCAGTACACGTGCTTTATTTCGATTATGGCGAATCCCTTGGCCTGTCGAGTGATAAACCATTTGGGGACCATATTGTTGTACTGTACCAATTTTACTTAATGAAACTTACTTTTACCAAAAAAAAAAAAGTTTCGTAGAATTCTGAGAACGTTCAAAGTTTAGCTGTTTTGCACAGTTTTATTAAAACAAGTTTGTTTCCCTTTTCTACTAACTAGTAGTTATTATTAGGTTTAGCTAATTTACCACACAAAAGAATTGGTCTAGACCAACGTTTGGGTCAAGTTTCGTGGAATTTTGAGAACGTTCAAAATTTAGCTGTTTGGCACGGTTTTATATAAGCAAGTTTGTTTCCCATTTCTACTAATTTATAGTTAGTATTACACTTAGCAAATTTATGACTCATATGCATGGGTCTAGACCAACGTTTGGGTCTAGACCAACCTCTATATGGACGATTACGGACCAAAGCGGCTCATGGGGATGGAGGAAAATCCTCCGATTACGGATGTTTCTGCAAACCATGGTGGACTACCGGATTGGAGATGGGAGGCATTTCTTCCTGTGGTAGGATCCATGGAACCACCTAGGCCCTCTTTGTGACTCTTTCCCACGAGGACCGAGGCTACTTGGACTGCATGAGTCATCCAGACTCAGCACGGTGATTCATGAAGGAGTATGGCAGTGGCCCCTTATCACGGATCTTTAGTGTTTGGAGATCACACATGTGCTCCCCACTATTTTTGGAGGGGATGACCGTATAATTTGGAGATTTGAGAATGATCGACCAACTGCACAGGCTATTTATGAGTTATTTGACCCACCAGGACCGAAAGTAGGCTGGTTTTCATTACTTTCGGGATCACTTAAAATTCCTCGTCACAACTTTATCTCCAGGGACCTCCATAACTCCCTCCTGTCTGCCATCTCAGTAGCCCCATAAATGACAGTAATAGCAACTGACTCATGAAGTGCATGGATATTAATAAGACAATGCATAAATTGTGTAGCGCTTTCAGTCACAACAACATCGATGAAATTAGCATCCCAAGCAATCCATACCCAAGTACCAGAAGATCCATAATCCACAAACCATTTCCAATGGGGTAATAAAAATGATTGAATTTGAGCTACATTATTGATACGAACATGAGTTTCAAGGAGACCAAGAAAATGTAACCTGAACTCAGCAACGATGTCTTTTACTGCCAGCTGATGATCTCTTTTGTTCAGGCCACGAACATTCCATATTGCCGCGTTCAACATGGATCACCGGGTATGGGGCTGCTAGACTTAGGACCCCAAGACAACTCATCTGTATCATCTAGTAGGTGTAGTGCATCAAAAGTATTATATATAACAAGTGTCTTGCCCCTCTCCTCACAATTTGGGCGCGTGTCAGCTCTAGGAGACTCCTGGCCCTCTCTTTGCTTTTCTACCACTCGAGTTGGTGATGGTCTACGCATCTCCCGATCAAGTGTAGGTGGTAGCCGAGGTGGTATAGAAGTAGTATCACGAGTCACTGTCTGCTCCTCCCTCATGTGATCTATTGGATGGTTCCTACTCAGTTCATGCACTACTGGACGCGGTGCCCCTACTTTTGGAACATATATAGCGATCGGTGGCTTAACTGGCTTTGTTTTGTTAAGGGCACACTCTTTGGCGGAGTGCCCCAAAGTCATACAACTAGTGCACTTCGGGGGTAACCATTCGTACTCAACATCAACTTTGTATGGTGATTCTCCCCCGTCCTCATGTGGAGTCATAATAATAATATGCTTCGGTAAATTCGAGGTTACATCCAACATAACACAACACGAGCGAAGTCCAGTCTCGTGCATGCTCTCGTAATCGCATCCGGGTATAAAGGTTTACCTACACCACTGGCTACCGTACTTAGGGCCTCTTCTGTCCATAACTCCACTGGAAAGTGGCGTAGTTTGATCCAAACAGGAACCTGCGTATGTTGCAGTTTCCTCAAAACCATTCCCGGTTCCCATTTTTGAAGAACAATAGGTTGTCCCTGCAACAGCCACGGCCCTCCTTAAATAATATCTTCCATAGCAGCAATAGATTTAAACTGAAAGAAAAAGAAACCATTAGTAGTACCAGTCACCTCTCTTAACCCCGGCCATACCGACACCGCGTATTCCTTCAAATGGTGGAAATACGGACGTTTCCCAAGAAAATATCCTACCGCAGTAGCTTTCCAACGTTTAGCCCCGTTACGAATGGCATCTAACGTCGGTCTGACAATCACCTCTCCATTCTGTAATGTCAGCGCAACGTGCGAGAGGGTCTTTCTAGATGAATGGTTAAATGCATGCGCAATTTTATCATCAATAATAGGTTCCGGGCATGCATGCAATGGGATATTACCCACGTACAATCCCATTTGGACTATTGTTTGAAAATGAGGCTGTTTTTTTACCACATCATTGCTGACATCAGCAGCAGCATCACTGCTGACCTCAGCGCTGGCGCTGCTGACCTCAGCCCTGGTGCTGCTGACATAAGCCCTGGTGTTGCTGATGTCTTCAGGAATACCAACCATCACTTGTGCCATTTCATCCTCAGCCATCTCATCTGCTGAAAAAGTATCCACGTCATCTTCCACGTCACAAAAAGTGTGCGCCACCTCACTGATGGGCGCCATGTCATTTACCGATGGACCAGCCACCATCTTCCCTGGCGAGTTCATCTCATTCACCGGCGGAAACTCGTTATTCAACAAGACAGTAGTAGCAGCCTGTTGTGAGCTCTCTGGTCGTCCCGTTTCGTGCTCCAGGGTCGTCGTCCGGCCGGCCAAAAGCCCCAAATCTCCAGTTGACAATGGAGGAAGACGACTCGTCTCCTCAATGGATTTCGTCACCAGTGGAGTATCTTTCAACGGAGAATACGTGGACGACGAAACTTCTACCCCTCTGGTCGGAATCGTGTCTTCACAGCCCTGCCTCCCGCTGTCACCGGCCTGAATCTCAGGCGTTGCCGGTGGAAGACCAAATGTCACGCCTGTCAAATCTACATCATTTTCGCCCGTTTTGTCTATCGCCGGCTTCAGAATACCCCGACGAGCCTTGATAGTTGCACGAGGAATGCCCTGAAATCCTCCCCTCAAAGATGGTGCTTGAAACCGATAGCTTCCGCCATGGCCAAACCTCGCCTCCCATCGATTTTTTAGCACTTCCAACGCAGCCATAGAATCAGTGTCTCCTTCGTCCACTACCTTGTTTGCGAGGCGTAGGAATTCGTCGATGTGAAAAGCAGGCGCTGTCACTCGTCCGCCATTGTTGGAGCTTGAAGAGGCACCAAGAAACCCTAGTTTTGGCGGTTGTTCCATAGAGTCCTTTTCCATGGCCAAGTTTCGCTCTTTTTCGACCAGAATTGTTCCTTGCATCTCCCTGACCATAGATCCGTCCTTAGTCGCCTAAAAAAAACTCGTCTTCGGCAAAATCTCGAAATCCGACCTTTCATCTTCTCGCCGGAAAAATTGCAGTTTCTCATCGCCGCCGGCCATCTGGTCGCTGCCACCCGTCCCTCCGGCTTGCCCCTCGTCTGCCAACTCTTCCTCCTCATCACCCAAGTCGTCGGCCGGAGTTTGCATGGTTGAAGCATTAGTGTGTGTTTTTGGATGTGTGCTAGTGTGTGAGAGAGAAGAGAGAGAATTTTGAGAGTCCATTTTTTCCACGGAAAGGGTTGTTTTGAGAGCACCGCCATTCTTGGGTTTTGAAGCTTTTTCAAGCTCCTTTAATGGCGGACGAAGGATTGGAATCTCACCGCGTGAGTTTAATATGGTTGAATTTCTCAGCTTTGCGAGCAGAGTCATGGACGAAGGCGACGCTGATGCAATGGAGGCTTTGGTGGTGTTAAAATCGCGATGGGAGAGAAGGTTTGGCAATGGCGCAATAGCGACTAAGCAGACGGCGACGATGGCTGTAGCCTCGCTACCTTACGGCCGTCGACCTATTCAAGCCCGTCTTTGCCTTCTTGGGCCGGCGAATGAAACGCGACGGGAAGATTTTATTTTTGGGCCTCCATCGACGGCGACTGGGAAGGCGAATGGCGCTGGTGGATCGACGCCTTTTGATGGGTGGAAACCACGCTTGGACGAAGACGATGGTGGTCCGCAGGCGCTTGAAGAAACTACCCAGATCCCGGCACGACTGTGCGAGGCCCTTTCTGGCGAACAAGGCGATGAAACAACAGTCCAAACGAGAGAGAAACACTCAGGCGCGATTTTCTGGCGAACGGGTGAACGGCCGGCGATTTTTCCGACGACCAGTGATGTACGCCGACTTCCTGACATGGATGTTGAGGTGGCGTCGGTTGTGAGTGACATGGATGTTGAGGTGGCGCCGGTTGTGAGTGACGTGGATGTTGAGGTAGCGCCGGTTGTGAGAGACGTGGATGGTGAGGTGGCGCCGGTTGTGAGTGACTTGGACGCTGAAGTGGCGATTGAGAGGTCAGCTGACGTCAGCCCTACTAGGGCTGACGTCATCAATGCTGCAAGGGCTGATGTCAGCGCTTACTCTTCTGCTGATGTCATCCATTGTGCTAGGGCTGATGTCATCCATGATGCTAGGGCTGATGTCACTTCTTACACATCTGCTGATGTCACTGCATACACAGCTGCTGATGTCATCAATCCTAGGGCTGACATCAGCAGTTTTATGGAGGAAAAAAACAACAACTTGGGTAACAAATTGGCACCCATTCCTTTGTTTATTGGGAACATTCCGCTTCACACTGGTTCTAATGGGATTGTTAATGATAAAATTGCTGATGCATTCAGCAATTCGTCCCGAAAAACGCTATCTTTCATTGCTCCTACGAAGCAAAATGGGGAGGTTGTAGTTCGTCCTTCACTTGATATTGTGCGTGACGGATCCAAATGATGGAAATCTATGGCAGTGGGATACTTTATGGGAAAGCGGCCGTACTATCACCACTTGAAGGAGTTTGCCCATTCGGTTTGGCCAGCGCTACGAGAGGTCATAGCAACTGCTAATGGCTTCCTTTTTTTCCAATTTAAAACGGAAATTGATATGGAGGAGGTCATAGAAGGGGGGCCATGGCTATTTCAGGGACAACCAATTGTATTGCAAAAGTGGGAACTGGGTATGGCTATGAGAAAGTTAAAGCATACACAAGTGCCTGTCTAGATAAAACTGCGACACCTTCCATTGGAATTCTGGACGACGGAAGGATTGAGTACTGTGGCTAGCAGTGCCTCTATACCCTGATGCAATAACAAGGGCATGCACGAGACTGGACTTCATTCGTGTATGCGTGATGATTGGCGTTACGCAGAAATTAGAAAAACATATTATCATAATGACGCCAGATGAAGATGGCGGGGAAACCCCATGCAAGGTTGATATCGAGTATGAATGGCTTCCCCCTAAATGCACGGGATGCATGACATAGGGGCATTCGAAGAAGGAGTGTTCGTTGACCAAACTTCAGAAACAGACAAAGCCCCCGGTGAAAGTGTATGTACCAAAAGCCAATGTCCCCCCTCCACCAGCCCCCGGGGAGAGAGAAAATAAACATAAGACCGTGGTTGAGGTGGATGATAAAGCGAGAGGAGATAAAGGTACAAAACAGAATAAACGTTACACCTCATCGCAGAAGGAGAAGGGTAACGAAGTGGTTATTTATAATCCTTTTGATGCTTTGAATTCACTAGACGACGCAGAAGAGAATACTAGGGGTCCTAACACATGCAACCCCTCTAGTAGTGATCCATGTTGAATCTCACAGTGTGGAATGTCTGGGGGCTAAATAAGAGAGACCATCAGCTCGTAGTAAAGGACCTAATCTCGGAATACAGGTTAGATTTTATGGGCATCTTAGAAACTCGTGTTCGTATTAACAATGTCATGCATATTCAGTCGTTTTTGCTTTCTCATTGGAAATGGTTTGTTGATTATGCAACTGTGGGTCGTATTTGGGTAGCGTGGGATGAGAATGTTGTGGATGTTCATATTCTTGATTTGGGGAATCAATTTATGCATTGTCGTGTCACTCATAGGGCAAATAGTGAATCCCTCTTAATCACTATTGTTTATGGTGCCTCTGAGATGATTGATCGTAGAAGTCTATGGAATACCTTGGAAACATTAGCTCGAGAGCACTCGGATGAGCCCTGGCAGGTAGGGGGGGACTTCAACGCGGTCTGAGAAATGAATGAGGTGTGTGGAGCTTCTGGTGATATAAGGATGGCCATGGAAGAATTCAATACTGGTATCCAGGAGGCCGGGTTAATACCATTACCTATGCAGGGGGAATGGTATACGTGGCATAACTGCAGCACGAACTCTCGGAGTCTGTGGAAGAGATTGGATCGAATTCTCATTAATGACAGATGGCTTGCGAGATTTCCTTCCTCATGTTATCATAGCCTTTTACCGTGGACTTCAGACCACTCGCCGCTTGTACTGCATGGGGACAGGCAAAGTCAAACTGGAGGTATGTTTCGATTTGACAACTACCTGACACACTCACCTGAATTTATCCCCAGTGTGCAGAATATCTGGCAGAATACAATCGTTCCGGTTCCTATGTTTGCGGTAACACGTAAACTTAAAGCATTGAAGCCGGTCTTCAGGGAACAAAGGAGGAAGAAGGGGAATTTGACTCTAAACGTTCAATCAGCTAAAGGCTTTCTAGATGAGGCACAACAGCTGGTGAGCTCAGATAGACAGAATGAGGCCTTTTTACAATTAGAACATTGCTGCCGCTTGGTATATGCAAAAGCGGCAAAATTGGAACAAATCATGCTGCAACAGCGAGCCAAGATGCAGTGGATGAAGGGGGGTGACCAATGCTCTCGGATTTTCTTTCGTAAAATTGCCCAGAGAACGGTGGCAAGAAGGATACTGCAGATAAATGATGATAATGGGACCATCCACACTGAACTAGAAAAGATTATCAATGAATTTGTCCGTTACTATCAAAACAACTTGGGCGGTAACAGACGACAGATAACGTTGGATATTGGCTTTCTGAGACCGTGGGCAAGACATGTTCTCTCTAATGAGGAGGCTGGCCATCTTATATCGGGGTTTACACTAAATGATGTAAAGCAAGCAGTATCTGACATTGCAGATGACAAGGCCCCGCGACCTGATGGATATTCATCAGGATTCTTTAAAGCAGCCTGGCCAGTGGTGGGACAGGAAGTTACAAAAGCGGTATTGAAATTCTTTAGTACCGGTAAACTACTCAAACAAGTCAATTCCACACTTTTGGCACTAATACCAAAGGTACACACTCCTATGACTGTTGGTGATTTTAGACCAATTTCGTGCTGTAATGTGTTATACAAAATTATTGCGAAATTACTTGTCCAACGACTGAGTGTCGTTCTGGACAAGATAATTAGTCCCTGTCAGGGAGCGTTTATTCCAGGGCGTAGCATTAGGGACAATATTTTGCTGACACAGGAACTGCTCACGGGATATAACCAGGTGAGGCTCCCACCTCGTTGTACCCTGAAAGTCGATATAAGGAAGTCATATGATACTGTGGAGTGGGATTTCCTACTTGCGGTCTTGCAATTATTTGGTTTCCCCCAAACGTTCACCAGGTGGATTCAGGAGTGTGTCGCGGCATTCTCGATTGGTCTTAATGGAAACCCTCACGGTTTCTTTATAGGAGCACGTGGATTAAGACAGGGAGACCCTCTATCTCTCTATCTTTTTGTTCTCGTTATGGAAGTCTTGCGTTTGGGATTATTACAACTTATTGAACAGGATTTGCAATTCTCTTATCACTGGAAATGTGAGCCGGCCAAAGTCTTCCAGTTGGGATTCGCAGACGATCTCCTACTTTTCTGTAGAGCTGACTTGGATTCTCTCAGGATCCTCAAGAGGGGGTTGGACCGATTTTTAGAATGGTCGGGACTTCGACTGAATGTACAAAAAAGCCATGTCATTATCTCTCGATCAGCACAAGGCTGGAAGGATCAGATCTTAGCAATTATGGGCTTCCAGGAGGGCCAACTACCAATGAGGTACTTAGGCCTCCCTCTACTGTCTTCTAGATTGTCTATATCCGATTGTCAACCACTTTTATTGAATATTGATGCTCGCACTAATGGTTGGGAAGGAATTTCATTATCTTATGCTGGACGTATACAAATCATTAAATCCGTACGATCAGCAATGAGCATCTATTGGGCGTCTGCATTCATCCTACCGAAGGCTATTATTAAACAAATTGAGAAACGCTTCAGAACTTTTCTATGGAAAGGCACTTCTACGTCGGGATACGTCAAGGTAACGTGGAAGGATGTGTGTAAACCAATTAACGAAGGAGGCCAAGGAATTAAGGATATCGTTATCTTTAACCGTTCCTTAATAGCAAAGAAGTTATGTGACGTTATCAGATGTGACCGAACATCTATATGGGTTGACTGGTTGAAGCAGGGACGATTGCACAACACTTCAATTTGGACAATTAATGAAAAGGGAGGATCATGGGGATGGCGAAAAATGCTCCGACTTCGCAGCTCTATCCTACCTATGATGGAATTCCTTATTGGAGAGGGGAGTCATTCTACTTGTGGAAGGACCCGTGGCACCACTTGGGCTCACTTATTGCTAGATTCCCACGAGGACCGAGCCTCTTAGGACTTGATGAATCCGCCAAACTACAAGTAGTCATTGATGAGGGACAATGGCAGTGGCCTCATTACTGATTTGGAATGTATGGAAATCATTTACACTTTACCTATTCATGGAGGGGATGACAGGATCAACTGGCGGTTTTCAGAGGGACGACCCACTACACAATCCCTATACAGACTTTTCTGTCCACCTGGACCAAAAGTAGGATGGTCTTCACTACTTTCAGGTTCTTTGAAGATTCCCCGACATAACTTCATTCTTTGATTAGCAATTCAGGAGAAGCTACCGACAACTGATAAACCATGGATGACCCATCTAGGGGGATGTATTCTCTGTGACGAGGGTACAACGGAGACACACACTCACATGTTCTTCCGATGTTGATTTAGCAGAGGATGCCTTGCAGCTATACGACAACATATTTGATTTGCTTGGCCAAATCCTGAGTGGACAAGAGACGTGGAATGGGCATCGAGGAAGTGGAGGGGAAAGCATATTGTCAATATTGCTTATTGAGCATTACTTGGTGCATGCATATACCATTTATGGCGAGAGAGGAACTTGAGACGATTTGAGCAAACCCGTCGGTCCGAAAGTGTATTAGCTACTTGCATCATAGAAGACGTTAAACAGAGGATAATTAGTATTAATCTTTCCAGTTCTATTAGTACATGTGCACTCTATAGACTTTGACGTATCCCTTGGTCTGTCGGGGGAGCCACCACATGATTGTTGTACTTTACCTCCTTTTCGTTAATGAAACTTACATTTACCCAAAAAAAATTTTGGTAAGCGTAATAATAACTAGAAATTATTAGAAAAGGAAACAAACTGGCTTTAATAAAACCGTGCAAAATAGCTAAATTTTGTACGTTCTGAGAATTCCATGAAACTTGACCCAAACGTTGGTTTAGACCCATGCATTTGTGTAGTAAATTTTTTAAATGTAATAATAACTATAAAATAGTATAAAAGGGAAACAAACTTGCTTTAATAAAACCATGCAAAACAGTTAAATTTGCAGTGACGCGCAAACTAAAAGCCCTAAAATCGGTCTTTAGAGCACTGAAAAAGAAAAAGGGGGACTTAACAATCAATGTCCAATTGGCCAAAGGATTTCTGTAGGAGGCACAAAACTTGGTAAGCTCCGACAGACAGAATGAACTCTACTTATACTTGGAACACTGCTTTCGGATTGTTTATGCAAAAGCGGCCAAGTTGGAACAAATTATGCTGCAGCAGAGGGCGAAAATACAGTGGATGAAGGATGGAGACCAATGCTCTAGGGTCTTCTTTCGTAAGATTGCTCATAGAAGGGTGATAAGAAAAATCTTACAGATCAATGATGAGAATGGCAACATCCACACGGAACAAGGGGAAATTGTTCATGAATTTATCTCATACTATCAGAACCTCTTAGGAGGTACCAGAAGAAATGTTCCAGTGCATATTCGATACCTTAGGCCGTGGGCGAGGCATTTTCTTACAGATGAGGAAACTGGTCTCCTCCTCTTGCCATTTTCAACAGATCATGTTAAGCAGGCAGTGTTTGACAACGCCGAGGATAAGGCACCGGGACCTAATGGCTTCTCATCAGGATTCTTTAAAGCAGCTTGGCCAGTGGTGGGGGATGAAGTTACAAGGGCGGTTCTGGACTTCTTTGCTACGGGGAAACTCCTTAAACAGACCAATTGCACGCTCTTGGCATTGATTCCTAAGGTACACACACCTATGTCAGTTGGTGATTTTAGACCCATCTCATGCTGCAATGTCTTATACAAAATTATTGCTAAACTCCTTGTCCAACGACTAAGTGGGGTATTGGACAAGATCATTAGTCCCTGTCAGGCAGCATTTATCCCAGGAAGAAGCATTGGAGATAACATAATGCTAGCGCAAGAACTATTCACGGGCTATAACCAGATACGTCTTCCCCAAAGATGTGCAATGAAAGTTGATATTAGGAAAGCCTATGACACGGTGGAATGGGACTTCCTATTAGCGGTGATGCAGATGTTCGGGTTTCCACCAATATTTTTCAAATGGATTGAGGAGTGTATCACCACGGCCTCATTTTCGATAGGACTCAATGGAAAACCACACGGGTTCTTTGCTGGAGCAAGAGGATTACGACAAGATGATCCTCTATCTCCATACCTTTTTGTGCTGGTTATGGAAGTTCTGCACTTGGGATTCCTACAGCTTATTGAACAAGATATGCAGTTTACCTTTCACTGGAAGTGTGAGCCTGCAAGGGTCTTTCAGCTGGGATTTGCAGACAACATACTTCTTTTCTGCAAAGCTGATATAGACTCAATCAGAGTTTTTAAAGTGGGACTTGATCGTTTCGCGGAGTGGTCGGGACTCCGGTTGAATGTACAAAAAAAGTCACTTAATTATCTCTCGATCCGCTCAAGAATGGAAAGAACAGATGTTGGCGGTCTTGGGCTTTCAAGAAGGGCACCTCCCGATAAGGTACCTGGGTCTTCAGGCACTTTACCGACTTTTTTGCCCACCTGGACCGAAAGTGGGCTGGACTTCACTACTTTCGGGATCTTTGAAGATTCCACGCCATTCATTTATCTTATGGATGGCTATTCAGGAAAAGCTACCGACAACCGACAGACCATGGCTCACACATCTTGGTGGGTGTATTCTTTGTAACGAGGAGGCATTGGAGACACATAACCACCTTTTCTTCCGATGCCGTTTCAGTAGATTATGCCTTCCAGCTGTTCGGCGGAATATTCGAGTCCCTTGGCCCAACCAGGAATGGGGAAGGGACGTCGAATGGGCAACACGAAAATAGAGAGGGAAGCATATTATTAATTCAGCATATCGAGCACTACTTGGATCACTCGTCTACCATATATGGCGAGAAAGAAACTTGAGACGATTCCAGCAAATTGAGCATCCGGCAAACGTTTTGGCTTCCTTCATTGTAGATGATATTAGACAGAGGATCTTGAGTATTAATATGCCTAATTCCATTAGTACAATTGCTCTTTATAGACTGTGGCGTATCCCTTGGCCTGTCGAGGGATAAACCAATTGACTGTTGTACTGTACCATTATTTTCATAATGCAAATTACATTTACCCAAAAAAAAAAAAAAGGTACCTGGGTCTTCCTCTGATTTCATCTAGATTGACTATTTCTAACTGTCAACCACTTTTATCAAAAATGGATGCACGTATTATGGGATGGGAAGGACTCTCATTAACTTATGCTGGGCAGGTACAAATCATCAAATCCATACTTTCATCTTTGAGTTTATATTGGGCGCCTGCTTTTATACTTCCTAAGAAAATTATCAAGGAAATTGAGAAGAGGATGAGAAACTTCCTACGGAAAGGCACTACAACTAGTGGCTATGCCAAGGTAGCATGGATTGATGTGTGCAGACCGGTGGAAGAGGGGGGACTTGGATTCAAGAACATTACAAGCTTGAACCAGGCATTAATGAGTAAAAAGCTTTGTGATGTTATCCGATGTGATCGGACCTCAATATGGGTGCAGTGGCTCTACCATGATCGGCTACGTGACACATCTATGGACGATTCGAGACCACGGAGGCTCTTGGGGATGGAGGAAATTACTACGTCTCCGTCCTTTTCTACGCTCTAGTGCGGATTATCATATTGGAAACGGAGCGACTTTCTATATTTGGCAGAACCCATGACACCACCTCGGACCACTCATTGAGCGATTTCCACGGGGCCCGAGATTACTTGATATTAACGAATCGACCAAACTCAGTTATGTTATTTCAGAGGGAGAGTGGCATTGGCCTCCCATTACAGATTTTGAGTGTTTGGAGATCACCCACACCTTGCCACAGATTTGTGGAGGAGCGGACAGGGTTGTCTGGAGATTTGACAAAGGACAACCCACAACACAGGCCCTCTACAAATTATTTGACCCCCCAGGGCCGAAAGTAGGCTGGTCTTCACTACTTTCGGGTTCCTTGAAGATACCAAGACACGCGTTCATCCTTTGGCTCGCAATTCTTGGCAAACTTCCCACCACGTACAAACCATGGCTATCCCATTTGGGAGCCTGCATCCTATGTGACGAAGGAAGTACAGAAACCCACTCTCACTTATTCTTCCAATGCAGATTTAGCTGGCAGTGCCTTACAGAAATACGCAGAAGGATTCGGTTCCAATGGCCCAATATGGATTGGGAAACAGACATTGAATGGGCGACAAAAAATGGAGAGGAAAGCACATTGTCAACATAGCTTACCGTACACTACTAGCATCATGTGTCTATCACATTTGGAGAGAGAGGAACCTGAGGCGATTTGAACATACTGAACGGACACCGAACACCATTGGTATTCTGATCATCGACGATGTCAGACAGAGGATCCTCAGTATCAACACTGCTTTGTCCGTTAGTACACAAGCATTATATAGACTATGGCGTATCCTTTGGCCTGTCGAGGGAGAAACCAATTGATGATCAAATTGTTGTACTATACAATTATTTTACTTAATGAAAATTACATTTACCCAAAAAAAAACTTGACCCAAACGTTGGTTTAAAGCCATGGATTTGTGTGGTAAATTTGTTAAACGTAATAATAACTACAAAATAGTATAAAAGGGAAATAAACTTGCTTTAATAAAATCGTGCAAAACAGTTAAATTTGTAACGTTCTCAGAATTCCATAAAACTTGACCCAAACGTTGGTTTAGACACATGCATTTGTGTGGTAAATTTGGTAACCATAATAATAACTACAAATTAGTATAAAAGCGAAACAAACTTGTCTTAATAAAACCACTCAAAACAGCTAAATTTTGAACGTTCTCAGAATTCTATAAAACTTGACCCAAACATTGGCCTAGACCCATGCATTTGTGTGGTAAATTTGCTAAGTGTAATAATAACTATAAATTAGTAGAAATGGGAAACAAACTTGCTTATACAAAACCGTGCCAAACAGCTAAATTTTGAACGTTTTCAAAATTCCATGAAACTTGACCCAAACGTTGGTCTAGACCTATTCTTTTGTGTGGTAAATTTTCATAACCTCATAATAACTACAAGTTAGTAGAAAAGTGAAACAAACTTGTTTTAATAAAACCGTGACAAACGCCTAAATATTGAACGTTCTCAGAATTTCAAGAAACTTGACCCAAACGTACGTCTAGACCCATTCTTTTCTGTGGTAATTTGTTAAGCGTAATAATAACTACAAATTAGTAGAAAAATAAAACAAACTTGCGTTGAAGTAACCGTGACAAACTGCTAAATTTTGATCGTTCTCAGAATTCCCCAAAACTTGACCCAAACGTAGGTCTAGACCATTCTTTTGTGTGGTAAATTTACTAAGCGTAATAATAACTAGAAATTAGTAGAAATGGCAAACAACTGGCTTTAATAAAACCTTGCTAAACAACTAAATTTTGGACGTTTTGAGAATTCCATGAAACTTCACCCAAACGTTGGTTTAGACCCATGCATTTGTGTAGTAAATTTGTTAAACGTAATAAGAACTACAAAATAGTATAAAAGGGAAACAAACTTGCTTTAATAAAACCGTGCAAAATAGTTAAATTTGGAAAGCTCTCAGAATTCCATGAAACTTGACCCAAACGTTGGTTTAGAAACATGCATTTGTGTGGTAAATTTGGTAAGCGTAATAATAATTACAAATTAGTATATAAAAGGGAAACAAACTTGTTTTAATAAAACCACGAAAAACAGCTAAATTTTGAACGTTCTCAGAATTATACGAAACTTGACCCAAACGCTGGTCTAGACCCATGCATATGTGTGGTAAATTTGCTAAGTGTAATAATAACTACAATTTAGTACAAATGAGAAACAAACTTGCTTATATAAAACCGTGCCAAAAACCTTAATTTTGAACGTTCTCGAAATTCTACGAAACATGACCCAAACGTTGGTCTAGACCTATTCTTTTGTGTGGTAAATTTGCTAAACCTAATAATAACTACAAGTTGGTAGAAAAGGGAAACAAACTTGTTTTAATAAAACCGTGACAAGTATGGAAAAAAAAAAATTCTCTCTCTAAAAAATGGACCCTCTCTATTCTCTCTCACACACTACTACACCACAAAACACACACACACAAGCCCTAACAACTCAAACCGCTGCCGGCGACGAGGAAGGAGCTCTGGCTGGCGAGGGGGAGGCTGACGGTGATGAAGGACGACGAGAGACGGACTGTTTTGGTCAGTTTTCCAGTGACCCGAGAGCGAAAATAGGAAATTTGCAATTGGAACGTAAATCGCCGGTTTTGGGCAGTTTGCCGGCAACAATGGCAGATCAGACAATTGGGAACGATGACACAGTAATTTCAGAGGAAGGGAATGGAAGTCTAACGTCGAGTGATTGTTTTTTGAGGGCTGAAACAAGGGGAAAATTGCAGACCCCGCTGTTAGGGTTTTTGGGAGACGAAGGGTCGTGCAGCCAAAACCCGTCGGAAACTGGCACTATTCAGGCTGATGAAGGTACGCCGGAATCTGTGGAGGAAGTGGAAACGACTATAAACGAGAAAGGTGAGAACTTGGCCTATGACTCGTCTTCGTTCCGAGCGCCGCCTAGATTAGGGTTTGGTGAAGCTTCACCTTTCATCAATGGCGGAAGGAAATTTGAGCCGTTTAATCTTGATGAGTTCTTGAAATTGGCCAAAGCTGTGATCGAGAAAGGAGACGAGCAAACCATTACAGCACTCAGAGATCTGAAAACTAGATGGAAGGAGCGATTTCGAAGCGTCCCGTCGCTGCGTTTGTTGGTTGAGAAAAGAGATGCGCCGCCACGCGTGGGTGGTTTACGTCCGGCTATGAAATGCTTATTGCCGTCGGGAACAAGTAGTGGAGCGCCGGAAACTGATGGGAACTCGACAGATTCAGATCTACAGTCGCCGGTGCCTGAGATTTCGCGACTTTCCGTCGGAAATGAACTTGCTTTGCTGCCGCCGTCGACTGATATGGCAGCTCCGGTGAAGGGTGACCGGCGACTCACTAGTCCGGCGACGGTTGGTATTCCAAAATCAGTTGACGTGGCTTCTGTAGGTGACGTGGAGGGTGAGGTGGAAGATGACATCACTGCTGACATCACTGCAGATGACATCACTTCTGAGATCACTCCAAATGACATCACTACTGACATCATGGATGACATCATCCTGCACAAAAAGACAAAAAAACAGATTTCTACTTTTGATTATCGCGCTCCTACGGGTTTGTTCGTTGGAAACATTCCATTGCATGCATGCTCGGACACGATTAACGATGATAAAATAGCTCCTGCATTCCACGATTCAACTCGAAAGACCCTATCCTATGTGGCTCCAACGGTACAAAAAGGAGAGGTGATAGTGCGATCAACACTGGATATTATACGGAATGGGTCTAAAAGATGGATGGCTACCGCGGTGGGATATTTTCTTGAAAAAAGACCGTACTTTCACCATCTAAAGGAATTTGCAAAGTCGATATGGCCGGACTTAAAGGAGGTCACTGGTACAAATAATGGGTTCTTTTTCTTCCAATTCAAATCAATAGTTGCTATGGAAGATGTCATTGAAGGAGGTCCATGGCTATATCAGGGGCAGCCTATTATTCTTCAAAGAAACCAGGGATGGTATTGAGGAAACTACAGCATACAGAGGTTCCTGTGTGGATCAAAATACGACACCTTCCAGTCGAGTTGTGGACAGAGGGGGGTCTTAGTACGGTGGCCAGTGGAGTGGGTAAACCACTTTACCCAGATGCGATTACGAGAGCATGCACGAGACTGGACTTCGCTCGTGTATGCGTAATGTTGGATGTGACCTCAAATTTACCGAAACACATCATAATTATGACACCGGATGAAGAAGGAGGAGAATCCCCATGTAAAGTAGATGTTGAGTACGAATGGATACCCCCGAAGTGCAAAAGTTGTATGACATTGGGGCACTCTGCCAAAGAGTGTGTTCTTAACAAATCAAAACCAATTAAACCACCGATTGCTGTATACATACCCAAAGTGGGGACACCGCATGAAACAGCAATGTTTGAACGGAGTAGGAACCATCCTAGGGAGGATGGCGATACAACTTATATACCATCTCGGCCACCACGTTTGCCTGATCGAAAGATAAGCAGACCACCACAAGCTCCAGTGGTAGAAAAGAAGAGAGAGGGCCGTGAATCCCCTAGAGATGCAACAGGCCCAAGTCGAGAGGAGAGGGGTAAGGCGGTTGTTATATATAATACATTTGATGCACTACACATACTGGATGATACAGATGAGTCGACTCGGGGTCCTAAAAACAGCAGCCCCATACCTAGTGATCCATGTTAAATGCAGCAATATGGAATGTACGGGGCCTGAACAAAAGAGATCATCAGTTGGCAGTCAGAGACATCGTTGCTGAGTTCAGGTTACAATTTCTCGGCCTCCTTGAAACTCGTGTTCGATTTAATAATACAGCTCCAATTCAATCTTTCCTATTACCCCATTGGAAATGGTATATGGATTATGGATCTTCTGGTAATCGGGTGTGGATAGCGTGGGATGATAATTTTATTGATGTTAATGTGGTTGAATGTGGAATGCAATTTATCCATTGTCTTGTTAATATTCGTGCAATTCATGAGTCAGTCGTTGTTACTGTCGCTTATGGAGCTACTGAGGTGATTGACAGGAGAGAGTTATGGAATGCCCTGGAAAGTTTAGCTATACAGTGTGCTGATATCCCATGGTTGATTGGAGGGGATTTTAATGCAGTTCGCGACCTCAGCGAAGTATGTGGCACATCAGGGGATATCCGAATAGCTATTGAAGATTTTAATGCTGCCACTCAAAATACAGGATTACTACCACTACCCATGCAGGGAGAGTGGTACACATGGCACAACCACAGTGCGACACCATGGAACCTCTGGAAAAGATTGGACCGCATGTTGATAAATGAGAGATGGATGGCACGGTTCCCTAACACATTCTACTCGGTCCTTACACCATGCACTTCAGACCACTCATCGATGGTACTAAATGGGGACCAACAGCAGCAATATGGAGGTATGTTTCGATTTGATAACTACCTCGCTCGTTCACCTGAGTTTATTCCTAGTGTGCAGAATATATGGCAACATAACATTATTGGTACGCCTATGTATGCTGTGACACGCAAACTCAAAGCATTGAAACCAATCTTCCGAGAGCAAAGGAGGAATAAGGGGGATCTATCGCACAATATCCAAATGGCGAAAGGGTTTCTTGAAGCAGCACAACTACTTGTTAGCTCAAGAAGGCGAGATGAGCTATACATACAACTAGAACACTGTTGTCGACTCGTACTGGCCAAAGCAACAAAATTGGAGCAGATTATGTTAAATCAACGAGCGAAGATGCAGTGGATGAAGGGAGGCGATCAGTGCTCCCGAGTGTTCTTTCGGAAGATTGCCCAACGAAGATCATCAAGGAGGATCTTCCAGATCAACGATGACCAGGGATCTACTCACACTGATCCAGAAGAAGTTATTAATGAGTTTATCACATACTACCAAAACCTGCTAGGAGGAGATAGACGAAGAGCACGTATTGACATTCGGTTTCTCAGACCGTGGGCTAGGCACATTCTGAGTAATGAGGAGTCAACCGCTTTACTATTACCGTTCACACCAGCAGATGTCAAACAGGCGGTTTTTGGACAGGAGGTGAGTTCGGCAGTACTGGACTTCTTTAGTACAGGCCGACTTTTGAAGCAGATAAATACTACACTTTTGGCACTCATACCAAAAGTACATTCACCTATGACGGTTAGTGATTTTCGGCCCATAGCATGCTGTAATGTTCTTTATAAGATCATTGCAAAGCTCATTGTCCAAAGGTTGAGTGTGATAATGGACAAACTGATCAGCCCATGCCAAGCGGCATTTGTGCCGGGACGCAGCATTGGAGATAATATTATGCTAGCACAGGAACTTTTTACGGGATACAACCAAACTCGTCTACCTCCTAGATGTACTCTGAAAGTAGACATCCGGAAGGCATATGACACAATGGATTGGGATTTCTTGATAGAAGTTTTGGAGATGTTTGGGTTCCCTATCACGTGTGTGAAGTGGATTGAGGAGTGTGTGACAACACCTTCATTCTCTGTTGGGCTAAATGGGAAGCCCCATGGATTCTTTTGAGGAGTCAGAGGACTTAGGCAGGGTGACCCTTTATCACCCTACCTATTTGTGCTTGTGATGGAAGTCCTACACTTGGGCTTCCTACAGTTGATTGATCAGGAGGAGTTATTTTCCTATCACTGGAAATGCGAGGCAGCCAGGATCTTTCAGTTGGGGTTTGCTGATGATGTGATATTATTTAGCCGTGCTGATATGGAATCTCTAAGAATCTTTAAAGCAGGTTTGGATCGCTTTGCTGAATGGTCGGGTCTTAGACTGAACGTACAGAAAAGCAACTTGATTATATCACGCTCAGCGCAAACATTACGTGAGGAGATGCTGGCACTACTCGGATTTCAGGAAGGGGTCCTTCCAATGAGGTATCTGGGGTTACCACTTATATCGTCTCGACTAACTATTGCAGATTGCCGTCCACTATTACTGAAGATTGACAAACGGATCGCTGGATGGGAAGGTACCACTATATCTTATGCTGGTAGAGTACAAATTATTAAATCTGTACTTATATCATTGAGTCTTTATTGGGCATCGGCATTTATATTACCGAAGAAAGTTATTAATGAAATTGAGAAAAGGTTGCGAGCTTTCTTGTGGAAGGGAACGACGAATAGTGGCTATGCCAAGGTTGCGTGGAAGGATATATGCCGACCTAAGGAGGAGGGAGGACTTGGATTCAAGGATATCAGTACCTTGAATCGTGCATTGATGACAAAAAAACTATGTTATGTCATTAGATGCGACAGGACATCGATTTGGGTTGAATGGCTGTACAAGGGACGCCTACAACACACCTCTATATGGACGATTATGGACCATGGCGGCTCATGGGGATGGAGGAAAATCCTTCGAGTACGGATGTTTCTCCGAACCATGGTAGACTACCGGATTGGAGATGGGAGGAATTTCTTCTTGTGGCAGGATCCGTGGCACCACCTTGGCCCTCTATGTGACACCTTCCCACGAGGACCGAGGCTTCTTGGACTAGATAAGTCATCCAAACTAAGCACGGTGATTCATGAAGGAGTATGGCAGTGGCCCCTTATCACGGATATTGAGTGCTTGGCGATCACACATGTACTACCCACTATTTTTGGAGGGGAAGACCGTATAATTTGGAGATTTGAGAATGGGCGACCAACAACACAGGCTATTTATGAGTTATGTGACCCACCAGGACGGAAAGTAGGCTGGGTTTGGCTTGCCATCCAAGACAAGTTGGCCACGACAGACAAACCATGGCTTGCTCACCTTGGCCCATGAGTCCTATGTAATGAAGGACTGACAGAGACACATGCACATTTATTCTTCCAATGCAGATTTAGTCGAAGATGTCTCACGGAAATTCGAAGAACGGTACGATTCTTATGGCCCAATAGAGAGTGGAAAGATGACATTACATGGGCTTCACAGAGATGGAGGGGTAAACACATAATCAACATGTCTTATAGAGCACTACTTGCAGCATGTGTATACCACATTTGGAAGGAAAGAAACATGAGACGATTCGATAACACCGAGAGGACGCCTACTACCATAGCATTACTGATCATTGAGGACATTCGACAGCGAATCCATAGCATCTCACTCTCTAGATCAGTCAGTACACATGCTTTATTTCGATTATGGCGAATCCCTTGGCCTGCCGAGGGATAAACCTTTTTGGGACCATATTGTTGTACTGTAACATTTTTACTCAATGAAACTTACTTTTACCGAAAAAAAAAAAATCGTGACAAACGTGTCTTATGGAGCACTACTTGCAGCATGTATACCACATTTGGAAGGAAAGAAACCTGAGACGATTCGATCACATCGAGAGGGCGCCTACTACCATAGCATTACTGATCATTGAGGACATTAGACAGCGAATCCATAGCATCCCACTAACTAGATCAGTCAGTACACGTGCTTTATTTCGATTATGGCGAATCCCTTGGCCTGTCGAGGGATAAACCATTTGGTGGCCATATTGTTGTACTGTACCAATTTTACTCAATGGAACTTACTTTTACCGAAAAAACCGTGACAAAAAGATAAATTTTGAACGTTCTCAAAATTCCACGAAACATGATCGAAACGTAGGTCCAGACTCATTCTTTTGTGCGGTAAATTTGCTAAGCGTAATAATAACTACAAATTAGTAGAAAAAGGAAACAAACTTGCGTTAAAATAACCGTGACAAACTGCTAAATTTTGATCGTTCTCAGAATTCCACAAAACTTGATCCAAACGTAGGTCTAGACCCATTCTTTTGTGTGGTAAATTTTCTAAGCGTAATAATAACTAGAAATTAGTAGAAAAGGGAAACAAACTGGCTTTAATAAAACCGTGCAAAACAGCTAAATTTTGTACGTTCTGAGAATTCCATGAAACTTGACCCAAACGTTGGTTTAGACCCATGGATTTGTGTAGTAAATTTGTTAAACGTAATAATAACTACAAAATAGTATAAAAGGGAAACAAACTTGCTTTAATAAAACCGTGCGAAACAGTTAAATTTTGAACGTTCTCAGAATTCCATGAAACTTGACCCAAACGTTTGTTTAGACACATGCATTTTTGTGGTAAATTTGGTAACCGTAATTATAGCTACAAATTAGTATAAAAGCGAAACAAACTTGTTTTAATAAAACCGCTCAAAACAGCTAAATTTTGAACGTTCTTAGAATTCTACGAAACATGACCTAAACGTCATTTTAAACCAATGCATTTGTCTGGTAAATTTGCTAAGTGTAATAATAACTACAAATTTGTAGAAATGGGAAACAAAATTGCTTATATATAACCGTGCCAAACAGCTAAATTTTGAACGTTCTCAAAATTCCACGAAACATGACCCAAACGTTGGTCTAGACCTATTCTTTTGTGTGGTAAATTTGCTAAACCTAATAATAACTACAAGTTAGTAAAAAAGGAAAATTAATTTGTTTTAATCAAACCGTGACAAACAGCTAAATTTTGAACGTTCTCAGAATTCCACGAAACTTTACCCAAACGTAGGTCTAAACCCATTCTTTTGTCTGGTAAATTTGCTAAGTGTAATAATAACTAGAAATTAGTATAAAAGCGAAACAAACTTGTTTTAATAAAACCGCTCAAAACAACTAAATTTTGAACGTTCTCAGAATTCTACGAAACATGACCCAAACGTTGTTCTAGACCAATGCATTTGTGTGGTAAATTTGCTAAGTGTAATAATAACTACAAATTAGTAGAAATGGGAAACAAACTTGCTTATATAAAACCGTGCCAAAAACCTAAATTTTGAACGTTCTCGAAATTCCACGAAACATGACCCAAACGTTGGTCTAGACCTATTGTTTTGTGTGGTAAATTTGTTAAACCTAATAATGACTTCAAGTTAGTAGAAAAGGGAAACAAACTTGTTTTAATAAAACCGTGACAAACAGATAAATTTTGAACGTTCTTAGAATTCCATGAAACTTTACCGAAACGTAGGTCTAGACTCATTCTTTTGTGTGGTAAATTTGCTAAACGTAATAATAACTACAAATTAGTAGAAAAGGGAAACAAACTTGCGTTAAAATAACCGTGACAAACAGCTAAATTTTGATCGTTCTTAGAATTCCACAAAACTTGACCCAAACGTAGGTCTAGACCCATTCTTTTGTGTGGTAAATTTTCTAAGCGTAATAATAACTAGAAATTAGTAGAAAAGGGAAATAAACTGGCTTTAATAAAATCGTGCAAAACAGCTAAATTTTGTACGTTCTGAGAATTCCATGAAACTTGATCCAAACGTTGATTTAGACCCATGGATTTGTGTAGTAAATTTGTTAAACGTAATAATAACTACAAAATAGTATAAAAGGAACTTGCTTTAATAAAACCGTGCAAAACAGTTAAATTTTGAACGTTCTTAGAATTCCATGAAACTTGACCCAAACGTTGGTTTAGACACATGCATTTGTGTGGTAAATTTGGTAACCGTAATAATAACTACAAATTAGTATAAAAGCGAAACAAACTTGTTTTAATAAAACCGCTCAAAACAACTAAATTTTGAACGTTCTCAGAATTCTACGAAACATGACCCAAACGTTGTTCTAGACCAATGCATTTGTGTGGTAAATTTGCTAAGTGTAATAATAACTACAAATTAGTAGAAATGGGAAACAAACTTGCTTATATATAACCATGCCAAACAGCTAAATTTTGAACGTTCTCAAAATTCCACGAAACTTGACCCAAACGTTGGTCTAGACAAATTCTTTTTTTCGGTAATGGTAAATTTCATTATTAAAAAATGGTACAGTACAACAATTAATTGGGTAGTCCCTCGACAGGCCAAGGGATACGCCATAGTCTATAAAGGGCCCATGTACTAATCGAACTGGAAAGATTAAGGCTCAGAATCCTCTGCCTAACATCATCAATAATATGAGAAGCCAATACATTAGGCGGGTGTTCACTTTGTTGGAACCGTCTGGAGTTTCTTTCTCGCCACAAATGGTAAACCAATGACCCAAGTAATGCTCGGTATGCTGCATTGATGATATGCTTCCCTCTCCATTTTTTTACTGCCCATTCCACATCCATTGCCCATGTGCGATTGGGCCAATCGAATCGAATAATTTCCCGTATGGCTATAAGGCATCTTCTGCTATATCGGTATCGGAAGAACTAGACAAATTCTTTTTGTGTGGTAAATTTTTTAAACCTAATAATAACTACAAGTTAGTAGAAAAGGGAAACAAATTTATTTTAATCAAACCGTGACAAACAGCTAAATTTTGAACGTTCTTAGAATTCCACGAAACTTGACCGAAATATGGGAGGAATAAGGGGGACTTATCTCACAATGTCCAACTAGCTACAGGGTTTCTTGAGATGGCGCAATCACTTGTTAGTTCAAACAGACAGGATGAACTATACCTACAGTTGGAACACTACTGCCGGTTAGTACTAGCTAAAGCAGCCAAACTTGAACAGGTTATGCTTCAACAGCGAGCAAAAATGCAGTGGATGAAGGGAGGTGACCAGTGTTCCCGGGTGTTCTTCCGTAGGATTGCTCAAAGGAGATCGGCGAGGAGAATCTTACAAATAAATGATGATCAAACAGAACCAAGAGATGTTACCAATGAGTTTGTAACATACTACCAAAACCTACTTGGTGGGAACCGACGACGTGCTGTGGTAAACTTTCGATACCTGCGACCTAGACATACTTTGAGTGAAGAGGACGTCAATTCTTTACTCCTGCCATTCACAACAGCGGACGTCAAGCAGGCAGTTTTTGATATTCTTGAGGATAAAGCACCGGGACCAGACGGGTATTCATCGGGCTTTTTCAAAGCTGCTTGGCATCAACTTGCTTTAATAAACCGTGCAAAACAGCTAAATATTGAACGTTCATAGAATTCCACGACACTTGACCCAAACGTTGGTCTAGTCCCATGTATTTGAGTGGTAAATTTGCTAAGAGTAATAATAAATATAAATTCGTGTAAACAGAAAACGAATTTGCTTCAATAAAGCCGTGCAAAACAGCTAAATTTTGAACGTTCTTAGAATTCCACGAAACTTGACCCAAACGTAGGTCTAAACTCATGCATTTGTGCGGTTAATTTGCAAACTGTAATAATAACTACAAGTTAGTGTAAAAGGGAAACGAACTTGCTTTAATAAACCGAACAAAACAGCTAAATTTTGAACGTTCTTAGAATTCCACGAAACTTGACCCAAACGTAGGTCTAGACCCGTGCATTTGTGTGGTTAATTTGCTAAGCGTAATAATAATAATAAGAAGTTAGTGTAAAAGAAAAAAGAACTTGCTTTAATAAAACCGTGCAAAACAGCTAAATTTTGAACGTTCTTAGAATTCGACGAAACTTGACACAAACGTTGGTTTACACCCATGCATTCGTGTTGTAAATTTACAAAGCGTAATTAAAATACAAGTTAGTGTATAAGGGAAACGAAATTGCTTTAATAAAACCATGCAAAACAGCTAAATTTTGAATGTTCTCATAATTCCACGAAACTTGAACCAAATGTAGTTCTAGTCCCATGCATTTGTGTGTTAAATTTGCTAAGTGTAATAATAACTACAAGTTAGTATAAAAGAGAAACGAACTTGCTTTAATAAAACCATGCAAAACAGCTTAATTTTGAACGTTCTCAGAAGTCAATGAAACTTTTTTTTTTGGTAAATGTAAATTTCATTAATAAAGAGTAATGGTACAGTACAACATGTGGCCATCAAATGGTTTATCCCTCAACACAAGGGATACGCCATAATCTATACAATGCTCGTGTACTGACTGACGAAGCTAAATCAACGCTAAGAATCCTCTGCCGGACGTCATCGACTATTAGGATACTCAAAGTGGCCGGTGTCCGCTCAGTGTGTTAAAATCTCCTCAAGTTCCTCTCCCTCCAAATGTGGTAGACACACGATGCAAGTAGTGTACGGTAAGCACTATTAATAATGTGCTTACCTCTCCATTTTCGCGTCGCCCATTCAATATCTGTTGACCAATCCCTGTTAGGCCAGTGAAAGCGAGTCCGTCTGCGAATCTCAAGAAGACACTTACGACTAAATCTGCATCGGAAGAATAAGTGTGAATGAGATTCCGTAGTTCTCTCATCGCACAATATGCACGCTCCTAGGTGAGACAGCCATGATTTGTCTGTGGTAGGTAGTTTGCCAAGGATTGCGAGCCATAAGATGAACGAATGCCGAGGGATCTTCAGGGAGCCCGAAAGTAGTGAAACCCACCCTACTTTCGGCTCAGAGTGATCAAATAATCGGTAGAGGGCCTGAGTAGTAGGTTGCCCTTCGTCACATCTCCACACCACTCGATCCTCACCTCCAAGAATAAGCGGTAAGTTATGTGTGATCTCCAAACATTCAAAGTCCGTGATGGTAGGCCAATGCCATTCTCCAGCTAAAATCACCGAACTGAGTTTTGCTGATTCTTCAAGTCTAAGATGGCGTGGTCCACGAGGAAATCGCTCAATAAGTGGATCCCAAGTGATGCCACGGGTCTTGCCAAATAAAGAATCTACATCCATTTCTAATATGGTAATCCACAATAGAGCAAAGATAAGGACGGAGCCTGAGCATTTTCCGCCATCCCCAAGAACCTCCCTGCTCACGGACAATCCAAATTGATGTATCCCGTAACCGGCCTTGGTAAAGCTGTTGAACCCAGATGGATGTCCTGTCACATCGGATAACATCACATAATTTCTTGCTCATTAATACGCGATTCAAGGTAGAGATGTCCTTGAATCCAAGTCTCCCCTCATCTGCCGGTCGACACACATCTTTCCAGGCAACCTTGGCATAACCAGAAGATTTCGTACCCTTCCATAGAAAGTTCCTCAACCTCTTCTCAATTTTATTGATAACTTTCTTAGGTAATATGAATGCAGATGCCCAGTATAAACTCAATCCCGAAAGTATGGTTTTGATGATTTGTACCCGCCCAGCATATGAAAATGAAACTTGACCCAAACATTGGACTAGACCCATGCATTTGTGTGATAAATTTGCTAAGCGTAATAATAACTACAAGTTAGTGTAAACGGGAAACGAATTTGCTTTAATAAAGCCGTGCAAAACAGCAAAATTTTTTGGAGACGGCGGAAATCGGTGTGCAACGCCAATGGTGGCCCGCGGGCAAGAGCGACCAGTGACCGAAAAACTTCTCAAGGCCAGGCGCTGCCTTCTCCCTCGCATTGCTAGGCAAACGATGGTCGGAAATGGAGGTGAGACGGCTGCAAAGCTTCAACCCCACGGCAGCGGCTGTTTGCGATTATTCGTCGGAGATGGGCGGAAACGAAGGAGTTTCTGGACGACCGATGAGTGCCGGCGGTCGGAAGGTTGCTGCGAACAGTTCTGTAGTGCCTGGATCCCCTTGCGCGTTTTTCCTGGCGTGTTGGTGAATGGCCGGTGACGTTCTCGGCGACCGCTGACGTTGCCGGAGCTGACTTGGCGGCGGAAGTGGGTGATGAGATAGGTGAGGTGGATGAGAGGGCGGCTGACATAAGCCCTACTAGGGCTGATATCACCCATGATGCTAGGGCTGAGGTCATCCATGATGCTAGGCTGATGTCATCGTTGATCCTAGGGCTTATGTCATCGATGATGCTAGGGTTGATGTCATCCATCCTAAGGCTGACATCACTAATTTTATGGGGGGGAAAAACAGCAATCTGGGGAAAAATTGACGCCAGTTCCCTTGTTTATTGGGAACATTCCGCTTCACACTGGTTCTAGTGGGATTGTTAATGATAAAATTGCTGATGCTTTCAACAATTCGTCCCGAAAAATGCTTTCATTGCCCCAACGAAGCAAAATGGGGAGGTTGTAGTTCGTCCTTCACTTGATACTGTGCGGGACGGAGCCAAACGATGGAAATCTACGGCAGTGGGATATTTTATGGGTAAGCGGCCGTACTATCACCACTTAAAGGAGTTTGCCCATTCGATTTGGCCGGCTCTACGAGAGGTCACAACAACTGCTAATGGCTTCTTTTTCTTTCGATTTAAAACGGAAATCGATATGGAGGAGGTCATAGAAGGGGGGCCATAGCTGTTTCAGGGACAACCAATTGTGCTACAAAAGTGGAAACCGGGTATGGCTATGAGAAAGTTGAAGCATACACAAGTGCCGGTCTGGATAAAACTGCGACACCTTCCATTGGAATTCTGGACGACGGAAGGATTGAGTATTGTGGCTAGCGGTGTGGGTAAGCCACTATACCCTGATGCGATAACGAGGGCATGCACGAGACTGGACTTCGCTCGTGTATGCGTGATGATTGATGTTACTCAGAAATTGGAAAAACATATTATTATAATGACGCCAGATGAAGATGGTGGGGAAACCCCATGCAAGGTTGATATCGAGTATGAATGGCTTCCCACTAAATGCACAGGATGCATGATGTTGGGTCACTCGGTGAAGGAGTGTTCGTTGACCAATCCTCAGAAACAGACAAAGCCTCCGGTGAAAGTGTATGTACCAAAGCCAACATCCCCCCCCCCCACCAGTTACCGAGGAGAGAGTAAAGAAACATAAGACCGTGGTTGTGGTGGAGGATAAAGTGAAAGGAGATGAAGGTAAAAACAGAATAAACGCTACACCTCATTGCAGAAAGAGAAGGGTAAGGAAGTGGTTACTTTTAATCCTTTTGATGCTCTGAATTCACTGGACGACGCAGATGAGGATACTAGGGGTCCAAACACATGCAGCCCCTCTAGTAGTGATCCATGTTGAACCTCGCGGTGTGGAATGTCCGGGGGCTGAATAAGAGAGACCATCAGCTCGCATTAAAGGACCTTATCTCGGAATACAGGGTAGATTTTATAGGCATCTTAGAAACTCATGTGCGTATTAACAACGTCATGCATATTCAGTCTTTTTTGCTTCCTCATTGGAAATGGTTTGTTGATTATGCAACTGTGGGTAACCTTATTTGGGTAGCGTGGGATGATAATGTTGTGGACGTTCATATTCTTGATTTGGGGAACCAATTTATGCACTGTCGTGTCACTCATAGGGCAGATAGTGAATCCCTCATAATCACTATTGTTTATGGTATCTCTAAGATGATTGATCGCAGAAGTTTATGGAATACCTTGGAAGTTTTAGCTCGAGAGCACTCGGATGAGCCTTGGCTGGTGCGGGGGGACTTCAACGCGGTCCGAGAAATGAAAGAGGTGTGTGGAGCTTCTAGAGATATAAGGATGGCCATGGAAGAATTCAATGTTGGTATTCAGGAGGCTGGGTTAATACCCTTGCCTATGCAAGGGGAATGGTATACTTGGCACAACTGCAGCACGAACTCGCAGAGTCTATGGAAGAGATTGGATCAAATCCTTATTAATGATAGATGGCTTGCGAGGTTCCCTTCCTCATGTTATCATTGCCTTTTACCGCGGACTTCTGACCACTCGCCGCTTCTACTGCATGGGGACAGGCAAAATCAAACAGGAGGTATGTTTCGATTTGACAACTACCTAATACACTCACCTGAATTTATCCCTAGTGTGCAGAATATCTGACAGAATACAATCGTTGGGGTGCCTATGTTTGCGGTAACACGTAAACTTAAAGCATTGAAGCCGGTCTTCAGAGAGCAAAGGAGGAAGAAGGGGGATTTGACTCTAAACGTTCAATTAGCTAAAGTCTTTCTAGATGAGGCACAACAGCTGGTGAGTTCAGATAGACAGAATGAGGCCTTTCTACTATTAGAACACTGTTGCCGTCTGGTTTATGCAAAAGCGGCAAAACTGGAACAAATCATGCTGCAACAGCGAGCCAAGATGCAGTGGATGAAGGGGGGTGACCAGTGCTCCCGAATTTTCTTTCGTAAAATTGCCAAGAGAAGGGTGGCAAGGAGGATACTGCAGATTAATGATGACAACGGGACCATCCACACTGAACCAGAAGAGATTATCTGTAGCACCCCCTTCGCTACAAGAGCTATATTTACCCTAAATGTCATACTTATCCCTGTATTAATGTATATACATTTGCACATAACCATCTAATCAATTTGCATACGTAATCCCAACACATCATAGCACGTATTATCAACCCACAACATTATATATATATATATATACATATCACACACCACAAGGTGATTCGTCACAAGTAATCCGTACGCTTATATTCTCTCTGTACAAACAAAATGTGGTTTGTACTCTAACTGACAAGAGGAGAAAACAGCATACTGGCCCGACCTGACTGAGTATAGTGCGTAGACCTATTCTTCGACAGTCAAACACCTCAAAGTCTACTCCTGAAAGAAAGTATCAACAGAGGGATGAGCCTGCCACTCAGTAAGTAAATAATTAGCCCTATCTATATATGTACATCAAACACAGCCCAAACATGACAAGTAGGCAACATGCATGGATTATAGTCAATTTAACTCCAACATAATCAATTGTAGTACACCACATAGCTATCTCACAATAAAATAATCAATTAAACTTCTTTTTTCCTAGTTTGCTTACCAGAAGGTGATATCGTGTTTTTTCCCGTCAACTCAATCTCACCGTCATATAAATTTAAGTGAATCCCCTTGACAGCCGGCTCATTAATCTCATTTCGCATCATAGCTCTTTTCAATTCGCATCATAGCTCTTTCAATTCGCATCATAGCTCTTTTATTTCGCATCATAGCTCTTTTCACATCACATCTCTTTTTTTTTTTTTTCATATCGCATCAAAGCTCTTTTCATTTCATTTCTTTCTCATATCGCATCAAAGCTCTTTTCATTTCATTTCTTTCTCATATCGCATCAAAGCTCTTTTCAACACGTCAAGGGGTATTCACGCCACAATTATATTCAATTTCCACCACTCCCTCATTTCCACATATCACCATTCTTGTAAGCAACTAGTAACGTAAAACAATATATCATTACATTCTCATTTTCAGACACCCACAACACATCAAACAACAAACATGATATTTCAACGTATTTCCTCATTCCACGTACACAATATCGACAATCAAATCAAATCATTCATCACTTATATACTTTCAGACAAATCAATGACAGCATTAACCACAAATTCATATAACAGTAAAACCACAAATACAGAAAGCATATATAGATAATACTAATTATTTACTTACCTCAACCTCACAACGTTTCTTTTTACTCAATCGCTAATTGTCGGTCCTTTCACCTCACTCCGTGTCCTATAATGGGTTATATCACATACAATTAGTATATCGAGAATATTGTAATTTCTTTTAAATATAATATTAAATATTGTTCGTACAATTTTTAATAATTCTTTAATATTCCACTTCTATCGAAATATAAATCTTCGTTCTAGTTCTTCTCAATAACTCGACACTATAGGCTTCATAAAAATATTTATAATTTGCCAGGTGAGTCATAGGAATTTATTTAACGAAACCCCTATATATTTATAGCTATCATTTTTAATAACACCTTAAATTAAATTATCCTTAAAATCTCATTCTTCCTCTTTAACAATATATTATTTCTTAAGTATAGTTTTCGGAATATTCCTACGGATTTCTTATCAATTTCTCGCTATTATATAATTTAATTAAATAAAAATACGTAAAATTACGTATTTGGTTAACAATTCCGATGGAATTATATAAATTTGCTACAGCAACATTCGAATCTAATAAATTTAATAATCTAATCAACCAACGACATCATTTTTATATCCGATTCTATATTTAATTTGACACTATTTTAAATAGCCAAACCCGTAAAATATTCCGATTAAATGGTACATCGCTTAGTATAATCAACATTTAATAAACCAACTAATTAAATAATATAATTATATAAATTAATATAAATTAAAATAGCAAATTTCATACCTATGTTTTCAGTTTTTCCGCCGGACAGAATGTAGATTGCAATTGTGTGTGTTATGAGTTATGTGTGTGTGTTAATGAACAACAACAACAACAAACAAATACTTAAAAAGAAAGAGGAGAGTGAGGCGGTGGGAATTGGGCCCCACCTCCACTCTCAATTCTCTCTCTCTCTACTTATATATATATACATATTATTTTTATATATATAATATTATTATTATTTTATTTATTTAATTAAACTTTTCTCAAAATACCATTTACGTCCTTCATAATTTTCTTAATTAATATAAATTGTCCCAAAATATTATAACGAACTCCAATTTAATCCGTTCAAGTTTATTATATTCCAATTATAGAACATAATTTATTTACTAATTAACCAAGTTTCATAATAATTTACCAATTAATCCCCCAATTATATATTATAATTTTTGGGCTGTTACATTATCAATGAATTTGTCTGTTACTATCAAAATCTCTTGGGCGGTAACAAACGTCAGATAACGCTAGATATTGGCTTTCTCAAACCGTGGGCAAGACATATTCTCTCTAATGAAGAGGTTGGCCACCTTATATTGGCGTTTACACCGGATGATGTGAAGCAAGCAGTATTTGACATTGCAGATGACAAGGCCCCGGGACCTGATAGATAATCATCAGGATTCTTTAAAGCAGCCTGGCCAGTGGTGGGACAGGAAGTTACAAAGGCGGTACTGGAATTCTTTAGTACCGGTAAACTACTCAAACAAGTCAACTCCACACTTTTGCCACTAATCCCAAAGGTACACACTCCTATGATTGTTGGTGATTTTAGGCCAATTTCATGCTGTAATGTGTTATACAAAATTATTGCGAAATTACTTGTCCAGCGGTTGAGTGTGGTTCTGGACAAGATAATTAGTCCCTATCTGGGAGCGTTTATCCCAGGGCGTAGCATTAGGGACAATATTTTGTTGGCACAGGAACTGCTCACGGGATACAACCAGGTGAGGCTTCCACCTCGTTGTACCCTAAAAGTCGATATCAGGAAGGCATATGATACTGTAGAGTGGGATTTCCTACTTGCGGTCTTGCAATTTTTTGGATTCCCCCAAACGTTCACCAGGTGGATTGAGGAGTGTGCAACGACGGCGGCATTTTCGATTGGTCTTAATGGAAACCCTCACAGTTTCTTTGCAGGAGCACGTGGATTAAGACAGGGAGACCCTCTATCGCCCTATCTCTTTGTTCTCGTTATGGAAGTCTTGCATTTGGGATTAATGCAACTTATTGAGCAGGATTTGCAATTCTCTTATCACTGGAAATGTGAGCCGGCCAAAGTCTTCCAGTTGGGATTCGCAGACGATCTCCTGCTTTTCTGTAGAGCTGACTTGAATTCACTCAGGATCCTCAAGAGGGGGTTGGACCGATTTGCAAAATGGTCGGAACTTCGGCTGAATGTACAAAAAGTCATGTCATTATCTCTCGATCGGCACAAGGTTGGAAGGATCAGATTTTAACAATTATGGGCTTCCAAGAGGGACCAATGAGGTACTTGGGTCTCCCTCTACTGTCTTCTAGATTGTCTATATCCGATTGTCAACCACTTCTATTGAAAATTGATGCTCGCATTAATGGCTGGGAAGGAATTTCATTATCATATGCTGGACGTATACAAATCATTAAATCTGTATTTTCAGCAATGAGCATTTATTGGGCGTCTGCATTCATCTTACCGAAGGCTATTATTAAACAAATTGAGAAACGGCTCAGAACTTTCCTTTGGAAAGACACTTCTACGTCGGGATACGCCAAGGTAGCGTGGAAGGATGTGTGTAAACCAATTAAAGAAGGAGGCCAAGGAATTAAGGATATCGGTATCCTTAACCGCTCATTAATAGCAAAGAAGTTATGTGATGTTATTAGATGTGACCGAACATCTATATGGGTTGAATGGTTGAAGCAGACACGATTGCACAACACTTCAATTTGGACAATTAATGAGAAGGGAGGATCATGGGGATGACGGAAATTGCTCCGACTTCGCAGCTCTATACTACCTATGACAGAGTTTCTTATTGGAGAGGGGAGGTCATTCTACTTGTGGAAGGACCCGTGGCACCACTTGGGCCCACTTATTGCTAGATTCCCAAGGGGACCGAGCCTCTTAGGACTTGATGAATCCGCCAAACTACAAGTAGTCATTAATGAGGGGCAATGGCAGTGGCCCTTCATTACCGATTTGGAATGTATGGAGATTATTTACATGTTACCCCAGATTTATGGAGGGGATGACAGGATCAACTGGCGGTTTTCAGAGGGACGGCCCACTACACAATCCCTATATAGACTTTTCTGTCCACCTGAACCGAAAGTAGGATGGTCTTCACTACT
Source organism: Sesamum indicum (assembly GCF_026168435.1). Classification (NCBI taxonomy): domain Eukaryota; kingdom Viridiplantae; phylum Streptophyta; class Magnoliopsida; order Lamiales; family Pedaliaceae; genus Sesamum; species Sesamum indicum. The sequence goes on from NC_142668.1 coordinate 5,125,204, forward strand.
TTCGGGTTCTTTGAAGATTCCCCATCATAACTTCATTCTTTGGTTAGCAGTTCAGGAGAAGCTACCGAAAACTGATAAACCATGGATGACGCATCTAAGGGGATGTATTCTCTATGACAAGGGTGCAGCGGAGACACACACTCACATGTTCTTCCGATGTCGATATAGCAGAGGATGCCTTGCAGCTATACGACATCATACCCGATTTACTTGGCCCAATCGTGAGTGGACAAGAGACGTGGAATGGGCATCGAGGAAGTGGAGGGGAAAGTATATTGTTAATGTTGCTTATCGAGCATTACTTGGTGCATGCATATACCATATATGGCGAGAGAGGAATTTGAGATGATTTGAGCACACCAATCGGCCGGAAGCTGTATTAGCTACTTGCATCATAGAAGACGTTAGACAGAGGATAATTAGCATTAATTTTTCCAGCTCTATTAGTACACGTGCACTCTATAGACTTTGGCGTATCCCTTGGTCTGTTGGGGGTACCACCATTTGATTGTTGTACTTTGTACTTTTTACCTATTTTTTTAATGAAACTTACATTTACCCCGAAAAAATAGCTAAATTTTGAACGTTCTCAGAATTCCACGAAACTTGACCCAAACGTAGGTCTAAACTCATGCATTTGTGTGGTAAATTTGCAAACCGTAATAATAACTACAAGTTAGTATAAAAGGGAAACGAACTTGCTTTAATAAAATCGAGCAAAACAGCTAAATTTTGAACGTTCTCAGAATTCCACGAAACTTGACCCAAACATGGGCTTCACAGAGATGGAGGGGTAAACACATAATCAACATGTCTTATAGAGCACTACTTGCAGCATGTGTATACCACATTTGGAAGGAAAGAAACCTGAGACGATTCGATCACACCGAGAGGACGCCTACTACCATAGCATTACTGACCATTGAGGACATTAGACAGCGAATCCAAAGCATCTCACTCGCTAGATCACTCAATACAAGTGCTTTATTTCGATTATGGCGAATCCCTTGGCCTGTCGAGGGATAAACCATTTGGGGACCATATTGTTGTACTGTACCATTTTTACTCAATGAAACTTACTTTTACCAAAAAAAAAAACTTGACCCAAACGTAGGACTAGACCCATGCATTTGTGTGGTAAATTTGCTAAGTGTAATAATAACTATAAGTTAGTGTAAAAAGAAAATGAACTTGCTTTAACAAAACCGTGCAAAACAGCTTAATTTTGAACGTTCTCAAAATTCCACGAAACATGACCCAAATATTGGTAGACCCATGCATCTATGTGGTAAATTTGCTAAGCGTAATAATAACTACAAGTTAGTGTAAAAGGAAAACCAACTTGCTTTAATAAACCGTGCAAAACAGCTAAATATTGAACGTTCATAGAATTCCACAAAACTTGACCCAAACGTTGGTTTAGACCCATGTATTTGTGTGGTAAATTTGCTAACCGTAATAATAACTACAAGTTAGTGTTAACGGGAAATGAATTTGCTTTAATAAAGCCGTGCAAAAACAACTAAATTTTGAACGTTTTCAGAATTCCACGAAACTTGACCCAAATATAGGTCTAAACTCATGCATTTGTGTGGTAAATTTGCAAACCGTAATAATAACTACAAGTTAGTGTAAAAGGGAAACGAACTTGTTTTAATAAAACCGAGCAAAACAGCTAACTTTTGAACGTTCTCAGAATTCCACTAAACTTGACCCAAACGTTGCTCTAGACCCATGCATTTGTCTGTAAATTTGCTAAGCGTAATAATAACAAGAAGTTAGTGTAAAAGAAAAAACAACTTGCTTTAATAAAATGGTGCAAAACAGCTAAATTTTGAACGTTCTTACAATTCGACGAAACTTGACCGAAAGGTTGGTCGACACCCATGCATTTGTGTTGTAAATTTGCAAAGCGTAATAATAACTACAAGTTAGTGTAAAAGGGAAACGAACTTGCTCTGATAAACCGTGCAAAACAGCTAAAAATTGAACGTTCATAGAATTCCACGAAACTTGACTCAAACGTTGGTCTAGACCCATGTATTTGTATGGTAAATTTGCAAAGCGTAATAATAACTACAAGTTAGTGTAGACGGGAAACGAATTTGCTTCAATAAAGCCGTGTAGAAAAGCTTAATTTTGAACGTTCTTAGAATTCCACGAAACTTGACCCAAACGTAGGTCTAAACTCATGCATTTCTGTGGTAAATTTTCAAAGCGTAATAATAAACACAAGTTAGTGTATAAGCGAAACGAAATTGCTTTAATAAAACCACGCAAAACAGCTAAATTTTGAATGTTCTTAGAATTCCACGAAACTTGAACCAAACGTAGGACTGTCCCATGCATTCGTCTTGTAAATTTGCTAAGCGTAATAATAACTACAAGTTAGTGTAAAAGGAAAACGAACTTGCTTTAATAAAACCGTGCAGAACCGCTTAATTTTGAACGTTCTCAAAATTAAATGAAACTTGACCCAAACGTAGATCTGGACCCATGCATTTGTGTGGTAAATTTGCTAAGCGTAATAATAATAACAAGTTTGTGTAAAAGGAAAAAGAACTTGCTTTAATAAAACCGTGCAAAACAGCTAAATTTTGAACGTTTTTAGAATTTGACGAAACTTGACACAAACGTTGGTGTACACCCATGCATTTGTGTTGTAAATTTTCAAAGCGTAATAATAAATACAAGTTAGTGTATAAGGGAAACGAAATTGCTTTAATAAAACCATGCAAAACAGCTAAATTTTGAATGTTCTCAGAATTCCACGAAACTTGAACCAAATGTAGGTCTAGTCCCTTGCATTTGTGTGGTAAATTTGCTAAGTGTAATAATAACTACAAGTTAGTGTAAAAGGGAAACGAACTTGCTTTAATAAAATCGTGCAAAACAGCTTAATTTTGAACGTTCTCAGAATTTGCTGGACAAGATAGTTAGCCCCTGTCAGACAGCTTTTATTCCGGGCAGAAGCATTATGGACAACATTATGTTATTCTAGAGATATAACCAGATGCGCCTACCTCCGAGATTCGCACTAAAAGTGGATATTAGGAAGGACTATGATACAGTGGAGTTGGACTTCCTATTGGCAGTTTTGCAGATGTTCGGATTTCCATATACGTTCATAAGATGGATTTAGGAGTGTGTTTCCACGACATCATTCTCGATTGGACTCAATGGACAACCTCATGGGTTCTTTTCTGGAGCGAGAGGATTACGACAAGGAGACCCGCTTTCTCCTTATCTATTTGTTCTTGTTATGGAAGCTTTACACCTGGGATTCTTGCAAAGAATTGAACAGGACATGCAATTCACTTATCACTGGAAGTGTGAGAATTTCAAGGTTTTCCAGTTGGGATTTGCAGATGATCTTCTTCTCTTCTGCAGAGCTGACTTTGATTCCATCAGAGTCTTCAAAGAGGGATTGGACTGGTTTGTGGAATTATCGGGCCTTCGACTGAATGTTCATAAAAGCCACTTAATCATTTCACGTTCGGCCCAAGAATTGAAAGACCAGATGTTGGAGACTTTAGGCTTTCAGGAGGGACATCTTCCAATGAGGTATCTCGGTCTTCCTTTAATCTCCTCTAGACTATCTATCTCTGATTGCCAACCGCTTATTGCCAAAATTGAGACTCGTATTAATGGATGGGAAGGGATCTCGTTATCATATGCTGGTCGGGTACAAATCATTAAATCTGTGCTTTCAGCATTGAGTTTATATTGGGCATCTGCATTCATATTACCCAAGAAAGTCATCAATGAATTGAGAAGAGGTTGAGGACTTTCCTTTGGAAGGGTACGACGTCTAGTAGTTACGCCAAGGTTGCCTGGAAAGATGTGTGTCGACCAACAGATGAGGGGGGTCTTGGATTCAAGGACATCTTCACCTTGAATCGCGCATTAATGAGATAGTCGTCAGTGCCTACTTGAGATTCGCAAACGGATTCGATTTCACTGGCCCAACAGGGATTGGGCAATGGATATTGAGTGGGCGACGCGGAAATGGAGAGGCAAGCACATCGACAACATCGCTTATCATACACTACTTGCAGCATGTGTCTACCACATATGGAGGGAAAGGAACTTCAGGAGATTTGAACACACTGAGCGAACACCAGCCACTTGAGCATCCTGATAACTGATGACGTCAAGCATAGGATCCTTAGTGTTAATTTACCTTCATCAGTCAGTACACGAGCATTATATAGATTATGGCGTATCCCTTGGGTTGAGGGAGAAACCAATTCATGAACACATGTTGTACTGTACCATTACTTTTATTAATGAAATTTACATTTACCCAAAAAAAGAACGTTCTCAGAATTCCACGAAACTTGACGCAAATGTAGGTCTAGACCCATGCATTTGTCTGGTAAATTTGCTAAGCATAATAATAACAACAAGTTAGTGTAAAAGGAAAAAAAAACTTGCTTTAATAAAACGGTGCAAAACAGCTAAATTTTGAACGTTCTTAGAATTTGACGAAACTTAACACAAACGTTGGTCTACACCCATGCATTTGTGTTGTAAATTTGCAAAGCGTTGATCCTTAGTATCTCTCTACCTAGATCAGTCAGTACAAGAGCTTTATATAGACTGTGGCGTATCCCTTGGCCTGTCGAGGGAGAAACCAACTGATAACCACACTGTTGTACTGTACTACTATTTCATTTTACTTAATGATACTTACATTTACCAAAAAAAAAAAATTGCAAAGCGTAATAATAAATACAAGTTAGTGTATAAGGGAAACGAAATTGCTTTAATAAAACCATGCAAAATAGCTAAATTTTGAATGTTCTCAGAATTCCACGAAACTTGAACCAAATGTAGGTCTAGTCCCATGCATTTGTGTGGTAAATTTGCTAAGCGTAATAATAACTACAAGTTAGTGTAAACGGAAAACGAACTTGCTTGAATAAAACCGTGCAAAACAGCTTAGTTTTGAACGTTCTCAGAATTCCACGAAACTTGACCCAAATGTTTTTTTTCTCGGTAAATGTAAATTTCATTAATAAAGAGTAATGGTACAGTACAACATGGTACAACATGGGATTATCAACTGGTTTCTCCCTCTACCCAAGGGATACGCCATAATCTATACAATGCTCGTGTACTGACTGACGATGCTAAGTCAACGCTAAGAATCCTCTGTCTGACGTCATTGATGATTAGTATGCTCAATGTGGCCGGTGTCCGCTCAGTATGATCAAATCTCCTCAAGTTCCTCTCCTTCCATATGTGGTAGACGCACGCCGCCAGTAGTGTACGGTAAGCTCTATTAATAATGTGCTCCCCTCTCCATTTCCGTGTCGCCCATTCAATATCTGTTGCCCAATCTCTATTGGGCCAGTGAAAGCGAATCCTTCTGCGAATCTCATAAAGGCACTGACGACTAAATCTGCATTGGAAGAATAAATGTGGATGAGATTCCGTAGCTCCCTCATCGCACAGTATGCACACCCCCAGGTGGGATAGCCATGATTTGTCTGTGGTAGGAAGTTTGCCTAGGATTGCTAGCCATAAGATGAACGAATGGCGAGGAATCTTCAAGGAGCCCAAAAGTAGTGAAGACCATCCTACTTTCGGCTCGGGGTGAGTGAATAATCGGTAGAGGGCCTGGGTAGTAGGTTGCCCTTCGTCACATCTCCACACCACCCGATCCTCTCCTCCGAAAATAAGCGGTAGGTTATGTGTGATTTCCAAACATTCAAAGTCAGTGATGGTAGGCCATTGCCATTCTCCTGCTGAAATCACCAAGCTGAGTTTTGCTGATTCTTCAAGTCTAAGATGGCGGGGACCTTGAGGGAATCGCTCGATAAGTGGACCCAAGTGATGCCACGGGTCCTGCCAAACAAAGAATCTGTCTCCATTTCCAATCTGGTAATCCACGATAGTGCGAAGGAAAGGACGTAGCCTGAGTATTTTTCGCCATCCCCAAGAACCTCCATGTTCACGAATAGTCCAAATCGATCTCTCACGTAATCGGTCTTGGTAGAGCCACTGAACCCATATGGATGTCCTGTCACACTGGATAACATCACATAGTTTCTTGCTCATTAATGCGCGATTCAAGGTGGAGATATCCTTGAACCCAAGTCCCCCCTCATCCATCGGTCGACACACATCTTTCCAGGCTACCTTAGCGTACCCACTGGACGTCGTACCCTTCCATAGGAAAGTCCTCAACCTCTTCTCAATTTCACTGATGACTTTCTTAGGTAATATGAATGCAGAAGCCCAATATAAGCTCAATGCTGAGAGCACAGATTTGATGATTTGTACCCGCCCAGCATATGATAATGAAATCCCTTCCCATCCATTAATACGTGCATCAATTTTTGAGATAAGCGGTTGGCAATCAGAGATGGTCAGCCTAGACGAGATTAAGGGAAGACCCAGGTACCTCATTGGAAGGTGGCCCTCCTGAAAGCCCAAAAAATCCAGCATCTGGTCCTTCAAATTTTGAGCCGAACGTGAAATGATTAAGTGACTTTTTTGGACATTCAGCCGAAGGCCCGACAACTCCGCAAACCAGTCCAATCCCTCTTTGAAGACTCTGATGGAGTCTAAGTCAGCTTTGCACAGTAAGAGGAGGTCGTCTGCAAATCCCATCTGAAAAACCTTAGAACTCTCACACTTCCAATGATAAGTGAATTGCATGTCCTGTTCAATTCGTTGCAAGAATCCCAGATGTAAGGCTTCCATAACAAGAACAAACAGATAAGGAGAAAGTGGGTCTCCCTGTCGTAGTCCTCTCGCTCCAGCAAAGAACCCATGAGGTTTTCCATTGAGCCCAATCGAGAATGATGTCGTGGTAACACACTCCTCAATCCACCTTGTAAACGTAGGTGGAAACCCGAACAGCTGCAAAACTGCTAACAGGAAGTCCCACTCCACCGTATCATAGGCCTTCCTGATATCCACTTTAAGTGCGCATCTCGGGGGTAGGCGCATCTGGTTATATCTGGAGAATAATTCCTGGGCTAACATAATGTTGTCCCCAATGCTTCTTCCGGGAATAAAAGCTGTCTGACATGGGCTAACTATCTTGTCCAGTAGCACACTAATTTTTTGGACAAGAAGTTTCGCAATGATCTTGTATAAAACATTGCAGCATGAAATTGGTCTAAAATCATTAACCGACATAGGCGTATGTACCTTTGGGATCAGGGCCAAGATCGTGGAGTTGACCTGCTTCAGAAGTTTTCCGGTAGAAAAGAAGTCTAGTACCGCCCTCGTAACTTCTTCCCCAACCACAGGCCAAGCCGCCTTGAAAAACCTTGACGAGTAGCCATCAGGTCCCGGTGCCTTGTCATCAGCAATATCGAACATTGCTTGCTTCACATCATCCGCCGAGATTGGAAGGAGTAATTGATTAGCTTCCTCATCAGTGATACAGTGCCTTGCCCACGGTCTAAGATAACGAATATCCACTGACAGCCGTCTTCTGGTGCCTCCTAATAGGTTCTGATAGTATGAGACAAACTCATGGGCGATTTCCCCTAGATCCGTGTGTGTGAAACCATTCTCATCATTAATCTGTAAGATTCTCCTCCTTACTCGTCTCTGTGCAATTTTACGAAAGAAAACCCGGGAACATTGGTCTCCGTCTTTCATCCACTGCATTTTGGCTCTCTGCTGCAGCATAATTTGTTCGAGTTTTGCCGCTTTAGCATAAACGACTCGACAATAATGCTCCAGGAGTAAATATAGCTCATTTTGTCTATCAGAGCTCACCAACTGTTGTGCCTCATCAAGAAAACCTTTGGCTAGTTGGACATTCATCGTCAGATCTCCCTTATTTCTCCTTTGTAGTCTAAAGACTGGTTTAAGTGCCTTCAGTTTACGTGTCACAGCATACATAGGAATACCCACAATCTCATGATGCCAAATATTCTGCACATTGTGGATAAACTCGGGTGAATGGGCCAGATAGTTATCAAATCGAAACATGCCTCCATTATGTTGTTGTATATCCCCATGTAAGACCAGTGGAGAGTGGTCAGATGTCCGTGGAGTAAGGCTGTGATAATATGCGCTCGGGAACCTTGCCAGCCAGCGGAACTTGACCCAAATGTTGGACTAGACCCATGTGTGGTAAATTTTCTAAGTGTAATAATAACTACAAGTTAGTGTAAACGGAAAACAAATTTGCTTTAATAAAGCCGTGCAAAACAGCTAAATTTTGAACGTACTCAAAGTTCCACGAAACTTGACCCAACGTAGGTCTGAACTCATGCTTTTGTGTGGTAAATTTGCAAGTAGTAATAATAACTACAAGTTAGTGTAAAAGGGAAACGAACTTTTTTTAGGTAAATGTAATTTTCATTAAGTAAAAATGGTACAGTACAACAAAGTGATCATCAGGTGGTTTCTCCCTCGACAGGCCAAGGGATACGCCATTGTCTATACAAAGCTCGTGTACTGACAGAACTTGCTAATGAAATACTAATGATCCGCTGCCTGACATCATCAACTATCAATAACGCCATGGTGCTCGGAGTCCTCTCAATGTGCTCAAAACGTCTCAAGTTTCTCTCCCTCCAAATGTGGTAAACAGAAGATGCTAATAGTACTCGATAAGCTATGTTAACGATGTGCTTACCCCTCCATCTGCGAGAAGCCCACTCAATGTCGTTCGTCCAGTCTCTATTGGGCCAATGAAATCGTACCTTTCTTCGGATTGCTGTGAGACACTGTCGGCTAAATCTGCACTGGAAGAAAAGGTGTGAATGTGTCTCTATTGCCCCCTCATTACAAAGTATGCAATCGCCAAAGTGAGATAACCATGATTTATCTGTCGTAGGCAACTTGCCAAGAATTGCAAGCCATTGGATGAATCAGTGGCGTGGAATCTTTAGCGAGCCTGAAAGTAGTGAAGCCCAACCTACTTTTGGCTCAGGAAAACGAACTTGCTTTAATAAAATCGAGCAAAACAACTAAATTTTGAACGTTTTCAGAATTCCATAAAACTTGACCCAAACGTAGGTCTAAACGCATGCATTTGTGTGGTAAATTTGCTAAGCGTAATAATAACAACAAGTTTGTGTAAAAGAAAAAACAACTTGCTTTTTAATAAAACGGTGCAAAACAGCTAAATTTTAAACGTCCTTAGAATTCGACGAAACTTTTTTTTTTGGTAAAAGTAAGTTTCATTAAGTAAAATGGTACAGTACAACAATATGGTCCCCAAATGGTTTATCCCTCGACAGGCCAAGGGATTCGCCATAATCGAAATAAAGCACATGTACTAACTGATCTAGATAGTGGGATGCTATGGATTCGTTGTCTAATGTCCTCATTGATCAGTAATGCTATGGTAGTAGGCGTCCTTTCAGTGTGATCGAATCGTCTCAGGTTTCTTTCCTTCCAAATGTGGTATACACATGATGCAAGTAGTGCTCTATAAGACATGTTGATGATGTGTTTACCCTTCCATCTCCGTGAAGCCCATGTAGTGTCATCTTTCCACTCTCTATTGGGCCACAAGAATCGTATCGTTCTTCGAATTTCTGTGAGACATATTCGACTAAATCTGCATTGGAAGAATAAATGTGCATGTGTCTCTGTCATTCCTTCATTGCATAGGATTCATGGGCCAAGGTGAGCAAGCCATGGTTTATCTGTCGTAGCCAACTTGCCTTGGATGGCAAGCTATAGAATAAAGATGTGACGTGGAATTTTAAGTGATCCCGAAAGTAGTGAACACCAGCCTACTTTCGGTCCTGGTGGGTTGAATAACTCATAAATAGCCTGTGCTATTGGTCGACCATTCTCAAATCTCCAGATTATACGGTCTTTCCTTCGAAAAATAGTGGGTAGTACATGTGTGATCTCCAAACACTCAAGATCCGTGATAAGGGGCCACTGCCATACTCCTTCATGAATCATCATGCAGAGTCTGGATGACTCATCTAGTCCAAGTAGCCTCGGTCCTCGTGGGAAAGAGTCACAAAGAGGACCAAGGTGGTGCCACGGATCCTGCCACAAGAAGAAATTCCTCCCATCTCCAATCCGGTAGTCCACCATGGTTCGGAGAAACATCCGTAATCGGAGGATTTTCCTCCATCCCCATGAGCCGCCATGGTCCGTAATCGTCCATATGGAGGTGTGTTGTAGGCGTCCCTGGTACAGCCATTCAACCCAGATCGATGTCCTGTCGCATCTAATGACATCACATAGTTTTTTTGTCATCAATGCACAGTTCAAGGTACTGATATCCTTGAACCCTAGGCCTCCCTCCTCCTTTGGTCAGCATATATCTTTCCACGCAACCTTGGCATAGCCACTATTCGTCGTTCCCTTCCACAAGAAAGCTCACAACCTTTTCTCAATTTTATTAATAACTTTCTTCGATAATATAAATGTCGATGCCCAATAAAGACTCAGTGCTATAAGTACAGATTTAATAATTTGTACTCTACCAGCATAAGATATAGTGGTACCTTCCCATCCAGCGATCCGTTTGTCAATCTTCAGTAATAGTAGACGACAATCTGCAATAGTTAGTCGAGACGATATAAGTGGTAACCCCAAATATCTCATTGGAAGAACCCCTTCCTGAAATCCGAGTAGCACCAACATTTCCTCACGCAATGCTTGCGCTGAGCGTGATATAATCAAGTTGCTTTTCTGTACGTTCAGTCTAAGACCCGACCATTCAGCAAAGCGATCCAAACCTGCTTTAAAGATTCTTAGAGATTCCATATCAGCACGGCTAAATAATATCACATCATCAGCAAACCCCAACTGAAAGATCCTGGCTGCCTCGCATTTCCAGTGATAGGAAAATAACTCCTCCTGATCAATCAACTGTAGGAAGCCCAAGTGTAGGACTTCCATCACAAGCACAAATAGGTAGGGTGATAAAGGGTCACCCTGCCTAAGTCCTCTGACTCCTCAAAAGAATCCATGGGGCTTCCCATTTAGCCCAACAGAGAATGAAGGTGTTGTCACACACTCCTCAATCCACTTCACACACGTGATAGGGAACCCAAACATCTCCAAAACTTCTATCAAGAAATCCCAATCCACTGTGTCATATGCCTTCCGGATGTCAACTTTCAGAGCACATCTAGGAGGTAGACGAGTCTGGTTGTATCCCGTAAAGAGTTCCTGTGCTAGCATGATGTTATCTCCAATGCTGCATCCCGGCATAAATGCCGCTTGGCATGGGCTGATCAATTTGTCCATTATCACACTCAACCTTTGGACAATGAGCTTTGCAATGATCTTATAAAGCACATTACAGCATGCTATGGGCCGAAAATCACTAACCGTCATGGGGGAATGTACATTTGGTATGAGCGCCAAAAGTGTAGTATTTATCTGCTTCAGAAGTCGGCCTGTACTAAAGAAGTCCATAACTGCCGAAGTCATCTCCTGTCCAACTATAGGCCATGCTGCTTTGAAGAAGCCCGATGAGTATCCGTCCGGGCCTGGGGCCTTGTCCTCAGCAATGTCAAAAATCGCCTGTTTGACATCTGCTGGTGTGAACGGTAATAGTAAAGCGGTAGATTCCTCATTACTCAAAATGTGCCTAGCCCACGGTTTGAGAAACCGAATATTAATACCTGTTCGTCGTCTATCTCCCCCTAGCAGGTTTTGGTAATATGTGACAAACTCATTAATAACTTCTTATAGATCAATATGAGTGGATCCCTGGTCATCGTTGATCTGGAAGATCCTCCGTGATGATCTACGTTGGGCAATCTTCCGAAAGAACACTCGGGAGCACTGATCACCTCTCTTCATCCACTGCATCTTCGCTCGTTGTTTTAGCATAATCTGCTCCAATTGGTGTAGCTTTGGCCAGTACGAGTCGACAACAGTGTTCTAGTTGTATGTATAGCTCATCTCGCCTTCTTGAGCTAACAAGTAGTTGTGCTGCTTCAAGAAACTCTTTCGCCATTTGAACATTGTTCGATAAATCCCCCTTATTCCTCCTTTGCTCTCGGAAGATTGGTTTCAATGTTTTGAGTTTGCGTGTCACAGCATACATAGGCGTACCAATAATGTTATGTTGCCATATATTCTGCACACTAGGAATAAACTCAGGTGAACGAGCGAGGTAGTTATCGAATCGGAACATACCTCCATATTGTTGTTGTCGGTCCCCATATAGTACCATCGATGAGTGGTCTGAAGTGCGTAGTGTAAGGACTGAGTAGAATGTGTTAGGAAACCGTGCCATCCATCTATCATTTATCAACATGCGGTCCAGTCTTTTCCAGAGGTTCCGTGGTGTCGCACTGTGGTTGTGCCATGTGTACCACTCTCCCTGCATGGGTAGTGGTAGTAATCCTGTATTCTGAATGGCTGCATTAAAGTCTTCCATAGCTATTCGTATATCCCCTGATGTGCCACATACTTCGCTGAGGTCGCGAACTGTATTAAAATCTCCTCCAACCAACCATGGGATATCATCACATGTATAGCTAAATTTTCCAGGGCACTCCATAATTCTCTCCTTTCAACCACCTTAGTAGCTCCATAAGCAACAGTAACAGCAACTGACTCATGAATTGCACGGATAGTAACAAAACAGTGTATAAATTGCGTTCCACATTCAACCACAGCCACATCAATAAAGCTATCATTCCATGCAATCTACACGCGATTACCAGAAGATCCATAATCCACAAACCATTTCCAATAGGGTAATAGATAAGATTGAATTTGAGATGCATTATTAATACGAACACGAGTTTCAACGAGACCGAGGAATTGTAACCTGAACTCAGCAACAATGTCTTTGACTGCCAATTGATGGTCTTGTTTGTTCAGGCCACGAACATTCCATATTGCTGCATTCAACATGGATCACTAGGTATGGGGCTGCTATGCTTAGGACCCCGAGACAACTCATCTGTATCATCCAGTAGGTGAAGTGCATCAAAAGTATTATATATAACAAGCGCCTTACCCCTCTCCTCACGATTTGGGCCGGTTGTATCTCTAGTGTACTCACGTCCCTCTCTCTGCTTTTCTACCACTGGAGCTGGTGGTGGTCTGCTCTTGTTCCGATCAGGCATATGTGGTGGCCGGGATGGTATATAAGTAGTATCATCATCCTCCCTAGGATGGTTCCGACTCCGTTCAGGCATTGTTGATTCTTGCAGCGTCCCCACTTTGGGTACATATACAGCGATCGGTGGTTTAGCTGGTTTTGGTTTGTTGAGTACGTAATCTTTAGCAGAGTGTCCCAATGTCATACAATTTTTGCACTTCTATGGTAGCCATTCGTACTCAACGTCTACTTTACAAGGTGATTCTCCTCCGTCCTCATCCGTATTCATAATTATAATGTGCTTTGGTAAGTTTGAGGTCACATCCAACATTATGCAAACTGATCTGCCAAGTCTAAGATATGGACATCAACAACATTCTCATCCCAAGCTAGCCAGATACGATTACCAACAGAAGAATAATCGACAAACCATTTCCAATGTGGAAGTAAAAACGATTGAATATGCATGACATTATTCAAATGAACACGAGTTTCAAGAATGCCTAGGAAGTGTAACCTGTATTCAGAGATCAGGTCCTTCAAAGCGAGCTGATGGTCTCGTTTGTTCAGCCCACGGACGTTCCACACAGCGATGTTCAACATGGATCATTGTACATAGGGCTGCTTGTGTTAGGACCCCCTGAATGCTCATCTGCGTCATCAATTAAGTGCGAAGCATCAAAGGCATTATAAATAACAATTGCCTTACCCCTCTCGTCTTGCTTGGAGTGGTTCTGGTCCACGTGTCTATCACCCGCATCTGCTTTGGGTATATCTTCAACCACTGATTTCATCGTCTTACGTTCCTTAGTCGGGGGTTGTGGTGGTGGTACATTGACTTTCGGCACATACACATTTACTGGTGGCTTCGTCGGTTTGTGGGTTTTGTTCAGTGCACAATCCTTAGCCAAATGTCCCAATGACATGCACGTTGTGCACTTTGGCGGGAGCCATTCGTACTCAATGTCAACTTTGCAAGGTGTCTCCCCTCCTTCTTCATCAGGTGCCATGACAATAATATGTTTATTCAACTTTTGTGTGGCATCAATCATCACGCATACACGAGCAAAGTCCAGTCTCGTGCATGCTCTTGTAATCGCGTCGGGGTAAAGGGGCTTCCCCACACCACTCGCTACAGTACTCAATCCTTCTGTCGTCCAAAATTCCATCGGATGGTGCCGTAATTTAATCCAGACGGGCACGTGTGTATGCTTCAACTTTTTCGGGAAAGGTAAGTTGCATTAAGTAAAAATAAAGAAAGAAAATAAAACAATTCGATCAACCAACGGTGTTTCCCTTAACAGGCCAAGGGACACGCCTCAGTCTAAATAAAGCACGTGTCCTGATCTATCTAGGCAAGATGATGTTATGCATTCGCTGTCTAGTATCCTCGACTATTACTAACGCTATGGTGGTAGGTGTTCATTCCGTGTGTTGAAGTCGTTTGAGATTGCTCTCCTTCCAAATGAGGTTAACACATGATGTAATGTCTGTATTTCAGTCTCCGGTCTCAGTATATGACCGCGAGGTGTATCTTCTGCATCATCTAGCAATTGTAGAGCATCAAACGTATTATACACGGCAATTGCCTTACCCTTTTCCTCACGACTCAGCCTTCTTTCACGAGGACGCTCTCGTCCCTCTCTTTGGTTGTCCTCCTCTGGGTCGGCGGCTCATGCTCTCGTCCCTTTTGCTGGTTGTCCACCCCTTGAGTCGGCGGTATTCTCTCTTGGTCTTTCCCCTAGGAAGCTCTCGTCCCTCTCTCTGTTTGTCCATCCCTTGAGTCGGCTGCATGGGTGGTGGCCTTGCAGGTATCATTTTAGGAACATAGACAGAGGCCGGTGGTTTAGCTGGGTTGGACGGCTTGGTGAACGCACAAACCTTTGCCGTATGTCCTAGCGTCATACAACTTGTACATTTAGGAGGTAGCCACTCATATTCAACATCAATTTTGCATGATATTTCTCCTCCTTCCTCTTTAGGCATCATGATAATAATATGCTTTGGTAAGTTGGAACACACATCTAGCATCACGCATACACGCGCGAAGTCCAATTTCGTGCATGCTCTCAACATCGCATCTGGATATAGAGGTCTGCCTATTCCACTCGCCACCGTGCTAAGACCTTCAACCGTCCACAGTTCAACCGGCAAACATCTCAATCTTATCCAAACTGGTACTTGTGTATGTTTGAGTTTTCGTATTGCCATTCCCGATTCCCACTTTTGGAGTACAATCGGTTGCCCATGGAACAACCACGGTCCTCCTTACAATTGCTTCTTCCATATATGCAATTGTCTTGAATTGGAAGAAGTAAAATCCGTTTGAGGTGGTCTTAACCTCCCATAAACCAGGCCAAGCTGACAAGGCAAACTTTTGGACATGATAAAAATATGGTCGCTTTCCCATAAAGTAACCAACCGCAGTGGATTCCCATCGCCTAGCTCTGTTTTGTATAGATTCTATCGTAGGTCGGACAATAATTTTATCATTTTGTATTGTAGGGGGGACGAATGAGAGAGTCTTACGAGATGAATTGTTGAACGCGTCAGCAATCTTGTCATCCACGACTGGATCTAAGCTTGTTTGCAATGGAATGTTCCCTATAAATAAGCTGGTATAAGTAGAGTTTGTTTCATAAGTTCATCTAACTCCAAATCCACCACTATTACCATCTTTGACTGTGTCAACACTGTCTTCGTCATTGTCCATGTCAACAAGCTTGTTACGCTTTAATACTAACTTGTAGTTGTTATTACGCTTAACAAATTTATCACACAAATGCAAGGTTATAGACCTATGTTTGTATATTAATTAAATAATTTAGTACTTTCATTATAAAGAGAAGTGATTTTATACATAAAAAATAAGAATTTAAATTATTATCAGAATCGGAGCGGTCAAATTACTGGGTCACTGGTCCAACCAGTGGTCTGACCAGTTGGACCGGATATATAATATTAATGCATACTATCTATTAATTGATTAAGATAAAAATAAAATTTAGAATTTTTAAACTAGATTCCATTTATTTTAATATATCCAAATTAATATATATATATATATATATATATGTATATAATATCCACCCACCTCCTTTGCTTCTCCAATCCCAACTAACAGACGGGTTGAGTCGGCTCATGAGGCTCGATTTTTCCTACCTCCTCTTTCCCTCTTCTTCCCCCCACCCCCTTTTCCTTCTTTCATCCACCACTAAGTTTTTTTCCTTCTTCTCCACTCGCCGCCCACCCAATCTGTTATATTCAGCTTGCGTCATCATCTCTTTTCTTATGGTTTTAATAAATTTTAATTAGTAACTTTTTTATAGAATTTTTATATTAAATTACATATTTAATTGATAATAAATTAATTAATACAAAAGTTAATTAAAAAATTGTCAAGTATAAATAATTTTAATTTTTAAAATTAAAAAATTAATTTTTTATTTTTATTTATAATTAAAAAATTTATTAAGTAGAGGGGTCAAAGAAATATTCATGAACCCGTATATTTTTATTATTTACACTAATTTAAATAGTTATTTATTGTCTATTGAATCTATACATAAAATAATAATTAAAATTATTTAATTAATATTATTAAAAATTAGTTGCTATGTTAAGTGTAAAGTAAAAGTTTACCATATTTTTTAAATTATTTGTATAAATTATTCTAAATTTTTTAAATTAAAAGATTATTTTTTTGTTTTTTATTATTTATACTAATATAATTTATTAATATTAACTTTTTTTATGTATAAATTCACACATCTTCTATTATTAACTTTTTTTATGTATAAATTTACACATCTTCTATAAAAATTAGATTAGATTATCATATTTGCATAAATTATTTTAAATTTATAAAATTATTCTTCTCAATTCTCATTTTATTTAGAAATCAATTTTTAATACCAAAAGGTAAAGGGGATGTCAAATTAGAATCAATATGACGTTATTTATTTTTATACTTTATTGAATCTGTATGTAATTTATTCTTCTTAAAATTTAAATGTTAAATTATTAGATTATTATATTAATAAAATAGTTATTAAAGTTACAAATTTAAATTAAAAAATCACAAGTATAATTATGTTAAAATTTTAAAAGTAAAACATTAATTTTTTATTTTTATTTATAGCTAAATTTATATCATCAAACCAATTTATGACTAATAATATGATCCCAAATTTTTTTATTATAATAATTTAAATTGTTATGATTTTATCAACTTCTTTTCATCCATCACCACCAACTTTTTTTCCTTCTTCTCCACTCACATTGGCCACCAGCTTGCATCACCATCATTTTTCTTATAACATATTTTTTTATAGGTTTTAATATATTTTAATTAGTAATTTTTTTATATATTAAATTAAATATTTAATTGATAATAAATTGATACAATAGTTAAATTAAAAAATTATCAAGTATAAATAATATAAATTTTTAAATTAAAAGATTAATTTTTTATTTTATTTATAACTAAAAATTTTATTACGAAAGGTAAAGGGGACGTCAAAGCCATATTCATAAAACAATAAGAACCCGTATACTTTTATTATTTATACTAATTTAAATTATTCAGTTATTTATAATTTTTTTATTGAATCTTATAATAATTAAAATATTACATTATTTAATTAATATTAATAAAAATTAGTTTCGTTGTTAAAATTACCATATTTTTTAAATTATTTGTATACATTCTAAATTTTTTAAACATTAAAAGATTAATTTTTGTTTTTTATTATTTATACTAATTAAAACTTTTTTATGTATAAATTATTTTAAATTTATAAAATTATTCTTCTCAGTTTTTGTTTTTATTTATAAATAAATTTTTAATACCAAAAGGTAAGGGAATCCCAAAATAGAATGAATTTGACTTTATTTATTTTTATATATTATTGAATCTGTATGTAATTACTATTATATTAAAATAGTTGTTAAATTAAAAATCACCATGTATAATTATGTTAGAATTTTTAAAATTAAAAATGTTAATCTTTTATTTTTATTTATAGCTAATTTTTTATTATCAAACCAATATTTATGAGAACTAATGATATGATCCCTAATTCTTTTATTATAATAATTTAAATAACACATATTTTTTTTATGTATAAAATTACACCTTTTTATAATGAAATTACTAAATTATTAATTTTTACTAATCTTTAGATTAATCTTTTATTTTTATTACTCAAACGTGTCAAAAATATTTATGAGAACGAATAATATGACCTGTATATATTTATTTATATTAATCTAAATTTATATTTTATTAAGTTAATATATAAAATTGCATCTCTTATTAAGAATATTAGAATATTTAATTAATATATTAATAAAATTAGTTATTAGGTTATGATTTTAAATTAACACTTTTTGTAATAAAAATTTGTTATTTTTATTTATAACTAAATTTAGTTACCAAAAGGGTAGGGGGTGTCAAAGCATCCCTCTTATTTATACTAAATTTATATCTAAATTAGTTTATTAAACTTTCTATAGAATCTTTATATTAAATTACATATTTAATTGATGTTAATAGTTAAATGGTAATAAATTAAATTAAGAATTATCTATTTCTAGAAGTAAAAGATTTAAATTTTTATTTTTATTCATAACAAAATTTTTTGTTACTATAGAGGGGGTATGAACACAATATGACCTCATTAATTTTATTATTATTATTGAATATATAATTTACTACCAAAAGATAGAGACTTGGGCTTTTTTGGTTTTGTTGAATTGGGTTGAGAAATCGATCTGCAAAAATTTCGACCGCATAGACTTAGGCTTAAAGCCTAAAGCTTAGCTGGGCCGCAACATTTCACTGGGCTACTCCAGCAACTTGGGCCGCACCTCCGATTATCCCTCTGCTGGGCCGTTCATCCATACAATTGGACCATTTTGGAGTTGAAATTTAACTTTTTTGTGGCTTCCAAGAGTTTTTGGGCCCAAACAATAACAACAGTTTTACGCATGTGATGATATCTACAAGGGACGGGATCCTGACAATTCTCCTATTTAAAAAAATAAAATAATGTAATCCCAAATTTTTTCATAAAAATTGTTATTATTTTATGAACTTTTTTCTGTATAATTTGAAAATGGATGAAAATTATTGTTTTATTAATAATTTATGCAAATACAAAATAATTAATTTGATTAGATTATTGAATTAAGATGAATTTATTTTTTTTACTTATGCTAATTAGATGTTTTGTGTCTTATAAAATAAGCTTATTAAAAATCTACTAAATTTTATAATATTAAGAATCAAAATTTACTCTATAACATAAATACTCATCACAATAATATAAAAATATGATTTAATAAATTATAAACACAAAATGTCTATCATTTAATTTAAACATCGAATTGCTTTAATTAAAATTAAAATTCAATTTATGTCTACTAAATAATTTATAAGTGTTAGGGACCAAAAGTTATTCTATAACGTAAACACTCAGCATAATAATATAAAAATATAATTTATAACATAAAATCATAAATAGAATTTCCTTTTCTTCTTTCAACGTAAATAATAAATTTTTTTTCTAACCTTTCATTATTTTTCAAAACACAAATTTAGTGGAATTTTATTATTTTTATAAATAATAAATTCTAACATGTCATTTATTATTTCATTTTCAAAGGTTCCTATTATACATTTCTCATTAATATTTCTGATCCCATGAACTCATTAATTTTATTATTATTATTGAATCTGTATATAATTTACAACCCAAAAAGATAGAGGGAGGGTGCGTCAACCCAATATTTATGAGAACTACTAATATGATTCCGAAACTTTTTATTATAATAATTTAAAAATTATTATTATTTAATTAACTATTATGTATAAAATTAGACCTCTTTATAATGAATAATTACTCAAGATTAATTTTTTATTTTTATTACTCAAACCCATTAAAGCAATATTTATAAGAATGAATAATATAATTTTCTATTCATGCTAATTTAAATTTAAATTATTTTATTAACTTTTTTAATTAAATCATATATGAAGTTACATCTCTTAATATTGAATTATTTAATTAATATATTAATAAAATTAGTTACTAGGTTATGAATTTAAATTAAAAAAATTTCACTTTCTGTATAAATTAATAAAAACTTTTATTTTTATTTATAACTAAATTTTAATTATCAAAAGATAGGGGAAGTAAAAAAAATACTTATGAATGATTATATGATCCCGTATACCTTTTTATTATTTATACTAATTTATATTTAAGTTATTTTATTAATTTTTCATAGAATCTTTTTATTAAATACATATTTAATTGATATTAATAGTTACAAGGTAATAAATTAAATTAAAAATTATCAATTTTTAGAAGTAAAAGATATTTTTTTTAATTTTTATCTGTAACTAAAATTTTGTTATAGAGGGAGTATGAATGCAATATTTATAAAAATGAATAATAAGATATTTTTTTAATTTGAATCTATATATATAAATTATAAATAAGTAATATATTATAAAAATTAGATTATCACACATGTATAAATAATTTTGAATTTATAAAATTAATCTTTTAATTTTTTATTTTTATTTATATGTAAATTTCTATTACCAAAGGATCGAGGGGGTGACAATATATATTTATAAGAATGAACAATATGACCTCATTTACTTTTATTATTATTATTATTGAATCTCTATGTAATTTAGTCTTCTTAAATATAAAATAGTTCTTGAGTTATAAATTTAAATTTAACAATTAATTACCAAGAATAAGTTATGTAAAATTTTTAAAATTAAAATATTAATTTTTATTTTTATTTATAGCTCAATTTTTATTACCAAAAGATAAAGGGAATGTCATATCAATATTTATAATAAATTCTTATTTTTTTATATGTATAAAATTACATCTCTTTATATTGAAAATACTAAATTATTCAATAGGATATAAATTTACATTTTACTCAAAAGACGAAGGTGATTTATGTAAATAGACCATAAGTAGAAGTAAATAATATAATCTCTTATATTTAAGATAGAAATAGAAAATTTGAGGAAAACAAATATAAACGGCAAGTCCTCCCGATATAAAGAGAAATTTATTAACAAAATTGAGAAAACTATTATCTTCATTTCTGTTTAAAATTAACAATAAATTTATTTAAAATATATTAATAAACATTTACCACATATTTTATACTCAAAGACGGTGAATCCTTTCAATTTTTTCAAATATTTTTTTGCAAATTATAAAATAATAATAAAACAAAAAAACTAATACACAATCTATTTAAATTAAATAGCATTATAAACGCAATCCCTAAAATATGAAATCCCTTCTTATCCCCTTTAAAAGTAATATTTAAAACAAAAGTTTTTGAACAGTTGAATAAAAAAATAGAGTATAATATAAATAAAAATTTATTACTATAAATTTATATAATGCATTTAAAAATATAATATATTATTTATTATATATACATAAAAACAATACCCCACAACAATCAATTAATCCACATAATAATTATAAATTAAAAAAATCAATTAATACCTATAGTAAATAAATTAGGGGTAATGAAGCCACATTCACAGACCTAAGTAGGAGCTCATGGAAATACCAAAGTGAGCAAAAGCCAACTTACACAAAAATGCAAACCCAAAGTCTAAAGAAATAAAATCAAGTGTAAAGATAAAAGAAAGAATTTTGAGAGAGGGCGGAAGTATAATTTTAAATGAAAAAGAGGACGTAAGTATAATTTTCAATATTTTTGGGTGAAAATATCTTCTTATGCAATTTACAAGCTGAAAATATATTTTATAAAATAAATTATTTAGGTTACAAAATATATCAATACCCCAATAGATTAATTATATTATAAATTTTTATATTCTACAATAAATTGTATTGATGATTTATTCTTAAAAAAGGTATAAATAATAAGGGATAATTATTATTAAATAAAATTAACTAGTCTCTAACCACACAATAATTATGAATAAACAGAATAAATTAATTCCTAATAAGGCATTGAAAAACCTTCATATCATCACATCCCCGAACTATCCCAACACACCAGTAGAAAACAAAAATCAGTTACTCATTTGTCAAGAAAAAATATAAGTAAAATGTAATACATTTTAAGTAAATGCGACAAAAATTTACCAACCTTCCCAAGAGAAAATGATAGCATGAATATGTAAATATATTTTAACTAAAGCCACTAAAAACATTTACTGACCTTACCAAGATAAAATGATCGCAGAACTTCTGTCCGGTGCTTTTCCGATTGCAAGTCCACCAACCGAAGATGTACTCCAAATTAAATACAAGTTAGCAACAACTAGTCATACAACAAAGTAAACAAAAGAACCTCTATTGGAATAGTTTTCCAAATAGATTTAGAGCATTAACATTCAGTATCTCCTCTTTCTATAGCTACCGTCATTTTTTTCCTTCAAGACTTTACGAGGTGAAACCCACAAATAAAAAAGCTATAACTCTACCAACAATATCAGAACAAGGACAAAGATACTTACATTCTACCTATTTCATTACATTATGTCTTTTAAATTAGCCTTCACCTTCATTGTTGTTCAAAGAAAGAAATTTAGCAAGCAATGATGGATTTAAAACTATTGATAAAGTTGGCAAGTAAATTCAGTTTTTTAATAGGGTACATAATAATTAGAAGTATACATCTGAGTGAAGAATCACAACCATAGTACCACCATTCACAACAAGCAAATGAGGTATGATAAGCAACTAACAATCATCCGAAGAACTCTCCGAATTTAGGTCACAATAACTTGACAAAAAGGATTCACATGGCAGAGTAGAAGCTAAAAGATTTCTGACACTCATTGTAGACTATATTTGTAAACTAAGTTCCACGTTTTCACTCATATATGCAAATAAAAAGAAATTGTAGTTAACAATTAGTAAACAACAAAATTGACCTGAATCACTTACTCATTTGTCAAGAAAAAATGCAAGGAAAATGCATTCTATTTTAAGTAAAGCCACCAAAAGTTTACCCAACTTTGCAAGAGAAAATGATTGTAGGAAAATGTAATATATTTTAAGTAAAGCCACCTAAAAGCTAAAATTTCCAACAGATATTGTATACCATATCTCTAAACTAATTCCAGTTTTTCACTCATATATGTAAATAAAAAGGAACTAGAGTTACCATTTGTTTATCCATATGTAACAAAAAGAATCTATAACTAAAATACCCAAATTTATCAAAATGTATTCAGAGCATGAATAAAAGTTTATTAATATAGAGAATTCACTTGTGCAAGATTTAATTACATTTTAGGATATATTAATGGATGAATATCATGACAGCCAGACGGACAAGATACAAGAGAGAAAGAGCATGCATGGAAGTGTTATCTTCAAGCATATTATATGATCACATCCCCTTGAATACACAAAACTATTAAAAAGTAATGGATTAAAACGAATTACTAGAATTAGTGGCCAAATGCTTTCCCCCCAAAACACTACAGTAGAGTTACTCGTTTGTCTCGAAGGAAAATGTAATACATTTTAAGTAAAGCATAAAAAATTTACCAACCTTCCCAAGATAAAATATGATAACATGAAAATGCAATATATTTTAAGTAAAGCCACAAAATGATCGCAGAACTTACTACTTTTCGACAAATCGCAGAACTTACTGCTTTTGGACAAATATTGCGAGTCCATCGAATGAAGAGTTACTCCCACTTAAATATGATAAATTAAAAATGGACAGGTTATACATGCAACAAAATACAAGAGAAAGAACCTCTATTGATTCCTTGCAGCACCACAAATAGATTTAGAGCAATAAGATTCAAAATCTCCTCTTTCTATAAGTTATTTCTCTTCATCAATAGCTTTTACGCGATGGAACCCTGAAACTAAAAAGTTGCAATATTCACATATGTTAATTCAGAAAACTCTACCTACAATAAGTGGGAAATATGAGATGTGAGTTGCAGGATCAATGCAGGATCAATGCATCAGGTTTAACACGTAATCTACGTTAATTCTTACTTAAGCTAGAGGAGCACAATTACATTAATTTGTTACCTAAGTAACACTGAAAATGCACTCCCTCATCATCTTTCTCCTGCCCAATTTTTAGGGAACCAAAAGAGCCTTAATTGAGTTCATCCCCTATTCCTTTTTCATTCGACATCAGAAGATAATAATAGACAAGATTTAGAATGTAACAACTAGAAACAAGAGCACAAAAACAATCATTTTTAAGAGAAATCGAAAAACAGAGATAAGAGAAACATTCTAGTTAATTCACATATTAATACACCATATGTCTGAAAAGTGGTATTAAAATAGCATTCATGGTAATTAAATGAATGAGAACAATGGATCAATCTACATTAATTCACACATTAATTCTTCTCTTGCTATTTTAGAAGAATCAAGTAGATTAAATAATGTGTGAGATAACCTTTCATAAATTATCCAATATCCAATTTACAAGCTCAATATATGAAAATATATTCTACAAAAGTAAATTATTTATATTACCAAATACTTTACATAAAGAATAAATTTAATTTTAGATCATACTTAAACTAAGTTGTTGAGCTCTTCACATAATATTTTTAAATTTGACTTATTATTTGATTTGAAAATATTTTAATAAATTTGGCAGGATATAAATAGTAAGGAAATAGATATAGAATTCATTCTACGATATGCTTTCTTTTTCTCTTTTGTATAGCATCCATTTTTATCTTGTCGACTCAGGATTTGACCCACAAAATCCATTGTACAGGCTTTGTCTTACATGCCTAAGAAATCATCAATTTGACCATTTAAATAGGATAATAAAATAAACAATGGAATCTACATTAATTCACATATATCTGTATGGTAGGTTATAAGATGGCATCAAGCCTTATCAATGAAAATTCTCTCTCTTGGATAGCACTGAAAGAAACTAGTCACAGGCATGTCAAACGAATACTAAGGATCAAAAAATATTTTGAAATATCCTACCTGCCATCAACATGTCACCCACTCACATATTCCAGTATGGTCAGTGAAAAGATGGCAGCAATGTTTTCATGACGTACCCAATCTGCTAGATGGGAAGCTTCTTGGGCAAGCTCCAAAACAACACTATAGCTACGAAGGAATAAATTAACTCAATTATTGGAATAATGAGCGTATGGAGAGCACATATTCTCATAACTTTCATATACTATAAAGTCCTTAGCAAACAGAATTTCCTGAAATACTGGCACAAGCCTCTTTAGATTTATATAATTTCCACGTGTGATAAAGTAAATAATAATGCTTCTACACCAGGCATTACAGAAACTGAAAGCGTAGGAAGCAATAGATATCTGTGGAGAACTAAAGAAAAATAAGCCAGTTGTTCCTCTCCATTTTGGCCTAAATGGCCTATTATACTCAATTCCAGCTGTGATGTGCTCAATTGCAAGGTTGTTATTATACAACTGGTTTCCATGAACAAGTGTTCGTGGAGTTCCAACTGCACAAGCAGAGAAAGTGATTCCATTTCTGTTTGAAAGGCTAGTTTGATTCAAGCATTATGAGTTACTACGAGTAACTTTCTGGACGTGATAGACGACTACCAACAACTACGCAAGCCACTTTCTAGATTATTGATGGAAACTACATGCTATAACCAAAATAAATTAACTAATAGCCATCTCACTTGAACAACAAACCATAAACCAAGTACCTTTGCATGCAACAAGATCGTAGGTCGTGTCTTCATCTTACGAGCTGCAAAAATTGTTTTCCAAGCACTCAATTGTCTCTGCATCCAGAGCAACAACTCCAGTGAGCGAGTGGATATTGCTTTTTTCTATTTCTTTTCTCTTGTAGATATTGCATATTTTTCTTTTTTTCTTCCTATTGTTTTTTTGTATATATAGCTTTTTTGTGTTTCTTTTTCTTTTTTTTTTTTGCGGATATTCCATTTTTTCTTTGCTTCTTGTGCATGTCTCCAAATGCATCATCGAAATCTATTGAAAAAATATCACAGAAGAAGTAGAGAGGTCAGTGTAACACAACCTATCATTTATAAAAAATCGTTGTTGTAGCAGAATTGTATGGAGCAAACAAAACAGGCAAACTGCAGAATTTCCCTTGATTCTGGTGCACATTTTTTGTGCACTAATTCTGCAGAATGAATTTCAGCTGCAACATAAATCAATTATGCAGAATAATCCATTTAAACATTTTGAAGTTTGCAATTCATTTACGCAAAAAAGTTGGAAATATGGAATGTGAGTTGCACGATCGATGCATGAGGTTTAACACATAATCTACATTAATTCTTATTTAAGCTAGAGTTGCACAATTACATTAATTCGTTATCTAATCCTAGTGACTTACGTATTCCCTTGGAAATAGAACTATTTTCAAGTAACACTGAAAATGCACTCCCTCATCCTTCTTCTCCTTGCCAACTTTTAGGGAACCAAAAGAGCCTTAAATGAGTTCTTCCCCTTTATCCTTTATCATTCGACATCAAAAGATAATAATAGACACACCTAGGAATGTAACAACTAGAAACAAGAGCCCAAAAGTAATTATTTTTAAGAAAAATCGAAAAATAGAGATAAGAGGAACAATTCTAGTTAATTCACATATTTATACACCATATGTCTGCAAAGTGGTATTAAAATAGCATTCATGGTAATTGAATGAATGAGAACATAGAAAATCTTCATAAAAACGTTCACCAATAGGGGAAGGACAATTACCACATAAGTTTCTCAAGGAACTATCGTACTCCATACAATAGTTCTTTCCATGGGGTTTGACGTTGTGCAATATGTAGGCCCTTTTTCTGCAAACCTTGTGACCAGATATCCTAAGCTACGAAAGCGAAAAAATAGCTTAGGCGCCTTCAAGGCGGTGAGTGGATTCCAAAGGAAGAAGAAAGAAAGAAAGACAAATACAGAAAGATCTTACCTCCACATGATCCCAATTCAACCACTTTTTTGTCAATTTCAGCTACAATGGATTTTAGAGTATATTTCCCCATTTCCCACTTCAGCATCTCCTTCTTATATTTTTTCATCTCAGCACCTTCGGCTTTTGAAGCAGCTTCTCTTGCTATTTTAGAATAATCAAGTAGATTAAATAATGTGTCACATAAATGAAAAACATGCAAGCACATCCACATATAAACATATTCATATGCAGTTTTTGAGTAATGACTTACTTCTTTCAATTGTTTCTTTCCTTCCATTAGACGAAGTGTCTCCTCCTTTGATAATCTCTTTGGTTTCATTGTTTCATATGCTTTGTTTTTCTCTTTTGTATAGCATCGATCTTTATCTTGTCGACTCAGGATTTGACCTACATAATCCATTGTACAAGCTTTGTCTTAACATGCCTAAGAAATCATCAATACACCAATTTAAATAGGATTATATAATAAACAATGGATCATTCTACATTAATTCACACATTAATTCTTCTCTTGCTATTTTAGAAGAATCAAGTAGATTAAGTAATGTGTGAGATGAATGAAAAACACATATTCGAGGGAAACCTCCATACTCAAAAAGCCTTAAAAGATCACTATATTGGCCGTGAATGTCACCTGAAGTAATGACAAAGATAGATAAGATTAGTTCCCAAAGATCATGTTCATGCTGCACAGGTCAGCGTGACTCTAAGTTACGACAACTAAAACTGATGGACTCGCGAGGCGAATTGATAGGCAGTTATCAGAGTAAATAAACCAGCAAAAGAAAAGAAGAGCAAAGTTAAAAAAATTTAAGAAAGAAGACAATCAACCAGAAAAGTAGAAGACTAAAAGATTGCATTTTCGCCTTCTTCCCTTTTGCTGCTTCAAAAATTGAGATACAAAAATATGGAGACAAGTCAGACATAGGCCAAGCACTTAAGCACTGTGACAAGTACAAAGGGGACTGGCAGGACATGAAAAACTGCTACAGTTAAGAACATTGGTTTCTGAAGTTGCCTAATTGACTCCAATATTAGTTACCTTTACTTCATCTGTAGACACAAATACATCATAACTTTGATCCATCCACAGGACACTTTATCCAAGCATTGGCAATTTAAATAACAGCCACAAAGATGTGATAGAGTTGAAACATATAGTAACTACATGTAGGGAACTTGTCCAATGAGGCTTCAACCATAATTTGTTGTTATAATTTGCGACTTCAAGTCTATTTAAGCTGTACAAATCTTATAGTGAAGTAAGTTAAAACACAACTAAGCCAGTTCATCGAGTAAATTGGATTTGTATCAGGTCGTTATCCCCTTCACTTTCCCACTTCAACCCACCAAACTGATGGAATCAGAGTGAAAACTCCCACAACATTTAATGTAGGTTTCATCTATAATGTATGCCCTCACTTCCTCCTATAAATATCTGAATTTTTAGGAAAATAAAGAATTACAGAAACAATCTCGATTCTCGACACAACTTTTCAGCTATCTCTCTCATTTCTTTAATCAGCTTTCTCTTTTGCTCATTATAAAAGTCTAATCCTTCTTTGCATCAGAGATCATTAATTAAGTTTCGCATATTACTTCTGTGAATGTGTGATGCCCAAGAATATTATGAGTAATACCTTTTCCTTATAATTCTTTGCAAGAAACTGTGTAGGAACTCTGTTGAGTATCACAAGCTGTGCCTTCAATCAAGCGTTCAGATTCCATCCTGCTTAGAGTAGCTCCCTATTCATCATTGACAACCACCTTCATATCAAGAAAAAGCCTCAACCACCAGTATATCACTTATACCTGAAAATGATGCTGCATCACTTGCCTAGGCACATATAATTGCAGCCTATTGAATAATAGCAATAAACCTTGTTGTCAAGATAGAGAATACATAATCATAGAGAAAGAACTTAAACATTCACGGCCAACATCAAAGCCTAAGCCCGTTTAAACATGAAAGATTCTATTGTATGGAACTTTTTCTTAAGAAATTGAAAGATGCTAGCCAGCACTACGGATATGCTTTTTCTTGAGTTGCCACTTGCCACAATAAAGAAATTAACATTAAAATATCAATTTTTCATGACAAAATTCATAACAGACAATTAGCAATCTCTTTTTACTAATCATGAAAACTTGCATTTGAGTAAAAACATTACGAGCCAAACAACTCATATAGCTGAAGTATGCAGTTTTTGAGTAATGACTTACATCTTACAGTTGTTTCTTTTCTTCCATTAGACGAAGTATCTCCTCCTTTGAAATTCTCTTTGGTTTCATTGTTTCATATGCTTTCTTTTTCTCTTTTGTACAGCATCCATCTTTATCTTGTCGACTCAGGATTTGACCCACAGAATCCATTATACAGGCTTTGTCTTCACATGCCTAAGGAATCATCAATACAGCAATTTAAATAGGATTATAAAATAAACAATGGATCAATTTACATTAATTCACATATTTCAGTATGGTAGGTGATAACATGGCATCAAGCCCTATCAATGAAAATTCTCTCTCTTGGATAGCACTAAAAGAAACGTGTCACAGACATGTCAAATGAATACAAAAGGATCCAAAAATATCCTAGCTGCCATCAATACGTCACCACCACTCACATATTTCAGTATGATCACTGAAAAGATGGCAGCAACGTTTTCGTGACGTAGCCAATCTGCTAGCAGGGAAGCTTCTCGGACAAGCTCCAAAACAACAATACAGCTATGAGGGAACGAATACACTCAATTATTGGAATAATGAGCATACGGAGAACACATACTCTCATAACTTTCATATACTATAAAATCATTATCAAACAGAATTTCGAGAAATACTGGCACGAGGCTCTTTAGATTTATATAATTTCCACGTGTGATAAAGTAATAATGCTTCTACACTAGGCATTACAGAAACTGGAAGCCTAGGAAGCAATGGATATCTGTGGAGAATTACAGAAAAATAACTCGAGCTTTTCCATTCCATTTTGGCCTAAATGGCCTACTATACTCAATTCCAGCTGTGATGTGCTCAATTGCAACACTGTTATTATAAGACTAGTTTCCATGAACAATTGTTCGCGGTGTCCCTACCACACAAACAGAGAAAGTGATTCCATTTTTGTTTGAAAAGCTAGTTTGATTCAAGCATTATGAGTTACTACGAGTAACTTTGTGGAGGTGATAAACGACAACCAACAACTATGCAAGCTACTTCCTACATTATTAATGGAAACTACTTGTTATAACCAAAATAAATTAACTAAGAGCCATCTCAGTTGAACAGCAAACTACAAACCAAGTACCTTGCATGCAGTAGCGGTTGTGTCTTCATCTTGCGAGCAACAAAAATTGTTTTCCAAGCACTCAATTATATGTGCATCAAGAGCAACAATTCAAAGTTGGCGAGTGGATGCTGCTTTTTTTTATTTTTCTTTCCTCTTTTGGATATTGCTTTTTTTTTAAATATATTGCTTTTGTTCTGTTTCTTTTTTTTTTCTTGTGGATATTGCTTTTTTTTTTCTGTTTCTTTTTCTTCTTTTTTCGCGGATATTCTTTTTTTCTTCGTTTCTTTTTTCTTCTTTTGTTGATATTGCTTTTCCTCACTTGCTTCCTAGTCCTCTTGTGCTGGTCTCCTAGGCATATTCAGAAATCTGTTGAAAAAATACCAGAAAAGTAGAGAGGTCAGTGTAAGACAACCTATCACTTATAAAAAATCGTTGCTGTAGCAGAAATTGTATGGAGCAAAGGAAACATGCAAACTGCAGCATTTCACTTGATTCTGCTGCACATTTTTTGAGCACTAATTATGTAGAATGAATTTCAGCAGCAACAGAAATCAATTATACAGAATAATCAATTTAAACATATTGAACTCTGCAAGCAAAAAAGTTGGAAATATGGAATGTGAGTTGCACGATCGATGCGTGAGGCTTAACACGTAATCTACGTTAATTCTTACTTAAGCTAGAGCTGCACAATTACATTTGTTATCTAATCCTAATGACTTACGTATTTCCTTGGAAACAGAACTATTTTCAAGTAACACTGAAAATGCACTCCCTCATCCTCTTTCTCCAGCCCAAATTTTAGGGAACCAAAAGAGCCTTAAATGAGTTCTTCCCCTTTATCCTTTGTCATTCGACATCAAAAGATAATAGTAGACACAACTAGGATTCAGAATGTAACAACTAGAAACAAGAGCCAAAAAATAATTATTTTTAAGAGAAATCGAAAAACAAAGATAAGAGGAACAATTCTAGTTAATTCACATATTTATACACCAAATGTCTGCAAAGTGGTATTAAAATAGCATTCATGGTAATTGAATGAATGAGAACATAGAAAATCTTCATAAAAACATTCACCAATAGGGGAAGGACAATTACCACATAAGTTTATTCAGGAACTACCGTACTCCATACAACATGGGGTTTGACGTTGTGCAATATCTAGGCCCTTTTTCTGCAAAACTTGTGAGCAGATATCATAAGCTACAAAAGCGAAAAAACAGCTTAGGCGCCTTGAAGGCGGTGAGTGGATTCCAAAGGAAGAAGAAAGAAAGAAAGACAAATAAAGAAAGATCCTACTTCCACTTGATCCCAGTTTTTAGAGTATATTTCCGCATTTCCCACTTCTGCATCTCCTTCTTATATTTTTTCATCTCAGCACCTTCGGCTTTTGAAGCAGCTTCTCTTGCTATTTTAGAATATTCAAGTAGATTAAATAATGCGTCACATAAATGAAAAACATGCAAACACATCCACATATAAACATATTCATATGCAGTTTTTGAGTAATGACTTACTTCTTTCAGTTGTTTCTTTCCTTCCATTCGACGAAGTATCACCTCCTTTGATATTCTCTTTGGTTTCATTGTTTCATATGCTTTCTTTTTCTCCTTTGTATAGCATCCATCATTATCTTGTCGACTCAGGATTTGACCCACGGAATCCATTGTACAGGCTTTGTCTTCACATGTCTAAGGAATCATCAATACAGCAATTTAAATAGGATTATAAAATAAACAATGGATCAATTTACATTAATTCACATATTTCAGTATAGTAGGTGATAACATGGCATCAAGCCCTATCAATGAAAATTCTCTCTGGGATAGCACTAAAAGAAACGTGTCACAGGCATGTCAAACGAATACAAAAGGATCGAAAAATATCCTAGCTGCCATCAATATGTCACCACCACTCACACATTTGAGTATGTCACTGAAAAGATGGCAGCAATGTTTTTATGACGTAGCCAATCTGCTAGCAGGGAAGCTTCTCGAGCAAGCTCCAAAACAACAATACAGCTACGAGGGAATGAATTCACTCAATTATTGGAATAATGAGCATATGGAGAACACATATTCTCATAATTTTCATATACTATAAAATCCTTATCAAACAGAAATTCGAGAAATACTGGCACGAGGCTCTTTACATTTATATAATTTCCACGTGTGATAAAGTAAATAATAATGCTTCTACACCAGGCATTACAGAAACTGGAAGCCTAGGAAGCAATAGATATATGTGGAGAATTACAAAAAAATTAGTCGAGCTTTTCCATTCCATTTTGGCCTAAATGGCCTACTATACTCAATTCCAATTGTGATGTGCTCAATTGCAACGCTGTTATTATAATACTAGTTTCCATGAACAAGTGTTCGCGGTGTTCCAACCGCACAAACAGAGAAAGTGATTCCATTTTTGTTTGAAAAGCTAGTTTTTCAAACATTATGAGTTACTACGGGCAACTTTGTGGAGGTGATAAACGACAACCAACAACCATGCAAGCACTTCCGATATTATTAATGGAAACTATTTGTTATAACTAAAATAAATTAACTAAGAGCTATCTCACTTAAACAGCAAACTACAAACCAAGTACCTTGCATGCAGTAGCGGTTGTGTCTTCATCTTGCGAGCAACAAAAATTGTTTTCCAAGCACTCAATTGTATGTGCACCAAGAGCAACAACTCCAAGTTGGCGAGTGGGTGTTGCGTTTTTTCATTTTTCTGTTCTCTTTTAGATATTGCTTTTTTTTTGTTTCTTTTGCTTGTTTTTTTCTGAATACTTTTTTTTTTGTGGATATTCCCTTTTTTTCTGTTTCTTCTTTTTCATTGTGGATATTGCTTTTTTTTTTCTGTTTCTTTTTCTTCTTTTTTCGCGGATATTCTTTTTTTCTTCGTTTCTTTTTTCTTCTTTTGTTGGTATTGCTTTTCCTCATTTGCTTCCTAGTTCTCTTGCGCTCGTCTCCAAGGCATGTTAGAAATCTGTTGGAAAAATACCAAAAAAGTAGAGAGGTCAGTGTAAGACAACCTATCACTTATAAAAAATCGTTGCTGTAGCAAAAATTGTATGGAGCAAACTAAACATGCAAACTGCAGTATTTCACATGATTCTGCTGCACATTTTTTTAGCACTAATTATGTAGAATGAATTTCAGCAGCAACAGAAATCAAATGCAGAATAATCCATTTAAACATATTGAAGTCTGCAATTCATTTACTCAAAAAAAGTTGGAAATATGGAATGTGAGTTGCACGATCGATGCGTGAGGCTTAACACGTAATCTACGTTAATTCTTACTTAACCTAGAGCTGTACAATTACATTTGTTATCTAATCCTAGCGACTTATGTATTTTCTTGGAAACAGAACTATTTTCAAGTAACACTGAAAATGCACTCCCTCATCCTCTTTCTCCTGCCCAATTTTTAGGGAACCAAAAGAGCCTTAAATGAGTTCTTCCCCTTTATCCTTTGTCATTCGACATCAAAAGATAATAGTAGACACAACTAGGATTCAGAATTTAACAACTGGAAACAAGTGCCTAAAAACAATTATTTTTAAGAGAAATCGGAAAACAGAGATAAGAGAAACAATTCTAGTTAATTCACATATTTATACACCATATGTTTGCAAAGTGGTATTAAAATAGCATTCATGGTAATTGAATGAATGAGAACATAGAAAATCTTCATAAAAACGTTCATCAATAGGGGAAGGACAATTACCACATAAGTTACTTCAGGAACTACCATACTCCATACAATAGTTCTTTCCATGGGGTTTGACGTTGTGCAATATGTAGGCCCTTTTTCTGCAAACCTTGTGACCAGTTATCCTAAGCTACGAAAGCGAAAAAATAGCTTAGTCAAGGCGGTGAGTGGATTCCAAAGGAAGAAGAAAGAAAGAAAGACAAATAAAGAAAGATCCTACCTCCACTTGATCCCAATTCAACCACTTTTTTGTCAATTTCAGCTACAATGGATTTTAGAGTATATTTCCCCATGTCCCACTTCTGCATCTCCTTCTTATATTTTTCCATCTTAGCACCTTCGGCTTTTGAAGCAGCTTCTCTTGCTATTTTAGAATAATCAAGTAGATTAAATAATGTGTCAATAAATGAAAAACATGCAAGCACATCCACATATAAACATATTCATATGCAGTTTTTGAGTAATGACTTACTTGTTTCAGTTGTTTCTTTCCTTCCATTGGACGAAGTGTCTCCTCTGATAATCTCTTTCGTTTCATTTTTTCATATGCTTTGTTTTTCTCTTTTGTATAGCATCAATCTTTATCTTGTCGACTCAGGATTTGACCCACAGAATCCATTGTACACGCTTTGTCTTCACATGCCTAAGAAATCACCAATACAACAATTTAAATAGGATTATATAATAAACAATGGATCAATCTACATTAATTCACACATTAATTCTTCTCTTGCTATATTAGAAGAATCATGTAGATTAAGTAATGTGTGATATGAATGAAAAACATGCAAGCACATCCACATATAAACATATTCGAGTGAAACCTCTATACTCAAAAAGCCTTAAAAGATCACTATATTGGCCGTGATGTCACCTGAAGTAATGATAAAGATAGATAAGATTAGTTCCCAAAGATCATGTTCATGCTGCATAGGTCAGCGTGACTCTAAGTTACGACAACTGAAACTGATGGACTCATGACGCGAATTGATAGCCAGTTATTAGAGTGAATAAACCAGCAAAAGAAAAGAAGAGCAAAGTAAAAGAAAATTAAGAAAGAAGACAATCAACCAGAAAAGTAGAAGACTAAAAGATTGCATTTTCCCTTGCCTTCTCCCCTTTTACTGCTTCAAAAATTGAGATACCAAAATATGGAGACAAGTCAGACATAGGCCAAGCACTTAAGCGCTGTGACAAGTACAAAGGGGACTGGCAGGACATGAAAAACTGCTATAGTTAAGAACATTGGTTTCTGAAGTTGCCTAATTGACTCCAATATTAGTTACAGTTACTTCATCTATAGACACAAATACTTCAGAAATCTGATCCATCCAGAGAACACTTTATCCAAGCGTTGGCAATTTAAGTAACAGCTACAAAGAGGTGGTAGAGTTCAAACATACAGTAACAACACGTAGGGAACTTGTCCAATGAGGCTTCAACCATAATTTGCTGTTATAATTTGCGACTTCAAGTCTCTTTAAGCTGTACAAATCTTATAGTGAAGTAAGTTAAAACACAACTAAGCCAGTTCATCGAGTAAATTGGATTTGTATGAGGTCGTTATCCCCTTCACTTTCCCACTTCAACCCATCAAACTGATGGAATCAGAGTGAAAACTCCCGTAACATTTCAACTTGAGGACACTTAATGTAGGTTTCATCTATAATGTATGCTCTCACTTCCTCCTGTAAGTATCTGAATTTTTAGGAAAATAAAGAATTACAGAAACAATCTCGATTCTCGACACAACTTTTCAGCTATCTCTCTCATTTCTTTAATCACCTTTCTCTTTTGCTCATTATAAAAGTCTAATCCTTCTTTGCATCAGGTATCATTAATTAAGTTTCGCATATTACTTCCTGTGAATGTGTGATGCCCAAAGAATATTATGAGTAATACCTTTTCCTTCTAATTCTCTGCATGACTGTGCAGGAACTCTGTTGAGTATCACAAGCTGTGTATAGCATCCATCTTTCTCTTGTCGACTCAGGATTTGACCCACAGAATCCATTGTACAGGCTTTGTCTTCACATGCCTAAGGAATCATCACTACAGCAATTTAAATAGGATTATAAAATAAACAATGGATCAATTTACATTAATTCACATATTTCAGTATGGTAGGTGATAACATGGCATCAAGCCCTATCAAAGAAAATTCTCTCTCTTGGATACAACTGAAAGAAACGTGTCACAGGCATGTCAAACGAATACTAAAGGATCCAAAAATATCCTAGCTGCCATCAATATGTCACCACCACTCACATATTTCAGTATGGTCACTGAAAAGATGGCAGCAATATTTCGTGACGTAGCCAATCTTCTAGCAGGGAAGCTTCTCGGGCAAGCTCCAAAACAACAATACAGCTACGAGGGAATGAATTCACTCAATTATTGGAATAATGAGTATACGTAGAACACATATTCTCATAACTTTCATATACTATAAAATCCTTATCAAACAGAATTTCGAGAAATACTGGCACGAGACTCTTTAGATTTATATAATTTCCACGTGTGATAAAGTAAATAATAATGCTTCTACACCAGGCATTACAGAAACTGGAAGCCTAGGAAGCAATAGATATCTGAGGAGGATTACAGAAAAATAACTCGAGCTTTTCCATTCCATTTTGGCCTAAATGGCCTACTATACTCAATTCCAGCTGTAATGTGCTCAATTGCAATGTTGTTATTATAAGACTAGTTTTCATGAACAAGTGTTCGCGGTGTTCCAACCGCACAAACAGAGAAAGTGATTCTATTTGTTTGAAAAGCTAGTTTGATTCAAGCATTATGAGTTACTAGAGTAACTTTGTGGAGGTGATAAACGACAACCAACAACCATGCAAGCCACTTCCTATATTATTAATGGAAACTATTTGTTATAACCAAAATAAATTAACTAAGAGCCATCCCACTTAAACAACAAACTACAAACCAAGTACCTTGCATGCAGTAGCGGTTGTGTCTTCATCTTGCGAGCAGCAAAAATTGTTTTCCAAGCACTCAATTGTATGTGCATCAAGAGCAACAACTCGAAGTTGGCGAGTGGATGTTGCTTTTTTTTTTCTTTTTCTTTTCTCTTGTGGATATTGCTTTTTTTTTGTTTCTTTTGCTTCTTTTTTTTTTTGAATATATTGTTTTTTTTCTGATTCTTTTTCGTTTTATTTTTGTGGATATTCCCTTTTTTTTCTGTTTCTTTTTTTTCTTGTGGATATTGCTTTTTTTTTCGGTTTCTTTTTCTTCTTTTTTCGCGAATATTCGTGTTTTCTTCTTTTCTTTTTTCTTCTTTTCTTGGTATTGCTTTTCCTCATTTGCTTCCTAATTCTCTTGCGCTTGTCTCCAAGGCATGTTCAGAAATCTGTTTAGAAAATACCAGAAAGTAGAGAGGTCAGTGTAAGACAACCTATCACTTATAAAAAAACGTTGCTGTAGCAGAAATTGTATGGAGAAAACGAAACAGGCAAACTGCAGCATTTCACTTGATTCTGCTGCACATTTTTTGTGCACTAATTATGTAGAATGAATTTCAGCAGCAACAGTAATCAATTATGCAAAACAATCCATTTAAACATATTGAAGTCTGCAATTCATTTGCGCAAAAAAGTTGAAAATATGGAATGTGAGTTGCACGATCGATGCGTGAGGCTTAACACGTAATCTACGTTAATTCTTACTTAAGCTAGAGCTGCACAATTACATTTGTTATCTAATCCTAGTGACTTACGTATTTCCTTGGAAACAGAACTATTTTCAAGTAACACTGAAAATGCACTCCCTCATCCTCTTTCTTGTGCCCAATTTTAGGGAACCAAAAGAGCCTTAAATGAGTTCTTCCCCTTTATCCTTTGTCATTCGAAATCAAAAGATAATAGTAGACACAACTAGAATTCAAAATGTAACAACTAGAAACAAAAGCCAAAAAACAATTATTTTTAAGAGAAATCGGAAAACAGATATAAGAGGAACAGGTCTTGTTAATTCACATAATTATACACCATATGTCTGCTAAGAGTATTAAAATAGCATTCATGGTAATTGAATGAATGAGAACATAGAAAATCTTCATAAAAACGTTCACCAATAGGGGAAGGACAATTACCACATAAGTTTCTTCAGGAACTACTGTACTCCATACAATAGTTCTTTCCATGGGGTTTGACGTTGTGCAATATGTAGGCCCTTTTTCTGCAAACCTTGTGACCAGATATCCTAAGCTACGAAAGCGAAAAAATAGCTTAGGCGCCTTCAAGGCGGTGAGTGGATTCCAAAGGACGAAGCAAGAAAGAAAGACAAATAAAGAAAGATCCTACCTCCACTTGATCCCAATTCAACCACTTTTTTGTCAATTTCAGCTACAATGGATTTTAGAGTATATTTCCCCAATTTCCACTTCTGCATCTCCTTCTTATATTTTTTCATCTCAGCACCTTCGGCTTTTGAAGTAGCTTCTCTTGCTATTTTAGAATAATCATGTAGATTAAATAATGTGTCAATAAATGAAAAACATGCAAGCACATCCACATATAAACATATTCATATGTAGTTTTTGAGTAATGACTTACTTCTTTCAGTTGTTTCTTTCCTTCCATTAGACGAAGTGTCTCCTCCTTTGATAATCTCTTTGGTTTCATTGTTTCATATGCTTTGTTTTTCTCTTTTGTATAGCATCGATCTATATCTTGTCGACTCAGGATTTGACCCACAGAATCCATTGTGCACGCTTTGTCTTCACATCCCTAAGAAATATCAATACAACAATTTAAATAGGATTATATAATAAACAATGGATCAATCTACATTAATTCACACATTAATTCTTCTCTTGCTATTTTAGAAGAATCAAGTAGATTAAGTAATGTGTGATATGAATGAAAAATATGCAAGCACATCCACATATAAACATGTTCGAGTGAAACCTCCGTACTAAAAAAGCCTTAAAAGATCACTATATTGGCCGTGATGTCACCTGAAGTAATGACAAAGACATATAAGATTAGTTCCGAAAGATCATGTTCATGCTGCACAGGTCAGCGTGACTCTAAGTTACGACAACTGAAACTGATGGACTCATGACGCGAATTGATAGCCAGTTATTAGAGTGAATAAACCAGCAAAAGAAAAAAAGAGCAAAGTAAAAGAAAATTAAGAAAGAAGACAATTAACTAGAAAAGTAGAAGACTAAAATACTGCATTTTCCCTTGCCTTCTCCCCTTTTACTGCTTCAAAAATTGAGATACCAAAATATGGAGACAAGTCAGACATAGGCCTTATGCACTGTGACAAGTACAAAGGGGACTGGCAGGACTTAAAAAACTGCTATAGTTAAGAACATTAGTTTCTGAAATAGCCTAATTGACTCCAATATTAGTTACATTTACTTCATCTATAGACACAAATACTTCAGAACTTTGATCCATCCAGAGGACACTTTATCCCAGCGTTGGCAATTTAAGTAACAGCCACAAAGATGTGGTAGAGTTCAAACATATAGTAACTACACATAGGGAACTTGTCCAATGAGGCTTCAACCATAATTTGTTGTTATAATTTGCGACTTCAAGTCTCTTTAAGCTGTACAAATCTTATAGTGAAGTAAGTTAAAACACAACTAAGCCAATTCATCGAGTAAATTGGATTTGTATCAGGTCGTTATCCCCTTCACTTTCCCACTTCAACCCACCCAACTGATGGAATCAGAGTGAAAACTCCCACAACCAACAACCATGCAAGCCACTTCCTATATTATTAATGGAAACTATTTGTTATAATCAAAATAAATTAACTAAGAGCCATCTCACTTAAACAAAAAACTACAAACCAAGTACCTTGCATGCAGTAGCGGTTATGTCTTCATCTTGCAAGCAGCAAAAATTATTTTCCAAGCACTCAATTCTATGTGCATCAAGAGCAACAACTCGAAGTTGGCGAGTGCATGTTGCTTTTTTTTTTCTTTTTCTTTTCTGTTTTGGATATTGCTTTTTTTTTGTTTCTTTTGCTTCTTTTTTTTTTGAATATATTGCTTTTTTTCTGTTTCTTTTTCTTTTTCTTTTTTTTTTTTGCGGATATTCCTTTTTTTTTGTGTTTCTTTTGTTTTTCTGTTAGATATTGCTTTTTTTTCAATTTCTTTTTCTTTTTTTTTTTCGCGGATATTCTTTTTTTCTTCGTTTCTTTTTTCTTCTTTTGTTGATATTGCTTTTCGTCATTTGCTTCCTTGTGCTTGTCTCCAAGGCATGTTCAGAAATCTGTTTAGAAAATACCAGAAAGTAGAGAGGTCAGTGTAAGACAACCTATCACTTATAAAAAAACGTTGCTGTAGCAGAAATTGTATGGAGAAAACGAAACAGGCAAACTGCAGCATTTCACTTGATTCTGCTGCACATTTTTTGTGCACTAATTATGTAGAATGAATTTCAGCAGCAACAGTAATCAATTATGCAAAACAATCCATTTAAACATATTGAAGTCTGCAATTCATTTGCGCAAAAAAGTTGAAAATATGGAATGTGAGTTGCACGATCGATGCGTGAGGCTTAACACGTAATCTACGTTAATTCTTACTTAAGCTAGAGCTGCACAATTACATTTGTTATCTAATCCTAGTGACTTACGTATTTCCTTGGAAACAGAACTATTTTCAAGTAACACTGAAAATGCACTCCCTCATCCTCTTTCTTGTGCCCAATTTTAGGGAACCAAAAGAGCCTTAAATGAGTTCTTCCCCTTTATCCTTTGTCATTCGAAATCAAAAGATAATAGTAGACACAACTAGAATTCAAAATGTAACAACTAGAAACAAAAGCCAAAAAACAATTATTTTTAAGAGAAATCGGAAAACAGATATAAGAGGAACAGGTCTTGTTAATTCACATAATTATACACCATATGTCTGCTAAGAGTATTAAAATAGCATTCATGGTAATTGAATGAATGAGAACATAGAAAATCTTCATAAAAACGTTCACCAATAGGGGAAGGACAATTACCACATAAGTTTCTTCAGGAACTACTGTACTCCATACAATAGTTCTTTCCATGGGGTTTGACGTTGTGCAATATGTAGGCCCTTTTTCTGCAAACCTTGTGACCAGATATCCTAAGCTACGAAAGCGAAAAAATAGCTTAGGCGCCTTCAAGGCGGTGAGTGGATTCCAAAGGACGAAGCAAGAAAGAAAGACAAATAAAGAAAGATCCTACCTCCACTTGATCCCAATTCAACCACTTTTTTGTCAATTTCAGCTACAATGGATTTTAGAGTATATTTCCCCAATTTCCACTTCTGCATCTCCTTCTTATATTTTTTCATCTCAGCACCTTCGGCTTTTGAAGTAGCTTCTCTTGCTATTTTAGAATAATCATGTAGATTAAATAATGTGTCAATAAATGAAAAACATGCAAGCACATCCACATATAAACATATTCATATGTAGTTTTTGAGTAATGACTTACTTCTTTCAGTTGTTTCTTTCCTTCCATTAGACGAAGTGTCTCCTCCTTTGATAATCTCTTTGGTTTCATTGTTTCATATGCTTTGTTTTTCTCTTTTGTATAGCATCGATCTATATCTTGTCGACTCAGGATTTGACCCACAGAATCCATTGTGCACGCTTTGTCTTCACATCCCTAAGAAATATCAATACAACAATTTAAATAGGATTATATAATAAATAATGGATCAATCTACATTAATTCACACATTAATTCTTCTCTTGCTATTTTAGAAGAATCAAGTAGATTAAGTAATGTGTGATATGAATGAAAAATATGCAAGCACATCCACATATAAACATGTTCGAGTGAAACCTCCGTACTAAAAAAGCCTTAAAAGATCACTATATTGGCCGTGATGTCACCTGAAGTAATGACAAAGACAGATAAGATTAGTTCCGAAAGATCATGTTCATGCTGCACAGGTCAGCGTGACTCTAAGTTACGACAACTGAAACTGATGGACTCATGACGCGAATTGATAGCCAGTTATTAGAGTGAATAAACCAGCAAAAGAAAAGAAGAGCAAAGTAAAAGAAAATTAAGAAAGAAGACAATTAACTAGAAAAGTAGAAGACTAAAATACTGCATTTTCCCTTGCCTTCTCCCCTTTTACTGCTTCAAAAATTGAGATACCAAAATATGGAGACAAGTCAGACATAGGCCTTATGCACTGTGACAAGTACAAAGGGGACTGGCAGGACTTAAAAAACTGCTATAGTTAAGAACATTAGTTTCTGAAATAGCCTAATTGACTCCAATATTAGTTACATTTACTTCATCTATAGACACAAATACTTCAGAACTTTGATCCATCCAGAGGACACTTTATCCCAGCGTTGGCAATTTAAGTAACAGCCACAAAGATGTGGTAGAGTTCAAACATATAGTAACTACACATAGGGAACTTGTCCAATGAGGCTTCAACCATAATTTGTTGTTATAATTTGCGACTTCAAGTCTCTTTAAGCTGTACAAATCTTATAGTGAAGTAAGTTAAAACACAACTAAGCCAATTCATCGAGTAAATTGGATTTGTATCAGGTCGTTATCCCCTTCACTTTCCCACTTCAACCCACCAAACTGATGGAATCAGAGTGAAAACTCCCACAACCAACAACCATGCAAGCCACTTCCTATATTATTAATGGAAACTATTTGTTATAATCAAAATAAATTAACTAAGAGCCATCTCACTTAAACAAAAAACTACAAACCAAGTACCTTGCATGCAGTAGCGGTTATGTCTTCATCTTGCAAGCAGCAAAAATTGTTTTCCAAGCACTCAATTCTATGTGCATCAAGAGCAACAACTCGAAGTTGGCGAGTGCATGTTGCTTTTTTTTTTCTTTTTCTTTTCTGTTTTGGATATTGCTTTTTTTTTGTTTCTTTTGCTTCTTTTTTTTTTGAATATATTGCTTTTTTTCTGTTTCTTTTTCTTTTTATTTTTTTTTTTGCGGATATTCCTTTTTTTTTGTGTTTCTTTTGTTTTTCTGTTAGATATTGCTTTTTTTTCAATTTCTTTTTCTTTTTTTTTTCGCGGATATTCTTTTTTTCTTCGTTTCTTTTTTCTTCTTTGGTTGATATTGCTTTTCGTCATTTGCTTCCTTGTGCTTGTCTCCAAGGCATGTTCAGAAATCTGTTGGAAAAATACGAGAAAAGTAGAGAGGTCAGTAAGACAACGTATCACTTATAAAAAAACGTTGCTGTAGCAGAAATTGTATGGAGAAAACGAAACAGGCAAACTGCAGCATTTCACTTGATTCTGCTGCACATTTTTTGTGCACTAATTATGTAGAATGAATTTCAGCAGCAACAGTAATCAATTATGCAAAACAATCCATTTAAACATATTGAAGTCTGCAATTCATTTGCGCAAAAAAGTTGAAAATATGGAATGTGAGTTGCACGATCGATGCGTGAGGCTTAACACGTAATCTACGTTAATTCTTACTTAAGCCAGAGCTGCACAATTACATTTGTTATCTAATCCTAGTGACTTACGTATTTCCTTGGAAACAGAACTATTTTCAAGTAACACTGAAAATGCACTCCCTCATCCTCTTTCTCGTGCCCAATTTTAGGGAACCAAAAGAGCCTTAAATGAGTTCTTCCCCTTTATCCTTTGTCATTCGAAATCAAAAGATAATAGTAGACACAACTAGAATTCAAAATGTAACAACTAGAAACAAAAGCCAAAAAACAATTATTTTTAAGAGAAATCGGAAAACAGATATAAGAGGAACAGGTCTTGTTAATTCACATAATTATACACCATATGTCTGCTAAGAGTATTAAAATAGCATTCATGGTAATTGAATGAATGAGAACATAGAAAATCTTCATAAAAACGTTCACCAATAGGGGAAGGACAATTACCACATAAGTTTCTTCAGGAACTACTGTACTCCATACAATAGTTCTTTCCATGGGGTTTGACGTTGTGCAATATGTAGGCCCTTTTTCTGCAAACCTTGTGACCAGATATCCTAAGCTACGAAAGCGAAAAAATAGCTTAGGCGCCTTCAAGGCGGTGAGTGGATTCCAAAGGACGAAGCAAGAAAGAAAGACAAATAAAGAAAGATCCTACCTCCACTTGATCCCAATTCAACCACTTTTTTGTCAATTTCAGCTACAATGGATTTTAGAGTATATTTCCCCAATTTCCACTTCTGCATCTCCTTCTTATATTTTTTCATCTCAGCACCTTCGGCTTTTGAAGTAGCTTCTCTTGCTATTTTAGAATAATCATGTAGATTAAATAATGTGTCAATAAATGAAAAACATGCAAGCACATCCACATATAAACATATTCATATGTAGTTTTTGAGTAATGACTTACTTCTTTCAGTTGTTTCTTTCCTTCTATTAGACGAAGTGTCTCCTCCTTTGATAATCTCTTTGGTTTCATTGTTTCATATGCTTTGTTTTTCTCTTTTGTATAGCATCGATCTATATCTTGTCGACTCAGGATTTGACCCACAGAATCCATTGTGCACGCTTTGTCTTCACATCCCTAAGAAATATCAATACAACAATTTAAATAGGATTATATAATAAACAAT
This sequence comes from Sesamum indicum, assembly GCF_026168435.1. NCBI lineage: Eukaryota > Viridiplantae > Streptophyta > Magnoliopsida > Lamiales > Pedaliaceae > Sesamum > Sesamum indicum. The sequence goes on from NC_142668.1 coordinate 5,169,771, forward strand.
GGATCAATCTACATTAATTCACACATTAATTCTTCTCTTGCTATTTTAGAAGAATCAAGTAGATTAAGTAATGTGTGATATGAATGAAAAATATGCAAGCACATCCACATATAAACATGTTCGAGTGAAACCTCCGTACTAAAAAAGCCTTAAAAGATCACTATATTGGCCGTGATGTCACCTGAAGTAATGACAAAGACAGATAAGATTAGTTCCGAAAGATCATGTTCATGCTGCACAGGTCAGCGTGACTCTAAGTTACGACAACTGAAACTGATGGACTCATGACGCGAATTGATAGCCAGTTATTAGAGTGAATAAACCAGCAAAAGAAAAGAAGAGCAAAGTAAAAGAAAATTAAGAAAGAAGACAATTAACTAGAAAAGTAGAAGACTAAAATACTGCATTTTCCCTTGCCTTCTCCCCTTTTACTGCTTCAAAAATTGAGATACCAAAATATGGAGACAAGTCAGACATAGGCCTTATGCACTGTGACAAGTACAAAGGGGACTGGCAGGACTTAAAAAACTGCTATAGTTAAGAACATTAGTTTCTGAAATAGCCTAATTGACTCCAATATTAGTTACATTTACTTCATCTATAGACACAAATACTTCAGAACTTTGATCCATCCAGAGGACACTTTATCCCAGCGTTGGCAATTTAAGTAACAGCCACAAAGATGTGGTAGAGTTCAAACATATAGTAACTACACATAGGGAACTTGTCCAATGAGGCTTCAACCATAATTTGTTGTTATAATTTGCGACTTCAAGTCTCTTTAAGCTGTACAAATCTTATAGTGAAGTAAGTTAAAACACAACTAAGCCAATTCATCGAGTAAATTGGATTTGTATCAGGTCGTTATCCCCTTCACTTTCCCACTTCAACCCACCAAACTGATGGAATCAGAGTGAAAACTCCCACAACCAACAACCATGCAAGCCACTTCCTATATTATTAATGGAAACTATTTGTTATAATCAAAATAAATTAACTAAGAGCCATCTCACTTAAACAAAAAACTACAAACCAAGTACCTTGCATGCAGTAGCGGTTATGTCTTCATCTTGCAAGCAGCAAAAATTGTTTTCCAAGCACTCAATTCTATGTGCATCAAGAGCAACAACTCGAAGTTGGCGAGTGCATGTTGCTTTTTTTTTTCTTTTTCTTTTCTGTTTTGGATATTGCTTTTTTTTTGTTTCTTTTGCTTCTTTTTTTTTTGAATATATTGCTTTTTTTCTGTTTCTTTTTCTTTTTCTTTTTTTTTTTGCGGATATTCCTTTTTTTTGTGTTTCTTTTGTTTTTCTGTTAGATATTGCTTTTTTTTCAATTTCTTTTTCTTTTTTTTTTCGCGGATATTCTTTTTTTCTTCGTTTCTTTTTTCTTCTTTTGTTGATATTGCTTTTCGTCATTTGCTTCCTTGTGCTTGTCTCCAAGGCATGTTCAGAAATCTGTTGGAAAAATACGAGAAAAGTAGAGAGGTCAGTAAGACAACGTATCACTTATAAAAAAACGTTGCTGTAGCAGAAATTGTATGGAGAAAACGAAACAGGCAAACTGCAGCATTTCACTTGATTCTGCTGCACATTTTTTGTGCACTAATTATGTAGAATGAATTTCAGCAGCAACAGTAATCAATTATGCAAAACAATCCATTTAAACATATTGAAGTCTGCAATTCATTTGCGCAAAAAAGTTGAAAATATGGAATGTGAGTTGCACGATCGATGCGTGAGGCTTAACACGTAATCTACGTTAATTCTTACTTAAGCCAGAGCTGCACAATTACATTTGTTATCTAATCCTAGTGACTTACGTATTTCCTTGGAAACAGAACTATTTTCAAGTAACACTGAAAATGCACTCCCTCATCCTCTTTCTCGTGCCCAATTTTAGGGAACCAAAAGAGCCTTAAATGAGTTCTTCCCCTTTATCCTTTGTCATTCGAAATCAAAAGATAATAGTAGACACAACTAGAATTCAAAATGTAACAACTAGAAACAAAAGCCAAAAAATAATTATTTTTAAGAGAAATCGGAAAACAGATATAAGAGGAACAGGTCTTGTTAATTCACATAATTATACACCATATGTCTGCTAAGAGTATTAAAATAGCATTCATGGTAATTGAATGAATGAGAACATAGAAAATCTTCATAAAAACGTTCACCAATAGGGGAAGGACAATTACCACATAAGTTTCTTCAGGAACTACTGTACTCCATACAATAGTTCTTTCCATGGGGTTTGACGTTGTGCAATATGTAGGCCCTTTTTCTGCAAACCTTGTGACCAGATATCCTAAGCTACGAAAGCGAAAAAATAGCTTAGGCGCCTTCAAGGCGGTGAGTGGATTCCAAAGGACGAAGCAAGAAAGAAAGACAAATAAAGAAAGATCCTACCTCCACTTGATCCCAATTCAACCACTTTTTTGTCAATTTCAGCTACAATGGATTTTAGAGTATATTTCCCCAATTTCCACTTCTGCATCTCCTTCTTATATTTTTTCATCTCAGCACCTTCGGCTTTTGAAGTAGCTTCTCTTGCTATTTTAGAATAATCATGTAGATTAAATAATGTGTCAATAAATGAAAAACATGCAAGCACATCCACATATAAACATATTCATATGTAGTTTTTGAGTAATGACTTACTTCTTTCAGTTGTTTCTTTCCTTCTATTAGACGAAGTGTCTCCTCCTTTGATAATCTCTTTGGTTTCATTGTTTCATATGCTTTGTTTTTCTCTTTTGTATAGCATCGATCTATATCTTGTCGACTCAGGATTTGACCCACAGAATCCATTGTGCACGCTTTGTCTTCACATCCCTAAGAAATATCAATACAACAATTTAAATAGGATTATATAATAAACAATGGATCAATCTACATTAATTCACACATTAATTCTTCTCTTGCTATTTTAGAAGAATCAAGTAGATTAAGTAATGTGTGATATGAATGAAAAATATGCAAGCACATCCACATATAAACATGTTCGAGTGAAACCTCCGTACTAAAAAAGCCTTAAAAGATCACTATATTGGCCGTGATGTCACCTGAAGTAATGACAAAGACAGATAAGATTAGTTCCGAAAGATCATGTTCATGCTGCACAGGTCAGCGTGACTCTAAGTTACGACAACTGAAACTGATGGACTCATGACGCGAATTGATAGCCAGTTATTAGAGTGAATAAACCAGCAAAAGAAAAGAAGAGCAAAGTAAAAGAAAATTAAGAAAGAAGACAATTAACTAGAAAAGTAGAAGACTAAAATACTGCATTTTCCCTTGCCTTCTCCCCTTTTACTGCTTCAAAAATTGAGATACCAAAATATGGAGACAAGTCAGACATAGGCCTTATGCACTGTGACAAGTACAAAGGGGAGTGGCAGGACTTAAAAAACTGCTATAGTTAAGAACATTAGTTTCTGAAATAGCCTAATTGACTCCAATATTAGTTACATTTACTTCATCTATAGACACAAATACTTCAGAACTTTGATCCATCCAGAGGACACTTTATCCCAGCGTTGGCAATTTAAGTAACAGCCACAAAGATGTGGTAGAGTTCAAACATATAGTAACTACACATAGGGAACTTGTCCAATGAGGCTTCAACCATAATTTGTTGTTATAATTTGCGACTTCAAGTCTCTTTAAGCTGTACAAATCTTATAGTGAAGTAAGTTAAAACACAACTAAGCCAATTCATCGAGTAAATTGGATTTGTATCAGGTCGTTATCCCCTTCACTTTCCCACTTCAACCCACCAAACTGATGGAATCAGAGTGAAAACTCCCACAACCAACAACCATGCAAGCCACTTCCTATATTATTAATGGAAACTATTTGTTATAATCAAAATAAATTAACTAAGAGCCATCTCACTTAAACAAAAAACTACAAACCAAGTACCTTGCATGCAGTAGCGGTTATGTCTTCATCTTGCAAGCAGCAAAAATTGTTTTCCAAGCACTCAATTCTATGTGCATCAAGAGCAACAACTCGAAGTTGGCGAGTGCATGTTGCTTTTTTTTTTCTTTTTCTTTTCTGTTTTGGATATTGCTTTTTTTTTGTTTCTTTTGCTTCTTTTTTTTTTGAATATATTGCTTTTTTTCTGTTTCTTTTTCTTTTTCTTTTTTTTTTTGCGGATATTCCTTTTTTTTTGTGTTTCTTTTGTTTTTCTGTTAGATATTGCTTTTTTTTCAATTTCTTTTTCTTTTTTTTTTCGCGGATATTCTTTTTTTCTTCGTTTCTTTTTTCTTCTTTTGTTGATATTGCTTTTCGTCATTTGCTTCCTTGTGCTTGTCTCCAAGGCATGTTCAGAAATCTGTTGGAAAAATACGAGAAAAGTAGAGAGGTCAGTAAGACAACGTATCACTTATAAAAAAACGTTGCTGTAGCAGAAATTGTATGGAGAAAACGAAACAGGCAAACTGCAGCATTTCACTTGATTCTGCTGCACATTTTTTGTGCACTAATTATGTAGAATGAATTTCAGCAGCAACAGTAATCAATTATGCAAAACAATCCATTTAAACATATTGAAGTCTGCAATTCATTTGCGCAAAAAAGTTGAAAATATGGAATGTGAGTTGCACGATCGATGCGTGAGGCTTAACACGTAATCTACGTTAATTCTTACTTAAGCCAGAGCTGCACAATTACATTTGTTATCTAATCCTAGTGACTTACGTATTTCCTTGGAAACAGAACTATTTTCAAGTAACACTGAAAATGCACTCCCTCATCCTCTTTCTCGTGCCCAATTTTAGGGAACCAAAAGAGCCTTAAATGAGTTCTTCCCCTTTATCCTTTGTCATTCGAAATCAAAAGATAATAGTAGACACAACTAGAATTCAAAATGTAACAACTAGAAACAAAAGCCAAAAAATAATTATTTTTAAGAGAAATCGGAAAACAGATATAAGAGGAACAGGTCTTGTTAATTCACATAATTATACACCATATGTCTGCTAAGAGTATTAAAATAGCATTCATGGTAATTGAATGAATGAGAACATAGAAAATCTTCATAAAAACGTTCACCAATAGGGGAAGGACAATTACCACATAAGTTTCTTCAGGAACTACTGTACTCCATACAATAGTTCTTTCCATGGGGTTTGACGTTGTGCAATATGTAGGCCCTTTTTCTGCAAACCTTGTGACCAGATATCCTAAGCTACGAAAGCGAAAAAATAGCTTAGGCGCCTTCAAGGCGGTGAGTGGATTCCAAAGGACGAAGCAAGAAAGAAAGACAAATAAAGAAAGATCCTACCTCCACTTGATCCCAATTCAACCACTTTTTTGTCAATTTCAGCTACAATGGATTTTAGAGTATATTTCCCCAATTTCCACTTCTGCATCTCCTTCTTATATTTTTTCATCTCAGCACCTTCGGCTTTTGAAGTAGCTTCTCTTGCTATTTTAGAATAATCATGTAGATTAAATAATGTGTCAATAAATGAAAAACATGCAAGCACATCCACATATAAACATATTCATATGTAGTTTTTGAGTAATGACTTACTTCTTTCAGTTGTTTCTTTCCTTCTATTAGACGAAGTGTCTCCTCCTTTGATAATCTCTTTGGTTTCATTGTTTCATATGCTTTGTTTTTCTCTTTTGTATAGCATCGATCTATATCTTGTCGACTCAGGATTTGACCCACAGAATCCATTGTGCACGCTTTGTCTTCACATCCCTAAGAAATATCAATACAACAATTTAAATAGGATTATATAATAAACAATGGATCAATCTACATTAATTCACACATTAATTCTTCTCTTGCTATTTTAGAAGAATCAAGTAGATTAAGTAATGTGTGATATGAATGAAAAATATGCAAGCACATCCACATATAAACATGTTCGAGTGAAACCTCCGTACTAAAAAAGCCTTAAAAGATCACTATATTGGCCGTGATGTCACCTGAAGTAATGACAAAGACAGATAAGATTAGTTCCGAAAGATCATGTTCATGCTGCACAGGTCAGCGTGACTCTAAGTTACGACAACTGAAACTGATGGACTCATGACGCGAATTGATAGCCAGTTATTAGAGTGAATAAACCAGCAAAAGAAAAGAAGAGCAAAGTAAAAGAAAATTAAGAAAGAAGACAATTAACTAGAAAAGTAGAAGACTAAAATACTGCATTTTCCCTTGCCTTCTCCCCTTTTACTGCTTCAAAAATTGAGATACCAAAATATGGAGACAAGTCAGACATAGGCCTTATGCACTGTGACAAGTACAAAGGGGACTGGCAGGACTTAAAAAACTGCTATAGTTAAGAACATTAGTTTCTGAAATAGCCTAATTGACTCCAATATTAGTTACATTTACTTCATCTATAGACACAAATACTTCAGAACTTTGATCCATCCAGAGGACACTTTATCCCAGCGTTGGCAATTTAAGTAACAGCCACAAAGATGTGGTAGAGTTCAAACATATAGTAACTACACATAGGGAACTTGTCCAATGAGGCTTCAACCATAATTTGTTGTTATAATTTGCGACTTCAAGTCTCTTTAAGCTGTACAAATCTTATAGTGAAGTAAGTTAAAACACAACTAAGCCAATTCATCGAGTAAATTGGATTTGTATCAGGTCGTTATCCCCTTCACTTTCCCACTTCAACCCACCAAACTGATGGAATCAGAGTGAAAACTCCCACAACCAACAACCATGCAAGCCACTTCCTATATTATTAATGGAAACTATTTGTTATAATCAAAATAAATTAACTAAGAGCCATCTCACTTAAACAAAAAACTACAAACCAAGTACCTTGCATGCAGTAGCGGTTATGTCTTCATCTTGCAAGCAGCAAAAATTGTTTTCCAAGCACTCAATTCTATGTGCATCAAGAGCAACAACTCGAAGTTGGCGAGTGCATGTTGCTTTTTTTTTTCTTTTTCTTTTCTGTTTTGGATATTGCTTTTTTTTTGTTTCTTTTGCTTCTTTTTTTTTTGAATATATTGCTTTTTTTCTGTTTCTTTTTCTTTTTCTTTTTTTTTTTGCGGATATTCCTTTTTTTTTGTGTTTCTTTTGTTTTTCTGTTAGATATTGCTTTTTTTTCAATTTCTTTTTCTTTTTTTTTTCGCGGATATTCTTTTTTTCTTCGTTTCTTTTTTCTTCTTTTGTTGATATTGCTTTTCGTCATTTGCTTCCTTGTGCTTGTCTCCAAGGCATGTTCAGAAATCTGTTGGAAAAATACGAGAAAAGTAGAGAGGTCAGTAAGACAACGTATCACTTATAAAAAAACGTTGCTGTAGCAGAAATTGTATGGAGAAAACGAAACAGGCAAACTGCAGCATTTCACTTGATTCTGCTGCACATTTTTTGTGCACTAATTATGTAGAATGAATTTCAGCAGCAACAGTAATCAATTATGCAAAACAATCCATTTAAACATATTGAAGTCTGCAATTCATTTGCGCAAAAAAGTTGAAAATATGGAATGTGAGTTGCACGATCGATGCGTGAGGCTTAACACGTAATCTACGTTAATTCTTACTTAAGCCAGAGCTGCACAATTACATTTGTTATCTAATCCTAGTGACTTACGTATTTCCTTGGAAACAGAACTATTTTCAAGTAACACTGAAAATGCACTCCCTCATCCTCTTTCTCGTGCCCAATTTTAGGGAACCAAAAGAGCCTTAAATGAGTTCTTCCCCTTTATCCTTTGTCATTCGAAATCAAAAGATAATAGTAGACACAACTAGAATTCAAAATGTAACAACTAGAAACAAAAGCCAAAAAATAATTATTTTTAAGAGAAATCGGAAAACAGATATAAGAGGAACAGGTCTTGTTAATTCACATAATTATACACCATATGTCTGCTAAGAGTATTAAAATAGCATTCATGGTAATTGAATGAATGAGAACATAGAAAATCTTCATAAAAACGTTCACCAATAGGGGAAGGACAATTACCACATAAGTTTCTTCAGGAACTACTGTACTCCATACAATAGTTCTTTCCATGGGGTTTGACGTTGTGCAATATGTAGGCCCTTTTTCTGCAAACCTTGTGACCAGATATCCTAAGCTACGAAAGCGAAAAAATAGCTTAGGCGCCTTCAAGGCGGTGAGTGGATTCCAAAGGACGAAGCAAGAAAGAAAGACAAATAAAGAAAGATCCTACCTCCACTTGATCCCAATTCAACCACTTTTTTGTCAATTTCAGCTACAATGGATTTTAGAGTATATTTCCCCAATTTCCACTTCTGCATCTCCTTCTTATATTTTTTCATCTCAGCACCTTCGGCTTTTGAAGTAGCTTCTCTTGCTATTTTAGAATAATCATGTAGATTAAATAATGTGTCAATAAATGAAAAACATGCAAGCACATCCACATATAAACATATTCATATGTAGTTTTTGAGTAATGACTTACTTCTTTCAGTTGTTTCTTTCCTTCTATTAGACGAAGTGTCTCCTCCTTTGATAATCTCTTTGGTTTCATTGTTTCATATGCTTTGTTTTTCTCTTTTGTATAGCATCGATCTACATCTTGTCGACTCAGGATTTGACCCACAGAATCCATTGTGCACGCTTTGTCTTCACATCCCTAAGAAATATCAATACAACAATTTAAATAGGATTATATAATAAACAATGGATCAATCTACATTAATTCACACATTAATTCTTCTCTTGCTATTTTAGAAGAATCAAGTAGATTAAGTAATGTGTGATATGAATGAAAAATATGCAAGCACATCCACATATAAACATGTTCGAGTGAAACCTCCGTACTAAAAAAGCCTTAAAAGATCACTATATTGGCCGTGATGTCACCTGAAGTAATGACAAAGACAGATAAGATTAGTTCCGAAAGATCATGTTCATGCTGCACAGGTCAGCGTGACTCTAAGTTACGACAACTGAAACTGATGGACTCATGACGCGAATTGATAGCCAGTTATTAGAGTGAATAAACCAGCAAAAGAAAAGAAGAGCAAAGTAAAAGAAAATTAAGAAAGAAGACAATTAACTAGAAAAGTAGAAGACTAAAATACTGCATTTTCCCTTGCCTTCTCCCCTTTTACTGCTTCAAAAATTGAGATACCAAAATATGGAGACAAGTCAGACATAGGCCTTATGCACTGTGACAAGTACAAAGGGGAGTGGCAGGACTTAAAAAACTGCTATAGTTAAGAACATTAGTTTCTGAAATAGCCTAATTGACTCCAATATTAGTTACATTTACTTCATCTATAGACACAAATACTTCAGAACTTTGATCCATCCAGAGGACACTTTATCCCAGCGTTGGCAATTTAAGTAACAGCCACAAAGATGTGGTAGAGTTCAAACATAAAGTAACTACACATAGGGAACTTGTCCAATGAGGCTTCAACCATAATTTGTTGTTATAATTTGCGACTTCAAGTCTCTTTAAGCTGTACAAATCTTATAGTGAAGTAAGTTAAAACACAACTAAGCCAATTCATCGAGTAAATTGGATTTGTATCAGGTCGTTATCCCCTTCACTTTCCCACTTCAACCCACCAAACTGATGGAATCAGAGTGAAAACTCCCACAACCAACAACCATGCAAGCCACTTCCTATATTATTAATGGAAACTATTTGTTATAATCAAAATAAATTAACTAAGAGCCATCTCACTTAAACAAAAAACTACAAACCAAGTACCTTGCATGCAGTAGCGGTTATGTCTTCATCTTGCAAGCAGCAAAAATTGTTTTCCAAGCACTCAATTCTATGTGCATCAAGAGCAACAACTCGAAGTTGGCGAGTGCATGTTGCTTTTTTTTTTCTTTTTCTTTTCTGTTTTGGATATTGCTTTTTTTTTGTTTCTTTTGCTTCTTTTTTTTTTGAATATATTGCTTTTTTTCTGTTTCTTTTTCTTTTTCTTTTTTTTTTTGCGGATATTCCTTTTTTTTTGTGTTTCTTTTGTTTTTCTGTTAGATATTGCTTTTTTTTCAATTTCTTTTTCTTTTTTTTTTCGCGGATATTCTTTTTTTCTTCGTTTCTTTTTTCTTCTTTTGTTGATATTGCTTTTCGTCATTTGCTTCCTTGTGCTTGTCTCCAAGGCATGTTCAGAAATCTGTTGGAAAAATACGAGAAAAGTAGAGAGGTCAGTAAGACAACGTATCACTTATAAAAAAACGTTGCTGTAGCAGAAATTGTATGGAGAAAACGAAACAGGCAAACTGCAGCATTTCACTTGATTCTGCTGCACATTTTTTGTGCACTAATTATGTAGAATGAATTTCAGCAGCAACAGTAATCAATTATGCAAAACAATCCATTTAAACATATTGAAGTCTGCAATTCATTTGCGCAAAAAAGTTGAAAATATGGAATGTGAGTTGCACGATCGATGCGTGAGGCTTAACACGTAATCTACGTTAATTCTTACTTAAGCCAGAGCTGCACAATTACATTTGTTATCTAATCCTAGTGACTTACGTATTTCCTTGGAAACAGAACTATTTTCAAGTAACACTGAAAATGCACTCCCTCATCCTCTTTCTCGTGCCCAATTTTAGGGAACCAAAAGAGCCTTAAATGAGTTCTTCCCCTTTATCCTTTGTCATTCGAAATCAAAAGATAATAGTAGACACAACTAGAATTCAAAATGTAACAACTAGAAACAAAAGCCAAAAAACAATTATTTTTAAGAGAAATCGGAAAACAGATATAAGAGGAACAGGTCTTGTTAATTCACATAATTATACACCATATGTCTGCAAAGTGGTATTAAAATAGCATGCATGGTAATTGAATGAATGAGAACATAGAAAACTTTCATAAAAACGTTCACCAATAGAGAATACATAATCACAGAGAAAGAACCTAAACATTCACGGCCAACGTTAAAGCCTAAGCCCATTTAAACATGAAAGATTCTATTGTATGGAACTTTTTCTTAAGATATTGAAAGATGCCAGCCAGCACTACGGATATGTTTTTTCTTGAGTTGCCACTGGCCACAATAAAGAAATTAACATTAAAATAGTAATTTTTCATGACAAAATTCATAACAGACAATTAGCAATCTTTTTTTACTAATCATGAAAACTTGCATTTGAGCAAAAACATGACGAGCCAAACAACTCTTATAGCTGAAGTATGCAGTTTTTGAGTAATGACTTACTTCTTTCAGTTGTTTCTTTTCTTCCGTTAGACGAAGTATCTCCTCCTTTGATATTCTCTTTGGTTTCACTGTTTCATATGCTTTCTTTTTCTCTTTTGTATAGCATCTATTTTTATCTTGTCGACTCAGGATTTGACCCACATAATCCATTGTGCAGGCTTTGTCTTCACTTGCCTAAGAAATCATCATGAATACAGCACTATGCAGATTAAGTTACTGGTTTCTTCCGAAGAGGTTTTTGCAATAAATCGCAATGCTACAAACAAAAATATTAAAAAAAAATTCTTGATAAGTTACATGAACCTAAAGCAATAAGGACAAGTGCCACATAAGGTGAAACCGTAGCATGGTAGCATTACCACATTGGAAAATAAAGAGGATCCTAAGTGGATGAAAAAAGTTGAGAAATTTCTCAAGTTTTAAATATTTACAAGACTAACCATGCAAGAAGAGACCCTACTCCATATACAGCTATTAGTAGAGCTCATTATTTCATCAAGACGCTTGATGTTAACCACTTTGCCTGTATAACTTGGCGCAATAATGGGAGGAATGTCGAACATCAAAAACTTTGAAACATGATGAAGCAAATAACTTCATGCAGCTATAAGTACATGAATGTCAAAGAAACGCACCATATCTATCACGGAAAGCATCCCCTATGAACTTTGATGGAAGAACATTAGCTCCTTCGCACACCAATTCTTGAAACTCTTGGTTTGGTTCTACCTTGTAGTAAAATATGTTGAAATAAATTCATATTCTCAAACCAGGACTAGCAACTGGGTAACTTAGTCACCACCTCATTGGAGTAAGTGGTTGACTCAGTGCCAAGAAACTGTTTAGATAGCATATCAACTGTTGATACACACACAAACACATGAACATATATATATATATATATGATTCCATGTGTGTCTTTTACCGGTAAAACAAATAAATATATCATACAACTGCAAATAAGATAAAAAGAGTGAAAGAGATACACAGCAAAATCCCCTTCCCCGCACACCATTCTTCCAACCACAAATAGATAGATGCATACACCCTTACATATCCCTGAAACAGTTGTCTATTTCCACTGAATTTTTCTATAGAGTATTTGCAGCAAATTCAAAGAATTAGACGAATTTCCTTCAAAAGAAAAGATATCTTGTTTGACGTGGGTAGAAAGAGAATCATGGTAATATTCCCTTAAAGAAGCACTCTATTTACAACTCTCAACTTTCCTCTAAAACTCCTCCATGTCGAAATCCACCATCAAATGACTGTCCTCCCATCAACAAGAAAATGCACTAGCAGTAAGCAAATTGTTTTAAGCATCCTACTTCAAGACCAGATTGGTCCTTGAATTCACATTAATATTTAATGGTGAAATAATGAAATCGGATAGCTCTCAGTACTGCAAACCACATATGAGTTTTGATCTTGTCACTGATGGACATGAGATTCGCTATCTAGAAATTGGAAGCAACTAAGATGATTAAGCTAATTGGAGACAGACAGAAAAGGATAAACACGTTATTCATGACACCAAAAACTTGCGGGATGCAATGTCATAACATATAGCATAGTTCCTCCAAACAAGCCAATTAATCAAGAAAGACAAGGAAAAGAACTGCAATGATGATTTCATTTATAGGTAGATTGGAGGAACCCTCTTCACCAAAAACACCAAAAATTCAAGAAGTGAAATGAAGAAACCCTCTTCACAAAAAATTCAAGAAATGAAATGAAAGGAACAGAATAGTGCTTTTGAGTATTTTTACCAGCGATTTTTTTCTTTCTCGCATTTTGCTGTGTTGTAGCCAACCTCCGCCGTTGCTTCTCCTGCCGGTGGTGCCCTACAAACGGGCACCAGCAGGCATAGTCATGTTCGCCTCCTTGACTCCGCCATCCTCGGCGTACTCCACCGAGGCTCTTTCACCAGACTAGGCATGCAGATCGGTGAATAAAAGCTTTTCTTGATTTTCTTTCCTCTGTTTTTCTGGGTGAGAAGAGGACCGAGGAAAGGGGGCGAAAACATGTCAATGCGCTAATTTTGAGGGTTTTTCAAGATTGAAAATAACACTAACCCAGTTAACTATATTTATACTAATTTAATCAAAACCCCAAAGAATTAACAAAAAAAGCAAAATAGATAACCAAAACCCCAAATAATCATGTGGGTTTTAACTGGATGGGTTGCTAAATAATTCTGGTACTAGTTCCACAACCTCAACCTGCTAAAATCTGTAGAATCCGTATGGTTTTAAGTTTGAAGAATGATGTTATGTGTGTTAACAGTAGCAATTTGAGAGAGTACGAAATTGAGAGCCTCAGGTGGGAGGAGGAACAAAGGTTTTTGTTGCTTGTTGGGTTTCTGAAGTGACGGAATGTAAAGCAATGCACAGCACAGCATTTCTCTCTCTTCCTCTCCCTTATATTTTATTATCCCATCTCTACTCCTACCAATAATTCCTTGTATTTTTAAGGAATAATCCTTCTACTCTATACTAATTACTTTTTTAATGTTATCAATTTTATTTTTTTATATCAATTACTTTTTTAATGTTATCAATTTTATTTTTTTATATCATTAAATTTATTATTTTATATGGAGTGTATTATAATTCAATATATTTATTTAATTATCAATGTGTTAGTGATGACAATATTTTATATGGAGTGTATTATAAAATACAATAATGAAAAACCAATTATTTTGTTCTTTTTTTTCAAAAAATAAAATGAGTGAAAAGTCAATTAATTGACTAGTTAAAGAAATTAAATAGCATATTCATATCCAAAGTTTTTAATATAATTTATAGTAATAAATAAATGCTGTAACGAGCTGAGTCCAATTTGTTGATAGGGCTCAGCCCATATTGAATCTGACACTGTTGTTGGGCTTTGTATGCTATTATACTGGGTCGACTTTGATAGGACTCAGCCACATCTTCAAAATTAACAAGTACTAATATAACGTGACACACTCAAATTCATGTGCACAATGAATTTTAAATTTAAAAAACTAATTATTATTTTAAAAATATGTTAATTAGATAAATAAATTATTAAAAATATTTAAGAAAGGTATGAGAGAGAAAATATTAAAAAAGAAGAAAAAGGTATGTGGAAGTTGAGGATAGAGGGGAAAATATTAATAAAATATTCAAAAATTGAAAAAATTGACATACCATAAAAATTGAAGTCACCAAATAGGATGCTTTTCAATTACATAAAAGGTATAGATTTTTATTTAAAATAACGAAGAATTGTGTTTTTGTAAGGATATAGACAGATATTTAATATTATTATCCTTTTTATGGTTATGGTAAATTTCATTAATGTATTATAAGTTGTACAAAAACAACACTGAGGGCAAGCCTTCAAATAGCTAAACAAGAACACTAAAACATGGTCGTATTTTGATAATTGCTTATAATTTTTAACTTTTAATCGCAATAATTATTTTTTTATCTACTTATCGTCATGCCCGTTAAGTAATATTTTTTATTTCCTTCAGTAATGGTACAAATAATGTTAGTTTTGGAATTTAACTACAATCTGCATTTGTATAATTTATTATGTAAACAAACATTATAACAATTCTTTCTAAAAATAATTTTTTAAAAATTAATTATATCTGAATCCATTATATAACGGATGGGTCAAACTGAGTTCCAAATATTTAATATACAACAGTCATCACAAACAAAAATCTTGCATATCATTCCATGTTTACGGTTAGAAAATGAATAGAAGTAGCAATTTTGTGGTAAATAATTTTGTAGGAACCAATATTTCTAATAGTTTTTTATAACTATTTACCATTTTTCTTGAATATTCTGAACGAATTTTCTAAGCAATAAACTAAATAAAACTAAATAAATTTTCATTAAGTGATAAATTAATACTATCAAAAATAAAAAGTTGCAAAAGATTTGGCTTCCATCGAATTTTATACATAATTGAGAGACTATTATAATATAACATCTAAGTCACAATCCAACTAATAATTTGATTTTAACATAAATTAACTAATTACAAAATTATTACACATAATTTAGTAATCAATTATTATATGAAAAAGGTATAATTGTCATTATAAAAAAAGCAAGAAACATAAAACATGATAAATAGATTATTCTATTAAAATTCTATCTGAATTCAACTATATGGGAAAAATATAAAACACAGCACATAGATAGGAAACTTCAATATACAAAGCACACTAAGTGCTCTTATTATACTATATTCTATTATATAATATTATATTATATCATACTATAACAAAAGTGTAAACTCCACCTATATATATTTCAATTAGGAAAAGGCAGTTATACCTTTTATCGACTCCAACCAAGTGCCCTTTATTATATTATATTATCACCTACATTTTATTTTAACGAGGAAAAGACATTTATACTTATAAGACTATTTTAAATAATAAAAAAATATACATTATTACATTTGTATAGTTCATTGCATTTTTTTTAAATTATTACACTTTTAGTATTATGATTGTTTGGACTTTACTATGTTGTTAAAAATTAATTTTATATAATTAATGTATATAAAATCAAATTAAACAAAAAATAAAAAGGAGTCGTGGTTTCAATCAACG
Source organism: Sesamum indicum (assembly GCF_026168435.1). Taxonomy (NCBI): domain Eukaryota; kingdom Viridiplantae; phylum Streptophyta; class Magnoliopsida; order Lamiales; family Pedaliaceae; genus Sesamum; species Sesamum indicum. The sequence goes on from NC_142668.1 coordinate 5,185,530, forward strand.
ACAGGGCCTTTTTTTTGAAAAAAAATTATATTTTATAAATTTTTTATAATAAAAAAATAATTAACACAAATACTATTTGTCCATATATAGTTGATAAAAAAACTTGTCCATGCTTGTCAAAGACCTCCTCTACCTTGCCCTACTGTATGCAACATAGATATCAATTTCTTTCTTTGCGTACTATACTATAATTTTTTTTGAGATAATAAATATATAGGGTTCCGCCAAACCCCCACGTCTAGACAGAAAAAAAAAAAAAAAAATTCTTTCCTTGCCTACCGCTGCTTACTCAAAAATGAAGATATTGCATATTTAACTTTTGAATATTCAAATATTACCATTTAATTCAGTCATTCTCTTTAATAAACTTTTGTCATAATTCTAATTTCAATATTTTTTTTTAATGAATTTACTAAATACCCTTCAAACTTTCTCAATTTTTGACACTTTTATATTTTTTGAACCACTGTCCCATGATTAATAACTAACTTATCAATAAAAATATTAATTATTTATATTTAAAAAAATTTTACACACACGATCGAGTGTGTTGTGTACCGTAAGTATATATACTCAAATATTTACAACTTAATAAACGAAAAACAGAAACCCAATTATTTTTTCCATATATCTATCTATCTATCTATACTATTTATTAAAAATCTAATCTATAAAGTAACTAATTTGGGTGACTAAATATTTGTTGACAAAAAGACCCTTAAATATCTATTTAATCAATTAAATCTCTCATTAGTTTAGTATTCATGCAATTTTATTTATCAATTTTGATCAGTTACTTATTTGATCTTCAATTCTTTTGTTTAATTAGACAAAGACTATCATAAAATTTTTAAACTTATTTATATGTATCAGGTGTATCTCCATCGTTCTATGAATTTATTTTTGATCTTATTATAATAAAAAGTATTACGCTTAATTCTTTTTTTCTTTTTTCATAAACACATAGATATTGCTTTTGTTTTGAAAAAATAAAATTGCACATTAATTCGAATATGCCTGCTTGTTAGTACTATATATTAAGATTTCAAGACCTTAGAAAAAAACATTTCTAAGGCAAAATGTGAATTGGCCAAAATATCGTTACTTATATTGTTTTCTTTCATTAAAAAACCATTTTATTTAATGAATTATTTTTTTTTTGTATAAATTCAAATTTAATCTATTTATATTCATTTAAAAAATATTTAGTTAATTAAATTATAATAAAAATTTAGATAATATACACACATGAATTTGTTTTGATCACTGATCTATTAATTAAGTGTGAATAAAGCTGATAATAATTAGTTTTGGCAGACAAAATGTGTGTTGACTTAATGCAATTTTTATAAAATAGAGATTAAATAAAATCTAGTTGCATCTACAAACTTAAATCCATACTTCTAAACATCCTATTATATACATTTTATTATATTTAAAAAACATTTTTGCTTTCATTCTCCTTTGCAAAAACTTATTTAACCATTACTTTATATTTTATTTGAAATTAATTATGTCATACTTTTTGAATTATTATTACGAATATAATCATTGGATTTGGGTGGGCAGACGTAGTTATATGTGGAGGTTTGGTAAAAATGGGAGTTGAAGTTGAAGACTGAGAATAGGAGTGAAAGAATTATGACGAAGGAAATATCTAAGCAAGACGAGATTGAGTTGGAGGCTGAGGACTTCCACTCTTCACTCCCACTCAAGAAGGTCCCGCGCCGGCAACCTCGACCGTCTCGGCTATTTATTGGACTCTGTTGTCAACGTTAACGCTCGTGACCAATGGGACTCCGTTGCCCTCTACTACGCCTACCTCGCTGGCCATCTCGATGCCACTCGCATGCTGCTCGAGAGCGGCGCCATTTGCTCCGAGCATACCTTCAACGACGACCGATGCCACTATGTTGCCCTCAATCTCAAGGTGCGAAAATTGCTCAAGGTCTTCAAGGCCCGACCACCACCGCTCCAACCAGATCTTGGGTGCCAATATTCACCACAGTACACCCAATTGCCTTAGCAGAATTGAGGCAAAGAGAGTATGGTTTTCATTCCTCTTCCGTGGATTTAGCACCTGTTTGGTATTGATAGCTCGCTCATCTATTGTACCAGGTACAACTACATTAATTAGCTTACTGCACAAAATGTCCTTAATCTCATCTTGAGTTAAATGTATAAATATTCGTTTGGAGCTCATTTCTAATAATCAAATTCGATATCAATATTTTCATCAAAATTTTCTTATTGAAATCTTTTACTTATTTACACATCATTTTAGGATGGAGAAAGAAAAATAATTAATATTTAAAAATATTAATTATTTTTCTTTCTCCATCCTAAAATGATGTGTAAATAAGTAAAGGATTTCACTAAAAATTTTTTGATGAAAATATAGATATCGAATTTAAATATTAAAAATAAGCTCCAATCAAATATTTATACATTTGGCTTTTCAAATGGACGGTGAAAATTAATTTCAATGGTGTAGTGAGAAGCTTTAAATAAACTCTTTAAAAATATTTTTAAATACCGTAAAAGCTTCTAAACTTATATATAGAACTTTCTTGAAATTTTTCTTAACTTCTATATTTTTCTAAAATCTTGCATCCACAAACTTTCATATTTGTATAAAATATTCTAATTTTTCTTTTACCATTATATATTTGATGCTGCATTTAGCGCTTTTAATATTAACCTCTATAGCTTTGTACATCCCTTTAAAACATGCCACTTTGAAAGTTGTTCATATATGCACATTTCTCTTAACTTTTTCTTGAAAATTGAAAAGGAGATTTTAAATATTTTATCAGTTTAAGAAGTTCAGAATTAGAAAAACACTGAGCAATGTACATAGTGTAAGAGAAGGATTAGGATACATAAAAGAACTTTTTCGATTTTGTCCACAAATCAACACAACACTAATGATGCAATAAATATTAGTCTAACTTTAAGTTATTTTAAACTTTAAATTATAAAATTAATTTAAAAAAAATCCACAATATCTTTCGCATATCCAAATATATCTTATATAGAAAAATATGAATACTGATGATGCCTCGTAAAATTATTGGTTCAAGTCCACAAATTAGACTTTCTAGCTTAGTCGAGTAAGAGCCCAATTGGCTCATCAGTAGAACTAGCAGGATGGATAAGGCCCATCAGTAGGGAAAAAATGCTCACAAGCTCACTTGTTATCTTATCCAACTAGCAGGCCTAAGAATTAAGCCAATTTCAATCAGCCACGTCATCATACAGCTGAGAGGCCACGTCATACATCTTTCCAATACATTTCTACACATCACCCTAAAGTATCTGCAGGTGGTTCCAACTAAATCGGTGGCTAATGAGCTGGAAAATTTACAAATAACCAACTCCCGGATTTTTAGGCAAACTTGACAGTGTTCAGTCCAGCTCAAGTATCTTACTCAATATTTATCCACACCAACGGTTTGTTGCATATGACAACCAACTCAAAATGCTTTCTAATGACGTACGAAACTCAGTAATTGACCCTGTATCCAACTCAGTACAAACCTATAAATAGAGTCTTTGTGCAGTCATTTGGTAACATCATTCTTCACTCTCAAACTCTCACTTATCTTCTCCATTTCTCTCAGTTCTTAGGTATTCTAAGTCTATATTTTGCACTCCACATGAATATTAATCATCTTTAATAATATCTTACTATTATTCTGACTTTATTTCAAGTTTTTTCTTTTATTTATTCATAAATCGTTACTGACTTAAGCCTCGGAATGCTAACCTCTATTTTGCATGGCTAGTCCTCAAATAATCTTAAAATTTTCTTAAATATCCTTCGATTCTTGTAGTGTGGCCAAATTTGTTGTACGCATCATTGGCACCATCTGTGGGAACACTTGAGCTTTGGCATGAGAAATGGAAAATTCCAACATTGGAGGTGACTACAGATCATATGAGGGAGACTCTTCCCTCCCTGTTGCATCTAGACTTACTATTCCACCTACCAATCGCACTTTGGGAGATGCTAATGTCCATGTTCCAGATCCAGCACCATAGGCTAATGCTCCCGTCCCGGTTCGAAATTTTGACCAAGCAACTGAACCTGCTGTTTTGAACCCAATCTTCTGTGAGCAGCTTTGTCAGTTCATCATAGAGACCATTAACTCAACCCTCTGTGGTTCTCAATCCAGCAGAGTAGGTCCCTCTTCCCAATTGGAAAGAGGGGGAACACTAGGAAGCTAAGGAATTGATGAGTAGATCCCTGCTGAACTCCAATAGGATCAATCCACCCCCACTGATTTTGCAGGCAATGAGGTAGTTGGATATTAGCCCCCTGGTATCTGGCAATCCCTAAAGAAGAAAATGGTGGAACTTCACCAACAGGTGATAAAAGAAACCATGCCTGCCGAGCATGGCATTTCTTTCAGCGAACACTTCATGGTAGAAGAACTTTCTACTCACTTCTGAGCCCCTTCACATCTACCTACTTATGATGGTACCATTGATCCAGCGGATCACATTCGTAAGTTCGAAAACGCAGCCTTGCTGCACAGGTATACTAATGGTATCAAGTGTTGTATTTTTCTTATTACACTAACAAATTATGTCCAATAATGGTTCGACCAGCTTCTTGCTAGATCAATTATATCTTTTGCAGAATTCAACTTCCTCTTCCAACATCCGTTCGCTAGTAGCAAGAAGTACAAAAATTTAACCATTAGACTTTTTGGGATCAAGCAAGAAGAGAATGAAACTCTGAGGACCTATGTGCAGCATTTTGACAAAGCCATCTTAGAGGTCCCTATAGCCCTCCAGGAGGTGCTAGTCAGTGCGTTCACTCAGGGTCTTCCTGGAGGGCCTTTGTTCGAATCATTAGCTAAGAAACCAGCTACTGACTTTTTAGACATGCTAGCTCGGGTAGAAAAAATTATGAATTTAGAGGACACCTAGTTGGTGAAGAAGAATGGACGTGACAAGAAAAAGGAGATTGAGTCACTATCTACTCGCAGACCAAAGGGAGAACCACGAGGGCGTTTTAACCCCCCTTGATTCCAAAAATGATCATTACACACCTCCAATAACTAGTCTTGCAAGGACGCTTGTGGCGATTGACCAATTTCCTACGCATGCAGTGGCCTAAGGCTCAGATGAGGATCATCACCTCCCAAAATTTAAATACTTTTGTAGGTATCATAGAGATAATGGGCACGATACCAATCGTTGCCGCCAGCCCAGGCAAGAAATAGAAATACTTATTCAAGTTGGCTACCTAAAGGACTACGTGGATAAGGAGAAAAATCATGAAGAGAAGGAAGAACATTCACGTTACCCACAGCTCCCGCAGAATTGAGCAGCAAGACGAAGTCCTCGCAAAGGGGAATATAAAAGGAAGGAGGCCCCAACTAGAGAAACAAGCCTAGAGAATATTCCAGCTAAAGGAATAATCCATATAATAGCAGGAGAACCCACGGACGAGGACTCGGGATGAGCTAGAAGCGCCCATGCAAGGGCTGTTAGAAATGTTATGGAGATAGACGATAGGCGCCAACAGGAGGACAAATTATCCATTTTGGTCCTGCTAACGGCCAGGGAGTACATTTACGAAATAATGATGCACTTCTTATTTCTGCTATAGTGGCTAATTATACTATTCAACGTATCATTGTGGGTTCAGGTAGCCAGTATATCAATAAATGGAGCTAAGGGACATCCCGCTAGAGCCTGTGGATACTTTGTTGTATGGCATTGCAGTAGAGGTCGTACACCCGTTAGGATAAATTTCGATTCCCCTTCTTTTTTTCTTGTAACCCACTAGGAGGACTAGGATGGTTCACTTCCTAGTCGTGGATATGCCATCAACATACAACCTGATTCTAGGACGACCTACTCTAAACACTTCCTAGCCTGTTTGTCCCTATATATTATATGAAGCTGAAATTTTTTGTCAAAAACAACGTAGGAAGAGTCAAAGTTGATCAAGACACAACACAGAAGTGCTACGAGGAGGCAATTAAGGGCAACAACGGCAGGATGGAAGTAGACCCTGTTAGGATAAATGACAAAAAAACCAATTAGATTGGCTGGAATGTAATCTATTCTGAAATATTATTTAGTGAATAAAATGAGTATTCACTTAATTGGCTTCTTTATTTGTTGTGCTCATTATGTATGTTTATATCTGCCTAAACATCATAACAGAGCCCACATACCACTTTAACACCATCCAGTTAGACCGCGAATTGGATGGCGGTCATGAAATGAACTGCCTAAAGGTTAAGTCTGGAACATTCCAAGTCGAGGACCTCGAGATTGGACATCGAGTATCCTATGGAGACTTGCACAAAAAGTCGCATTCATTTGATGAGTGCAACATTTCATCGGTGACAGACAAGGTGCGTCTATGCGATCTTAATAGATTGATTGACTAGGTGTCGCATCGATTAAACTGACTCGCGGGGGTCGTCATGTAGAAGCCTTGAGGGCTTGATTGACATAACTTTGATACCTTGGCAAAAAAGAAAGGACTTTTTTTGCTCGTTTTATCAATAGGACCAATCGTCCGAGTTTAGCAAGTTGGGTTCCCTCTCTTTTCCATAGGGTTGTTCTTTTGATTTTTGAATTTTTGTATAGGAAAAGGAAGTCATAAATAATAATGATTACAAGAAATAAAGAAAGAGAAAGTGATGCCCTTTGAAAGTTTTGGGGGTTGTTTAATTGATTGGAGGAGGCCAGCTAGCCATCAAGTCCTTAGTTAGAGGGACTGTTTATGACAAGATATATAAGGCATCTTTCCTTCTAGCAGCTTCACTCTTCCCTTGCGTCAAGGTAATTTCATAGTTCTTCTCTTTTTCCCCTTTTTTCCTCGTCTCTTTCTGATCCCCCATTTTCCTAGCAGGTTGTAAGCGCTTCTTCTGCTAACATCTTATTATCCTCATTCATCCTAGGTAAATCTTTTTTCTCTCACTTTTCTTAGTTTATTCATGTCTGAGGGGGGTGTATGCGAGCAAACGTATAGGATTTTGTGATCGATTTAACTACTCTATTAGATGAATACGAAGAACGTCTTGATACTTCTCACTGTGGTCTCCAAGGGCAAAGGCGAGGAGGAAGTGAGTAGTAAAAAAATGAATGTCTAGAGAGGAATCAGAAAGAAGAAAGACAGAGGATATGGTAGTTGCCTCTAGTACGGAGTCGTTTAGGATCTTCCAGTCTTATCTGGAGGAGGACATATGTGCAATTAGGTCTAGGTTTGGGATACCCGATCAATTCTTGATTCAAGCCCCCGTTTCTACTGAGCGTCCTCATTTCCCCCGAGGGTTTTGCTAGTTTCTATGTGGCCCCACTAGAAGCTGGGCTATGATTTCCTGTTCCTTCTTTCTTCGTCGATGTGTCAATTTTGTTTAAAGTGCGCTTGAGTCAACTAGTGCCGAAGGCTTTTAGTATGATTGCTGGTTTTTATATTTTGGTTAGGAATTTAGGAGAGACCTCATCAACTGCTTAATTTCACTCTTTCTTTATGTTGAAGAAAGCGAGTCCGGGCTTGTTTCATTTTACCTTTAGGGGGGATGCCCAATTTCGTCCATCTGATACCTCTATCAAAGAGTGGAAATGTCATTTTTTCTTCATATCAGCTCCTACTCCCTGGCGTTTCTCTACAACGTGGGTTTCTGTTGCCCTTGAACTCCATAGGTACACAATCCATAATTGCCCTACTCTTTTCAAGCTCCCGCTAGATAGCTTAAAAGCCTTCCAATACAACCCTCACTAGCTTGTTCACCCAGCCCTCCTTTGCTGCTATGGATTAAGTCCTAAAGAAGTCATCTTAGACACCTACTGCTAGTACAACTTCTTGTGTATTTTGATTTTATTCTTGCAAGCTTTTCTGATTTAGATGTGAGTAATTGTGCTGACATACCAATGTTTGCTATGATATAGTTCAACCAACTTTTGCAAGATAAGCTCTGAATAAGGGCAAGATCCATGGAACATGTTCCTCGTCCAAGCATCCATCTGCAAAGAGTCCCTCTTCTACCCCAGCTAGCTCAACCTCTATAGGAGATCCCAAAAACAGCATCAGGCGGAGCTTGTATCTATTCTTACTAAGCGGGCTAAGGGATTATCGGGTCCTCTAGTTCCTGTAGCCCCTAAACCATCCACATGAGCTAGGACACCTCGACCTGCTGACATAAAAGTTAAGAGGGAAAAACTCAGCCTTGGTGATGCCTAATCCTTGCTACAAAGAGATGGTGAGAGCAGTCAAGCGGCCAACGTTTTGAAAGAACTTCTTTCATCCTCTGGTAGGGTCTACCTGAACGTTATGCCTTACTGTCAAGCCATGAATTTGCCGGCTTCTCACATTAGCAAGGTAAAGAAGAAAGGAATTTTCCTTTGTTAGATATTTTGATGTGCGGAAATAATATTCCCTTAACCTATTTTACAGGCTGCCTTGCTAGCTGTGGATTTGTTCAATTGGTTGGAACAAAGGGGCAGTAGAGGAGGCCTAAAAAAAATTGGTGGAGCTGGGGAAGGAGGCGTGGGAGAAAGAACACAAGCATGAGGTCAGCCTGGCTCATCTGAGGTCGGAGATAAGTAGCCTACATCAGCACCTGGAGCAAGGCGGTGCTAAAACTCCAAGATACCCTTCTTTAGAGGAGGGTAAGAAGAAGTTATGTGGTCTAACTGGATGGATGATTTCAAGAATTCCTTGGAATTCCAGCTTTTGCCATTAGATACTGCTATAAAATATTGTTATCATGTTTATCGGACCTATGCCTGCTTGTTTGTTGATGTGGGTTATCCTCCTTTGAGCGCTTCCACCTCTTTTATGCATATTCTTGCAGGTTTTGAGTTAAGATGCATAGTGGGCCGGTCCGGGCCGGGCTAACCCAACCCAGGATCGAATTGAACTAGTAAAATATGGGTTGATTCAGCCCAAGCCTGCTTGAGAGCAAGCTAGTCTTGGGCTGGTTCTAGGAATCAATACCTAGGACCAGCCTAGCAGCGGCTCAGGACCACCTGGTCTTAGATTGGGCCTAGGTCTGGCCGATTGGACCATTTCTTTTAAGTTTATTATATATTCTTAACTATTATGTTTCTATGTATAATTTTTTGTGTGATTTAATTTATTATTTATTTATTTTAAAATACAATTATAAATTTAAGTAATTGTTCATAAGAAAACCTCAATATCATAAAAAAAAAATAAACAAGCACATTCAGACCTGATGCGAGCTTGGTTTGGGCTTGATCCCGACCTCAATCGGGTCGAACCATAGGCTGGGCCTGAGTTTAAAAATGGACCCAATTGGAGCACACATAGAGGCCTAGGACCGCCCTAAGACCGGCTATGAATATTAGTGGGCCGGTCTTGAGCTAGACTTTTTCGAGTTGGTTCGTGCCAGTCTTGGGCCGACTTGGCCTACTGTGCACCTTGAGTTTGGAGGATGCTCCTGAGCAAGATGAAGAGGTGCCGTACTAGCTGCTAGAGACCCAACTCCATGCTGCCTGAGAGGAAAAGGCTCTAGATAATCCAAAGGACCAAATTGTGAAAGATACTTTTCCCCTCAAGGTGGCCCCTCATGCTGTTGCTGATGAAGGCGTTCCTCCTCCTATTGATAAGTGAATGTTTTTTTTCTGCCATTCAGTACCTGCTTCTTTTCAAACAATATTCCCTCCTATGGTTTTGGATGATTATTTTGAGGGCACGTGATGCCTTTTGGATTCTATCTTCTCTCCTCTTCTCTTCTTGATTGTTTGCATGTTTTATACGATTCTAATCTTTGTTATTTTTAATATATCTTTCTTTCAGATTAATATTTGGCTGAGAAATACTCTGCTTGCATGTTATGTAACAATGTTCCCTGCAAGTGTTAGGATAATCTCAAGTAGGATAGGGAGGGAAGGTTTTTCAGACCCCCGCTAATGTAGGTTGAGTAGTAAAAATAAGTGCTTTATCACATACTTATCTAGATAGGTAGATAAGGCAATTTATTGACCCTAAGCAAATAAGACTCTGTTGTGGTAAACCAACAAGTTTAGGTAACTTGTTATAAAGCATGGAATATTGACCTGCTTTGCCTGGCTGATGCATGCTTACTTGTTCCAGCTCCTCTTGTTATTAGCAGGGAAGATGTTTACAGTAAATAAGTAAGGATAGAACCCCAGTGGTATATTAGCCTTAGCATTATGCTAACATAGATGTGCCAACAGAAGACAGCCAGAAACTGAAGTGAGTGTGTCAGTTGGTAGTTACTAGTATAATGTATATGCCAGCTAGTGATGGTTGAATTGGATGTAAGTGTAGGTAAGGGGTAGATTATGTTATTGTGAGTATCAGCTGACCATTATTATTATGTAAACACGTTTATCAGCCGGAAGCAACTTGTTGAAGGCACGAGCTAGCTAGGGGTGTCCTAGGTATTAGTGGGCACAAACTAGGGGCGACTTATGTAAGAGCATGCGCCAGTTAGGGACGACTTATGCAAAAACATACGACAACTAAGGACGACTTATGTAAAATTTTGCGCCAATTTGGGGTGACCTATTTGAGAGCATGCGCCAGCTAGAGATGTTTTATACATAGATAGGTGCTAGCTAGTGGTGGTAACTTTATATGAAATTTTAGCCTGTTAACAACATAAGAAAGGGGGAAAGAATTTCTTTTATTCATGTGAGAGAATGCTTGATTACAAGGATAACTAACTATAAATAGAAAGATTTGAGAAGTAAAACTTCCTCAGATTATAAGCGTTCCATGGTCGAGAAAGTTTCCTACCATCAGAGTCCTCTAGCTCGTACACACCAAATTTGATGATCTGAATGACTTTGTAAGGTCCTTCCTAATTAGAAGCTAGTTTTCCTACTGGTCCAAGAGCACCAGGTTTCCCACCCTGAATTCTCTTCTTCTTACTCATCGGTTGTAAGCATTGACCACTCTTTGTTTACATCTTTCTACGCAAGTGTGAGCATCTTCCCGTACTTCTTCCACTAGATTTAGGTAGGTTTGCAGCAGGTTGCTGTTGCTTTCCTACTCATAATGTTGGATTCTGAAGGTTTCTAGCTTAGCTTCAGCTGGAAAATGACTTCCAACCCGTAAACCAATATTCAAAGGGGTTTCTTCTATGGTAGATCTAGGATTAGTCCTGTATGTCCATTGTTAGAAATAATAACACGAGGTAAACCATACCTGTAGATTATGTTTTGCTAAAAGAATTTTAACCTTTCATTTTCTATGATCCGATTCTGCTTCCATTCACTTGATGAAATAGTCTACAACCACAATAAGGAATTTACACTGCGCTTGTGCAGCTGGAAAATGGCCTACTATGTCCATTCCCCATTAGGAGAAAGGGCAAGGTGCTGATAAAACTTTAAATGGTTCGGCGGGGACGTGATTCAGTGGAGCATGTCTCTGGCATTGCGTCTTTCTTGAGAGTTGGCCAGAAATCTCTTGCTCGTAAGTTTTTTTTTGCCAGAGCTACACTTGTTAGAGACCCACAAGATCCTTTATGTATTTTCTGCAATACCTTCTTCTCTCACCAGGCATCAGAGATAAAGTTGGGAAAAATTTCGCTTATATAGGATATCATCCAACAAAACAAATTAAGTTGCTCTACTTCTCAGGCAGACCACCTCTGTTTCATCAACAGGGAGAATTCCTTCCTTCAAGTTGTCGAGGAGCAATTTCCTCTAATCTGAATCAATTTGTAAGATGGTTATTTCAGTTTTAAGAGGAATTTTAACGAGAGTTCTTATAGTATTAGTGTAGTTCTACAGTCAGCTAAAGAACTAGCCAGTTTGGCTAAGTAATCAAGCTTGGTGTTTTATGTGCATGGAATCTTATGGAGTTAGAAGCTCTTGAGCTGGCTCCTATACTCGTTTATCTCCTAGAGGTACTCTTTCATTCATTCTTCCTGAACCTCATAGGCGCATTCTACTTGATTTGTTACTAGCTAGGAATTGGAGTAGGTGATTAAGTTCCTAGCTCTGCATCTAAGCCTATCCTGATACCTGCAAAGAGAGCCTTGTATTGATGTCATTGTTTGAGGCTTTGAAGTTAAATGTCAAGGCGTATTCCAGCTTGTTTCCCTCCGGGCTGGTGACAATACTCTGATTCCACTACCAGCAAGGGTGGAGGAGCCATCTACATGTAGCAATCATTTTTCTTTATCCTCTTCGACGACTGTTGCTTCCTTTTACAAATTCTGCTAGTGCTTTGGCCTTGATAACTGTTCTTGGTTGGTAGGATACATCATACTTGCTGAGCTCGAAAGCCTGCTTAATCATCCCACTTGAAGTTTTTTCTTTGCCCTGTTGGAATAGGTGACCAAAAGTCAAATTAGATTGACTGTTTTGAGAACTATTCAAGCAATTTTTATTTAAGTAATATTGTCCCGACGAATATGGTAAGTGTCCGTCTGTTGTGCTAACCATATTAGGTTAAGCACTGCTTTGACGTCACAACAGATGCCCATAGACCACTTAATAACCCATGTAGTTGGGTTGCGCATTGGATGTCGGCTATGAAACTAGCTTCTGGGGGTTCGTCTACAATGTTCCAAGTCGAGGACCTCAAGAGTCCTATTGAGACTTACATTGAGTATTGCTTTCATTGGATGAGTGCCGCGTTTCATCGAGGACAGACGTTGGATGTCTATGCAATTTCAGTGGGTCAATTGACAAGGTGGTCAACTAACTGAACTAAATCACGGGGATCGTCATATGGAAAGCCTTGGAGGCTTGATCGGTATGACTCCTATCCCCAACTTTGATAGTACGGGAGTAGTCCTCAAACTTGAGGAATCACGACAGTCACGTGCATACATTGACTGTATCTTAGGTCTGTGCGAGAGGTAATTGTATCATAGACATGATCATCATAAGCCTTATCCAATGCAGTCGGAGTGAGTTCCAAGAAGAGAATCCGTCCCCTGTCAAAACGTGACAGATGTATCTCTTATGCACTTGGAGATGTGTTTATGCTCTATAAACCTATGGCTACAGTAATTGGTCGAGCAATTTGGCGTAACACGATCTCAAGTATTAAGCATATATGCTTAGTCCAGGATGGGAGCCGATACCTAATTCCATGCCCTAGACTAAGGCCGGAGACAGCAGATGGAAGGACCGTACCCTTATAGACTCGAGAGCCTAAAAGTTCACATGGAGATGCATTTATTCTCTATAAACCTGTGGCCACAGTCATTGATCGAGCAATTTGACGTAAAACGATCTCAAGTATTAAGTATAGATGTCTAGTCCAGGATGGGAGCCGATACCTAATTCCATGCCCTAGACTAAGGCCGGAGACAGTAGATGGAAGGACTGTACCCGTATGGACTCGAGAGCCTAAAAGTTCACATAGATATTCGCCAAGTCTCTAGTGCCATGGACTGTTGCTAGACGGCCACCCACGGTGGCGGGCTTTCTTGATCAAGGGTTGATAGATAATTATTAATTAAATTAAATCTAATTAATAATAGTGTTTGACACTAGGCCAAGCCTAGTTGAAAGTGGACCTAAAGAGTCACATACAAATCACCAAGAAGGGACAAGGAATTAATTGAGAATTAATTCTGTAAGTAATTAGATTACTTATAAATGAGAGGGATCCATTAGATGGAGGAACCTAAGAATAAATGAATAGGATTAATTTATATTGGGCTTGCCCTTATTATTTAATAATTGAATTAGATATATGATAGGATTAATTCGGTGGATTTTAATTAAATTGAATTTAGTTAAAATTATTTGGACCTAGTATTTTATCTTAATAAAATTTGCCAAGCACCTAATTAAAAGTTGTTGAAAATTTCTAGGAAAGGAAATAATCGACTAACAATTTTACTTTTGCAAAGTGCTATGTTAGTCATTTTTTATTTGGAATAAAGAATTTATTACCTTATGGATTGTAAATGAACCTAGACACATTCTAGTGCATCCATACAAGGTATATATATGTATATTAGTTATTTGGAATAATTAATGAAAACATAACATAACACAAAAATAATTTCCTACCCTAGAAGCCCCATTCGGCCACCCCCTCTCTCAAGAACACTTGGTGTGTTCTTTTTCTCCCTAATTCTTTTCTAGCAAATTAAATTGAGGGATCCCATATTTTGGTGTGGTGTGGACTTGTCCTTAGAGGGCTTCTATGTTGAAGTCTCGCGTGAACGGATCAAATGAAGGAGGTTTGAAGTAAATCAAGCAAAGAGGTAATTCTTGATTTATGATTTTTGTATCTCTCGTTTTAATTTTACCATTAGCCACATTTAGTTTTATTATTTTTATTATTAACTACATGGAACGTCCGAAAACTCCAAGGGTACACCCCTTGGAGTCATGGTCTTATTACGTTTCGATTTTAATTTACGAAACTTTATATTATCGCTTCCGCTTGTGCATTCTTGAACCAATCCACTCGCATTTTCATTGCTTTCATACCCAATGTTGCTCATAGTGGAGCATTAGTACGTACGAAAATGGAATGCGATAGGAAATAAGGACGTAATTTATGTGTTATTATTAAAGCGAAAGCTAATTAGGTATCATTGTTCAGTTCCATGTAATAGCTAACTCACGTAGTAGATGGGCTTTTAGTGCCCTTCATCTTCCTTGATGAGTACAGAGCTTACTGTGTGCTAACCCACGACTAAATATAGGTATAAGGGCTTGCTTGGTGTTGGCTTAGTAAGCAAGGGCAAGTTAGCCGGGTAAGTTTTTAAATCTTGGAAAGCCTGCTGGCACGACTCATCCCAAGCGATGTTTTTGGTTTCCCTAAGAGCCTTGAAGAATGGCAAGTTGCACGCTACTGAGCAGGATATGAATCTGCTAAGAGATGCTATATAGCCAGCTAGTTTTTGAACCTCATTGAGGCTAGTTGGAGGTTTCATCTCTTAGATAGCTCAGATTTTATCTGGGTTGGCCTCGAACCCCTTCTCGATGACCATGTATCTTAAGAATCTGCCACTTTGGACCCCGAATGTGCACTTAGCTGGGTTCAGCTTCATGCAATACCTCCTTAGTATGTTAAATGTCTTAGGTAGGTCATTGATGTGTTGTTCCATTTATCGGCTTTTCACCAACATGTCATTGACATACACTTCTATATTATGCCCTAGTTGTTCTTGAAACATGCGGTCTACTAGGCGTTGGTATGTAGCACCTGCATTTTTCAGCCTGAAGGGCATAACAATATAACAATAGGTCCCTGGTCATCAGGGTTGAGCATAATTTGGTGATAACCCTGTGAGACATCTATTAAACTCAATAATTCATAAACAGAGGTGGAGTCCTTCAGTTGGTCTATATGGGGTAAAGGGTAGAAATCTTTAGGGCATGCGTTATTGATATCTCGAAAATCAATATGCATGTGCCATTTATTACTTGGCTTGGGCACCAACACCATATTTGATAACCATTCTGAAAAATTGAATTTCCTAATTGTGACCTACTACTAGCAGTTTACTTACCTCTTCTTGTATGACTTTGTTCTTTTTAGACATTAAATGTCTCTTCTTTCGCTTCACTAGAGGGAAGGTTGGATCTAAGGTATGATTTCTATGCTTAGTAATTCCTCAGTCTGTTGTACCCGAGCAAGAATTGCATCTTTCTTATTATTGTACTAGATAGGGCTTCCGTTATTTTCCCCGTTGGGAGGGTCTACGTCCATCTTCCCGCTACTTCCTCTTATGGCCTCAACATAATATTTTTGTGCTGTGTAGTGGTCGCCTTTGGATTCTCCTACCTTGGCTTCTCCTACCTACAAAGTGTTTAGAGCAGGTTGCCCTAGAATCATGTTGTATGCTGACGACATGTTTACAATCGAGAAACGGATCATCCTAGTCCTTTTAGTTTACCACACAAATGCATGGGTCTAGACCAACATTTGGGTCAAGTTTCATAGAATTCTGAAAACGTTCAAAATTTAGCCGTTTTGCACGTTTTATTAAAGTAATTTTGTTTCCCTTTTATACTCACTTGTAGTTATTATAATGCTTAGCAAATTTACCATACAAATGCAGGGTCTAGACTAACATTTTGGTCAAGTTTCGTGGAATTTTAAGAACGTTCAAAATTTAGCTGTTTTGCACAGTTTTATTAAAGAAAGTTTCTTTCCCTTTTACGCTAACTTGTAGTAGTTATTACGCTTACCGAATTTACCACACAAATGCATGGGTCTAGACTTACGTTTGGTCAAGTTTCGTGAAATTCTGAGAAAGTTTAAAATTTAGCTGTTTTACACGATTTTATTAAAGAAAGTTTGTTTCTCTTTCATACTAACTTGTAGTTATTATTACGCTTAGAAAATTTACCACACAAATGCATGAATTTAGACCTACATTTGGCTCAAATTTTTGGAATTCTTAGAACGTTCGAAATTTTACTAAAGAAAGTTTGTTTTCATTTCATACTAACTTGTAGTTATTATCACGCTTAGCAAATTTACCACACAAATGCATGGGTTTAGACCTACGTTTGGGTCAAGTTTCATTCAATTATGAGAACGTTCAAAATTTAGCTGTTTTACACGTTTTTATTAAAGAAAGTTTGTTTCCCTTCATACTAACTTATAGTTATTATTACGCTTAGCAAATTTACCACACAAATGCATGAGTCTAGACCTACGTTTGGGTCGAGTTTTGTGAAATTCTTAGAACGTTCAAAATTTAGCTGTTTTACACCGTTTTATTAAATAAAGTTTGTTTACCTAGCTTTTATACTACCTTGTAGTTATTATTACGCTTATCAAATTTACCAAACAAATGCATGGGACTGGACGTACTTTTGGGTCAAGTTTCTAGAATTCTTAAAATGTTCAAAATTTAGCTGTTTTACACGGTTTTAATAAAAAACGTTTGTTTCCCTTTCATACTAACTTATAGTTATTATTACGCTTGGCAAATTTACCACACAAATGCATGGGTTTAGACCAACATTTGGGTCAAGTTTTATGGAATTCTGAGAACGTTCGAAATTTATCGGTTTTAGACGGTTTTATTAAAGAAAGTTTGTTTCCTTTTCATACTAACTTGTAATTTTTATTATGCTTAGCAAATTTACCACACAAATGCAGGGGTCTAGACCAACGTTTGGGTCACCTTCGTGAAATTATGAGAATGTTCAAAATTTATCTGTTTTACACGATTTTATTAAAAAAAGTTTGTTTCCCTTCTACGCTAATTTGTAGTTGTTATTACGCTTACCGAATTTACCACACAAATGCATGGGTCTAGACCTACGTTTGGTCAAGTTTCGTGGAATTCTGAAAAAGTTTAAAATTTAGTTGTTTTACACGGTTTTATTAAAGAAAGTTTGTTTAGCTTTCATACTAACTTGCAGTTATTATTACGCATAGCAAATTTACCACACAAATTCATGTGTCTAGACCTACATTTGGGTCAAGTTTCATGGAATTTTGGGAAAATGTTCAAAATTTAGCTGTTTTACACGGTTTTATTAAAGAAAGATCGTTTTTCTTTCATACTAACTTGTAGTAATTATTACGCTTAGCAAATTTACCACATAAATGCATGGGTCTACACTTACGTTTAGGTCAACTTTCGGTGCAATTCTGAGAACGTTCAAACTTTAACTATTTTACCCATTTTTATTAAAAAAAGTTTGGTTTACCTTTCATACTAACTTATAATTGTTATTACGCTTAACAAACTTACCACACAAATGCATGGGTTTAGACCTACGTTTGGGTCAAGTTTCATGAAATTCAGAGAACATTCAAAATTTTGCTGTTTGACACGGTTTTATCAAAGAAAGTTTGTTTCCCTTTTATACTAACATGTAGTTATTAGTACGCTTAGCAAATTTACCACACAAATGCATGGGTCTAGACATACGTTTGGGCCAAGTTTCGTAGAATTCTGAGAATGTTCATAATTTAGCTGTTTTGTACGGTTTTATTAAAGCAAGTTTGTTTTTCTTTTATACTAACTTGTAGTTATTATTACCCTTTAACAAATTTACTATACAAATGCATGGGTCTAGACCTATGTTTAAGTCAAGTTTCGTGAAATTCTAAGAACGCTCAAAATTTAGCTGTTTTACACGATTTTATTAAAGAAAGTTTATTTTCCTTTCATACTAACTTTTAGCTATTATTATGCTTACCAAATTTACCACATTTAGACCTACGTTTGGGTCACGTTTCGTGGAACTCTGAGAACGTTTAATATTTAGCTGTTTTACACGTTTTTATTAAAGAAAGTTTGTTTTCCTTCCATACTAACTTGTAGTTATTATTATGCTTAGTAAATTTACCACACAAATGCATGCATGGGTTTAGGTCTACATTTGGATCAACTTTCGTTGAATATTGAGAACGTTCAAAATTTAGCTGTATTACACGATTTTATTATAGAAAGTTTATTTTCCTTTCATACTAACTTGTAGTTATTATTACGCTTACCAAATTTACCACACAAATGCATGGGTTTAGACCTACGTTCGGGTCAAGTTTCGTGGAATTCTGAGAACGTTAAAAAAATTTAGCTGTTTTACACGATTTTATTGAAGAAAGTTTATTTTTCTTTCATACTAACTTGTAGTTATTATTACGCTTACTGAATTTACCATATAAATGCATGGGTTTAGACCTATGTTTGAGTCAAGTTTCGTGGAATTCTGAGAACGTTCAAAATTTAGCTATTTTACACATTTTTATTAAAGAATGTTTATTTTTCTTTCATACTAGCTTGTAGATATTTTTACGCATACCAAATTTACCACACAAATGCATGGGTTTAAACCTATGTTTGAGTCAAGTTTCGTGGAATTCTGAGAACGTTCAAAATTTAGATGTTTTACACGTTTTTATTAAAGAATATTTGTTTTCCTTTCATACTAGCTTGTAGTTATTATTACGCTTAGAAAATTTACCATACAAATGCATGGATTTAGATCTACATTTGGGTCAGGTTTCGTAAAATTTTGAGAACGTTCAAAATTTAGCTGTTTTACACGATTTTATTAAAGAAAGTTTATTTTTCTTTCATACTAACTTGTAGTTATTATTACTCTTACCAAATTTACCACATAAATGCATGGGTCTGGACCTACTTTTGGGTCAAGTTTCATGAAATTCTGAGAACGTTCAAAATTTAGTTGTTTTACACGTTTTTATTAAAGTAAGTTTGTTTTCCTTTCATACTCGCTTTTAGTTATTATTACGCTTAGTAAATTGACCACACATATGCATGGGTTTAGATCTACATTTGGATCAAGTTTCGTGGTATTCTAAGAACGTTCAAAATTTAGTTGTTTTACACGTTTTATTAAAGAAAGTTTGTTCCACACTAACTTGTAGTTATTATTACGCTTAGCAAATTTACCACACGAATGAATGGGACTAGACTGACTTTTGGGTCAAGTTTCTGGAATTCTTAAACGTTCAAAATTTAGCTGTTTTACACGGTTTTATTAAAAAGAGTTTGTTTCTGTTTCATACTACTTGTAGTTATTATTACACTTAGAAAATTCACCATACAAATGCATGGGTCTAAACCTACGTTTGAATCAAGTTACGAAAACTCTGAGAACGTTCAAAATTTAGCTGTTTTACACAATTTTATTAAAGAAAGTTTATTTTCCTTTCATACTAACTTGTAGTTATTATTACGCTTACCAAATTTACCACACAAATCCATGGGTCTAGACCTACGTTTGGGTCAAATTTAATAAAATTCTGAGAACGTTCAAAATTTAGTTGTTTTACACGTTTTTATTAAAGAAAGTTTGTTTTCCTTTCGTACTAGCTTATAGTTATTATTACGCTTAGTAAATTGACCACACAAATGCATGGGTTTAGATCTACATTTGGATCAAGTTTCGTGAAATTCTAAAAACATTCAAAATTTAGTTGTTTTACACGTTTTATTAAAGAAAGTTTGTTTACCTTCCACACTAACTTGTAGTTATTATTACGCTTAGCAAATTTACCACACAAATGCATGGGACTAGATTGACTCTTGGGTCAAGTTTCTGGAATTCTTAAATATTCAAAATTTAGCTGTTTTACACGGTTTTATTAAAAAAAGTTTGTTTCTGTTTCATACTACTTGTAGTTATTATTACACTTAGAAAATTTACCACACAAATGCATGGGTCTATACCTACGTTTGGAAGTTACTGAAATTCTGAGAACATTCAAAATTTAGTTGTTTTACACGGTTTTATTAAAGGAAGTTTGTTTTCCTTTCATACTAACTTGTAGTTATTATCACACTTAGCAAATTTACCACACAAATGCTTGGGTCTAGACCTACGTATGGGTCAAGTTTCGTGGAATTTTGAGAACGTTCAAAATTTAGCTGTTTTACACGGTTTTATTAAAGAATGTTTATATTCCTTTCATACTAACTTGTAGTTATTATTACGCTTAGCAAATTTACCACACAAATGCATGGTTATAGACCTACGTTTGGATCAAGTTTCGTGAAATTTTGAGAACGTTCAAAATTTAGCTAGTTTATACGTTTTTATTAAAGAAAGTTTGTTTTCTTTCATACTAGCTTGTAGTTATTATTACACTTAGTAAATTTACAACACAAATGCATAGGTTTAGATATACATTTGGGTCAAGTTTCGTGAAATTCTGAGAACGTTCAATATTTAGCTGTTTTACACGCTTTATTAAAGAAAGTTTATTTACCTTCCATACTAACTTGTAGTTATTATTACCCTTAGCAAATTTACCACACAAATGCATGGGACTAGACCTACTTTTGGGTCAAGTTTTTGGAATTCTTAAAACGTTCAAAATTTAGCTGTTTTACACGGTTTTATTAAAAAAAGTTTGTTTCCCTTTCATACTAACTTGTAGTTATTATTATGCTTAGAAAATTTACCACACAAATGCCCATGTCTAGACCTACGTTTGGATCAAGTTTCTGAAATTCTGAGAACATTCAAAATTTAGCTGTTTTACACTGTTTTATTAAAGGAAGTTTGTTTTTCTTTCATACTAACTTGTAGTTATTATCATGCTTAGCAAATTTACCACACAAATACTTGGGTCTAGACCTACATTTGGGTCAAGTTTCGTGAAATTTTGAGAACGTTCAATATTTAGCTGTTTTACATGGTTTTATTAAAGAAAGTTTATTTACCTCTCATACTAACTTGTAGTTATTATTACGCGTAGTAAATTTACCACACAAATGCATGGGTATAGACCTACTTTTGGGTCAAGTTTCGTGGAATTATGAGAACGTTCAAAATTTAGTTGTTTTACACGTTTTTATTAAAAAAAGTTTATTTTTCTTTCATACTAGCTTGTAATTATTATTACGCTAAATTTACCACACAAATGCATGGGTTTAGACCTGTATTTGGGTTAGGTTTCGTGCAATTCTGAGAACGTTCAAAATTTAGTTGTTTTACACAGTTTTATTAAAGAAAGTTTGTATCCTTGTCATACTAACTTGTAGTTATTATTACATTTATGTGGTCATTTTTAATTACAACATTTTTTGTGATTGCAATTTACGCTAGAATGTCTTTTTTTTTTTTTTTGGTGAAACAAATATGCTAAAGAATGCTCTCATTATATCAAAGCATACCAATATAATTATTTTTTTCCAATATTTTGTGATTGCAATTATGCCAATATGTCCATTTTATTAAAATAGTTTTTGTTGTAATTTATGCGAATGAGGCTCCCATTATATTTATGCATGCGTGATAATTGCATAACAATATCTGTTCATTTGCAATCTTTGTTGAGAATATTTGCAATATAATTTTTGTGATATGAACATGCATGTGGACATTGACATTTTGGTGTTCATGTATTATATGAGTATTTTAGTATTATGAAGATAATTTGTGAAAATAGTTGTAATTAATGCAGTATCCACAATTTTTTCTAGATTGATGTAGTAGGCCTTGTAAATTATGTTTTTTTTTTCTTTTTTTGAATAATGTTGTAGGTCTTATATCAATGTAATTTATATTTTTTCGAGACAATGTATTTGTTAGGCCAATTTCTGGGGTAGACCATGTACTTATTTTTATTGGGGAAATATATCACTATTTACCAACATAGGGTCAAATTATCTCAACATGATGCACTAAACGTTAGTGTAGCCCATGCAGGGTGATTATGTCTTATTTTATTCAAATTTCACATTGCAAGCATGTGGCATTTTTTTATGTATATGATTTTCGGTAGTAATATTCCATTTCAGTTGGAAATGCGTTTATGTCGTAATTGAATAACGAATTAAGAAAATCTAAATAATAATAATAAATAAAAGAAGGCGCTACTGACTTTGTTACAGATGTCTTACCTCTTCATGATAAGTAAATATTTTATTATGACTTTTACTCAGTGAAAGATGATTACTAGTTAAGTCATGAAATTTTCGATTTTGCTTGGTATAAAGAAATAATAAATAAATTACTTGGATCTAGAATGAAATATAAATAAATTTCTTAACATTGTCGCTAGACGCTAACAAAATTAATATGGATCAAGTAAAATTTGTACATTTGTTAGTTAAGTTGCAAACTCTAGATATTATTGGAGAGTTGTTAAGCTTTATTATTAAATTTCAACTCACCTTTCCTTAAGTTACTAATTGAACTGACTTGTAGATATCTAATTTTTTCTTCAACTAAAGAAACCGTCAAATTTGGGGTTGATTTTTAGAGTTGAAAATATAAAATTAATGCACTTGTTGCTTATGTTGGACCAACTAAAGTGTTGTCAAATTAAACAAAGAGAAATGCGAACTTCATCTACGAAAATCGTATCACTTTTGTATAGGCAAGTGACACTAACAAATGTCAAAGTGCTATAAAAAAAATTGGTCACTTTGCTCGTAATTAAACTAAGAGGAAGTTTAACTAAGTAAAAGCTCTCTTATTGGTTTTGCTAGAGTCTCCAAATATCTCCTTAGATTGTGGTAAGACCGAGCACATAATTGGAGATTGAGAAAATATTATTGTTATCAATGTTGTGAACTAATAAAGAAAATTATGGCGTAGTGCGCAAGAGGAGGCATTGAGTGCCAACCCGTGCTCATTAATCGATATGAGCTCTACTCTTTAAGAGTCATGTAAAAAGCAAGGGGGCTACTCTAAAGAGTTGTGCAAAAGATTGAGTGCCAACCCACGCTCATTAATCGATATGAGCTCTACTCTTTAAAAGTTATGTAAAAGGCAAGAGAGCTACTCGAAAGAGTTGTGAAAAAGGCACTAGTAACCTGATATAATCTAATTGAAGTTGAAAGCATTTTTAAGACTACCGTTATGTGCTTTGACTTATCCATCCTAAATGCATTTTTGACTTGCATGCATTTATATTCCTTCTTTCATTTCGTATGTGATGGTATATGAGGTTCTGAGAATGACCATGTTAGCTAGAACAGTTGGTTAACTAGCTAAAAAGTTATTCTCCCTTGAGCTTGACCATGTTAGCTAGAGGAGGCCACATGATTCACTCGCTAAAGAGTTATTGTTCTTAATATTGAACATGTTGGCTGGAGCAGGCCACTTCACTTACCTTCATTATAACTCTTTCTAGCGAAAAAAGTTTGTTGGAAAATAAAGAAGGCTACTCAAAAACTTCTAAAACTTGTCCACTAAATGCATGCGGACTAAGAGGCATTGAATGATGCAATTATATTTCTCACGTTATTGGTCACTACAATCCCATCTCACCAATTAAAAGCGCTAGTATTAGTGATTTTTTACAAGGGTAGGAATTATAGGATAGAAACATTATGGTTCCATGTACTCACATGTAGTGACAGTATCATGTCTGATTATGTTACACAAATACTAAGTAATGTAGATGCAAAGCAATCATGATTCCAAACTTTTAGTAGCAATATGAGCTTGCAAAAGGACAAGAATCTAACATTTTTAAAAATGTCTAGAAATTTTTTGCGCAAGATCACTTTGCATTTCACTTGGATAGATGCAATTTTTAATGCATCCTACAAATAAGAAAAAGTGCCTCTACGAAGTTTTTCAACTCTTGTTAATATGGTAGCAAGTATATGACATGTTCCTAATTAACAAGATATGAGTAAAAAATTATTGAGAAATTAGTCGTGCACTCTAAATTTCTTAAGAGGAACCTTTTTGAGACATGTGAGGTCAATGGGAATCTTAACTATAAGTATGGTGATCCTTACAGAAGGCGCTCGTTTCTTTGCAATGATGATATTTTATTCATCTCAAGTTGCAAGAGATAATCGAAGTAACTCAAAATTCAGCGGGAGTGTCTGACTAGAATAATCATTCTCAAATTCCACAAATACAGCGAGAATATTAAAAGTGTTCCCCATTGTCTATATGAGACTGAATGGGTATCCTCCACAATTATTATGTGGATGTTGATGAGTCAAGTTTGAAGAATTGACTTTTGTTAACACTTCAAGTGGACAACTGCTTAAAGAGAATTGATAACCCTAATGACTAAGAACGAAGCTAAGACTGTAGGTTGATCTTCTATTTACGTACAAGATCATTGAAAACATGTGGTTTCTAAAGGATAAACACAAATTAGATAGTTTATAAAGGTCAACTAACAAAAAACTAATTATGCCTACTTGAAAGGTGTAGTTTTGAGACATTCTTCATGAGAGGTGAGAATTGTTTGAATTTGCCATAGCTACTATCACCACTTTCATTTAGATGTGCCTAGCTGATGATAGTTGACATATCCAAATGAGAATTTGACATTAGGATCAATGTGGATCTTTAGCTTATTCAAGCAATGGGGCAAGCAGAAGTTTGATGCTTGGAAGCTCTATTTATAACTTTAATTATTGTCCAAGTAGTGATAATATCAATTCCATCGTACTACTATTTGATAGGCTTAATAACGATGATTGAGATGATCACCAAATATATCAAGATAGTAAGAGAATCTAGCTCTCAGTACTATGTGGGTGGAAAAGATTAATGGCTAGAAGTGATGTGGAGATTTTGTCAAATAGAGTAGTTGTCTTTCACATAGACATAGGAGAAAGTATTGATACATACTTAGTGATTTAGATACTAAGGTTGTATTTCTCTCATACTATTCTTATTGATACTCCATAATCATAGCTTTCTTATCTAAATGAGATGCCTTCAAATTTAAAGAAGAAAAAAATGCTAGTGAGTTCTAGTTGAGTAGGCTGTAGAATGTTTGATACACAATATGTGTGCTCAACAAATCTTATATTTAAACAATTAGAATAGTGAGTAGACATCAAAATGATCTTTAGTGCACATTGTGTGCGCAACCAAGTGATCAATAGGACATCTATGAATGTAGTCTAAGATCAACTGAAGACTATTTGGTCATGATGCATACTGCGATGCACATATGTGAGACTTTGTATCCTTTAGGTGCAAGTATTGTTGGAGGAACTAGTATACAGATACTAGATATTATTGATGAGATATTCACATTAAGTTGTTCTCCAATATGTTGTACAAGCGGTATGATCACTTATTCCTTACACCTAGCCTTGGTATGTGTGAAGACATGCTAGTGGTAAAGAATTATGTAGAACTTGATTCATGTGACTTCTGAGAACATGCAATTGGTATTGAATTGTGAAATGTCACTAGGCCCTGATTGGCCCTCTCACACTAGCAATTGCCCTGGCACTGCGAGAGCAAGCGGGATGAGACTTAAAAGATCATTTCGCATAAATGAATCATGTAATTGATCACCTTCACTTGACAAGTGGGAAGGATAATAAACAGTCGTCTTAGCTAGAGGGATTAAGATGAGATCATATATTGATCAATTATGAAGTATGTCAGCACTTAAGAGAGTGACTATCTGTTAATGTGCAAGTTAAGTGCTTGGATAGCGAGGACTTAGGTTCATATGATGTTAAGAGCGGTAACATGCCCAAGTTAAACGATAACATGCCCAATTCATGTGACTTGTGAGAACATGCAATTGGTATTGAATTGTGAAATGTCACTAGGCCCTCATTAGCCCTCTCACACTAGCAATTGCCCTGGCACTGCGAGAGCAAGAGGGATGAGACTTAAAAGATCATTTCGCATAAATGAATCATGCAATTGATCACCTTCACTTGACAAGTGGGAAGGATAATAAATAACGAACAGTCGTCTTAGCTAGAGGGATTAAGATGAGATCATATATTGATCAATTATGAAGTATGTCAGCACTTAAGAGAGTGACTATCTGTTAATGTGCAAGTTAAGTGCTTGGATAGCGAGGACTTAGGTTCATATGATGTTAAGAGCGGTAACATGCCCAAGTTAAATGGGAACTCCATCATTACATGTATTCATGCTACATGTGCTTTGTTACGACCTTTTATAGGCAGTGACTAAATTCATCTTGACTTCTTCACTATGTGAACCATATTGTTTCTTATACCCTTTAGGACTCTCGACCATGTCATGAGGCATAAGCTTGACAATGCTACTTTAGTATGATATCCAATGGACATGAGTGATTCGGTCTGTTGGAGTATGTCTAGGAAAGCTATCAAGACCAAGCTGATTGGTATGGGAGGCTGAGAAAAAAGTAAGTTGTTAATGCACTTGTGTTCTATTGTTCATAGCCCGAGCGACTGTGTTGGAGAATGTCCGACAAGTCATGAACATAGATACATATTTGAGGGAATTAAGCATGCCCTATTTATTGAGTGATCTAGAGAGCTTGATTAAGTGCAACCATATAGTTTGGGGTACATATAAGTTGAGTTGAAGGGTTATGTTAGTTCGATGATGACTTGATAAAACTCTCCTTATTGTTCCTTATCGCTTGGTCGCACACCTCATTTCCTGTATGAAGGGTACATGAGATTGAGAATTTGAGATGATGAGTATCGTGGAGATAGTCAAATATGTATGAGCGGGGGAGGTTGAATATTGGGTCGAGTTAGTCGACCCATCACCCAATATGCATCCACATTTGAGGTAGAATTTGACCCAAATACATGTGGGATAAGGACTCCTGTGGAATTTGTGATCTTCCAATTATATATTAGGATATGGACTCTTCTTGGAGATAAGGTTTGAGTACACCTATAAATAGAGTACATGATTGTTATCAAAGTACATAACACAGAAATACAAATGAGTTGATCACAATACTCTCCCAAATACTCTCTCTATATATTTCTCTCTATGTTCTTTCTTGGAAAATCACTATAGATTTCATGGATTTGAGGTGTGTAAACCAACAGATTACTCTGGTTGTAATCCACCAACACGAGTAAGGTTTGTTCGTAGTTTGCACAAGACTTGGAGCAAGATCTAATGTGGGGTAGATCTTGAAAATGTTCGTGGGAGATCTTGAAAGTATTCATGGGGTAACTTCAAATCAAACAAGAAAAACGATGTGTTCTTAATCCACTAAGGCATGGGCTTATAGACGAGGCGGATCCGAATATGTGGATCAACATAATTTCACTAAGGTTATACATAATTATACGCCTATGTGATTCTATATTTGTGTGCACGTCATTATTTATTATATGCAAGATTAATTTATGAGATAATTATATAAATTATTCATTGTTTTTTTTCCAACAAATTAAAGAGATTGTTCGCTATATACAACAAAATTTGTGTTGGATTGGCGACAAAAAATATTTTCCTTAGAATATATTTGTAGAAGTCACCATTTTGGTGAAACTTGCGACGATCATCAATATATACTGCGATGGGAATTGCAATGGGCTAATGACAAACTAAATATAGCCATTACAGTCCCACACTTACGAGTACATTCACAAACGAATTTGCTATTGCATGTAGTATATACGTGGAGAATGTGTCAGTGACCAATAATTTTCAGTCCAATTGGACAAGACAGCAAATGTAATTCTTTATATTTGTCGCATATTCGACAAGACTCTTCTAAACATTGCCACGAAAATTTTGGCATCGCAAGTCTTGCCCTATGTGTTAGGTGGCAAAAGTTTCAATCACTTGGCGATGAATGTTTGCAATGGAGTCGGCATGGGTCACAATCTCTCTACTGATTTGCTGCAACGTTGCCAACTTGTAAATTTCCTTGAGTACGGTGTTGTCACAAATCTATTGTACATTTGCTACATAGGTTGGTCGTTGCAAATGTAGTCTGAAAATTTTCACAGAATTTCTTGTTGAAATCAATTGCAATGCATTGCCGATGGTTTAGCCACGACATCTTCTCTCGCCATACCAACGAAACTTGCGACAAACATGTCGCAACCAATTATCATGGTCTTGCCACGAATATATTAGTGAATGGGACAATCCATCGCGGATCAACCTAATTGCTCTTTGCAAATTTATTTCATTACAAAATGTACAACCGAGGATAAAATTGAAAATGTCAACTTTCAACAATCTTCAGGATAAGAAAACATATAGGAAGTACATTTTGGAAGACCTACTAATGATCACTTCTTGAAATTGGACTTTCAGCACAAAAGAAGTTCCGCCTATGATGTAATATAACAGTTCATACCTGATACACCCTACCACAATCACAGTTAATAGGAGACTGATGGCACAACTATCATACGATTTTCTCGATCAAAAGGTTCATAAATTCCGACCGTGAACTGGCCAAAAGAGAAGTGCAAGAGAACCAAAAACCAAAGAGGCCAATGAGACCTTAATCCTCCTGCAACTAGTGATGCCTAATGTTTTTTATATATACCGCCACCACAACCACATCAATATACGAAGTATAATCAGTTTTCGTTACAGTGGATTCCTATTCACATCTTTGTACAGCAAATATCGTGACTTTGTCTTGCCAAGTGCAGCATACCTGAAAATAAATAAAGTTGTCAAATTAACAACAATTTTCATGCTGCTCACGTGGGTAATAAATTACATGTGGTATAAACCATTTGATTATAATATGACAACAGTATAAAGTGAAATAGTGACATCACGATGATGATCTAACAGCATATTATCCGTATTCGCTACTACTCACGAACAACTTATTGTCAAAGAGCTTTGACACCCTTTACTCACCATTGAGGCACAAACGGAGCCATCCAAATTGTATCACCAGCTTGAATCGGATACCTGATGGATTCACATATTTCATAGAAGTTAAGACAAACATATTTCTGCCATCAATAAGGTATATATACAGAGAACAACAATCTAAATGAAAACTGTTGCCCACTACAACAAGCACTAAAGAAAAACGTTTTTAATGAAAGTGGAGCCTTAAATGCCTCGACTGTACTAGTAATACCAGCTGTAGGCATGAAGGACTTGTTAATCACGCAATATTTATCCTAAAAGGTTGGAATGTCAAGATGCACGTATAGATGCTAGCTTGTATACATTATATAGATAGTACAGAATTGAAAAGTTACCAGATGCTGAATACGGAAAAGTTACCATAGTTTATGAAGTTTCACTATCGCATATAGAGGCAATGATGCAAAGAAATGCATTCAGAATATTAACTCGAGTTTTTTCCACTATAGCACAAATTGTAATTATATGACATGCCACAACTGCATGTCTAGTGTATAAGAGGTTGCGGCAAGTTCGTTGCACTTGCAAGAAATATGCTATTGAGCACTCCCCTTAAAGTATACACCAATTATATGTCAAGCGTAATTTACTCGCTCACCATATGATTAGCTTGGATTTGACTGAACCTATTTCAGGCTAGAATTGCCTAGTTATTGGTGCTTGTCGTTTCAATGTCTTTGAGATTAAGAAACTATTCGAACTTCAGTTTTCAAGAAGTAACATCATTTGATTATGATGGAATTTATTTCATACCAGCTATCACCTAACCGGTATATGCCTTGCCCCTCCAACAGCAACAGACCGTGCTGGTTATAGTGTACTTCCTGCAAACATGCCAAACGAGCAAGAGTAAACAGGAATATTCAACATTCTTTTATTTCTTATGTTTAGAATCAAGGTAATTACATCAGATAATTGTGGAACCCAAATAGGGACTTGACTGTCATTCAAAGTTTTCCATTTATTGATGAAATAAAATCTAGAAAAAAAATTATTAAGGAGTGCGAAGAAGAAGACAAGATTACAATAAACAATCATGGAATTCAAGAATTCCTCCATCAGCTTCTCACAGGAAATATATTGAATATCAGAGAAACAAGCAAACAAGCATGTCCATCTTTCTAGGACAAATATGAATTAGCTCCAATGATGTTACATAAATTTACAGCTTTGATGTCATTAAACATATTAAACATCACTTTGTTGTGCAGACTATACCTTTACATTGAGGAATTCTCCTGGTTGAAAATCCATGATCTGCCACAGCAATAAGTTCATTAAAAATATAATAGCCAAATAGTACGATCTAATTCTGGGAAAATATGGTTAATGGCAAATAAGCTTCGTTATGAACAGAAAAATCCTTAAAATAAATGAACAAAAACATCTAAACAAGAAATGAAGCACAGAAGATTTTAAGGTAAGAGGTCGAGATCATTTCCATCATTTTGGAGAAAATGCACAAGACAAAGTAGAGGGTACTTTTTGAGCAAATTCAGGACATTAATTATCATTAGTTAGTATTTAAAACTTGACTTATGAAACCAAA
The DNA here is from genome assembly GCF_026168435.1 of Sesamum indicum. NCBI lineage: Eukaryota > Viridiplantae > Streptophyta > Magnoliopsida > Lamiales > Pedaliaceae > Sesamum > Sesamum indicum. The sequence goes on from NC_142668.1 coordinate 5,216,071, forward strand.
CACTAAGTGAATCAAGAATATGTGACGGCTCAATAAATTTAAGATGAAATTAATTGAAGCCACAACTTACATGAATGTTGAAATCATAAGGCAAAGAGGTGGGAAGAAGCTTCCTGAGCTCAAAAACCTGAGCAGGTGGAGAGAAAACATGAGATACTTTAAAATATATAAGCACCAATCAGAGAAATATACTTTTTGTCCTCTCTCTGCCTAAAGACTTTTTGGGAGATGAATTACAGGAAAGACTGTATTATAAACAGGAACCACTGCGACAATACGTCATGTTACCTCCCCCGGAGTTTCCAGAAGAGGCTGCTTATTTGTTGAACTGATAATCTGCTCAGTTGTATGATTTTCCAAATAGTCATACCTGAGACAAAGAGAACTTTGGGTGTTAAAGTTCTACAAAATGGTGAAGTTATTTGTCTCACATCATTTAGTCAATTCTTGCAATCAGATAGGTTTTTGTTAACACATCATCATAATAGGTTCCATAAGGCCCATAAAAATGTACGTTACAGCAAAAAAAACCAACAACGTGATAAACAGGACATGAAAGAATGTTTGTAGGAGAAAGATTTATTAACAAGAAACCTTCTTTCAAATATCACAAGAGTGGCAGAGGCATCAGACTGCACCGAATGTTCTGCATTTGGAGGAAGATAAGCATACGAGTCCACCTGCAATTTTTACACAGAGCAGTTCGTGAAGGATTTCGTCATTCTTTTCAGAGTATAAGTGAAAAAGGCCCTCGCATATTTGTTTAATTTAACACATCAACGACTTCTAGTTCTAACTTTAGAATATAAACTACAATAATTTGCTGGGATTATGATATAGAACTTATTATATTTCAATCCAATTATTGAGACTTTGGTGACTATTATTCAGTTAGCAACCAATTGCTGGAACTTGAAAGATGACCATTGTATTTGCCTGTTATCTACAAAATTATCTATCAACGATTAATGATCACCAGAACCATTAAACAAGAACAGGAAAGAGCAACTACTGTACAGTTTCAGTTTAGCTGTTATACCTCTAGCTTGTGTTTAAGGCCTGATGTATCAGTGAGAGTCACTTTACCCCCAAGCACAAATAGAAACCTGATTGTGCAAACACAAATTCGCCATAATTTTTGTTAGTGCAAAGTAAAAGGTGTATGGATATTAATCCAAATTCTTAGCCTAAATTTCTTGTAATGACTTAAAGCTTCCAGACCTCTCAACATCGCTTGGTGGGGGCCCTGATTTTGAATTTTCTGGAGAAATAATGCACAAGAAAATTCTTACTACAATGTGGAAGTGAACAGATAAGTCACTGAAACTCAGAATAATCCATCAGAACCTATCATCTAAGTTCACAATAAGAAGTCATTAACTTTCAAACCACACCTTGCACCTTTGCCAAGTACATAACAAAATGTGAGCCCATTGATGGTGTAATCAGATAAGCACCTAACGTGTTCGTCCTGTCAATCCATATACAAACATGAATGAAGAACGGCCTATACCATAGATTAGTTAGCTAAAATGTCGGGATAGAGATACCAATCAGGCAATGGGCTGAAGACATGACTTTCAGGAGTTATCAGAGCATGGTCCCTCTTGTAGACGCTGCGTGTAAAACCTGGCAAATCTGGAAACAACAAAACAACAAAATCAGCTAATAGTTCCATAATGCATTGCCTCATCTTAGGTCCATAATAGCACAAGGGTTAAATCCAAAAAAACACATAAGCAAAAAACCAAGAATCGCAAACCCACAATCAAACTCAAGAGAGAACAATGACTTAAGGTGAAAAAAGTTCATTCTAAATAAGCCCACCATAGTATTTCACCTACAAACAAACATCAAATACAATCAATGGATTCAACAAGTCATAAAAAAACTTCTTTTTCCCTCAATCACTTATATAAATATTCATTAAGTTCCACTGTATCTGAATCTTTTCAACCATTAAAACACAAGGGTCTAACCCTGAAGATGTGAAGGTGATAGTGTGGGTTGTGTCACTTTCCAATACAGTGGCTGAGCATTCAAGATTGATGGTGCAGAGCAAAACCCTTCATGGCAGAACGAAATTTCCGCAAGCCCTGTTCAGAAAGAATCCAAAGTACACGTCAAAAAGTGCCAAAAAATTTCAGAAAATTGAGAAGAAAACCGGGCAAGAAAGACAGAATTGTTCATACTCAGAGAGATTAAGGCGAAGAAGAGAGATTGGACTGAAAATGCCGAAAAAGATTGCATCTTTGAACAGCGAGATTGCGAAGTGACTGAGCTTGAGGGTTGAGTTCTCGCCCACTTTGTGCAGTGTTTGTCGTCTTCTGGTTTTTGTTATGGAAAAGTTGTATGTGTTCTGTGATGGTGAGTTGGTAGTGTTTTTGGGCTTTTTCTGGTGATGGAAGCTGAGTCATTAGTCTATGTATTATGACTTCCGAGAAAGAAATATTGTTACATTTCAACTTAAGTTTTATAAATTACCTTTTCACGTACATTAGTAAAAAAATATTAAATTGTAAGGGTAAAAAGTAAATATGAGATACACATTAAGCAAATGACACCCACCATATTACTTCTAACATTATTATAAATACCAAAATATTAATTTTTTAAAGGAGGACACTATTCATTAATTGAGACCCTTTATCTTGAAAACAACACCTCTTTCGAAAATCGCATTTCACCTGGTGTGCAATTGTGTCGTGGTAAAATTTTTGATTTATCCCTTAGTAAAAAAACCTCGACCACATCATTGGCGCCGTCTGTGGAAAAATTTACTTCGACACTGGGTATGCAAATCAAGTCTCGAGCCTTGGCGGAACAAGACCTGCCTTGCGAGCAGTCACCATCCTAAGAGTTAACCCCCCTGACGCATGAGCAAGTACCCATCAATGGGGAGATTCCTCCACCACATCGACAATCTTCGCTCGCGCCTCCCGGGAGAGCACTCGCCAGAAGCTCCACCCCAAAAATCGATGATCCAACTGACGCAAGAAGCTTTGCTCGCCCTGATACGCGACGCATCTACTTGAGCGGTGGCACAAGTCATAGCCCAATATGTAGCGCGACAACCTGGGAACACACCCCCTCCTTCCCCTTGTAGAAGTCGAGAATTATCCTCGGCTCCCGCGGAGGGGGAGTAGAGGCGGGAGGAAGTGAACAGCAAAATCTCTAGACCTGAAGTTGCACAAACTCAAGGTCATAATCTCCGCAATCGACAATCTTCCGCCCCCCACCCCCTAAGGGAGTCGAGGATTCCTCTTGTCATTGGCCGTAGCTCCTCCAAGACGTAGCCCTTTTGCGCCGAACATTTTAGCCGAAGCGCTCCCAGCAGGCCTCAAGGTCTCGAATCTATCGGAATATGATGGAACGGGAGACCCACAAGAACACTTAGATAAATTTTACGCCAAGATGGATTGGTACGATCTGAGTGACGCCGGTTACTGCATGGTCTTCCACACTATGCTGTCGAAACGTGCATTAGTCTGGTTCAACCAACTGCCCGCTAGAACTATTTCTAGCCTCGAGAAGGTGGTTCAACATTTCTTGCATCACTTCTCCATGAACAAAAAAGTTCCAAAGACGGCTGCATCTCTATTCACCATTCACCAAAGCGAGGGCGAAACTTTGAGAGACTACATCCAAAGATTCATGGACGCAGTGCATGAAGTTCACCACGTTAATCATGAGTTGTTGGCTAGTATTATCCAATAGAACCTGCTACCGGGAAGATTCAAGTAGTCCATAATCGGCAAGCCCCCTAGCATTATGGAAAATTTACTAGTGCGCTCCTAGAAATACATCCGGATTGATGAGTCTAATGCTTTGGATCCTTCCCTTAGCAGCAAAAGGAAGGGTTGGAAAGAGGAAAAGGAGTCGAAAAAGAAAAAGGAACACAAGCATGTACCTCCAGTGGGGTTTGCTCACTATACCCCCTTGAACGCTCCCAGAGGAAGGATATTAATGGTGGCGGAACAGCAAGGGTTAATCCGTCAATGGCCGCAAAGATGAAAGATAACCCCAAGAGACTCAAATCCGATAAGTATTGTCGTTTTCATCGGGACAGGGGACACACGACGGAGGAATGCCATCACCTGAAGAATGAGATAGAAAAATTGATCCAGCGAGGACAGTTAAAGGAATATGTCAACCACTATCCACAAGGACGCCAATTTGACCGTAGGTCGAATGTGCCAACTCCTTGTGACGATAATTATCTCACAGTAGGAGTCATCCCGTGACCTCAAAAAGATCAACAAGCCACGAATGAGTAACTCAAAGTTCACGTAGCGGGAAAAATTATTTTTTGGCTATTCACTTGTAATAGGAGAAAACTCGAGTAGTAGCTAAACATATCCTTCTCCTCTTTTGATTTTCCCTAAAACATTATATTTCAAATTTTAAGCAATGAAGTTAGTTTTCTTGTCGTAGTCCCAACAAACGAAACGAATTTAGACGTAGAGATCCTTGATGTTTTACGAGGACCCAAAGGCAAAAATCGTCATTGTCATATAGGCAAAAGTCGCTACCGCCCCGGGACCCCCAAAACGGAACATTCATTGAGATCCTTGTTGATAATGTCACCTCGAAAACTTTACATCCCTTTGAAGTTGGTAAAAGACCGGCCCCAAGACATGGAGTATCTTTTGAGGCAACATCCCCTTATCAAATTCTTGAGGCAATGTCCCCTCATAAAAATGTTGGACTCGAAAAATTTGCCCCCCTTTAAAAGTTTGTAAAAACCTAACTCTGGAGCATGAGCAAAAACATCCCTTAAGGCAACATTTACGAATATAAATCATAAGAGAACAAAAACAACAACTTAGAAAGTGTTGTCACTCCATTTATGAATATGGAATGCTATCGAATTACCTACTAAAATTTTCAACCGTGTGGATGGTGAGAAAATCACGCCAAGAGGCAAGGTCCTTAAAAAAAAAAAAAAATGCGCCGCTTCACCTTCTCCAAAGTCTTGGGGAGCTCCATCACCACATGTAAGAATTGTTTACGGGAAGTCTCATCTCTTGAAGGTGTCGTCGAATTCTTCAAAACAAATGAAAGTATTCGGCGCAAAAGATTAACGTCCTTAAAAAAGAAAAAATTTGCGCCGCTTCACCTTTTTCAAAGTCTTGGGGGGCTCCGTCACCACATGTAAGAATTGTTTACATGGAGCCTGATTGAAGATAACATCGAATTCCTCAAAACAAATGAAAAAGTTCGAAGCAAAAAATGAATAAGCTCTAAATAACCTCTACTAATAGAGAATGGAACAAATATTAACAAAAAATATTTGATGGTGTAGTGGTTGGAGATCCTACTTTTTATCCTTTTGACCTGGGTTCCAAACTCATAGGGCGCAACAATAAGCATCTCGGAGGTGGCTTGCCTTGAGCTGGAGTGGGCTTGCGCGGTCGGGTGCTCGAGCCAAACACCCCTAGCTCGAGGCACTGTGCCTTGAGCCCGCGAGGTGCACCCAAGCTCCAGCCTCGAGCCCGAGGTCCACCCCCAACTCCAGCTCGAGGCGCACTGCCTTGAGCTGAGCTCGTGCCTCGAGTTGGGCTCTCGGTGCACCAGCTCAAGGCACAACGCCTCAAGCTAGCGAGCCCCAGCTCAAGGCAGGTGCATCCCCTAGTGCACCCCGAGCCCCAGCTCGAGGAAGGTCCACAGTGCCTCGAGCTGGGCTCTCGCCCCACAACCGAGGTCCTTCGAGCTGAGCTTCGTGATGCACCACCTGGTGCACCTCGCTCCACCTCAGGGCACTGTCTCGAGCACTTGTGCCACCTACTGCACCCTGCACCACCTCAAGCACCCTTACACCCGGGCTCGAGGTGCAGCACCACTAGGCGCTCAGAACCACCAGGCGCAGCTTGAGTTGGGCACCAAACACTGTTGCCCAATGATGTACGTTAGTAAAAAATATTAAATTGTAAAGGTAAAAAAGTAATTTGATACGTATGAGCCACACATTAAGCAAATGCGACCCACCACACCTATAACTTCCAACACTATTATAAATACCAAAATATTAATTTTTTAAAGGAGGACACGATTCATTGATTGAGACCCTTTTTCTTGAAAAAAACACCGCTTTCGAAAATCGCATTTCATTTAGTGTGCAATTGTGACGTGGTAAAATTTTCAATTTTATCCCTTAGTAAAAAATCTCAACCACATCACCTTTAAAGTTATACTTTCACCCCTCTACTCGAGCTTTAATCAAATTAATTTTTATAAAAAAAAGAAAATTTTTAAGTCAATATTCGACAAATTAAGCTCAAATTATTTTTTTACTCAAATCAGTATCCAATAATTAATTTAACTTTAAAATTTTATTTTTGATATAACATAAGAAGAGAACTTTAGGTCTTCTTTGGTCTCATTTTAATTATGTGTCTTAAAAATATTTTCACATATATTTGCAAAAATGTGTTTAGATTAGTAGGATTTATATATCAAATTTATGGTGTGAACAAGTATTTTCTCTCTTTTTGTTTCAATGTGAAGAAATAAGAAAATATTAAAAACGTGTGGGGGTGTAACACTAGAGTAAAAGATCCTTTGTTCCTTAGAAAGGGAATGTTTGCAACTCTTTGAAATAAATACTTCTCACTTTATTATTGATAATAAGTGTTTTAATTTACAATTTTTGCTTTTTAAGTTCTTAAATTAAGTAAATTTTAATAAAAAAAATTATATAAGCAATTTCCTACCAAAATTTGGAGTTTATTGATAAAATATAAATATTAAATTATTTTCAAACACTCAAATTTTAATTTTTTTAATTTTTAAAACATATTAACAACTTTAATTTCCACTACTTAACTTACAACTTTACTTATAACTTATCGTCATCATAAATATACAAATTATTACTAGCACAAAGCATCAAAATAAGCGGATTAATGAATTTTTTATTTAAAATTCTGTTGTGTCTCTACTCTATTTAGTATACACATTATGTGTATAAATTTTTTGTTTAGATTAAATAAAAAACATAATTTTTATAAACATGACGTGTATATATTAATTCAAATAAAAAATGCAACAGGATTAAAAATAGAGAAAGTTCAATTCAAATCGATACAATGATACCTATCTTATGCCAAATAATAAGAGCAATTGCTAGGAAAATTGCACCACATTGATCAAGAAACACATGGCATGTATGAATATATGCATATCTAGATCAATGGATATACATAGAATAAATGAGGGGAATTTTTGTGCAGCCTGAAATCAAATTAATTACATAATAAATATGATATATATGATTGATTTTTTAATTGTACATCAATTACGCTATAATATGTTCTACAATTAATTTAAATTTGTTGATATCCAATCCGAATTAAAATTTGCCCAAAAATCATAAGGGGGAAGCCGCAGATTGAAGGCTACCAACATGAAGCGTGGTCTGATAAATCCTGGGCATCCCATCAAACACCAATTCCCTAAAACTCCCATTCTCTGGATCATAAGCAACCAAACCTCCTCCCCTGTACTCCAACACCACCTCCCCATTCCTGAAAACACACAACACCCGCACTGATTTCTTACCAACCATATTCCGCCAGACACCAAGCGATCTCTCCAGCTCCGGACTGATCATCGACACCGGATAGTATACTCCCACACTGTACTCCTTCACCCAAGACTCACTCACTCCGTACTCTTTCAAGACCCATATGTCCAACGCCCCATGTCCCGGAGGCAGAGGCACAGCAGCGCATAGTCTTCCGTCCAGCGCCGCAAGATTGCAGCCTGCCCACCTCCCAAAAGGCCCGGAAACGGACCCGGGATTCGTGATCAAGTGAAATGAATCATCGGCCACATCGTAAGCTACAATTGCCCGACTCAGGCGGCCGTTGAACTTGCCCCACAGGCTCACCCAATGAAGCCGTCCGCTCACGAGAATTCCAGGCGACGACCATTTCTCCAACCTGTACGGCACGGTCCCTTTGTTCTCCCACACGTTCCTACTTAGGCTATACACCCAAACTTCTGATTCTTGCCTGGTTTGATGAGTCTTGAAGCCCCGGAAATTTCTAGCCATGCGGCGGTAAAAGGAAACCGTGTGGTACGCGATCTTGATCACCTTGTAGTCGTTGGTGACGGGATGAAAGCCAAATCCATACACGATTACCTGATCTTGCAAATGATAGTTCTTGGGAAGCTCAAGGTAGGCTCTTGTGAAAGGGTTGTACAAGCTAATGGACTCCTGGAACAACGTATTGATCAAACACAGTAAACCATTGCACGAACCCAGTATGCTGAATTCAGGCATGGAGACGGCGAAAGGGGTGTCGATTCTTCTGAGTCTTTCGTCCGAGAGTTGGAGGAAGTGGAGCTGGTTCCGGATGGGGTAATCGGAGTGGAAGATGAGGCATGAGCTCTCGTTCATGGACGATCGAGAAAGGTGCAAGTTAACGAGGTTGGGGTCGTGGGAGAGTGAGTTGAATGATCGGCAGGCGAAGCTGAGACGGATGAGGGATGTGATGGGGAGCCTGGAGAGGATGTCAATGACTATTTCATATGGCAGTTGAGCGAAGGAGTTAGCAGTACTGGGATCACCTTCATCCGTGTCGTTGTGGTGCTTTGTTTTCTTGATTTGGGTTTGGTTTCTGGATTCCATGACTGAAGATGTTCGTCGGAAGCGTGAAGGAAGTCAAGAAGATGAAGAAGCTTTGGGATTGAAGATAAGCTACGGTGTATTTGAAAATGATGTTTGCGTATTAAAATACTTAGAGATGAGAACAAGAAGAGCTCCATTAAAGACAAGGAATAAATAGTATATGTATGAAACAAGAAAGTGACAGCAAAAGACATTAATGATATATAATCTGAGGATGATCAATGTTTTGCCTACAAGAAATATGGATTTTTGTCGTACTAATTAACATACCGAAAACTATAAATAAGTACCAATTAAGTATTATTGTCAAATGATTATTAGTAATTATTTTTGCAGTATAGACCAAAATATTAGCTATAAAAATTATAATAAATATTTTTGTCACAACTAAAATAACGATAAATAGGGATTAGCCAAAATTGAAAATTTTGCATTGATTTTATTTGGTCTTACGTGGTATATAATATTTGCGTGCCAGATTTTTTGGCACACCACAAGGTCGAAGGATTTTCAAAAAATATTCTAGGATCACAAGGGACTAATCCTACAAAACAAAGGTTAGCATTTTGATGGTTAAGTTTAAACGAATTGGTATGGTCAGGAATGCGACTGAAGTGTCAAATAAAAAAATTATTTAAAACGAATCAAAAAGGTGTTTCCTTTAAAATTTCCGGCGTTCGGTGTTTGTCAAAAGCATAATAATAAATAAACAAACATGCTAGACAAGTAGTTAGCGGATGAAACAAAAAGTGTAGAAATAAAACATGAAACTTTACCTCTCGTTTATATAGTTAAACAGCAACGTGTGTTGTTCCATTTACATTCTCCCGTTCACTTTAGTATCTAAACAGAACCACTCTAATTTGTCTACACCACATTAAGGAAGAGATATAGTTCTTTTTCTATTGCTAGATAGAACAATGAATAAGAAGAAAAACAACTCTAAACTAACACTATTGATTAGTACTTTTCGGAATGTTTTATATTCTAACTTGAATCCAATTCAATGTAGAAAAAAAAACAGAACAGTTTGGAGAGAAAAGAGAGCAAATTTTGTGGCTTAGGTTGTTGGTTATACATGATATGTATGTAGGTTTGTATATTAGATATAATTGAATTCAAAATTCAATAACTACCAAGTTTGCCTCCAAGACAAACTATACACACACACACATATAACCTTCAACTATGATGAAATAACGACTCAATTATCTTCACCATGATAAGGAGTTTCTACTCCTTAACTTGCTCCAACCTCCTTCAAATGGGCTTGGACTTCAAGTATGTACCGTGCTTATTAAATCCAGCCCAACCAAAGTCCATTGGACAATAATTAATTAAATTCTAAGTCTAAGATTTATTTAATCCAATTAAATAAATTTAAGTCCAATACTAATTAATTGATCCAATCAATTAATTAAGCCAAACAAATAAATTAATCTAATTAATTTAAAGGTGTTAGGTCCAAAATTAATTAAATTAATTAATTAATTCTTTAGCCATCCATCAAATAAACTATTAAATAAATGATCCGATCATTTATATATTCTCCTTGGATTAATTTAATCCAATTAAATTAATTCGTTTCTTCTCGAATTATTTCTAAATTAATTTTACCAATTCCACAGCGATTTGTATGTGACTCTTTAGGTTCACCTTCAGCTAGATTTGGGCATTGTGTCCAGCACAAATAATTAATTGAATCTAATTCAATTAATTATTTTCAATTAACCATTAATCGGAAACGCCCGTCACCAAAGGTGGCCGTCTAGCAACGGTCCATGGCACTAGAGACTAGGTGAATGTTGACGTGAACATTTAGGCTCTTGAGTTCCACACAGGTACGGTCCTTCCGTCGGCCATCTCCCGGCTTAGTCTAGAGCATGGAATTTGGCGTCGGTTCCCATCCTGGACCAGGCAAATACTAAGTACTTGAGATGCATTTACTCTATTGATCGACAAAGGAAACCATTTTCTATTCGACCAATTTTCATGACCATAGACTTAGAGAGTGTAAATCATCTCAAAGCGCATAGGAGATATATCCATCATATACTGATAGGGGACGGTATCTATCTTTACATCCGCCGTCCTCAATACATAATCCAACTACACTAGAGAAGACTTATAATGGCCACATCGAGAGCACAGTCATCTCTCTCTAGATCCAAGTTACAGCCATCATAAGCATGCGGCTATCATGATTCCTCAAGTCCAAGGACTAATCCTATATTTTCGCAGTCAGGAATTCAAATCATACCGACCAAGTCTCCTAGGCTTCCATATGATGATTCCTGCGAGTCAGTTCAATCAGCTAACAACCTTATCAACTAATCTACTAAAATTGCATTGACATCTCATGTCTGTAGCGATGAAATACGACACTAATTTAATGAATGCAATACTTAGTGCAAGTCTCTATAGGACTCTCGTTGTCCAGTCTCGAGGTCCTTGACTTGGAACATTTCAAACCAACCATCAGAAGTTGATTTCGTAGCTGGCATCCAATACGCAACCCAACCACATAGGTTATTCAATTGGTCTGTGGGCATTTATTGTGACGTTAAAACACCGTTCAGCGTAAATAGTAAGCACAACAAACATATTGTGCCACGGATGGATGCTTACTACATTCAACAAGATAATATCACATTCACAAAGATTGCTAAATGGTTCTCAAAACCGCCAATCCAATTGGCTTTCTGGTCACCATTTCTAACAATCTCCCACTTGACTTAAAGCCAATTGCCAACACCACTCAGACCAATCTGAGTGAGCAATCTTCGATACCTGCTCCGTCTCGTGGGTCTACCATATTTTCTGCCAAATGATGCAGTCCAACCACGTCACCTTTTCCTACCATCGTTCCAAACTGATAGTGGTGTCTAAGAATGTTCCTTGGATCTGTGATGAGATCTCGGTTCTTTTGCTTGTGTTATTGCCTATTTGTTATCTTCAGGTAAGTACTGGCTTGGCCGTGCAAGGCTTCATTCAACCTTTGGATGTGGATTCTCATCCAAAACACTTCCTGAGCAACTTCTAAAGTCATTATACATCTGAGTTCCATAGTGAAAATCATTGTGGCATTTCGCTTGAAACCATTCCACGCTACCACATCACCGTTAAGTCTTATTGTACATTCAAATTGAGACTAGTCACTATTTACATATAACTAGAAGCTAGTAATGCCATAGCCTTCCAGAATCAACTCTCCATTGACTTGCATCAAGAACACTTCTTTAATCCTTATTCAGGTACTAAAGAGTAATCTTGACTGCTATGCAGTGCCTTCTCGATACACTCCCGACATCCATTGTTATGCTCAAAGAACACACAACATTCGGCCTAATGTTCGGACCACATACCCATGTTGTCAACGGCAAAAGATATAGGGGATATCATTCAGTCTTGGATACCTTAACCCTATGATAAGGGAAGGAATCCAATTCCTTCATGGAGAATTGTATGAATAATGTTTGTGCTTCAGTGTTTCCCAACATCTTTACATCATTCCATATGAGTAAGACGTTCACATCTAAAACACTAGGAACACAACTAAGCTATTTCTTCAAAATGCCCACTACTCTCAAGTGGGGTTTTTAGGAAACCATGTCCTAGTGGGCTTGGGGTCCACAAACGTAATTCTCCATGCCCCCCCTTTTATGATTCATACGGAAAAAGGCTTTATGGGAGGTAACCCATACCATTCTCATTTAATGAGATCCCCAAGTGATTTTGCCTTGCCTCTTCACGTGATCTCGATGACTCCAAGCGAATCATGCTACTTAGCGTTAGGCCTGACCCATCAACCAAACGAATATCTCAACTGCCGCCCCATGACTCGTGAGACAGGGAAACAAGAGTATATTCCATTTGTTCACAATAATAGTGTAGCTTTCCTCCATTCCAAATGTGCCACGACTCGTGAGACCATGAATGGGTGAAAGTTGCACCCTCACCACATTATTATGGATGGAAGGCTTGGATTTAATCAACCATTTGAATTTTAATTCATTTTGAGCCTAATATTTAACTTGGACCATCCAAGCGAGAGTTAAGTTTGGTGTAACCGTTTCCTCATTATTATAAAATTTTGCATGCATTAGTTTTAATCATTTAGTATAAACAGATCTATTCCAAACATATCATACTCCAAATATTAAAACATACACCACATGCAGAAAACAAGCTTAGCACGCCTCTGTTGGATAATCAAGCCTAATCCTAAGTGACCCACTGAGCTTGCAATGAGTCTATTGTCAATCTAGGGTGTGGTCCTAATTATTACAAAATAGTAACCCATTATCATTCTAATAGGCGTTCGTTTTTGTTCTTCTTCCATCGTGAGCTCCATTCAACGGGCCTAGGCCTTCCTCTCCTTGGAAGTTTACATTTGTTCAAAATAAATAAAACCTCACTTTTCTAACTACACTCATTACAACTGAAATTGGAAAACCCAATCAAAAGTTGTGGGTATTACAAAAGGAGGGAGAAAGAAAGTCTTATTATTTCAAGGCTCAAAATAAAAAAAGGAAATAAAACAAAGAGGCACGCAGGCCTCACCCAACATAATATTGAACTATGAATTCGGCCAATGGGCTTTATGATCATCCCCATTGTTTATTAAATAAATAATAACTAACACATTTATATCAAATATAAACATGTTAAACAACTAAATACAATCCATGTATTTAACAATAGATATCCAATATCTAATACCATAAACATAATTAAATGCAGAAAATAACATACTAATAATGCAATTAAAAAATGGATATCAACTATACATCCAATGTCTAATTTTTTGATTGTTTGGAAACAATTCGTAAATTAATTTAAGGCACAATTTAATTTTAAAAAAAATTAAATTTAACTAAATTAAAATTAGCCAAAATTAATAATTTTAAAAAAAATTGTAAAAATCAGGAAAACCTAATTTTTAAAAAAAAATGGCACAAAACGGCCTAGCCGTTTAGAACAGTAGACGGCCGGCTGTTGCGGGCCGAGTGCACACGCGAGCGCTGGGCGTGCACCTACGCGCTGCCGCCCTACTGGCCAGTTCCGGCCGGCAGGGCAGCAACGACTATAGTTTTCTATTTTTAAAATTTTTTTTTGAATTTCTGCGATTAAAAACTGAAATAAAATTATGCATTTATAGAAAATTCAATTTTCAAAAAAATTCATAGATACATAGTTTAAAAGCAAAATTAATACACATTTTCTAAACATATAATCATGCTACAAAGATAAAACATGCTTTCTAAAAGCATATTAAATACGTTGTTCATGCGCAACACATAATAACATGTTTATCCTAAAGCCACAATGCCGAATAGGGCTCTGATACTTCAAAATAATTAATTAAATTAATTCATTTCTTCTCGAATTAATTCCAAATTAATTCCACCAATTCCATAGTGATTTGTGTGTGACTCTTTAGGTTCACCCTCATCTAGACTTGGGGATTGTGTCCAACATAAATAATTAACTAAATCTAATTTAATTAATTATTTCTAATTAACCATTAATTAGAAACGCCTGTCATCGTAGGTGGCCGTCTAGCAACGGTCCATGGCACTAGAGACTAGGTGAATGTTGGCGTGGACATTTAGGCTCTCGACTCCATACAGGTACGGTCTTTCCATCGACCATCTCCCGGCCTTAGTCTAGGGCATGAAATCTAGGGTCGGTTCCTAACTTGGACCAGACAACTTTGCTCAGTACTTGAGATGCGTTAACTCTATTGATCGAAAAAAGAAACCATTTCTCATTCGACCAATCGCTATCGCCATAGATTTAGAGAGTCTAAATTATCTCAAAGAGCATTGGAGATATTTCCATCATACACTGATAAGGGACAGATTCTATCTTGAAATCTACCGTCCTTAATACATAATTCAACTACACTGAAAAGGGCTTATAATGACCACATTGAAAACACAGGCCAGATACAAGTTATAGCCATCAAATGCATGCGACTGCCATGACTCCTCAAGTCGAAGGACTATTCGTGTACTATCAGAGCCGGGAATTGAAATCATACCGATGAAGCCTCCAATGCTTCCATATGACGATTCCCACGAGTCAGTTCAATCAGCTAACAACCTTGTCAACTAATCCACTAAAATTGCATGGACATCCCATGTCTGTAGCCAATGAAACACAACACTCATTCAATGAATGCAATACTTAGTGCAAGTCTCTATAGGACTCTCAATGCCCAGTCTCGAGGTCCTCTATTGGAACATTTCAGACCAACCCTCAAAAGTTGGTTTCATAGCTGCCATCCAATGGGTAGCTCAACCACATGGGTTATTCAATTGATTTATGGGCATTTGTTGTGATGTTAAAATACCGTTCAATAAAAATAGTAAGCACAACAAACACATTGTACAGATGAATACTTACTACATTCATCAAGATAATATACATTCATAAAGATTGCTAAATGATTTTCAAAATCGCTAATCCAATTGGGTTTCTAGTCACAATTTCTAACAAAGTTAATAATAGTTTCAATGAAAAAGAATAAAGGGAGCTTGAATCAAAGTAAGAGTAATGGTAAAAAAATGATGATAAAGTGTGTATATTCATGTGGAGTGTAAAATATAGGTTCAAAATAACCTAAAGATAGAGAGAAAAATGAGATAATAAGTGAGAGTTTGAGATTGAGGGCTAATGTTATCATATGACTGTACAATGCCTCTATTTTTAGGTGTTTACGAACAGAGTAGGATATGGGGTTTGTTGTGAGTCCTGTTCGACGTTGGAAAGCCTTTTGAATTGGCTATCATCCACAACAAATCATTTGAGATTTGGATTACATTTGACTGGGATATGTGAGTTGGACTGAACACTACCATGTTTGCCTAAAAATCCAAAAGTTGGTTATCTGTTGACTTCCCAGCTGATTTGTTATCGTTTTGTTTGGAACCACCTAGAATACACTAAGGTGATGTGACAAACATATTGGCAAGCCATATAAAATGTCTTCCCAGTTGTAGGATGACATGTCCAACTGAGAGTAGGTTGTATTTTGGGCTGCCATCTCAAATAAAGAAATAAACTTGTTGGCATTGCCTCCCTGCTGGTGGGCTTTATCTTTCCTGCTAATGGGCCAGCTGGAGCCGGAGCTAGTTGGGCTGACACTACAAAAAACTTCCGTATTTGGGGGGATTTTAGAAATAATTTCTTTGCCATTTGAAAATAGTTTGAAATTGAAGCAATTAATTTGAATCGAAATTTGGAACTGATGCGTCCAATTTTAGCATGGGTCCAACGATCTTGGACCTTGACAATGAATTTGGGCTGATTGAGCAAAATAACTGAAGAAATAGGACCCGCAAAACAATACGTTAGCATTCTGACGCTCAAGTTAGTTTCGAATTTAGCAATAAATAAGTGTAAAATTAAATCGTAATGAGAAATTGAGATCAAAGTATGAATCTACTGAGAGAAATATAATCAAAGTGTGAGATGAGAGTTGCAGCAAAATACAGTCAAGCAATTTCCAAATTCTTAAAGGTGCCCTTGTTGGGGGATACTGTCTGTATTTATAGAGAAAGCATCCCCCTTCGTGGGAACTCTTAACATTACTAGCAGTTTAGAGAAAAAAGGGGCGAGAAACCTGTGGATAAGGCATGATTCCATCTTATCTTTAGCTTGATCAGCACGTTCTTGTTTTGGAAGAGGACTTATTTTATTAGAGTAGGAGTCCTTCTAGGTTAAGGAGTCTAGAGCCTCGGAGCCGTCCTCTTTTTCCTAGCCTAGGCTTTGGAAGGCAGACTTGCAATGTGGCAAGCCTCTTATTGGGCTTCCTTCTTGGACCGATTTTGGTAATCTTCTAGTGGGTTGCCTTCATCATGGGTTGACGGGCTCGGCTTGGGCTTTGCGACCTCTCTTGGGCCATACACATCGCTCAGTCTCCCCCACTCTAAGGAGAAAGGTGCCCCTAAACTGCTTAATGTAGGAGCCCTTGTAGTGTGGGAAGAAGGTACCCATCTTTAATACTCTGGTGCTTGTTCCTTTCTGCCACCTTCTGCAATTTTGGGAAAGTGTATCTCGATTTTTGTCAGATTGATTTAATAACTGTAATTATGGGAAGGTCAGGCGACATTTGGGTAACTGCTCCCGCGTGGTATCGCCCACATCTTGGCAATTACTAGAGGATCGTAGGGTTAACTCCTTAAACCATTATCTTGGCTATTCGTGACCTTTCTTTATCCTCTTCTTTCGAAAGTTCCTTTTTGAAGCACCAGGGTTTTTCTGTCTTTGTTTCTTGTAAGTATTCTTCTCCCTTCTTTCTAAGGTTCATTCTTTTTTCAAATGTCCTCTTCTAGTGAATTTGTACGTTTCCTTAAATAGACTTTCCTGGGTGATGATCCCTCTGAAGCCATCTCTAGGAAGACAGACTTTTTCTTGCCTTGCTTCACCAAGGATCAGAGGAGGAACCTGAGACAGGCCACAACTGCTGCTAGACATTTGATAGATGAGGATACTGATGAGGAGGTAAGGGAGAACGAGGGTGAGGACTCTTCACCTAAAGAGGAGAGGGAGCCAAGTTCCCCTGTGGAGGAAGAAAGGACGCCCGGGTCTTTCTTTAAGGAAGACAAGGTGTTTGGATCTCCTCCTAGGGAAGAGGAGAGGAGGTCTCTCCAGGAAGAGGAGGAGGAAGAGGAGAAGGTTACCAAGTCGCTAATAGATGGCGGGTCTTCTACTCTGAAGACCTTCTCCATAGACCAGTTGCTACAAGAATTTCACATCCTCCCATGTTTTGTTGTATATACTCCTTGTCCGACGAGTCGTCCCTTCCATCCTCCTCCAAATTGTTTATGTTTCTTTGCTGCACAGTTATGCTCGGGTTTGCGTTTCCCTATTCCCCTCTTTTATTTGGAAATCGCTCATCTTTTTTCAGGTTCCTCTGAACCAATTGATTCTCAACTCCTTCAAAATTCTGGTTGGGTCTTTTATAGTTTTTCATTTTGACGGGTGCCCCTGCAATAGCACATGTCTTTGCTAAGTGCTATTGTTTTAAGCGGGTTGAAAAAAGATTTTTCTGTTTTGTTCCACAAAAGGGGGTGTCCTTCTTGTCGCCTCCTAATCCTCCCAAGCACTGGAAAAATTGCTATTTTTATGTCCTTCCACCTCATGCTTGTCCTTCCCTAGCCACTGGGTCTAAGAGACCCCACCCCTTGTACATGTACGACCAAGAACAACAGCTCTGCCTTCTTTGTTGGCTAGATTGAATGAAACCCCTTATGACTGGTCAGTGATTAATGGGCATCGCCTACCTTGAATTCTGCTTCAATGAGTGAGAAACTTTGTGACGTCATTCGTTGCGATAGGACATCTATCGGGGTAGAATGGCTATACCATGGGAGGTTATGGGATACATCTGTTTGGACAATTTCTGACCATGGGGGTTCGTGGGGCTGGAGGAAACTCCTCCGTCTATGTACCTTTCTTCGAACCAAGGGTGGATTATCAAATTGGTGATGGGGCATAGTTTCTACCTTTGGCACAATCAATGGCATCATCTTGGCCCCCTTATTGATAGATTCCCACGTGGACCACACCTCTTAGGCTCGAGGTTTCGACTAAGATTAGCACGATTATTATGGAGGGGCAATGGCAATGGCCTCTCATCACGGATATTGAGTGTTTGGAGACTATACATACATTGCCTTCGATTCATGGTGGGGAAGATCAGATCATATGGCGTTTTGATGATGGGCGCCCCACAGCCCAATCATTATATCGATTATTTTAACCCACCAATGCCCAAAGTAGGCTGGACTTTACTACTTTCGGGCTCTCTGAAGATTCCTCGACCTATGTTCATTCTATGGCTTGCAAACTGCCCACGACTAATAAATCATGATTATCACACCTCGGCACCTGTGTTCTTTGTGATGAGGGTGCGACGGAGATACATTCTCACTTATTCTTCCGATGCCACTTTAGTCGACGTTGCCTAATAGTTTTTCGACGATTGGTACGGTTCGCATGACCCAACCAAGAGTGGGCAAGGGACGTTGATTGGGGAGCAAGGAATTGGAGAGGGAAACACATTATTAACATGTCTTATCATGCATTGCTTGGCTTGTGCATGTATCATATTTGGAGGGAAAGGAATTTGAGATGATTTGAGCAGACTAAGCGTCCGCCAAGTACTATGGCCACCGTCATTGTGGATCATGTCAGACAAAGAATTCTTAGCATTAATTTATCTAGCTCTATTAGTACATGTGCATTATATAGACTATGGCGTAGCCCTTGGCCTGTCGAGGGAGAAACCACCTGATGAGCACTGTTGTACTGTACTATTACTTATTTAATGAAAATTACATTTACCCAAAAAAAATCCCTTATGACTGCCGCTCTGTCATTAACGAAAGGCTATTAGGTCACTTTAGCTTGGCCCCTCAAAAACGGAACCTTTAGGGGATTCGTTGGGTATTTCTTTATTTTTTTGCATGCTGTTGCATCTTCTTTCATGTGCCTTCTTGAAGTATTAACTTCTCCTTCGTTTGCTTGTACAGAACATCATATTTAGTGAACTCATGAGGGACCATGTGTTGGGGGGTCGCACTGGAGGGACCCTTACTCCAAGATCTTCAAAGGGGGTCCCGACCTCTAGTTAGTCAAAAGATAAACGTCCCTCCTCCTCTTTTTCTCTGGGTCCAGTACCAGTGAGTTCTTCAAAGAGGCCGCGTATAGGCTCCATGTGGGCTTCCCCCTCACGTCCTTCATCTGTGTCTCCTCCTGCTCCCTCCTCCAAAGAAGAGATGGACACCCCCAAGTCCTCGCGTACCTCCTCTGCCTGCCTTCACAGCCACCAATTACTGGATCAAGCGAAAGGTAGAAATCCCCTAGTGGCTGACCTAAGAAACGGGCTTTTATCTCCTGGGAATAAGTAGCTCCTAGCCCCCCTTCTCAAGGAGGAACTTGAAGGGATGGGAACTTATTATTTGTTCAAGGTACTGTTCTCTTGCTATGTTTCTTTCCTTCATGCAATACTTTTTCTGATGCACCACATTTTCTATAAGCGGCCTTTGTGTATGAAAAGCTCTCTTCCAGGCCTCAGGGGGTTCCTCCTTTTCATCCAAACGACGCCTAGAGGCGAAAGTTGGAGGATAAGGTGGAACGCCTAAAAAATGAGAATGCCAAATTAAGGGAGGCGAAGAAAGAGGTCACAAGCCGCTCTTAACTGTTGGAGAAGGACATGAGGAAGCTGCAAAAGGAGACAACCAACCATGAGGGTGCCCTTAAAAAAGTTGTGGAGAAGGCAATAATAGATTTTTCCCATTTGGAGAATGACAAGAACTACTTGGAGGCTTACTGGGAGAGTTGCCTTAAGGAGTTCAAAAAGTCCGAGGGATATCAGCAGGAGGTGGCCAAGATAGAGGGACCCTATTTTTAGCTGGCTTCACAACCTATAAGGAGCAATTTCAAGCTCAGGGGTACCCCCCTTCAGGAGAGGAGCCTATCTTCATTGACCTTGCAACAGCCTTGTATAATGCATCTGATCCCTTTGTAGAGCCCTCCATCCCCAGGGATGGAAGCGCCCCCCAACTCAGGTTGGTTTCCAACTTTGTCCTCCATTTATACTTTTTTCCTATTGTGTGCTGACTCTGTAATGATTTGCAGAAGGAGATTTAGATAATTTATTGGGGGAGGTCGAGATAGAGGTGAGGAGTCCCCCCAATGAAGCAGCCATTGATTCCATAACAGGGGATCTCCAGGGTGAAGTCGCCCCAGAATTAAAGGAAGAGGAAGTGCCCTTGGCCGTCGATGCTGAGCCTCCTGCCACCCCTATGCTTATTGTTGATGCCCCCTTGAGAAGGAGAAATAAGACCCCGCCTGTAGGGAGAAAAATGATGTTCTTGCGTGACTAGTTTTTTGTAGCTAATGGTTGAAATAATATTAATTTTCTTGCTCTGCTTTTTTACCCCCATTCGTAATGGGGACGAGACAATTTGCTTTTCCTTGCTTTGTTGGATGTTGTTTTTACTCTGCCTCTGGCCATAGTTTTAGGCTAGGGGCTAAATGTGCGATGCTTTTAGTTCTTCACTTTGTGCTTGGTGTTTGACAGTATGCTTGCATTGCCTTCTTGATATGATGGAATTCTTAGGCTTTGTTTAATGTGACACAACACCACAGACGCTTATCCTAGAGGATGCCTCTTTTACCCTTCCTATGGAAGGTCCCCTTTAGCTTTCTTGGAGGATGCCTCCTTTACCCTACCTGTACCTGAGTACTTGGGCAAGGGGTTACTGCCCATAATATATATAGTGAAATGTATTTATGCGAAAATAAATAAGAGAGGTGTATGAGGGCTTGGAATGGGAGTCCTAGAGGCTCATTTGATGATGTAGGCCTGCATGAATTTTGGCAAGATTTACTCCTATGTTGTTTTTGTGCCTCGCCTCAAGAAATACAATGAAGCATACCTTTTAAGGGGGTGCCCGCAATAGGAGAATGATGATCTGACTTTTGAAATCTGTAGGGGTAGACTTTTTAGAGGGAGCCTTTAAGGAGGGTTTACTGGAAGATGTTCTTCGGGAGAACATTTTCAGAGAGGGTCCTTCAGGAGGACCTATTGGAAGGTGTCCTTCAGGAGGACAGTTTTAGAGGGAGTCCTTCAAGAGGACTTATTGGAGGTTGTCCTAGATGAGGACATTTTTAGAGAGGGTCCTTCAAGAGGACTTACTAGAGGGTTCTTTCAACGCAAAGGGGACGCCCTTTGTGATGCATAATATTTCTTGAGGTTAAGTACATTCTAGGGACGTGATAGTGGGCGTCCATTAAGGTCTTCTAGCTCATACTCTCCTCATCCTATTACCCTTGTGACTTTAAAGGGCCCTTCACAAGTGTGGTCTAATTTCCTATTTATTTTAATGTGTCCACCCTTCTTAGTACTTAATCCCCAACTTGGAAACTTCGTATTTTTACTCTCCTGTTGTGGGCATAATCATAATGTTCTTGTATCCTGAATGCGGATGAAAGCTTTTTCTCACAACTCTTCCATAAGATCCAGATTTTCTTTTAACAATTTCGTATTGTTTTCTCCATAGAAATGCAAAATTCTGTGGGAGGGTAACCTCCAATTCAGTTAGAGTTATTGCTTTGATTCCGTAAACCATGGTAAAGGGACTTTCTCCCATAGATCATTAGGGGGTTGTGCGAATGCCCATATGACACTAGTTAATTCTTCCATCCAATATCCACAAACTCGTTCTAATCATCTCTTAATCTCTTGAACGAGGATTCGGTTGGTGACCTCGACTTGCCCATTGTTTAGGGGTGTGCTACTGATGTGAATCTATATTTTATATGCTATCCTTTGCACTAATGTTGTATTTTATGCCTTGGAACTATCGACCATTATTTATGATTATTTCTTGTGGAAGTAAAAGACGGCAGATGATATTCTTCCATATGAACTTCATCACATCTGTTTTTGTGATATGGGTGAGTGGCTCGGCTTCCACCCACTTGGTAAAGTAGTCGATGGCTATTAGAAGGAATTTTGTTTGACATGGAGCTAGGGGAAAGGCCCCACGATATCTATCCACCACTAAAGGACACGATGATAGTATGGTTCTAAGGGGTTCCCTAGGTTGGTGTATTAGGGAGGAGTGCTTTTGTCATTTATCACATTTGCTCATCAGTTGTCTCACATCTTGTTTCGTTGAAGACCAGAAGTATCCTACCCATAATGCTTTGTTAGCGAGAATTCAGGTTCCCACATGCGCTCCACAACAACCACTGTGTATTTCTTTATGAATATGCAATCCCCCCGATTGGGACAAACACCGGAGTAGTGGGTGTGTAATTTCTTGTAAAGGACCCCTCCTTGTAGTAGGAAGCGGGCAGCTTGAGCCCTGAGTCTTGGTGCCGCTCTTCAAGCCATCGGATAACAAGGGTCCTCCAATGTCCCAAGGAGGATATAGCTTAAATATGAATTAGCTCTTGGCTTGGGGATATACTGTATGGGGATATGCCTCATTCTATAATCTTCTATAGCACTAGCCAACTTGGAGAGGTAATCAGCTTTGACGTTTTCTTCTCTTGGAATTTGGACAATTTAAAAACTTTCAAACCCCATTTTCAATTCTGCTATCTGCTGTAGACATTTAATCATATTTTCCTCCTTGGCTTCATATGAGCCCTCCATTTGTTTGACTATTAGTTGCGCATCTAAATAAGCTATTAAGTGTCCAACTCCCATTTCATACACCATTTTGAGCCCCGTTATGAGTGCTTCGTATTCACCCTTATTGTTAGGCCCTAAACCCGAACTTGACGGCGAATTCTAGATATTCTTCTTGGGATGAAGTTATGACTATGCCCACACCACTGCCTTGAAACATGGATGATCCATCTACATGCAATAGCCATTTTTCGACTTGAGGGCTTCTTCAGTTATCCTTGCTGTCTCAAAGATGAAGTCGGCTAAGGCCTGGGCCTTGACGGTCGTTCGAGGTAAATCAGTGATATTGTACTCACTTAATTCTAGTGCCTATTTTACTAGTAGTCCCAATGTATCCGGCTTACCCAGTATTTGTTTCAGAGGCAGGTTAGTTTTTACTCAAATGGGATGCGAAAGGAAATATGGACATAGCCTTCTAGCAGTGATGACTAGTGCGAGGGTCAATTTTTCTATGGGGGTGTACCGACCCTCCGCTCCACTAAGCACTTTGCTGATGTAATAGATCGACATTTTTTTTCATTATCTTCATGAATAAAGACGTAGCTATTCTCTTAAGGGGCGGCTGATAGATACACATAGAGGGTATCCTCTGGCGATGGCTTCACTAGTAGAGAGAGTCCTGCTAAATACCGCTTGAGCTCTTCAAAAGCTTGTAGACAGCATTACCCTAGTCAAAATGTTTCGCCTTCCGAAGGACTTTGAAAAAGGGCAGGCACTTTTTTGCCGACTTGGATATAAAACGACTCAGTCCAGCTACCCTCCCAATAAGCCTTTGTACTTCGTTACATTGAAGGGTGCCTTCATATCCAGGATGGCCTTGATCTTGAGGGGTTTGGCCTATATTCCTCTTTGAGTGACCATAAATCCTAGGAAACGTCCCCTTTTCACTCCAAAAGCGTATTTTTCAAGATTGAGCTTTAGTTAGTAGTTTCTCAAAATAGAGAATGTTTCTTCTAATTTTGCAACATGGTCCTTGGTCTCCCTCCTTTTTACTAGCATATTGTCCACGTACACCTCGACGTTTCTTCCAATTTGTGACCAAATATTTTATCTGCCAAAAGGTTGGTCGGTGTCCCGATGTTTTTTAGGCCAAATGGCATGGCGAGGTAGCAGCATGTTCCAGTGGACGTGATGAAACTAACTCTTTTGCGATCTTCAAGAGCCAGGATTATTTGATGATAACCTTTTGATGCGTCCATCATGTTTAATAATCCACATCCTGATGTAGAGTCCACCAACTGATCAACTCGAGGTAGAGGATAAAATCCTTAGGACACGCCTTGTTGAGGTCCCTTCAACTTGGATTATTTTATCTTTCTCAAGCCTGAAATATCTCTTCTTTTATTTCACCAGCTTGATGCTGGGATTTATATTCAAATGGTGCGTTATGACATTAGGGTCGATCCTTTCTAGATCTTGGGAGTCCATGCAAAGATGTCTACATTGTGACTACCTCCACGCAAATCAATACAAGGAGGTGTTCAGTTTTTCCAGGGGGGTGTCCCCTAATTGCATCTGATCGAAGACTTTCCAAAATAATATGTCTACAGAACTTCCCAAGACTATGAAGAAACGTCCTACTTCGTAGTTGGCAACGCCATGATGACTAGAGCGTCATTACGAGAGCTCTTAGGACCTGATCGTTCCTCCCTTCCAAACTGGATGAGGGGGGGCATCCTCCATTGTCCCAACATCCCATATCTCCTTTATAATTATGTCGTGTGCTTCTCTGACCTGGGCCTTTCTAGCATGATGGGAGTTGTCTCCACTTGGGATGCCTACAATCATTCATATAACTCCTTTGCGAGGAGGATTATTAGTTTCAGCTTTTCCCCCATAGGTATTCCTGTGTTCTTCGTTTGGTAAAGACTCAGGACTGAAAACCTTTACTTCCTTTCCTTTGTCTGTTTTTTACTTATGGTATGGTCCTGTTCCTGGAGCCTTTACCTAGCAGACGTACTCATGCAAATATCCATTTTGGATGAGCCTCTCGATCTCATTCTTCAGATGTCGACATTCTTCATATATGCGACCGTAATCATTATAGAAATGGCATAATTTGTCGGAGTTAGGACGTTGTGTTTGCTCCCTCCATGACCTAGGGCGGGCGAGCAAGCAAGCCTTTTCCTTCTACCGCCATAAAGGCTTGGGTAATAGGTACTGTTGGGGGGTGTAAACTGCATTAATCCTTTGGAACACTACCTTCTTGTCCCGAAAATTAGTTTGAGGCTTTTTGAAGGGGGCCTCCTCCCGAATTTCTTTCTTCTTATCCCCACGACTCTCTTTCTTGGCAGCTTGGGCGTCCTCCATGTTGATATACTTGGCTGCATGGGCCAGGAGGGCGCCGAACTTCAAACAGATTTTTTAGCCAGGGACTTGAAGAAGTCTCCATCCAGGAGCCTTTGTGAGAAAGCACTAGCCTTCACTTCTTGAGTGGCGGAGGGTACCTCCAAGGATGCATTACTGAATCTTTGTAGGTATTCCTTCAATGGTTCATTGTCTTTTGGCGTATGGCAAAAAGACAGAGCTCCGTCTTCTGAAGCTTCCGACTGCTAGCGAATTGGTGCAATTCATTGAACCATTGCTTTGCGGCCCTTGAAAGCACCGTGAAATGCAAGTGGATTAGCCCAAGAATGCGCAAGCAGAAGCGCTAATAATAAAATACGTAAATTAAATGAAAATATAATTAAAACCCACTTAAGTAAATTTATAAGACCGAGCAAGTATTGCAGATTGCTCACTCAAATAGGTCTTAGGAGTATGGACAATTGGCTTTAGGTCAAGCGGGAAATTGTTGAAATGGTGATCACAAAGCCAACTAGATTGGCAATTTTGGGAATCATTTAGCAATCTTGATGAATGTAGTAAGCATTCATTTGTGGCACCATGTATTTGTTGTGCTCACTATTTACGTTGAACGGTGTTTTAACTTCACAACAAATGCCCACAGACCAATTGTATAGCCCATGTAGTTGGGTTGCGCATTGGATGGCAGCTATGAGACCAACTTGTGAGGGTTGGTTTGAAACTTTCCAATTCGAGGACTTGAGATTGGGCATCGAGAGTCCTATAGAGACTTGCACTAAGTATTGCATTCATTGGATGAGTGTCGTGTTTCATCAGTGACAGACATGGGATGTTTATGCAATTTTAGTGGATTAGTTGACAAGGTTGTTAACTGATTGAACTGACTCGCAGGAATCGTTACATGAAAACCTTGGAGGCTTGATCGGTATGACTTGAAGTCCCGACTTCGATAGTATAGGATTAGTCCTTGGACTTGAGAAATCATGGGAGTCGCATGCATATGATGGCTATATCTTGGATCTAGCGATAGATGACTATATTGTCGATGTGGTCATTATAAGCCTTGTCCAATGTAGTCGGAGTATGTAGTGAGGATGGTAGATTTCAAGATAGAATCCATCCCCTATCAATATTTGATGGATATATCTCTTATGTGCTCTGAGATGGTTTAGACTCTTTAAGTCTAAGGCCATAGCGATTGGTCGAATAGAAAATGGTTTTCTTTGTCGATCAATCAAGTAAACGCATCTCAAGTATTCAATATAGTTGCCTCGTCCAGGATGAGAACGACGCCCAATTCCATACCCTAGACTAAGGTTGGGAGACGGTCGACTGTATGGAACTCAAGAGCCTAAATAATTTTGCGAACATTCACCTAGTCTCTATGGTCAAATCAAAATAACTAATTAAATTAGGTTTAATTAATTATTTGTATTCGGACAGAATGCCCAAGTCTAGCTGAGGGTGAACTTAAAGAGTCACACACAAATCACTATGGAACTGGTGGAATTAATTTGAAATTAATTCGAGAAGAAACAAATTAATTTAATTGGATTAAATTAATTCAAGGAAAATATATAAATGATTGGATCATTTATTTAATAATCCATTTGATGAATGGCTCAAGAATTAATTAGTTGAATTAATTAATTTTGGGCTTAACACTTTAAATTAATTGGATCAATTTATTAGATTTGGCTTAATTAATTGATTGGATCTAATTAGTGTTTGGGCTTAGATTTATTTAACTGGATTAATGAATTGGAATTTATGGGCTAAACTTAATTTAATTAATTATTTCCAATGAATTTGATTGGGCTTGATTTAATTTGATTAAATCAAGCCCGGTGTAAACTTTAAGTCCAAGCCCATTAGAGGGAGGTTGGAGCAAGTTACGAAGGAGTTGAAACTCCACCCCATGATGAACATAATGGAGTGGTTATTTCATCATGGTTGGAGGTTACATGCCAGTGTGTGTATAGGTTGCCTTGGAGGCAAACTTGGTAGTTTTTGAATTTTCAATTCAATTTTATGTAATATACAAAACTATACACATATCATGCATAACCATAACACAAGCCACGAATTTGCTCCCTTTTTCTCTCTCAAAATATTCTCCTATATTGAATTTGATTCAAGTTAGAATATAAAACAATCCAAAAGCACTAAATAATAGTGTTAGTTTAGAGTTGTTTTTCTTCTTGTTCTTTGTTCTATCTAGTAATACGAAAAGAACTATATCTATTCCTTAGTGTGGTGTGGACAAATTAGAGGGGTTCTAATTTGGATCCTAAAGTGAACGGAATGGGAGAACGTAAAGGAACAATGCACTTTGCTGCTCAACTATAGAAACAAAAAGGTAAAGTTTCATGTTTTGTTTCTATGCTTTTTGTTTCATCCTGTAGCCACTTGTCTAGCAGTTTATATATTTATTATTATGCTTTTGACAAATATCGAACATCGAAAAATATGCTTTTGAAAAATACCGAACGCCGAAAAATTTCAAAGGGAACGCCCCTTCGAACCGTTTTAAATATTTTTTTATTTTCACGCTTTTGCCGCGTTTTCGGACCATATCGATTCTTTCGACTCTTTAGGTTCACCTTTCAGCTAGACTTGGGCTAACATCAAACACTATTATTAATTAAATCTAATTTAATTAATAATTCTTAATCAACAGTTGATCAAGAAAGCCCGTCACTATGGATGACCGTCTAACAATGGTCCATGGTACTAGAGACTAGGCGAATATCCATGTGAATTTTAGGCTCTCGAGTTCATACGGGTACGGTCCTTCCATCATCGTCTCCCGGCCTTAGTGTAGGGCATGGAATTGGGTGTAGGTTCCCATCTTGGAATATGCATCTATGTTTAATATTTGAGATCTCATTACGCCAAATTGCTCAATAGAGGAACCTTTTTTTCCTATTCGACCAATGATTGTGGCCGGAGTTTTACAGAACTCAAACGCATCTCCTAGTGCATAGGAATACCTCTGTTACATTTTGATAGGGGACAGATCTTCTTCTTGAAACTCACCATCCTCGCTACATACTCCGACTGCACTGGGTAAGGCTTATGATGATTGTGTCTATGATACAATCACCTCTCGCACAGATTCAAGATATAATAATCGTATGCACGTGACTGCCGTGATTCCTCATGTATGAGGACTGCTCCTGTACTATCAGAGTCGGGGATTCAAATCATACCGATCAAGTCTCCAAGGGTTTCATATAACAATCCCCACGAGTCAGCTTAGTCGATTCGACACCCGGTGAATTGACCCATTAAGATCGCATAGACGTTCCACATCTGTTGCCGATGAAACATGATACTCATCAAAATGCGACTCTTAATATAAGTCTCCATAGGAAACTCGATTCCCATTTTCGAGGTCCTCAACTTGGAACATTTCAAACCCAACCCTAGATAGATGGTTTCATGACCTCCATCCAATGCGCAGTCCAACTGTTGCACGGTTGTTAAAAATGGTCTGTGGACTTTGTTGTGATGTATGAAAGAAATGCAAATATAAATGTAATGAGCACAACAAATGAAATGCCAATAGTGAATACTCATTTTATTCACTAAATAATATTACATAAAATCGAGTCTTTTCCAGAATAGATTTCATGTATGCCAATCTAATTGGCTTTCAGGTTATCTATTCTAATAGCCCTAGAGAAGGTGGTGATGGAAATGCAACATTTGATTCCGTTCGTGTACCTATGCAGAAGAGCTGCATTTTCAAAATGTAATAGATGCTCTTGAGGATCAGTCGTCCCATCATACTTAGTAATAGCAGGGGGTACGGCAATTCGCTGGGACTTCGTCAGCCATCACCGTGTTCGTGAAGGGGACACTTTGCTAATTGTCTTCGGGGGTCCCTATTATCTTATGTTGTACATCTTGGAGACTCTTTTGGAGGCTTCTAGTTATGCCAGCCATTGCCTAGGGACCTCTTTGGGAGCCGTTGGAGGGAACCCTTGTCTCTCGATCAGTGGGGGTGTGGATACAGGGATGTCTACTTCCGATAGGCCTCCTTCTATTACTTTTTCAGGGATGCCTGCTTCGACAGTGGAGGCTGAGCGGGTAGGAACTAGCACTGCCATATGCTCCCAAA
Organism: Sesamum indicum; assembly: GCF_026168435.1. NCBI lineage: Eukaryota > Viridiplantae > Streptophyta > Magnoliopsida > Lamiales > Pedaliaceae > Sesamum > Sesamum indicum. The sequence goes on from NC_142668.1 coordinate 5,245,357, forward strand.
TTGTTATTGCGATCACCTGTTGAATTACACCTAGCAAAGCTGGGGAAAGCTCTCCTGAGGTGGTGTCTGAGGAAGTGCTTCGTCTTGTAGGATCAACCAAAGGGTCCACCACTCTAGGGGGTGGTATTGGCCCAGGTAAAGCTGGGGCGGATCCTCCTCCAATCAGGGTTAGGGCGGCTCCTGCAACGACCTGCAAAGGCTGATTGTTGTTAGGTTTCTCCACGGCCCTTTTGCTTGTTAGCGGGATTTCTGGGGTTTTCATGGTAACTCACATCTTCCACTCAACTTCCCATAAATGGCGCCAACTAATGCGTGTGATTTTAGCACGGGTCCTACAACCTTGGATTTTGACGATGAATTTGGGCTGAATGAGCGAAATAACTTGAGAAATAGGACTTGAGAAAAACAACACTTTAGCACTCTGACGCTCAAGTTCGTTCCATATTTAGGAATAAATAAGGGCATAATTAAAGCGTAATGAGAAATTGAGATAAAAATATGAATTTCGTAACAGAAATATAATCAAAGTGCGAGATGAGTGTTGCAGTAAAAAATAGTTAAGCAATTTCCAGATTCTTTAAAGTGTCTCCATTGGTGAATGCTGCCCGTATTTATAGAGAAGGCGTCCCCTTCGTGGGGACTCTTCACATTATTGCAGTTCCAAGAAAAAGGGGCAAGAAACCTGTGGATAAGGCACGATTCCACCTTTTTCTTAGCTTGATCAGCACGTTCTTGTTTTGATAGAGGACTTGTTTCATTTGAGGACTCCTACTCTGCAAGGAGTCCTTCTAGGTTAAGAAGTCCAGAGCCTTGGGGACATCCTTTCTCCTAGGGTGGGGTTTGGAAGGCAGCCTTGCAATCTGGCAAGCCTCTTATTAGGATTCCTTCTTGGGCCGATTTTGGTAATCTTCCAGTGGGGTACCTTGAATTGATGGGCTCGGCTTGGGCTTTGCAACCTCTCTTAGGCCAAGAGCTTTTGGGCCATACACATCAAGAACAATTTACATTTCGTCGTTATGGATGTCATTCCTAAAATTTAGGGACGGTCTGCTCCTAACTAGAACGGGTATTTTAACACATTTTGTTGACCATTACTAATAGTGTATTTGAATATAAAAATTTATTTTGTTATTGGAACACTTTGGATAAATTTTGGAATGGTTATGTAAATTAATTCAGGATATTTTTATAACAGTTTTTGTAATACTCTTGGCTGAATTTTGGAACTGTATTTTATTTGTAATTATCATATATCTAGGAACGATCATTGAAATTGTATAGAGCCCAACTTTTTAAATAGTATTAGGCACAGTTTATTATTTGTTTGGAACAGTCTCTTGTACTTATTTTAGAAATATTATTTGGATCACAATATGGTGTATGAATTAGTTCAAGTTACAATGCATTTAGGAACAGTCAATCCATTATAGGAATACTTATTTAGAAGTATTTTAGCATTGTGTTAGGAACGGTCTTAATTTTGAAATTTGTAACATTTTCTTTACAATTACTAAAATCGTTCCTAATTTTATATTTAATGATAAAATTTTAAATAATAATTTAATTGAAATAATTAATTATTGAATTTAATTATATTTATGAGTTTAATTAATTGAATAAATATAAAAAAATAGAATGTAATAAATATCATGAAACATGAATAATTAAGAAAAAATATTATCTTAATATAAAATATTATTCAATTACAAAATTAAAAAATATATGATAAAACCTAATCTAAGCCCTCCTCATCAACGATGTCCATATCATCCTCGTTCGGGGACGGAGTCTGTCAGAGGCTGTGCTGGGATGCTAATGGAGGCGGTCGACTGCGACAGTCCCGCAATCGAGGATTTGACCACCATTTCCCTTATCATTGCCATCATTTTCTGCATTCGGGTCATGCGATCCTCTATGGTCGGGTTTGGTTGTGGCGGTGGCGGTAGGGGTGGTGATGGTGACGTGTAGGTCCAGCTGGAGACGGTGGGCCTCAGATACAAGGCCTAATACATAACCCTTGTTCTTGCCCCCAACTACAGCCAGCCACAACTGCAACTTGATCGATTTGATCGAGGTATCGTGGTCCTCAGTCGTAGGTTGAAGGTGATAATCCTCCGTCAGCTTCTAGAAAGTCTCCTGCAAAATAAATAAAATCATTAAAATTTTACTCCAAAATTATTTTAAAAAAATAAAATTATTGTTGTGCTTATCGCTACCTCGGGCTCTTCAGCTGCCGTCGGCCTTCTTCTTGTAGCATCTAGCGAACAAGTCCATCTCCTTGGTCAGCCTACCGAGCTCTGCCTCTTGTAGAAAAATAAAACAGTTAGCATAATCCCCCGTGGTACACAGTAGAGGACGCCGCGCGGTTTTCCGCCTGATTTTCCTTATTCTTCCCAAACTCGTCCTAGGAGTCCGTGTTGGCTCAATATGCCTAGAGCTAGAGCCACACCTCGTTCGCCAGCCAAAGTGGCTTGACCAACTCCTTTTGGGCGATGACGAATTATTTCTGGTTGAATTTTCTCGCCCACATGTGGAAGACTGGGAACATAGATTCATCATCAAAGTCCAACCAATAGGTCATCTACAATATATCAAATTATAAAAAATTATTAGTAGAATTTATTGTATAATTTAAACTATAAGATAATATAATATTATTTTAAAGTACATTACCTGCATGCTCTGAAACAAAAACTGTTGGTGCTCTGACAGCACCTGCCTCAAACATCCCCAAGGGTGGGGAAAGTGTCCTTGCACCACCGCATTGATGCACTCATGGAATTTGCTACCAGACTTGAAAGGACATGTTAATTAGTGATTTTTAACATAAAATAATACTAAAAAGTATTAATGAACAAATTAACTCACGTCATCGAGGTTGATGTACTGGCGCGCTGATGGTAAGGGGACTACTAATGTTCGTGGTGGTGGAACAACCCATGGACGGGTAGGATGGTGTGGTAAACGGATGTCCGGCTTCCTTAACTGCCTGTGTCGTAGCAGATGTCTAGCATCATTTGGAGTCTGCGCGGCGGCTAAAGGTCCGGCTGTGTCAGGTGGTGGGGGTGGTTGAAACACTATTTCCCCAGGATAAGAAGCATCAAACGACATTGGTGGAACTGGCGGACCACGACCACGTCGTCCATGTGATAGAGGAGGCATACCACTAGACATAATTTATACAAATTATAGTAAGTATTAGTTTTGTAATTGTTGAAAAAATTATCCTAATTTTGTAATTATTTGAAAATATTAGCCTCAATTTGTGATTATTGTAATTATTAATATTAGTGTATATTATTGAAAGTATATTAGTCTTGTATTGTGATTATTGTATTTATTATTTAAATAATATTGTTATTTGAAATATTAGCCTAATTTTGTGATTACTGATATTATTATGTAAATAATATTATTAATTAGAATATTAGTCTAATTTTATGATTATTGATATTATTATGTAAATAATATTATTATTTATTATTGATATTATCTTCATCTTGTGATTATTTTAATAATCATGTTATTTATTTCCATCATCCTCAAATGTGTATGAAATTCATTAATTTCCTAAAATGTGTTCTAAATTACACATATTTACATAAAGAATTATACAAATTTCACAATAAATTACAGAAAATACACAATAATTACAAAACTTATACTATGATCTAAATTACACAACATATACAATAATTATACAAAAATTACACTATATGATCTAAATACACTATAATTTCAGAAGTTAAACAATTATAAAAAAAAATTACATAAAAAGTTGCATAATATCATCTAACTTACGCAATAATTGCAGAAATTACACAAAATACAATAATTGCACAAAAATTACATAATATGATCTAAATTACAAAATAATTATAGAAATTGCACAATTATACAATAATTACACAAAAACACAATATGACCTAAATTACACAACAAAATGAAGTTTTTTATTTCTAAAAAAATTCTGAAAAATAATTTAATTTCTAAAATTTTTTAATTTCAGAAAAATATTTTAATTTCTGAAAAATTTCAAAAAACTTTAATATTTCATAAAATTACATACAAATTAATTTCTAAATATATTTTATTTAAAAAATATTTAATGAAAATAACAGGAAAAAAAAAGTAAAACAACCTAGAAGCGAGATCGATCCAACAGAGATGGAAGAGGGGGTGACAGGTGAAGGAAGCGATGGAGGAGGAGGAAGCAACAGGCGGAGGAGGAGGCAACAACGATGGGGGATGGCAGAGGAGGAGGAGGCGGGCGATGAATGGTGGTGATGGCAAGCGTTGAAGCAGAGAGTGAGAGATGGAGAGAGTGAGGAAGGAGGGAGGGAGAGGGAAAATGAAGAAAAATCTGTTAAGTGTCACTTATATATTCAAATGTTAGAACAGTTTAGGAACGGTCATTTATTTAACAACTGTTACCATGAAAGTTTATAAATAAGCAAAACGCCATCGTTTCATTTGATGTGGATTGGTCAGAATTTTGATTCATTTTGGGAAGGTCGGACAATGTCTTTCTAGAACTAGTCCAAAACACACAAAAGAATGACGTTTTATCAGAAAGCGACGTTGTATGAAGAGGGCATTTAAATGACCATTCCTATATTTAAGACGACCTTTCCTAATTAAGTGCCAAAAATATTTTCCATTTTAACTAAGAAAAATAAAAAATGAAGGAAAGACCATTCTAGATATGTTAATGCTCAAAGAAAAATAGACTGTAAAATAATTAAGACTATTGAAAATGTATAATTTTTTTCATTAAACTGATACATGTTCAATAGATCAAGTATATTTGTATATTCGAGATTGTTAGTCTTACATAGATGTAACTAGTATCTTATACTGTTATACTGAATCTTCTAATAAGACCTTAGATATGATTAAATCGACAAAATACTACATCCGATGAAGTTTTGGGCATTTTTGTTATATGATACTGAGATATCATACCTAATTCATTACCAACGAGATACAAAACAATGTAACAGTCAATCAGAACATGTGATTTTACATCAGACAGCTACATGTATCTACATACATGTAGTATTATATGCGTTTAAATTTAGAATTTATCAGGCTCGCGGATGTAGAGATATCATTACCAGGAAGTGAGCTATGAATTTTTTATTATAATTAGGATGAGTTTTGTTACTCCTTTAGACATGCTTTTTTTTATATTCATATTAGGAACGGTTTGTTTAATGTTTAAGCACGGTTTCTTTATATTCATCTTATGAATGGTGAAATATTTAACAATCATTTCTAAATATAAATTTTCCTCCACTTTTTATTTGGCGCCAAATTAAATTTGTTTGGAACACTTTTAGGAACGGTCTGTTAATTTTGACCATTCCTAGGTTTTGAATTTCCTCATTTTTTCTGTAGAATGTTGTAATATTTTCAGGCACGTTGTTATTTATTTTTCCTTTCCAACTTGAAATTTAACATTATTCACATACAATAAGGAACGATTATTTAAGGGATGGTTTGTTTGTGAACCATTCCTAATTGGAACGATGTAGGAACGGTCAGGGCTACTTATAATCATTCCTAATTTGAATAATTTTTTTAAGAAAACATATTGAATAATTATTGAAATATTTAATTAGTAATTTTTACATAATTTTTACAAATGTTTGATTACATAAACAGTAAATTTTCAATCATAATTATTATCTTCTTCAGTCTCGTAATCCTCGTCAAAACTATCTTCGTCAGATTGGTCATCAGATTCACCATCTGCCAAGCGGGATGTACCTACTCCTTGTTGATATGCAACAGAAAGATCAACGACTATTGTACATCATTTGCGTCATGTAGGTCATAATTATGATTGTCCGTACAAACTTCTGGAGTAGGTATTGTTTTCTCTTCTTGAAATATGACTTCAGTCTATCGAGAGTCATCAATGACTCCTCAAGCTTTGAATTTGCATACAACCATCCAGTCAGCTTTGTCTCTCTTCACGCTAGGATACTCCGTGTAGTATACTTGTACTACTCGTTGTGCTAGGATGAGTGGTTCGTTCTTTTGGTATACCTTCTTAAAATTTACATCAACGAGGATGTATCTTCGTAGTTCTCACGAGAATGACCCAACAACATTTGAACAAAATGATGTGCATATTCAGAATAAGTGGGTATTAATTGAATTATCTCTTAGAGGATCGCATAGAAGTCACTGTCCGTGTCTGTATTTGATGAGCTTTTAACACACACCCTACATTTCATAGTTGACTTGCCTATGCTGTGACGTTCAGTGTGGAAATTGTAACCACTCACAAAGTAATACGATAATATTGTGACCTCAACGGTAGGACTCCAATAACGCAATTTAACAGTTCGTTGTCCATGTAGGTCAATTCGGATTTCACCTGCAATGTACATATTAGAGAAAAAATTGACCACTAATCGTTTCACAGTTATGACACAATTCATAAGCCACTACTTACATGACGTTTGTACTAATCCTTGAATTTAGTAGCTACTAGTAGTTCAATGTTGGGGTTCTCTGAATGGTGGTGCTCGTAGAGTTTATTCAAAAATAACCTGTACGTAAAAAAAATTGAATACATATCAATACATTGGTTAAAACTCTAAATAAGAATTTAATAAACTATTGATATATTTAAACTCACTCGTAGTATGGTGTGACTACTTCATAGTTGCACAAGGTGTACATCTCGTTTATGTGATACTTTGCGTTGTTGAGCCACCACTTCTTTGAGGCACCACTTGCTTCGCCAGGGTGGTCGAAAATAGAGCATTGGATACGATTGTCATTCATCGTGAGGTCATCATTTCTATGAAGTCTGTTCTGTTTGCAAAAAGAATCTGTTGCTTGAAGTAGTGAGAAGTGAATAGACCGATCTCTTCTACAAGGTATGCCTTTACAAATTGATGCCTCAACGTGTGCTTTGTTTTTCACCTTCATCCTGGCAGTGCAAGATATATCGAGATTTGAGACCCTATTACTGATGACCAACAATGAAGAAAGATGTGGTAGAATTTGTGGCTAAATATTTAATTTGTCAGCAGGTAAAAGAAAAATAGCAAGCACTAGCGGGTAAACTTTATATTTTATCTATAACTGAATGGAAGTAAGAAAAGATTACTATGGATTTTGTCATTGGGTTACCACGTACAATCAAAACGTGATGCTATATGGGAAATTGTGGATAGATTGACTAAATCTGTGCGTTTCTTGCCAATACGACAAAATGATTACTTGGATAAACTGACTGAGTTATACGTCTCGAAAATTGTAAGCTTACATGGTATTCCTACTTCTATAGTTTCTCATACAGATCCTCGATTTACATCTCATTTCTGGGGAAGCTTGCAAAGGGCTCTAGGAATGAAATTACATTTCCATATGGTGTTTCATCCTTAGATAGATGGACAGTCAGAAAGAACAATTAAGAAATTATAAAATATTATGAGAGCCTGGGTTATTGAATTCAGAGGAAACTGGGATGATCATCTACCACTACTAGAATTGGCATATAATAACAATTTTCATTCCAGTATCGGTATGATCCATGTGAAGCTTCGTACAGAAGAAAATGCCAAAGTCCAATCTGTTGGGATATTGAAGAATTAAGACATCTTGAAGGACCCGAACTAGTTCAAGAAACAGTGGATCAAATATAAATAGTTAAGAAGTGCTTGAAGGCAGCATAAGATCGACAAAAGAGTTATGTTGATAAACATCGCAGGGAAATAGAATATGAGGTGGGAGAAAAAGTTTTTCTAAAGGTATCACCATGGAGGGGAATCTTGAGATTTTTAGTAGGTAGGAAAAGTTGAGTCCAAGATATATTGTGCCATATTAAATTCTCAAGCCAATAGTTATCAACCTCTAACGCCACATTTGTTGGTCTCATTTCTAACATAACATGCCATTAGAAATGAGACCAACAAATGTGGCGTTAGAGGTTGATAATGTAGCAGATTAGTAACTTTGCAACTTAAGTTAGATTTGTGAACAAAACTAGAGAAGTGCATACTCAAGATCCTTTTTTATTACGGATGTTAGAGAAAATAAACCAGAGTAAGAAGCTTAAATTTAAAATAAGGACTGACGAAATGATAGTAAATACGAGGCAAGGTTGTGAACATGATATAGAGAGGTTATACGAGGAGATCATGCAGGAAAAATCTATAATGTGCTATATGATATGTGTCCTAGCATATGGTAGAACTTGTGACCAAATTATTAACTTGTCTTTTTTTTCGGTTACGATAAACTTCATTAATAAGTAAAAGAGTACAAGCATCCAATACAATCACGTGGCCTGATGTGTGTTGCGGCCAAAGGATTTCCACAATCTAAACAATGTTATCGTATTAACATTAAGAGATAAATCAACACTAATAATCCTTTGTCTAATCTCCTCAATGACTATACTAGCCAACGCAGTTGATGTGCACTCAGTCTATTGAAATCTCCGCTAGTTGCGCTCTTGCCATTTGTGATACACCAATGGTGCAAGTAGTGCTCGATAGGCTGCATTAATCACATGCCTTCCCTCCATTTTATGGAAGCCCAAGTAATGTCCATCTCCCATTCGCGGTTAGGCCATGTAAACCTTAAGTGTTTCCGAATGAAGTCGATACATTGGCGTGAAAATCGACACTTGAAAAATAAGTGGCTATGTGTTTCGTGTTGTCCACCAATGCAGAGAACGCAAGTACCATCAGGTGATTAAGTCATGGTTGGTCAAGTGTAGAAAGCCTGCTCAAGATAGCCAATCACAAAACGAAGGAATTTCGTGGAACCTTGAAAGCGGCCAAGAAGAAGTGAAGACCAACCTACCTTGGTGCCTGGTGGATGGAATAACTTATATGCCGAAGCATTCGTAAATCTCCCTCCATCCAACTTCCAAATGGTCCTTCATTCCCCCATGAATAGTAGGAAGACAATGCAAAATCTCCAAGCATTCAAGATTAGTAATCAACGGCCAAGCCCACTCTCCATTAGAAATGACTGAATGCAATTTGTTCACCAAGTGTGTTTCCATTAACTGAGGCCCTCGAGGGAAACGATGGATGAGTGTTTCAAGATAATGCTAAAGGCTCTACTATAAGGAGAACGTCGCCCCATCGCCAATATGATACTCAATATGTGGCTGTAAAACGATAATTAAATGAAGAAGCTTATGCCAACCCCACGAACCAGTGCACAAACTAGTTGTCCAAACAGTTTTCTCTCGTAGACGAAAGTGATGTATCCAGCTCATCTAAATGGAAGTTTGTTGTCCATGGATAACATCCCACAAGTGCTTGCACGTGAGAGCATAGCTAAGCGCAGTAATTTCACGAATTCCTTAACCTTCTTCGTCCAACAGTAAGCAGACTTGCTTCCAAGCGGCCTTCGGATATCCATTTTTGGCAGCCACTTTCGTAGAAAGGAGCACAATTTTTTCTCAATTTCACGGATAACTCCTTTAGGCAAAATAACTGCCAAAGCCCAGTAGATAGTCAATGCGATAAGGAACGATTTAATAAGTTGCACCCTTCCAGTGAAAGTTAATCGAATTCCTTCCTAACCCTTGATTCGGTTGTCAATCTTCATAAATAATGGCAGACAATCAGATATTGTTAGCGGTAAAGATATTAGTGGCAAACCAAGGTAGCGAACCAACAAGTGACCCTCTTACAATCCTAGTATATCAAGTATCATGATTCCAGTGAGCAACCTTAGAGATACTAAGGTGACTTTTATCCGGATGTAATCCCGATAATGATGCGAACATCTACAGCCACCTCTAGAACAAGCCAATAGATGTCTCATCAACTTTGTAGAAAAGTAGGAAGTCTTCGGCAAAGCACAGTTGAAATAGATCTATCTAGGGACAGTTCGTTAAACTCCTCGTCCTATTCCATTAACTACTGTAAAATCATCTGTAGAGAAGGTGGGCGCTGTAACACATTCCTCAATCCATCTAATAAACATAATTGGGAATCCAAATAGACGCAAGGTGGCTATCAAAAACTCACACTCCACCGTGTCATACGCCCTATTAAGATTCACTTTCAAGGCACACCTTGGCAGGAGCCACTGCTAATTGTATTCAGTGAAAAGTTCCTATGCCAATAATATATTATCCCCAATTGATCTCCCTTGGACAAATGCATTCTGAGAGGGACTAATCAACTGGTCTAATATCTTCTGAAAGTGATGCACAATGATTACATGATGGCCTTATAAAGGACATTAAAACACAAGATAGGCTTGAAATCCGCCACATTAGCCGGTGCTACATTAGGGATTAAGGAAAGCAATGTAGTGTTGACTTGTTTGAGGAGCCGACCAGTAGAAAAGAGCTCCATCACTGCTCAAGTAACCTCGTCTAAAATAATTGGCCATGCCTTATAAACTCCTACCGAATATCCATGGCCCAGTGATTTGTCCTCTACAATATCAAAGAACACCCATTTGACCTCCTCCTTTGTGATTGGGGCAGTAAGCTAACGTGTTTCATCCTCATCTACAGCATGACGCGCCTAGGAGCGTAGATAAATAAGATCAATGAACCTAGTTTGCCCTCACCTCCTAACAATCGTTGATAAAATCCCAAAAACTCATCTATAATATCTGATTGTTTAGTGCTTATTTGGTCGTCTCTATTAGTAATTTGGAGGACCCTTTTGGAAGCTCTCCTAACGACTACCTTCCAAAAGAAAATCTTCGAACAGTAATCACCTCCTGTAAGCCGCTGTATTTTTTCCCTTTGCTGTAATATAATTTGTTCAAATTTTATTGCCTTCATATACACCAATCAACAACAATGCTCTAACTATAATAGAAATGAAATTATGCCTATCTGATTGCAAGAGCAATTGGGCAGTCGCTAGGAATTTCACAGCATGCTTAACGTTCATTGATAGATCACCCTAATTTCTCCTTTGTCTTCGATAAACCTGGTTTTACGCCTTCAACTCACAGGTAACTGCTACATGGAAGTACCTATGATAGGATGTTTCCAAATATTCTGCACAAAAGGAAGAAAACCCGGTGATGTAGCCAAATAATTATCAAACCAAAAAATGCTTAAATGTCGAGTGTTCTCATTTCCTCGTAAGACCAATGGAGAATGGTCCGAAGTACGCGGAGTAAGACTGAGTTAATACGCATTCGACCATTGAGCACGCCAATTGTCATTAGCAAGCATCCAATCAAGACACTTTACACAAACTCCTATTGTTATCGCTACAATTATGCCAGGTAAATAATTCACCCTGCATTTGCAACGTCATGAGCCCCATATAAAGTATGTAGTTCTGGAATTCCTCCATTGCAGCCCTAATGTCACCCGAATTTTCACACACTTCACTCATGTCCAAGACCGTGTTGAAATCCCCAAGAACTAGCCATGGCTCATCCTCTACCATTGTCAAAGTTTGACTTAAGGAATGCCAAAGGTCCCGGCCCATCCCTAGATCGTTAGCACCAAAAATCATTGAAACAAGTACTGATACATGTTCACGATGAATAAGCAATCTACAATGAATAAACTGCATGAAGAACAGTTAAAACCTCAACGTCTATTTCCACATAATACCAAGCAAGACAAATATGAGTTCCCGGACACGCGTAATCAACAAACCACTTCCAATGAGTTAACAAATTCGATTGAACATGAGAAACATTAATAAGAGTAACTCTCGTTTCAAGTAATACGATAAATTGTAACCTGAATTTCGGGACTTGGTCTCTAACTGCCACCTAATGCTCATGACAGTTCGAGCCTCGTACATTCCACATAGTTGCATTCATCATGTAGCACCATCAATAGGGTTGCAATGCTTAAGACCCCTAGTGGAACATTCTGCATGGTCTTCTACAACTGTAAGTATATAAAATGGATTGTACAAAACAATGTCCTTACCTAAATTTTCTGGCATAATGTTGTGCATTTGGGAAATCTTTTTGATCCTCCCAACACATCCACATTAACTGTGGCACATAGACTGCCACTGGTGTCTTCTTCACATGCTACATTGTCGGACATTTGATTGTCAAATGGCCAAGGTATTGCACATAACACACTTAGGAGAGACCCACTCGTATTCAACATCAACTCGCCATGGTGTCTCTACTCCATTCTCTTTTTGAACCACAATGCTAGGTGCTTTAGTAATTTGGATGATATATCTAACATAATACATACACGAGCGAAATCCAGTCTCGAGCATCCCTTCGTTATTGCATCCATATATAAAGGGCCTTCCTACACCACTTGCCATTATGCTAAGACCCTTCCTCCGTCCAGAATTCGACTGGGAGGTGGCGCAATTTGATCCAAATCGGGACTTGAGTATGCTTGTGTCTTCGTAATACCATCCCCGGTTCCCATTGTTATAGAACAATAGGTTGACCTTGAAATAGCGCCCTCCTTCAATTACTTCTTCCATGGTGCCTCGATCTTGAATTAGAAGAAGTAAAACCCATTAGGTGTCGTAATCACTTCCTTGACCGTAGGCCAAACTCAACGTACAAACGAATTCAAATGATGAAAATAAGGTTTCCGTCCAAGAAAGTAACCCACGGCTGTTGTGGAGCACCTCCTTGAGCCCAGACGCACCATCTCAATAGTAGGCCGGACAATGATTTTCCCATTTTGTGTTGAGGGAGGAATATATGTTTAAGTTTTATGAGACGAATTATGAAATCCTACAGCAATTTTATCAACAAAGAAACATGAGAGTCATGAGCATGGAGTGGGACATTATTGATGAATAGACCCGTCGTTGGAGGCAGTGACTAGTTGGTGGCCACGTCAACCTTTTTCGTCAGTGAAACGGGATGAGGAACCCTAAGAGGAGGTTCCAATTATGTCGTCGAAATCCTAGGAGAATTATCCTTAAGTGGTGCTGAAACCCAAGATACAGTTTCCATGTTGAAAGAGTTTTCCATACGTGGCGCCGCAACCCTAGAAATGGTTTCCATGTTGAAGGAGTTTTCTATGCGTGGCGCTGCAAGTCTTGATCCGTCTTCCATGTTAATGAATGTGTCCATGCGTGAAGTTGAAATCCTAGATCCGATTTCCATGTTGATCTTACCATGCTTAGTGCCGAAACCCTAGAAGATGAGCGCGAGGTTACCGGCGGCACAAGGATCACCACCACCTATTCCGGTGTTGGAATTCGAGGAATTAGCCGTGCCATACATGGTGGAAGACGATATGGTGTCAATTGGTGGGAGGAAACCTATTGCAACCCCTCTAAAGGCTGTCTAGACGAAGGATTTACATCCCCAAACTTAGTCATCCATTTATCCTTGAGATTATTGAAAGCCTCCATGGATGTAAGATCTCCATCATCAAATACTCGTTTAGCCAATGCGAAGAATTCCACAAAATTGAACTCACGTTTGATCCGTGCCTCCATATCCTCGGTAGTAGAGTTCCACGACTGTGTTCCTCATGAATGGTCTCCATTCTGTCCAACAGATCCTCACCTAGAGAATCACCATCATCTGTTATTTCTCCATCGTTCTTTGTCATGTTGGAAGTAGAGTTGTCGTGAGAAGGTTTTGACTATATGAAAAGATTGGATATGTGAAAACAGAATCATGTGAGATGTGTAGTATGGATTGTTATGACATAATGATGGGTATACAAGAAAATATAGGAAAAATGCCTATAATACCCTTAATGAAGGGTATTCCAGTATTTTCGCCCTTGGATCCGCGTCCCTTCTATCGAACGGGTCGGAGCAGGTTTGACCCAGACCTGCCTATCCACTTGAAGACCCAGGCAACAACAACCGTCCGATCATGATGTAAGCTAGCTGGATAAGGCCACGTGGCCCATTCAACAGTATCCAGCTAAATCCTATAAATACCCCAAAATGCTATATTTCGAAGTAATTAATACTGAGCCTTTTCGATCTACACCCTGAATCGCATACTTTTACCTCGATCAACCTAATTTAAGCGTCGGAGGGTCGTTGTCGGGGACGTGCCCGACGAGCTCACTGTACTTGTCTTATTCTCAGGAACCCAATACTTGATCTTGGTGGAGTTAGCTAACTGTGAGGAAATCGCTCATCCAAATCGTTGAATTCGAGCAAGATCATGAGAGAATTAAGATATAGCTGACTAGACCATCAAGCTTTAGAAAGTAAACTTCAGCTTTTACCTGTAGCTGAACAGAAATAGTAGAAAATTATAATTTAAAAACGAGCCAGTTGCAGCAAAATTTTTCGCGCAGTGTACACTCTTTAGTTCATGCTTATTGAGCTTTACTTAATCAAATTTATTGCTTCTTATAAGGACAAAACTTTAGAATATCTACTAAATATTTATAGTTTTTAGCAAAAATTAAATCCTTTATTTGAAGGAGTAAAATAAGAAAAACATTCTATTGACCTATTTCTGCAGTAATCCAGATTAGGTGTACTAAAAACAAAACCTATAACTTGAGATATAATGATTCAATTCGTATGATTCCTTCGTAAAATAAAATTAGATGCATAGAAAATTATATCCTAAAAATATTACGATTTCTTTTTAAAATGAAAAAAGAGTACATGATTTGTGAGAAAATTTTACAACAGAGTGCACCAATATATTACAAATTAGATCAGGTTGTACTAAAATCTAAATAACTGTTTATATATGAATCTAATTCATATGATTCCTGCTTTGGATAAAACTAGAAAGATAGGAGGGTAGGTGGAGTAAAACTACTACCTGTAAGAGCTGTGTTTTGAGTTGGGCAAAATTTATAAGTAGATACAGGATTTTATCAAGAAAAGTATACCCAGGAGTATAAGGATATTTTTTAACAAAATTAATTCCTAAGATTTAATACATCATTGGAAAGCCTAGGATGTCAGTTAACTATACTAAACAGCTTTTAAATTCGAAAATTGTATTTAAAGTTATAGCTTACTTAGCGAGTAATGTTCATGTTGGGTGGATTAACAAGTTTAAAGGCGGAAAGGAGAAATTTAGAAATATAAACACTGACTTTCATATAGTAAGATTGTATGGTATGCCTATTCCTAGAGTGTCTAATAAGAATACTCGTTTTACTTCATATTTTGGAAAAATTTACAAAAGGGCATTAGGTATAAAATTACATTTTAGTGAAATATTCCATCCACAAATAGATTAAAAAGGGAAAAGCAAAAAAATTCAAATCTTGAAATATATGATCAAAACTTATAAAATAAAGTATATGGGAATTAGAATGATCACCAATCACTGGATTTACATATAATGATAGTTTTTACTTTTAGCATCACTATGATCCTACACTAGAGCCTTTTTATAAGATGTTGATATTTAGTACATTGGAATATTGATAGATTACGAAAATTTTAAAGGTCCTGAATTAGTGTAAGAAACAATAGAATAGAGCCAAATAGTTAAAAAGTGTCATAAATAACATAAGATCGGTAAGAAAGTTTCTTTAATAAAAATCAGAGGGATGAAATATGTAATAAGTGAGAAAGTTTTCTGAAGGTATCTCGATGAAAAAGGTTGATTTTTAGTAGGCAAGAAAAGTTGAATTCGAACGTATATTAACCCTTACAAAATTACGGAGAGAATTTGACCACTAGGGTATCGCTTAGCATTATCAGTAAGATTGTCACAAATACATTATATGTATTTCATATTTCTATACTACAATCTCTTATCCTAATCATGATTTTTGTAATCAGAAATAGAATTTTTTGAAGAATTGACGTATGTGAAAGAATTAATAGAGATTTTGGATAGAAGCACCACAAAAAAAATGAGAAATTAAGAAACAACAATTGGGAAAATAAGGTGAGATTTTCATTCTCCAACAAAAGCCACTTGGGAGGTTAAGAAGTATGAGAGAAAAGTACCCCTATTTATTCTATTGAACGGGAAGTTAGTTAAATTTCGAGGACAAAATTTTTATTAGAAGGGTAGAATTGTGATGTCCATAGGATTTATACATAATTGAGAGGCTAATTGATAATTATTAAGAAAAATTAAATTTAGTAACAAATAAATTATAGGTTGAAATTCAAATATAATAAAACTTGAACAGAGTAAATTTGAGCTAATTGTAAATTTGAGAGCATATTATATTAATTAAAAAAATTAGGAGGGATACAACGAGTAACTTAAAAAAAGTTCAAATAAAAAAAAAAGAACAAAATAGGAGATTGGTGAGGCTCACGTGAGCCATCACTACTGCCTCAAAGTGAGGCAAATACATATATGTATAATATGTACAACCTCACTCTCTCACACAAACATACACACTGTTATATTTTAAAAACAGATTCAACGGAAAAGGGAAAAAAACTGAAGGACTTGCCGTCCCATGGCCGACCAGCCCCTTCGATCAGCTTCCACCAACGGAACCTTGACGCCTATGGAGACCTTGGTTGCCAACTCAGACGAGTCCGGTTCGAACTCGGATGATTTTGGTTCCAACTCTGACGAGTCAACTCAGAAATTGCCTCCTATTATGCAGAAACAGATCGAGCAGCAGAAATCAACTCCTCTTGTTAAATCATTTGCTGAAGTTGTTGCTAATTCGGCAGGAAATCGGAGTCTCCATCAACATCCCTCCGATCTCAGAAATTTGTTTCTGGCTGATCATAACCCCCAACCACTCAGTATCATGTCCGTTAACCAAGGCCGACCCACTCTCTCGTTCGCATATGCTGAGACGGAGGAGCTAGCGGCGCCCTATCGATTTTCCCTTGTTGGAAAATTCTCACATGGAGCACCCCCTTACAGTCAAATGCATCAGCTTATTGCTAAATTGGGCATTCAAGGCGCGTTTACAGTCAGCATGATCAACTCCAAACACACTCTTATCTCCCTTTCAAGCGAATCAGACTACTCCCGCCTGTGGCTACGGCGCATTTGGTTTCTTCAAGGCTTCCCAATGAGAATTTTCAAATGGATGCCTACATTTACTCCGACACAAGAATCATCTGTCGTTCTTATTTGGGTTTGCTTTCCTGAACTCCCTGCTCATTTATTTCGCAAGGAAGCTCTTTTTTCCATTGCTAGCATGGTTGGTTCACCTTTACAAATTGATGCTTTAACTCTTAACAAGTCTAAACTATCACAAGCCAGGGTCTATGTGGAAATAGACCTGTTAAAACCTATCATTGAAGAATTTGACTTGCATAATAATGGTGTAACCATAGTATAGAAAGTTGTTTCTGAATATCTACCTGAATATTGTTCTCTGTGCAAGCATGTGGGACATAAGGATTCTGATTGTTTTTCGAAAGGTAATGCCCCTAAACCCCCACCCCTTAATAAGATCAACCCTAGGCATCAACAATTTGCAGGAACTGAGACAAAACAAGCCCGTGATAGAGGTAAAAAGATGACTGTGTTAGTAGGCCGTCCTACTACAGATCAAAATTCAGAAGGAAGCAACGCACCACTTCCCGCTGAAGAAGCGAAACGTTCAATAGCTGACGAGCCAGAAAAGGGGGACAAAGATCAATAGGAGAATGACAATCAAGCGGAACAGATTCAGAGCCATGAAAAACAGGGAAACTTAAAGATGGACAGCACAGGAACTCCAGACACTGAAACTTATCAAGGAGCTGCCATGCAGGGATGCACCTCCCACACTACTTTGACGCCTCAAGGAGAAAACTGCATAGACAACATGGACAACTTCAACTTAGATGATCCCTGTTGCAGAATTGTTAGACATGGATTGGAATGCTGAAAGCCATGAACTAAGTTCCACAAGCAAGCTGAAATCTAGAGAAAAAGCTAAGAAGACCCCAAAAAGTGGTGACAAGGGTTGTACTTCTTCAAGGGCAACAGGAACTAGAATCCTTTTAATAGGAGAATGTAGCAACCATAAACAAAGAAATAAGTTTCTTTCTGAGATGGATATCATTGAGATTCAAGCTACCCAGGAAACTAGTGAAAATGAGGCTCAGGACACCAAAGAAAGTAGTGACAAAGATGAGGCAGTCACACCAATCTACATCAGATTTCAAAGCTTGGATGACAGTGACTCACTTCTGGAGCTTGACACTAAGCTCCAACCACAAGTACAAGCAAGAAAACAGGATATCTATCAAATGGCCAATGACATAGCACTGGAATCTAACCTGCAGGAGCACATTTTGGAATACTCTACTATGTCTAATAAGTTAAAGAGAAACAATTCCATGGAAGATAACTCTTTTAAAACAGGCAACGGTGGAGGCAAAAGAAAAAACAACAAAGGTAACAGTACTACTAGGACCCTCCCTAAAAGGCACACCAGGTCTGTTTCCTCTTCCTCTCTACAATTTTAAATGACCAAAATTATGATTTGGAATGTCCGTGGTATTGGTAAGATAGATAAACAGAAAATTCTCTTTGACATGCTTTTAACTCATAGACCTCATATTTTGGTTTTGCTGGAACCTTTTATTCACGTTGAAGACGCTTCTTTCATTCATAGGTTTGGTTTTCATTCCGTTTTTTCTAATATTTCTAACAAAATCTGGTGTCTTGCTCAGGTTGGTTTTGATGTTCAGGTGGTACAGAACACTAATCAATTACTTCATGTTAAAATATGTTCTATTCTTCTTCAAAAGGACATTTTTGTAGCTTTGTATATGCCAAATGGTACAGGAATCCTAGGAGAGCCTTGTGGGAAGAGCTTAAAGACTGTCCCTCAACAAGGTACCTTGGATTGTTGGAGGAGATTTCAACACTATGCTTCATACCCATGAAAATCAAGGAGGCACTATCAGTAGCTTGGGCTCAATTGAGGACTTTAATGATATGGTCTTGGATAGTGGTTTAACTGATGCAGGATTTGAAGGAGAGCCTTTCACGTGGACTAACAAAAGGGTTTGGAGGCGCTTAGATATAGTCTTATATTCTCAAGAATGGCTGAACTATTCAATTCCACTAGAGTTTCACATCTCCCCAAAAGATTGTCAGGTCATCACCCTCTGTTTATTACTGCCACTAGAACAGAGGACAAAGCTCCCCTCCTCTTTCAAATTTCAGCATATGTGGATTATGCACCACAACTTCCAAGACATGGTTAAACAATCCTGGGGTGCCCCGATCCAGGGATATGGTATGTATAGGTTGCAACAGAAGCTATATAGGCTGAAGGATCACCTAAAGCAGTGGAACAAGGATAATTTTTGCAATATCTTCTCCCTAGTGGACCTAGCCAAGGCTGCTGCTAATGAAACAGAGAAGCAGTTTGATAGGCTGCCTTCTGAAGCCAATTTGACCAACCTAAACAGACATAATGCTGCTTTGGTCTATGCCCTTAAACTTGAATCTGAGTTCTGGAGGCAGAAAAGCAATTGCAAATGGATTTCAATGCGAAGGATGTCAATGCAGCTGTCATGGATTCTTTTAGGGGAACCCCAATGCCCAGAAGCTTCTCTGCCACATCTATCATTCTTATCCCTAAGAATGACTCACCCCAATCCTGGTCCGAGTTCAGACTTATCTCCCTCTACAATGTTACCAATAAGATCTTGTCCAAGCTTCTTTATACTAAAATCTCCCAACCTCTTCCTGACCTCATTTCCCCATCTCAGAGTGGCTTTGTGCCTGGTAGGCTCATTGCCGACAATATCCTTCTAGCCCAAGAAATGACACATCATCTTGACATGAGTCATAGCAAAGGGAATCTTATTTTAAAATTGGATATGACTAAGGCTTATGACAAGGGTGAACTGGAAATTTCTCTATGTGATTCTTGAAAAGATGGGTTTCCCTTTCAGATTTATTGTCCTCATCAAGCACGCTATTGAACATTGCTGGTTTACAATTCTAGTTAATGGAGAACCATCTGGTTTCTTCAAATCATCTCAAGGCCTTAGACAAGGTGATCCAGTTTCCCCTGCTTTATTCATCCTTGCTGCAGAGGCTCTTTCCAGAGGGCTTAATCAACTTTTCTCTCAGACGCGCTGTAAAGCTAGAGTGTCTCACCTGGCCTATGCGGATGACATCATCATTTTCACCAGATGTGAAGAACACTCTCTGACCAAACTGATGCAATTCCTGGAGTTTTATGAGGACCAATCTGGCCAAAAAATCAATCACTCCAAGAGCTTCTTTATCCCTGGTAAGAAAGGCAATAACATTGCCCACAGAATCAAATCCATTACTGGCTTCAACCTCAATTGTCTTCCTATCACCTATCTTGGAGCTCCACTGCATAAAGGTCATAAGAAGAAAATTCTTTTTGAACCCCTTATTGACAAAATCAGAAACAGGATCAGTGGATGGGAGCATAACAATCTTTCACAAGGGGGCAGGCTTCAACTTATTAAAAGTGTCATGTCCTTTATGCCTGTTTATCTTCTTCAAGTTTTGAGTCCTCCTATTGGTACTCTGCAGAAAATCGAACAACTTTTTGTCAAATTCTTTTGGGGATCCACTACTAACCACAGGAAAATTCATTGGACTAAATGGGCTTTCATATGCTATTCTTGTGAAGAAGGGGGCTTGGGTATCAGAAACATTAGGGATACCGTAACAGCCTTTACCCATAAACTCTGGTGGCGGCTGAGACAAAACAATTCTGTATGGGCCAGCTTTACTATCAGTAGATATTGTAAAAAGTCTACTCCTGCCTCTACTAAAGCTAAACCGAAGGACTCTCACATTTGGAGAAAAATTTGTAGCATTAAATCTATCTCTCAAGAGAACATTTTTTGGAGCCTTGGAGCTGGTAATGTATCTATCTGGTATGATTGTTGGCTCCCTGCTGGCACCTACATTCCCTCATACACCCCAATAGAGCATCCAATGCCCTAGTCAATAACTTTTGGAACAACCACACATGGGATATTGACAAATTGAAGGAGGTTGTTCCTCAGCATATCATAGAGCTTATTTTGCAGATCCCCATTAATCCTCAACATCAAGATTTTATGCATCGGAAACCATCCCCCCACGGTTCCTTTTCCACCAAATCAGCTCGGGAGATTAGTAGAGATCACAAACCTTCCCTTCCCATCTTCAAAAAACTCTGGTCTCCCCTTGTCAGGCCTACTATTTCTATCTTTATTTGGAAAGTCCTCCATAACTCGATACCAGTCGACAGTAGACTCAAACAAAAGGGCATCTCTCTAGCCTCTAGATGCGTTTGTTGTTTGAAGGAGGAGGAGACTATCCCTCACCTTTTCCTTCATAACAAGGTCTCCCTTGAAGTCTGGAGCTTCTTTGCCTCCAAATTTCAACTCAATATTCCAGTCACGGACAATTTTTTCATGATCCTTCAAGCCTGGAGAAGTAATATTTCTAATCAGCTTCACATCAGAGATATTCTTCCCCCGTTGATCATGTGGAACACTTGGACTTGTAGGAATGCTACCATATTTGAGGGGGACTCCTTTCAAAGCTAATCGTATTATCCTTTAAACCCTCAATTATCTTCATCTTCTTGGTAAAACCAACCTCATGAGAGCTGCAGGAGCAGGCGGCATCATCAGAAATCATCTAGGTCAGACCGTCTTTGCATTTCAAGTACATCTTGGCGTGATATCCAACACATCAGCAGAACTGAATGCTATATATAGAGGTGTTAAATTGTGCATTGATAACATTAGGAAAATTTGGGTGGAAACAGACGCCAATATCGCCATCAAGCTTATTTCCTCTCCCCCCCCCAAGGGCCATGGCACCTTCAAAACTTGCTGCAACAAATTAGAGAGCTTCTATCATAAACTGAGTTCAAGATATCACACATCTTTAGAGAGGGTAACCAAGTGGCCGATTATTTTGCTAACCAAGCCTGTTTCAGCCAACATCTCACCATTTTATCTCCTGATATTATCACTGGTATTCCTAAAGGTTTTATTAGACTTGACGCCTACTCCTTGCCTGCTATTAGAATTAGAAGTACTAGTACCTTTAATTTCAACTAAAATATTTTTTCATGAAACTAGGGGTACTTCATTACTGACTATTTCTTCGCTGATACTTGTTGTCCTATCTCAGCTTTTCTGTGTTGTTTTTGTGATTGTTTCTATATGAGTTCCTTGGAGGTTACTCATCCATATGGTTGACATTGGGACCAATATTTCTCTGGTTACCTTTTGGTTTTGTCACTTCTGCTGATCTCCTTTATCTAGTTGTTTGTTGTTTTATCTTTTGCAGGTCCTATGAACCCCTCCCATAGGTTCAAAGGCTGCTAGCCATACAAACATGATCTCCACGGTTATATTTATGTTCATTATTTATCTTTTTGGAACATTACACACACTTTGTCTTGGCCTTTTTGTACAGATTTATTTGCAGGTGCTGTGCAATCCACGACATGGTGGGATAACAAAAACCTTTTTGACTTGCCATAATTTTTCTACGACACCTATTCGGTCTTTTGTTGTAAGGGATTAGTACTCCTTGTTTATTGTTGCTCTATTTGTAAGGGAGTAGTACTCCTTGCTTATGGTTTTACTAGGGGGGTAGCTCTACCCTCTGTAACTATATTGTGCGTTTTAATATAGAAGGACTTGGGACTCCGAAAAGCTCCCCCCACCTCTAGGTGGTTTTTGTTAGGAAAAAAAAATCTGAAGGTAAGAATTTATGCTTTAAATTTTTATTAATTTACATAATTATATTAGTTGATTAATCCATTTACTAAATATAATTTATATTGATTGATATATTGTTTAACCAAAAATTTTTATGAGTTTGACTATTCAAATTAGTGTTGAATTAAATATCCCAGTTGATTTAAATATATTATCATTGGTTAATTAAATTATTAGATTTATTTGATTTAATCATTACTCTAATTAGTTTACTCAATTTCATCGGACCTAATAACCAAATCCTTAATTATATGTATTGGTGTTTAATTATATTATATAGTAGCAAGGAATTGATAGAAAATTAATAAAAATTTTAGAAAGTTATATTTAAGAAATATTAGGATGTTATATTTGAGAAGTGTTATGATTATCAAAAGAAAATATGAGGTTTTTATAATAATTTAAGTTAGAAATGTTATTAAGAATTGTAGTTATAAGGATATTAGGGGCTTGATAAAATAAATTCAAATGAGTTAGTCGATAAATTAAATAGGGTTGATTACAAAAATAGTCCTGTAATTTAGGGTGAATGCTTTTTAGTCCTTTAACTTTTAGCACTAGCCAAATAGTCCCGTAACTCATCAAAATGTCGTCATTTTAGTCCTTCGGCCAGGTCAAGACAAATTGTGAATGATTTACCCCTCTCCAGTTTTAAAATGCTATGTTTTATTGAAGAAATATTTATTTATATTGCTTTTAGATATTTTTTCTACTAATCGAGGAGACTCTTTAAGAGAATGAAACCGAATGAGAG
Source organism: Sesamum indicum (assembly GCF_026168435.1). Lineage (NCBI taxonomy): Eukaryota > Viridiplantae > Streptophyta > Magnoliopsida > Lamiales > Pedaliaceae > Sesamum > Sesamum indicum. The sequence continues at coordinate 5,268,667 of NC_142668.1, forward strand.
TTTGAATTACAAAAAGGAATACTTTTAGATTTTGAAAGATTGAAGATGGAATTTCTTCATGGAAATTCTAGAAAAGGGAGAAGATTATCTCCAAATACCAAATGATGGTTCGAGTGAAAATCAGGACTATTTTCAGATTTTGGATAAACAGAGAAAAAATTTCGTTCTAAGAATTCTAAAGAAGACCACAAAGTCGGATCCTAAACCTTTTACAGAGGAGGAACAAGAAGAATAGTGGATAATTCATCAGATCCAGAGGTACTACCAGGAAATGCAGTGAAAAGATATACATAATCGAAGTCCATGGTAGATTACCAGCAAGGAGAAATGGAACAAGTAATTCCCTTCACTAATATAGTTCTACAAATTATGGTTAAAGGAACTGATTGGAAAGAACTTGAGGCCGATACCTTGAAGATCTCCCAAGATCTGTGAGAGATTCAAAAGACAGTGCAAGACTATGGACATAGGTTAATCCATATAACTATTACAATAGAAACGTTGAGCCAAAAGGTGCATGAGATCTATAAGACATAATATTTTGCGGCATATATTGATTTAGAATCAAGGATTTACACAGCAAAGCAGGGGGTTTTCTCTAAGGAAGCTATGAAAACCTTACCCATTATTGCAGGCAAGAATTTTTCACAGAAAATTCTAGTACTTAATAAAGGTACAAGAGAGGCGAAAATCATGATTCGAGGAGCATTTGGACACCTTAGTAACAGGGCAAAAACACCTCCTATCTACATTCATGATACAAGTGATGATATCTTGTTAGGTAACAATTTCATTCAAATTTTTGCAAAGTATATGCAGGATAATCAGAGGAATCTGTTAATCTTTACTGCTTATTATGGTAGTCAGATAAAGGTTTTGCAAAGAAAAAGGGCATTTTACAGGATAATGCCTGTAGCACCCCCTTCGCTACAAGCGCTATATCTACCCTAAATGACATACTAATAGTAATCCCTGTGTTTATAAATATAAATGCAAATAATAATTTAACCCATATGTATACGTAATCCCAACGTCATATCAAGCGTAATCAACCTACAATATCATATATGCACAACAAATACTACAAGTAGTCCATCATAAGTAATCTCCATGCTTACGTTCTCTCTATACAACAAAATGTGATTTGTACTCTGACTAACAAAGAGGAGAAAACAGCATACTGGCCCGACCTGCCTAAGTATAGTGCGTAGACCTATTTTTTAACAGTCAGACACCTCAAAGTCTATTCATGAAAGAAAATGTCAGCAGAGGGATGAGCCTGCCACTCAATAAGTAAATAACCAGCCCTATCTATATATGCATATCAAACACAGCCCAAACAAGATAAACAAACAACACGCATAGTTAATTCCAACATAATCAGTTTTATTACACTACATGACTATCTCATAATAAGACAATCAACCAAACTCCATTTTTTTCCTAGTTTGCTTACCAGAAAGTGATATATATTTTTCCCATCAACTCAATCTCACTGTTATATAAATTCAAGTGAATCCCCTTGACAGCCGGCTCATCAATCTCGTTTCGCACATAGCACTTTCATTTCGCACATAGCATTTTCATTTCGCACATAGCTCTTTCATTTCACATCTTTTTCATATCACAGCATCGCTCTTTTCATATCATATTTTTTTTCGTATCGCAGCATCGCTCTTTTCATATCATTTCGCCTTATAGGCTTTTCAACACATCAAAGGGTATTCACACCATAATTACATTCAATTTCCACCACTCTCTCATTTCCACATATCACCATTCTTGTAAGCAACTAGTAACATAAAACAATGTATCAACATATTCTCATTTTCAGACATCCACAACATATCAAACAACAAATATAATATCTCAACGTATTTTCTCATTCCACGTACACAATACCGTCAATCAAATCAAATCATCCATCACTCATATACTTTCAGACAAATCAATGTCATCATGAACCACAAATTCATATAACAGTAAAACCACAAATACAAAAAGCATATATAGATAATACTAATTATTTACTTACCTCAACTTTACAACGCTTTTATCTACTCAATCAATAATTGTCAGTCGTTTCACCTTACCCCCATATCCTATAATGAGTTATACCACATACAATTAATATATCGAGAATATCGTAATTTCTTGTAAATATAATTTTGAATATCATTTGTATAATTTCTAATATCTCTTTAATATTTCATTTCTATCGAAATACAAATTTTCGTTTTTCCTCTTTATTAACATACCATTTATTAAATATAATTCTTGAAATATTTCTATGAATTTTCTATCAATTTCTCGCTATTATACACTTTAATTAAACAATAATACGTATAATTGCGTATTTAGTTAACAATTTCGATGGAATTGTATAAATTAGCTATAGTAATATTCAAATCTAATAAATTTAATAATCTAATTGACCAACGATATCATTTTTATATCCAATTTGATATTTAATTCGATATTATTTTAAATAGTCAAACTCGTAAAATATTCTGATTAAATAGTACATCGCTCAATATATACAATATTTAACAAACGAACTAATTAAATAATATAATTATATAAATTAATAGGAATTAAAATTACATTTTCGTACCTCGGTTTCTCTCTTTCGTTTTAGGCCGAAAGTGTGTGTGTGTTGTGTGTGTATGTTTGTGTGTGTATACCAAGAGCAACAACAAAACAAAAAAAAAAAGAAAGGAAAAGAGAGAGTGAGGCGGTGGGCTGATGGCCCCCACTTCCCACTATCAATTCTCTCACTCTTTTTCTTTTATACATATATATATATATATTATTTACTAAATATATACATTATTTACTAGGATATATATACATATACTAATATATGTATATATAATTTACTAATATATACACATAATACTATTATTATATATCTTTTTTTTTATTAGACTTTTAGCAAATACCCATCACGTCCCTCCTAAATTTTCTTAATTAATATAAGTTGTCCCAAAATATTATAGTGAATTCCAATTTAATCCGTTCAAGTTTTATTATATTCCAATTATGATATATAATTTATTTACCAATTAGCTAAGTTTTATAAAAATTTATCAGTTAATCCCTCAATTATGTATTATAATCTTTGGGGCGTCACAATGCCTATAAGTTTTCGTAGCAAGCGTGGTGAATTCGATGTCAAATTAACTCATCCAAAAATGCAGGATAAGAGAAAATTTGATAAATTTGTCTTTTTAGGCAACAGGGACTCATTGATAGCAATAGCTTCTATGAGGAATTTGAGGAAGAGATTAAGAACCTTAAGGAAGCATTGTAGAAGATAAAATCGCTAGATATTAACAAAGAAAGCATGTTCTCTCTTGAGATTTTCAAGAGACCTATCCAGAGAACTTCAATAAAAACCCTCTGGCATGGTGGGACAGGAATAAAACCAAAGCTACTTTGAAAGTTAAAGAAAAATGCAAGTACGATTACGTTCAATACAAGCCTATCCAAATAAACATGGAGGATAAGAAGGATATGGAGGTGACTATCAAAGAGCATATCAATCTTGGAACAGCGAGCCTAGACTCTCTGCCTACAGTAGCCCTTGATTTCTAGTAAGAAACTATAATGAGATAAAGAGAGATAAATCTATATTGGTAATTGACTATCAATGTATTAATAAAAATTAGAATTTGATGGTTATTACATTCCTAGTAGAGAGCACTTAATTGATTGCATTAAAAGCAAAAGCGTTTTCTAAATTCGAATGCAAAATTTAGTTTTTATCAAATTAAGATAGAGAGTGAATAAAAAAAATTGACTACATTCTCCACACCACAGGGACAATATATCTAGAACATGCTTCCAATGGGTATAGCTAATGGACCCAGATATTTTAAAGGAAAATGAATAATCTTTTTAAAGATTATTCTGAATTCATGTTTGTCTATGTTGACGACATATTGATTGCATCTAAAAATAAGAAAGATCATACTTAAACATCTTGAAATATTCTCTAATGCATGCCATAGAGAATGTTTAGTGCTTTCTGAGAAAAAAGCTACTATAGCTGTCAATAAAATTGAATTTTTAGGAATTCTTGATGATGAAATTAGTATTGAGTTACAGGATCACATTGTGGAGAAAATTTGTAATTTTTCAGATGTACTTAAAGAAAAGGAGCATTTGCAGAGCTTCTTGAGAGTTATTAATTTTGCAGGTATCTTTATTAAGGATCTTGCAAGATACAGAAAGAATATCCTACGCTCTTAAAGGAAACAGAAAGCTCAAAGTGGAAATGGAAGGAAATCCATACTCAAAGGGTTCGTGAGCTGAAATAGGTTTACAGTAACCTGCTAAAACTTGTCATACCACAAGACGAGGATGAATTGATGGTCTATACAGACTCCAATGACTATAGATGGGCAACAGTACTCATGAAAAAAACTACTACAGTTAAAAATTTTTGTATATTTACAAGGTTTTTCACCTGTAAATATACAAGAGAGTTGATCTCAGAATAACAAGCTCAAGTCTGGCACATTAACGAGAATGAGTTTTTTGCAGTTTGGAAGGCTGTTAAGAAATGGCCTTTATGTTTACGTGCTAAAGAATTCACATTAAAAGTTGATAATACTAGATTTCTTGAAGAATAAATTAGAATCTAAAAATTGAGAAGGTTTGTATTATTATATGGCAATGCTAATAATAATTTTATAATATTGTCGTTATAAAATCACACTATATTCTTGTAGATTTCATGGCAAGAGATGGAGGCATCTAAAGCAAACTCCATCTTGTTGAGGCTCAAGCACCTCAGAGAAAACCTTGAGGAGCTTGACAAGAAGTTTGGACGGCTAACAGTGAATGTCCAAGTAGCCAGACAAATACAAAAAGTTGATCTTAACATTGTTCGGATCACAATAAGAAGTACCATGGTGGCTTTAACCTTGCTATGGAACAACCTACAAGAACCAATTAGAAAGGCATCACCCTCGGGGATCACTCGCGGGTTGAGGGAGCATGGCCCTGAACATGCACTTAGAGCACAGGACTCTAGACCTGTAGTGTCGGATTCAAGTACCAATTGCACAAGGCCGTCGCTAGACTTTGGTGAAACAGCAACAATTGAATCACAAGAAGTGCAAACTATTGATGATTCAAGTCAACCCAACACTTTTGGAGTCACAGAGGAAGAGATTAGCCTTAGGTTGATACTAACGACTTAATATCTTCTTCTTCTACTTAGTAGGTATACCAGCGAATGTCTGAAAAATTAATTTCCCACAAAGGAGTAAACCCAAGCAAGAATATCATCAAAACATCCAAAAAATTACAACAGAGTCTGAATGTTAGAGGGATCTAAACTAGAAGATGTTCGAGAATGGTATGATTTTGGAGCTTTGGTTTTAGTTCATACTATGTCACCAAGTTTTTCGAAAATCTCAAAGCTTCCGGAATGGATTAGTGGGACAGTCTATGACTCTTAGCAAAACAAACCCCCACTTAAAAAGAGGAGATATTTTGGAGTTAAAATTCGTATCAGCAACTCTAGAAACAGCAAGAAAAGGGTCTCATCCAGCCTTCCATTTCATCAAGCTGTAGAGACCAGACGTGGTAGCTTTTAACAAAATCAAAGCTGCCTCAGGAAAAACTTCTTTGGTATCAACTACTAGTGAAGACGATATCTCTACATGAAGAGCTTGGGGATTATGGGTCTGTCTCACTGAGATGGACAAAGTCAAGTATATCCATTCAAAATTTTCTCAAATAAAGTGAATGGATCATTCCTGTTAAACTCTATAATAGGTAAAAGGATTGAGTTTGCAGAAAGCTTATTTGAAAAGAAGAGGATGTTGATTTGAGAAAATAAGCTACCAGTGACCGAAGCAACAAGGATAAAGGCATTCAACATGTTGCATGTTGGGCAATGGCATAACCATGTATGCCTTTGCTACAAGAAATAAGAGAAGCCCCTTTTGGAAACAAAAATCCGGATTACCCAAAAGAAACCCAAACCACTTAATACTAGGTAAAAGAAAGAATGTTTACAAAATAATATAAAAATTGGATAATGTAAAAAATCAAGAATAAGATTGTTGGCAAAAAATAACAAAGACCAACAGTCAGCAAAGCAGGAAAGCCAGCTAGCAATCACATGCCCGAAAATCCATTATTACTAACAGCTAGAAAGGACGCGGTGATGACGAACACAGTGACGTCATCAGAAAACAAGTTTGGAATCCGGGTTTGAAGTCCGTGGACGCCTAAAAGGAAGCAATGAAGTAGTTAGGGATCATTAGAACATTTCCTCAACTCTTCAAAGCATTATATTCTGAGTGTTTTAATCTTTGTAGTTTTCAAATTCTTAGTTTTATGGGACTTTCCCCAATGAGGTAAGTTCTCTTCCATATGAGAGACTAAATAGTTGTCTCCTCCAATGAAGAAATAGTATTTATGTAATATTTTAAATTTTTCTTCACTAAAGAAAGGTTTCTGTTCAATCTGTTTCCCAAAAATTTTGTTAAATCTCAATTTTGAAGAATCTTTTGTGCCCTAAGGTAGGAAACAACATAGGGTTGTGCTATTTTGTTGTTGAATGAGCCAAGTGCCTATGAACCATCAGTTACGGTTATGTCGTTGGAGGAAATCCGTAAAATCGAGGACTTTTTACGGACATGGAATACCCGAAAACAAGGCCACCTGTTACAGAGGTTTAATGTTATTTCGGAAGCATGTTGGCCAAACTAAGAGCATGTGTATCGACTATAAAGGTTTTTTCCATTAGAAGGGCAAAATGGGCATTAATTAGGCTTAATTCGACTAAAGGACTAAAATCGCAACTGTTCAAAAAGATAAAGGACCAATTTGCCATGCCCGAAATATAAAGGACAAATTTGCCAAACCCCTAAAGATACATGACCAAAATTATATTAAACCAAATTAAATATATATATATGTGAGCAGTTTAGAAAGTCTTGTTATTTACATAAATGGAATGGGGGCTTAAATTTTGATATAAAGGAAAATGTTAACATATTTGAAAAAATACACGAATATAATTTAGTATTTTATTCAAAAAAATTATGATAATTTCTATATACTGATTATTAGTATTATACTTTATTATAGGAAGTGAAGATAAAGCAGAAGATTGAGCAGCCCTTTGTATTATTGTAACTATTTGATCTTTAAGATAAGTATAGTTAATTGAATATATATATGTATATATAGAGGATACTATATATTGGTTGTTTATATATTTGATCGTGAACTATTTGTTGGGTTACCTTAATTGCTGTGAAACTTTTACTATGTGTTATATGTGGTTGTATTGTACAGACGTAAGAAGAATAATTATGTGATCTTATAATTGATTGTCGAATGAATGAGAGTTATTGACAAGAAAATAATTACTAAATGAAATTGAATGATGAAGCTAATGATGTTGATGTGTAAATTAGAATAAAAGATGGCTTACCTAACTGGGAGGGGCATACTATAATAGCTTATGATATGATTAATGACGAGTTGTGTGCTATCATTGGTCGGTGGAGATGATGTAGCATATTATACGAGTTGTATGCTGTGTGGTATGAGTGATGATGGGATATCATACGAGCTGTGTGTTGTGTGGTATCAGTGATGATGTCGTATCATACGAGCTGTGTGCTATGTGATATCGAGAAAAAATAAAAAATAAAACAAAAGAAGTATTGTGATTGAGATGATAATGATAATAGCCGGCAAAGGCCATTGAACGATGCACCCCAATTTGGTTAAGAGGACCCAAAATAAACTACAACATCAAATGAGTCGATATGTGTTATTTATTACATCTGCGGTTATTATATGATGAATATTTGATGGTTGATGTAGTTGCATTATACTTGACTTACTGCATATGTATATATGGACCGGTTAGCTGTAATACTTATTGAGTAGGCAGTTCATTTCTTGTCGTACATTTGTCAGGGAATAAGTCACAGAGCGACTATCTAAATTGGATCATAAGCCGATCACTAGTATCACTAGATGGGTTAGCAGTGTCATCTTAAGTAGAAAATTCTAACTACATAACTAGATAAATACTAAACTTCCAGTGGATTTGTATTTCAAACTTTGTAACAACTAGAAATTACGATTTTCTCCTTTCCCTATACTTATAAATACTACGGTTGAAGATAAAATACAAAATCTTAATGATGTATGTTTTTATATGATGTCTACACAATATATCAAGTAAAAATATGATTTATCTTATCAGGTTAAATATGAAATTATCAATAGATGTAATGTAATTACGAAGAGGATGATACAGTTCTTAACATCTGATGCTTATTTTCTCTTCCATCCTAATGGGAAAGGGTTCTATGGGCTTCTCTTCTTCGTGGTCCCTTATACATCCCGAAGCATCGGTTCATTTTATGGCTTGTGATTCTACAGCATTTATCCACAGTGGACAGACCTTGGAATAACTCGGATGACAAATGCTGTGTGCTTTGTAACTTACAGCAAATTGAATCTCATTCGCATATGTTTTTCAACTGCCCGTATTCTCGTCGTTGTTTATCTATTATGAAGAGAGTCGGGTTCCAACGGCCATATTCAAATTGGAATTCTGGTATTGAATGGGCTAGTCGTAAATGGAGGTCGAAGCATCTACTGAACGCGGCAGCAATTGCTGGCAGCCTTAGTTTTTTTCATATGGAGAGAGCGCAACGTTAGAAAATTTCAAGGAAAAGCTATGAGTGGTGGAGGATTAAGCAGAATCATTCTAGAAAATGTTCGTTTTAGAATCATTAGTGCAGAGATTAAACCTAGTCTTCAGGCGTCTGTCTTGTACAGAATTTGGCATATCGCCTGGTCCTTCTGACTTTTGCTTATAATAATTTCATGTTAATACAGAAAGAAAGTAAACTTATTTTAATAAAATCGTATAAAATTACTAAAATTTGAACTGCTTCAGAATTACACGAAATTTGAACCAAAAGTAGGCCTAAACCGTATGATATATTTTCTTAGCTAAATTATAAAAAGTTAGTATAAAGGGAAAGTAAACTTGCTTTAATAAAACCACGTAAAACTGCTAAAATTTGTACTATCAAATAATTCTACGAAATTTGATCCAAAAGTACGTCTAAACCCTAGCATTTCTATGATAAATTTTCTTAGCTAAATTATAATTAAATGTTAGTACGAATAGCAAACTTGCTCTAATAAAACTGAGTAAAATTGTTAAAATTTGGACTATCTCAAAATTTCACAAAATTTGAATTAATAGTAGGTCTAAACCCTAGCATTTGTATGGTAAATTTCTTAGCTAGTTAATCCACTCCCCTACTTGCTTCGTCTCTGTATGTAATGCATGCATGTTCTTGATCAAACATTTTCATTTATTACAGAATTCCAGAAAATTACCAATATTGTTCATCAAATTATTCAAAACAATGAAGGCCCCTTTTTCTATTAATTATCCCATTCTTCATACATGTGATTGCCTACAACTACAGAGAATCTGATTCTTTTTCTTTTCTTTTCCTTTTAGCAAATTAATACTCAAAAGAAGTGCGATCCGTCTTTGTACTCCGAGCCCATTTGTTTTGTACTTTTGACCTACACAGTACACACATACTGTGTGTATCTAAAAGAGTATAAATGTATACATACACACCTATGCATATATGCATACATGCGTACATTTATATGTATGTATGATATTATAAATATAAACCTTGTTAACGAATAAGGGTTACTAAACATCGATCGTTGTTACTGCTGTTTGCTGCTGGTGTTGTTTTTGCTCTTACTTTCAATTTTAAATAAAAAAGAATTGAGTATGTCAAAACTCAAGATATGGTTTCTTCTTCCTCTCTTGCTTGTGATGATTTACTCAGCAAAATCAGGTAAACTATTTTTACTCTATTGTCTCTATATATATTGTCAGTTTGTCACTAATTTATATCTTTTTATAGTACAATTATTTTGAACGTTCTTTAACAGGAAAAATGCAAGCAATCCTTATGATATTGCAAATAAGTAAATTACTCTTTTATGGAAAAATAAATAGTGATTTACTTCCCTATATTTTTCAAAATACAACAATTTACCTCCGTATGATTTCTAAAATGAAACAATTTACCTCCCTATATAAGGAGGTAAATTGCTTCATTTTAAAAAGTACAGGGAGATAAATTGCTATTCATCCATTCTTTAACTTGGGTTCAAATACACAAATCTTATTTTTTCTTTATAGAATTATCGGTATATTCTGATGGGGTATTAGTGTAATATATTTTTCTATTGTTATTACAACTATAATTTCAAGAGACTGTATTTATAATTTTTCGAATGACAAATGTTGTTTGTAACTTCAAAGGCTGCGAATGTAACTTACCCTTATTTATTTATCTCATTAATCGATTTATATATATATAGCAAGAAAAATAATTATGATTAATAAAAAATAAATAAAATTGTAATATTTAAGAAAATAAATAATGCAGATGGATGGGAGGAATGGTGCATTGCTGATGAGCAAACTTCGGACAGTGAGTTGCAAGTTGGGCTGGATTGGGCCTGTGGAATAGGGGGTGCAAATTGCAGCAAGATTCAAGTAGGCCAGGCCTGCTTTTGGCCCAACACTGTGAGGGCCCATGCTTCTTATGCCTTCAACAATTACTTTCAAAAATTCAAGCATAGGGGTGGGAGTTGCTACTTCAATGGCGCTGCTATAATTACTGGCCTTGACCCCAGTAAGCACCTTATTTATTTATTTATTTTATTTATTTCTAAGTATTTATTTATTTTGGTACTATTATCTCAGTTTATAAAAATACAATTTTTTTTAGAATAAATTATATCAACGTTTTCTGATATTATGTCTAATTACACAAATATTATCTAACTTTTGCAAAATTACAAGTACATCGTTGTAGGGGTGTCAATAAAAATTACAGTTACAATCTAAGATAATGTAGTTGTGGTTTTATAAAGGATATGAAATGTTTGTATAATTAAATCTAATTTCAAAATATGTCGATGTAATTTACTATTTTTTTTATTTTAAAATGAATCATAAGGCCCATAGTATAAATATCTTGTTGGATGAGAGAATTAAACCATGTCTTTTCTAACATTTTATTTAATTTGTATTTTAGAAAATGTGTTGGAATAATTGATATTCGTCCTTGAAATTGCAGGTCATAACTCTTGCCACTATGAGTTTTCACCCTGACCAAAGGATTATCAATTTACAATCTCCAAGTTTAAGTTCCCATTTATAATTGTAGCATCCAACACTATGTTGGTTCCCATTTATAATTGTAGCATCCAATACTATGTTCGTCTCTCTCTCAATCCCCCCCTCCCTCCCTCCGAGTTATTTAATTTTTTATTATAAAAAAAAAGAAAATTTATATTAATATAATTTTTTTAACTATATTAATAATAATATAATAAAATTGCGACTCGACTAAAAAAAATTTTTTTTTAACAAAAAGCCCCAAGTCGGTATTTGGAATACCGACTTGGAGTCGCAATTTCGAATTGCGGCTCCAAGTGCAATTTTTTTTTTATAATCAAATTTTGTTAATTAATTATATAATTTCATTTAGTTATATATAATTAATATATTAAAATTTAAAAAAATTATAATATTAAAATTGTATTAATATATAATTATGTGTACAAATATGATATGTATATTTTTTTTGAACAGTTGTAAAAAATACAATAAAAGTCTACAATTATTCTTGACAACTCGATACCGGTACATCTGATTGTGTATCACGACTTGAGCGAATTTTTTTTTTTTAAAGAAAAGTCCATGTCGTGATTCATAATCACGACTTAGGCAATTTTTCTTTTTTGTTTTCATTTAATTAAATTTTAAATAATTAATTATATAATTTTATTTAATTATATATAATTAACATATTAAAGTTACAATTTTATTTATTAACATATTAAAGTTATAATTTTATTTAATTATATATAATTAATTAAAATTATATTAATTTAAAAAATTATAATTAAGTGTACAAATGTAATAATATATAATTTTTTGTACAGTTGTAAATAATACAATGAAATATACAATTATTTTTTACAACCCTATACCGACACATCTGATTGTGTAGAAAATTTTTTGGAATATTTCTATGAATTTTCTATCAATTTATCATTATTATATAATTTAATGAAACAACAATACATAGAATTACGCATGTGGTTAAATATAACAAATTTAATAATTTAATTAACCAACTATACCATTTTTATATCAAATGTGATGTTTAATTGAACATTAATATAAATAGCCAAAATCACAAAATACTCCGGTTAAATAATACATCGCTCAATATAAACTATATTTAATAAAAGAACTAATTAAATAATATAATTTTATAAATTATTCACAACGAGATGGATTGGGCGCAAACGCGTGCAAGGCAACAATCCTAACAAAGAAATTCTTCTACACAATCAGATGTACTAGTATCGGATTGTTAAGAATAATTATATACTTCATTGTATTTTTTACAACTGTACAAAAAAATATACATATTATATTTGTACACTTAATTATATTTTTTTATATTAATAAAATTTTAATATTATAATTTTTTAAATTTTAATATATTAATTATACATAATTAAATAAAATTATATACTTAATTAACAAAATTTGATTAAAAAAAATTGCACTTGGAGTCGGTATTCTAAATACCGACTTGGGATTTTTTTTTAAAAAAAAAAAATTTAATCGCGACTCGTTATATTATTATTAATATATTTAAAAAAATTATATTAATATAAATTTTCTTTTTTTTGGTAATAAAAAATTAAATAACTCCCCTCCCTCCCTCTCTCTAACAAATGAAAAATTCATTTTTTTCCCCTTTTCAACAGTAGTTTAGTAATATTTTTGTCAACCATAATTTTGCAAAAATTAAATATTTTACTATTGAAAATAACAATAATAATAATAAAATAAAATTGTTATGAATTTTAAGTTTGGATGTTCATTTACATTTTCCACGCTCTTTATATTTCCTTATGGTATATTCTTCTCCGATTTTATTTAATTTTTTTTATTTACTTAGAAATTTCAAATGAAGAAGGAAAAAGTCCCACCACCTCTTTTATATTTGTTGCTATGATGTATGGATACGGACAAGGTGATACTGACACGATACGACACAGACACGGGAACACAGAAAATATAAACAAAATTAGGACATGACACGACACAGACACGGCTACATATGATATATTTTTATTATATATATTCTCAATTTTTTATAAAACTAAAATAAGTAATATGAAAAACATTAAGATAAAAATATAGATGAGCATGTCTTACATCTACATTAATCAAATGCCGCTTAAAAAATATACATAATCAAATTATTATAAAAAAAAACAAAATGAACAATTTTTTATAATTTAAATTGGTTAAATTATTGTTAACGTCTCTTGATTATTTAGTAATTTCATCACAATTTTTTCAATTTAAAAGGAGTGAATTGATTTTTTTTCTTTTTTATTAAGCCCAAATTTATTTTTTTCTTAAAGACAGTAAAATTTTTTTGAAATTATAAAAAAAAAATACAAAATGTGCCGGACACTCCTCCAATGTTGCTGCATACAAATTGTTTCATCCATCGAGTCCCTAGATAGGCTAGTCTTCCCTATTCTTGGGCTCTTTCAAGATCTCTCTTAACACATTCATCTTGTGGCTAGCTATCTTCGACAAATTATCTATTATGGATAAACCTTGACTCACTCATCTTGATGTTACATGTGTTCTTTGCCTTCGTCTTAGTCTCTTGAAGATACAACCTCTTTCCTTTGGCCCAATCGCGACTGGGATGTGGATATTATTTGGGCTTCGAGCAAATGGAGGGGAACACCTATGATTAATGTTACGTACCGAGATTTATTGGCATCCCTCGTATATCATTTATGGCAGGAGAGTAATCGAAGGATATTTCAGCAAATGGAGTGAACCCTTGAGACTTTGAGCCAAATTTTACTAGAGGAGATTAGACTTAGACTCATTAGTGCAGAATTGTCTTTCAATATTAGCACAGTAGCACTGTATAAATTGTGGAGTATACATTAGCCTAATACTGAGGAATCCACTTCTTGATTGTACTATACAATTGTATATTTTTACATATTAATCAAATTTATCGTTATCGAGAAAAAGAATTGAATATAGGAGTGAAAACATGCTAAGTATCTATAATAATATAAAATAAAATAAAAAAAGCCCCACCTCACTCACAAAGGGCGGTTAATGACATGCTGGTACTAATCTTTTGTGAAGTCAAAAATATTTTTCATGATAAAACAACTAACTTATTCAACTTTCAAAATTTGTATTATTGAGAATTTATTTTTTCTTTCTTTCTTTTAATTAAAGTAATATTTTATATTTTACTCTTATTTATTTATATTACATTTTAAAGCGACAAAGATTATTTATTATATGCACGTAGAAACAACGTGTCACAATAGCTAGCATTAAATAAATACACCCATTTTAAATTAAAGTTCTACAACAGTAATTATTTAAGTTTGAACTGAATTAAGTATGGAAACAAGCTTCTTCTATATTATAACTTAATTATTTTCATGTTAAATAAAACTTGTCAATTGTATTTGATTACTTATTTTACGCAATTGCTAAGCTTTAGATCCAATAATTCAGTTCAGAGATGTAAATCTTAATAGTTTCAGTACATAAACAAACAGTTTACAATTGCATTATTAAAACAAAATAGTTATGAGATGTGTTTTTTATTTTTAAAAAAAAATCATATGTTTCAATATATTTTCTTTTACCTTTTGGTTTAAAAGGGTGTTTGACTAAACTTATTTAAATCATCTTATAAGTTCATATATATCTTGTAAGATATTTTTAAAAAAGAATACAAAATGCTAAATCTTATATAAAAAAAAACATAGGGTTGCTTGTACTTAGACCCCTTTTGGAAATACAATATTATACTTGCCACCAAAAAAATTTAAAATTATATTTACGCTCTCTCTAAAAGTTTCTACATTTACAACTGACCCCCTTTCGTTAAGATTTGGATGAAAGATGTTGAAGTCAACAAAAAAGATTACATAAATTTTTAATTTTGCTCCTTATTTAACACCGTCATGTATATTTTTGTAATTATAAGGGGATAAATATAGTATATAAATATGTTTTAAGTACAAAATTGTTATAAAAATGAAAGATTTATGTACCTTCATTTGATCGGTAAGTTCACGTCATCACGAGTACAAATAGTACAGGGATTATTCTCCACGATATGTTCCAGACAACCTCAGCAAAGCTGCCGATTTGGCTTCACAAGTATCACGATTACATGTCATTTCGGAAGCTGAATTACTCAGAACAACAGGCTTGCCCAAGCACCGATGAAGGCAAACCCTCCAAACGGGGCCAATCTCGAATATGTTCGGTCTTCTAAGTATGCAACGACATAACAACTGCAAACCAGCACCATTTACGTTATCAACAACATAATGGCTCAAATCGAATTGTCAGATAAAATCTAACGAGAACATGAGAAGGTAATTTCTGCTATAAGCTAAAATCTTACATATAGCATTCAATATGGGATGCAAGAGCAGGCAACACTAAATAAGATGGCCGAATATGAAATAGTAACTTAGAATTCGAGGAAAAATGCATTTGAAAAGGATGATTACACACGTCGGCCAAGCCCAACCATGAACCATAATGTGACATTCCACAATGTCAAAACACACCATCAGTTCTTCACCGATAGACAATGGATTTGGTGTTTGAGAAATAAGAATCAGGTTGGCAATAATTAACTGAAAAAGGAAGTTCCTAAAAGTTCAGAAATAAAAACTTAGGAATGTTGGTGCGATGACTGCCTAAAGTTGAATGAAAATC
Organism: Sesamum indicum; assembly: GCF_026168435.1. Lineage (NCBI taxonomy): Eukaryota > Viridiplantae > Streptophyta > Magnoliopsida > Lamiales > Pedaliaceae > Sesamum > Sesamum indicum. Next base: position 5,284,592 of record NC_142668.1, read on the forward strand.
CATTTTAACCCATAAATTTACTAATTCAAGTGTTCGATAATTAAATAAACCTCCTATGAATTTCATCTACATACAAACTCACCCCTCCGAAACTATATACCTTCACTAATATTTATTATCACCTTAGATATGATTTCAACGGTCTGTAATGCCACCGGCATCATTATTTAAAATGATAAATTAACTAATTGTTATTCTAAATTTACAGAAGTATCTCTAAAACTTTAATTATATTTACATAGAATTATCTATTTCATATTGACTTACTTTAAAACTAAATACTACTAACTTGTGATAGAATTTCAAGATTATATTACATAACATTGATAAGTACATTATAAATTACTTCAATTAAAAAAGTTAGTGTTTAATTTAATTGCATACACCTCTAACATTTTATCTTTTAGATCCTTTTATCTCTTTTTTTTTTGGAAAAATTAATGAGTTTGGTTACATGGTTACCCTTAACTACATGAAGAATCAGTTCCGCTGCTTATAGAGGTAGAGTATAGATGCAACTAAAAACCTAAATGCTAATGTAGCAGAAAGGGCATGTCAAAATAGATACAGAGTAAAATATACAATGTATTCTCATTTTCACAAGATAATAACAGTAGCCTCATGTTTTTTCTGTGGATGAACAGTAGAAATACCAAAATATCGACTTTGTGAACTTACAGAAAAGTTTCTATTGCCACTTATTAACAGAGCATGCCATGATATTAGCATGTTATGGTTCATCTCTAGAATATTCTCATCTTGCGTGGATAGAGCTTCCATGTCTGGAAACTTGAGAGAGGAGGCTGCTAATGTATTACTGGTCAGGTCTTTATTTGCCCTCTCTCTCTCTCTCTCTCTCTCTCTCTCTCTCTCTCTCTCTCTCTCTCTCTCTCCAGGGAGGGGGATGCAATAAATTACAGCTCGTGGTCTTCATGTGCTATCTCTCTCTCTCTCACGCACAATGTCTCAGAAGAATATTTAACCTGTCTGGTGAAGAGAAACTGACAATTCACATGCATAAGCATGCTCATTAGACTTGCAGACCTCCTGAAAGACTGGGGGTCTCTTGACACCTTCACCCGCAAAAACCTTCGGTGTGAGAATTGAAATTTCATCCGCAGTGTTTGGTAAACCATTGCCTAGGATTTAGTGGGTACAAATCTTTCCTGTCAGTACAATATTAGCTTTCTAACATGTTCGCTTGAAACATTTGTTAGGCTAATTCTGGATTTAATCTAGTTTGTTTGAGGCAGATGGTGGATCAAATAGCATCCTATCCCTATCATCATAAGAACAATCAACTGTGTCCTTTGAAAGTGACTCTTGAGATTCAAAACTCTTCTTGCTGTTGCAATTGCAACCACTGAGAGGGTCTCAAGCTACGTATTGCAATATACATATGAATCTTTGGATACGTACATTGAGAGATTTTTTCTCAATTATAGACACATTCATGCTAATGTCTCCTATGCCCTTCAGTTACATCCCTGGGCTGAGCTTCCCCCTATCCTAGCCGCTGAAATTGTCACAGTCAAAACAGAATCCTTCAATATGCTCCTCAGCCCACTTTCAAATAGACTTTTCCATCAACAGAAGGATTAGGCAATAGAATTTTCTTGTTTTATGAAACTCTCGAATAACCATTACTGGCACAATGAGCAAAACCTCAAACAATCATGAAACTAAGCTTTTAAAGATTCTAATTTCCAAACTACATAGAATAGAGTTAATCAATCTTTCTCTTCAGCTTTGGTTTTTCAATTATGACACAGTGACAACACAGCAAGAACAAATCAATCTGCTAATGATACTACATCCAAATAAAGAATCAGAAACAGAAACTTACGTCCCGGAAAATGCCAGGATTCCAGTAGTCAAAAGGCCTCCAAACTACAAATATAAATCAACAGAAAAGCATTACCACAAAATCACACCAGAAAACACACACACAAGAGTTACTGGAACTAAGGAGGACTCACAATATTAGGGTGTTTGGTCATAGGGGCAGCAACAAGAGCAGCTGTGTGAACCAAATGATATAGAGATGCTGTGTGCCAGACCTTCAAAATCCAATTGCACAATTTACACATAACAAGATTAAACGAAAATATTTCTTGATAAAAATAATAATAATAAAAAGTCTTTCTGAGTTCATCTCTTGCCCAAATGGGAATTCAAGAATTAACCTGAGACCCAAAAGAAAGGGACAAATAGAAAATAATTACCTCTTTGTAAGAAGGGTTCTTAGGTTTGAATCCATGGGCACCATACGTTCCCAAAGCAAGAGCCGCCACACCTGTAACAATTGCACAAAAAATAATTTACAAATGTCACAAAAAGTGTCTGAAATTCAATCAAAAATTAAAAAAAAAAATTGCCAGAAACAGCAGCAGCTTTGTGCCAGAGACGAGGATCCATTCTTGGATTTCTATGCTTTTCTTGCTCTGCAGATTTTCAGCGTCTTTGTAAGTGTCCACATAAGAGGTTTTTACCAGATCTTTATTAAATTACACTTGACCCCAAATCTTTTTGGAAATTCTACATTTGATTCCCAAAGATTTGTGAATCATGAATTAATTTTATTTTTATCAGTTGGTTGTATATAACGAATACATATTTATATATATTGTGTTAAATGACTTACATGGAAAATTTCTTCCTTATATGAGTATTTTTGTTAACACGTGCCAGAAAAAATACTTTATATTGTAATGACATGATTTTCTTGCAGATTTGCAGTATCCCAAGTGATCAGATTTTTGTTTATTTATTTGTATTCTTGGGCTTTATAGGATCGCAACAATAAATATAAGAATTTCTTCTCTAAAAATAGCCGTTTTCATTTTTATCTTGCTGTCTTTAAATAGGAATGTGTTGCTCATTTTAATCTTACATTGCTTTTAAAAATAAAATGTTAAAAGGATTATATATGCATTCTAAATTTCTAACAATTCACAAGTGCACTTATTTAGTACCAAGTAGGAGGAAAATCTCATGACCCAATTTTGTTATCTATGGAGAAATTAATTTTATCTCATAAACATATTTTTAAACTCATTTTTATATATATGTTTGGTATAAATTAATATTAGAAATGACCATTCCTATAAAAAATATGCCTATTCCTTCAAGTATGAGATTAGTCATTCCTTATCTCCCCATTAATTGAGAATACATTTTTTTTATATTGCTAAATAATATTTCATAAAATTTATATTTACAAGATTGTATAATAAAATAAATTACATATTGTTATTTAAGTATAATAAATATTAATAATAAAATTTTAAATATGTGTTATAAGTCTCTAGCATGGATAATTTATATTTTTAAATATTTTATTAATATAATATAAAAACAGTTCCATACTTATATGTATTTTATCAGATTTTACTACGAGTACAAAAAATTATATAATAATATTATGTAATATTTGTTTACTATTTTTAATATATATGAATTTTTTGTATAAATATTAAGTGTTTACTGGATATCTGATACATGGAAATATTTGAATAAATATATATACATATGTATTGTAAATTTATGATTAATTTAATATTTTTTATGTAACAAAACTTTTGTCTGTGTGTGTGTTTTTCCCCTTAAAATTTTCATTACTATTCATCTAACATATAAACAATTGATTTGAAAATTTCAGTTTCTTTTCCTGTTCCTTATACCAGTAGGAATCATATATTAAAATCATTCTATTTCTACCTTTATTTTTTTACTACATTCATATCATTCCCATCCAAATCCATTCATCCTTGCCAATCGCACTCAAGAAAATACAGTACTTGACAGATAACAGAACAGGAAGAAGACTAAGGAAGAGATGAAGGGATCAAATAATATGTAAGAGACCACAATAATTCCAAGAATTCAGAAAATCTTAGAAACTATGGAGAAAGGGTAAATATAGACTAATATGATGGTAAAATAATCCAAAATAAAATTGAACAAAACCACATGCCCAAAGAATTTCAGGATTTTGTTAAAATCATGTGAGCCTTTTTGGCACAAATAGTGAAGAAAGCAAGCAATACCCTTTGTGCCCATTGGAATTCCATCACATATCAGAGTCAAATGCAAAGCATTTCTATAGAACCAGGAGTCAACAGTTCTAGATTCTGGATACAAATTGCTGAATACATTTAAAGCTCCCCAAAACATTAGGAGCAAAGGATTACTTTAAATCCTCCAACTATCTAATCTTTTGAGAATGAAATCAAGGCTGTGTTTAAATCTGTACATTTTGTCTCTCAATGCAAAGACGTTAGATACTCAACTTCGACTTTGTTCGCACTTTCAAGTTTGTCAAGCCTGTATTCAGCTGTGATGATGCGCTTATGGGATACTATCGGAATTCCGCACTAACTTGACTTGCGCTTGTTTCAGTAATCGGGAATTCAGCTGTAGCTTTCACTCCAGTTTCTTCTTGACGAACTTCCGGTGGAATTCTCTCTCCTCCTTGAGGAGGCTCCAGATCAGTTTTCTCTTCCATACACGCTCCACATGCAACCTTTTTTGGAGTTGAAGAACATATTTCACTTTGAATTGACATTTTTTCAGGCTGGGCTCTAGGTTCAGGTCGATGCTGCTTTTCTGGAGTTTCAGAGGTCTTCTTTGTCCGAACGGCACTTGTATTGTTCTGAAGCTCAGTCTCTCCTTGAAGAAGTTCCTCTGGAGTTGCAGCTGGGTCAAGATCCCAGCAACCCTCAGGCAAGTTAGAGCCTTCAACTTTAAGTGAACAAGATGGCACCTGATGTGAAAATCGTAGCATCTCTCTTCTCGGAATCCACCGAGTGGCATCCTTGTCTATGCTCCTTTGGTATACTGTCTTAAATCCATCCAGCTTAATTAGAGGAGCAACCCAGACACCACTCTCTTCAGAATAATCATGAAGAACCTCGACCATTTCATATTGGTGCCTTACTTCATCTGGGGTCGTTCTGTTCCAATCTGGTGACCAGTTCCGATACACAGCCCAAATATCTCCACTTCTAGGATAGATCCTTACACAACCCCCCCTACCAGCCTTTTCCCTGCTGAGAAGATGAGAAAATATATTGACTTGCTCAACCGTTTCAGAATGGAACACTCTAAAGCTTCCACAAGATTTGGTAAAACCACAGTCTAACCAATTTACTGACCCAAATTCACTATCAGACCTTGAGCTCAAGTAGCTTATATAAACCTTAAACGGCTTCACCGAGATGACATCGCGAATTAGACAATACAAGCGAGGCATACCATCTTCTTCATCATATAAAGCCCATATCTGCTTTGGTTTAAAGCATTCTTCAGATCTGTCCTTGTCAAAATCATGGAAGTCAGAGTCCGGAACTGTTATTGACATAGAAATGTTCCTTTTCAATTCTGGTTGTTTAATAACACTAGCTGCACTCTTCTCAGCCTCTGCGGCTGCTACTTCCATGGCCAATCTCATCTCCTCCAGTTTCCTATGGATTTCTGATCTTGCCTTATCAATCAACAACTGCCTACCATCAAGTGTGGGAGCAGCTGAACTGCGTCTAGTCAAAGTCTCAGATGTTGAGGGAAGCTTAGAAGCAGGTGTTAGTGTTCCATTCCCATTGGCTATTTTCGGTTCTACAACAATGTTTTGGGAAAGCTCTTCGTGCCCACTGGCATAAGAACCTCCCAGTTCAACTTTTCTCTTCTTGGCAGGTCTACCACGCCTGGGTTTTGATACTTCATTCTGACCAGTATACCCGTTAGAGCCCACATGACCTGTTACCTTCACTGAATGATTGTTTCCATTAGCTTGGGTTTTATTGGCCTCACCATTGGCTTGATAAAAGACAAAAGATGACGCAGATAATCCATTAGGATCTAAAACGCCAGAAGAATTTCCAGATGAGTTACCCTGAAATGATATATTTGAGACATACTCAGATCTATAGCCAGTATGATGTCCTGAAGACCCACTAGGTGGACAGTATCCGGTGGTCGTTGGTACATACGTGATCCCACAACCATGACCTCCATAGCCATTCTCAGGCACATACGAGAAGTTGCTATATGGGAAAGAACCATTAACTGGGGCTAACCCAGTTTCAACAGCAATGAAGACACCACGACAGTTTTTACAAGAGAGCCGCTTGTTAACATATTTTCTGAGATATTCGTATTGAATATGACAGGAGGTACAGACAGTCCAGAATGTATCAAGTCTGCCATGAGAAGATGAAAACTTGGAACAGTTTTCATAACCACCGGCTCCAGCACTGTACCCGGCAAACAAGTTTCTTCTTTGATCATACGAGCTTCTCTTTGCAGCATCTGACAAGAGTGTCCATGCTTCAGAAACCAGTCGGAATGCCCCATCTGCCCCAACAGTTTTGTTCTTATCAGGGTGTAGCAGCACTGCCATCTTCTTATACTGCTTCTTTAATTTGGATCTATCCACAGATGGGTCCAATCCAAGAATTGAATAGAAATCCGGTTCTCCATTGATTTTCGCCTCCGAAGCCATGTAGACCCCAAATGTCGCTACCATTTGAGATATTCCCTCCAGTTCAGGACACAGCATTTGAGCTTTTAAAGCATAACTTTTTGCACCCGCAAAATTTTTCTCCACAAATTGCTTCTCGGCATATGCTTTAGCTCTAACTGCTTCCTCTATGTTGGATCCCATTGCAAGTTTCAGATTCAAACCAAACTCAAACCCAATTCTAGAAGCAAACTACATGCAGCAGACACAGGATACCAATCCAAACCTCCCACCAAAAGAAGCCATTATCACTTGCTGCAAAAAGGAACAACAGATCATAAGGCATCCTGTCCATCTTTATGAACATTCACGATTCCTACTAAAAGAAACAAAACCAGTAAATGATTTGATAACCAAAGCAAAAAAGATCCTCCATTGCCCAAACCAAACCCCGACTAATCAAAACTCATGCGCCTGTAGTTTAATTTAATTCCCACCAAAACAGAAACAACAGCAACTAGTCTAAACTACCCAGCACAAAAAAATCAAATAGTACTTCAATTCCACTACACTTTCCCTTTTAAGAAACTCAACCCTAGTCAAACAATTTCAAGCTAAATTCAAACTACACCAGAAAGAAATAGATCACCCAAATTTTAGCATAACATGCCCATTAACCAAAGATCTAAGCTAGAAACAGCTCAAAACCATTCATAAAAACTAAATTCTCCCACCATTTTCAGCTCCAAGCAAACAAACCAAAAAATACCAAAAGAAATGAAAAATAACTTACCAAGATTCAGACTCAAATCACTACAGAATTTCCTGATCCCCAAACATTAGCTTCAGATCTACACAAAATTTCTGTTAAAATCCAAAAACGAAAAAAAAAAAAGTAAATCTACCCTACCAATGCGAACAACACCATCAGTAAAATTCATTTAAAAGAAAAAGTAAATATATAAACAAAAGGAAAAAGGAAAGCTTACTTAAAGTTAAGTACATAAACGGCGGGGAGGGGAGCAGAAGGACTCCGAACAGTATATTCCGGCGGCCACCGGCGGAAAATTCCTCCAAAAATGAGAAGCACCAAAAAAATAAATAAAAATAAAAATAAAAATAAAATACTGTGGAGAGATTATTTAAAGTAGAAGTACAACTACAACTATACGCAGCAGTTAAAAATTTATGTTAATATATATATATATATATAAATATAAAATTTAATTATTAATCTAAATATAAATATAAATATGATAATATTTTTCATAATTATAATTATTATGTTTGAGTGAAAGTAACAGTTATTACTATTTAATATTGGGGTAAGCCAATGGTGCGCCATGTGCGTTATGCGCACCACCTCCCCCCCCCCCCCCCCCAAAAAAAAAAAAATTAATATTGAGATATGCAAATGGAAGAAATTTTTAATTTATTGTATTTCTATAAAACCTTTTATACTTTATGCTATGATGACTCATTTTTTTTTATTTTGGCTGAAAATTTAAAAAAAATAAAATGGTCTAAATTATTTATACTATTTTACAATTTCAAAAAAAATCCCTTTTGTGTTTTTAATATTTTTTTATTTTTAAAACTATTTCATCAACTTCTTATTTTTCTTTACTTTTGATATTTTATATTCTTTTTCTTCCCTTATCTTCTTTCTATTTTTTCATAGTTTTTTTTAATTATTGTGTAAATTCTAAAAATAAATAATTTTTAAAAATTTAAAATTAATTATTGACATATATTTAAGTGCGTTGTACATACTAGTTTAGATGATTGTTATAGTTAGTAATACATAAAGTGGAAAAGGTTTTTTTTTTAAAAAAAATTTGCATAATTAAACAAATATAAATAATATATTTAAAATAAAGTAAAAACATTTAATTTGAATATAATAAATTATTTATATGCCATTTTCTATGGTGGCAAGTTGTGGGGAGCAACATGGACTGGTGGGCCATGAAAATTATGGTTGATCTTTGTTTTAATTTTGTAATAATTAGCTGTAGGAACACACTCAATATATATGAATTATTAAATATTTTTTTGTTTTTATTAAAAAAATTAATTAATTAAAATTGATATTTATTGAAATATTTTTTTATTAAATTTAATGTGCATAAATAAAATATTTTTAATTGTTTTTTTCAGAGAGATGGTCATTTTTGTGTTAAAATAAATGTATATTGGTTTATTGTCAACCAAATGTGATTACGCCAATTTTTCTAATGAATGGGCTTTAAAATGGGCTAAAGCCCATTTAAGATGAGATCAGTTGGGCTTATATCTGGGCCTGCTACAAATCTTGGCCCATTTATGAGGTAAAACGCCAACCAACCCGATTATAAATAGCATAGAATTATGAAATAAAATAGTTAATTGTTAGAGAGATGACTTATGATAGCCAATGAAATATCTTCTTTTATTTTATTCCTTTTGGATAGTAATTAGCAAGTTGTGGACCTTCAAATAATGTATTCGTCCCCAAAATAATGGTTTTTTTTAGTCAAAATGTAAATGCAGGGATGAACCTCTATATACCTATTAAGGAGAATTTTTTTTTTTTGGTGAAATGTAAGTTTCATTCATTCAAAAATATTTACAGTGTACTTTGACATACCTGGAGAGATACAAAAGCCCACGCTAAAGTTAAAAAACAATCAAACCGTGTGGGAAAAATATCCAAAAGACCCTATACAATATAACCTTGACTAAAATATTGAGCCCTCAAAGATGACTTCGTTGCGATGCCTCCAAAGTGTGTAGACCGTGCATGCTAAAGCGAGATGTCGCGCTTTGTTCTGCACGGAGGAACCTGTTTTCTCCTTCTTGAGCCACTTGACCGCACTTTGAAGGGTTGACATAGACCGATTAATGCCAAGCCAGTGTCGAATGCGTGACCAAACGAAGTTGCTGAACGGGCACTCAAAGAAAAGGTGCTTGGCCGATTCCTTGGTGTTGATGCATAGTGAGCATAAATTCTCCTCTTGGAGGAATCCAAGTCTGTCCCTTGTAGTTAGTCTACCTTGCGCCAAGCCACAAGATAAATGAGTACTTCGGTGGGATAAAAACCTTCCATATAGCCGTTTTCCAAGGCTGCCTCGCAAGTTTTGGTCTGAAGTACTCATAAGCTTTCGACGTTTGGAGACCCTTAGGGGTAGACCATCTCGTCATCTATTCGATCGCTGCCTCCGGAGACCCAAAATCAGTGGCCACCCTGTTGCGAATTTCGACAAGCCGTTGAATGAGTGGAGAATCCCCCTTCTTCGGTTGTCAGTCCCAGATTGATGCACCTCTAAGGTAGACACTGTTGACCCACTGCACCCATAACATGTCTGCCTTGCGGTGAATGTTCCATAATACACGGGCAAGGAGGGCCACGTTCCAAAACTGTATGTGCCGAATGCCGAGTCCACCTTCTTCCTTGGGATGGCAGATTTCCTCCCAAGCGACCGGTGCCCTCCTAGAGTTCTATAGAAAGTTCCTACATAGTCGGTGGATTTTCTCGATGACCGCCGCTGGAAGTGGGAAAACTTGGAGCCAAAAACACTCCACCCCCTGAATAACTGAACGGATAAGTTCCAGTCGGCCTGCATAAGATAAGGATTTGCCCGTCCACTTCGAAATGCAGTTGGCAATTTGATCCACAAGCGATGAGTAGTTGGTGACCGAAAGCCGTTGTGCCGCTAGTGGAATGCCAAGGTCTGACCGGCATCTCACCTCTCGCAAACTCCGTGTGAGCGAGAATCCCGTCAAGCTCCTCATTTTGAATGCCCACTGTGAATATTCTTGACTTAGAGGTATTGACAGTGAGGCCGGATGCGTCCCTAAACTCTTGGAGGCATTCCATCAAGACGTGGATAGATGGAATGTCGCCACGGGAGAAAAGCATGACGTCGTCGGCAAAGAAGAGATGCGTGATTTTCAACTTCTTGCATTTGGGTGAAAGTTGAAGTCCGAAGTAGATGTTTTCCTCTTGACCAATCGGGAGAAATATTCCATGCTAAGAAGGAAGATGGTCGGCAACATCGGGTTTCCTTGCCTTAGGCCTTTCCTCCTTGGAAAAAACCCATGAAGGAAGTCATTCAAAGCGACTGAAACGGATGAATTGTAAACACATTCCATAATTCAAGATATAAACAGTGGGGGAAAACCATACCCGTGAAGAACTCGGGCGAGAAATGTCCATGAGACCGAGTCAAACGCCTTGCGTAGGTCGATACATCGAGGTGAAATCCGTTTCCTCGAGTACTGCCGCACCATTTCTTGGGCCAAGAAAATATATCCGTGATGTTGCGGCCTCCAACAAACGCAGCTTGGCATCGGTCAATCAAGTGCTCCAAAACGGGCGCGAGCCAGTCCGAGATGATTTTCGTGATTGCCTTGTAGATGACATTGCAACACGAAATCGGCCGGTAATCCGCAACAGAGGTGGACTGATCTGATTTCGACACAAGGGCAATGATAGTGTGGTTGAGTTTCCATAGCATCCGCCCACTCCTAAAGAAATCCAAGACGACCCTACAAACTTGATCACCCACAATGTTCCATGCTTTCTTGAAAAAGCACGAGGAATATCCATCTGGATTGGGAGCCTCATTGTCGCTAATATGGAATACGGCATCCTTGACCTCCAACGGCGTGACTGCCCGGTAAAGCTCCGCGGTATGCTCGAGGGAGAGTATGGGGCCCCATTCAAACATACCATTATCGATAGGGAGGGTGTGAGTCTCGGTGCCCAAGAGTGATGTGTAGTAATCAACGAACTCTTGGGCAATATCCTCGGCAGTAGTGATAACAGTCCCGTCCGCCTTAGTGACTGCCCCGATGGAATTCCTCACGACATTCCTCTTCACCATGTCGTGGAAGAACTTGGTGTTGCGGTCCCCCTCTTTAAGAAAGTGGATCTTGGCTTTCTGGTAGAAGAAGTGTCGTTCGGCCTCGACAAGGAAAATGACCTTCCTCCTAAGATCTCCCAAAGTCTCGTAGCGCCACATCTCCCGAATTGAATTCAAGTTGACTCTGGGCATCTTGCAGTGCAAGCTCGGCCTCTTTGCCCCTGGCGGAGATGTGGTTGTAGTGTTGCTTGTTGAATGCCTTGAGCGCGCCTTTAAGTGCTTTCAGTCGCCTACAAAGGCTGAATTGCGGTGTTCCGTCCACGCTCAAGTTCCATCTTGCTTCAACAGTAGCTAAGAAATCCGGATGATCTGCCCACATATTGAAAAAGCGAAACGGGTTTGGCTTAGTGGGTGCATGATCAAATATAGAAACAATACCCGGAGAGTGGTCGGAAAGGCATCCCGGTGGGTTGAAATGGGCACTGTAATGCAAACCGGCCTGAAGCCATTCATTGTTGTATAACACCCGATCGAGCTTGCACCATACAGGGTTGCTTTCGTTGTTGGAATACCATGTGTAGTAGCAGCCCGTAGTGGGAACATCGAGTAATCCAAGCGCTACACAGTAGTCCACAAAATCTTTAAGCTCATACCAAGTTGGGGCCACTCCAAGCTGCTTCTCCTCGGGAGATTTCACATAGTTGAAATCGCCCATAATAAGCTATGGCATGCTCGGTGCTTGTCCCAAATCAGAAAGTTTCTCCCACATGCTCCTTCTATTGACAACAGAATAAAGACCATATGTAAATGAGATATAGAAGGAGAGTTGAGAGGACTTATTCGTGGCACGACAGTGGATGTAGGTCAATGACTGTCGGGTCCCAAATCACAAGGATGCGTCCGCCGGCGATGGTGTCAAAGTTGTTGGTTTGGCACCATCCCGAAAATGAGCGGCTAAGAATCTTCAGGATAGATGATGCTGCAAGCTTTGTCTCCAAAATGCCCAAGAGGCAAAACCGGTTATTTTTAATGACGTGGGCAACCCCATTGTATTTGAAAGGTCAGTTAAAGCCCCTCACATTCCAAAATCCAATCTTCATGGGGATAGATGGGGGGACTCCCCTCCGGCCTGCTTCTTCGGTTTGCTGCCGGTCGTTGCAATCTCATCAGTTCCTGTCCATCTATTGGGTGTTTAGGACTTCGACCTCTTGTTGTCTGATACTTAGACAATCTTTTTGATAGAAAATCTTTCCTAGATTTAAGATGATTTTTTTTCAAATCAAGGTGATATTTTTTAGATCAAAATATCTTTTTAAGATTAAGGTGGTCTTTTTCAGATTAAAAATCCTTTTCAGATTAAGGTGATCTTTTCAGATAAAAAATCCTTTTCAGATTAAGGCGATCTTTTTTAGATCAATGTGATCTTTTTCAAATCAAAAAATCTTTTTTAGATTAAGACGATCTTTTTCAGATACTAGAGCGACATCGATGTGCGACCTCTATCAAGAATCTTTTCATATAAAATGCGACCTCGTAGGAGGTGCACAACCTCCATGAAATTTTTTTTTTCAGATTTTTCAACTAGTCTTTTTTAGACAATTATACGATCTCAATATCGATGCACAACCTCCATGAACATAATCTTCTTCAAATACTAGCGCGATCTCCATGAAAATCTTTTATGAAGTTTTCAACTAGTCATTTTCAAACAATAAAGTGATCTCGATCTCGGTGCATGATCTCCATGAAGATAGTCTTTTTCAAACCTTGGTGCCCAACCTCCATGAAGATAAACTTTTTCAAATTTTTCAATTAGTCTATTTCAAATGATAATGTAATCTCGTGAGATGCCGTTATTTTTCATCAATTCTTTCATATATTGATCTTTGGGTCTATTCCTTGAAAGTTATTTGGGTTCTAAGTGAGAACCTCCATCTCTCCAATAATTTTATTTTCAAGGTTGAGGTCCTTCTCGACCTGATCCCTGCGGTTTTCTCGCCTTTGAGGGGTCTCCTCACCACCATCAAATGTATGATCTCTTCTAGATGTCCCTTCCATCTCAAAACGTGAGTGCTCTTCTCAGATTCCTATAGACGAAGCAATTGATTAGGGTCGGATACATGATCTACGATAAGGTGATGATTTGCGACCCATAGTGAGTATGCCAAATGCTTGGTGGTCTCTAAGAAGAGGAAAGCACATAAGGCTAGTTGAGATGGTCCCTAACGAAGACCCTTCGATGTCTAAGTCAATTCAAGTTTGAGATGGTAAATGGCGATCTCAAGTAGTAAATGAAGTAGCCAGTAATAAATATATCTTACCATAATATCATGGATTGAGTGTATTTGTAGGGCTAAATGTCCCCACCTTCTGATTCATGTGGTGTCATCTTAAATCATTAGTTGTCAAATGGTCTATGGTCTAGATTTTGGGTCATGATCGAATCGGGTTGCAAAATAGAAAGATGCGACCTGATCCGAGATAGACAGACGCAAATCCTAGGGTTCTAATAATATTTTAGTGTTATTGAAAGATTATTTATATCTTTTTTCAGGTGGATATGATATACTCCTATCAAAAATCAATTTGGATTATTATCTCTTTTTCCTTTTAGATTTTCATTGGCATATACTATGTTTCCAAATGTAAGATATTTATTCAAGTTAACTTCCACAAATAATTTCTTTTAATATACAAGTAGTTAATCTATTCTTTCATAAGTAACTCGTCATCTAAAATAAGATAAAAGGATATTAAAATTAAAATATAATTGATATATATATATATATATATATATATATATATGCATTGCATTATTAAATACTATAATATGCAGATTGAAGTAATCTGGAATATACCTACTAATATTATGGCATACTTTTTTCAAAATTTATTGCAAGTTAGAAGCATAGAACTTTTACAATAAATACGTATATGTTAAATAAATTTCGATGTGTTTGTATAAATATATATATATATATATTTATATATAGTCAAATTTCTAGAGATAGTTTAATAAATTTAAAATAACAATTAATTAAAATATATCATTTTATTGAAACAATGATGCTGATGGACCGTAAATATTTAAAATTATATGTATAATTACAGTAAAAAATTAATGAAGCTATACGCAATTTTAAAAACTTTTGGGGGGTATATTTGCATATAGGTCAAATTTTAGGAAAGATTTATGTAATTTTCAATAATTTAATTAGTCAACTCAATAATAAAATTGTATTTTTATTCAATTTTTATGCTAACATAAGCATATTGATATGACTAATGGTTAAATCTATTTATTATATACTATAAATCATTATAACTCATTGACTATGGCAAATTAATACTACTCAAACCATTATCAAATAAACAAAATTGAAAATTTAAATTTTGATCATGATTAATTAATATGTATTATGATTTTGCCTATGGTCAAAATATTTGTCATAGTATTTAACTTTTAGTTAACATTTTATTCTTATTTGTAAAAACAACGATTAATAATTATTTTTTAATTTTGATTAATTAGTATGTGTCATAATTTTTTTATTTTTAATTATAATAATTAATTACAACTAAAATTTACATTTCTTTTGATATCAATGTGGGGGGTAAATTATTTTTTGGTCCTATAAGTAAATCTGTTTCTAATTTTGGTCCCACACTCAAACCAATTCACACATTAAATCCCATATGTGGTTGTTTTTTTCAATTTGAGAACCATTGAGAAATTTTCGTCCAATTGATAACGGCAGCTGCTCTCTCTGGTAGTCAGTACAATCAAAATAAGAGTATATTACATTTTTGGTACCATAAGTGGACCTATTTCTAATTTTGGTCCCACACGTAAATTTGTGAATTAGTCTGAGTATAGGACCAAAATTAAAAACAGGTCCACTTATGGGACCAAAAATGTAATTTGTCCTTATTTTGATTGTATTGACTAACGGAGAGAGCAACTATCATTATCAATTAGACGAAAATTCCTCAATGGTTCTCAAATTGAAAAAAAAAAATTACATATGAGACTCACTATGCGAATTAACTTAAGTGTGAAATCAAATTTAAAAACAGGTCCACTTATGGAATAAAAAATTTAATTTACCCTCAAGGTGGGGCTCGTGCATATGATAGAAGATCTCTTTTCTACGCCGTATAACTGAATTTATATGTTATATTTTATGAATAAATGACATTGAAAAATCGGTAGATAAATAGTCAATTTGACCAAGAAAACAAAAACAAACAAATAAAAAATAGTTACTATATCAACCTATTTCCATATCAGACGTTCACAGCTTTGCATAGGAACATGAGCGACGACGGAGGCGAACCCGACTCACTGCCGAATCTCCCGCCGCCGCCTCCACTGCCGCCGCCGCCGCCGAGCAACACCCTTTCGTAATAATCCACACAGAACAACGACAGCGAAAGCTCCACCTCATGCCGAGTCCAAACCCGCCTCTCCAACTCCGTGGCTGCGCCGCCGTCCACTCTCATTTTGCCCAGCCGACTCAGCACCGGCTTCACGCACACGGTGTACAGCCTCCGGTACCCTCCCAGAGCCACCACCACCGTCCTCACCCCTTCCGGCGGGGGCGAAAGGTGGCGGAAGCAGAGGTGCTCCCACAGGGCGTCGTTCCGAGTCAGGGCGCACCAGAGGCGGCAGACGCAGGCGGCGACGCCGAGGGAGCGGTCGTCTAGCCGCTTGAGGATTTCAATCAACACATCCATGTTGTCATTGATGCAGAACTTGGCCCTCTTTTCTAATTTTTCATCATCCACCAGTTCATGAACTTTCACCATATTATATATATGTATATATATTTATATGTAAGTAATTTTCTTGAATATGAAGAAGAATGAAGGTATTGAGGTGATATAAATGTGAAGTGAAAGTTGTGAGAAAAGTGAAGTATGAGTATTTATAGTGAGAAAAATAGAAGGGTTTCTGAATCTTGACAAACACACACTTACTGTGTGTGTGTGTGTTTGACAGGGGGGGGGGGGTATCTGGAAGAGAAGAGAAGAGGCCAAATGGGAAGGTGACAAGAAGGAGTTCCGTGACCAAGGCATTGAAATATTAGTATAATTGGGTGGGGGGGGGGGGGGCGGGGCGGATATTGAATTCAAAATTACTATAGTTTTGTTTGTTGTTTTTGGTGTTGTTTTCTTATGTATAGAGAGAGGGGTAGAGGGCCGTTGGTGAAAGTGGGATTGTCAAAAAGTAAACGTTGAGTGTGTGTGTGAATGTGAGTATGTGTGTTTTCTTGTTATTTTCACTAGGGGGGGTTGCCTTTGCATGGCACCTCTAAAAGTCTACATGTTTTTGGTTTTGCATGGAAACAAAACTTGTTTAATTAGAAGACAAATTACGCGGTCTATATATGCATTATAATATGTGTATGGGTGTGTCTCTTGTGTGTAAATATACATTACAACGTTATACATATGTGTGTGTGTGGAGACCTAGGGACCATGGGAGTATCCGAGGAGTAACATTGTGATGACTATTTGTACTTAGGGATATGGGTGGGTATCATGGTTTAAAGTCGGGGTATCGATAATAATGTCGAGTAATGTTCCACATCAATCGTAGTGTATTGAGATATTATTGGACAATACAAAATTAAATATGTTATACAAATACTTAAAAAATTCTCAAAAAATTAATAAAATTATAAAAGCAATTAAACATCACAAAATTACTACATAATATTACAAACCAAAAATTCTAAAATATCAAATATCGATAAATGAATAATAGAAATGCTTAAGACATACGTAAATAGTCAAAAGAAAGTGGATTGCGGATTGAATTTAAAATGATTGCCATCATCATCATCAACATTCCTCTTATATCTTTTTTTAATTTAAATTAAAATTAAGTTTGATAGCACTTTTAATGAATAATAATATATTTAAACAAAATATACTGAATGTGTACAATATTTAATAGTGAAGAAGTGATAAAAAGAAACCTTGGGCCACTTTGTCAGCATCACTCAGAACAAGAGTTTTCACCATGGACAGAAGAAGAGAATTTCTTGCTCATTTGCTTTTTTCTCATATGTTTCTTGATCAAATTTTGAATAGATGAAACTTCATCTTTCTCTGTTTTTAGCTTGATCGCTTCTCAGCAATAGAGATTACAACAAAAGAAGAAAATAAAGATAGTCATAGAATTACATGTCATATTCCTTCATAATGCCTAAAAGCAATCATCTTATCTCCTCTTCTTAGTTTCTTTGTTGTCCCAACCATACTTTGTTTTTGTCATATTCTCACTGATAACATTGGACATTATCACAAGCGATAATATCATTGTGTCGATGATAATATTGAATATTATCAACGATACCAAATTATCTCTGATAATATAGGGTGTCAAACATTTTTATCAGATCGGCACTAGCTGATCTGGATACGTTTCGGCCGATACTTTGAACCATGGTGGGTAATGAAGTCCCAATCCGACCTGATGAGGTTAGAATTACTTTTTTTTTTTTATAAATAATTGGTTGGTAATGAAGTCGATCGAGTGGCCCTAGCCTCGTAACTTTGTTCAATTTATTAGGTTGAATTGAAGGATAGATTTTAATTTTTTCAGACTCAATTCGATTTTCGGCAGATAACTAGTCATATGTAAAACTTGTTCCGGACCAACTCAAAATTCGATCCTAATAATATTTATTTATTTTAAATTTTTTAAGTTTTATTTAATACATAAAATTTAATTTGTAAGGTAAATCATACTTTTAACATAATAAAAACATAGTAAATATTTATAAACAACATTTTTTTTTTAAAAAAAAATAGTTAATTGAAGACAAGAAATTAAAATTAAGTTTTATGAGTTAGTCTTAGAGTTGGGGCAGGATCATGATGAGTTTGAGGCTGGACGAAGTTTTAGGTCTAACTATATTTGGAGTAGTTTCGGGTCGGGTCGGGTCGGGTCGAAATTTAAGTCTAATTAAATTGTTGAGTGTGAATAGTTTGATCAAACCCGTTCAAAATTTGCTTGTTGCCATCACTACTTGTACTTACATGGAGTATCTTAAAAAAAAAAAAAAAAAAAAAAGCAAGTATAACTCATATAAATAATACAACATTGATTTGAGTCCAAATATCCTGAAATGCCCTCAAGTAAGCCCAAGTCAATAAGCAAAAGCACGTAAAGGGTACTTTTTATAGTCCTCCAAAATACATAGGTCAATAAGTTGTTACAAGGATATCAACCTCATAATGGAAGTTAATTAGGGTATCAAAAATTGTACCTGAAGCATGAAGATGTGCAGACGAGTTGTATGATTACATGTGGATAGGAGTGGCAATACGGGTGGAAACCCATGGTTCCAACCCTATCAACGTATTTGAGTTGTGGGTCGGGTTTCACATTTTTTAATATGGATCTAATATGATTTTGTTTAAATAAATTTAAATAGTTTACAAGTGATTTTAATGGGTTCTTCATGTTTAATTTTTTTAATTAGTTTATCAAAAGTTATTTTAGTAATATAATAGAATCGATGAAAGATATTAGTATAAGTTATAATCATGAGTTCATTATAAATCCTATTTGAGTTGGTGATGGGTTTTAAGTGGGCAGATGACGGGTTTATAATAAGTTTTAAGTGGCTTGGTGATTAGTCTTATATGAACTGGTGAAGGGTCACTACAAAAAACCAGTGCTATAACAATAAATTTTTGCTACGGAATTTGCATAAAATCCGTTGCAAAATAGTGTTGCCACTGAAATTTATAATGAAAAATTTTCTATTGTTATAGGTACTAATGCTATAGTTGCATAGGCTTTCTTTGTCCGTGGCAATTTTGTTGCAATATCTTATTTCATTGCAATGTACATTTGCAATGAAAATCTCGTTGCAAATTGCATCAACATATGCAACGGAAATTTATGGCAAAATTGCAACATGTTTCTTCCGATTTCAATCTGTTGCAAGTTTTGCAACTAAATTTTTGCTAAAATCTGTTGCAAATTTTTATTACAAAATTTTGCAATATAATTTATAATTTTTTTTTCTATATTCTTTTTTTTTTCAGATTTTGATATATAATTTTTAAATTAAAATTACAGTTAAGTTACAACTAAAAAATTATAAAATTCAAAAATAAAAATATAATATAGAAAGATAATTGAATACATGTTCACTAAACAAAAAATTAAAATTTAAAATATCCAATATTTAATATGAGGTGTAATTATCATTTTCACAATCATCTAAACATAGTTGGCCAAATCGGGATGGTGAATCATTGTCATCGAGTTGTCTTCTAATTATTCGCATCATCCAACATCGTACTTATCCAGGAATTGCATCCTCAGTATTTGCATATGTTTCTTTATGTGCTTGATTTTCCGACGCCGAGCTCCCCTCCATCCTCCGTGTACCATATCTACATAAGCATAGTAACTTAGTTAAATTAGTTTAATAAAACCTTTTAAGTTGATAGTTAACTTAAATTAGTTTAGTTGAAACTTTTAATTTTTAATTAACTAAGCTGAAACAGTTTATTGAAATTTTAAGTTCATAGTTAACTCAGTTAAATTAGTTTAGGCGAAATCTTTAAGTTTGAGTTAACTAGGTGGACATTATTTAGCTGAAGTTTTTAAGTTCATAGTTAACTTAGTTTAATTGAACCTTTTAAATTCATAGTTACATTAATTTGGTTGAAACTTTTAATTTTGAGTTAACTAAGTTGAAATAGTTTAATTGAAATTTTTAAGTTCATAGTTAACTTTGTTAAATTAGTTTAGTAGAAACTTTTAAGTTCATAGTTAAATTAATGTAATAAACTTTTTAAGTTTATAATTAAATTAGTTTATTTGAAACTTTTAAGTTTGAGTTAACTAAGTTGAAATAGTTTAGTTGAAGGTTTTAAGTTCATAGTTAACTTACTTAAATTAGGTTAGTTGAAAATTTTAAATTCATACTTAAATTACTTTACTTGAAAGTACTTTTTAAGTTCATAGTTAAATTAGTTTATTTGAAACTTCTAAGTTTGAATTAACTATTGCTGCAAGAGAGGGGGGAGGGGGGGAAAAAGAGAGGGAAAAGTGAGAGGGAAATGAAAAAAATTATAAGAAGAGTGAGAATGAAGAGAAAAAAAATTTGATGTTAAATGTTTTTATTAAAATTGGGGAATGTATATCTTATATATATTTCAAAAACTTATATTTTTTATAATTTAAAATTAAGTTTTATATATTTCTCTTTTTTATAAAAAATTAAATTTTAAAGTTAGCTCTTATTTATATATGTTTATACATTACGTAGTTATATTACTTTATTTGATTTTTTTATATTTTCTCAATATTTTTAAATGACAAACATTATAACAAAATACAGTACGATTAATGCGTTTCATTCTCTTCGATCTTATCTTTGATTGCTTTTTATGAAGTCGCATTGGGAGCTAGTGCTTGCTATCTAAGAGTTGCTCCATGGATCTCATCGAAAATGTTTGATGCTTTTTGGGGCTTCTTCGATGACCGTGAAGTCACCGGATGAATTGCCGAGTAAATAGATCAGATCCAGACGCAGTTGTTGCTACGTGGCGCTACGGACTCAACCCGCTCCTACCCGCCCTGGGGCAAGAAAGAGCTCTCAGCCTCAGTAGTGAGGTCAAGAGATTTCTCTCTCTAGAAAGTTTTCTCTCTAGAGTGCCTCACCTTGGAATCACTCTTTTACGACTTTCCTTCAAGTTTCTGCAAGGTTTGCTCCGACCAAAATCCTCTCCTTGTGATGCTCGTCGTTTCTACCAAACATTTTTGGGGTTTTGAGGTCATCCTGCCGCCTGGTAAGCCTCTCCCATTTGTTTGAAGCTAAACCAGCCGCCTTCTCCCTCTCCAAGCAGCTGCATCACCTTCCTTCCTGTTTGAAGAGTGTTTTGCTGGCAAAAAAACTCTCTGTTTCATCGTCATTTTGCTGCATAAACATCTACCTGCTGTTGCTGGCCGTTTCCTTCATTTTTTCCGGCCAAGAATAGCTGACCGGAGGAAGGTGAGGGATTTCTGTTTTTGGGCGCTGCAGATTCTGCAAACAGGATGTGTAGACTGCAGTTTCCCTGCCTGATGCCTGCTGCTGCACAGATTTCCATTTTTGGGCCTGCACCAGACTGCCACTGCTGCTCATTCCATTTGTGGCTGGAAATACTGCAATGGCTAAGTCAAAGAAAGCAAAGCAACATGCTGATACTTCCACTGCCGGTCAGCCAAAGACAGCGGGCCAATCACCGGCGGCCGATGACCCCATCCAAACTGCTAACACCAAACCGGCCACCAAACAGGGCACCACCACCGCTGCCGGCAAGGTCAGTTCCTTGGCTTTTAATGAATTCATTTCTGACATGGAGGCCACTCCCTCCCATATCACAAAGAATGTTGCAGCAAACACAACAGCCGGCCGGAGGAAAAACTTCCGGTGACTGAAAATGCCGAGAAAAAATCGGTCTCTTTCGCGGGTCTTTTCAGCGCCAATCGTAAACTTACTGCTGAAAACAAGCTCAACAAATTCGCAGTAGATGATGGTCCCCTCACTTTGGGTTCCGACGACCTACTAGACGTTCGAACCAAATTGGGGTTCTGCTTCATCGGCTACGTTGCCTGCAAATTCCCCGAACTCAAGGCAATCCGTGCACTGTCCCATTCGTGGGGAGCCAGCTTCCAGCAACACGAGAGTGGCTGGTTAATTTTTCGATTCGCACGAGAGGAGGACAACCAACGAATTCTGGCCGGTGGTCTATACTTCGTTTATGGGCCACACTTCCATCGCTGCCCCTCGAATGTTGGCATCAGAATGCCCTTGGCAAAATTAGCTCGAGACTTGGCACTCCCATTATCATGGACTCTTTGACTATGAAGATGGAACGGGTTTTGTACGCCCGCATTCTAGTTGACGTCGATGCATCAAAAAAACTCATCGACGAAGTGGAGTTTGTTATGTCAAATGGCATAACTCGAAAGCAGCCGGTGGTTTACGAATTCACCCCCAAATTCTGCACAGCATGCAACAGGTTTGGGCACTTGCAAGAGACATGCCAAGGTTTACCGGTCGTTCCCCCGCAGCCGTCCCTGCCGCTGCCACCCCTGCTGCTGCACCTGTTAAGCTAGCAGAGGCAGCAAAGAAAAAGCCTATTGAATGGACGGTCATGCAGAAGAGGAACAAGGGCAAAGCTACGGTTACCGCAGCCAAGCCGGCAGTGGAGGCGCTGCAACCGACTTCCCAATCGGCCGACAAGGTGGAACAGGGACGGCTAACCATGAAGGCACCACAGCCTAATGATAAGGAGGTTGCTTCACCGGCATATTCAGAGTGCTCATCAACTGATTCCCCGACGGCCACGCAACATGCAATGCCGGGGACAAAAACTGATGAGATTGCAACGACCGGCAGCAAAACGAAGAAGCAGGCCGGAGGGGAGTCCCCCTCCTATCCCCATGAAGATTGGATTTTGGAACGTGAGGGGCTTTAATCGGCCTTTCAAACACAATGGGGTTACCCACCTCATTAAGAATAACCGGCTTTACCTCTTGGGTATTTTGGAGACAAAGCTTGCAGCATCATCTATCCCGAAGATTCTTAGCCGCTCATTTTCGGGATGGTGCCAAACCAACAACTTTGACACCATCTCCGGCGGATGCATCCTTGTGATTTGGGACCCAACAGTCATTGACCTACACCCGGTGGATATATCGCCCCAAGTGATTCACTGCCGTGCCACGAATAAGTCCTCTAGACTCTCCTTCTATATCTCATTTACATATGGTCTTTATTCTGTTGTCAATAGAAGGAGCATGTGGGAGAAACTTTTTGATTTGGGACAAGCACCAAGCATGCCATGGCTTATTATGGGCGATTTCAACTGTGTGAAATCTCCCGAGGAGAAGCAGCTTGGAGTGGCCCCGACTTGGTATGAGCTGAAAGATTTTGTGGACTGCTATGTAGCGCTTGGATTACTCGACGCTCCCACTATGGGCTGCTACTACACATGGTATTCCAACAATGAAAGCAACCCCGTATGGTGCAAGCTTGATCGGGTCTTATACAACAATGAATGGCTTGAGGCCGGTTTGCATTGCAGCGCCCATTTCTATCCACCGGATGCATTTCCGACCACTCTCCAGGTATCGTTTCTATCTTTGATCATGCACCCACTAAGCCAAAACCGTTTCGCTTTTTCAATATATGGGCAGATCATCCGAATTTCTTAGTTACTGTTGAAGCAAGATGGAACTTGAATGTGGAGGGAACGTCGCAATTCAGCCTTTGTAGGATACTGAAAGCACTTAAAGGCGCGCTTAAGGCATTCAACACACCGTACTACAGCCACATCTCCACTAGGGCCAAAGAGGCTGAGCTTGCCCTGCAAGATGCCCAGAACCAACTTGAATCCAATCCGAAAGATGTGGCGCTACGGGACTCTTTGGGAGATCTTAGAAAGAAGGCCTTTTTTCTTATCGAGGCCGAACGACAGTTCTTCTACCAGAAAGCCAAGATCCACTATCTTAAAGAGGGGGACCGCAACACCAAGTTCTTCCACGACATGGTGAAGAGGAATGTCACTAGAAATTCCATCGGGGCAGTTACTAGGGCGGATGGGACTGTTATCATTGAAGTCGAGGATATTGTCCAAGAGTTCGTTGATTACTACACATCACTCTTGGGCACCGAGGCTTACACCCTCCCTATCGATGATGGTGTGTTTGAATGGGCTTCCATACTCTCTCCCGAGCATACCGCAGACCTTTGCCGGGCAGTCACGCCATTGGAGATCAAAGATGACATCTTCCATATTAGCGACAACAAGGCTCCCGGTCCAGATGGATATTCCTCGTGCTTTTTCAAGAAAGCATGGAATATTGTGGGTGATCAAGTTTGCAGGGCCGTCTTGGATTTCTTTAGGAGTGGGCGGATGCTACGGCAGCTCAACCACACCATCATTGCCCTTGTGTAGAAATCAGATCATTCCACCACTGTTGCGGATTATCGGCCAATTTCGTTCTGCAATGCCATCTACAAGGCAATCACGAAAATCATCTTACACCGGCTCGCGCCCGCTTTGGAGCACTTGATTGACCGATGCCAAGCTGCGTTTGTTGGAGGCCATAATATCACGGATAATATTTTCTTGGCTTAAGAAATGGTGCGGCAGTACTCGAGGAAACGGATTTCACCACGATGTACTATCAACGTCGACCTACGCAAGGTGTTTGACTCGGTCTCATGGACATTTCTCGCTCGAGTTCTTCACGGGTATGATTTTTCCCAACTGTTTATATCTTGGATTATGGAATGCGTTTGCAATTCTTCTTTTTTAGTGGCTTTAAACGGCTCCCTTCATGGGTTTTATCCGGGGAAGAAAGGCCTAAGGCAAGGAGATCCGATGTCGCCTGCCCTCTTCCTTCTTAGCATGGAATATTTCTCCCGACTGGTCAAGAGGAAAATATCTACTTCGGACTTCAACTTTCACCCCAAGTGCAAGAAGTTGAAAATCACACACCTCCTCTTTGCCGACGACCTCATGTTTTTCTCCCGTGGCGACCTTCCATCTATCCACGTCTTGATGGAATGCCTCCAAGAGTTTAGGGATGCATCCGGCCTCACCGTCAATACCTCTAAGTCAAGCATATCCACAGTGGGCATTGAAAATGAGGAGTTTGATGGGATTCTCGCTCGAACGGAATTTGCGAGAGGTGAGATACCGGTAAGATACCTTGGCATTCCACTAGCAGCACAACGGCTTTTGGTCACCAACTACTCACCGCTTGTGGATCAAATTGCCAACTGCATTTCGAAGTGGACGGGCAAATCCTTATCTTATGTAGGCGGACTGGAACTTATCCGTTCAATTATTCAGGGGGTGGAGTGCTTTTGGCTCCAAGTTTTTTCCACTTCTAGCGGCGGTCATCGAGAAAATCCACCGACTTTGCAGGAATTTTCTATGGAACTCTAGGAGGGCACTGGTCGCTTGGGAGGAAATCTGCCATCCCAAGGAAGAAGGTGGACTCGGTATTCGGCACATACAGTCTTGGAACGTGGATCTACTTGCCCGTGTATTATGGAACATCCACTGTAAGGCAGACACGTTGTGGGTGCAGTGGGTCAACAGTGTCTACCTTAGAGGTGTATCAATTTGGGACTGACAACTGAAGAAGGGGGATTCTCCACTCCTTCAACGGCTTGCCAAAATCCGCAACAAGGTGGTCACTGATTTTAGGTCGCCAGAGGCAGCGATCGAACAGATAACAAGATGGTCTACCCCAAAGGGTCTCCAAACGTTGAAAGCTTACGAGTACTTCAGGCCGAAACTTGCGAGGCAGCCTTGGAAAGCGGCTATATGAAAGGCTTTTATCCCGCCGAAGTACTCATTTATCTTGTGGCTTGGCTTGAGCGGTAGACTAGCTACAAGGGACAGACTCCTCCAAGAGGATTTGTGCTCTACTATGTATTAACACCAAGGAATCGGCCAAGCACCTTTTCTTTGAATTCCCGTTCAGCAACTTCGTTTGGTCACGCATCCGACACTAGCTTGGCATCAACCGGACTATGTCAACCCTTCAAAGTGCGATCAAGTGGCTCAAGAAGGAGAAAACAGGTTCCTCCATGCAGAACAAAGCTTGACACCTCGCTTTGGCATGCACGGTCTACACACTTTGGAGGCATCGCAACGAAGTCATCTTCGAGGGCTCAACGCCCTGTCCCGAGGGGCTTATTATTGTAGTCAAGGTTACATTGTATAGGGTCTTTTGGACGCTTTTTCCATACGGTTTGATTGTTTCTTAATCTTTAGTGTGGGCTTTTGTATCTCTCCGAGTATGCCCGGAGTACACTGTAAATATCATTAGATGAATGAAACTTACATTTCACCAAAAAAAAAAATAATCACCATCTTGTCCAAGCGCTTCATCATCATCATCATTCATTATCATTCATTTCATAATTTCAAATTTATCTTCTTCTTCTTCTTCTTTCTGTAGTAATTTCATTTTCTATTGTAACTTTTAGACCAGATTTGACCTCATCATCCTAAAATGCTGCCTCAGTTTACCTTGACTCAACTTTGTGGTAGATTGTATTCAGATTTGCTATTTAATAGCCTCGCCACCTAAGATAATTGAGAGTGACTCTTGCTCCCACTGTACGACAGATGATCTATAGCGCTTACAACATCAAAAAGAATTATCAGTATTGTACTTTATCCCGTCATTAGAAACTCACATCAACCTCGTTCTCATGTGTTTCATTGAATCTTTCATCATAATTATGATAATCATAACCAATATATGATGGAGGTAATACATGACCAGTTGTATCAAATACCATTCTCTGATCCCAATTCAGTTGCTCGTAGTTATTCCAATGTATCGTCTGGTTTGATAAGTTATTTTCAGATATTGAATGCTCATATTCTGGCTCACCATGAGATGTCCAATTATATTAATTTTCTACAAAGTCTTCTTTAAGGAGGTCGTATGTCCCCTCCTTTGTGGATTTGTACTATCATTCTTACATTTACTACATAGACAACGAGTTTCTCCATAAAAACATGTTGTGTTTTTGCTTAGCTTATAAACTCTGTCACTCCATCTTGAAATTCTTTTCTAAAACCAATATTAGGGAGTAGATTCTTCTCATACATCCACTTTCTCAACTTCTCAACATTTTTATTCTAAAACCAATAAATATATATACATTCAATAACGACATAGATAACAAGCTAGTTAAACCTCCAGACGTGTGACTTGTTACACCAGCTTGATCACAAATAGTTAATCTCACGTAGAAGATCAAAATTCTAGTACAATAAAAGAAATGAGAAGTAAGAATAGGTAAAAAAAAATGGATAACAAAGCAAGGATGAAGAAATGTGTAAGTATTCTTTTATCGCCTTTTTGCAGCGAATTTTGCCACGACCCTCGCATCTGCTGCAAAATCCGAGGCAAAAGTGTAATTTTACCACGGATCAAACATTCGTTGCAAATACTATTACAAATTATAATCAAATTTTGCCACGACTTTGTGTTTGTGGCAAAAACCGTTGCAACACTCAATTCTTTAATTTGCAATGAAAAACATACCAAGAAGTTTGTTGAAAAAATAATTGCTATTTTTTTCTTGAAAATTTTATAACTTGAAGATCGTTGCAAAAGCCGTTGTAAAAAATTTAATTAAATTGCAACGACTTCTTTCAGATGCAATATTTATTGCAAATTATTAGCAATGGATATAATTCAAAAATCCGTTGCAAACTTAGCCATATATATTAACTATTGCACAAACCGATGTAAATTAGCAACATATATGAGTCGTGGCAACTTTTTCTGCAACTTTTACAACTACTTGCAATGAAAGTGGGTCATCCAAAATTGACCAAATTTTGCAACGAATTTTTGCAGCGAAATGTCTGTTGCAATATTTCATTATTGTTTAGCCATGGAATTTGCCATGAAAATCTTAATTTTTGGAATTCCGTTGCGAAGTTGTGGCAAAGTTCATGGCAAATTTGCCACGAAAATTTCTGTTGCAAAAATTCCGTTGGTATAACATTATTTTTTTGTATTGCCTCTTAAGTAGGTCTAACCCCATGATTTAATTAATTAAATTTATTGTTGATCAAGTTGACTGCACATAACTACTTCCATGTGTTCTAATTTTTTTTCATAAATAAATTTACCAAAATATATTAAGCATGTTTTAGTTTAACTGATAAAATTAGGTTGCACTGTGGATCTTATATGGGCTGGTGATAGATCTTAAAATTGTCTAACTCATTATTTATTTGCTTAAATTCATTATTGATTTAATTATACTATTTATTACTATCTACTTTTATATTTAACTTTTCACATTCTTATGAAAAATAAATTTTCCAAAATATATTTAGTAAATTATCATTTTTTAAATTAATGAGAAACAAATTAAAAGAAAGTGAAGGGTTTTATAAGATAGTCAAAATTGCAATTCATGTGACCATTAAATTTCTTTTTATAACTAAATTGACAATATACAATTATATTATAAATTTTAATAAACATATCAAATATTAATATTTGATAATAGTTTATAATGAACTAATATGTACAATTATTATTGCCATTGAAAATCCATAATTCAATTTTAGAAATAATTATGGAAAAATTAATTGCAAAACTACCGATTGATCTCATGATTTGCTTAAAAAAATGTGATATTTTGTAATATGTTAGGAACTTTTTATTTTATATTTAACAAATGAATCTTTAATGTACATGATTACTTTTCATAAACAATGAATAATACAAATTTAGTTGTATTGTATTATAAATTGCACTAAAAATATTGTCAAATTATTATTATTTAAAACTTTGAATGTTGTAAACGTTAATATAAAAAATAATTATTATCGATCAAATCCAATCCATTTGCAACCCAACCCATTTCAACTCTTTAATTCAAACTTATTTTAAACCCAATCCATATTAGACCCAATTCATTTTGGCTGAAAAGTTCACAAATTGAGAGAAAAATCCCAAATTAGCGTGTCACATTCAAAATATATGTAATTTTCCAGCAAATTTATGATTTGGCCAAAATTGTTCTAATATTGTCATTTTTTCTTAATTGCAGCACCAAATTGCCAAAATTGATTTCATCTTGACCTCCTCTGAACTTACAACACTAACATTGCAAATTTTCCAATACACTATGTAAAACAAGTGTTTTATATTGGTTGCTAACAAAAGCTTGAATAACTTATAAAATTCAAGACGTTATCTATTTTAACAAAATATATTTTAATCAAGATAAAATCATAAAATTCATATAAAGACAATTCAAATAATATGTCGTGCAAAAAACATCAATCCATATGAAAGAATAGTGTGTGGTTCACTGAATATTAGTTATCCTCAAATACTCCTATAAACTTTCCCATGTTTCACTTAAAAAAAGAGTTGTTGAGAGAGTTGGGGACCCAAGCAAAGCCATGTCCCAGCATCATATGCATGTCTTCTTCACCTTTCAATTACGCAATCTTGAGGGGGGGCCGGCCCCCTATCAAAGAGAGAAATTCATAATTTATGTTCATAGTGCAGTCCCCATCTGATTGGGTTTTGATCCACAAGAACAGCCCCCCAAACTTCTATGAGACAGAAAAAGCGCACACACACACACACGCACTTCACACACACACACACATATATATATATATATATATGAAAAGGATCTATTAGAATCAGGGCCTGGAAATTGACAATAGTTCTTTAACAAAAAGGGTACGTACCCTACCCCTCATAGTCCACAGAGATGATCACTTGGTTTGTATTGGGTTGGAAGTTTGCTACTTGGACACATCTCCACACACACACACACCCGTGCGTGTGTGTGTTGTTGATTCTTGGTTGGGGGGAATTTGATGGTTGCAAAGCTACAAGAAAAGGGCAGCAAAGTGGGCAAAGCTACTTTTTCACATTTTAATCAACTTACTCCCTCAACCCCTATCATATGTACTTTCTTGTTGTGCCAAATTTGGAGTAAAAGTCAAATACATAACTTCTTGATTTTCAACTCCATATCTATTGATTATATTCCACCCTTTTTCAGCTTGTAATTTACTGCAATACAAACCATGTATGATGATGGCACAAAATTAGCATGTGATTTGACATCACTTTGTGAATAGATTATTTTTTCTTTCTTAATTTTTTTAAGTAAATTATGACAAGTTCCCTAAAGTTTAATATAATTATTATTTAAAATTAACCAAAATACCTCGTAATATTTGATGAAACTATGTAATCATTAGATGGAGGCTTAAATTTATTAACTGTGCCCTCCTCCTCTATCTTTTTAATTTTTTCTAAAAACTAGACAACATGAATGGAAAATTATGAAAATTATAAGAAAATGATCCATTTTGTCATTAAAAAAATTAAAGAATACATAAAATTATAATTTATAATCCACAAGGGTATTTTGATCAATCAACCATAAAAAATAAATAAAAATCTAAAAGAGATTAATGGATTGGGGTAGATGTTGGATGACCGTTAAAATTAGGGAGTTATTGATAATTTTTCAAACAATAAGAAGGTATTTATAAGGCCAAATTGCATTTTACCCCATGTATTTTTTAAAAATAATTAAAATACCCTTGTGTTTTAAAAATAAGCAAAAAGCTCCGAATGATTCTAAAACCTTGAGTGAACCCCCTTTCATTAGAAAATAACGGAAGTTGGGTGAACTCGCGGGTGGTGTGGTGGTTTGGTTGTGACCTTTTTTTTGCTGTTTATCGACAAAAATGTCCCTATATTTATTTAAAATTATCATGATCAAATGTATTTGCTTAACCTTGTTTTTAATATTTTTATTGTACTTTCAACCCTCCTAAAATATAAATAATTTTTAAATTTAAATATTTATGTCAATATAAATGTTAATGAATAATAACAATGGTATTTTATTAACTAATTTAAGTAAATTAAATTAAAATATATTTTAATAAATTTAATTATTTACTATAAATATTATTTAATTTTAAATTACTAGTTTATGTATTTATAATGGAAATTTCAATACTTTTTTCTATTATTTTTAAATTTTAAAAACTTACATCAATTTTTCTCTATATTTTCAAAATTTTCTTTTTCTTAAAAATTTTTAAAACTTAATTTTTTATAATTTACTTTTAATTATTTTAAATTACTTAAACAAAAATTTTAATTTTTTTAAAATAATGACGGGTGAAGCGTCGTCGTTGGCCCCGCGAAGAAGGGCTACAGGGCTACGACAACGCCAGCGAATCTGAGCAACGACAACACCTGTTGTCCATATTTCTGCCTCCCTCCGCGGGGGAGGTGGCGAGGTGGGGTGGGTAGGCTGTTGGGGGTGGAGAGGGGGCTAGGTGGCGGGATGGAATGTTAGGGATTAATTTTGTTAAATTTTTATTGAATACAATAATAATTTAATTTTTTTATATTGATAATGTGTACAGAATATAAATTAATTAATTTGTTAAATCTTGATTTTTAATTTTTCAAGATCCAACAGTTATGATGAATTAATTTGATTTTACAATTTTTATACATTCAAAAAAGATCCAACGATTATTAAAATAATAAATAATATACAACAAATAACGGTATAGTCACTTTGAAAAAAAATAACGCCATTAGTTATATTTAACGGAGAAAAAAATAGATAAATTTGTGCATACTCAGGAATAAATTGAACACTATCAGCAATAAAGAGACAAAAAAATAACTAGTTATTGTGACATAAGGGAGAAAGTACAACAAGACGGAGAAAAGAAAAAAAAAAGGATGCAAGATATTATTATTTATTTGGGTATTTTGATTATTTCATCAAATTTTATTTAATTTTTTCCTATAAAAAAAAAGCAATGATATTTAAGTACTTCTATACTATTCTGATTGGGTTAGTTGTGTTTTGCAAAACCTCAAAGTATATAATTATAATTTATTTTTGAATTAATAAGCCTGCATAATGAAATATTATCTGACCAAGAAAATACAGCAATATACGTATTTTCGTACGTAGACTGATCCCCAAAGAAAGATGCCAGGTGCATGATACATACATATAAGCACACACAATATGTAATTAAGGAGACAATAAGAAAAGTCAATGACAATAATTATAGTAATTAAATGTATTTTTTTATATGTATGTTTTTGGCATCTCAGCTGGTGAAAAACAAGTGAATAAAACTTGGGTCAAAACTGAACAAAATAAAGAAACAAGAGATAAAAGGTAAGCACATAGGGACTTCTTGAAAAGAAACAAATCCATTTGCAGGCAGACTTCACAGCCCCCCCACCCCAACCCACACACACACACACATCCTATCTCTATTTATGGATGTGTGTGTATATATATAAATTTTTTTTATATCTAAAAACTTGGAGTGATTTTGATTCTTATTCTCTACCACGAATACAACCCATATAAGTTATTGAAAAATTTTACTACAGAACCAAGTTTGGTCGGACCAAACCAATCATCATATATACTATGATCACTTTTTTTTTTTTAACTGTACACTAATCACATGACAACTGTATTGCACCTATCATATAATTCATTCGAGTTCGGCCGAACTAGGTCCGAATTAAAATTTCCCATATGTTACTTATAGATTACTGACTAAAAGAAAAAAAATCGAACTCATAATCATTTAATTGAAAATGATCCGTTTTTCCTGAGTGAACTAACAAGAGTTTGTGTTCTTATATATTTATCTTTTTTTCCTAATCTAAGGAGGATCACTGCATCTTGTTGATGCATGAAAGCAAAGAAAAAAGGTTCTTGGACTTGATTTGGGGGGAATCCTTTTAAGTGGAAAAATACCATAAGAAGGAAACTTGTTCAGGCTAAGATGCAAACTGATGTTTCTAATCTGTATACAGCCAAGAAAGTACTGGTTTGATGGGTCCTAATCATCTCAGCTATTGGCATCTTATCTTTATCATTTAGTGACTTACTCAAGTACAAAGAACTACAAAGCATTTACCATTAGTAAAACTTTTTTATTACTAAATAATATTTCGTTGCGCTTTCCATGTTTACTTGATTCGGAAAAAGGAAATCTTGATGAACTATAATACAATATTTTGTTTCATTTGAACGTAGTTTTTGATTTAAAAGTATCGGTGTATCTGTTAGAAAATAACAATAGATAATTCATATATTATCTGATAAATAAATTTGGCATGTAATTAAATGGTTATGTGCACATAGATGTTAATCATATAGGTACATAATCGTGGATCGAATTAACCTTAAGTAGCGAAAGTATGTCGATTCATGTATACGAATCAACCTCGACTACAAGGCCATGTCTTTTGTGGATTACGAACACATCGTCTTTCTTGTTGGTTCAAGGTCACCCCACGAACATTTTCAAGCTTACACTTTATGAGATAGTCCAGAATCCTAAAGAATACAAGAAATAATATGGGATCACATAGTGACGAAGCAGGGACCAGTCAGTCACTTCTCATAAGAGGTCGTCTCTGTTATGAATACATGTTATGATGGAGTTCTTGTTAGGATAGGTGATCAAAAGCCAATTAGATTAACCTAAATGTAGCCCATTCTGACAATACTCGATATTATGCAATATTATATAGTGAATAAAATGAGTATTCACTTAATTGACTTCTTTATTTGTTGTGCTCATTCGGTATGTTTATATCTGATTGAACATCACAACAAAGCACATAGACCACTTCAACAAGCACGCAGTTGGACCGTGCATTGGATGGTGGCCATGAAATGAACTGCCAAGAGGTTGGATTTGAAATGTTCCAAGTCGAGAACCTCGAAATTAGGAATCAAGTGTCCTATGAAGACTTGTACTAAGAGACACATTCATTTGATCAGTCCCATATTTCATCGGTGACAGACAAGATGCGTCTATGCGATCTTAGTAGGTTGATTGGCTAGATGTCAAATCGACTGAACTGACTCGCGGGGGTCGTCATATGAAAATCTTGGAGGCTTGATTGGTATAACTCGAATCATCGACTCCAATAGTAGGGGAGTAGTCCTTAGACTTGAGGAATCATGGTAGTTATGTGCATACGATGACTGTATTTTGAATATGTGCGAGAGGTGATTGTATCACAAACATGATCATCATAAGCCTCATCCAATGCAGTCGAAGTATGTAGCAAAGACAGTGAATTCCAAGAAAAATCTATCCCCTATCAGCGTATAATGGAGGTATCTCCTATGCACTTGGATACACAATTACGCTTTATGAATCTGTGGCCAGAATAGTTGATTAAATAGGAAAAGATGTCACTATGTCGATCAATTAAAGGTAACATGGTCTCAAGTATTAAAGCAAAGATGCCTAGTCTAAGATGGAAACCAATATCAAATTCCATGTCCTAGACTATGGCCGAGAGACGGTAGGCAGAAGGACCGTACCCGTATGGACTCGAGAGCCTAAATGTTCACAAAGTCATTCACCTAGCTTTTAGCGCCATGAACCGTTGCTAGACGACTACTCATGGTAATGGGCTTTTTTCATTAAAGGTTAATAAGGAATTATTAATTAAATTAGATTTAATTAATTTAATTAATAATAGTGTTAGACACTAGCTCAAGTCTAGCTTAAAGGTGAACCTAAATAGTCATACATAAATCATTGGGAAAGAACAAGGAATTAATTTGGAAATAATTCTACAAGTAATTAGATTGCTTGCAAATTAGAGATCCATTGGATGAAAGGCCCAAGGATAAATTAATCCTATGTTGGGCTTGTCCTCATAATTTAATAAATTAGACCCTATTAATTAATGAGGACAATGTGGGGTTATGTATTTAATTAGATTAAATACATATTGGGATCAATTTATTGGATAAAAATTGGCCAACCCAATTGTTTGAGCCTAATGAAAAAATCTACGGAAGGAAATTATTGGCTAGCAAATCGCAATTTTGGAAAGTGCAATTTTGATCATCTTCTTGATTTGGAATCAAGAAGACTTACCTTATAGATGAATAAATGAACCTAGATACAAGGTATATGTACATAATATGATTAGGGATAATGTTATTACACAACAAAAGAAAAATAATACTCCTTCCCTAGAAGCCACTCGGCCGCCTCCTCTCTCTCGTAATTCTCTTGGGGTATTTTCTCTTATTCTCTTCTAGCACTTAGAGGGTTGCAACGTTGGAACCTCCGGTTAACGTTTCGACTAAGTTAACGAGAAAACAAAAAGGTATCGTCTTCACTTTTTTTATTTTCTCGCTTCACACCAACAAGGCACGTATGGTTTTTATTTTCATTTTTATTTCTATACTACATCGAACGCTCAAGAACTCCAAGAGTACACCCCTTGGTTCATTGTTTTTACGCTTTAATTTTTAATTAATATATGCAATTTCTTTTAGTGCTTCCGCTAGCACGTTTCAAGGCTGTACCACACGATCCTTCAGCTCCCACTCAATTTGAGTATGCCACCGCTCTTAACATCATATGAATCTAAGTCCAAGCGCCTAACTTGCGCATTTCCAGACAGTCACTCTCTTAATGCCTTCTAAGAATTTGCACGTTTAACTCAAAATTAGGTTTTTTATGAAGTGAGAACATACTTTATAATTGATCAAATATATGATCTCGTCTTAGCTCCTCTTGCTAAGGCGACTATTCGTGATTTATTATCCTTCCCCATTTTTTAAGTATGAAGGTGATCAATGGCATGACTCATTTATACAAAATGATCTTTTAAGTCTCATCCCGCTCGCTATCGCAGCGCCGAGGTGATTGCCCGTGTGAGAGGGCCATTCAGGGCCTAGTGACATTTCACGATTCAGTAAACGCATGTTCTCACAAGGCACAAGAATCAAGTTCTACATGATCCTTTACCAATAACATCCCTTCATACATACCAAGACTAAGTGTAAGGAATAAGCGATCATACCACTTGTGGAACATGTTAGACAACAACTTAATTATGCACATGTTTCATCAGAAATATCTAGTAACTGTATATTAGCTCCTCCAACAATATTTGGCAAGTAAAGCATACGTCTCACATATGTGCATCACACATGCATCATGACCAGATGATCTTCAATTTATCCTAGATTACATCCATAGATATCTTGTTGATCACTTAATCGCATCACACAATGTACAATAAGAATCATCTTGATATCTACTCACCATTCTAATTGTTTGAGCACTGGACTAATTGAGCACACATATTATGCATCAAATATTCTACAATGCTTAATCAATTAGTTTCTTTAACATTTCTTTTCTTCTTTCAATTTTAGGGCAGCTCATTTAACTAAGAACGGTGTGATTATGAAGTATCAATAAGGATAGTATGACACATATACAACATTAGTATCTGAACACTAAGTACGAATTTGCAAGCTATTCAAGGATATGTTGAACTCATCCAACTTAGAGCCACCACCTTCTATACGTAGTCATCCGACTCATCAAGAAACGACGAATATTACCTATATACTCATGTGTTGAGAATGATCAAAGCAGGATATCTGAAGAGCCATAGTAGAATCTTGTCCCTTACTCGTCGCCAGCAAGATCTCCCCATCGGACGTTATGTTTAGCTGCAAGATAGTGAGCTCCAACCGGCCCCCTACTCCCGTACGGGTACAACTCCGGAGCAATTTTCTTCTCTTCCAGTTCCTTCAGCAATGGTGTGAATAGAGCCCATGCAGCATCGAGCTCATCGCTCCTGATGAACAGTCTCCGCTCGCCTTCCACCGCATCTAAAAGGAGTCTCTCATAAGCATCCGGTATTTCCCTTGGATACCTTCGTAGATTGTAAATGATGACATTGAAGTTAGATAAAACTTTGTATTGTGGTAAAGCAATTAAAAACTAATAACTCAGGATCTAATCTCAACTTTGCATCTATTAATTCTTAATTGACATCTCATTTGGTGGACTTAACGAGAATGTATTACGATAATTATGTAGATACCCCTTGTAGTTTAGGCAAATTACAAAAGGAAACCCTCAATTTTGAAAATTTATACTGATATTCCTGCAGTCATGTTTTACATTATAGATTTCTCCACCACCTTGTATTTAAGAGGCAATCTATAATGCAAAACATGTTTATAGAGATGCAGTGCAATTTTTCAGAATTATGGGCTTATTTTGCAATATGCCTAAATTTCAAGTGTGTCAATCTAATTATTCCTCGATGCTACTTAATTGGAATTGGCGGGTTTTGGGGGGAGGGGGGGGGGGGGACTACATGAACTGTGCCTTGAAGAATATTCACAACAAATTAATTGGATAACAACCAACTGGACATTTATACAAAACTGAAAGAAGCAACGGTGAAGAATGAAAATTTGGAACCGTAAATAAGATCATATATTGACTATTGGCTATCCACTAAGAGGGTGTTTGGCTAGCTTATATAAAATATCTTAAAAGTTCATACATCTTGTAAGTAAAATAAGATTATAGAGCTCATAGGATGTTGGTGATAATTTTGTAATCAGTACGATCAAAACTGAAGGAGTTTAAAATCTTAATAAGTTGGGAATTCATTACTTTTTCTAAAGGAGCTTATAAGGTTTTAACATATTATTTTTTTTTTATCTTCTTCTCTAAAAATTTTGCCAAACAATTTTCAACATCTCATAAACTTTCAAACCTATTATAAGACATTTTTAAGAGCTTATAAGCTCACCCAAACACTCTCTAAGTCACCTAAGATGTGTTTATGTATTCAACTGTGAACAATTTTTACCTCGCTTTGTAAAGTAGGTTAAGGTCACTGCGGTCTAGTCTCATCCCAAGCCCCGGAACCTTGTTGTTAATTTTCAAATATATGGCTTCATCCGGCTGTACACGAAGCACAAGCTCATTTGTTGCCTTATCCAAGTCCGTCCCAAAGTTCCGTTTGTACAAGTTACCTGGAACATGTCTGAACTGAACTCTAATCTCTGCCCTGATTTTCACAAAAAATATATGTTCATAAAAATTAGTAATGTTGTTCAAAACCTACCATCAAAACTGGAATACAAAGTGTTTGTGATGAAGAAGAAGATCAAGCTACCGTCTAGTGTGCAGAGCTTTGCCTGCTTTCATGAGAAATGGTACGCCATCCCAACGAGCATTATTAATAAAGAGGGCTGCTGCAGCAAATGTTGGAGTAATGCTGTTCTTCGGCACCGTTGGATCATCTGTATATCCAGGATATGATTTCCCACCCTTGCTGTGCCCCTTGTACTGGCCGACATTCACATCTTCGAGCTGCAACGGCCTCATAGACCGTAAAACTTTGACCTGATACAAGTAAACTTTTTGATGTATCCATCCATATGCACTATGACAAAACAAACTATTTGGTACTCAATACCAGATTGAAAATTAAAATCTTGAGTTCGGTTTTGTTAACGTAACAAAATAAGCTTCAACAGGTAAACTATGCGTAAAATGATCAAACTACTTGAGTTCAACTAATTAAAACTCAATCAAACTTGACTCAGTTAACGATCAAACCAAAACGAAACACATTCTTCTAATTTCCAAGAGAATCCAACGCTTTACTGGAGTTGTTTTTAGGTAGTTTGTAAGGTTTGGAAATATGACATTTCAGTTTTTAAAGGTTTTGAAATGTGAATTGAGAAATGTGATGAGTGTTTAGAATTGTTCCTGGAGAGGTTTTGGATGTTTTTGGTTTGCTTTTTGGGGAGGGGTGGGTTTAAACCAGCCTAAACTTGTCTCCTAAGCACCTCATGCCCGTTTCGAGGTGGTTTTAGAAGGGGAACCAAACATAGCCCAAACAAACTTTCAGCAATAATGTTTTATTCTTGACTTCATTCTTTTACACCCACAGTCTCCAACAATACTCATAATAAAATGGCAATTACTTCTATGAAATAATTCGTTGTAATGTAGAGCTCAATTAAAACTTTCCTACGCATGGAAATAAATTTTATACCTTCTCATTCCTAATATCTTCAGCATCCAAGCTAACAGGTGTTTCCATTGCAAATAATGCTAATATTTGTAGCAGATGATTTTGCATTATATCTCTGATGATTCCATAATTATCAAAGTATCTGGGAACAAGAAACAAATTATCCCATGAACGTAAAGTAGAGAATTCCATATATAATTAAAATATCTAATTGTGCATTGCTGAGCCTCACCCTCCTCGTCCCTCTGTACCAAAATCTTCAGAAAATATCAACTGGACATTGCGGATGTAATTTCTCGACCAAAGAGGCTCAAAGACGAGATTTGAAAAGCGAAGCACAGATAGATTTTCGACTAACTCCTTGCCCAAATAATGATCAATTCTGCATCAAACCTATACCAGTCAACTTCTCAATCGAATGGATTTCTAGTGTCGGAAATCAAGAAACTCGGGCTTACCGGAATATTTGGTCCTCTGTTAGGTACTGCTTGAGAGATCTCGTCAGCTCATTAGACGACTCTGAGTCACGGCCAAATGGCTTTTCAACAATTACTCTCGTCCATCCACTCGTTGAAGAAGCCTTAGTACTAGCACATCTCACCACATCCACGAATATGTTTGGAGGTATGGATAAATAAAATAACCTATTTGATAGTCTACCACCCTGAAAGGTTGTTGCCAGATCATCATCTTCATTTAATAACATTCCGGAAACATATCAACTAGTTCATCAGTGAAGCAATAAAGTGGTATAATACAAGTAATTCAGAGAAAGCAATTAGCACCTCTTTCTCTTTCAGTTTGCTATCCAACTCCAAAAAATGTTCCTCTGAATTATATTGACCAGAATGGTAAAAGCATCTCTGTAGAAACTGCGCCATTTTGTCCTCACAGTTTTCTCTGAAAACCACCATCAGAAACAGTTAAACCACAAATGATCATATAAATGCATCAATTATTTCAATGTAGAATTAATGGAAACCTCTTATCAATTCTGCAAGTTAAGGTTCTACTGATCATGTTCCTCAACTCCTCGTCATTCATCTTAGTCCGAGAATAACCACAAACAACAAAGTTCTGCAGAAGTACAGATTAAAAAGAAAATTCAGCAGCACTATTCACTATAGAGTATATGAATGCGAATATACTTATAGATTTAATGTCATAAAAAAATACTGCGAAGCAGAAGTAGCATAAATACGGGAGGAAACAAAGAAAGCACCTCAGGCAGCCAATCCTCGTAATAAAGAGCGAAAAGAGCCGGAAAAATCTTCTTCTTGGCAAGGTCCCCCGATGCACCAACAACGGTTATGCTAAGAGTTGAATCCCCTTCTCCTAATTCAGGAAAATGCGGCTCTTCTGCCTGAGGATTTGCATCTGAACCTTCTGCACATAGAGCAGTTAGGAAGTATGACACTGAAACTAAAATCATCACGAAGGAAATACAATAACAACGGAGGAAATGAAATTATGTGAAGATCAACCTCTCAACATCACATTACATTCACTAAAGAGCGCAGAGAAATTGTGTTCAGAAGAAGCCATTGGCAGAGGATAAGCAGAAACAGTCAAATCCAGAATGGAAAATCAATCTTAGGAGTGACCATCTGTTAATTAAAGTCGCTTACATTCAACTTTAGTTCTTGAGATTATCAGGCACATCATATTGCATGTATGGCTGAAAACAACTCATAGTTAGCAATCTTTCTATCTAACATACTATGTAACTTCATTCCGACCAAACCAGAAACATGCATAGAACAACAAAACAAAGCAAAACTCAACTATATAAACCAAACAAAGAAAAAGAGAAAGAAACAGTGCTGCTGATAGACATTAAAAGCATACCATCTTGCAAAGAAACAGCATTAAGAGGGTACCCATTGGAGGACTTGAGCTCAAAATGACTTCTGAGTTGAATTCTTGCACTAATCTTGGGAGCCCACTTGGAGAAATGACTTACACTTGGTATAACTTTGAGCTTTCCTGAAGAACACAATTTCTCATTGTGCAAAGAAGAGAATGTGACTGAAGATGACTGGGAACAAGAATTACTCAACAATTTAGCCATGCACTTCAACAGAGAAGACCCTAAAACTGCCTAATTTCTATGAATCTTTTGTGATCCTTTTCAAGCTTTTTATCACTGGAAAATTTCAGTGTTCATCTACAAGAAGATGATGAACTGGGAAAACTACTTTAGATATTTATATTATATATATGTCCCCTTTTAGGATTCTCGACTTGAATGTACATGGCTTTTAGGATCTACTGAGGGACAGTGCGCAATGGAGATTTTCAAATGCCTCATCCTTTATATGAGGTCAAGATTTTTCCTGTCAATTTCTTTGGGGCTTTACCTTTATCCAATCTTGAACACAATGGGCCATGGATAATTGTACTGTTATCAACTTTGGGCAACACTTTGAATTCAAGGACTACCACTATTTGGGCCTCACGAGAATTATTCCGTGCCTAAATCCAACAACAAGAAACTCCGAATCAAGATCAAAAGGATTGACTATTGAGGGATGTTTGCAGCCACTTAAAATAAGTATATACTAATTTATTTTAAAAGTAAGTTAAAAATTTGTTTTTTTGAATTACAGTTTTATTTAAAATTATTCAAATTAAACTGAGTAGATAAAAAAATTATAAGCAACTTCCTATCAACTTTTACTACAAAATTTTAAATATTATGTTATTTTTCAAAACACTCAAGAAATTTTATTTTATTTTTTTTACTCTTTTCAATTTTGTTGTCAAACATTCCAACTTATCGATATTATAAACAAAGGTGGTATTATCCATCGGTGATTGATGAAAGATAAGCGAACAGAGTGTGGCAGCAGCAGCATGCAGAGCATCAGTGTTCAAGAAGGTGCTTCAGGATGAAGAAGACTGTGATAACGTCTTCGTTTTACTATTTGTCCACTTTGTACATAAGTCGCGTTTTCTAGCTTAAGTTTTTATTAGTTGTTTCACGTTTTGCCTTGTATTCCACACGTGGTAATTGACGTGTCAAGTAGTTAGTATTTGTTAGTCAGCGGTCAGTTAGTTCTTTCTTTTGGTCTTATGTCTGCTATTTAATAGAGCTCCAGCTCCGGATCACAAGAACGTTAAAGAAAGTGTTGAGCTCCATAAATGTTGAAATAAGTGATCAAAAAGTTAATTAGATTGACAGTTTTGGGAACTATTCTAGCAATCTTTATTCAAGTAGAATTGCCATGATGAATATGGTAGGTTGCATATTTGGCACATGTGTCTGTTGTGCTCACCGATTACGTTAAGCATCGCTTTAACGTCACAATAGATGCCCACAACCATTTACATAACCCATGTAGTTGGGCTGCACATTGGATGACGGCTATGAAACCAACTTCTGAAGGTTGGACTGAAATGTTCCAAGTCGAGGATCTCGATACTAGGCATCGAAAATCCTATAGAGACTTGCACTGAGTATTGCATTCATTGTATGAGTGCCGTGTTTTGTCGGCGATACATGTTGAACGTTTATGCAATTTCAGTGGGTTAGTTGATAAGATGATCAACTGACTAAACTGACTCACTGGGATCGTTAGCCTTGAAGGCTTGGTAGGTATGACTTGAGTCTCAGGCTCCGATTGTACGGGGGTAGTCCATAAACTTGAAAAATCATGGCAGTAACGTGCATACGATGACTGTATCTTAGATCCGGCGGTAGGTGATTATTTCACAGACATGATCATTATAAGCCTTGTCCAGAGCAGTCAGAGTATGTAGCAAAGACGGTGAGTTCCAAAAAGAGGATCTGTCCCCTATCAGTATGTGATAGAGGTGTCTCCTAGGCACTTGGAGACTCGTGTTAGAATAGGTGACCAGAATGTAATATTATCTCAATGAATGTGGTAAGCATTCATTTGTGGCACTATGTGTTTGTTGTACTTACTATTTACGTAGAACAGTGTTTTAACGTCACAACAAATGCTCATAGACCAATTGAATAGCCCATGTAATTGGGCTGCGCATTGGATGACAGTTATAAAACCAACTTCTGAGGGTTGGTCTGAAACTTTCCAATTCGAGGATTTCGAGACTGGACAAAACGAGAGTTCTATAGGAACTTGCACTAAGTATTGCATTTATTGGATGAGTGTCGTGTTTCATCGGCGACAGAGGTGGGATGTCTATGCAATTTTGGTGAATTAGTTGGCAACGTTGTTAACTGATTGAATTGACTCGTGGAAATCGTAATATGGAAGCCTTGGAGGCTTGGCCGATATGGCTTGAATTTTCGGCTCCCATAATACAAGATTAGTCCTTGAACATGAGAAATCATGACAGTCGCATGCATATGATGGCTATATCTTGGATCTGATGAAAGATGACTGTGTCTTCGATATGGTCGTTATAAGTCTTGTCCAGTATAGTTGGAGTATGTAGTGAGGGCAGTGGACTTCAAGATAGAATCCGTCCCCTATCAGTATATAATAGATATATCTCCTATGCGCTTTGAGATGGTTTAGAGACTCTCTAAGTCTATAGCCATAGCAGTTGGTCGAATAGGAAATAGTTTTCTTTATCGATCAAATAGAGTAAATGCATCTCAAGTATTCAGCATAGTTGCCTGGTCCAAGATGAGAACCGACGCCAATTCCATACCCTAGGCTAAGGTCGAGAGATGATCGATGAAAGGACCG
This sequence comes from Sesamum indicum, assembly GCF_026168435.1. Taxonomy (NCBI): domain Eukaryota; kingdom Viridiplantae; phylum Streptophyta; class Magnoliopsida; order Lamiales; family Pedaliaceae; genus Sesamum; species Sesamum indicum. The sequence continues at coordinate 5,328,035 of NC_142668.1, forward strand.
TACATGTATGGAACTCGAGAACCTAAATGTTCACGCCAACATTCACCTAGTCTCTAGCTCCATGAACCATTGCTAGATGGCCAACAATGGTGACAGGCATTTCTGATTAATGGTTAATTGGAATTAATTAATTAATTTAATTGAATTAATTATTTATGTTGGACACAATGCCCAAGTCTAGTTGAGAGTGAACCTAAAGAGTCACACACAAATCACTATGGAGTTGGTAGAATAAATTCTAGGAAAAACAAATTAATTTAATTGGATTAAATTAATGGGAGAAAGATTCGAATGGTCCTCTATTTATGTCCTAAAATCGTTTTGGTTCTTTAACTTTGACAATATCAGTTTTAGTCCTGTATCTTTCTTTTTTGTTTAAATTCGGTTCTTCAGCCGATTTTATGACCATTTTGCCCTTCTTTAGTAATAAAGATTAATAGTCCATTTTAAGGCTCTAAAAATGGCCCAACATGCTTTCGAAATAAATTAAGATCCAATAACTTCATAACTTGCTTTGACCGCTTGTTTCTGGGCATTTCAAGCCCTCGATTTTACGGACTTCCTCCAACCACACTACCACAGCAGATGGTTCACAGGAACTTGGCTCCTTCAGTAACAAAACAGCACAGCCCTATTTCGTTCCCTACCTTAGGGCATAAAAGGGACTCCAATATATTTTGGACAAACAGGTTGAACAGAAGCCTATCTTTTATTGAAAAAATATAGAGAATATTACATAGGTATTATTCCTTCGTTGGAGAAGACAATTGTTTTAGCCTCTCATGGTGTAGAGGACGTGACTTGTTGGGAAAACCCCCATAAATTGAAAATTAAAATAATACAAAAGATTGAGAAAGACTTAAAACTCTAATGCTTTGAAGAGTAGGAGAAGTTTTCTGATGTCCCCCTTCTGCTTCATTGCATCTTTATTTATAGGCATCCCGGACTTCAAATTCAAACTTCAAACTTATTTTGTGATGATGTCATTGCATTCGTCATCGCCCCGTGATTCAGCTATCGGTCATAATGATTTGTCGGTCTCATGATTTCCAGCTGGTTTTCTTGCTTTGAGGACTGTTGGCTTTTGTCGTTTTCTGCCGACAGCCTTATCCTTGCTTTTTTATATTTTTTAATTTTTACTTCTTTTTTTAAAAATTTTTCTTTTTCCCTTGTCCTGGTCTGGTTCGAATTTATTTTGTGTGACCCGAATTTTTGTCCCGAATAGGGGTTTTTTTTGTTTTTTACAGCAAGCGCATAAATGATTATGCCATTGCCCAACATACAACATGTTTCACGTCTTCATTCTTGTTGCTTCGGTTGCTGGCGCTTATTTTCCCATATTAACATCCTCTTCTTTTTAAATAAGTTTTCTGCGAACTCAGTGCTTTTTTCCATCATGGAGTTTAACAGGAACGATCCATTCACTTTGTTTGAGAAAATCTTGAATGGATACTTAACTTTGTTCATCTTTGTGAGACAGACTCATAATCCCTAAGCTCTCCTGGTAGAGATACTATCTTCACTAATGGCTGATACCAAGGGAGCTTCTCTTGAGGCAACTTTGATTTTGTTGAAAACTACCATATCTAGCCTCTGTAGCTTCATAAAATGGAATGCTGGATGAGACCCATTTCCTACAGTTTCTGAAGCTACTGATACGAATTTTATCTCCAGAACATCACCTCTCTTTAGGTGGGGGTTATTTTGCGATGAATCGAAACCGCCACATTAATCCACTCCAGAAGTTTTGAGATTTTAGAAAAACTTGGTGACATAATATGAACTGAAGTAAGAGCTCCAAAATCATACCATTCTCGAACCTCTTCTGGTTTGACCCTTCTAACATCCAGACCCTATTATATTTTTCGGATGTTTCGATAATGGTCTTGCCGAGTTTACTCCTTTTTGGAAAATTAATTTTTTCCACATACGCTGGTAGCCCTGCCAAGCAGAAGAAGATATTAACTCGTTAGTATTAACTTTAGAGGTGTCTGTCATCGGCGTAAGGCTAATCACTCTCTCTTTAACCCAAGGTGCTGGGTTGACTTGAATCAACAGGAGTTTGCACTTTCTGTGACTCAATTGTTGCCGTTTCACTAGAGTTTGGTGATGGCTTTGTACAATTGGTACTTGAACCCGACGCTACAGATCTAGAGCCCTATACCCTAATGACATGTTTCGGGTCATACTCCCTCAACTTGTAAGTCATCCCCAAAGGTGACCCCTTCCGAATTGGTTCTCGTAGGTCGTTCCATAGCAAGGTGGATGCTAATAAGGAACTCCTTATTGCGACCTGGACAGTGTCTAGATCGACCCTTTGAATTTGTCCAGCAACTTGGGCATTAACCGCTAGCTATTCGAACTTTCTGTCAAGCCCCTCGAGATTTTTTTCGGAGGTGCCTGAGTCTCAACATGATGGAGTTTGCTTCAGATGCCTCCATCTCTCGTCAGGAAATCTGCAAGAACGTTTTCATGAGATTTTATAAGGACAATATTATAACAAAATATTGACATTCAGCTTGCTATCTCATAATACAAGCTTTATCTATTTTTTATTCTAATTTATTCTTTAAGAAAGCTATAACATTAGTATTATCAACTTTTGAAGTAAATTCTTTAGCAAGTAAAAATAAAGGCCATTTTTTAAAAGTCTTCCAAATCGCAAAGAATTCTTTCTCGTTGATGTGCCAAACTTTGGTCTGTTGTTCTGAGAACAACCTTCCTGTATATCTACAAGGCTTTTCCCCTGTAGTTGTCTTCTTCATGAGCACTGCTGTCCCTGTAATTATTGGCGTCCGTATAGACTACCAATTCATCATCGTCCTGTGGTATAGTAAACTTCGGTAGGTTACTGCAAACCTGTTTCAGCTCACGAACCTTTTTGTGTGGATTTTTTTTCATTTCCACTTTGAACTCTCTGTTTCTTTCAAGAGTGGTCGGAAATCCTTTCTGTATCTTGCAAGATCCTTAATGAAGATACCTGCAAAATTAACAACTCCCAAGAAGCTTTGCAATTACTTCTTGTCCTTGAGTACGTCTGAAAAATTGCATATTTTCTCCATAATATGGTCCTGTAACTCAATCCCTGTTTTGTCAATAAGAATTTCTAAAAATTCAATTTTATAGACAGCTATAGTGTTTTTCTTTTCATAAAGTACTAGACCTTCTTTATGGCATGCATCAGAAAATATTTCAAGATGTTTAATATATTATTTCATATTTTTGGATGCAATTAATATGTAGTCAATATAGACAAACATGAACTCAAAATAATCTTTAAAAAGATTATCCATTTTTCTTTGAAATATCTGGGTTGCATTAGCTAAACCCATTGGAAGCACGTTCTAGATATATTGTCCCTGTGGTATGGAGACTGCAGTAAATTTCTTTGATTCATTCTCCATCCTAATCTGATAAAAACCAGATCTACAATCGAATTTAGAAAACACTTTTTCCCCTTTGATGCAATCAATTAAGTGTTCTCTACTAGGAATGTAGTAATCATCAAACTCTAATATCTTATTAAAGCCTTGATAGTTAATTACCAACCTGGGCTAACTCTCTTAATCTCGCTATGGTTTCTTACCAGAAATCCAGGGCTGCTGTAAGTAGAGATTCCAAGCTCGATAAATCCAAGACTGATATGCTCTTTGATAATCATCTGCATATCTTTCTTGTATGTCATGTTCATCTGGATAGATTTGTATTGAACGTACCTATATTTGCATTCTTTCTTGAGTTTCAGAGTAGCTTCAATCTTGTTCCATCCCACCATGCCAGAGGGTTTTCGCTGAGTTCCTCTATATGAGCCTCTTGACATTCTCAAGAGAAAGCCTGCTTTCCTCGCTAATATCTAGCAACTTTATTTCCAGTAGTGCTTCTTTAAGGTTTATAATTTTTTCTTTGGATTCCTTATAGAAGCTATCACTGTCTATGAGTCCTTGTTGCCTGAAAGATAAAAAACTCTTACCAAATTTCCTCGTATCCTGCATTTTTGTATTGGTTAATCTGGCATCAAAATCACCACGTTTGCTGCGAAAATTTATTGGCATTATTTTGTTAAATGCCTTTCCCTTTCGCAGCACCTATATCTCATTACCAGTCAGTTGTAAATATTAACATGTTCTTTTGATTATCCTGCATATATCTTGTAAATGTTTGAATAAAATTGTTACCTAACAAGATATCGACACCTGTATCATGCAAGTAAATAGGAGGTGTTTCTACCATAAACCAGGGCGATCCGAGTGCTCCTCCGATCATTATCTTGGCTTCTCGTATTCCTTTATTGAGTATCAGGATTTTCTGTGAAAATTCCCTTCCTGCAATAACGGGTAAAGTTTTTCTTACTTGTTTAGGGAAAATGCCAGGCTTTACCGTGCAAATTCCTGATCCTAAATCAATATAAGCGGCGAAATGTTCTGTCCTAGTGATCATACAACATACCAACAGATATGTACATAGAAAAGGGGCTTGTCATTCAATCTTTATGGTGACACCATCAAGACTAAATTCCATTCCGTTACCTTTCCTTCCCTATGGTTGATAGTCTTCGAGGAAATTTAACCCCAAAGTCATACACCCATTTTCTCGTCCTGCAACACCTGCAACTAGAATTTCATGGACTGCTATTTCTAATATACCTTCATATTTTCCAACAACAGGTTGCTGCAAATGATATAAGTCATCACAAGGGAAAAGTTTTCTTTCCTAGTGATGTCAAATATAACTTGTATTTATTTTCATCCTTCAGAGCATCTAAATTTAACGTTATCTATCCTAATCACTTGAGGAGTTAAAGCTTTTAATAACTCTTTCTCCTTTCATTTATAGCCTGTAATCCTATCTTCTAAAAAGAACATTCGACTACTAAACTAAGTTCTAGAGCTAAGTGTTCGATCTAAAACTAGGTGATCTTTTATGATGATATCAACACCACCTATTTTAGATATCCTAATAGGATCTGGTGTCATTATCTTAGCGAATTCCTTGAAAATTCTAGGAATCTCAAGATACTCTTTCCTAAGGAACAAATTTGAATGATGCGTATTGGAAAGGGCATAAGCTATTCTATAATTATAGAATATGGTATATTACCTTCTTTCATTAGATCTTTTCTCTTAAAATCTTGATGAAGGGTTAAGAGTCTACTGAAATCTTGGTCTGCTAGGTTGTATGCAATCCTAGGATGAATGTCAAACATTAATTTTCCTGCATACAAATTACCTATCATTGTTCCAAAACAACCGTCTCTTAGATTATTGATTCTTCTATCCATTATTGATAAATGTATTTCTGAATCAATTTCTTCCTTAAAAGTCACTTTTATTACTACTTCAATAGTTCGTATGTGGATCCATTTAGGTTTGTATTGAACGTACTCGTACTTACATTCTTCCTTGAGCTTTAGAGTAGTTTCGATCTTATTCCTTTCCCACCATGCCAGAGGGTTTTCACTAAAGTTCCACTGGATGAGCCTCTTGATATTCTCAAGAGAAAGCCTACTTTCTTCGCTGATATCTAGCGATTTCATTTTCAGTAGTGTTTCTTTAAGGTTCATAATTTCCTCTGATTCCTTATAGAAGCTATCGCAGTCTATGAGTCCCTGTTGTTTGAAAGATAAAAGGACGTTACCAAATTTTCTTTATCCTACATTTTTGGATGAGTTAATCTGGCATCAAAATCACCACATTTGCTGCAAAAATTTATTGGCATTATCCTGTTAAATCCCTTTTTTCTCCGCAACACCTGTATCTCACTACCACAGCTAGTAGTAAAGATTAACAAAGTCCTTTGATTATCTTGCATATATCTTGCAAATGTTTGAATGAAATTGTTACATAGCAAGATATCGGCACCTGTATCATGAAAGTAAATAGGAGGTGTTTTTACCCTAAACCAAGGCGATCCGAATGCTCCTCCAATCGTGATCTTGACTTCTCGTATTCCCTTATTGAGTATCAGAATTTTTTGTGAAAAATCCCTTCCTACAATAACGGGTAAGGTGTTCTTTGCTTCTTTAGAAAAAACTCCAAGCTTTTCCATTCAAATTCCTGATACTGAATCAATATGAGATACGAAATATTGTGTCTTATATTGATCATACAACATACCAACATATATGTATATAGAAAAGGAACTCGTCATTTAATTCTTATGGTAACACCATTAAGTCTGAATTCCATTCCGTTACCTTTTCTTCTCCACGGCTTATGATCTTCGAGAAAACTTAACTCCAAATTCGTACTCCTGTTTTCTCGTCCTGCAACACCTGCGACTAAAATTTCATGGCCTGCTATTTCTAACATGCCTTCATATTTTCCAACAATCGGTTGCTGCAAATGATATAAGTTATTACAAGGGAAAAAATTTTCTTTCTTAGTGATGTCAAATAATAACTTATATTTCTTTCCATCCTTCAGGACATCTAAGTTTTACGTTATCTGCCCTAATCTCTTGAGCAGTTAAAGCTTTTAATAACTCTTTCTCCTTTTCTTTGTAGCCTGTAATCCTGTCTTCCAAAAAGGACATTCGATTACTAAACTCAGTTATAAAGCTAAGTGTTCTATCTAAAATTGGGTGATCTTTTATGATGATATCAACACCACCTATTTTAGGTATTCTAATAGGATCTGGTGTCATTACCTTAGCAAATTCCTTGAAAATTCTAGGAATCTCAATCTATACTCTTTCCTAAGAAACAAATCTGAATGATGCGTATTGGAAAGGGCATATGCAATTCTATAAGTTATAGAATACGATCTATTTCCTTCTTTCATTAGATATTTTCTTTTAAAATCTTGATGAAGGGTTAAGACTCTACTGAAATCTTGGTCTGCTAGGCTGTATGCAATCCTATGATGAATGTCAACCGTTAATTTTCCTGCATACAAATTACCTATCATTGCTCCAAGACAACCATCTTTTATCTTATTGATTATTCTATCCATTATAGAAAAATATATTTTTGACAATTCCTTCTTTAAAAGTTGTTTTTATTACTACTTCAATAGTTCATATGTGGATCCATTTCATAGTAACAACTACTTATTCTCTAAACTTACTTAATTCTTTAAAAATTTCTTCTTTAGGAATTTGCATTTCCATCACATTACTAGTAAGTTCCATAGGTATAGCAAATTCACCTGAACTTATTTTGTAGATTATGTGATACTTTCTTTGGTTTAGTCCTATCTGGTTCAAGACTTTCCCAATTCCTCCAATTCTAAATCCATCGTACGGGCTGAGGTTGGAATCTTGCCGCATGATATATTTTTCATAGTTTGTTTGATACCATCATTCTGCAAAAGAATCCTAACAGGCTTTCAGAGGTTTGAATCCTATCCCCTTCATTGTAATTATTTTGACTCGGTTGAAGATTCTATCCGACTCAGTCTCTATTTCATCCTCATAGACGCTTTCGTCTGATGGAAGTCTTGGAATTGGTAAATGGGTACCAAATCGCCATAGTAGACTGCATATAGGATGTCATCCATGGCTTCAAATTTTCGTAATTTACCATGTTTCTACGCGCAGTCAAGAGATATATGTCCTTTTACTCCGTGAGTCCAGCAATTGCAGTCTTTGAAACTTTCATTTGCTCGAGTATGGGCTCGTTTGAAAGTTCTTCTTGTTGGGGTTCTTCCGGTGGATCTTGCATCTGTTTGTCTAGATCCTTGGGATGAAGCCCTTGTTGGTCCTGTTCTCTGTCCAAATTTGTATATTTTGACTTTGGACTTGGACCACCATGATCTCTACCGGGAAAAAGTTCTTCTGGAACTCCTAGGGTAGGAGTCACTATTTTGCTTCCTCCTTTTCCTTGGCTAGCTTGATTCTCCTATAATGGTTGGAAAATCATTGTTATCACAACAGAGAGGTGTTCGTTTGATTTTACCTCTCAGTCTTTTCATGTTTTTCTGGATGGATGCTTGATAACACCAATCCTTCAGTTTGTCGTTAAAAAAAGACATTTTTTGCGTTGAATCCAGGTGTCCTTCAGGTACTTTGTATGACTGTATCAACATTTCCCTCCATGGGCTGCATGTCTTTTCGAAGAACATTGAAGTTGCTACTCCACTTTGGAAGATATACTTGCGACACCAATAGATATATTCATCTACTGCCCAAATACTTCTTAGTTCAAGGCTGAAGAGAGCCTATGCATATTCTCTAGCCTTTTCTGCTCTACTTCCTTCGAAGTATTCATCTCCAATGAAGTGTATCTTGATAAGCCTTCCTAGTCGGTCTGGTATCGCGCCTTTCGAATCTCCAGCAAGGATGCTGGCTTTGGTATCTTTCGGGGTATTATCCCATCCGATCTTCATAGATCCCTCCAAGCTCAACTCCACAAGCTTTATGAAGTTTTTCTTATTGAGCTCTAGGGTAGTTGCTGCCATCTTGATGATGCCACCCATTTGTCTATCAGTTTCTCGGTATTTCAAAAATCGATAATGTTCAGGTTCAATATAGCGCCATATGGATGTAAGGGACGGAGCATAGTCTTTTTCCAAGGTGTATTTTCAGGCACTCTCTTTGGATTTCTTCATGGATTCTCCTTTAGCCTGGTTCCCACAAATGTTGGAGTGGCATTAGTGTGGAAATTCGCACTTTCTCTCATCGGTTGATCCTGTGGGAGATCATTAGAATATGTACTTCCCTCCGACAGTGATATTGCTGGAGTGATTTCATTTGTTTGGATATTGACTAAATCCACAATCCCGAGTTAGGAGAAGGATTTCGCCAATTCTTGTAGATATGAAGATCTGCTCTCGTTACCTCCATTATTTTATAGATCTGATAGATGCGATAATCAGATCTTCTCTAGGCTTTGGCTTTGGAATCTCCGTGGCCTTTCTCTTCTGGTGTAGAAGATGTACTGTTTCAAGGGCGTCCCTAATTCGCACTTTTCTGGATTTTGATGTTTTAGGGTTCTCCTTTTGGTTTCTCTACAGATCTGCAATTTCTGCCTTCATATCTGTGAGCTCCTTATGTAGATTGGGAAGGATCTTAAGAACCTCATCCACCTTTTGGTTCAAAGATTCTATTTTTATAGGTATGTGAATTACCCTATGTCCTTAGTTTTGAACTGTCCTTTGTATCTTCCTCAAATTTTGAGAGATCTTCGGTGTATCTGGCTCGGTTCTTTCTAGTCAGTCCCTTTAATTATAATTTTTAGAACTGAAATTATGTAGGAATTTACCCATTCCACTTCTCCTGGCTGGGATCCTACCATGAACATCAGTGGAGTGTAGATGCCTCACTGCATTCCCCGGTAATACTTGACGAACTTCAAAATTTCTCAGTCATTCTTGTTCTTCTTCTGGCGTGAGAAGTTTTGGATCAATCCTCTAGGGCCCTTTGTAAACACTTGTCAAGAATTTTTAAGAGAAATTCTCTTCTTTGTATTTCCAGAATTTGGAAATTTTCCCTGTTATCATTGTAACTCGAACTTTTATTTGATTCATTTTTTCTCAAAGAGTCTCCTCTATTAGTGGATAAATCATTTCACAATGTAATATAAACATATATTTTTTCAATAAACCTAGGCTCTGATACCATTCTTGGGGAGCATGCACAAAAATACGCATTAGAATGCAAAATAATTGAAAATAGACTAAACTGCTCATTTTAAAGCTGTTGAGGGGTAAAATTTCTAAAATTTGTTTAGATCTGGACGGAGGGCAGGAATTGCCACTTTTTTTTTAAAGCTACGGGGCATGTTTTACCAAGATCTAAATTACAATCCTTAATATACTACCCCCAGTTACGGGTCAATTTTTGCAATTTACCCTTTATGTTTAATGGCTCACGAACACGATTCCATTGTCATTTTATGTGGCTTTGAATGGATATGAGTGCTTTTTTTATGTGAAAAAATATTATTTTTAACTATTTAAATAATATTTCCTCTAAATTTTTGTAATTAAATGAAATATTTTTCAAATTTTTTAAAAAAATTTATAAAATAATATTATTTAGATTAATTTAAATAATTCATTATTGAACTATCTATTTAGATTTATCCCAATAGAATATCCAAAAAAGAAATCTTAACTCGTTACGAATTTGCCTAAAATTATTAATAAATATATAAATTATTATTTAAAATATAAGGAAAAAAGTTGTACATAATTATTCAAACAAGTATAATTACAATAATATATACAATGCGATTCACTTACAAACAAAATAATATATATATATATATAAATACATATAAAAGAAAACTTGAACACTAAATTTTGTCTTCTAAAATACGAATATATCTTTCTTAAAAGAAAGTTTACGGTCAAACTTATCAACAATCATCACAATACAGTAGATTACTAAAATACCTATGCAATAAGGGTAGATAAGGGATAAAATTGTACTTCACCTTCACCTACCCTAAATCACATAACTTTGTAGCAGTATAAATACTCTTTTTAAGAAGAGGAGGGATTTTTTGTAAGAACTTTAGCGATAACGTGTTAAATTGCACCTTAATAATACAAATATAGTCGATCTCACTTTTTAACACATCAATATATATAATTTTTATTTAAGAAAAAAGGATATGTTTTTCTACTCTTAGGATCATATAATATGACCCTTTCCCCTAACGAAGCTTCAGGTCTTGGTCTTCTTCACTACATCTGTGCGACAGTCCAAGTCTTCCTCACTTGTCCAAACTCTACCGACATCCATAAATTCCACGAAACTTCATATATACATACTTACATACATATTTACAAAGACTTCCTTGTAATCTTTTGGTTGACTTTGTTAACTGATAAAACTTTCCCCATCACATATTTTTAAGTGTTAATTACATTTACTGTTGCTCTAAAAATATGAAATTATACTTTACTCCAAAAAAATTTTAAAATTATGTTTACACCCCCTGCAAGAATTTTCCATTTACAATTGAACTCTTCTGTGAGGATTTGAATGAAAAATATTGACCTTAGAAAAAAAATATATAAAAACTTCTAATTCAATGCATCATTTAGCTAGCATTCCATATAAATTATTGCATCCAGTTACTTTTTGTTTTGTGGCAATGATTTGGTAACAATATTTTATTTACAATCATACTTTACTTTATATATATTGCATTTATCTATTTCCAAGTATAAAGATATTACTATGATATTTCTACCAAAAATATTATACGAAACGTTGTTAGGTGTAAAATTAAAAGTTTATATTATTTTTTTATAGATACAGCTGTAAATAGAGGATTCTCGAATGAGGTGTAACTATAATTTCAAAAAAATAAAATGAGAAAAAATATAATTTGATAAATGTAAATAACCCTCATTTTGAAACCAATTTCCTCATCTGAAATCAGTCTCTTTCAATCACAATCAAAAGTCTATTTCAATTTGTATCAAATTTTATTTTAAATATATCAAAGGATGACCGGAAAATATTAAAATCTTTGATGCGGGCCCCTCCTACTTATTAATTAATCTTGGTCTTATTTATATGGATGTAGGGTTATATATAGAATTGACAATAGGTGAGTTGTTTGTAGCCCTTGAAATTTTTATCTGTAAGTTTAGTTATATCTATTTTGTAGTTTCCAATATTTAATGTTGTTTGTTACAAGTTTCTTGTCATAGTTAGACGGTCGCATTAATATAAATTAAGTGCGTAAGTAGATAGCGAAACATGGCTAAAATTTCCGACCTTATTATTTAAAAAATAATATTATTATTAAAATATATTACGATTGTGGATAGAGATAATTGTGTTTTTATCAATATGTTGGCCTATTTTTGAGTTCCTTATTTGATAAATTTAAGATTCAGGAAAACTTTATTTAATGAAATTTATACCTGAATATTTTTTCTGGTCGATTTTGTGCAATTTATCCTAAAAATTTGAATTTTCTATTATTTTGGTGCCAGATTTTGAATCTTGTCGTAATTTTTTAACTTTTAGGCTAATTAAATGAAAATTGCCACAAATATACAATTTTTATGGAATATTAATTTAACCACCGAAAAGTTTAGAAATTTTGAATTGTTGCCAATATTAATTTGAATATATTCAGTTATTTACACCTGTTAATTTAGAAATATTTGCAAGATGTTATCCCGAGCAGCATGTGATGGACTTGAAAGCTTCATAATAAATAAATTATCCATCAACATTTATTATTATTAGCATAAAAAATCAATCAAAATATCTATAATTGATCATAAGTGCTCATCATAAGCCAAAAAATTAAAGTTAAACTCACTAAGATCATTACAAATTAAACACGATGATCATTGAATAATTGAATTATTTCGTACGCCGTGAAATTCTTGCTTCATCCTCTTGATAAAATCATCGAATTTCTTGTTCATTTCATCTTCACTCAAGCACCCCTGGTCGTCATCAACCCCATCCTCTTCTTCATCTTCCTCAATCTCATCGCAGTTTTGACAATTTAATTCCACGTATTTGTCAACTTCTGCAATAGGAGACGATGACGGACCATTTTCCTCCCTTCCCTCTGCTTCTTCGGCTAATTTTACGACAACCTCTATCGACTTAGTCTTTTCTTGAAATTCATTGACTCGTTCAGGGTGACGATCACGAAATCTGATACCCTTTGAGCCCGACTCGAACGATGTTCCTATGATGAGGGCAAGAATCCCATTGCATAGGAGGAACACGTAGTTCCTCTCACTTGTGTAGGTGAAGAAGTTGGTGGAAAGACTTGAGACAAGATAATCATAGGATTGGAGCATCATGGGAGGAAGTGAGGATTCATGAGAGAATAGGAGGGAGAAAAGGGAGATTGGGAGTAGGATTTGTGTGAGCTTTTTGAGGTAGTAGAGTTTGTCTGAAGGATTCATGTTTGAGGGTTGAAAGGGAGAGATGAAGAGGGAAATTGTCAGTGGTGTTGTGTGAGTTTTGTGTTGCAAATTTTGTGTGTGGGTAGGTATGTGGGAGGGGATGGGCTATTTAAAGTGGTTTTGGAGTGAGAAAGTGGTTGTGAGTCATATTGGAAAGTTGGGTTTTAGAACAAGACTTTGAGAGAGTAAATCAAGAGTCAATACCAAAGAAATAAAGAAAATTGAAATTTAAATTAAAGGATAAATTACATCAATATCCCCTAAATTCAGGTCCAGTTACATACACCTTTAATTTATTCTTTTTAAAAATTATAAATACGTTCATTAAAAGTGTAATTATAATTATAACTACATCCCTTATTCATAGACATCATTTTACAAAAACACCCCCACAAGTCAATTACATCGACACACGCAAGGAAGTATACTTGTAATTTTGTAAAGAACATAAGATATTGGTGTAATTAGATATAATCTATGTACTTATAATTTTGTAAAAGAAATATTTATGTAATTAAATATAGTTTCAGAATGTGTTGATGTAATTTATACTAAAAAAATAGTAACAAATAACCTTTTCTTTTAAACAAAAAATATATTTCGAATAATATCTTTTATTCGCTTTGAATTTGTAACCATTGGAAAATTATAGTTCCACTATTCATATATTGAAATCATGTCCAAATTAGTAAATATCAATTTCAGATTAATATGTATGTTAGCTTTTTACACAAGAAGCAGAAAATGCTTGTTATGTTCTTCAATCACGCAATTTTTAACTGATTTTCATATTTTGGCATGCATATGATTTAGGAAAAAGTATTATTTTAGTCCGCTAAGTATGCCTAATTCTAATTTTAGTCTGATAATTATGTCCATTTTTATTTAGATCCAGTAACTTACGAAATTGCTTACTTTTACTCCTCTGACAGATTTTCGAACAATTTTACCCTATGCAATTTTGAGAGACAGTGTTAGTCTATATGCACTCATAGGGGTAAAATTGTCCGAAAATCTGTCAGAGGACTAAAAGTAAGCAATTTCGTAAGTCACTGGACCTAAACAAAAATGAACATAGTTATCGAACTAAAATTAAAATTAGGCATACTTAGCATACTAAAATAATACTTTTCTTTATAATTTATGGGTTTAATACAATTTATCTTTCTTCGGTATTGTAAATGATCAAATTATCACATATTAAAAAAAAAATACCCATTTACCTCGTGCTTTTAAATAATAGAGCAATTCATGACCTCCCTGTCTAATGAGATAAATCGATTTATTTTAAAAAAATATAGGGAGGTATTTTTGCTATTTTTTTATAAGGGGATAATTTGCTCGTTTGCAATATCACAAAAGGTTGCGGTTGCCTGCACTTTTTTCCTTTAATGTATTTTGTCCTTCTTTGCTAATTATAAAAACTCAAATAATCAATTAACATTCAGTTTTCTTTTCTGTCAACGTGTGAGGAGGCTAAAGAGTGAAAACAAAATTAAGCAAGCTGAATATATGGCTCTTGTAGTTAACAAATAATCACAGAATAAATAATATTCAGCTCTAAGATATAAAAATCAGTCACGAATTGCTAGAGTGAAAAATGCAACAAAGTGAAGTGGGGTTCAAGATGTTTTTCTTTTGAAAAAATTAGGTGTCTATTAGACATTTTTTTTCTTTTATTTTAGGCTTCAGAGAGATTTTGTCCCGATTTTAATTTTGGGTAAATTACAAAAATTTTCTCTAAAATTTTTCATAATTATGAATATTCATTCACTGTTCAAAAAATTAGCATTATTTCCCTGATTTTAACAGTTGTCTAACAATTAGGTGAATATGTCAGTCTCTGTCATGGTAAATTGACCAAAATACCCTTATGGACGAAGAACTATCAATTTTTTTTTATTTTTTAAATTTTTTAATTTTTTTGAATTAAATGAATCATTTTTTTTTAATAATTTTTCAAATTATTCCACCCATCCAGTCAAATTATTTTATAAAATTTTATTTTTTTTAAAAGAAAAAAATTACAGTAAAGATAAAATTGACAATTTCATATTTTCATTTAATAATTACATAATTTCATTAAATATCAGGTATTTATAATTTTCAATTAACGAGGGGTATTAGTAATTACTACAAACCTTAAGGGAAGTTGTTGAAATTTATCCTTTAATGTTTATAGATGTAATTTGGATTTAACCCCTCTAATATATATATATATATATATATATATATTCATATAATGCTTAAATTTCATTAATTCAAAATTTTGATTCAAATATATGATGTAAAGACATGTAAAATACTTTATAATAGTTGCATACTATCAGTATCCCTATCAAATAGAAAAGAGACATTTGGACATGGACGTTAGTTGCAAGACTCACTCTCTCTAACTAAACGTTCTTTTTAGATTATATTAATTCCACACTATTTGAAATTAAATCTAATTATACATATATTTTTTTATTTATAAAATTATAAAAATACGCATAAAAGGATATAAATGTAATATACCTTAAGGGATGTTTACTTAAAATTTTATCACAGAATTGAGAGTGTGCTTGTAATTATAATTAAAATATCAATTAGTGTACTTATAATTTTACAAAGGATAGAAGATATTTATATAGGGGTTTAATATAATTTATCTCCTTGTGAATTATAAATGAGAAAATTATTATTCTATTAAAAAATAATAGCAGTTTACCCCACTGTGTTCTTTATAATGAAGCAATTTACCTCCCTAGACAGGAAGGTAATTGTTTCACTTTGAAAAACATAGAAAAATAAAGTATTTTTTCCATAGAGGATAATTTATTCATTTGCAATATGACAAGGGGCTTGTTTCCCTTTTTTCATTATATCAAGGATATTTTCACTCCCCTCTTGTGGTTTGGAATTATATCTAACACCCTTAAAATTTGTCTTCGTATAACAAATAAGTCCACTCGTTAGTTAAAATTCACTGAATTTGCTGTGATTAATAAAGAAATCAGAAAACAAATCTATATTTATCCCGGTTGACTTATTACTGATTTATTACAAGTTAAATAAATCTTTTTATAACCAAATTACCCTCATGTGTCTTCACGCGTTAATGCATGTGAGGAGTATATTTTCACCGTTATAAGCGTAAAAAGTTGTTTAACTTGCAATAAGTCAGTAATAAAGATGTTAAATATCAATTTTTATTTATTTTTTTTATTAATATTAGCAAATTCAATAAATTTTGACTAATGAAGGAACTTATTTTGTTAGATGTAAGCAAATCTCATGGATATTAGACATAATTTCTGAAAGCATAGAAAAAGTTTATATGTAATTATACAAAATTTTAATATAAGAGTATAATAATTCTTTTATATAATTGGGCCTAACTTAAAAAAGTATGTGAGGTAATCTTCTTCTTTTTTAATTAAAATAGATAATATCTTATATAAAATTATTAAAATAAATATAGGTCACATCAACATGCAATTAAATAGTGTGAAAAGAAGTCAAGGCTCCGACCGACCGACGCTTTCGTTGAACAATAATTAATGGGCTGGCTAGAATGGGTGTTAGCCTGTTAGGCTTTGAAATTTTCGTTCCAGAACGATGCCGTATTGTGAAGGCCTCGGCACTACTGTTGCCACATAGATTATTGCGTTGATGGGGATAAAGATTAATTGTGAGTACGAGCGGAAGATGAGTCGAGTCGACTCGTATTTAAACTCAAGCTATATACTATATGTTTGTGAGCTGGATTGCTAGCTCATATATTTTTTTAAATATTATTTAAGTACATATTCAATATTATTTCAAGTTTATATTCAAAATTTATCATATATTAGAATTATTAGTCAATATATCTTTTATTTTAATTTTATCGAATAAAAAAATAAGACATTTTTATTTATCTTGTTTAAAAATTAGCTTTAAACAAAAATTCAGTAAGTTTTGATATTCTTTTTGTAAATAAATATTTAAGATTCAACATAAATTAGAATTATAGGTTAATATCTCATATTTTAGTTTTAGATGATATTAAATATGTTATTTTAGTTGATATTATCTAAAACTCAAAGTTAATAAATAATTTAGTACATTTTGATAATTGTCTTTTTTAAATATATATTTAATATAATGCATATGAATTTTATCGTTATAATTTCAATACCCGCTACAATAAAATGCATTTATTTTAAAATTCACCATGTATTAGAATATTAGTCAATATATCATATTTTAGTTTTAGATGATATTAAAATATGGTATTTTAGTTTATATTATCTAAAAACAAGCTTAATTGATAATTTAGTATGTTTTTATACTTTTTTTATGAATAAATATTTAATATAATGCACGTGAATTTTATGGTTATAACTTCAATATTTACTACAACAAAATGTATTTATTAAAATTCACCATTTATTAGAATTGTTAATCAATATATCATATTTTAGTTTTAGTTAAAATATTATATTTTTGTTTATGTTACTTAAAAACAAGTTTATTCAACGATTTAGTACGTTTTGATAATTTTTTGGCAAATAAATAATTAATATACTGCATATGTATTTTATCATTAAAATTTCAATCCATTGCGATAAAATGGTATTTATTCATTATATATTAAAAATAAAATATGGTATTATGATTTATATTATCTAAAAAAATTTTAATCAACAATTTAGTAAATTTTGATAAGTTTTTTGTAAATAAATATTTAATATAATGTATATGAATTTTATCGTTATAATTTCAATACCCCCTACAACAAAATATGGACCAAATGTATTTATGGTTGTCAATTTCTTTCATTGTATTACTTCCTTTTGGTATTCTTGTTAATATTTTCTTTCTAGTTTATATTTAAATTTTTTTAATAATGTATTTCAGATGGTACAACAGTCCATAATTTTTTAAATCCAGATATTTGAGGGGGAAAAAAATAATTGAAAAATGTGCTAGAGCTCGAGCCTCTATTTCCAGCCTCGTCGAGCTTGAGCTCAAATTTCTGGCCGAGCTCGGCACATTTACACTCTTAGTTGAGAGACTCGAATTCATTTAGATATTGAGGGTTTATTTATCTTTCAATGAAATAAACAGTTGATGTGATTCGATCGGATAAAATGTATGATATACTAAATTAATAATTTTTTTTATTGATATTTATTCAATTAGATAAAATGTGGAATTAGGATTAGATTATACTATCAGACCTTTAAGACATGATAGATTACTAATGGGCTGCTATTTCTGACATTTTGTAATTATTAGGTCTTGTAAACGACCCCGAATGACTAAAATTAGTTTCTTTATTTGGAAATAAATGTGGGGAGGGGTTTTAAGTTGAGATACATTTGTTGTTAATTGGCGATGTAAAAGAAACTTTTTGAATACGCCAAACTTTTGATATAACTTGACAGTAATGTACATTTCTTTGCATGTTCTGTTTTTTGTTGTCAGAAAAGCTTTAGTAAGTGATAAGTTGGACTCGATGATTAGAGCCAATCGATATAAATTTTTTGACATGTTGGATCATCGCCTCTAACTCATTCCTTTTTTGACAGTATATCTAGGAACTATCTGTAAGGGAGTAGTACTCCTTATTTATGTTTCATTTCTTATCTATTGTAAGGGAGTGGTTTCCTTATTCATACTTTTGATGATTGTAAAGGGAGCAATACTCCTTATTTAAATCTGGCTATTTTTGGTTATTTAAATTTGGCTAGGGAGTTAGTACTCTCTGTCATAAATTTGGCTATTTTTGGTTTTTGAATAAAGAAGGGATGGGGACCCCAAAAAGCTCCCCACACCTCCAGGTGGTTTAACTTTAAAAAAAAAAAAAAAGATAACTTTCGTGATATTGAAAATAAGCAAATTATTTTCTTATGAAAAAATAGTAATTTATCTTCCTATATTTTTTAAAACATAATAATGTTTACTTTTTTATAATTTTTAAAATGAAGCAATTCATAAGAGGTAAATTACTATTCACTAAAAAAAGAAAAAAAACATCATTGCTTGATCAATAGCGATGACTAAAAAAGTATTATTCACTTGGTGTGGTTTTGTTCCAATAATAAGATTGAGGCCTCAAAAGTCAGTTCGAATCCCACAAATATCAATATTTGTATATTTACATAATAGTTTATAGTTATTATCTTTCTCACTTTGTTCAGAAATTGTTGATGTAATTGATAAGGTGCTAAATACTTTGATGTAGCAATGATATGATTAATCGCTTGAATAATAGTTCTCTAGACATACTAGAGATATTCGCTTGTTGTATATAGCATATCAAACATATGCAATGGTTTTTTGATTTATATGTCTTGTGTTATCCAAACAATTGAAATTGAATAAAAATGTGTGGCAAGCAATTTTATATTTTTATTTCAGATTGCATTACCGTCAAGCAAACAGATCAAGTGATTTTCATTGTTTGATAATTTGCTAAAGATCTGTTTGGTGATAACTAATAAGATGATATTTTGATTATATTAATTGTAAGGGATAAAATATGTTGGGAATTTCTTTTCGCAGTGAGCTCACAAAAAAAAATATAATTATTACACCGAAATACTAATCAATATAACAACGATTAGGTTGGCACCAAAGTTGGCCCATTCCACCAAGGCACCATTGAACCACTTAGGTTCACCTCTCTCTTTTCTACCGATTATTTCTCTCATCTTTTATCTCTTACGTTTTCTTCCCGAATGTAGTGAATAAATAGAGAGAAGCCATTGATGATGGTGCAGGAAATCGAGAAAGAGGGAAGAAGACGAGGACTGTGAATAAATTCGGCCAAGGAAAAAAAATAAGAAGGGGAAGGGTTTCAGCTAACTTAAAATGAGAACCGAATTTGGTAATGGGTGGGTCGAATCGGGGTCGGGTCAGGCCTTTTACGTGGTGGGTTGGGGTTGTGGGATTTGGCCTACTGAATTTGATCCTGGGCCAATAATCGAACATATTCTCCTTTGAACTAGAACCCAAAAGGGAACCTAGTCCAGAGAATGGATTCGGATCATCGCTAAAATGTACCTCAAAATAGAGATATTCACAACCAATGCAAATTGATATAAATAAGAATAAAATATCAACAGATAATATTTTCACATAGCTGATAATGTTTATACATAGCAATTAACACGAGGTCATTTTTGCACCAAGCAGATAACCAAAAGATATATCAAAGCTATAAACCCATAGCCACCGAGGCAAAGTCACGAATACCCAACAGCCACGAGGCTAAGTCATAAAAACCATCGGCCACCAAGGCTAAGTAAAAAAGACTAACAACACATGGCCACAACATCCACAAAGAAATATCTTTAATGCACAAAGTATTAATATTGCACATAGCAGGTCACAAAGCAGAATATACATAGCGATCATTTGCACAAAGTAGTTTATAGAAAGTGCACAAAGCAAATTTTTCTGCACAGAGCAGATATTGCACAAAATAGACTCATACAATTGACTTGAGTTGGTCAACCAATCAAAACATCATTTTGCATTAATCACAACATAAACAAATAATGCCGGCCCAATAGCCTTGAAAGTTCAAAACTTGACTTAACAATGGGTTTCGGTCTTCGAATTATAAGAAGCAATAAATAAATAATAAAGTTCAAACACATTGCAGAAAAATAAAAATGCACAAAGCAGTATCTAGAAAAACAAGAAAAAATAGCACAAAGCTAAATAAGAACAACTTGGTCCTAGGCCAATTTTCTAACATATTCCCCCTTGGATCAGGATCTGAAAGGGAACCTAGTCCATAAAATGGATCCAGCAAACATCATTGCCAAAATATACGTGCAAAATAGAGATGCTAGCAACCAATGCAAGTTGATATAAAAATACTAAGTCATTTTTGCATCAAGTAGAAAAAGAGGCAGGATACTTAAAGAATATTTGAAGGTGAAATCGTTGATGCTCCAAAAAAAAGGAAAGAAGAAAGAAGCAAGATAGCCTGCCTGCTTAAAGACGTGGTGAGGTAGTTAAGGACACGCCCCTATAACCATCTCTGATCGGGCGGTTTCGTAACGGCTCCTGCGCATGGTGGGGGCGGTTATCAATGCTCGAGAATCTAGGAGGCAAGGCACAGGCTTAGCCATCATTCCCTTTTCTGGCATTGGCAGGGCACGGTACTCTAGCGTAGGTATTAGAAAGGACGCTCACAGGCTGGAGAATGGAAACGGAAAAGGAAGTCACTTCAAGGCATCCCTTCCTAGGTGATAGAGGGATCCCCTCTTTTGATCAAAGAGGACAAAGACTCCTACTCTAAGAAGGAGTTGAAGGTGTTTCTCCTCCTGAGAGTGGGGGGACTAGATGATGGGTGTGGCCTAGAAAATTACGGCCCAAGAACGAATTAGAAAGCTTAATACTCCCTTCCTTATACATTGCCATTTTGGTGGAGGAAGCCCACTTCACGTTGCCAGATCTTTGTGGCCCAAATACCAACAGTTGGCCCAGCCCCCAAGCAGACGTCTCGCTTTGTAGTCCACGTGGCACACACCCTCCACTATACCCTTCTGGCCAGCATGGAGTACGCATGGTAGGGAAGGTTCCCTTAAGAACTCGAACTCTTAAGTTCAGCAGACTCCTTGTGGACTAGGAGTCCTCAACCTCGGACTCTCTCCTTCACCTAAATAATGACTCTAACAACACGATTTTTAAAAAATAGGACTTGATCATATCTTTAATCAACTAATCTTATCCGTTCATCGCGGGAATAGGAAGTACGATCAGTTCCTTGGTGAAGGAGGAGACTCCTCTATAAATAGGGATCTTATCGAAGAATTTATTAAAAAAATGCAAAAAAAGAAAAAAAAATAGTAAAGTAGGGTGAAATTGAAATTGTTAGAAAAGTAAGTGGCACCGCGGTTACTGACCGCGGTGCCATAATTTTTTATTTAAAAAAAAAAGCTTCTTTGTGTCACCGCGGTGACATTATTTTTTTTAAAAAAAAAAATTAATGTGTCACTGCGGTTCGAAACCGCGGTGACAAATTTTTTTTTTTAAAAAAATAAATATTTTATTTTACGACGAATTATTGTCAACTTCTCGTTAAAATTTCGGCATTATTATGGCGAGTTGTCAACCATCAAATATACCGTTCGACTCCTCTTGATGAGACGAACATTTCCTCACAAACAATTTCAAGTTTTATCAATCGTAATTAATGAACTTTTAGCACGAACACCGCACTTTTCGGCCGTCGATTCGCCGCCATCGGAGCAACCCACAATCACGAACCACCGCCACTGGACTCGTTAGAACCGTTAGGCCGAGGCGAGTCCAGTGGCGGTGGTTCGTGATCGTGGGTCGCTCCGGTGGCGGCGAATCGACGGCCGAAAAGTGCGGTGTTCGTGCTAAAAATTCATTATTTACGATTCATAAAACTTGAAATTGTTTATGGAGAAATGTTCGTCTCATCAAGGGGAGTTGAGCGGTATATTTGATGGCTGACAACTTACCATAATAGTACCAAAATTTTAACGAGAAGTTGACAACAATTCGTCGTAAAATAAAATAAATTTTTTTTTCAAAATAAAAAATTTGTCACCGCGGTTTCGAACCGCGGTGACACATTAAAAAAAAAAATTTTTAAAAAAAACAATGTCACCGTGGTGACACAAAGAAGCTTTTTTTTTTAAATAAAAAATTGTGGCACCGCGGTCAGTAACCGCGGTGCCACTTACTTTTCTAACAATTTCAATTTCACCCTACTTTACTAATTTTTTTTAGCATTTTTTTAATAAATTCCCTGATCTTATCCCTAGGGGGGGGGGGTTAACCTTCATCAGACGGAAATTTGGCTATTACTCTGTTGTCGTTCTACTGCGTTGTCAAACACGATTTATTTCTCCCTTCATCATCATGCTTTATTCTCTTAACGCTGTTTATTATTTCGAATTATTATTCCTTGGATCCAATATACTAACTTGAGTGTCGGAATGCTAACGTTTTATTTTGCAGGTCCTTTTCTTTCGAATTCTCTCTTGAACAATCCAGGCCATTGCTCAAGTTCGAATCTATTGCGTGCTAAAATCGCACGTATCAATTGGCGCCGTCTGTGGAAAATTTTGACTTAAAGGCGTGAGTTACTATGAAAACCTCTAGCAACCCGCTAACAAGCAAAAGGTTGTTGCAGGAACCTCGCTAGCTCAGGTTGGAGGAGGATTCGCCCCAACTTTGCTGGCGCCGATGCCACCTCCCAGAGTGGTGGACCCTTTGGTTGATCCTCCAAGACAATGTACTTCCTCAGACACCACCTTAGGAGAACTTTTCCCCGCTTTGTTGGGCGCTATTCAACAAGTGGTCGCCGCAGCAATTCAGGAGCAAATGGTGGTATTGGTCCCTGCCCGCTCGGCTCCTATGATGGAAGCAGGCATTGAAATTTACCTCTGGAAGGGTATTGACCTTGAAAGATGTGCTATATACTCCTTCCATGTGGAAAATTTGATGTCTAGTTTTTTACTCAACAAGGCTGGCTTCAAACAAATTATGGAATCTGATCAATATATAATTACCAAAAATGGTACTTTTGGGTAAAGGCTATGCATGTGATGGGATGTTTAAATTAAATGCTGAGATGAATAAAGTATCTTTAACTTCTATTTATATGCTCTCTTCTATTAATTTTTGACATTTTATATCATATAATAATCATTATGTGGGAATCATGAGTAATTAGGATTAATCCCAATGATAATTTTTCTTTTGAGAAATGTGAATCTTGTAGTAAAGCCAAGATCAGAAAAAGGCCTCATCCGAGTGTTGAAAGAAAAATCGAATTGCTAGAATTAATTCACACTGTTATTTGTGAACTTGGAGGAAATACTTATTTTATTACTTTTATTGATGATTTTTCTAAACTTTCGTTTATTTTTATGAAAAATAAAAGTGATGCTTTTGAGAAGTTTTAAAGACTATCACCATAAAATTGAAAATTAATTCGGCAAGAAAATAAAAAGAATTAGAGGTATTTATAGAGGCTGAGAATATGAGTCAAATGAATTTAATTCTTTTGTTATATCATTGAAAATAATTCATTAAGGTACTCCACCATATTCTCCTGCATCTAGCTGTGTAGCTGAAAGAAAAAATAGAATGTTACTTGAGTTGACAAATGTCATGCTTATTAAATCTTGTGCACCTTCAAATCTTTGGGGTGAAGCTATCTTAACAGCTTGTTAAGTGTTGAATAGGGTGACACATAAGAAAACTAAATTAACACCTTTTGAGGTGTGGAGAAGTTATAAGCCGAAATTGGGTTATCATAGAATTTGGGATTGTTTAGCTTATGTGAGGCTAACAAATCCTAAAATTCCGAAATTGATAGTAAAAGTTACACTTGTGCTTTTCTTGGTTATGCTTCTAATAGTAAAGCTTACAGATTTTTAAATTTGAAAGATAATATAATTATAGAATCAAATGATATTATTTTTCATGAAGAAAAGTTTCCATTTAATTCTAAAAATAATGGGGGTCAAAATATTGAAAAGAATATTTTATCTTTACCTAGCTCTTCCACTTCGATGTTGGAAAATGAGGAAAATAATATTGAACTAAAGATAAGTAAAAGAACTAGAGTAGAAAAAGATTTTGGTCTTGATTTTTATGTTTTCAATATTGAAAATGACCCTCTTAGTTTGAAAGAAGCATTATCATCACCTGATGCTATTTTTTGGAAAGAGACTGTGAATGATGAGATGGAATCTCTAATTTCTAATAATACTTGGAAGTTAGTAGATTTACCATCGGGTTTTAAAACAATTGGGTGCAAATGGGTCCTTAAAAAAAAATTAGACCCGAATGGTTCAATTAATATATTCAAAGTTGACTAGTTGCTAAAAGTTTCAA
The DNA here is from genome assembly GCF_026168435.1 of Sesamum indicum. Taxonomy (NCBI): domain Eukaryota; kingdom Viridiplantae; phylum Streptophyta; class Magnoliopsida; order Lamiales; family Pedaliaceae; genus Sesamum; species Sesamum indicum. The sequence goes on from NC_142668.1 coordinate 5,352,733, forward strand.
GCAACTTGATCTAGAGTTTTCTGATACATATTCTCTAGTGACTAGAGTGATCCATTAGGCTTTTAATTGCTATTGCTGCAATATTTGACTTGCATATCCATCAAATGGATGTAAAAATTGCATTTTGGAATGGGGAAGACCATGAAAACCACCTTCAGACTGTTTTACAAGTACTCCGAGAAAACAAGTTGTTTACCAAGTTAAGGAAGTGTGAACTCAGGATACTGAAGTTACCTTTTTGAGGTCATGACATTTTAGGCGATGGACTAGTTGTAGATCCTTCAAAAGTAGAAGCTCTAGTGGAGTGCAAAAGACCTGAGAATGTCTCGGAGATTCGTAGTTTCCTGGAGTTATCAGGATATTATCAATGTTCGTCCAAAATTTTTTGAAGATAGCCACACCCTTGACAAAGCTCACCCAAAAGAGCAACCCCTTTGTTTGGGATGATGCTTGCGGGGTGAGCTTCCAAGAGCTTAAGAAACGTTTAACCACTGCCCCGATACTAGCACTTCCAAATGGGACGGAAAACTTTGTTGTTTACACAGACACTTCTAAGGAAGGTTTGAGTTGTGTTCTGATGCAAAATGAAAAGGTCATTGCTTATGCCTCTTGTCAATTAAAACAACACGAGAAGAATTACCCAACACATGACCTAGAAATGGTTGCGATATATTTGCTTTGGCAAAATGGAGACACTACTTGCATGGAGCAACTTTTACAATCTATTTGAACCACAAGAGTTTAAAATATTTGTTCTCTCAAAAGGACTTGATGAGACAGAGACGGTGGATGGAATTTCTAGATGATTATGATTGCACAATCCAATACCATCCCGACAAAGCAAATATTGTAGCAGATGCTTTGAGCCGAAAATTTATTGATCAAAGGTGCCCTGCACTTAGCGAAACAGGTCACTCAACGCGTAGATCATAACAGAACATTAAATTTTGTCCATACGCGTGCTATCAAAAATCATTTAGAGATCAAGAAGGCCCAACATAGGGAGTTTAAATTTAAAAGTTGAAGAAACTAGTAGGGAAACCATCTAGCTCTGATTTTACCATTGAGCCCGATGGTATCTTAAGATTTTGGGAGAGACTCCATGTCCCAGGAGATCAGAGCAAAAAAGGTGAATTATTAAAAAAAAACCCGTCATTCACACTACACTCTGCACCAAGGTGGGAATAAAATGTATCAAGATTTGAAGCAAGACATCGTTGGATATGTCCAAAGATGTTACTGGATTCCCTACTACAACAAAAAGCCATAATGCGATTTGGGTCTTCATCGATCCCTTAACCAAGTCTGCTCACTTCATTGCCATCAAGAAATTATGGCCAGTAACAAAGTTAGCCGAAACTTACGTCAAGATGATTATCAAACTACACGGAATCCTTGTTAACATCATTTTGATCGTGATCCTCAGATTCATGTCTCGGTTGTGGAAATGATTACAAGATCATTTTGGAAGCAAGCTACAGTTTAGTACAACATCCCATCCGCAAACCGACGGACAGTCTGAGAGAACCATCTTGATATTGGAGGACATGCTACGAGCTTGTGCATTAGATTTTGGAGGTAGTTGGAACATCTTCTTTTAATAGAGTTTGCATATAATAATTGTTTCCAATCGACTATCCAGATGGCACCCAATGAAGCACTCTATGGAAGAAAATGTAGATCACCACTACATTGGTATTAGTATGATCATAAACAACCAAGAGGCGATGATAGAGAAAAAATGCCACAGCGGAGTTGGTACAAGAAGCAATTGACAAAGTACATCTTATACGACAAAGAATTCAGACTGCTCAAGAAGGACAGAAAAGCTATATCGATAATCAAAGAAGAGATCTAGGCTTTGTTTAGATTTGTATTCTCGTGTTTTTCGAAACAAGATAAAACAATTTCAATATTTGTTTTATGTTTTTACACTTTATTTGCATTTTTTCTATTTTTCAACTTTCTATATAATATATATATATACATAATATAAAACAGATATGATTTGACAATAAACAGTAATTTTTATCTCCAAAAAATACAACATTAAACATAAAATATTTATATATATACATATTTATATATAAAAATATATGATTTGACAATGAATAGTATTTTTTGTCTCCCAAATCCCAACATCATACCTACACCACTTATTTTAAAATATTTTAAATTACCCCAAAACACAAATCCAAACATATCATCTATTTTCAACACACACTTATTTATCTCTATTTTTCTCTCTTTATTTTCAAAGCACAAAACAAAACAACTAAAACACAAATACAAACACAATATAGGATTTTCCACGGATTTTGGTCAAGAAATTAATGCTAGATTGTGGTGCTAATTTTTCCTCTCGTCATATATACTTTGCTTTAGTCCAGAATGTTCACTCATGCATTTCCTTATAATTTTTGTAAATTATCATTTTTAATGGTAATCAAATTAGAAAATCATAAGTACCAGTTCAGAAGATCAAATAATATTCTAATAAAAGTTGGTACTCAAATATAATTTTCATAATTTCTAATAAATAATGTGGAATGAGCACTTGTATAATTAGAATTTTGTTAAAGTAGAGTTTACTTAGTATATTTAATTAAGGAAAAAATACAAGCAAACCCCTTGTGATATCACAAATGAACAAATTACTTCCTTATGAATAAACCACTAGCGATTTACCTCCTTGTATTTTTTAATATACAATAATTTACCCCCCTAATTTTTAAAATGAAGCAATTTATCTCCCTGTATAAGGAGGTAAATTGCTTCATTTCAAAAAGTACAAGGGGATAAATTGCAATATTTTTTTAAAAGGGAGCAATGTGCTCATTTTCAATATCACATGGGGGTAAATTGCTATTTACCCATTTAATTAATATTCTAACTTCTATAATATAAAATTAAATTAATACTGTCATGTTTTGTAAATTCTCATTTTAATGGTAATTAAAGTAAAAATCATAAGTTAACAATGTAGAGGATTAAATAATATTCTAATTAAATTTGGTACTCAAATATAATTTTCATAATTTCTAATAAATCATATGGAATGAGCACTTGTAGGTAATAGAACTTTGTTAGAGTAGGGTTTACTTAGTATATTTAATTAGTATTTTTAGCTTCTTTAATATAAAATTTACAAATTAAATTGATGCACTCAAGTTAAGAAATAATTATTTTATTTGAATGTAGTTATGATTGCCTCCTTTTCAGAACTAATCAATAAGTTGAGTCTTCTTTCCCTTTACCATCACTTTTTTTTTATGACTTTTTTAACTATAATTTTGTAATATTAAATTTTATAAGTAAATATTAAATTAATCTTTTAATAAATTTCTGAATATATTTATTTATAAAAAAATATTATATTTGGATCAACTCTCCGCTATAAACTATTATGAACTAATAGGTATCAATTTTTTTAAAATTCAAAATAGTTACAAAGCTTTGTAAGCGAAATCATCCACGATTTTAGAACTGTTATAAATATTATATTAATCTTTTAGTAAAAGTTTTAAATTTATATATTTGTAAGAAATTTGTAAGAAAGACACTTGAACCATCGCTTAAAGTTATTCATTTTAATAATAAATAAAAGTTAGCTATAAAGTTTTAAATGAAAAGGAAATTATTTAGTAGTTCTAATTCCTCCCAACTACTTAGATATATTTTTTATTAAGTAGTTTAGAGATATTAGGACTATTAAATTATTTTTTATAGAATTTATTCTTTTATAATGAATTTTAATTTATTATTAAAAAAATTATTTAAGTAAGGGTATGAGTGTCTTTGTACAATGAGGAACAAACACTTAAAAGATTCACTCTTTTTTATATATAGTATATACATATAAATATAAATATAGATATAGATATAGTAATACGACATCATCAAAATATATATATATATTGATTTTTAATAATCTTTGATTGTACAGCTTAAGATATTCGCATTAGAACATTGGGTAAATTGTACATAATGAGAATCAATTTTTGATTTTTGATATAAAAAAATTTAGATGACTTCAACTCCGATCACCGTAATCAGCACATGCTCTTAGAGATGTTGTCCATCAACACAACAACAATATTAGCGAAGGAAATCAAACATATAACTATCTTACTAAAAGTGACACCTCCTTACTAACCGAACAAACATGCGTTCACACAATTGTATCATTGCCGGTATAGTGTTTGATGAATCATCGCGAAAGGATGCATAAGCCTTGCGTAGAAAGAATTAGAAACCCTAATCATTTCCCATAGATAACAAAGTGGAGTTTTACATTTTTCGCTAGGGTGCAAATGAGTCAAGTTTGAGCACGAGCTCGGTGAGTTAGAAAAAATAGACTCGAGCTCAAGCTCGATTAGCACGAGTCGAGCTCACAAGCTGGTGCTCAATTAATTTTTTTTTTAGAAAATATATGGATTTTAAAAAAATATATGAACTATTGTAGCATCTAAAATACATTATTCAAAAATCTAAATTAGAACCAGGGAAAAATATTCACAAGAATACCAAAAAGAAGCAATACAACGAAAAAATTGGCAGCTTTAACAAAAAATCATTCGACCCAATTATTTAATGAAAAGTAACCGAAGTTCCACACCATCTTTTAAACTAGTATCAACAAATTCATATACATAAGATTAAATATTTATACGAAAAAATTATCAATACATACTAAATTATTGATTAAGCTTGTTTTAGATAATATAAACCAAAATGCCATATTCAGTGTCATCTAAAACTAAAATATGGTATATTGATTAACAATTCTAATATATGGTGAATTTTAAAATAAATAAATTTTGTTGTAGTGGATATTAAAATTATAATGATAAAATTCATATGAATTATATTAAATATTTATTTACAAAATATAATCATAATGTATTAAATTATTGATTAAGCTTATTTTTAGATAATATAAACTAAAATACCATAATTTAATATCATCTAAAACTAAAATCTGATATATTGACTAATAATTCTAATATATAGTGAATAATTGCACTTTATTGTACTGGACATGAAATTATAACAATAAAACTTATCAAAACCAACTAATTTGTTGATTAAACTTGTTTTTTAGATAATATAAACCAAAATACTGTATTTTAATATCATTTGAAACTAAAATATTAACTAATAATTCTAATTTATGATGAATTTTAAATATTTATTTACAAAAAAAACTATCATAACTTACTAAATTGTTACTTAAACTTGTTTTTAAACAATATAAATAAAAATACCATAATTTATTATTATATAAAATTAAAATAAGAGAAAAATTAACTAATAATTTTAATAGATAGTGAATTTTGAATATGAACTTGATATAATATTACATATGTATTTAAATAATATTTATAAATAAAAAAAATTAAAAAAAAAAAGAAAGGAAAATGTGCTCACAAGCTCACGAATGTAAAGAATCTAGCTCGAGCTTGAATGCGTGAGCCAACTTGACGCAACCTTATTCTCCAGCTCGAGCTTGAATGCGTGAGCCAACAAGACTCATGTTGCAGCCTTATTCTCCAGCTCGAGCTTGAATGCGTGAGCCGACAAGACTCATGTTGCAGCCTTATTCTCCGCCGCTCAAACCTCGGAAACCCTCGTCTAGCGTGAGACCTCTCTGAGCCGACCCCTACCTCAGGCGTTTATAAACGGGACTTGTGGGCATCAGTAGAATATTGCTATGATTCAATATCTTACCATGATGTAATAGAAAAACCATAGGGCAGTTTCAGGGTTTTCAGGCTCCAACTCCATTGGACAAGACATTGAGACGTAACAAGAACTATTCTCAGAAGGGACATCTTGCCCAACCAAAATACACTCGAACCAATATCTTTCAACAAGATTAACATAATTGCATGGTGATCATGCCGAAAATGTAGTAAGACAACCTCAGATTTCAAGAACACACAACTCAAACTAATACCGAGATGTTCACAGAGCATCTCAACACGATCAAAGGAGGAGAGCAGTTCAAACAATGCATAAATACAAACACACAACTCAAACTAATACCGAGATGTTCACAGAGCATCTCAACAGGATCAAAGGAGGAGAGCAGTTCAAACAATGCATAAATACACGCGGTCTTTTGAGTCTTTTTGTCTTTCCGTTCTGCACATGCATTTCACAAATACTAAACTACACAAGAAAAATAGGGAAAACCACCGCAACACCAGCAACTAATATCGCACCCTAAGCCTTCTTCGATTAAGAAACGGGTTCCATCTCATCTCCATGTGCAGATCAGTCGCATAGTCAACAAAATCCCACAATCTGCACTTCAAACATTAGTCACACTCACATTATCAAACAGAAAAAGATTTACAGCAAATACAACACTAACGGGGGAGGGGGAGAATAAACAGACAATAGAATGGCAAAGCTGCAAACCAATAGAAAACGATACACGCCTACTGAAGTCCCGGAATTTGTCTCTCCATTAGCTTCCACTACCTGTTGAAGATTTTCAAACAAGCACACATCACCGTAAATAATGAATATTTCATCACCAAGATTGACTTCAAGGTTCAAGACCTTTTATTGTGTGATGAAGGTCTAATTTTTACAACTAGAAGCTTAATTAAGAACAGAACATCTATCAGTAGCATATAGATCTGAAGTATAGCTGTTAATTGATAAAAAAATATGATGCTCACACTTGAGGAGGCTTTCGGCAAATGGAAATGCAACAGGAGAATATCCCTCAAAACTGTCAGATAGAGCAAGTGTGTGGAAACTATTTTCAGCCATGTCAAAGACGAGGTAGCAGAAGGAGTCATCTGCAAGTCTAATTATCAAGAATATCTCGTTATCTCGAGCAGCTACGGAGTTGAAACTGTGGATATCCATCAGTTCCATTTCTGCTTTAGCTCTGAGGCACCATTTATGATTTTTGAATTTATATACTTCCAGATAAGGTTGAGGATCTTCATGCTGGCTCGCTGTGTAAGAATCTGGATAATCCATTAGCACTACTGATAAGCAGCCCTCAAATTCTATCAAGAAACTCCATTGGTGCAGCAGTGTGGGCAATTCGATTTCTGTAAAATTGTCGTTCATATCAACTGAAAGGATACGAAGGGGAGTTCCAGGATCATCTTCTGACCACACAAACCAGTACAATGATCCGGCTACACTAGCATAATAAGGGGGGAATGGGTGGAATGGATTATGATCAGGACGTTCCACATCCTCAGAGATCCTTCTCCATGCTGTAGAACTAGAGGTATATACCTCGCACTTATACTTAACATCCTCATCTTCAGATGGCTCTGAGAAGAACCGAAATGCTTTAAATTCGTTGCTTTTGGGGTCGAAAGCAATCCCGACTGATGGAACTATGAGTGATGGACTGCCTCGCGGAAGTAGTAAAGTGTCCTGAGTGATAGGATTAAAAATGCGAACATTCACTTCATTCAGATCGTCATCTTCATCCACACTGCATATCAGACCATTCATGAAACAGAACATCTCAGGTGAACAGATGTTTTCAAAACCAGAAAGAGGGAGAGTTTGACTAATTTTTCCATTTTCCTCCATCAAAGACAGATGAGTGATTATATCTGTGTCTTCGGGATAAGGACATATAATATATTTCAGTTTTCTCCTTGACCAGGTTAACTGCAAGACAGGAAATTGTGGTTCAGATATCAATTTTAGCCAGTGTTTGGCAACAGATTTGCATGCTACCACAGTTTTCACAGGAAGTCGAGCTAGAATGTTGATCAAGACTTCTTCAATGTATCCAATTTCGGCTGCATTGTCAAATTGAAGGCATTTACGATCATTTCCAATCTCAGACATGATAAAGCTTCTAGCCTGAGGAGAGCTGATTTGCTGATATAGAGTCAATCTTCTCTACCAGATGTTGAGAGAGTCAGTCTTTTGTACTGGATCACCGACTTACTTTTCTGCATGGGAGATTGTTCTGTTAATGAAGAATATAGAAATATAACCAAAAAGCTAACACATGGTTTTTTTCCTTTTATCATTTTTCTCTCTCAATCTTTCCAGAACTCTGTAAACATCCATCATTTGTGGAACTAGTCTGGAATATTAAATTGTCAAAATCAAGCCAAAAATAATTCTGAGAAAAAATTATGATAACTTATCACCAATTCTCAACTACATACTGAGTCGATAAGTCACGAGTGAAATTCTGAGTATGTTGAAAAATTAGAACGCTGGAAGTCCTCAGAAACACAGATGGGTTTATAAAAGAAGAAGGATTGTACATTGAGCTATAAGTTATTAATGCTATGGCAAAATGCCTGAGGAAACAATGGCAGAACATAATTTGGATATAAAAATATGCCCTGATGAAAAGGTTTTAAATTTCATATGAATATGTATAATATACTAACCAAAATGAAGCCAATCTAGCACCCAGATACAGTAGTTACCAAGTTCAGTTTCTAAAGCTCAAAAAAACAACCAAAACTAAACCAGTATAACTACAACAAGGGAGGATTTCACATTAGCCAAAATTATAGAAAGATGTAGTTGAACAATCACAACATATAAGCAGAGTTTTGTGGTTTGTGTTATAAAGCAATGCAAACAGATGTACCAAATTTATCCAAAGAGCTGTTAATGGTATTAATTATTTTGACAAAAATAAAGCTCCGGCATCTAATAAAGTTTATCTTACAATAATTGCATATTGCAAGTAGAGATTTTAGAATATTATATAGCATCGGAAAGAAAATTAAAGAAAAAGAAAAATTACTTGCACCGAACCACTTTTGGCAATCGACTGAAATATAGACGAGATACTTCTTCAGAAAGAATATTAAATGGAAACTCAAAATAAGATGTCATAGCTTGCATCATTAGTGAGGCAAATGTAAATAGAACTAAAATTATGTCAGGATTTTAACAAAACAAGCTTTGTATTTATCAACTATAACAAAAACAAATGTCTAAAAAACTATTTTCCAGAATAAAGATTGCATATGAACCATGTAGTATTTGGCAGAGTGGACTTGAAGAGAAATCCAAGATCAAATCCATAGCAGAACAACAATTAAATCAAGGAAACTGAAAAGATAAAAGCCACAAGAAGATGAAGACAGCAGGCATGAAAATGTACATAATTCTTGTGAAACTTGGCCTATGAAAACGTACTTACCGTCTAACAAAAATCAAACAAAAAACATCTGCATTTTCTTTCTTCTTCGATGGATTGAGTCATGAATCATAAATGACCAGCAGGTATAGAAGGAAGGCCTATATGTCTAGATCTTGCCTCAAGGAAAAGGTTTGAAACATAAACGTAAATAGATTCTTTTATCCTCAGTAATCTTCTTTTGGGAGTTGTAACGCCTCTTTTTCTAACTTGCGGAGAGGGCTCAGGGGTACATGCAATTAAGTTGGTCAACACGTGGTCTTGTAGTGGACACATGTCTTGACCCCCGCATGCAAATCATTCATTTGTTTGATTGCTTCTGATTAAGCTTTTTCATGATTATTTAGAGGGCATTTGGCTAAGCTTACTTATAAGATCTTATAAATGCATATATAAGATGTTAAATCTCATTTAAAAATAACCTATTCAAATGTTTGGATAAAATAAGATAGTGAAGTTTATGAAATGTTAACAATGGAAAGTATGTAATCAGTTTAAAGGAATACGAATAACTTGGTAAGATTTTGAAAAATAAGTTGGAAAAGCTCTTCTTGTAAAGGAGTTTATAAACTCCCAATGCCCTATTTTTGGATCTTATAAGCTCATTTATTAAAAAATTAAACTAACGTTTTGCAACATATTATAAGCTCTCAAAGCATTTTATAAGATGTTTCAAGAAGCTCATAACTCACCAAAGCACCCTCTTAATATGGTTATATGCCGCCTTCTTTTTCTCCCCTTTGGCTTTCTCTAGAGCATATTGTGATGAAGCATATTGAATTGTGTACATGATGATAAATAAAGGAAAGAAGAGGTTATTGTTCAACCATCTAAGTGAAAGTTTCTCCAAAGATAGTACTTGGGATTAATTTGTCCAAACTTAGAAGCTAATATTGATTTTCTCATGCGAGGTCAAGAAGTATCATAATACTTTCTTGCCACTATAAACGAGAAAGCTAGATTACAACTATGACAAGTAACCTAGAATTGGATATTTCATCAAATGCTTATAAATAATGCCTAATACCGTACGGTAGCTCCGTCTAGTGTAATCATCCACATAAAAAGGGAGAATTCAGTCTCATTCCGAACAATGTTTCTCTCTATTGTAGGCCATTTCTTTTTCTCAGGACATATGGAATGTAGGTAAGAAACATTACTCCAACAAGAACAGATCAATCACATTTCCGATTAATGCACTTGCAAAGAAAGAACCTCAAAATATGAGTTCTTACCATGATTCCTGCTTCCTCTGCAACCAATATGCTTTCAATGAGGTATACTATGAAACGCGTAGTAAGAAGGCTGTCATCAATAAGTACAAACACTTTTTAAACTCAGATCTTCAATTGGTGCTCCTAGAGACAAGCATTATGCTACATAAAACAATATCGCAAACCAATCCAGCATTACTCTGAAGACATAAGAAAGAATGACTAGGAACAAATCCAAATAAAACCATAAGACAAAAAAGTTCTGAGGCATTAATAGGAAAAGTCCTTGATGAGAAGATAAATTCCAAGCAAACTCACAGTGTTAGAGGAAAGCACCAAAGACAAGGGGAATGAAGCTTCCTCAGCATCCACCATCTGTTAACTATATGACTGCCCCAGAAACACTTACTGTTACCACCTTAAGCACTGTCTTTTACTAAAGTAAATAAGAAACATATGCCATGGCCTTCTCTATGTATCTGAAACCAATTGCAATCCTTGCAAAACTAGTGGAACCCTTGGGCCATTAGTTATGTTATCCTTTCATTATGTTACTATATTGATTGACAAAGAAAGCAAATTACAAGGTGCTGGTACGCATATGAGCAGGGTTGCTCTTTTAGAAGACATACCACCCAATTTCATGGCATAAGCATGAGTAGAAACTCCTAAGTAATTTCTTCAAATATTACAAACTATAGTATGCCATGCCTTTAAAACGTTAAGATTCAAAAAACTAGTACGAAAACAATTAACAATACATCTTATTTCCCATTCTATGTACATTAAGTAGAGACTAGCAAGCCTATGGCCAAAGGACTCAAGGGTGCAGCATCTGGAGCAATATATAACATTTATGTGGCATTTCTAATATGCTGCTGATGAACCCAGTTTCAAATTCGAATTTTCAAAATTTCAGTTGTTAAAATAGGTATGTGGATAGGCAACCATGAAATCAACCTGAAGTTGCAGAACACATAAAGCAGCCATGCAACCTGAATTGGATTTTGGAGAAGGCAGCACCAAACAACAATATTAATGGTTGTTCTTCACAAAAGATAGTTCAGTTGATGTGAAGATATAAAAATAAGCATAACATATGCAATATTGCAATTCAGCCATTGGTAAACCTCACAAAGTAAATCAAGATACTGCGTCTGCACGTCTGTAAGATTACTTTGCTTCTTTCTATCAGATGTTCAGTAAGCCAATTTGAGTAACTTCTGCCAAATACGAGAAAAAAATGGAAGTTTCCTTTCTATTGGAGTTTCCAGAGCCATATTCTGCCCCACATGCTCCTCATAACACTGATGTTTGTAAGTCATTACATTACCATTAGCTCTAGATGATGAACTAAGATTTAACAATGTTGTTAGGTGATATACTTCGATCACTAACAGGCATATTCTGTACATGCTCAAGAAGTGTTGTGAGTTGTCCATGAACGAAATCAAAACGTTCTTTTGAGATGAATGATTCTGAAAGTAAAGTTGCAGTAAGTGAGTGAAAGGCTTGAGAGCACTCATTGTTGCCGTTTGCAATGATTTGATCATCCAAAGGAATTAAGGAACTCTCCATTCGCCATCTCAGCAGAAAATACTTTTCTGGAATTTGAAAGTAGTTCTTTACAACAAGCACGCGGAGCGAATGTCTGCATAATATGCCAGAATGTTCAAATTCTTTACACGAACAATGGAGCTGCTCATCATCTGGAATCCAAATGACAAGACACTCCCTTTCCATTTTTTTATAATGCCTCACAAGATATGAGCCATTAGCCATTTCTGTTGTTGCACATTGCAGGGACAGGACAATTTCTTGCTGCAAGGCACTAAATGCAAATGGTGTAAGAACAGTCCGTGCATGTTCTTCCAGAGGGAGGCATGTCTTTATGGGCAAATACAGAAGTTCTTTCCTATTCTCACTCCCAAAGCTTGCAGCAGTACCAACCTGCTAGAGTTTAACAAACAAAGTTAATAAGTGAGCGAGAGGAGGATTGAAGGTTTCGGTAAGTGGAGTCAAGGAAAAACCTGTTTGAAAAAGCACTTCAACGAAGATTGCGGGCTCAGAATATTCTTCAAGAAGGTCTCCACTAATTTGGAATACTCGGGAGTCATAGCACGGGCCAAGAAGAAATTACGAGTATAGCAAAATGGCCAAGATGTTCGATAAGAGAAAAGAAGAGAGAGGTGCTTATCTGAACCAATTCCAAACTGAGCAACAAGGTGGTTCCACTGATGCTCAAAATCCTCCACATTTTCTAGATGACACAACATATCAAATTCAGATTTAAAGCGTGAATATTGCATGCCAAGTTGGACAGAGAACCAGCTGGACATTTTGGAGAGGACTTTCCATATACAGATAATTTGTTTAGTGTTGGGCATTTCAATCGCGAGGGCATCTCTGAGACCTGAATCCATATCTGTAACAACAACCTGTGGGTGCCTTCCTCTCATAAATCTAACAAAAACCTGAAGAAGAGCGATAAAATCACAGGTTTGAGTCAATTCCGAAATTATATGCATTATTATCGAAAGGCTAGCACTTGCATACCTGTAAGGCCCAAGAAAAAGACTTGGGTGTCTCATCTTGAAGTAGAGTGCACCCAAAGAAAATTGGTTGGCCATGATTGTCAATACCAAACCACATGCCGAGGATCATACCATAGGTGATAGAACGGTAAGAGGTGTCAATGGTAACAACATCCCCAAAGAGTGAAAATGCACGGATGGCATCTCCATACGTCCACGCAATGTTTTCGACTTTTCCATTGCCATCTGTTGTGAAATTATAGACAAATCCCTCATCCCTCGCTGCTGCCGCTTTGCATGCCTCAAGAAGTTCCAGCATATCATTGTCACGTTTCATAGTTAGCACAGTATCATTTTCTTGAACAGTTTTCTTACATGATCTAACAAAATTCCTAACATCTTTTTCTATAAAGGGTAAATTCCCAGGTTGTACCCCCTTTTCCAATTCAAGCACCTTCACAATCCGATTAACAGGGAAACCAGCTCTCGAAAGAAGAAGGATACGTTCCTGATCAGCCTCTTCAATTTTCCTATAGGCAGGAAGTAGGCGGACTTGATCGTCTTCCAATAATTCATGGTTGTGAACATTACTAAACTGAGAGATATACCACTGGGGCACACCATCAACAATCTCTTTAGTCAAGTACAACTTCGCATCACATCCACATCGTACTGATTTCCTATCCCTGGGGTGCTCCACATTGGCCTTCTTCCTTGGCTGATTAAACCCAGACCGGTAACAAACAAAATCCCTTCTATAAACACCTAAATTTTGGCTTTCAGTCGAACGTGCTTTCCTAATAGAAAACCCATTCTTCCTTGCAAAGTTGTTATAGTATTCAAATGCTTCATCATCACTTTTAAATATCTGACCTACATATGGAGTAAAAATAACTTCTTGTGACAACGGCGATGATGATGAAAGTTCACTCTTTACTGATTGAGATGCCACTGTGCTTTGATCATCTCCATCATACTTAATGTAGCACTTCCAATCTCCACAAGGGCACTGCTGCCGTCTAATCCAAATGTTATGCAGTGGCTTCACGGCCATCAAAATCCAATACAAAAATTTGCCGCAATGCGCAAGCTTCCAAGCCCACGTCACGCCTTTTCACTTTCAATCAGTCAAGTTAACATAGCAAACTTCACGACCTTCAAAAGGTAAAATGCGAGTTGTACCAGCTTGCTAAACAAAAAAGTTTTTACTTCAACAATTCAATAGCTCTGTTTCACTAATATAAACAAAAACAGGTGCCCAGTTCATCAAACAGGATACTAACAACCAACCAACCCCACACCCTCCACTGCAACAGAAAAAGATTTCTTCATTCAGTAAACTACAAAGAAGGAGAAACTCACTACTTCCTGGACAAGGAAAGTAAATAATGCTTCGAAACACTATACACTCCATAGGTATTCTAACTGGGTGAATTAAGATTGAAAATTCGGCATAACAGAACCAAATTGTGAGGCTAAAAGTAGCAAGAATGACTGATCAAATACTATTAATTACCTGAATTTGTTATGTTTCCATAAACCCTCCAAGAATCCCTCGCATTTTCTTATCCTTTCTTCCCACGCGCAATCGAATCAGCTTTAGTTTTTCACAAACCTTCAATCTTTCTGCAAAAGTTGCTGTCAACTCTGAAGTCAATGGATTACGAGTACCACAATAGCCCACATAAAAAAGAAAGTAAATAATGGGCCTTGAAGTACGCAACCCATTGGATTCAACCAATCCAATTGAATCTCTATGCCCTAAAAGCAGTAATTCGGCTTCTACATAATGTTTCTCGAAAAAAAAACTGTCCTGCTTCAGGATACGGAAGCGAATGAAAAATGTAGAACATAATACAGATCGGATACTTTGACTAGATATTGGGTGTGCAATTCCCAATCCAATCTAATCCAACCGAATTGGTAATTCAGTTAATTGAAAATTTGGTATGTGGAAATGATGTATCGAATATCAAATTCAATTAGTTGATTTGGGTCACTCGGAACCAAACTAACCAAATGTTAAAAAGAAATATCTGATAATATATTTATTAATATATATGTATATTTAATAAAATTATAATAGATATATTTATAAAATTATAATATAAAAATATACAGTTAAAATTCAGTAATTTGGTCAATTTGTTATACCACATTACAAATATATCTATATTAATATATAAGAAAAGACCTTTTGCTCTCACAAACGACAGAATAGCACACACTAATTTTATTGTTATGCCGATAATACTCCTAAGTTGATTTTTTTTTTTTTGTTGCTTTTTTTTATTTTTTTTAAAAATATAATGTGTTGGTTATATATATATTTATTCATAATATATTTTAAAATATAAAATATTATTTATTATATACATGTAAAAATAACTTGACATAATGGCTAGTTTATGTATAAAAGAAACGAGCAAATAGTTGCAACAAACTATAAAGAAGCAAATATTGCAAAGTGGTTCTTAAAAACAATGCATCTGTCAGCCATGTTAGATATGCAAATTACATGACTGGCTAGTGTCGACAATCGCGTAACATATATCTGCAAAATCAATCATAGTGTATGGTTTCTTTTTCTTTTTTTCAGTATTTTGTTGTGTTTTGTGGAGATAAATAGAAAAAAATAAATATAAATAAGTATATTTTGGAGATAGAGTATATGTTTGAATTTATTTTCAGGAGTAATTTTAATATAGTTTAAAATAGTACAAAATGCATAAAACCATCCTGTGTTTTAAAAAGTTTGCAAAAAAAAACCCCCTATTTTCAGAATAGGCTAAAAGCTTCCATGTGTTTTGTAAAACTCAACTCAATCGTCCCTCTCAGTTAAATCCAACTAACGGTGTTAATTTTTTAGAAAATAACCGTTAGATCATTACTTAATATATATTATTTCTTATTTAATGACCCTTAGATCTTTTTTGATCAAATATTGATTGTTAGATTTAATCAATTAATCTCAATCGTTAGATTTAAAAAAAAATAAAAGGTCTAGATTCAATAAATTATTTAACTTATATTATATATAAGTAATTTAAAATTTAAAAAATATATTATTATTATATTAAAAGAAAAAACTAAGTACCTCACCCGACCCTTACCCACTGTTGCCCCCCCCCCTCCCCCACCACCACCCGCACCCCCTTACCCCCACCCAATGGGATTTTGTTAAAATCCTCATATTTCCGTAAAATTTTTATCAAATTGAGTGAGGCCGATCTCGTTAGAACCCTTTTGAAGAGACGATTCTAATGGTAGTAGTCTGAGACTGAGATTCAACCGAACGAAGACGAATCGACGGCAAACATGTTCAGCGGTCGTTGCTTGAGCCCACTCTCTATGATTGCGAAAACTCAAATTGAAGGTATGGAAATGTTCATTTTGAAAAGAAGATTCGAATGGTACCATTATCCATCGGAAATTCATCTGGACGGCACCGAAAAGTTAACATTCCAGCAAAAAAGGGGCGAAATTGCAGTTTTTCTTTATTTTTAATTTTTTTAATTAATTTTTAATTATATTAATTAAAATATATTTTAGTTAATTAAGAATATTTTAATAATTATAATAATTAAATATTTTTGGCTAATTAATAATAATTATTGTAATTAAATATATATTTTAATTAATTAAAAATAATTTTAGATTTAATCATTAACAATTATAAAATTATTTGAATTTAAATATAATTTAATCTAAAATTTTTAATTATATTAATTAAAATATATTTTAGTTAATTAAGAATATTTTAATAATTATAATAATTAAATATTTTTGGCTAATTAAATAAATTAAATATAATTTAATATTTCAATTTAAATTTAATATGATAAAATTTTATACTTATTTTTTAGAGTGAGAAATGGCAAAAGGAAGACACAAAACAAGCTAAAAAGCCTTTGTATGTTATATAGATCCATAGAGGGGTATTTTAATCCAAAGTGTCATTAAATATGAACCTAAACAGCAGAAATGACTACCAGACGCAGCAGACGCGCGTCTCCTCCACTTCCCGTTAGTTGCTAACAGAATGAGGGTTTTTTGCTAACTAAAACACAGGAGGAGGTTTTTAGCCTATTCTGAAAATAGGGGGGTGTTTTTTGCATACTTTTTAAAACATAGGGGAGTTTCATGCATTTTGTCCTATAGAATAAGTGGTGTATATTTGATGTTGTGTTTTGGAAAATAAAAATCATTATTTATTGTCAAATCATTTCTTTTTTATATATATTTATATATACACACATATATATTATTTTATTTATGAGTGGATTAAATTAAATAGTATTTTTTAATTATATTTGTATGAAAAAAAATTACATTTTCATTTAAATAATAATTATATAGATAATAAATAATGCAATGCACTCTAGTAATAGTTTAATAATATTTTTGTTAGACGTTCTATTCGAAGTGATAAATTTAGATAGATTATTCAAATAAGTAAATATTTGAATTAACTATGTAATAGTAGTATATTATTTTGTATTTTTAAAATTTCTTAGTTATTCCATTCAAGTAGAA
The DNA here is from genome assembly GCF_026168435.1 of Sesamum indicum. Classification (NCBI taxonomy): domain Eukaryota; kingdom Viridiplantae; phylum Streptophyta; class Magnoliopsida; order Lamiales; family Pedaliaceae; genus Sesamum; species Sesamum indicum. The sequence goes on from NC_142668.1 coordinate 5,370,180, forward strand.
AAATATTGAGTACAAAATATTTAAATAGATAAAATTAAATAATGTATATTTAAAAATTAAATACACATCAAAGAAAAAAATTGTATACATTTAACATGTAAATCAAGCCCTCCAATTCATCCTCCATTTTTATTAATTCTCAAGATCCACAAAACAAAACCCCAATATTAATTAATTAAAAGTTATAATTATATAATACGGCAGTTCATAAAAATAGTACTAGATTAATAGGAGTTGTCCAATTAAAATACTTCATATGATATAGCAAGCACAAACTCATTTTCCCATTAGTTTTATAATTGAAATATGACAACAATTTGTTGGCTCACATATTTTACAAATATCCATTATATGCCTATGTACCGTCGTGTCAAAGTGATGGTTGTCCATATGGTCGTTGCGATCGCGCTTCACTATCTCCCTCACTATGAGTTTAACCTCATGGTCAGACTAAATGTCAAAATGATGAATGTAGTCTGTCCATGATTTAATATCACCAACTGTCGACCCTATGACCAGACTTTGGCATGGTGCTAATGAAATGCTACGCTCTAATCATGGGCCATCATCCCCTCGAGCTACCTAGTCCACTACATCCCAATAGCCAATATGGGTAAGCGTTTGTGCCTTTGGTGCGGTGGAATCTGAATGACAATTGTTAAGTTGCATCCATCATATTAGAAATAACATTACATAACGTCACCTCTGCTCACCATCTCCCTAAGCAGATGGTAGCATCTAAGAGTGTGTTTGGAAAGGTAATGAGATCTCAGTTCTTTTGCTTGTGATATTGCCCCGCTTTTATGACAAAACATAACTATCAGTAAGGCAATGCTAGGCACTACACCCAACTCTTGGATGTAGTTTTTCATCCAAACCGCTTCCTTAGCTGCTTTTGAATCTGCTATATATTCAGTTTCCATTGTGGAATTCACTGTGGCAGCTTGCTTAGAACTTTTCCAAGTCACCGTACCACCATTTAACTTGAATCCAAAACCTGATTGAAACTTGGCATCATCATCGTCCGACTGGAAGCTAGCGTTGTTGTAACATTCCAGTATCAATTCTCCACCACCGCAGAACAAGAACATATCCTTAGTCTTTTTCAGGTACTTAAGTATGGTCTTGACCCACTCCAATGTGCTTCACCAGCACACGCCTGATATCTGCTCGTTACGCTCAAAGCGTATGCGACATCGGGCCTAGTGCATTGGACAACATACTGAATACTGGCTACAGCTGAAGCATAGGGGATGTCCGACATCGGTTAAAGTTCCTCATCAGTCTTGGGAGACTATTTTTTGGACATCTTAATCCCATGCCTCATTGAAAGGAATCCTCGTTGTGAGTTATTTATGTTGAATCTCTTCAAGACTTTCTCAATGTACGAGGATTGGGTTAATCCCAACATCTTTTTAGATTTATCCCTATAGATCTTTATGCCAAAGATGTAGGAAGTCTCACTCATATCCTTCATGGAAAATTGAATGGACAACCATGCTTTTATATTTTCCAATATCTTGACTTCATTCCCAATGAGCAAGATATCGTCAGCATAAAGTACAAAGAATGTAACTGAACTCCCATTAATCTTCTTGTATACACAAGGATCATATTTATTTTTTATGAAATCATATCCCCGTATGACTTCATCAAAACATGTGTTCCAGCTTTGGAAAGCTTGTTTGAGGCTATAGATGGACCTTTGGAGACGATAGGCTTCTTCTCCAGTGAGGTGAAACCTTCCGGTTGATCTATATAGATCTCTTCCTCAACGAATCCATTTAGGAAGGCCATTTTTACGTCCATTTGTCATATCTCATACTCATACCAAGCTTTTATGGCGAGCAGTATCCAAATGGACTTGGCCTACCACGAGCAAATAGGTTTTTCCAAAAATCGGCCTGGGTCGTTGAGTATATCCTTTCGCCATGAGCTAACCTTAAAGGCGGTAACCTCCTCGTTAGCTCCAAGCTTACATTTGTAGATCCATTTGCAACCAATTCCTTAACGCCTTTAGGCAGGTCCACGAGAGTCCAAACTTGATATGAACCTATCGAGTCCATTTCGAATTTTATGACCTCAAGCCACTTATCCGAGTAGATGTCAGACATCACTTCTCCCTACGTTCTTGGATCACCGTCCATTGGCTGGTCGAGCCTAAGAATCCATACCTATGAGGAGGTTGGGATATTCTGGTTGACCTATGGAGAACTGGAGCACTAATGCTGGGAACCATAGGCATAGATGGTATTGCATTATCTTGACGAGGTATCTCACTTGACTTTTTCAAGTAGTTCCTCATCACGTCGGCTATCATAGAAAAACCCTTTTTCAAGAATATTGCGTTCCTTGAGATAAAGTCCTTTTGTTCCGATGGGTCATAAAAATAATACCCTGCAGTTTCTTTCCAATAACTGACACACCTGCATAGACTAGATCTTGATTCTAATTTGTCTCCCACTAGCCTCTTGACGTATGCGGGGCTACCCCACACTCACAAGTACTTGTAGGAGGCAGGTCTGCCATGCCATATCTCATACAGCATTTGGGGCATGGCTTTAGACGGCGCCATGTTGAGCAACTTAGCTGTTGTATCAAGAGCGTATCCCAAAAGGATAGGGGAATTCGGTAAAACTTATCATGGACCGAACCATGTCCATTGAAAGAGAATTTCATTCTCTTTTAGGTAATCCATAAATTCACCACTTAAATATTCCCCACCTCGATCTAATCGAAGGGCTTTGATCTTACGACTTGTTTGATTCTCTACTTCAAGTCTGAATTCCTTAAACCTTCCAAATACTTTAGACTTGTACCTCATAAGGTAGATATAATCGTAGTATGAGTGATCATCGGTAAAGGTTATGAAGTACTAGTACCCTCCTTTAGCCAGAGTATTTAGTGGTCCACAAAAGTCCAATAAACCAGTGGCAAGCATACTTTGTCCAACAAAAGGTTTCTTGGTCATTTTTCCTTTTAGATAGGATTCGTAAGTTGATAGTTTGTCCAAGTCATCTACCTCTAGACTTCTTGATTCTACCAACTTCTTCATCCTTTCTGTGGATATATGACCCAACCTCATACGCCAAATTTGTGCATTTTCATGATTATCTAATTTTCGTTTGTGTTGGGCAGTCATAATCCAATTTGACTATTGAAGAATATAAAAACTGTTCGTTAATGTACCAAGCACATGAAGATTATCATCAATCATCAAATAAAAATTATTTTTATTGATCTTAAACGCATAACCATCATTGTCTAAAATAGGAATGAAAATAATATTTTTGATCATGCTCAATACATAGTAACAGTTCTTTAATTCTATCCAAATATGATCACTAATAGCTAGGTTGAGAGATCCCACAGCTTCCGCAGCAACAATCTTGTCATCACTGAGCCTTAGGACCATCGTGTCCTTACATAGCCTTCTACTTCTCTCCAGCACCTGCAAGTCATTGCAGATGTGAGCTCCACAACCGGTATCTAATATCCAAGAAGTAGAATTAGTTATCAGATTTACTTCAATCACAAACGTACCTGGGTTGCAAAGGAGTTGTGGGCACTCCCTCTTCTAATGCCCTTTTCCACGACAATGAATGCAAACATCATTTGCCCTCTACCATAGTGAACCGCCATTCTTCCCTTTCCCTTTTCCATTTCCCACGGGAGCAATAGGGGTAACTGGAGCGCTAGCCGTGGCTGCGATGGCCTTCCCTTTTTCCTTCTTCCTCTTCCAGCGTCCAACCCTCTTGCCTTTTACCTTGGAGGTCGAAGCATCTTCTATCAATACTGCAGGCGCAGACTTGTGGGTTGTTGCCCCATATTGGACTAGCATGTTGATTAACTCATGAATAGACTTCTCAAGTCCATTCATGTTGTAGTTAATGATGAATGGGTCATAAAAGGGAGGAAGTGACTGGAGGATCACATTGATGTACGTGTCATTATCAAGCCCAACTTTCAGGTCTTCAAGCTTCTCCACGAGGGATAGCATCTTGACCCCATGACTTTGCACAGAGGATCCTTCAATCATTTTTGTCCCAAAAAATGCTTTAGTAGCGGCATATCTAATATGGCTATCAAGAATCGCATAAACTTCCTTCATGCAAAGCATTATCGAGGGAACGTCTTCCAACCTATCATATTGCCTTTGGATGTCATTGGTCATTGAAGTAATATGATGTTGCGGACCTTCCGGTTGTCCTCATGCCTCTTTTCGAACGTTACACGTTCTTTGGGTGAGGACCCTTCTAGCAAGGTCACTAGGAGCAACTTGTCCAAGATATAGCCTTGGTTCTCGAAATCTAGGATAATCCTTAGATTTTGCAGCCAGTCATTGTAGTTCGTGCAATTGAATTTATTAGTCTCAATTATCAAGTTTGAGGGGTTCTTAGACATTATTCTATATGATAGAATAAAAAACAGAAATTAGCAGACAATAGTAATACTATTGACAAGTTCAAGACATAGTTTTTAGTCTTTAACTCTCCCACTATATATACGAAACCCCACCACTCTCAAGTGGAATTTTGGGAAACCAATTCTTAGTAGGCTTGGGATCCACAAGAACAGTTTACCATGCACCGCTTTTACGATTCACATGGAAAAGCCTTGTGGGAGGCAACTGATGCCATTCTTATTCTATGAGATTCCCAAGAGATTTTTGCCTCACCTCTTGACATGATCCCGAGGACTCTAAGTCAATCATGTTACTCAGTGTTAGGCCCGACATATCAACCAAATTATACTTCAGTCGTCGCCCGCACAACTCGTGAGACAGGGAAACGCTGAACGTGCTCTTTGTTCACAATAATGGTGCAGCTTTCCTATATTCCATGTGTGCCATGACTTGTGAGACCACACTTGGGTAGTGATAGCTTCCTCACTACCTTGCTGAGGATGGAAGGCTCGGACTGATCAAGACAATTTTGATCTAAGTCTATTTTGGGCCTAATATTTAACTTGGTCCAACCAAGTGAGGAGTTGGTGTTTGAGTTGTTTGATCGGGACCTCATCACATAATTATGTTGCACGCATAATATCAACTGCTAAAGCAATAAATCACCACATGGAACGTAGTTAAACACGTCCCTATGGGATGATCATGAGCCCAACCTATGCGACTCACTGAGCCTGCAGTGAGTCAATGGTCAGTCTAAGGTGGTCTTATGCTATTACAAAATATTTTACCCATCAACATATAGATGGGCCTTGTAACTACTTCACGGGCCTCCTTCTCCTTGGACCTTCTTCTCCATGGGCTTGCTTTAAAAATAGAAAACCTCACCAAAATTCCTATGCTACTCTCATTATATTTAAAAGAAAAACCCGATCAGAAGTCGGGGAGAGTACATTAGGAGGGAGAAGGCAAGCTTATTATTTCAAGGCTAAAAATGAGAGGGAGAGAGAAGATAACATTCAAACAAAAAACATAAGCATACAAGAGATCATGGACTTCGTGATCATCCATCCATACATTTCAAGTATAAATCCCATGTAATATAATAATCCATAATATCCAATATCACAAAATAAATTATACGAAAAAACACAGGTTAATAATTTGCAATTAAAGGATCATCGAGAATATGTGCATCCAATGCACATAATAAATCTAATTAATTATGCAATTTTGATTCTAAATTAAAACAACATAATTAATAATGAAGAAAAAAATTTCAAAAAAATCAAATTTTCGAAAAACGATCAAAAAATGGCCCAACCGTCGCAAGTTGGCCCTACACCGCGCGCACACGCTGCCATCGTTGGTGTTGCGAGGCGTGCGCGCACGTGGGTTGTTGTCCACTCATAGGCCTCTGCTCGTGCGTGCTGCCTACGATCGCTGGCCCAGGGTGCGTGCAAGCTCCCCAACGTTGTGCGCCGGCAGCAGCAGTTTTGTTGCGATTTCTTTTTTTTTTTTTTAGATATGAAATATTAAAACTAAAGGATAAACCCAAAAAGAAATCTTATTTTTTCATATGCTTTAATCATCCATAAATTTTAAAAAATGAACAAGCCATTTTCATCATATAACCAATAAACAAAAGCAATAAAGTACATGCTTCAAAAGCCGTAAAAGCACATTAATCACATAACCATCAACCCTTACATCGAACTAGGCTCTATACCACTTGAAGGATCACGTGATACGGCCTAGAAATGCGCTAGCAGAAGCGGTGAAATAAAACGCGTAACAATGAAATATTTAATGTAAAATAACACGAATCCAAGGGGTGTACCCTTGGAGTTCCCGGGCGTTTGATCTAATAAAATAAAAAACAAATATGGGGCTGATGAAAAAGGCATAAAAACGAAATAAAAGGGGTACAGAAATGATACCTTCATTTTTCACGGTAGTTTGAAATGTTTTTCACTTGAGGCTCCAATGTAGCAGCTCTCTAATTCGTCCACACCATACTGGAGTTGGAATCTCTAAATGATCTTTGCTAGAAGAGAACGAGAGAAGAAAATTGCACCTTAGTGCACAAGAGAAGGGGCGGCCGAGTGCTAGGAAGAGAGGAGGGGAAATTTTTTTTGTTGTGTGATAATGATTATAATTATTTCCCAAATAATTACATTCCATATATATACCTTGTTTGATAATTAAGAATGTTTCTAAATACATTCTATTATTTACAAGGCATAATTCTCTTTATTTCAAATAAAGAGATCCCCAAAATGGCTAGAACTATACTTTTCAAATTACAATTTGCTAGCCATTTATTTTCTTATATGGAACTTTTCATGGGCTCAAAATAATGGGATTGGCCTATTTTTACCCTTAAAAGCACAAGATCAATAAATTTTTATTTAAATCCAATTTAATAAAATCCAACTTTATTGAGTCTAATTTATATTTAATCTAATTAAATATATAAGCCCAAAAATATCCTTATTATTTAATAAGATTCAACTCATTAAATTATAAGGACAAGCCCAATATATAAACTAATACCATCAATTTATCTTTGGGCCTCTTCTCTCTTTGTAAGTATTCCGATTACTTGTGAAATTAATTCTAAATTAATTCCTTGTTCCTTTCTGATGATTTATGTGTGACTCTTTAGGTCCACCTTTCAGCTAGACTTGGGCTAGGTGTCCAACACTATTATTAATTAAATCCAATTCAAGTAATAATTTTTTACTAACCTTTAATCAAGAAAATCTGTCACCATGGGTGGCCGTCTAGCAACAGTCCATGGTACTAGAGACTAGGTGAATTACCGTGTGAATATTTAGGTTCTCGAGTCCATACAGGTACAGTCCTTCAGCCTACCATTTTCCGGCCATAGCCTAGGGCATGGAATTAGGTGTCAGTTCCCATCCTATACTATGCGTTCATGCTTAATTCTTGATATCGCGTTATGCCAAGTTTCTCGACATAGGAACCTCCTTTTCCTATTTGATCAACTATTGTGGCTACAAATTTATAGAGCGTTAACGCATCTCCAAGTGCATAGAAGATACCTCTGTAATATATCGATAGAGGATGGATCCTTTTCTTGGAACTTCATCCTCGCTGCATACTCCGACTACACTGGATAAGGCTTATGATGATCGTCTCTGTGATACAGTCACCCTCTCACAGAGATCCAAGATACAGTCATTGTATGCACGTGACTACAGTGATTCGTCAAGTCTGAGGACTACTCCCATACTATCGAAGTCGGGATTTCATTCATATGACGATCCCCGCGAGTCAGTTCAGTTGATTTGACATCTAGTCAATCAACCCACCTAGATCCCATAGACGCTCCATGTTTGTCACCGATGAAACACGGTACTCATCAATTTGAATGCGACTCTTAGCGCAAGTCTCCATAGGACCCTCGATGCCCATTCTCGTGGTTCTCGAATTGGAACGTTTCAGACTTAACCTTTTGGCACTTGGTTTTATGACCGCCATCTGATTGCGCGGCCCAACTGCACGGTTGTCAGTCGGTCTGTGGGTTTTGTTGTGATGTTTAAGTAAAATATAAACATATAAAATGAGCAGAAAAAAGTGGATGCCAAAATAAGCGAATACTCATTTTATTCACTTGAAATAATATTACATTATATCGATTAAATTGTCAGAATAAAATCCATTTTAGGCCAATCTGATTGGCTTATGGGCATTTATTCTAACAGGATTAGTGTTGAGCATTATTTTTTATTTATTTGATTATTTAATTTTTTTATTACGGAAGAGCATTAAAATAATATAAAAGTTCAATTTTATATCAAACAATACTTTTTGCTTATTGTATCAAAGTATCTAAAACTCTTGAACACTAAAATTAAGTTTCAATTATTACATTAGTTTAACATTTAGATTCTAAATTTCTGTAATGTATAATTTAATGTGTTATTTTGAAGCATGAGCACGTGTATATTATTATCATTTTATACTATTTAAGCAGGTAGGTTGCACACTAGGCGGCTAGGAAAGCTCGCTAGACCAGCAACCAGATTTCCCCCTATGCCTAAAAGCATGCTAAGCGTATTGAAACTCTCACTATAACTGAAAAAAGAAAGAAGGACGACATAAATTAGAACATAAAGAAGATCATTTTTATACTATTTAATACAAAATCCATAATCATCCAAAAATTGACTTTTAGACAATCTACTCGTCTATGTGGCTTCTCCACGATGACAACACAAATTAAGAATGTCTGAATTAAGATGTTTCAAAAGAAAATCACAAAGGCAGACTAAGCATCGAGCGAATGATTATTTGAATTGAAAATTGACTATTATCCATCTGATTTTTTTAAGTTCTTTTACATAATAGCCATAATATTTTGTTACTGTTTTTTTTTTTAATTTTGTATCAAAAGAGAAGCACATGGAATTAGATCCAGTTGATATGCCATTTATGTTATGCTTATGTTCCATAATTTATGCTTTAAATATTTATGATATATCAAGTGAATTGTTGAATACTTGTCATATATCTTTTAGCTCCATGTAATATTTGGTTGCATTTCTTGAGAGAAATTTTACGTGTACGGTAGGATTGGTTGGCATTCTAAAATTCAAAGTTAATGCCTTTTTTAGAACTGGAGACACTTAAAAATCTAAAAGGAAAACCAAAATAAATGAAACATAACAAAGAAAAATTTTAATTAAACATCAGGTTCAATTCATTTGATTAAACACTAGGTTTAATTCCACATATAAATAAAATGCTTGGAAGAATTAAGCACAAATTGAACCCAAAACAAAGGAAACCTAACAACAACTGATTCATCAACCCAACAATACTTACAGTGGATTCGGGGGGTCTTAATTTAACAAAAACTATTCATTGCTTTCTCACCAACTAATTTGACAGATTAAATCATTCAGTGTACTGATGGAAAGAGTTTGACAAGTAATAACTCAAAAACTAAATTGATGATGCTAATACAGTGAAACATCATGCCAAACTAAACTAGCTTAAAAAACACACATAACAACATTCAAAGATGGATAGGCAAGCATAATCAAAATACTACACAAACAACCCAAAATACCAATACCCTTAGTTCAAACATTATGTTAAAATAATTGATAAGTAATTTTTAAGTCAAAACAGTGATAATAGTTCTATTGTAGAAAAATAGGCGACCGGCTATGAAAAACAAAATACAAGAGACAAGTGGATGACTTGAACACTCTTCCATTGATGAAAACTTTAAGCTAACCAAGTTACCAAACACTAACCCCACCAACACTCTATTAGCAATATCACTTCCAAAAGTTTGAATGAAGTATTCTCTATCACAGTCTATATATGGTATATATAGAATGTAATAGGTCACTGATTGCCTCACATGAAAATATGTTTTAACTGTGTAACATGTGAATGAGTAGAAACCTCAGAAAAAATTAGATGCGGTACAATCATCCACTGAAAAAAAAAAAAAGTTGAATTGTTCATAGATACAGTATACCATACTGAAAAGTAATCCAATGCTAGACATCTTATACAATATTCCTCAACAATTATACTAAATACAATGCAACTCAATAATTGCATCCATAGCCATTTCTCAAATTCTCAAAATACTTAGAATATGCAATTTAACAAACAAGTGTTAAATTAAATCAAAACACCGTAAAATATTTTCTTAGTAAATATTTGCAAACCCAGATCTTTCATATTTTTTGCTCGCGAAGGAGCGTGGGATGGGGACTGGGCGGAGCATTGGACAACGTCGGATGGCCTGGGTGAGCATCGATGGACATCGATAAACTCCAGGCGAGATGACGGAGTGTGCAGACTGCAAGGGGGACAAACGGAAGGACGACGAGATGACATTGACGGTAGGAGGGAGATTTCGCGGCCGGGATGAACAGCGGCTGCAAATGGCGGACGGCAGGCAGACGGACAATGAGGCACACGGCAGAAAATAGACCATAGGAGGCAGTCGTTGCGGGTGGTGCTGCAGTGGCCACAGGCGGTGCGGGAGTGAGATGACAATGACAGCGCGAGATACTGTTGCAAGAAGAGAAGAAGATATGTAGGGCAAAATGAAATTATGCAAATAAGAGGACTATAATGGCTATGGCCCTACAAGAAATAAAATAATAATATAGACCCAAAACAAAAATAAAAATATACAGATAAGGTGTAAAAAAATGAGAGCCAAACACTTGTCTTATTTTGGTCCATCTCGGGGATGGGCCAAAAATAAATCCAAACAAAGCCAATGTGTTTTTCAATGAACAAATCATAATTGTTTCTTCACAATACGTCAATAACAACATAAATAGTTAACAAGAGTCCACCTACATAAAATAAAAAGAACACACCATGTATTTTCATAATAAATGTGGTCCCATCATTTGTTTTAATGGGTTTTAATGATGTGGTCCCATCATATATATGAAGCTTTGGTCAAGTCTTGAAACTATGGTTGGAAGATGAGGTTTTCTTGGGGCCAAATCCCATTACAATTCTAGGGATTCAGGGGTTTAATGCAATTTACCTTTCTGTGATATTATAAATGGGCAAAGTATCTCTCTGTAAAAAAATAATAGCAATTTACTCCCTGTATTTTTAAAAATACAACAATTTACCTTCCTGACTAAGGAGGTAAATTGCTTCATTTTAAAAAATACAAGGGGTAAATTGTTGTGTCTTTTAAAAACACAGAGATATAAATTGTTCAATTTTTTTCATAAGAAGATAATTTCCTAGGGATTTTGTCTAATTTTCAATTATCAATAAGTTGTTGATTGTTACTATGATACAACAATGTATGTCTCTCCATTCCGCTCAAAACAACACAAGCTGAAAAAATATTTTTCACAAATTTCATTTGCAAGGCCCGAATTAATACATATCCAATCAAACCATCCACATGAAGATATCCCATTAATACGATCCTATTTCGTTCTAAACAACGAAATAAAATCAAAACTAATAACCATCCGATCATCACTTTGTGGTTATATTGTGTGTTAGTATTATATATTGATAGATATTGCATTTTAATATTTAAATTACAACAAATGTCTATTTATATTACATCCATTGATGTTGAAATTAGTGGTGTTGGTGGATGATTATGGCCATCATATTTGTGATATTTTTTCTTCAATACCATCATCCCACTACCTACACCATATTCATACACATTACTAGCCATTTATCACCACTATCTATCGCATTATTATCCACTAATTCACAATAAAATGGTGGATGATTTCTACACCTATAAAAGGGAGCATAATTATACTTGTCTTGAGATACACATATACACATATACTACATGCAATTATTTTATAAGGGAGAGTTATTAATTATTGGAATGTGTTTTTTGCTGGAGCTTTGAACTCTACTCTTGTCTAGAGTGAGTTAGAGTCGTGCAATGTTGTTGGGTTGTTGTATTCTGGAGGAAACAAGTCAAGAGTGATACTGCTGGATTAATGAGAATTTTGCTGCAGTTGGCTTGAATCTCCTTAAGAGAGCGAGAGATCCGCACTTCAATCTAAAGATTTATTTTAATTTTTTCAACTATAATTTTTATTTCTACAACAATTTCAAGGTGATTCACATGGCTACAGTTGAAAAATCAGCGGATGTCAGTGTGGAAGATCTCAACAAGCCATTTTATTTCAATGGTACCCATTTCAAGAAGGGTAACTTACATTTTTCCCTAAGTATTCTCAAGGTTTCCTATATTCTCACTGAAAAAAGTCCGAGCAAGGTCGATGACACTAACATGAATGATGATGACTATGCTATCCACCAAGAGAAAGTGGAGAACTAAAACATTGATGCATTCAAATGTCGGTATTATCTTCTCAACTATCTTTCTGATAATTTTTATGATTATTATGATCGTACTCTAGTGCAAAGAAAATTTGGGAACCATTGCAGAATAAGTATGATACCAAAGAGGCAGGTGCGAAAAAATATGCTACTAGTAGATTTTTTTTATTCCAGATGGTGGATAACAAATCAGTGGAAGAGAAAGCTCAAGATTTTATTATGATTGTTGGAGAGCTCAGGTCGGAGGACATCAAAATTGTAGATAACCTTGTTGTTTGTGGCATCATTGACAAACTTCCACCTTCACAGAAGGAATTTAATAAAACAATGCACCACAAGAAAAAGGAAACGATACTTGAAATATAGATAATGCCAATCTGTATGGAAGAAGAGGCAAAAGGCCAAGATGCACTTGCACTTATGCAACCACTGAAGAGTAGTGCACAATCCATCACAATAAAGGTAAATTTAATTTCATCAAATAATGTTGCACTCAACTCTCACAGAAAAATACCTATTTGAAGTCAAAAAAGAAAATTTTCAAGAAAAATTATGGTAAATTTCCCAAGAAAATAATAAGAATGTCCAAGCACAAGATGAAATCCAAGAGTATATTATGTCTGTGGCAAGTGTGGGCATATTGCTCAATTTTGCAAATACAGAAAACATGAGCCTGCTCCGCAAGCTAACGTGATTGAGGAGGCACTTGTGGCAATGATAACATAATACACATGGTTGAAAGTGTTAAAGGGTGGTGGGCGGATTCTGATACAAACTGCCATGTTTGTTATGAGAAAAAATGGTTCAAAGCATATACTCCATTTGAGGAGCCAAGAACTATTATGTTTTGTGATTCTTATACCACCCTAGTGCTTGAAATTGGAGAAGTTAAGTTGAAATTTACCTCGAGAATGGAATTGACCTTGAAAGATGTGCTATATACTCCTTCCATGAGGAAGAATTTGATGTCGAGTTTTCTACTCAACAAGGCTGGCTTCAAATAGATTATGGAATACGATCAATATGTAATTACCAAAAAAGGTGTTTTTGTGGGTAAAGGGTATGTATGTGATGGGATGTTTAAATTAAATATTGAGATGAATAAAGTATCTTATACTTATGTTTATATGCTCTCTTCTGTTAATCTTTGGCATGATCGTTTATGTCATATTAATATTATGTGAGAATTATGAGTAATTTAGGATTAATCCCAATGATACAAAAGAATTTTGAGAAATGGGAATCTTGTAGTAAAGACAAGATCACAAAAAGGCCTTATCCAAATGTTGAAAGAAAAACGGAATTGCTAGAATTAATACACACTGATATTTGTGAACTTGGAGAAAATTTTAACTTGTGGAGGAAATTGTTATTTTATCACTTTTATTGATATTTTTTTCTAAACATACTTATATTTATTTGATAAAAAATAATACTGATGCTTTTTAGAAGTTTAAAGATTATCTCCATGAAGTTGAAAATCAATTCGGTATGAAAACAAAAAAAAATGATAAAGGCTGAAAATATGAGTCAAATGAGTTTAGTTCTTTTGTTAAATTGTTTCGAATAATTCATAAAGTTACTCCATCATATTCTCATGCATCTAATGGTGTAGCTAAAAGAAAAAATAGAACGTTGGTTGATTTGACAAATGTCATGTTTATTGAATCTTGTGCACCTTCAAATCTTTAGGGTGAAACTATCTTAACAGCTTGTTATGTGTTGAACAAGGTACCACATAAAAAAATTATATTAACGCTCTTTGAGGTGTGGAGAGGTTATAACCCAAAATTGGGATATCTTAGAGTTTGGTTGTTTAACCTATGTGAGGCTAACAAATTCTAAAATTCCAAAATTAGGAGTAAAAGTTACAACTTGTGCTTTTCTTGATTATGCTTCTAATAGTAAAACTTACATATTTTTAAATCTAGAAAATAGTGTGATTATAAAATCAGGTGATGCTAGTTTTCATAAAGAGAAGTTTCCATTTAAGTCTAGAAATTGTGGGAGTCAAAATATTGAAAAGAATATTTTATCTTTACCTAGTTCTTCCACTTAGATTTTGAAAAAATGAGGGAAATAATGATGAACTAAGGATAAGTCAAAGAGTTAGAGTAGAAAAAGATTTTTGTCCTAATTTTATGTTTCCAATGTTGAAAATAAACCACTTACTTTGAAAGAAGCTTCTTCATCATCTGATGCTATTTTTTGGAAAGAAGTTGTGAATGATGAGATAGATTCTCTAATTTCTAATAAACGTGAAAATTAGTAGATTTACCACCGGGTTGTAAAATAATTGGGTGCAAATGAGTCCTCATGAAAAAATTAGAGCCTGATGGTTCAATTGACAAATTTAAGCTAGACTAGTTGCTAAAGGTTTCAAACAACGTGAAGGTCTAGAGTTTTTTGATACATATTCTTTGGTAACTAGAGTGACATCCATTGGACTTTTAATTGATGTTGCTGTAATATTTAATTTGTATATCCATCAAATGAATGTAAAAACTGCAATTTTGAATGGGTACTTAAATGAAGAAATTTATATGGACCAACTCGAAGATTTTGTAGTAGCAGACCAAGAAACCAAGGTGTGTAAATTAACAAATCCCTATATGGCTTAAAATAAGCACATAAGCAATGATATGAAAAAATTGATTCTTGCATGATTGAGAATGATACTAAATCTAATGAGTGTGACAAGTGCATCTATCATAAGCCTTGGAATAATTCACATGTAATTGTTTGCCTCTATGTGGATAATTTGTTGATCTTTGCATCTACTTTGCATGTTATTAAAGAGACAAAAAATATGCTTAATAGTCACTTTGACATAAAAGATCTTGGTGAGGCAAACTTTATTTTGGGCATGAAAATTACCAAAACATGTGTATGGTATTTTCCTTGACCAGTTGTATTATATTAATAAAATTTTGAAAATGTACAATTTTATTGATTGTAAGCATGTTACAACTCCTTCGGATTCGAGTATTCACTTATTTTCTGTTGAAAATGATGATGATGTGACAAATCAAAAGGAGTATGCTAGCTTAATTGGAAGCTTGAGATATGCGACTGATTGCACTCGGCCTAATATTTCCTATGATGTAGGAGTACTTAGCAGGTTTACCAGCAAACAGTATTGAACATTGGCACACCATAACAAGAGTTATGAGATATTTACTTGGTATAAAAAACTGTGGCTTGTTTTATAAAAAATATTTAGCTGTACTTGAAGGTTTTTCTGATGCTGATTGAAATACCTTATCAGGTGATCATGTTCTACCATTGGTTATTTTTATTTTGGGTGGTGTTACTATTTGTTGGAAGTCTAGAAAGCATATAATTATTACTGACTCTAGCATGGAGGCTAAGCTTATTGCTTTAGCTTCGGCTAGTGAAGAAGCAAATTGGTTGAGAGGCTTATTATTTTAAATACCATCTAAAAATCAATTGATTCAATTTTAATTCATTGTGACAGCACCGCTGCAATTGGTAGAGTAAAAAATCGTTATTATAACGATAAATCTAGACATATAAGAAGGAAGCATAGTATTGTGCAATCATACTTGATAAGTTGTAATATCAATGTTGATTATATTAAATCTTGTGATAATCTTGTAGATCCATTAACCAAGGCATTGGCAAGAGAAAGGGTCCAGAACACATCGAGGGGATGTGGTTAATGCCCATAAAATCATAAGTCAAGTATGAGAAACCCAATTTGGGGACTAGAGATCCTATAACCAGGTTCAAAGGGAGAAACGAATCATATGATGGCTTGTTTTGAACGCACTATCTTATTTTAATTATGTGTCATCCTTTTGATGTAAGTGCATTTATCCTGTAATGATTTGTGGAGGTTGAGTTTATTAACTACTAATAAAAATTTATAGCTCGCATGAGGGGGTGTTAGAATTACAGGAGCACCATTGACGGATTTCACTTATATGAGTGTGAAAGTAGGTCACCTCCTAGGAGAATTGGACTTATTCTAGAAAACATTCATGAAAATCGAGATAGCACAAAGCCGTAATGTGCTGGCTAATAAAGCTCATATTAACACCTTGATTGTTATGTGTGTGCAGTGATACTTTATTTCCTCTAAGCAGTCATAGTTCAAGTCTGAGACCACTGCTGACTCTAGGATAGAGGTTACTATTTCGTTAAGTGAAGGTTCAATGCAGAGCACACCTTGATTATGTATAATAGTTACCCTTGAACTAGTATACTCTCTTTAATTCTAATATTAAAATGAGTGGGGGATTGTTAGTAAATAAATAAAGAAAAAGACTTAGCTAGAAAAAATGAATGGAAGGCTAAAAATAGTATCACAAAGGAAATAAAAGGATGTTATATTTGTGGAGAAACATATCATCTTACAAATAGATGCAGAAACAAAAAAAGCTAGGAGATTGAAAAAGAAGATAAATAATCTTAATTTAGAAAAAGAAAAAAAATAATAAATACTCAATGTAATATTTTCTGAGGAAAAAGAATCCTCTGAATCAGAAGAACAATTTCAAGAACAAAGTGAACTTGATAATTTTGAATATTCATCGACCTCTTCTGAATCTGAAGAAGAAGAACCTTCTTGTTCATGTAGACAGGGAAAAGCAAAGGAAAATTCACATTAGGAGTTTTATGAATTAATGACAAAATGTAAAGAAATGAAAAAAATAAATGTTCTCACTGATAATCATATTATCGAATTACTTAGAGAAATAAAAAACCCTGAAGTTAGGGATATCATTTTGAGTAAAATTGACAGTAATGATAAAGCCTCCACATCTGAGTCTAGCCTAGTTTACGATAGAACTATTAATAAACCCTTTGAACCATATACAATTACTAAAGTCAAGAAACTGTTTAATGAAAAACATACTATTAAAGATAATCCCTCTACTCTAGAAGATCTAAAAATAGAAGTTGAAAAATTAAAAGAAGAAATATAAAAATATTAAAAAAATATAATCAGTCTCTTAGTAATAGAGTTGAAATGCTGGAAATTAGCAAGAATACTGGAGTATGTGAAGAAAAATATGAGGAGGATTTTCTATCCACTTTGGAGATAGTCACTAGTCAAAAATGGAATGTTAAAATCGATCTTTTAATAATAATAATTTCAAAAAAATATTTACTGTTCTTATTGACAGTGGAGCATATATTAATTATATTAAAGAAGGTCTTATACCAACTAGGTATTTTGAAAAGACGACCCACTCTTTATCATCTGCCAACAGACAAAAACTGCACACAAGCTTTAAAATTCCAAAAGATTACATATGTAATAATAAAATTGTATTCCAACAAGCTTCCTATTAATAAAAGATTTAACTAATGAAATTATTCTAGGATTACCTTTCCTTAAAAAAAAATTTCCAATAAGAAATATTAATGAAAAAAGTATAATAGGAACCTTTGAAGATGAAATAATAAAATTTGAATTTATCACTCAACCAATAGACAGAGTTATCAATGAAATAAGAGATTTCATAATATCTAAGACTAACCAAATCTGCTTTATTAAGGAAGAAATTAATTCTTTATAAATAAATGAACTACTTAAAAATCTAAATTACAAGGAAAGATTAAAATGATTCAAAATAAATTTTAACTAGAAATATGTGATAAACATCCCAATGCATTTCGGCATAGGAAAAAATATATTGTTAACCTTCCTTCTGAAAGTGAATTTTCATAAGCAAATATCCCTACTAAGGCAAGACCTTGCCAAATAATACTGAATATTTCAAATTATGTAAAAATGAGATTAAATCCCTAGTTGAGAAAAAATTAATTAGGCCTTCAAAATCACCCTGTTCGTGCACTGCTTTTTATGTTAATAAGCATGTAGAAAAGGAAAGAGAAAAATCCAGACTTGTAATAAATTACAAACCTTAATTATAATATATGTCTCTTCAGATTCCATTCATTGATGTTGAGGTTAGTGGTGCTGGTGGATGATTATGGACATCATATTTGTAACATTTCTTCTTCAATGCCTTCATCCCACTACCTACACCATATTCATACACATTACTAGCTATTTATCACCACTGTCTATCATATTATTGTCCACTAATTCACAATAAAATGGTGGATGATTTCTACACCTATAAAAGGGGCATAATTCTACTTATCTTGATATATACATATACACATATACTATATGTAATTATTTTATGAGAGTTATATTAATTTTTGGAAGGTTTTATTTATTTATTTAGTTTTTCTTTTTGTGGAACTTTGATCTCTACTACTTGTCCAGAGTGAGTTAGAGTCGTACAACGTTGTCGGGCTGTTGTATCCTAGAGGGGACATGTCAAGAGTGAACCAGTAAGAATTTTGCTACAATGGGCTTAAATGTTCTTAAAAAGAGCGATATATCTGCGCCTCAACGTAAAGATTTATTTTTATTTTTTCAGTTTTAATTGTTATTTCTACAACATTTTGCATATTACTTAATATGTGAATTACATTCACTACTCGAACTATGCTCGTTTTTATATTTTGCCATTGATTTTTTTATTTTTTATCAGCTTACCATCTCAACTTTGTAAAATTTACACTTTATCATATATGACCATTTTTTTATTAATTTTTCTGCCAGAAAACATGCTGTGCATATTTGAAAAAGATCATATCACATAATTTTTAAATATCATGTATCCATTGCATGTGATATTATTTCGATAAAAAATTTGATTGAAAAATAATTTTAAATGACAAAATACAAACTTTTGTCAAGTTGAGATGATAAGTTGATATAAAAAGAAATTTAGCACCAAAATATAAAAATATTCATAATCCGAATTGCAAAATGTAATTAACACTTAATTAAAAGTAACTCATAACACATCAAAGCAACAGAATCCCACAAACCAAAAGATAACTATTGGTAGTAAGAACAATTCATTGAAGCTATAAACTATAAATAATTAAACTAAAAATTAGCCCAAACACACGCCCATACACACATATACCACAACTATTAGACATGTGGAGAGATAGAGTGAGAAGCTTAGGAATGACAAATCTCAAAACTTGAGAGAAGCTCCACGGAGAGCTGGAAAGCGGAGTGAGGAGAATTGAATGGGTTCTCAAAAACTCTAAAACCAACTTATCTCTGAACACCTAAACATAACTCTATGATTTTGAGGGCTTAACAGTCATTTAGAAGTTATATATTAGTACCCAAATAAATAAAATAAAATTGGTTCCTGAGTAGCTTTCTGCCTCATTTATTCTGTCACTGTTATACTAAAATTGATAAATAATTTTTATAAAAATAAAATTAATAATTAAAATTTTCAATTAATATCTGATTGATATATATGAATATATTACATGAATAAAATTTATTTTATACTCGAGTTTCGTCGTTAATATTATTTTAGCAGTTTCGTCGTTAATATGCTTTTCATATATTTTTATATAGCAATTGTTTTACCTTAGATACTGAAACAAAAAATAATTAACATATATGGAAGAAAAATTTGGAAAAACTTCAATCAATATATTTTTTCTATTCGAATAATTTGGCTTCCAAATTTTATATTTGATTATTGTATCAGATAATAATTTTTTTTGTTATTATTCCACTAACTTTATTTATAAATATTTATAAGATAAAGCATTATTTAATAATTAATTATATTAAACTAAAATTAAAAACATATTGCAACCCCAACCAAAAAATAATTTTTATTTTACTTTTTGAAAATTTATAATACAAAATTTAAGTTATTGAATCCCAGATTTAAGTTTTTGCAGTTAGATTTTAGGCAAAATATCACTTTTGGTCCCACTAGATAGGGCCCTTCTCACTTGCAGTCTCACGCTTTAAGTGTTCAACACCTTTAGTATCAAAACTCTATTTTTAAATAGAAATGGTATGTTCCATTAACAACTAATGGAAACGGCACGTGACAAGTCACGTGGCGTTAGTCAACTGACAGCTAGCTGAAAGAACAGAAGACCATGCTT
The DNA here is from genome assembly GCF_026168435.1 of Sesamum indicum. Lineage (NCBI taxonomy): Eukaryota > Viridiplantae > Streptophyta > Magnoliopsida > Lamiales > Pedaliaceae > Sesamum > Sesamum indicum. The sequence goes on from NC_142668.1 coordinate 5,390,419, forward strand.
ATATTTAGTTTTTGGAGTCAAAAAAAAGGCGCCAAAAAAATATTTTTTTGCTATTTATATATGTAAATAACCCAAAAAAACCACACAATATTTTTATCTTTTATTCATCACTTAATATTGAGAGCAATAGGCTAAAAGATATCACAAATATCTCAAAATACTTCCAATATTGTGTGATGTTTTAAGGAACAAAATATTGCAAGGTATTGTAAGACTTTTTTTTTTGGAATAAAGGTAAGTTTCATTAATTAAATAATAGTACAGTACAACAGTCAATTGAGTGATCCCTCGACAGGCCAAGGGATACGTCATAGTCTATAGAGAGCACATGTACTAATAGAACTGGGAAGATTAATACTCGAAATCCTCTGCCTAACATCGTCAACAATAAAAGAAATCAATACATTAGGCGGATGCTCAATGTGTTGGAACCGTCTCAAGTTTCTTTTCACGCCATAAATGGTAAACGAATGACCCAAGTATGCAACGTTGATGATATGCTTCTCTCTCCATTTCCTCACTGCCCATTCCACATCTGTTGCCCATGTTCGATTGGGCAAGGGAATCGAATAATTTTTCGTATGACTGCAAGGCATCGTCTGCTGAAGCAGCATTGGAAGAATAAGTGAGAGTGTGTCTCGACTGCATCCTCATCACAAAGAATACACCCTCCAATGTGTGTGAGCCATGGTTTATCCTGCAATACACCCTCTACCGCTCAATGCTGAAAGTACAGATTTAATGATTTGTACCCGCCCAACATATGATAACGATATACCCTCCCATCCGGCAATACGGGCATCAATTTTAGATAGGAATGGTTGACAGTCAGAGATAGTCAATCTAGATGAAATTAAAGGAAGGCCCAAGTACCTCATACGGAGATGTCCCTCCTGAAAGCCCAAGATCAATAGCAATTGTTCTTTCCTTTCTTGTACAGACCGGGATATAATAATGTGACTCTTTTGAATATTCAGCCGGAGGCCCGAACATTCCGCAAATCGGTCCAGTCCCACCTTTAGGACTCTAACCGAGTCCATATCAGCTCTGCAGAAGAATAGTAGATCATCCGCAAATTCCAGTTGGAATACCCTTGCTGGCTCACATCTTCCTGTGAGAATGGTAAACATAATTGGCTCGCCTCCTCATCAGTTAGAATATGCCTCGCCCAAGGTCTTAGATAGCTAATGTCCACCAATATTTGACGTCTGTTACCTCCAAGGAGGTTCTGATAATAGGATACAAACTCATGCACAATCTCCCCTGGTTCTGTGTGAGGTGGTGCCAACCTCATCGTTAATCTGCAAGATCCTCCTCACCATTGTAAGACTTTTGGGGGATGTTTTGGCACATTTTGAGTTTGTAAAATGGTAGTATTTGGCAAATTTTAAGCATGCAAAGTTGCACTTTACAGCACATTTCATTAATGATCAAAATCAGTGAATTTCAATATATTTTCTATTTTTTTGCAATTTAGTGCTTTTGTGCAATTTTAGTTTCTATTTTTATTGCTTTCAAGATTTATGCTTACACATTTAAACACAACATAAACTATAATTACTTGCAAAAAAGCTATATCCATTAGTCCTTTTACACATAATTCACCATTACTAAAAGGTCATCTAGTAATATATAAGAACATCCTTTTACACATAATTCACCATTACAATAGCATTCAATATTTGAAGTATTTTGAGATGTTTGTGACATCTTTTGGCCTATTGCTCTCAAGATTAAGTGATGAAAATGTTGTGTGGTGTTTGTGGGTTATTTACATATATAAATAGCAAGAAAAATATTTTTTTGGCGCCTTTTTTTTCCTCCGAAAACTGAACACAAGCCTGGTCTTTATTTTTTTTGCCAGCTGCCAGTTGACTAACGGCACGTGACAACTCACATGCCGTTTCCGTTAGTTGTTAATGAAACAGGACTAGTTCTGTTAAAAAAAATAGGGTTTTGGTACTAAAGGTGTTGAACACGTAAAGCGTGGGACTGCAAGTGAGAAGTGGGACCAAAAGTGATATTTTGACCCCAAGTCACGTGCCGTTTTCGTTAGTTGTTAACGGAATAGGACCATTTCTGTTAAAAAAATAGAATTTTGGGACTAAAAGTGTTAAACACGTAAAGCGCGGGACTGCAAGTGAGAAGGGCCCTATCTAGTAGGACCAAAAGTGATATTTTGCCTAGATTTTAATATCTCGATTAAATGCAACAAATAACTTTGACGATGAATAAAAATTACGTTTGTTTACTACTTCAAATCTAATCTTTGAGTCGACTTACTTGATTATTATATAAGTTATTCAATAATATTTTTTTAAAAATATTAAAAATAAATACAAGTTAAAAAATACCAATAATAAAAATATAATAATTTTGATAACTAGATATTAATATAAAATTAGAATGGCTAAAATAAATAAAATAATAATTAGAATGGCCAAAATAAATAATAATGATTGATATTTATGCAAGTTTTTCTTAAGTATATTTATTGTTTTTATTTTAAAATTTAAGGGTAAAATGATCATTAATGACAAAGATAATAGAAAAATAAATATAAAACAATATTTTGGTATCGAAGTGAGGTTAATGGTAAAATTAGAGTATTAATTGAGTCATTTATACTTATTCAGACACCAAAATGATATTAATAATAAAATTTGGGTAACAAAATAAATTTTACCATCTTTCTTTTTTACTAATACTTTAATTAATACCTAAGTTTATCTTAAATATTAAATTGTCATATTTTTACTTCAAATATATTTAATAACAAGTAAATAAAAACTATAATTATATATCAAATGAAGTTATACTTTTTGCCATCCCAGTTAATTTTCTTGCGAGAAAAAAAAAATAGTAATAAAGTTCAGGTTGTGAGATATTTAATAAATGTATCCCACTTGATCAGTTCGTAACAATTCTTGTTCAACTGGCTTTTTAGAAGATGATGGAGTATTCCATCCAACAAGCATAATTATTTGGTCACATCTTATAAGGGGTTGTTAACTTTGTCGTATGTGGTAGTGCAATTACCTTTTTACCCTTTTAACATTTTTTTTTCCCAATGATGTAAACAACCTCAGCTTGTAAAGTGAGGATAGTCATGGCATTTGGGGGGGGGGGGGGGGGGGGAGATTTGATGATCCATTTTATAAGCTAAGCTTCTTATGAAATTTGAATTGAATTAAGATTCTTACGAAATTCTAGAATAGCCTCCTTATTTCTCATTATTTACAATTGTGGACCCTAAGTTAAGTAAAACCAATAATATCTATTATTTATCCCATGTAGTGTATTCGAGTTAGGTTCCAAATGGGGGTCTTGGGCGAGTGGGCTTCAAGGCTAGGTTTAGCCTTTAAGCTCGAGACATTGAAGGCTCCATATATACATCAAAGGTCCAATCGAATCTGCCGCTCTCTCTCTAGCTCTCTGTAAAGTGTCTCCCTCTCTCGCTTCTCAGAGACGCACAGAGCGAAAATGGCGGAAAACAACAGCAAGGAGCTGTTGCAGTTGGAGACCAACTCCGCCGGCGTCCCCTCGTGTTTAGGTGATTCCGTTCTCTCTGTCAACTGCTTTCTTTTCTCGGTTTTTCTGTGAATTGAGTAGTGAAGAGGCTGCGTTTGCTAATTTTGCAGAATCGAAGCTCTTCCTTTGCAAGAAAGACCAACCCTTTTCTGTGCCTGGAGCCCCGCTTGAGAGGCCCGCAATGTTTCCTCTTCCCAAGAGTCAAGGTACCCTTTATTTTTTTCTCCCTCTTGTTTCTTTGGCCCCCTTTTTTTCCTTGTGAAGAACCTTAAATTTTCTACTGAGTATTATGTAATTCTGATAAAGTGGCGGTGAGAACCGCAGAGTTGCATAAAAACCTATTCTCGGACGATTTTTTTGTTTCTGTTGTGGAACTATTCTCGGAGTTTGTCGCTAGGTATTTGACAAAATTGGAGCATCTGGTTCCCATGATTGTAAAAGTATTCATTCGAATCGGGCTTATTTGTGTTTCTTGTTGACTTTTTGCAATAGATAGCTACATGTTGCTCCCCTTAGTTATATAAGATTTTTCCATATACCGTAATTGCATAACACTTAGGAACGCTCATAAACAAGTGCAGGCTAATAGAAGTAAGTTTGATGATGAAAATTTGGGACGTGGATGAAGTACCAGCTAAAGATGAAGTAAAAGAAATGTGTTGCAAGAGAAAAAAGCTTAGTTTGTAGGGTGTCTTCTCAGTAAGAACTGTAATCTCTCTAAGGAGTAAGGAGATAAGTTGTTAGTGGAACCCAGAGAAAAGTAAAGTAGGGATGGACCTTTCATGCCACTCCATGAGTTGATCAATGGGAATTGGACAAGAAGACATGGCAGGGCTTCAGTTGGGATCAACAATGTCCATGAGGAACATGAGTAATATTGGGGAAAAGCGCAGGTTATTTAGAGAGACCAATATAGAGACATCTTGAGTTCATATATGATTAGGGATCTGGGTAAGTCAACCTGAAACCTGTTGATTAGAGCACTAGGTTTTCTAAGAGTGTTTCTTAAAAGAAAAGTTACCTATCATGTGATTTTGTATACTAATTATGATTATGGATATTTACACTAATAACCTATGAGATTTAGGTATATTGCAAAAGAACACTTAAGTCTTTGAATACACTGTCCTAGAGAACGACTGCATGCGGTGCATCTCAGATTCTTTTGGTAACCTTTAAACCTCAAAAGGTGTCATTGTAACTATCCAGTATGATTAAGCTACACCAACCTTAGTATTTTGTCATCTGCAATATGCCAAGCATGTTATGTTTAAGTATACATCTGACTTCAGCTATGGGTACAGGACAAGAAGGGCTAGGGGGAGTCAGAATAGTTTGATTACTTAAACCTTTCCCTAATGCCTGTGACATATGCTGAATGAACAGAAATTATCAACAATTGAGAAAAAGATCCTTCTGTTTCTTGCAGTTCTGGGAAAAGTAAAGGACTTTTTAGGTGTTATATCAGAATCAAACAAAAAACTCCTGCAGGAAGCAAAGGTACAAAACTGGTGCTGAGTCGTGCCGATTAATATCTTACTATAGTGTCAACTTACTCTGACTGTGCTTTTTACTAAATGCAGGACAATCCTGAGAATTATGACATTGAAGTGCTAAGTGGGAAAGAATCCGAAGTCATTGAAATGGTTATTCCCACCAACGCTTCTTATTTTCTTTCAGAAATTGTCATTTTTTTTACAATCAACTCAGTTCTGCAATTTCTCACAGGATTTGATGCTGGGAGTTGCCGATCTTCATACCCCAGAGGCCGTTGCTGCTGCAGAGTCTGCAATAGCCGGTTATCAACCAACAATGCCATTGTCAGAAAGCAGCAGCGGGTCAGAAAATGAAGATAGCAGCAATGATGATGATGATGATAACAATGAAGATAACATCAGTGAACAAGATAATAATGCTGCCTCAGATTGTGTGAAGTTTGTGTCCAAGAATGCTAAAACAGATTCTTCATGCGAGACATTGAAGAAACGGAAACCGAAAAAGCGAACCAAAATCATTGAGCTCTCTTAATCTTCATGAATTAAGAGGGATTCAGGTGGCTGCTCATAATTTTTGCCCTTCTTTTCTCCCCTCCAAGTGTGATCCAATTGAGTAAAAGTTGCTCAATTTTGTCAGAAAATCTTGAGTTTGTTATGATGCTTCAAACTCTGTAATATGTTGTAGATTCTAAAGAACATTTATTTAAATCAGTTCATGTCAAATTGGGGCGGAAGTTGTAATGTCATTGGTTTTTGTAAATTAGGTAATGCCACATTCCATTAGTCTTATTCTGGACACCACATGCTTGTGGCATTGTCCTACAGGATGATGATAATGTCGGTACGTACTATTTACTAACACATATCTTTGGTTTTTATTGTACCAGTTGTCGCCGCATGCTCCAAGTTTTTCAAATGTCTAAGAGAACTATGCCAAGAAAAAAGAATTATGAAAAGAAATGTCAGGGAACGAGAAAGCAACTTGGACTGTGTGGGGTTGAGAGAAAAGATAAATTATAATTATGGGTTCACTAAAAGTATGAAAGTGAGAGAAATGTGAAGTCATGACTTGAAAGAAAAAGAAAATTGTAGTTTTAAGATTAGATTATTATAACAATATTAAAATTATTATTCCAATCATTTTTCTTTCTTGTGAAAGGAAGAAATGAATTAAAGGTTAAATTTGGGTTTTTGAAGTTTGTAGAAGGAAATATTTTTTTTTATATTAATTTATTTTTGTTGTACGCGGTTCCCACGAGTATATAAAAAAAATATGATGTGAGATGAAGAAAAAAGATATTTGTGAAAAGAAACGGTAATGATGTGAGGAAATGAGAAAGAAAGAAATTCACGAGAAGAAAAAAACGTGGAGTGAGGTGAGAAAATATTGGGTACTTTAAATATAAGAACTTTTTTCACAATCTTATACATACAAAAATTGGTAAATTTTTTAATATTTGTTTATATTCTTTTAAAAGAAACATATAACCATTAAGGGTTTATTTTTTACAAATTGTAATTGATATATCATATTTTCTTATTTTCTTTATAATTAGTACTACATAAAAATGCATTTATTATGATAAAATAATTATAACAAAAGCATAAGTAGTTACAAAATACTAATATGATTGTACAGGTGATTGATTCTATACTAAAAATCGAAAAAAATTGCCCCAACCCACACCAACCCCAATTAGACCGCAAAGTACAATTTTGAAGATTGTCGAGTTGGGCTTGAGAACAAATATTGAGTTGGGCTAAAAAATTAACTAAATTGGTCGAAACTTGCACTGCATACATTTCTAGGGTTAAGAGAAAAAAATTATAATCGTGAAATTATTAAAAAGGCATTAAAATTACTATTTTGATCATATTTTTCTCTGTAGAGAATAAATTTGATATCTAAAAGTTGGTACAACAAAATATATTCTTTTATAATAATAGATATAGATATTTTTTTAATTTAAAAAGTTACATAGAAATATACTTGGTGTTTATTCCTTAAGATACATAACCTGAAAAACACATCAGTAAAAATTCAATCAAACACAAGGTGTAATATGTATGTTATCACATCTCGCTTGTATATAATTATAAAAATTAATTGCCAACTAATGTGTTATTGATTATTATTATTATTATTATTATTATTATTTAGTTATATTGATAATTAATAACTTGATAAATATCTATTTATACTATTTAATTAGTGATATGCATCAGACGTGGATGCTTGGACAGTCTAGCCCTAACTAGACAACCTAAGAAGGAGGATGGTGGCCCAAGACCTCTCATGGCCCAAACCATGATTAAGGCCCAATAAGTTGTTCGGCCAAATTGCCTATAAGGTCCTATAGACGTGGTAGCCCAAACATGGCGCCTAGTCGACCAAGGTAACAGTACCCACCTCGAACCACATCAGCTCAAAGAAGTCCACATGAGCAAGGAAGGACTCCCTAGCGAAAAGTACTCCTTATAAACGTAAGGTCTCTCACGATAAAGAAGACTTCTACAAGAGTAGGTTATCTACCCTGCAAACGAGGGCACGCCCCCTATAATTATAAGTTCATTATCTACATGTGCGGGACGTTTCTCTCTCTCGCTCTCTCTCTAAGCAAATCCTAAGGACTCTACAAGCATACTACTATGAGTTTTTACACTTTTTATTGATTCTATTTACCATATCTTGATTTTTATACTCGATCAAACCAGTGAAAGACGGCCAATCAGGTAAAAAAATCAAGTTATGTTTAAAAAAAAAGAAGAGAAAAAGAACGAAGATGGTGATGAACAACCGGTCATGCTGGTGGCCAATGGTGAAGTTGCGCCATCGGGGTGGGCGGCGAGTGGAGAAGAAGGAAAGAAAGTAATAAAAATTTAGCTATAAATAAAAATTAAAAAAGTTAATCTTTTATTTTAAATTTATAATCAAATAACTATCTTATCAATATAATAATCAAATAATTTAATATTATAATTTTAAAAAGAGTAAATTACATACAGATTCAAATAAATAAGGTCTTATTATTCATTCTATTTTGACACCCCTCTACCTTTTGTTATTAAATATTTATTTATAAATAAAATTAAAAAAATTAAATAATTAATTTTATAAATTCAAAATAATTTATGCAAGTATGATAATCTTATTTTTATAATATATTAATTATATAATTTAGAATTTCATTAATAAAATAAAAAAAAGTTAATAAATAATATATTTAAATTAGTATTAATGATAAAAAAAACAAAAAGTCAATCTTTTAATTTTTAAAAATTTAGAATAATTTATATAAATATGATAATTTTTTACTTTACACTTATAACATAATAGCATAATTGATTTCTAAAATAAGGAAAGGCACTACAAAACTTTTGTATTTTTGAATCTCAAAATCTTCTTAAAAGAGTTTTGATCTTTAATAAAAAAAGAAAAGAAAAATATTAATTGATTATTTAAATTTTATTAATAGTATAGTTTAATTGTAAAAGAATAGATGAGTTTGTTTGAGTCGAATTTGGAGTAAGTGGTAGTAGAAAGTATTTTAAATAAAATTAATTGTTATTTATTAATGCCGATTACTTGAAGAGTTGTTGAAATTATAAAAAGAAAAAAAAATGTGAGTGGACACTTTGAACTTGGTTTACGCTAAGGTATTAAATTGAATACATATATGTAAATTGTACCATGGATATAGCTATTAAGAGAAAAGCAAATGCGCAACTATCAAGTAACCAAAAAAGAAAAAAAAAATGATAAATTTGCTGGAAAATTACATATAATTTACTACACCTACAAAAAAAAAATCTGTTTCTCAAACTTTTCGTAGAAAATCAAAATTAAAATGACGTATCATGATAATTGCACAAAATTAATTGACTTAGTAATATGAAAAAAAAAAGAAAAATTGAGAGAAAAAAATGAATAATAAAATCTATACAGCTCATAAACATTGCAATGAAGAATTCGTTAAGGACATTTGTACTAATGTACATATGAAGTATGTTGGAACAATTTTGATTTTTTCGGTAAACAATAATTATGATTTTGGTCCCTATACTTAACCACTTTTTCAATTTTGATCCCAAATTTTCGAGCTTGACAATTTAGTCCTCAAACTGATAATTTTTTATCAGTTTTGGTCCCTACCGCTGGATTTGGAGTTAAAATTGCTAGAGAAATGTCATGTAATGTGCATGTGAGGCAAAAATGATAGGGAAAAAATAGGGAGAATCACGATTTTGGTCCCTAAACTTAACCATGTATTTAGTTTTGTTTCTCAAATTATCAGGATTGACAATATACCATTTTTTTGTGCTTCAATCTCTCATTTTTTCCAACTGCCATTTCTTTCCCGAAGGAACCCTAGCTCGATTTCCACTCGATTTTATTAAATTTACTAATAATTTTTTATTATTCACTAAATTAAACCAACCTTTCTCATTTTTCTTCAAAATTTATTTGAAGTTCTTGAGTTTTTAGGCCCAAATTGTAGAACCCTCAAACCCTAATTATAATTTGGACAAGCATGAATTTTTCTACTCGGATTGCAAAATGTCCCTGGTGTTAAAAATGAAAGTTTAAATCCACAATTGCAGAAGCATTTGAGGAGTTTTGGAAATGAATTTCATTTCTCCCTCTCTAGTAAAGCTTGAACAAAAATGGTGGAAATTTATAACCAATTTCATGAAGCATCCAAGCTCCAAGGTAGGAAAAAAGGAGGTTTTCTTCCCTCTGATGTTGCTCTGTCAATTCTAACAGAAAATTTAATCAAAGGGACCAAAATTGACAAAAAAGGGTCAGTTTGAAAACTAATATTGTCAAGCTCAAAAGTTTAGAGACCAAAATTGAATAAATGGTTAAGTATAGGGATCGGAATCATAATTCTCCCAAGCATGTTTGATATCTTTTTTATATTCTCTATTCTCGATAGCTTATGTTTATTACCATATGAAAATCTATTTAGTTTTTCTTGATTTATTGTTTATTCAAAATATTCAAGAAACTCAATAATATTGCATTCTATTGAATTATTACCCCACAAAATTGCTACTCCAATTAATTCTAATTGTAGAAATGGAATAGTATGCAAGATTATTTATTTATGATTGCCATTTTACATTAAAAAATTGGACACACAGTTTGGCCTGTTGGTTACATAATTGTTTATAAGATAATTAATTATGAGAGAATTAATTTTAGAAAGAATTATTATAACACTTGGATTCTAAATTAATTATACAAATGCAGATTGTAATTGAATTCCAAAATTAACATCAATTGTAACCTTAATGAAGGAATTAAATGAAATTACACGTTTGAAGTGTTTGAGATGTCAACTTTTACTTCTAAAATGACTAAGAAAAGTGTTTTTAGGCGAAAAGTTATAACCACCTTGAAGTGTGCTTCCAGCTGATTTGGCTTTTTTGTAAACAAATCTAACTTTTTTTTCACTACCGTACCCTTATTATAATAATCTTTATTCAAGTTTATCTTTTTAAATTTATTTTTGAAAATGTATATTTAAAGTTGATATTGGATTTATTATGTTTTGAAAAAATAATTATTATTGACAAACAACAAGTGAAATGATAAGCAAAAAAATATATATTTTTTATATGGACAAAACGGTCTTTAATCGATTAAATTTATTTCAGAAGTGATTTTTCTCCAAACACTATCCAATTTAATTATGCTTTTTACTTTTTCTTTACAAACAATACCCACTTTTGATTCTGCTACAAATTTCAACTTTCTATACAAAAATCACTTCTCCAAATATTATCCACTTTAACTTTTGTTTGCTTTTTTATTTTTATTTTTTACAAACACAACCCATTTTTAATTCTGCTACATTTTTTAACTTTTTCTACAAAAATTATTTATGTAAAAATAGAAGTTTTTGAAAACACTGCCTTAACCTTAATCTCAAGATCAAACGGACATTTAAAACATAAAATTTTAATTAATTCATAATAAAAGTTGTAACTGAAAAATAATAAAAAAATTATAAGAGTACTTTTGCAAAATAAAAAAATACCCGTTCCCTCCCTACCTCCCATCTTTAGTCTACTTTGCAGAAACACACCATCAAACCCTCATATGTTTCTCTTTCCAGATTCAAGAAACCCTCAAATCTACTCTCCGATCTTTTGTAGAAACCCTCAAAATTATCGCTCACAAACCCACCATCAAACCCTCTCTATTCCTGTAAAAAACCTCAAGATGTACGAAAGAAAAACCACCGAGAAGTGTCGGAGCTACACATCAAGGTAGCCCGAGAGAAATGTTGGAGGTCCTCGCTTTGTGCACACAAAGACTCGGCGAAATTAGAAAGAAAAGAAATAAAGGAATGAAACCAAGAAAATCCGCACACGTAGCTTCAGCGAATGAGCTACGGTGGAGTTAGTGGTGCAGTGTGCCGATGATGGCCGACTTAAGGCGGAGAACGTGATGGGGCTTGATGGTGCCCCTATGCTAAGGCAACGCCCACAGGAGAAGCACCCGTGGAGGTTGGGTGCAACATAGAAAAATCGGAAAAAGAAAAAACCCACAGGTAAAAATCCTCAAAACCATTCTTCGTTTGATGTACTTTTGGGTCGTTGTTGGAGATTATGCTATGTGAATCATACTTTCTACGTGGGTATTAGTGGTGACTTCATGATATAATTGCTTGGGTAAGTTTGACCTCATCTATTTTGCAATTTCTTGTAAAGTACGGCTATCATCATAACAAGTACGAATGCCTTGTTTAAGAAACTATCACTTTTGGGTGTGGTGTGTCCACAAGGATTCTTGTTGTTCTTAGTTATATGATAGTTTTCTAAGTTATTGAAGGATAGATGGTTAAGGCTTCGAGCTATTAATTTACTTATCTTTTTAACCAATGAAGTCATATGTTCCACATGAAAGGACGAGGAATGCAAGTCTAAAACTGTTGTTGTACATTTCTGCTCCATCTTTTGATAGTTAGTTTAGGATTTTCACCTAGGAGCGAGTTCTGCATTTCAAATATTGTATGTCAGGCGGTTTCTTTGTTTCTTTTGTTTCTGCATTCTTATTGCCATAACTAATCAACCAATAGTTTGTTTGTGCTGATGATCACTAACTGTATCTATTACTCTATTCCTCCATTGATCGCTATTGTTTTTTTTTTTTGAGTTTATTTGTTATCTAATCCGAAGACTTCCTTATCAAATGTTATCATCTTATTTTGCTTTCTGAAATGTTGGACTTGATAAACTCCCCACACCTCATTTTTACTTCCTGTTTGATTCTTTATGAAAAAAGTCGATTATCATCTGTATTTTTTCTTGCTTTAGTTATCTCATCACTCATGTTTTGCTGACACAAAGAACTAGTACTATTATTATTATTTAAATGAAATGGCTGATGGTAGTTTCTGAAAGAAATTTTTAAATAGTGGAAGAATGAAATCAATTGTTGCTCAAAATGAGACCTTAAGGTCTATTTTTGTCTTTGTTTAAATTTTCATGGTTTTTATTCTCATTATTAAGACTTGATCTATGAATTAGTCTTTAAACTGTACTGAAATCTAAGATCCTGCAATTATAAGGCTTTCCCACTGACCCTTTACAATTTATTTTGAGGATATCAAGATTGAGCTTAGCTCTACTAGTTGCAGTTAGATATTCTTTTTCTTCTTTTAGTTTGACTGAGCCTTTCTGCCCGTTGTTTCCTGTTTCCTTACATATGTTCCATTGCTTGTTTTACAATATTTTCTAAAAAAGTGGTAGTTCTAAACACATTATATGTCTCATTTCATCTTCCAACTTACAGATTATGTTGGGAAAAGCTATTTCAACAAAGGGAAAAAACCACAATCTTCAATATTTCTGCATCATCAATTGTTATCAAATGGAGGGGTAAGATATTTTTCTTTCTCACTTCTCTTATGACCATCCTTGCTTGGGCCCGCTCGGCTCATCATGCCCTATTCAGTATTTCTTTGTTGCATTTGATTGCTGCTATAATTTATATTGATAATCTTAGTTCTTTTGCTTTCTTTGTCCTCTTTCTTTTTCACCTTCACTAGTTATATAGCGTTATCCACGTTGCACATTGAATTAAGAGTAATTAGAGACCTCTTTTTTTTAGCTAAAATCAAGTACAACATATTGTATATGATATTATTAATTGTCTTCTAGTTGTGTGGCCACATCATTGTCTCAGGTGCACTTCTTTTTTCATATCAACAATCTTGTTTCTTCTTTGCCTTAATTGTTGCTTTCTACAAGTTATATTTGCTAGACTGCTATGGTTTATTATGATAACTGCTATTTGATAGAGCTTGAGGGAATCATCAAAGCTTTAGAAGTAAACCCTGTTTGTGATTTATTTATTCAAATTCCCCAATGACTGAATGACACACAATGCAATAATTTCTCTTATGAACATGTAGGAGTTTAGGTTGAGGAATTCCAAACTTATCTATTTGTCTTCATGCATGATAGCTACCAAGGGAATGTGTATGAGGTGGCAACAAGGAGGAATACTACAGCTGTGTTGGTGGCTGGGGCTTTGAAAACAATGAAGCAGATGATGATTAAAGAAAGTAAAAAGTCTTTGCAAAGTGATAATGGTGGTAAAAAGTTTTCTTGGCTTCCACTTTTCATTTTATTCATTAGACATGTTTCCTTTTATGTGCGTGTATTGTTATCTTGAAATCTTGATATCTTGATATTCATCATTTGCACCATAGTGCAAATGTACTTTTCTTTAGATTTAGCAAGTTTGTTCTTTTGAAAAATATTCCTGGATGGTTTTTCAGTGGTTTTCCAGTTGATTTACTATTGTGGTTGTTTTTTATCCTTTTTTATTTATATGTACTTTAGTGTAATCTCATCCAAGTAAACAATACGTCTTGCCCTTTATGGTATATCAAGTTTTGTGAGACATGTTTGATTGTCGGAATGTCAATATGTTTATTTAACATTTTGGGGTCAGACTCTTGGTTCAATTAAAATAACATGGAAGTACTCATCCAATTTTCATTTGAAGGACCCAACAAACTATTTCAACTGTAAAGAATTCCACCTTTTTAAGTTTTCATTTGTCTTTTCTGTTATATTATCAAACTACTACTTTTTTTTTTCGAGTTTATCGAGAATGATAGTTGGTAATTTGACAAATAAATGTGAGTTAGGAAGCATAAGATTTAGACATGAATGTGCACTTGCGTTATGTGATTGTTGCTCTGAGTAAATGTGGAGTAGTTGAGGCCTAATTTCATGCATTTTGAATTGCTTTGAAATAGAGTTGGAATGTCTGTGCTTTCCACTCAATCATAGGAGTTCTTGTGAAATCATATTTGTTTGCCAAAACGCCACCCGATTGATCCTTATAAGCTTAACATGGGACATGCATCATTTTGAAAAATTCAAAGGCCCTTCCCCTTACCATGAAAAAAAAAAAAGGAAGAAAGAATAGCAAGAAAAAGGAAGACTACATCTACTCCGCTGGTTTAGGTCACTTAGTAACTGGGTAACTTCATCACAAATGTTGTTATTCACGTAAAACGGTGACTAGAGCCATGAGTATGCAAAGCACTTTAGGTAAAACGTTTTTTGGTTGAGTAACCGGGTGCCTTCACCACAAGTGTTGTCATTCGCGTAAAAAGACCGAAATACGACGTTTTTTGGTTGAGTAACCGGGTGCCTTCACCACAAGTGTTGTCATTCGCGTCAAAAGACCGAAATACGGCCTAAAGAACGTAAGTCACGGGCAAAAACAAAGAAAAAAGAAAGAAAATAAAATCCGTGGCAACAAATGGGGAAGAAAAAAGGGAAAAAAATCATTAGTGGCCAAAGAAAAAAAAGAACAAAAGTTGTCCCAACTTAGGCAGAAATAAGGAGATAAAGGGTATTGTGTTGAAGTGACGAGTATGGTGACATTTAGAAACCTATGATTTTGTGGAAGCTTGATTGTTCTACTCTCTACATGGCGAGACAAAGTGTTGTGATGTGATTGGCCTTTTACCCTCATTATGATAAGTTAGCGCTTGCATAACGTATTGCGACATTTGTGTTTTGAGATTATGTGCATATAGGTTATAGGTTACATTTGTTGTTATGGAATATTAGCACAATGTTTATAACATGTTTTTTGCAATGTCGGACTTTTGCTTGAGGACAATAATTGTTTAAGTTTGGGGAGTTTGATAAGCTTAGCTTTACATATTTATAATAGCGGATAATAGTATTTCGTTGTGTGGGAGGCAATAACTTCAAAAAATTGCAACAGTCCTTTCCTTCTATTTTTTGTTTATATCTAAAAATTGTCACATTCTTTTATGGCTATCTGAAAATCCCGTGTAAAAGCCTTTATTTAGACTTTATCTGACTACTATTTTTGGTTGGTTGGGAGGTGATAGATTCTGACCGTGATGTTATTTTACCAATATAAGTGACAATAATTATTCTAAAAATGTTTAAATGCTATATTATCATAATTGTCTTTTATTTTATGTATTATTCCTCTTAGATGACCATATCAACACAGGGTAAATATAACCTCTCAAAGCTACATGAAATATACAATTTGGCTAAGAGATGTTTGGTGGTGGCATTCCTAAGAAGGATGGAAAAATTGATTGTGCTGAAGACTCTTTCGGCAGGCAAGGCAAGCATTTTTGATTGTATCAGGACAACTGCAGGTTGAAACATATGCCTGTGCGCTCAGTCGTGTGTATACCTTCAGGCCAACATGTCGAGTATTGCCTGCGTGACTGAAAGAGTGGTTATTCAAAGTATCCATGTCTCATCCTATACCATTAACATTCTACGTTATAATGTACTTTGTCTTTACAGATGGATGGATACCATACAGTTAATATGAAGATTATCATGGCAACTAACCGAGCTGACACTTTGGACCCTGCCCTCCTATGTCTGGGAAGACTTGATCGTAATATTGAGTTCGCTTTGAAGGTGAATCTCGAAGATCATTTACTATTTGACATTTGCTGGTTCTTAAAGTAAACTGCATTTATATTAAACTGTCCTCACATCTCACTCACAAAAAAAAGTCTTAACCCAGTTAACCTTTAAAAGATGAGAAACTGCGAAAGAGGCTAAGAAGAAAGGGACAATCCTCCTTAGTGAAGGAGAAAAGAGTTAATGCAACCATGGAAAAAAAGTTATTCTACATCAAGATTGACATAGATGCCTGAACTTCTCTATCACCGTAAACTGTAGTTTCTTTATGTTCTTATAGTTGATAGAGAATGGGCCTTGTTTGTAGGTTTGTACTGCTAAAATGAGTTTAAGTGATGAGTTAGATTTGGAGGATTATTTGTCTCTACCATATAAAATCCGTGCAGCTGAGGCCGGTGATACTGCTCACTTTTTCCACATTCATACAGTTAGAAATTTAGTTAATTATTTACAATTTTATATGCTAGAGACCTCTTCCTCTGATATCGCCACGATCCCCCATATTTGAAGCAAAATCTTATTGTCCATTGTCAAAACCAGGTTTTCTTAAAAAATGATACATTTGGTCAATCTCAACTGTCATTCAATATAGTTTCTGAGGCGAAGTCTGCCATGGGACTGAGCAACCTGATGAAGTTCTACATTCACATACTAATACTAACTGAGTTGAACTTTATTAGGTTTCCAATTTGACCTCTAATTATTAGTAGTTAGTCTTGTCGTTTTACGTTGTTATTTATCGTGGGGGTGAAGGTTTGCACAAGATTGGGTAACCAAAACAAAAAATAGATTACTGGAGATTTGTTCCTTAAAATGCCTCCTTAGATACCTTGTGTTTAACAAAGGAAATCTACTTTATGTAATAGTGCAAATGGTTTCTATCTTCTAGGTGATACCATATTTCAGAAAATTGAAGGTGTTGAAGTGTGCCTATTTGGAATGTGCGCTTGAGAATGGATCTGATTGTCAGCAGTTGATCATCGCTGATCTTACGTGGATTCAGTTAAGTATTTCAGGCCAGAGGTCAAAGCAGTGACTGGAGAACCTCTGCAAACATTCGTGCACCATGAATTTTGTCAAGTTTCTGGAACCACTGCCCTTTTGCTATTGCTATCTTCTCTGTTGTGGCAAGATATTGTAGTTGCAATTTCTGGTGCAAGTACCCATAATATTCTTATATATTCAGATTCGACACTTAGAATACTGCAAAAAGTGAAGTTTCAGTAGCTGTTGTCATGGGCTTGCCCTCCGTTGAAAGGAGAAGATTGCATTTTGTATTGCAAGCAGAAATTCAAAAGACACCAAAATCAGGTAAACTTAGGGAGTGGTAAGTTTGGTGGTGGTTTGATTATTATACTGTTAATTATGAGTTGTGAGTATGTCCCACTATTTTATTTGAATTATTGCTTTGGTTTCAAGTGCTTGTCCATGCTAAGAAAAGCTGCAAAGAAAAATATTGTACTTGACATCGCTATGATAATTTATTTGTGTCTACCCGTGAATGCAAAGCAAAGGTAGATGCAGCGTGGTTGCCATACTTTGATTGGGATTCTTGGCTTGGTGCTCCAGAGGACATGATCTATCAACTACAACAACAAGAGGATAGGAGAAAACAGCATAAGAAGGGAACTATGAAGAAGATGATCACGAAAAAAGCTCTGGAGGCATCTGGCCAAACTGTGGTAATTTCATGGTTAAATTCGCAAAGTTTGTTTGGCCCTTTCAGTGCTGTAAGCAGGGATAATTTTATTTTTGTATGTGTCAATTTTGATGTTGTTGTTATTGCCCTGCCATATCACAATTTTGAGTGCAACCTTACTTTGTTTATATAGCTTGGTGAAACAATATCACCCAGGAAGGAAGACTCTGTCATGGTACACTTACAGCATGCATGTGCGCACGCATTGCTGCATTCCGATCGTCTCTGGAAATTGTTGGGTTTGTGTATTTCATTTTCCTAAATACTATTCTATTTCTGGTTTTGGTAATTTAGTGGTGCTATCAAGCTTTCATGTTATTGGAGTAGACATTTTGGATAGCCAAAAGAAGGAAGGAAAGAATAGAAGGATGTTGGGATTTTGTTGCTTTAACCCTCGTTTCTTCTTTCTTAACCAACCTTCTCTCTCTTCATGGTTGGAGACAGAGGTACTTGAAGAAAGAGTAGTGCTTATAAGTGTAATAAACAATAATTGACAGGAAGTGGAATAAGTTGGTTGACATATGCCATGTGATATTATTTCATGTATCCTTGAGAAAACTTTTTTCTTGCATTGCTTGTTCACCATTATAAGTTGCTCGCAATTAATGTTCTTTTGCCACTGAGCTGGTTCTTCAATTCGAGAAAGGGGAATTAGGGGAGAGAATTGAAGGTGCAAAGTTTGGAATGACTGCTTGTCAAACAATTAGAAATAGCTGTAGCATGATTAACATTGTGCTCAAATGGGTTGGTGTTTTACATTTTGATCAATTATGAATTATGATATTCCCTTAGTTTATTGATACTTTATAACTATAAAATTCTACCACATTGGATCTTCTTTTTGTTTATCTAGATTTCTTCTTGCTTCTAATATAATTACGGCTGGTAAGAATGAAAAGACAAGTGCTAAACAGTGCCTTCAACTATCCCCCTTTTGGCATATAATGTGATGTTAAGTAAGGTTAGTTTGCAACGGCTGACCATAATCGTTATGTTCAACTACTTTCTGCTATCTTATTATTTTTTACACTTTTCCTGGCTGCAGCTTTATTACTATTTAAAGGTAACTTGTTGCTTGAAAAATTTTGCTAGAGTGGAAGCAGGGAAAAAAGGCTAGGGGACATGTGTGCATAGAAAATCAGTTTCTTTCTTTGTGTAGTTAGTAGTAGTGAGGGCCCTTCTACAACTCCCTATGCAGAGGAGATAGATTCTGTGGGCTTCACTCTTTAGAATTTTCTTTGAATGTCATGTAATAAGGGGTTTAGCACCTGTTAAATTTGCAGTTTTATGGTGATTTATGAATGTTTGTTGAAATGATTGTCACGCTAATGTGTTGTTGACATTGAGAATGGGTTTATATGGGTGGTTTTGCAACTTTTGTGTGAAATTATGTGATGTATGTGTGAGTCTTATAAATGATGTTCCTTGGTTTCCAGCAAATGGTTTGGTCTCGAGAATTTGGTTGATGCGAATATGAGGATATGTGAACATGTAGAAAACGAAGTGCAGATATTTAAGGATGTTGTGGATGAGATCAGAGAAGTTGGAGGAAGTTAATGCTTGCAATAGAGGAAGGTGATTTTGATGTTGCAGTGCTCAAGAGCCGGAGGGTCAAGAACCAAGCTTTGCCAAAGGACTTGGTTGAATTTAAGTAGCTCAACAAGTGGCACATTGTTACTGAGGTATTGTGAAGCGTTATCATTCCTCCCTCTTTTATTTTCTTGGTTTCCGGACTGATTGGAGTGTATTTCTTCATGTTTTTGCTGCTCTAATTTTATCTATTTAGGAATAATATTTCTGTTCTGTCACCTTGCTGAAACTGTGTTGTTGCTCTCTATTCTTCAGCTTTTTGGTGCAGGATACATAGTAACTAACCTTGTAAGATGGTGAGTTAGTTCCCAAAAGAGTCCCAGCTAGAACATGAGATGATCCTTATGTAGTTACAAAAAAGTGTATATTGTCCTTCTCCCCCCCCCCCCCCCCCCCTCTACAATGTAATCTGTTTGTGTGGTAGAGATGTCTTGCAATAGAGGAAGGGGATTTTGACGTTGCAGTGCTCAAGAGCCAGAGGGTCAAGAACCAAGCTTTGTCAAAGGACTTGGTTGAATTTAAGTAGCTCAACAAGTGGCACATTGTTACTGAGGTATTGTGAAGCTTTATCATTCCTCCCTCTTTTATTTTCTTGGTTTTCGGACGGATTGGAGTGTATTTCTTCTATGTTTTTGCTGCTCTAATTTATCTATTTAGGAATAATATTTCTGTTCTGTCACCTTGCTGAAACTGTGTTGTTGCTCTCTATTCTTCAGCTTTTTGGTGCAGGATACATAGTAACTAACCTTGTAAGATGGTGAGTTAGTTCCCAAAAGAGTCCTAGCTAGAACATGAGATGATCCTTATGTAGTTACAAAAAAGTGTATATAGTCCTTCTCCCCCCCCCCCCCCCCCTCTACAATGTAATCTGTTTGTGTGGTAGAGATGTCTTGCAATAGAGGAAGGGGATTTTGACGTTGCAGTGCTCAAGAGCCGGAGGGTCAAGAACCAAGCTTTGTCAAAGGACTTGGTTGAATTTAAGTAGCTCAACAAGTGGCACATTGTTACTGAGGTATTGTGAAGCGTTATCATTCCTCCCTCTTTTATTTTCTTGGTTTTCGGACGGATTGGAGTGTATTTCTTCTATGTTTTTGCTGCTCTAATTTTATCTATTTAGGAATAATATTTCTGTTCTGTCACCTTGCTGAAACTGTTGTTGCTCTCTATTCTTCAGCTTTTTGGTGCAGGATACATAGTAACTAACCTTGTAAGATGGTGAGTTAGTTCCCAAAAGAGTCCTAGCTAGAACATGAGATGATCCTTATGTAGTTACAAAAAAGTGTATATAGTCCTTCTCCCCCCCCCCCCCCCAACCTTAGTAGTCGCTGGTGGTGGAGGAAAGGCTTTTAGTGGTCCAGTGAAGGTTGAATCTCGGTTTGACATTGGACTCGGCATATTGAGCATGGAATGTTCGCACATAAAACCTGTAACCTTTCTTGTTAGATTCTCTTCCTCCTAGACTAGAAGAGTACTGCCTTCGTCGAATGATCAGATCGACAAGTTTATCAGAAACTTCACTTGAACTCTTGGATTGGAGGGCCTAGTGTAGTCCAAGAGTCTGGAAACTCAGCTTGCTCTTCTACCCGCCTCCCCTTCAGTCAGGTCGGGAATCTTCCTCTTTCAAAGGGCTGCAATGTAATCTGTTTGTGTGGTAGAGATGTCTTGCAATAGAGGAAGGGGATTTTGACGTCGCAGTGCTCAAGAGCCGGAGGGTCAAGAACCAAGCTTTGTCAAAGGACTTGGTTGAATTTAAGTAGCTCAACAAGTGGCACATTATTACTGAGGTATTGTGAAGCGTTATCATTCCTCCCTCTTTTATTTTCTTGGTTTTCGGACGGATTGGAGTGTATTTCTTCTATGTTTTTGCTGCTCTAATTTTATCTATTTAGGAATAATATTTCTGTTCTGTCACCTTGCTGAAACTGTTGTTGCTCTCTATTCTTCAGCTTTTTGGTGCAGGATACATAGTAACTAACCTGGTAAGATGGTGAGTTAGTTCCCAAAAGAGTCCTAGCTGGAACATGAGATGATCCTTATGTAGTTACAAAAACGTGTATGTAGTCCTCCCCCCCCCCCCCCCCCCTACAATGTAATCTGTTTGTGTGGTAGAGATGTCTTGCAATAGAGGAAGGGGATTTTGACGTTGCAGTGCTCAAGAGCCGGAGGGTCAAGAACTATGCTTTGCCAAAGGACTTGGTTGAATTTAAGTAGCTCAGCAAGTGGCACATTGTTACTGAGGTATTGTGAAGCGTTATCATTCCTCCCTCTTTTATTTTCTTGGTTTTCAGACGGATTGGAGTGTATTTCTTCTATGTTTTTGCTGCTCTAATTTTATCTATTTAGGAATAATATTTCTGTTCTGTCACCTTGCTGAAACTGTTGTTGCTCTCTATTCTTCAGCTTTTTGGTGCAGGATACATAGTAACTAACCTTGTAAGATGGTGAGTTAGTTCCCAAAAGAGTCCTAGCTAGAACATGAGATGATCCTTATGTAGTTACAAAAAAGTGTATATAGTCCTTCCCCCCCCCCCCCCCCCACCTTAGTAGTCGCTGGTGGTGGAGGAAAGGCTTTTAGTGGTCCAGTGAAGGTTGAATCTCGGTTTGACATTGGACTCGGCATATTGAGCATGGAATGTTCGCACATAAAACCTGTAACCTTTCTTGTTAGATTCTCTTCCTCCTAGACTAGAAGAGTACTGCCTTCGTCGAATGATCCGATCGACAAGTTTATCAGAAACTTCACTTGAACTCTTGGATTGGAGGGCCTAGTGTAGTCCAAGAGTCTGGAAACTCAGCTTGCTCTTCTACCCGCCTACCCTTCAGTCAGGTCGGGAATCTTCCTCTTTCAAAGGGCTGCAATGTAATCTGTTTGTGTGGTAGAGATGTCTTGCAATAGAGGAAGGGGATTTTGACGTCGCAGTGCTCAAGAGCCGGAGGGTCAAGAACCAAGCTTTGTCAAAGGGCTTGGTTGAATTTAAGTAGCTCAACAAGTGGCACATTGTTACTGAGGTATTGTGAAGCGTTATCATTCCTCCCTCTTTTATTTTCTTGGTTTTCGGACGGATTGGAGTGTATTTCTTCTATGTTTTTGCTGCTCTAATTTTATCTATTTAGGAATAATATTTCTGTTCTGTCACCTTGCTGAAACTGTTGTTGCTCTCTATTCTTCAGCTTTTTGGTGCAGGATACATAGTAACTAACCTGGTAAGATGGTGAGTTAGTTCCCAAAAGAGTCCTAGCTGGAACATGACATGATCCTTA
The DNA here is from genome assembly GCF_026168435.1 of Sesamum indicum. Taxonomy (NCBI): domain Eukaryota; kingdom Viridiplantae; phylum Streptophyta; class Magnoliopsida; order Lamiales; family Pedaliaceae; genus Sesamum; species Sesamum indicum. The sequence goes on from NC_142668.1 coordinate 5,412,955, forward strand.
TGTAGTTACAAAAAAGTGTATATAGTCCTCCCCCCCCCCCCCCCAATGTAATCTGTTTGAGTGGTAGAGATGTCTTGCAATAGAGGAAGGGGATTTTGACGTTGCAGTGCTCAAAAGCCGGAGGGTCAAGAACTATGCTTTGCCAAAGGACTTGGTTGAATTTAAGTAGCTCAACAAGTGGCACATTGTTACTGAGGTATTGTGAAGCGTTATCATTCCTCCCTCTTTTATTTTCTTGGTTTTCGGATGGATTGGAGTGTATTTCTTCTATGTTTTTGCTGCTCTAATTTTATCTATTTAGGAATAATATTTCTGTTCTGTCACCTTGCTGAAACTGTGTTGTTGCTCTCTATTCTTCAGCTTTTTGGTGCAGGATATATAGTAACTAACCTTGTAAGATGGTGAGTTCGTTCCCAAAAGAGTCCTAGCTAGAACATGAGATGATCCTTATGTAGTTACAAAAAAGTGTATATTGTCCTCCCCCCCCCCCCCTCTACAATGTAATCTGTTTGTGTGGTAGAGATGTCTTGCAATAGAGGAAGGGGATTTCGACGTTGCAGTGCTCAAGAGCCGGAGGGTCAAGAACCAAGCTTTGTCAAAGGACTTGGTTGAATTTAAGTAGCTCAACAAGTGGCACATTGTTACTGAGGTATTGTGAAGCTTTATCATTCCTCCCCTCTTTTATTTTCTTGGTTTTCGGACGGATTGGAGTGTATTTCTTCTATGTTTTTGCTGCTCTAATTTTATCTATTTAGGAATAATATTTCTTTTCTGTCACCTTGCTGAAACTGTGTTGTTGCTCTATTCTTCAGCTTTTTGGTGCAGGATACATAGTAACTAACCTTGTAAGATGTGAGTTAGTTCCCAAAAGAGTCCTAGCTAGAACATGAGATGATCCTTATGTAGTTACAAAAAAGTGTATATTGTCCTTCTCCTCCACCCCCCCCCCCCCCCCAACAATGTAATCTGTTTGTGTGGTAGAGATGTCTTGCGTGATTGGACTCAGGTTGAAGTAAGTTCCTCTTAGCGGTTACAACCCTCCTACATGTAAGAATTGGCAGGAAGGGGTGAAGCAACAACAGATGTTGAAGTAAGGAGTGCCAGGTAACGAGGTGAGGCAAAATTGGATTAGTATAAGTCTTTTCATGTTTACTCCGACATCACACATTCTCATTTATTGTTAGTCTTATAGGTATTAATGTCTTTTCCTCATTGAAATAAAACGTAGGTGGAGTTTACAGTTTTATTGTAGCAAAGCATAATAATAATATATAATAATATTATAAATAGCACTTGGTTGGAGTCCGTAAAGGGTATAACTGTCTATTTCTAATTGAAATAAACATAGGTAGGGTTCATACTTTTGTTATAGTATGATATAATATAATATAGTATAATAAGAGCACTTAGTATGCTTTGTTATTGAAGTTTTCTATCTATGTGCTTTGTTTTATATTTTTTGGTGGAGTTTACTAAGTTTCCAGATTGTGATTTAGATGTTACTTTTGTTTTATATGGAAACATACGTTGGATTGTGATTTAGATGTTATATTATAATAGGATTCTAACAGAAACACTTACATGCATATCATATTACATAATTATTTTTTAATCATTACTTATCATTTATTATATATCAGAAATTCATTTATCTTTATCTTTGTTTCATTTATTATATTCTCACTAATTAGATTTCTTATTTTATCTGTCATGTTGATGTTTGTGGTTAACAGTGCTTTGTTGCAATGGGAGTGTTCTGAATTAAATTTTTTAATTGAGTTTAATGATGTGGAAATTAAATTACACACTGCCAGAAGAATTTAGTAGACCAAATCTAATAAGGATATATATATTTTTTCCTGATTTGCTTAGCTATTTTAATAAAGATATGGGTTAATTTGATAATATTTTTTTTTCTATCTTTTTGGTTTAATATTCGTGTTCATTAAAGCATGTGACTTTGATATATTTAATTGTCGCTAATTAGGATTTTTACAAAAATTGTCTAGCATATTATATTATATAATTATATTTATTGTTTATTTTATGTTATGGATCATATGTTAAATTAAAACAATATGAAGTGTATATGTATAATTATATTTATTATTATTTATGATTTATTACATGTTATGAATCATATACTTTATATTTTTGTGTAGTGATTTTGGTGCTTAAATACCAAATTTGTATGAATTTGTAAATATTAGAGATTAAAATTATGACAAGTGAATAATAGGAATAATTTACGTTGAGAGAAGAAAAGGATTTTATGTTATAAATTATATTTTTGTATTATTATGCTGAGTGTTTATGTTATAGAATAAATTTTGGTCCCTAATACTTATAAATTATTTATATGAAGGATTTAATTAGTCATTATAAAAAGTTAAGACAAAAAACAACACGATTATTTATTTCTTCCTCATTAGCATAACTAAAAAAAATTAAAATCTTATTTCATAATCTAATCAAATTAATTATTTTGTATTGAAGTATTTAATGCAAAATGTATAACAATATTTAAAATAACTAAAGTTGTAATTTTTGTATTTCTTATGCTATATAATTATATTTGTAATTATTATCCATAATTTCTTAATGGTTGGTTGGTCATGTTACATTATTTAGGCATTAGTTGTAACCCAATAATTAGTAAATCAATAAATTAATGCGAAACTAGAATAATATATATTTATTTATTGAATATTGATGTGTAGGTGTTATTTATTTAATTTTTTTTTTATCTTATTCGTAGATTAGACGGAGAGAATTAATTTGTAAGTATGAATTTGTAAACATTAGGGATTGAAACTATAGCCATAAAATATGAAATTAAAAATGAATAAGTGGCTACAGGGATAATTTAATTAAATTATTTCTTTACATTTTAATAGACATAAATTGAAAATTGAATTTTAATTTTAATTTAAGCAACTCGATGTTATACTCATTATATCTTTTTATATTATTGTGGTGAGTAAATTTTGGTTCTTATTATTTATATTTAGTAGAATCTAATATATATCCAATTAATGATTTTGTTATTAGTAGATTTTTAATAAGATCATTATAGAAAACATCTGATTAGCATAACTAAAAATAAGTAAATTCATCTTAATTCAATAATCTAATCAAATTAATTATTTTGTATTGGCATTGATAAAACAAATAATTTAGTATAGTAGAATGATGTAAAGTTGGAATTTTCTTCTGTTTTGGCCCTCTCAACATAATTATTTGTTTTCTGTTAAAATGTTAAAATCTTAAATATGGATTAGTTAAATAATCAAAATATGAATTCAATATGAAACTAGAATGAATATATTAATATTAAAATCTAGGTGTCATTTTTTAGTTTTTATTTGTAAGTGGTATTATCTGTAATTATATTTTCACAAATAAATAGTTTCAACTTGATTTCTGGACCACAATCCCCAAATATCCTTAAAATTGACTATTTAACTAATAATTATCAAATAAAAAGTCTTAAATTGACAAGATTGATTGGTATAATTTTAATTGTCAGTTTTTCACTCCAACAACTATTTTTATATTCATCTAAGTACCAGAATTGATTCAGTATCTATCTTTTAAATCAAAACTGAATATTTATTTTTGTTTTTTATAAATTTATTTTAAAGAAAATATATTTCTCATTTGTTTATTTATTTATTAAATTTTCAATTTCTATCTTAAATATAATATTCACTTTCTACTCATTGTTCTATCTATACAAACCACCTCTCTCTTTTGAATAAAATCTAAATTTATAACCTAATACATTAAATTAACGAATTTAGTTTTCATTATAAAGAAGTGTAATTTTATACATAAAAAAATAACAATTATTATAAGTAATAAAAAAAATTGGGATTATAGTATTAGTTCTCATAAATATTGATTTGACACCTTTTTATCTTTTAGTAAATTTTCAAAATTTAACATGATTTATACTTGGTAATTTTTAGATTTAAATTTATCATAACTATTTTATTAATATATTAACCAAATAATTTAATATTTTAATTTTAAGAAGAGTAAATTACATACAGGTTCAATAATAATAATAAAATTATTGAGGTCATTTTGTTCATTTTTCATAAATATATTTTGACACTCTATTTTTTGGTAATGGAAATTTATTTTAAATAAAAAAATTAAAAAATAATTTTATAAATTTAAAATAATTTATACAAATATGATAATCTAATTTTTATAATATATTAATTAAATAATTTAGTATTTCAGTTAAATGTATAATTTTATATACAGATTCAATTAAAAAAAGGTCAAAAAGATATGGGATTTTATTCTTAAATATTACATCGCATCCCCTCTGTCTTTTAGTAATAAGAATTTTGTTATAAATAAAAATAAAAAATTAAATCTTTTATCTCTATAACTGAATAATTTTTATTTTAATTACTTCGTAACTATTAATATCAATTAAATATGTAGTTTAATATAAAGATTCTATAAAAAAATAAAAAAAATTTAAATATAAATTAGTATAAATAATAATAAAAAATATACAGGATCATATAATTCATTTATAAATATTATTTTGACACCTCCTATCTTTTGGTATGACAAAAAGTATCATTTTGTTTAATAATAGATATAGATATTTTTCAATTTAAAAAGTTAATTACAAATATATTTTTTGTTTATTACGCAAGATATATAACCTGCAAAAAACATCAATAAATTTCAATCAAACACAAGGTGTAATATGTATTTATCGAATCTCGCTTGTATATAATTATAAAAATTAATTGCCAACTATTGTATTAATTATATTGATAATTAATAATTTGATATATATCTATTGAATAAGTGGTACGCGTCAGATGTGGCCCATAATAAAGGCTCAATAAGTTGTTCGGCCGAAGGACCTATACACACGTTAGATGTATAATTTAGTATTTCTTAGATGTATAATTTTATATTAGATTCAACAAAGAAAAAAGTAAAAAAAATATGGAATCTTATTATTAATTCTTTTAAATATTATTCATATCCCTACCTTTTAGTAATAAAAAATTAGTTATAAATAAAAATAAAAAATCAAATCTTTTAGTTCTAAAAATAGATAAATTTTAATTTAATTTATTACCTTATAACCGTTAATATCAATTAAATATGTAATTTAATATAAAGATTCGATAAAAAAATTAATATTTTATTAATTTATTAATTAAATAATTTTATATTTTAATTTTCAGAAGAATAAGAAGATTAATTCTAGAATTAAAAATAATATAAAAATATCATATTGTTCATTCCAATTAAATATTACTTTGACGCTCCTTCTATCTTTTTATTAAAATTTATATATAATAAAAATAAAAAACTAAAGAATAATTTTATTAAAACAATAATTTATCCAAAATAATTTTTAATTTACATATAATCTAATTTTTATTTAGTATTTCAATTAAGATGTGTAATTTTATATACTGATTCAGCAAAAATACTTGGGATCGTATTATACCTTTTCGTAATAAAAAATTAGACATTAATAAAAATAAAAAATTAATATTTAGAAATAGATCATTTTAATAAATTTATAAACTGGTAATTATTAATATCAATTAAATATATAATTTAATATAAAATAAACTAATTAAAATTTATTAAAGCCCGATCAAATTGGTGAAAGTCGACCAATCAGGTTAAAAAAATTGAGTTATGTTAAAAATAAAAAAAAAAAAGGTGAACAACCGCATCAGCTAATGGCTTCAGCCTTGGCAAATTGCTGCAAACCCAGAGATATTATTACGGCGAAGGATGAACAAAAATCCAGAACTCTGATTCAAAATTTTTTCAACTCTTCCCCTCATGAGGAAGTGTCAAACCATTTGACCCTTGACCCATTCCAATATAAAGGCTTAGTCAATCAAATAATAGATAGTAAATGGGTCGGTTTGAAAATCAAATAATGTAATTTTATAAATATGTAATTTAATATAAAGATTCGATAAAAAAATTAATATTTTATTAATTTATTAATTAAATAATTTTATATTTTAATTTTCAGAAGAATAAGAAGATTAATTCTAGAATTAAAAATAATATAAAAATATCATATTGTTCATTCCAATTAAATATTACTTTGACGCTCCTTCTATCTTTTTATTAAAATTTATATATAATAAAAATAAAAAACTAAAGAATAATTTTATTAAAACAATAATTTATCCAAAATAATTTTTAATTTACATATAATCTAATTTTTATTTAGTATTTCAATTAAGATGTGTAATTTTATATACTGATTCAGCAAAAATACTTGGGATCGTATTATACCTTTTCGTAATAAAAAATTAGACATTAATAAAAATAAAAAATTAATATTTAGAAATAGATCATTTTAATAAATTTATAAACTGGTAATTATTAATATCAATTAAATATATAATTTAATATAAAATAAACTAATTAAAATTTATTAAAGCCCGATCAAATTGGTGAAAGTCGACCAATCAGGTTAAAAAAATTGAGTTATGTTAAAAATAAAAAAAAAAAAGGTGAACAACCGCATCAGCTAATGGCTTCAGCCTTGGCAAATTGCTGCAAACCCAGAGATATTATTACGGCGAAGGATGAACAAAAATCCAGAACTCTGATTCAAAATTTTTTCAACTCTTCCCCTCATGAGGAAGTGTCAAACCATTTGACCCTTGACCCATTCCAATATAAAGGCTTAGTCAATCAAATAATAGATAGTAAATGGGTCGGTTTGAAAATAAATGAATTGCTAGTCGTAGAATATTATTCTCGTCAAACTTAAACCCGAAAGCTCTCATTTGTTGCGGAGCATAGTGCGCTTTAGGCGCCGAGCGAGAAATGTCTCACTGATCTGAAACTTAGCACTTCTTTTCTTATTGATTCCAAGGGCGGCGGCATTCTTGAATGAAGTCTATCCGAACCGAATTAGCACTTCTCAGATCAGGCTAGGCCTCTCCAGCCTGTTTCCCGTTACCCCAAAAAGCGTTAGGGGAACAGGCATAGTAGAGGGGAAGGAGAAGCACCCCTAGAGAGCCGAAAAAGGAGAGAGGGACCCGAAGGGGACGAACAATTAGCTAATAGGGTGAGAGCGTCTTCCTAGTTGTATTAATGAGCTACCTTGCTTGAGTTCCTCTATAGCTAGCAGTTGTCCTTCGGTCTTTCGTGTTAGTGGCTAATGGCGGAGTTGCAACATCTACTGGGCGACGAGTAAAGAAGAAAAAAAAAGTAATAAAAATTTAGCTATAAATAAAATAAAAAAAAATTATCTTCTCATTTTAAAATTTTAACATAATTTATACTTGATAATTTTTTTAATTTGAATCTATTAACCTAATCCTATTTTATCAATATAATAATCAAATAATTTAATATTATAATTTTAAGAAGAGTAAATTACCTACAGATTCAAATAAATGAGGTCTTATTGTTCATTCTATTCTGACACTCTAGTTTATGTCATTAAAGATTTACTTATAAATAAAAATTAAAAATGAAACGATTAATTTTATAAATTTAAAATAATTTATGCAAGTGAGATAATCTAATTTTTACAATAGATTAATTAAATAATTTATTTTTTCATCATAAAATAAAAAAAGTTAGTAAGAATTTAAATTAGGATAAATAATAAAAAAACATGAAGTTAATCTTTTAATTTAAAAATTTTTAGAATAATATATAACAATATGATAATTTTTTAGTTTAACTTATAACATTGCAAGTAATTTTTATTAATATTAATGAATTACTTTAATATTTTAATTATTATTTTTTATATTCTAATTCAATAAAAGAATTAATTTATATCAAAATAATTTAATTTTAAATTAGTGTAAATAATAAAATGTATGCGGGTTCTAGTTGTTAATTCTCGTAAATATTGCTTTGACGCCTCCACTACTTTTTTGGTAAATATTTAGTTATAAATAAATATAAAAAGTTAATCTTTTAATTTTAAAAATTTATATTTTTTATAGTTGACAATTTTAATTAACTATTTTATTAATTTATTAATTAAATAGTTTAATATTTTAATTTAAGAGGGGTAAATATTGCTTGCATACGCCTTTCTACATTTTCGTAATAAAAATTTAGACATTAATAAAAGTAAAAATGTGACCTTCTAATTTTAAAATAGATAATATTAAATTAAATTTATAAACTGGTAACTATTAAAATCAATTAAGTATGTAATTTAATATAAAATTCTATAAAAAAATTATTAATAAACTAATCAAAATTTATTAAAACCCGATCAAATTCGGTGAAAGTCGGCCTATCAGGTCAAAAAATTGAGTTATATCAAAAAAAAAAAAAAAAAAAGGAGAAGAGAAGAAGAAAGAAGATGCTGACAAACAACCGGTCATGCTGGTGGCCAATATATTTTATAAGCTAATATATTAATTAAATAATTTAGTATTCAATTATTAAGAATTGATAAAAAAAAAGTCAAAAAAAATATGGGATTAATCATTCTTATAAATATTGCTTTTACACCCCCCCTATTTTTTTGTAATAAAAATTTAGTTTTAAATAAAAATAAAATCTTTTAATTCTAAAAATAGATAAATATTAATTTAATTTATTACCTCATAACTATTAATACCAATGTAATTTAATATAAAGATTAATATAAAAATTAATAAAATAATTTATAAATAAATTAGTATAAATAATAAAAAATATATATATACGGAATCATGTAATTCATTCATAAGTTAGCTTTGACACCCTATTTTTTGGTAATTAAAATTTAGTTATAAATAAAAATAAAAATTTGAATTAATTATGCGAAAGGTGATAATTTTTTAATAACATTGTAACTAATTTTATTAGTATATTAATTAAATAATTTAGTATTCAATTATAAGAGATGTAATTTATATTTAATAAAAATTTAATAAAATAGTTTTATAAAAAAAACATATCATATTATTCATTGTCATAAATATTGTTTTGACGTGTTTGGGTAATACAAATAAAAAATTAATCTTGATAATTTTTCAATCTAAATTTATAACCTAATATATTAATTAAACAATATTATTGTTATTATAAGAGGTGTAATTTTATACATATTAAAAGTTAATAAAATAATAAGAACTGAAATTAGTTAAGATAATTTAGAAGTCGGAATCATATTATTAGTTCTCATAAATAATGGTTTAACACGATCTCTATCTTTTGTTAATTAAAATATTAGTTTAAATAAAAAAAAAAAAGACTTTAAAGTTTACAAATTTAAAATAATTTATACTTGTTAATTTTTATTTTAAATTTGTAACTAAATAATAACTATTTTATTAATATAATATCAAATAATTTAATATTTTAATTTTAAAAAGAGTTACGTACAAATTCAAATAAATGAGGTCATATTATTCATTCTATTTTGCTTTTGTCATTAAAGATTTACTTATAAAGAAAAATAAAAAAATTAAAAGATAAATTTTATAAATCATTTAAAATAATTTATGCAAGTATGATAATCTAATTTTTATAATATATTAATTAAATAATTTAGTATTTTTCATTCTAAAAATGTGTAAATTCATACATAAAAAATGATAATAAATAAAAAAGAATTTAAATTAGTATCAATAATAAAAAACAAAATTTCATTTTAAAACATTTTAATTTACACTTATAACATAGCAACTAATTTTTGTTTTAACATTTTAAATATTAATTTTACAGATTCAATAAAAATATTGTTAAATAACTAAATAATTTAAGTTAAATAACAAAATAACTATCTTTTGGTAATAAAAATAAAAAAAATAATCTTTTAATTTTAAAAATTTATATTTTTATACTTGTTAATTTTTAATTTAACTATTTTATTAATTTATTAATTAAATAATTTAATATTTTAAATTTAAAGTAAATTACATACCGATTCAATAAGAAGATTAATAAAATAATTTTAAATATATTAAAATAATATAAACATCCCAATAAATATTACTTTGACACCCTCTTTACTTTTTTCAAAATTTATATATAATAAAAAATAAAAGAATAATTTTATTAAATAAAAATTATTTATCCAAATGTTGTAATCTAATTCTCATTTAGTATTTCAACAAAGATGTGTAATTTTATATTCAAATACTTGCGTATTATTCATTCTTGTAAATATTGCTTTCCTACTCCTTTCTACATTTTCGTAATAAAAATTTAGCCATAAACAGAAATAAAAAATTTATCTTTTAATTTTAAAGATGGATAATTTTTAATTTAATTTAGATAGTAAGTTTAAATGAATTAAATGAAATAAAAAATTAAATGATTAATTTTATCAAATTTAATAATTTATTCAAGTATGATAATCTAACTTTCATAATATATTAATTAAATAATTTAGAATTTTCAATATAAAATAAAAAAGTTAATAAATAATAAGAATTTAAATTAGTATAAGTGATAAAAACACAAAAGTTAATCTTTTAGTTTTAAAAAATTAAGAGTAATGTATACAAATATGATAATTTTTTTACTTTACAATCATAACATAGCAACTAATTAATATTAATTAAATAATTTCATATTTCACTTATTAATTTTTATATACAGATTCAATAAAAAAACTAATAAATATCTTAATAATTTAAATTTAAATTAGTGTTAATAATATATGCGGGTTCATATTGTTAATTCTCATAAATATTGCTATGATTCGCCTCTATCTTTTGGTAATAAAAATTTAGTTATAAATAAAAATAAAAAATTAATCTTTTTAATTTTAAAAAATTATATTTTTTATACTTGATAATTATTAATTTAACTACTTTCTTAATTTATTAATTAAATAATTTAATTTTAAGATGAGTAAATTACACATTGATTCAATAAGAATATTAATAAAATAATTTTACATTTAGTAAAAATAATATATATAAATAAAAAATTAAAAAGAATAATTTTATTGAATAAAAATAATTCATGCAAGTGATATAATCTAATTTTTATTTAGTATTTCAATTAAGATGTGTAATTTTATATATTGCTTCAATAAAAATACTTGAAATCATATTATTCATTCGTGTAAATATTACTTGCATACACCTTTCTACCTTTTCGTAGTAAAAATTTAGACATTAATAAAAATAAAACATTGATCTTCTAATTTTAAAAAGATAATTTATTTAAATTTATAAACTGGTACTATTAATATCAATTAAATATGTAACTTAATATAAAAAAATTAATAAAGTAATTAAAATTTATTAAAACCCAATCAAATCGGTGAAAGTCACCCAACCAGGCTAAAAAATCGAGTTATGTTAAAAAAAATAAAAAAAAGAAATGAAGAAAGAGAAGAATAACAAAAATGCTGACGAACAACCGATCAGTTGGGCGGCAAGTGGAGAAGAAGGAAAGAAAGTAATAAAAATTTAGCTATAAATAAAAATAAAAAAACTTTTTATACTTGATAATTTTTTAATTTAAATATAATATCAAATAATTTAACATTAAGAAGAGTAAATTACATACAGATCCAAATAAATGAGGCCTTATTATTCATTCTATTTTGACATCCCCTTTATAAATTTAAAATAATTTATGCAAGTGATATAATCTAATTTTTATAATAGATCAATTTTTTTCATTATAAAATAAAAAAAGTTAATAAATAATAAGAATTTAAATTACTATAAATAATATAAAAACATGAAAGTTAATCTTTTAATTTTAAAAAATTTAGAATAATTTATAACAATATGATAATTTTTTAGTTTACACTTATAACATAGCAACTAATTTTTATTAATATTATAATTTAATATTTAAATTATTAATTTTCATCAAATTCAATAAAAAACTAATAAATATCAAAATAATCTTAATTTAAATTAGTATAAATAATAAAAATATATGCAAGTCCCTATTGTCAATTCTCATAAATATTGCTTTGACGCCCCACTATCTTTTGGTAATAAACATTTAGATATAAATAAAAATAGAAACTAAATCGTTTAATTTTAAAAATTTAGATTTATAATTGAAATTTTTTTAATTTAACTATTTTATTAATTTATTAAATAAATAATTTAATTTTAAGAGGTAAATTACACACAGATTCAATAAGAAGATTAATAAAATAATTTTAGATTTCGTAAAAGTAATATAAAAATATATGAGGTGATATTGTTCATTCCCATAAATATTACTTTGACCCTCTATAAAAAAATTAATGAACTAATTAAAATTTATTAAAACCTGATAAAATCGGTGAAAGCCGGCTAAAAAACCGAGTTATGTTAAAAAAACAAAAAAACAGAGAAGAACGAAGATGCTAACAAACAACCAGTCATGCTGGTGGCTAATGGCGGAGTTGCGTCATCGGTTGGGCGGCGAGTGAAGAAGGAAAGAAAGTAATAAAACTTTAGCTATAAATCAAGACAAAAAAAATTATCTTTTATTTAAAAATTTGACATTCCTCTACCTTTTGTCATTAAATATTTACTTATAAAAAAATTAAATGATTAATTTTATAAATTTAAAATAATTTATGCAAGTGTGATAATCTAATTTTTATAATCTTAATTAAATAATTTAGAATTTACATTATAAAATAAAAAAGTTAATAAATAATAAGAACTTAAATTAGTATAAATGATAAAAAACAAAAAGTTAATCTTTTAATTTTAAAAAATTTAGAATAATATGATAATTTTTTACTCACACTTATGACATAACAACTAATTTTTATTAATATTAATTAAATAATTTAATATTCTAATTATTAATTTTTATATACAGATTCAATAAAAAAATTAATAAATATCTAAATAATTTAAATTTAAATTAATGTAAACAATAAAAATAAATGTGGCTTTCTATGGAAAGAAAGTTGGTGGTGACGGGTGAAAAGAAGGAAAAGGGGTGGAGGGTGGGGCAAAGAAGAGGAGAGGAGTAGGTCGCAAAGAGGGAACGGGTCAAATAATTATTAATGTCAATTAAATATGTAATTTAATATAAAAAATAATTAAATAATTTAAATTTATAATCTAGTATAAATAATAAAAAAAATAAATAGGCTAATTCTTTCCTTTAAATATTACTTTGACGCCCCCTCTATCTTTTTGACAAAAAAATATTTGATTATAAATAAAAAAATATACTAATCTTATAATTTTAAAATTTAAATAATTTATACAAATATGATAATTTTTTAATCTAAATTTATAACCTAACTTTTATTAATACATTTATTAAATAATTTAGTATTTTTATTATTAAGTTTAATGTTATATATAAATTCAATAAAAAAACTAATAATTCTAAAATAATAAAAGAATGCACGATATCAATTCCCATAAATATTGCTTCGATATACCCTCTATTTTTTTATAATAAAAATTTAACTATATATAAAAAATTAATCTTTTAATTTTAAAATTTTAAAATAATTTATAGGTGAATTTTTCAATCTATATTTAAATAAAAAAATAAATATACAAGGTCATACTCGACGCCCCCTACCTTTTGATCATAAGGTTTAGTTATAAATAAATACAAAAATAATCTTTAATTTTAAAAATTAAAATAATATGAACAAGTGTCATAATTTTTTAATTTAGAGGGTATATCAACACCTCATTTCATAAATTAACACCTCCTTACATTTTGTTTATAAAAATTTAATACTTGGTAATTTTTAACTTAAATTTATCATTTTTATTAATATTTCAATCATCAAGAAATCTAAAAAATGATTGTCCATTTTTGTAAAAATTAAAAGATTAATTTTAAATATTTAGTAGTTTACATAAGTGTAATAAATTTTTAATATAAATTTATAACAAATTCTATTAATATATTAAATAATAATTTAATATTTTAATAATTAAATAATATAAATAAATAAGAATTATACTTTTCTTAAAAATAAAAATAAAAATAACACAACAAAACAAGACTGGTGAATCCTATTTTTTATTGTACAAGTAAAGAATTAAAACATGTGTTTCATTTAATGTTTTCACTAATAAAATATAATAAGATGTAAATATATATAATGCCTTAAGTTAGAAGTTGAAGCATGGTTTAGAAAATATTACAATAAATATCTAAATTTAATACCTATATATAATAGTTGCTATTGAAATATAATCAACATATATGTTCAGAAAAAGAAATATAATCAACATAACTATTAGGCCATAAAATACAAGATATAAATATTTTGATAGTAAGGGTTTGTTCAATTTATATATATTTTTAAAGAAAATAGCTAATAATTTCAAAGTATTTATAAATAAAAAAAAATAAAAGAATAAAAACAGAGAAAATGCAATGATGTATAATTAAAACCCCATGCAAATTGCAAACCTACCAGAGGAAGACAATTGCTCTTGCCAATTCATCCGCCACAATCAGATTCCTGCGCTCAAAGAAGAGGAGCTATTTGATAATGGGGTTTGCTAATGTGTAACTATGAGAAACATTTTCCAATATAAATTGTACCGAAACAATGATCAAAAGCTAAACCTTCAACAAATTAAAAAACATATTAAAGAATAAACATTATAAATCACCATTAAAAAATTATCGATCAGAAGCGCATCTCATAAATTTAAAACAAGTATAGCGAATGGTTAGAAAAGAACTTCATTGGCTTCTTCAATAGGCTGTATGCACAACGAAACGAATGGTCAGAAAAGAACACAAATAATGAAAAAATCAATTTGTTTATTAATCCTGTTTCTTTCTTAAGGTTGGAATATGAACAAAAAAAAAACTATAATAGGATGTTCTCACCGTGTAAAATGAATCCGCGTTCTCACCATGTAAAGTGAATCCGTGTTGACCGGCACTGGAAGGTTACCCTCAGTTCAACAACTCTTCTCATTCCCTGTCAAGTCTTATTATGTGGCTACAAGGCTGTCGTCAGAAGGTGGTAAAATCGAGGAACTTCAAGCTGAGTACAAGCCCGAATTCTCAATTTACATGAATTTTAATTGATAAGGCATCTATCAGAATGAGTTAGGCAAGGCAAGGCAAGGCACTTTTTCAAGATGTCATTAGACTCTTACCTTCACTCTTAATATTGACTTATCACTGTTTGGAAGAGACTTCCAGGAGGAATCCACCTTCATCATCCCTTGAACTCTCCAGGCTGGAAGGAGCCAACTAAGATTGACCAAATGGCAGAGCCCATGGAGAGAAACTCTCCAAACTGTCAATTGAAAGATTCTAGCATACACTCTAAGAAACAACACAATCAATACTAGACAAGTTTTAAAATCTATACAATCATCCAAGCATATTAATCCCAATTCTGCTGATAAAGAGGAACATTATCAGTTTCATCATTTTGCTGTGATCTCATACAATATCTCTTTCTGGAGCAATTAAGCTTAACCCTCAGTGTTTGTGATGAATATAATATTGGTAAGCTGACTCCCAGATTAACAAAAAGAAAAGTAATATTTGATATTCCATTAGTGAAATCATTATTAGGAAAAAAATAAAGAGGCATACAACATTAATTATAAGACATGCTATCTCTGTACTATACACAAAACCACAAACAAACGCCAAGTGGACCTTTAAAATCCACCCAGCAAAATAACACAAAGAGCTCAATTGACTCTTATAACTTCTAATCGTGATGTGTCAAAAACTCTCTCCTACCCATCTTCCAGGAATTTGGGGTAACTTAACATGAGTAACATTTCTCAGTTATTTTGTTATAATTTGAATATGTGAAAAATATTATCTTACCAACCCAAGTAACTAGAATCATCAAAGGCAATGGAGGTCCATATATTCACATACTTATACAGATATTCAATTAACACCCGGAAAGCAAAATCGCAAATTAGAAACTGCAAACAAGTGATTTGTGTAGGAGAAGAAGAAACATACTGATCCTTACAACAGAATGCTAAAGGAGCTATCAAAAATAAAATAAAAGGATTACCTCCATTTTGATACTGGAACCACCTCTGAGTAGATCAATCAACGCAACAAAAGCATTTAAATTCTGTTCAATGCTTAAATTTGAATATTCACTCTCCATTACTCCTAACAACCACACTTCTTCTGGATTGCTCATCAATTTCATTGCATACTCAGCACTTTTGTGTTAGATTTACTAACCTTAATTTCGGATGGACGGCAAACCAGAAGCTCATACTCAGAATCATTTGCATCATTTCCACCAGTGACTTCAGAAATGTCATCCATGCTCCCAAAGTCTACAGAATCACATAGAAAATTATTAGTTTAGGAAAAGTAACCAATATTTTACGAGAAAGGGAATGCCTATAAAATGATAAATTTTCAATAGACCATTTTCTGGAGAAAATACCTACAAAGATGGAAACGCGGCAATTTCTTAAATTAATGCATATATAAGATCACACCAACAGTACGTCGAATATCACATTATCATAGAACAATCATAGTACCCCAAAAAAGAGTGCAAAAGAAATACCAAATTGGCAAGGCATTTCAGTATTTTATCTTATATTCCAAGTAATATATATAAGACAAGAAGTTACAGTATATCGAACAAAATACTTAACTGAAAATTTGGTTGTCTAACAGAATGCAGAAATTCTTCTCTTTCTCCTTTACTGGTTCAACACAGTCATCACTTGTAGAACTCGAAATCAGTGTCAGGTTTCTTCACATTGGATCTGTAACCCTTCTCGAAATCTTTTGGGAGTATAACAAAGTGATTCTTTCTTACTGCAAGCATACCTTCTTCTTGGCAAATAGCTGCGATCTGCACACGTAAACACTGTAATTATGGTCAATTAGACTATCACATGTATTGTCAAATATGGGGGATCGAGGCAGATATCAGAGGAAGAGGTCTCTAGCATATAAAATTGTAAATAAGTAACTAGATTGCTCGCTCTATGAATGTGGAAAAAGTGAGCGGAATCAGTGACCTCAGCTGCACAGATTTTATATGGTCGAGACACATAGTCCTCCAAATCTAACTCATCACTTAAATTCATTTTAGCAGTGCAAACCTGCAAACAAGTCCCATTTTCTATCAACTATAAGAACATAAAGAAACTACAATGATAGAGAAGTTCAGGCATCTATGTCAATCTTGATGTAGAATAACTTTTTTTCCATGGTTGCATGAACTCTTTTCTCCTTCGACAAGGAGGATTGTCCCTTTCTTCTTATAGCCTCTTTCGTCGCAGTTTCTCCTCTTTTAAAGGTTAATTGGGTTGAGACTTCTTTTTGTGAATGAGATGTGAGGACAGTTTAATATAAATGTTGTTTACTTTAAGAACCAGCAAACGTCAAATAGTAAATGATCTTCGAGATTCACCTGAAAGACGAGCCTCTTCTCACATCTATCTAGCAAAGGGAACTCGATATCATGATCAAGTCTTCCCAGACGTAGGAGGGCAGGGTCCAAAGTGTCAGCTCGGTTAGTTGCCATGATAACCCTCATATTAACTGTCTGGTCAAATCCATCCATCTGTAAAGACAAAGTACATTATAACTTAGAATGTTAACGGTATAGGATGAGACATGGATACTTTGAATAACC
Source organism: Sesamum indicum (assembly GCF_026168435.1). NCBI lineage: Eukaryota > Viridiplantae > Streptophyta > Magnoliopsida > Lamiales > Pedaliaceae > Sesamum > Sesamum indicum. Next base: position 5,430,500 of record NC_142668.1, read on the forward strand.
ACTCTTTCATACACGCAGGCAATACTCAACATGTTCGCCTGAAGGTGTACACACGACTGAGCGCACAGGGATATGTTTCAACCTGCAGTTGTCCTCATACAATCAAAAATGCTTGCTTGCCTGACGAATGAGTCTTCACCATAATCAATTTTTCCATCCTTAGGAATGCCACCACCAAACATCTCTTAGCCAAATTGTATATTTAATGTAGCTTTGAGAGGTGCTCTTGTGCTGATATGGTGATCTAAGAAGAATAATCCATAAAATAAAAGACAACTATAATAATATAACATTTAAACATTTTTAGAATAATTATTATCAGTTATATTGGTAAAATAATATCACGGCCAAAATCTATCACCTCCGAACCAAAAATAGTAGTCAAATAAAGTCTAAATAAAGGCTTTTACACAAAATTTTAAGATAGCCATCAAAAAATGCGATAATTTTTAGATATAAATCAAAAATAGAAGGAAAGGACTGTTGCAATTCTTTTGAACTTATTGCCTCCCATACAACGAAATACTATTATCCACTATTATAAATATGTAAAGCTAAGCTTATCAAACTCCCCAAACTTAAACAATTATTGTCCTCAAGCAAAAGTCCGACATTGCAAAAAACATGTTCTCAACATTGTGCTAATATTCCATAACAACAAATGTAACCTATAACCTATATGCACATAACCTCAAAACACAAATGCCGCAATACATTATGCAAACGTTAACTTATCATAATGAGGGTAAGAGGCCAATCACATCACAACACTTTGTCTCGCCAAGTAGAGAGTGGAACAATCAAGCTTCCACAAAATCATAGGTTTCTAAAAGTCACCATACTCGTCGCTTCAACACAATACCCTTTATCTCCTTATTTCTGCCTAAGTTGGGACAACTTTTGTTCTTTCTTTTCTTTGGCCACTAATGATTTTTTTCCCCTTTTTTCTTTCCCTTTTGTTGTCACGGCTTTTATTTCCTTTCTTTTTCTTTGTTTTTGCCCGTGACTTACGTTCTTTAGGTCGTATTTCGGTCTTTTGACGCGAATGACAACACTTGTGGTGAAGGCACCCGGTTACTCAACCAAAAAACGTCGTATTTCGGTCTTTTGACGCGAATGACAACACTTGTGGTGAAGGCACCCGGTTACTCAACCAAAAAACGTTTTACCTAAAGTGCTTTGCATACTCATGGCTCTAGTCACCGTTTTACGTGAATAACAACATTTGTGATGAAGTTACCCAGTTACTAAGTGACCTAAACCAGCGGAGTAGATGTAGTCTTCCTTTTTCTTGCTATTCTTTCTCCTTTTTTTTTTTCATGGGAAGGGGAAGGGCCTTTGAATTTTTCAAAATGATGCATGTCCCATGTTAAGCTTATAAGGATCAATCGGGTGGCGTTTTGGCAAACAAATATGATTTCACAAGAACTCCTATGATTGAGTGGAAGCAGAGACATTCCAACTCTATTTCAAAGCAATTCAAAATGCATGAAATTAGGCCTCCACTACTCCACATTTACTCAGAGCAACGATCACATAACGCAAGTGCACATTCATGTCTCAATCTTATGCTTCCTAACTCACATTTTTTCGTCAAATTACCAATTATCATTCTCGATAAACTCGAAAAAAAAAAAGTAGTAGTATGATAATATAACAGAAGACAAATGAAAACTTAAAAAGGTGGAATTCTTTACAGTTGAAATCATTTGTTGGGTCCTTCAAATGAAAATTGGATGAGTACTTCCATGTTATTTTAATTGAACCAAGAGTCTAACCCCAAAATGCTAAATAAACATATTGACATTCCGACAATCAAATATGTCTCACAAAACTTGATATACCATAAAGGGCAAGACATATTGTTTACTTGGATGAGATTACACTGAAAGTACATATAAACAAAAAAGGATAAGAAACAACCACAATAGTAAATCAACTGGAAAACCACCGAAAAACCATCCAGGATATTTTTCAAAAGAACAAACTTGCTAGATGTAAAGAAAAGTACATTTGCACTATGGTGCAAATGATGAATATCAAGATATCAAGATTTCAAGATAACAATACACGCATATTAAAGGAAACATGTCTAATGAATAAAATGAAAAGTGGAAGCCAAGAAAACTTTTTACCACCATTATCACTTTGCGAGGACTTCTTACTTTCTTTAATCATCATCTGTTTCATTGTTTTCAAAGCCCCAGGTACCAACACAGCTGTAGTATTCCTCCTCGTTGCCACCTCATACACATTGCCTTGGTAGCTACCATGCATGAAGACAAATAGATAAGTTTGAAATTCCTCAACCTAAACTCCTACATGTTCATAAGAGAAATTATTGCATTGTGTGTTATTCAGTCATTGGGAATTTGAATAAATAAATCACAAATAGGGTTTACTTCTAAAGCCTTGATGATTCCCTCAAGCTCTATCGCCTTCTGCGACCATTCCTCCGAAATTCCCTTATACAAGTCCACAAGCTTGCTCACCTATTTAGTCGAAGAACATTCAAATACAAACTAACTATCAAATGCATAGACATGGCAACATGTATGCATGTAAAAGACAAACCACCAATGCAATGCTTAAAAAAGATAAGTTAGAAGGCCATCATATAACTAAGAAGAATATGAAATACACACACACACACCCGAAACAACAGACAAACAAAAGAAAAGCGAGAGACTTTTAAACAAGACCTTTGAGTTTTGTTATGCTTTGTTATGATGATCGCCATACTTTACACTAAATCACAGAATAGGTCAGGTCAAACCTTACTCAAGCATTAAATCATGAAGTCACCACTACAAGTATATACCCACACACAAAGTGTGATTCACAAAGAAAATGGAGACGCAGTTAGTTATTTTCTAAAAGCACATAGGCTTCATGTGATTACATTTTTAATAATCCTTTTCTGACAGAAAACGAAGCTTGAATTTTGAAGGCAAATTTGAAGTTCCAAATCATAACAATCCGAAATATCAGGGTGGCCCTACCATTAGGAAAGTAAGCAAGGCTTACCAAATGTGGATTAAGAATACAATTAAGAAGAGATCCATTTCTTAATATTGGATCAGTTATCCACATCAAAGATACAACTGCATTCTATTTATAGCACAAAGTCTTAACTCGAGAGAAATGTTTGCTACCATTCAATCAATTTGATAAAGTAAATTGGAATTTGAGGGAAAAGAAAATTTTATCTAATACATTGTTATTATTTTTCATCTTCATCTAAATCTCAACATACCTGATTCAAAAGTTCCATGAGAATTTGCTGAACCTCTTGATCAGCTCCAGTTTGAGCATCAAATCTAGCGGTAGCAATTGTATCTACCTCATGAATGAAAATATTTGCAGGTAAGCTGAAAAACATCACGAACCATTCGCGGACCCTGGAGGCAATTTGGACCAATAGTCCCGTTTGTTATATGGATACAGTGACAACAATAAAACCTTCAACCACATCTTCCTAAAAGCAAAAGAAAGTAACACCGCAAGAAATTACAAAAGTATGTATAGATAATCCTAAGAACAAGTAAAAGTACCACGAAAAATTTCTTTTACCTATTCCAATCCATAAAAAGAACAGCAAAGCATCTTTAGATAATACAGGAGAAAAAGATCAACTGGACACATGACACAAACTGAATCATGGCAACCAGTACCTATACAGAAAATCATACATGAAAGTTGGAATCATGGATACGTTCTATCGCAGCTTAATAACTAGGTCGAGTCAATGGAACAGGGGAATTCCAACAGATTGCTGGAATTAGATAAATGTAATAGATATATGCTTCCAATGCTATGAATATTAAGCTACTGGGAATAAGTGAGTGAGAGAGAAAACTTGTGCCTCTTCATAGAAAAAGGTGTAGATAAAGGAACAAAAACAACGATAAAAGAAGGAAGTTGACATGTCAAGGTCAGAAACCCTGAGCAAGTTGCAAAAACAAATGAATTAAAAAAAATGTAAATGATAGCATTTGGGTAATGAACTCCTACAAAAGCAACTGGAGAAAGATCCAGAGATATTGTTTGTCTGAAAATACAACTAGAAATGAATAGCAGAGAGAACACCAATTGCAGAAGTCAAGGGGCCACATACAAACGTGCCTAGATGATATGTTGCTATTAGCAAATCATAAAAGCGAGCATGCACAAAATGTAGAAGGCAATCCATATTCCATGTATGTTTTTTCTACTCCTTAATAGTCTTTATTCATTTTTGAAGGGCAATATGAAGAAAGAAAGAGAACACAATGAGTGCACATATAACTTTTCAACACTTTGCCTCACCAAATTTTCTTCACCTGGATTTGAATAGATCATATAAAATCCAGAATTTAGTTTGCATAATTACTTGATAAGGTATTCCAAAGACCTAATGAAATGATATATCTACCAACTAATCTCCTCAAACCAAAGATGAGGTTGAACAGATTCCTCCTCCATGGATTTATCAAGCTCCTACCAAAGTAGAAAGATACATCATACATTCACTATAGTAATTTGCAAGTGGATATACATGCAGTGTTTCTGAAGACAAATTCTGCAGTGATAAGATTGTACTGAATCCAGAAAGACATATAAGTGAGCGAAGCAGCAGTAATCAGACTTACATTCTCAGGATCCACAGAGCAATCAATCTTGTATATAACTTTCTGAAGCTTTTCATTCTTTATTAAATCATGGATTTCATTTGATGAAGCTGCAGAGAATCAGAAAAGGAAGAATGACCATAAAAATAAATTAGTTTATGGGACCATTTGACTTAGTAAAATACAAGAATGATAATGTGAAAAACATGGTAATTATACACACAATTAAGAAGAGATTGTCTAAACTCAAAAATGTCTCCGCCAGAACAGGCAATGCATATCGATTAAATGACTTAAGAAATGGTGACTGACACCCTCAGAGAAATACTGCTGGATGCAGAACTTTGACAAAAAAGGATGGCTGTGGTATGCAGTTCTAGAAAAATATACAATTCCCTGTTCTGGAATCATGTTATTCGAATCTCCATTGTTTAAAATGGCCTTTTGGAGTTGGGTGACACGATTACCATATTAAATTATAGGTCATCCAAGTTCCTTTCCCCCTGCCTGCATACATTTAGCATCTGCTTTCCCAATCACCACTATCCTCTTGCAGCTCAACCAGGCAAGTTTTTCAAACACCACAATCTTCTCTTCTCCATCTCAAAATCATGTCCATCTAAGCCTTCACCCAATTACACACCAATTACATTTGTTCAATTGGACATATCAATTAATGATATTTATATTCAAACTTTTATGTCTGACGTGCACACAAACTTCCAAAGGCACCGACCAGCATGAATTGCATACAACCACATGCTAGACCTACGTATAAAATCTTGACATAAACCACCAAACGTAGAGATGCATAAATGTCGAAATAAATTATATGGTTGAATCCAGTAAGGCTGATGATCAGGGAAAATAATAATTATAACAGCAATTATTAAGAAGCGTACCCAAAGACTGCAGTTGTGACTCTTGCAACACCTCATTCTGTTCATCGACATAACATGGTTTGTCATCATTTGTTGCTGCACTAGGATCTGAAAAAATAACAAACTGTTAAATGACGATGTAATAGCACGAGAGAAATTTCTCCTTAGTCAAATGGCATGCCAGAAGCATTCCCTCGAAGTTGTATGCATTTATTGTGATTTTTCTTTCTTTTTTCTTTTTGGGTAGTCTGTAGAAATGCAATCAAATTGAATTTGGAGACCTTACATCTATTTCAGATGGTTACATGTGTTTGCATAGGAGAAAATGAGACGATCAATGATAAAACATAGATATTCAAGTCTCATGAATCCTTTTTGTCATCTCATGGAGTTCCCATAATTACTTGATAATGAGGCATTCAAAAGACCTAATTCTTTAGCCAATACAGGAGACAAAGATCGAGACAAAGATCAACTGGACACATGAGACAAACTGAATCATGGCAACCAGTACCTATACAAAAGTCATACATGAAAGTTGTAATCATGGATACATTCTATCGCAGCTCAATAACTGGGTCGAGTCAATGGAACAGGGGAATTACAACAGATTGCTTGAATTAGATAAATGTAATAGATATATGGTTCCAATGCTATGACTATTAAGCCATTGGGAATAAGTGAGTGAGAGAGAAAACTTGTGTCTCTTATAGAAAAAGGTGAAGATAAAGAAAGAAAAACAACAATCAAAGAAGGAAGTTGATATGTCAGGGTCAGAAACCCTGAGCAAGTTGCAAAACAAATGAATGAAAACAGATATAAATAATAGCATTTGGGAAACGAGCTCCTACAGAAGCAACCGGAGAAAGATCCAGAGATATTGTTTGATTGAAAAAGCAACTAGAAATGAATAGCGGAGAGAACACCAATTGCAGATGTCAAGGGGCCACATACAAACGTGCCTAGATGATATGTTGCTATTAGCAAATCATAAAAGCGAGCATGCACAAAATGTAGAAGGCAATCCATATTCCATGTATGTTCTTTCTACTCCTTAATAGTCTTTATTCATTTTTGAAGGGCAATATGAAGAAAGAAAGAGAACACAATGAGTGCACATACAACTTTTCAACACTTTTCCTCACCAAATTTTCTTCACCTGGATCTGAATAGATCATACAAAATCCAGAATTTAGTTTGCTGGTGCAACATTGAAGCTGCATTTCTTCCGCCAGCACTCTCTGAAAGCAAGAAAACCAGCAGGGAGGGGGCAGAATTATTAGATAGTCTGGTGAAGATCGCTGTTAGAATTGAACATAACATATCATTTTTACGTATAAGAATGCTGGTAGCAAACAAAATTCTACATTTGTCTTGATTAATTTAAAGAAACATCAAGAACTCGACTAAAAGATTCAATGTTGTGGATGCAAGTACATGTAAAGTCTCAGAATGAAACATACACCACTTTTACCTACGAAATTTCAACATGAGCCAACCACAAGTGCGTATCTATTTCAACAGGTATTATGGTAAAGTGCAACCAGGAATCAAAAAGCAAAAAGAAGAAGCAACATACTTCTGCAGACTGTGGTTTTGTCTTCCTAATGGCAGGCTTTTCCCCTGAAAAAGCACCTTCACCAAATAAACTGACAGCATCTTTGACAGATTGAAATGGTGCACTGGTGTCGATTTCTCCCACCTCCGCTTTAGCCGATCCTTTGGTTTTATTATAATCTTTTGCAACCATAATGTCTCACCCACTTTATCTCCAGCTCTTACCTGCAAAGAACAGCCAAAGAAAGATCATATTGAAGAAAACGACAACCAAAGACGAACTATAGAAAAACAAGACGGGGTTAGAACTTAGAAGAGTAGTTGCATCCAGTAAAAAGTACTACTTCTAGTTAATGGTTGTGCTAATAATTCTTTAATAGATCATATAATTCTACCTAGAAGGCTAGAACTCTGTTCTGACATGTTACCCCCATCCGAGGAACAGCACAACAAGTGTCATTTACATAGAGATGATGATCTACAAGGCCTTTTTGTCATCTCATGGAGTTCCCATAGTTGCTTGATAATGAGGCATTCCAAAAGACCTAATTAAATGATATAATCTACCAACTAATCTCCTCAAACCAAAGCTGTGGTTGAACAGAAACGAAAAAATTGCTGAGCGTGTAGACTTACCACCTTCTCTTATTCCTGCTACCTCCGCCGCTGCTCCTGCTCACATTTGCGGCCATCCTGTGGGCACTCCACCATCTCTCCTTCATCGTGGCTACAAAAACCCTTCAGATTGGTCCCCTTCTCCTTCACTCCCTCTCCGCTGATTTGTGATGGTTTTGAGGGTTTCCTCTGTGCGAGAAGAGAAGCAAAATGAATGTGAGAGAAAGAGGAAACATATTTACCTGTTTCCGGAAACATAATACCTTCAAAATACAAAAAGAATTTACAGGAAACATGGAACAATGGGAGAACGGCTCAGTCAAATTAAAAGAAGAAAAAAAATATCTAACTGCAACTAGTAGAGCTGAGCTCAATCTTGATATCTTCAAAATAAATTGTAAAGGGTCAGCAGGAAAGCCTTATGCAGGATCTTAGATTTCAGTATAGTCTAAAGACTACGTCGTAGATCAAGTCTTAATAATGAGAATCAAAATCATGGAAATTTAAACAAATTATTGTTATCATAACGACAAAAATAGACCTTAAGGTCTCAATTTTGAGCAACAGTTGATTTCATTCTTCCACTAATTAAAAATTTCTTTCTGAAACTACCATCAGCCATTTCATTTAAGAAACAAAAATAGTACTAATTCTTTATGTCGGCAAACATGAGCGATGAGATAACTAAAGCAAGAAAAATACAGACGATAATCAAATCTTTTTTCATAAAGAATCAAACAGGAAGTAAAAATGAGGTGTGGGGAGTTTATCAAGTCCAACATTTCAGAAAGCAAAATAAGAGGATAACATTTGATAAGGAAGTCTTAGGATTAAATAACAAATAAATCCAAAGAAAACAATAGCGAGCTGTGGAGGAATAGAGTAATAGATACAGTTAGTGATCATTTGCACAAACAAACTATTGGTTGATTAGTTATGGCAATAAGAATGCAGAAACAAAGAAACCGCCTGACATACAATATTTGAAATGCAGAACTCGCTCCTAGGTGAAAATCCTAAAACTAACTATCTAAAGAATGGAGCAGACATGTACAACATCAGTTTTAGACTTGCATTCCTCATCCTTTCACGTGGAACATATGACTTCATTGATTAAAACGATAAGTAATTAATAGCTCGAAGCCTTAACCATCTATCCTTCAATAACTTAGAAAACTATCGTATAACTAAGAACAGCAAGAACCCTTGTGGACACGCCACAGCCAAAAGTGACAGTTTCTTAAACAAGGCATTCGTACTTGTTATGATGGCCGTACTTTACAAGAAATTGCAAAATAGATGAGGTCAAACCTTACCCAAGTAATTATATCATGAAGTCACCACTAATACCCACGTAGAAAATAGGATTCACAAAGCATAATATCCAACAACGACCCAAAAGTACATCAAACAAAGAAACCCTCTTCAACAAAAATTTAAGAAATGAAATGAAAGGAAGATTACAGTGGTTTTGAGAAATTTTACTAGTGGGTTTTTTCTTTTTCCGATTTTTCTATGTCGTACCCAACCTCCGTCGCTGCTTCTCCTATGGGTGTTGCCTTTGCATAGGGGCACCATCAGGCCTCATCACGTTCTCCGCCTTGAGTCGGCCATCGTCGGCACATTGCACCACTAACTCCACCGTGGCTCATTCGCCGAGGCCACGTGTGCAGATTCTTCTTGGTTTCGTTTCTTTGTTTTTTTTCTTTCTAATTTCCCCGAGGGTTTGTATGCACAAAGGGAGGACCTACAACATTTCTCTTGGGCTACCTTGATGTGGAGCTCCAACACTTCCCGGTGATTTTTCTTTCTTGAATCTTGAGGTTTTTTACCGGGGATGGAGGGGTTTAATGGTGGGTTTGTGAGCAGTGATTTTGAGGGATTCTACAAAAGATGGGAGGGGGAATTTGAGGGTTTCTTGAATCTGAACAGAAAAACATGTGAGGGTTTGATGGTGGATTTGTGAGCGGTGATCTTGAGGGTTCTACAAAAGATGGGAGGGTGGAATTTGAGGGTTTCTTTAATTTGGACAGAAAAACATGTGAGGATTTGATGGTGGGTTTGTACAAACCAGACTAAAGATGGGAGGGAGGGAGGGAGGGAACGGATATTTTGGTATCTTGCAAAAGTACCTTCATAAATTTTTTTATTATTTTTCAGTTACAACTTTTATTATGAATTAATTAAAATTTTACGTTTTAAATGTCCATTTTGACCTTGAAATTAAGGTTAAGGCAGTGTTTTCAAAAACTTTTACTTTTAGATAAATAATTTTTGTAGAAAAGGTTAAAAAGACATAGCAGAATTAAAAATGGGTAGTGTTTGTAAAACCTAAAAATAAAAAGCAAACAAAAGTTAAATTGGATAATATTCGGAGAAGTGATTTTTGTAGAAAAAGTTGAAAGTTGCAGTAGAATGAAAAGTGGAAATTATTTGTAAACAAAAGTAAAAAACAGATAAAAGTTAAATTGGATAGTGTTTGGAGAAAAATCACTTTTGAAATACATTTAATTGATTAAGACCGTTTTGTCCCTATAAAAAAGATACTTTTATTTACTTATTATTTCACTTGTTGTTTGCCAATAATATTTATTTTTAAAAAAATAATAAATCCAATATCAACTTTAAATATACATTTTCAAAAATAAATTAAAAAATATAAAGTTGAATTAAGATTATTATAATAAAGGTATGGTAGTAAAAATTAAAGTTAGATTTGTTTACAAAAAAGCCAAGTCAGCTGGAAGCACCCCTCAAGGTGCTTATAGCTTTTCGCACAAAAGCACTTTTCTTAGTCGTTTTAAAAGTAGAAGTTGGCATCCCAAACATTTCAAAAGTATTTTTCAAAATCAGAAGCTGATAAACGTTTTTCTAAAGCGCTCGAAAATATTTCCTAAGTAATTTCATTTAATCCCTTCAGTAAGGTTACAATTGAAGTTAGTTTTGAAATTCAACTACAATCTGCATTTGTATAATTAATTAAGAATCCAAGTGTTATAATAATTCTTTCTAAAATTTATTCTCTCATAATCAATTATATTATAAATAATTATGTAACCAACGGGCCAAACTGTGTGTCCAATTTTTTAATGTAAAATGGCAATCATAAATAAATAATCTTGCATAGCGTTCCATTTGTACAATTAGAATTAACTGGAGTAGCAATTTTGTGGGGTAATAATTCAATAGAATGCAATATTTTTGAGTTTCTTGAATAGTTCGAATAAGCAATAAATCAAGGAAAACTAAATAGATTTTCATATGGTAATGAACATAGGCTATCGAGAATAGAGAATATAAAAAAGAGATCAAACATGTTGAGAGAATTATGATTTCGATCCCTATACTTAACCACTTATTCAGTTTTGGTCTCCAAACTTTTGAGTTTGACAATATTAGTTCTCAAATTGACCCTTTTTTGTCAATTTTGGTCCCTCCGATTAAATTTGCTATTAGAATTGACAGAGGCAACTTGGGAGGAAAGAAAACCTCCTTTTTCCACCTTGGAGCTTGGATGCTTCATGAAATTGATTATAATTTCCACCATTTTTGTTCAAGCTTGAAGGTTTACTTGAGAGGGAAAAATGAAACTCATTTCCAAAACTCCTCAAAAGCTTATGCAATTGTGGATTTAAACTTCCATTTTTAACACCATGGACATTTTGCAATCTGGGTAGAAAATTCATTTTTGTCCAAATCATAATTAGGGTTTGAGGGTTCTACAATTTGGGCCTAAACACTCAAGAATTTCAAATGAATTTTGAAGAAAAATGAGAAAAATGGGTTTAGTTTAGTGAATAATAAAAAATTATCAGTAAATTTGAGAAAATCGAGTGGAAATCGAGCTAGGGTTCCTTTGGGAAAGAAATGGGAGTTGGAAAAAATGAGAGAATGAAGCACAAGTTGTTAAATAAAATGGTTAGATTGAGAACTAATATTGTCAATCCCGATAATTTGAGGAACAAAACTAAATAAATGGTTAAGTTTAGGGGCCAAAATCGTAATTCTCCCTATTCTTTTTCCTATCATTTTTGCCTCATATGTACATTACATGATATTTCTCCGTCAATTTAACGTCAAATCTAAGGGTAGGGATCAAAACTGTCAAAAAGTATCAGTTTAAGGACTAAATTGTCAAGCCTGAAAATTTGGGGATCAAAATTAAAAAAGTGGTCAAGTATAGGGACCAAAATCATAATTGTTCCAACATACTTTATATGTACAAACTGTCCTTAACCAATTTTCATTGCAATGTTTATGAGTTGTATAGTTTACAAATCATAATTTTTTTGTAGTGCCTTTCCTTATTTTAGAAATCAATTATGCTATTAAGAAAAAACATAACAAATTGTGCATATGTACAATTTTTACTGTTGTCAATCTTCCTCTTCGATTGATTTAATATCTTTTCTTTTTCTTATTCTCCATTTTCTTGCTTTTGTAAAATTTTCTTTTCAACTTCTCAAGTGGATTACGACCTTGATCCGGGTCGAAATATGCGATCTCGTGATGCGATCTCTACTCGAAGCGCCTATTCGTCCAAGACCAGATTTTGGGTTCCCTGAGAATGAAAACACGAACCGTGAGCTCGTCGGGCACGTCCCCGACAATGACCCTCCGACGCTCAAGTTAGTTTGGTCGAATGAAATTGGTTCGATCTAGGAGTTCGGTCTCAATTAATGCGTATCAGTTACCTCATTTATGGCGTGTCGGGGTCTATTTATAATACACAGTTGTACGGTAAGTACTGGGCCACGTGGCCTTATCTCGTCGGTGTACGTCCCGATCGAACGGTGGTGAATGTCCGGGTTTCCAGTCGGTGTACGCGATCCGGGTCGGGTCCCGCGCGACCCGCCTGTTACAATATTCGCGGATCCTGACCTCGAAATGACTGTAATGCCCTTAATGAGGGGTATTTTGGTCCTTATGCAGGTATGATATTTGAGTACTCATCATTACTCCCTCACTTTCTCAAAGTGCGAGCTCGCGCTTTTGAGGAAGTCGAATCGTCGCTGCGGACACGTGTCTCCGTCCTATCAGTCTGATCTGTGGCGCGTATCCCGAGGGGCTTTGCCTATAAATACCCCCAGCTTTCAAAACATTTCTCCTGCCCCACATACTGACTTTCGGCGACCATCTTTACAGCCTGAAGTTCGAATTCGATCTGCAGCTTCCAGAGCCATCCTGTTCTAAGGTACGATGTCTTCCAGCTCTAACTCGAACTCTAAGTCGCACCCTGGTTCTGGATCCGCTGGCATCCCTGAGTCTGGTTCTGAGTCCGTGTCTAGGTCTGAGTCCGGGTCTGCATCTAAGTCTGTGTCTGGGTCGGCTCATGGGTCTTTCTCTACTTCTCCGAAAAGGAACAAGCAGTTTCCTATTTCCAAACTTCATGATAAGCAAGCTGGACCATCTGTCCTCGCTAGATTCCAGGATAGACTCGCTAAAAACCCTTGGGAAGCCTTGGTTAGTAAAGTAACGATCTCGGTTCTTAGGATCAGAGAGAAATACCACATCCCATCTGATTACAACATCATCATCCCTGCCACCTTCGACCGTATGCACCGTCCCCCTGAGGGTTTCAGTGCCTTTTCCATCAAACATCTTGATGCCGGACTCCGGTTTCCCTTGGCTCCTCCTGTGGCCTCGATTTTGAATAAGTTGGGGTTATGTCCCATGCAACTTTCCCCTAATTCTATCACCCATATTATTCTTTTTGTGGTAATAATGCAATTTTTAGGTCTCGAACCCAGTTTTGACAACTTTTGGAGTCTGTATTCTTTCACCACCTCCAAGCGGTCTGGGAGTAGAGGTTTTTTCTACCTTTCTGCCAAGCCTGAATGTGGGTATTTGAGCGCCCTGAAGTCGAATGTAGGGGTCTGGTTAGATCGCTATATTTTTATTCGACCTCCTAGAGGTGTCTGGCCCTTCAAGAACGAGTGGACTAAGTATAAACCTCTTCCGAAAACTAGTGGGGGGGGGGGTTAGAAGGCGACCAAATAAAGAGTCTAACGTCCTATAAGTATGACCCCAAGAAGCTTCTATCTGAGAAGGTTTTACAACTTTCTGGGCTTTCTCCTGCGTCCCTCCACATTGAGGAGTCCTTAGGTGATTTTCTCTTCTCATGCTGTTCTCCCTGTTTTGATTTATTACGCTTACGTAGTTGTTCATCTTTGCAGATAGCATCATCATGAGTTCGCGCAATGCCCTACGGATGCAAGCGGCTGCGAACAAAGTAGACAAGGCTAAGGCCAAGGGGAAACAGGTCGCTTCTACCTCAACTAAGGATCAAACTGCGAAAGGGCCTGTTCCCCCTAAGGATCTTCCTCCAGCACCCGTTCCGTCACAAGCCCAAGCGTTGCCTGTTCATACCGACCGCCAGCCCATCCTTGTCGACAGCGAAGGGACCCCCTCTCTGCCTCTTCTCGGATATAACTCCAGCGACCTGGAGTTGAACTTGGACGCCATCAGTGGAGACCTGGGGTTGGAATTCGATAAACCGGAGAGGGCTGGCTGGGAGAAAACGAAAAAGAGGAAACGGTCTTCGCTAAAACACGGGCACGAGGAAGATTCGAAGGGGAAGGAGTCGGCGGGTCCTTCTGATCCCCCTAAATCTCCGTCTCCCCGGCCTAAGAGTCTGAGCAGGATGGCTCGGGAAGCTGCGGACAAGTGCAGCCAAGAAGACGAGCGGGAGAGATTTTTGAAGTTGGAGCAGCTCGCTTTGCACTGGGAGGAAGCTCGGGGGTTTACAGCGGGCTCCCAGTCGCACCCCACGAAGCCCACGAGGTGGGACGGCTCCACGAGTTCGGTGCTTTTTGCTGAGGCTGAGGGAGAGCCCTTCGACGTGTACAACTCGCTGACATCACTTCGTGATCAGGGCTCTTTGGTAACGACCAATCCGGTGCGGGTCGAGCAATTCGGTGCCCACGCTATGGTATAGGTAAATTTCTATCCCCGGCTGCCCCCCATCTGCCCGAACTCATGTGTTAATGGTCTTGCAGGGTCTAACATTTCTTCGGAGCCTGTCGCTGAAATGCACCTCTTACCGCAAGAACTACATCAAATCTGACAAGAAGGTGCAAGAATTGCAGGCCCGAGTGGTGGAACTGGACAATCAGGCACTGAAGCACGCGGATGAACTGTTGTCCTATGCCGAGCAAATTAAACGGTTGTCGGGCGAGCTCGATGTTGCTAGGAAGGAGAGGGAGATCGCCATATCCGAAAGGGACGTCGCTTTGGCCGAAGGCAGGAGGGAGGGGTTCGACGCTGGTCGCGAGGCCGGACTGGCAGAGGGCCACACGAGGGGTTTTGAAGAGGGCCAGTCCGGTCGCATCCTTCTCGAGGAGCACCAGAAACTTCTAGCTGACTCCCGTATGGCTGCTGTCCGTGATTTCTTGAAGACGGACACTTTCACGACTGCCTTGGAGCTCAAAACTACTGACTCGTTTGCCAAAGGCTATAAGACCTGCGAGTACCAAATCGAGAAACTCGGAGGGTTTTCAGAGTCTTTTGATCGCGGCCGATTGAATATCACTCTTGATGGCGATCTCCAGCCTTATCCCCCGGACCCCGAATTGAAGGATGACGAGTTCATGGTCCTTCGTGCGGAGATGGAAGCTGAAGCCGATGCGGAGGGCAAAGATGATGAAGCTTAGACTCCTTTTGATAGGATTTTTGGTCTTTTTTGTATGACCCCTTCTTCCCCTCGATACATACTAACTTGTACATTTTCTGGGGGAATCGATCCTTGGGTCATATCGAAACTGTAAATGTTCCATTCGTTAATGAAATTACTCTTTCTATCTGATGTTCTTCATAACCGGCTTATGTCTTCGCATGCAACATTTTGCCTTTGCGTACTGGGAGTTAGTTTTCTGAGATGGTATTTGAATACACCCTTTTCAGTTTTGTATCTTGGCACGCGTCTTTTTCAGTTCGCGCTTGGTTTGGAGTGCGTCTTTTTCAGTTCGCATTTTTGGACGCGTCTTTCTCAGTTCGCGTTTGGTTTCGAATGCGTCTTTCTCAATTCGCATTTTTGGACGCGTCTTTCTCAGTTCGCGTTTTTGGACGCGTCTTTCTCAGTTCGCGTTTGGTTTTGAGTGCGTCTTTTTCAGTTCGCATTTTTGGACGCGTCTTTCTCAGTTCGCGTTTTTGGACGCGTCTTTCTCAGTTCGCGTTTGGTTTTGAATGCGTCTTTTTCAGTTCGCATTTTTGGACGCGTCTTTCTCAGTTCGCGTTTTTGGACGCGTCTTTCTCAATTCGCGTTTGGTTTTGAATGCGTCTTTTTCAGTTCGCATTTTTGGACGCGTCTTTCTCAGTTCGCGTTTTGACTTGGCGGATTGGCATGTTGCGATTAGAAAAAAGGATAAGCGACGTAATGAGTTTATAAACCAAATGAGCATGAAAGGGCATAACAAAGGTGCGCATAATTTTATAAATCGAATTAACACGAGTTTACAGTGGATACAAATGTTTACACAATAGCATTGTTCAATCTGGTGATTCGGGGCACCGCCCCCCTAACCTTTAATCTGCTATTCGGCCTTTTACAGGCTCCTGGTTCGAACTCCTGGTTGATGGCCTTTCGCAGGCTCCTGTTCGATTTCCTTGTTGATGGCCTTTCGCAGGCTCTTGTTCGATCTCCTTGTTGATGGCCTTTCGCAGGCTCCTGTTCGATCTCCTTGTTGATGGCCTTTCGCAGGCTCCTGGTTCGAACTCCTTGTTGATGGCCTTTCGCAGGCTCCTGGTTCGAACTCCTTGTTGATGGCCTTTCGCAGGCTCCTGGTTCGATCTCCCTTTCTGTGATCTCTCGAGGCTACGCGTAGAACCTTTTCAAGTTCTGGATGTTCCACGGTCGCGGTAGACTTCGCCCCTGCATGTCTTGCAACTTATACGTCCCTTTCTTTTTGATTTCCACCACCTTGAACGGTCCTTCCCATGGGGGTTCTAGTTTACCTACATGTTTCGAGACTTCGACTTTTTTAAGCACGGGGTCCCCCACCTGGAGTTCTCTCGGTCGAACTCTTCGGCCTTGGCTTCTCATCATTAATCCTTTGTGGTGCAGAATCCTTGCGTACGCCCCATCTCTCTTTTCTTCGATCATGGTGAGATCAAAGCTTCGTTCCTGTTGGTTAGCCTCGGGGTCATACATTGCTACTCTCTGAGATTCTTCCCCGATCTCTGCTGGAATGATAGCCTCCGTTCCATATACCAAGCAGAATGGGGTCTCTCCTGTTGCGGTGCGAGGTGTTGTCCTGTAAGCCCATAAGACCCCGGGTAGTTCCTCAGCCCATGATCCTTTACTGTCTAGCCGTGTTTTCAAATGCTGGAGGATTGTTCGGTTGGTCACCTCCGTTTGACCGTTGGCTTGCGGGTTCGCAACTGCCGTGAAGTGTTGTGCGATCTTGAGCTCCTTGCACCATCCCGTGATCTTCTTCCCCTGAAATTGCGTCCCATTGTCGGAAATTAGTATGCGAGGCAGACCAAACCTGCAGATGATATTTTTCCAAACGAAGTTGATGACTTCATTCTCAGATATTTTAGCGACCGCTTCCGCTTCGACCCATTTGGTGAAATACTCTACCGCCACGATGATGAATTTTTTCTGGGCTGGTGCAGGGGGAAAAGGTCCGACAATGTCGATCCCCCATTGGTCGAATGGGCAGGCTATTTTGATCGGCTCTACCGGGGTCGCGGGTTGGTGTATAAGGGATGCGTATTTTTGACAACTTTCACACTTCTTCACTAGCTCTTTGGCGTCCTTTGCCATCGTGGGCCAATAGAATCCCTGACGTATTATCTTCTGGGCCAACGACCTTGCTCCAGAGTGGTTTCCACAGCTCCCTTCATGAATTTCCCGCATAACATATAGAGCTCTCTCCTCATCTAAACACTTCAGGAGAGGTCCATCTACCGTTCGCTTATAGAGCTGTCCTGGCAACATGGTGAATCGGGTGGCTCTGCATTTGACTCTCTTAGCGGCAATGGGGTCAAGAGGCAGGGTGCCGTCTTTAAGATATTTGGCAATTTCGTCCTTCCATGATTCAGGTTCTGCGACCGTCTGCACCTCCCTTCCGCCTGCGATACTTGGTCGTGCTCGAACCAGAGCCGTGATCTTGCGATCTCCAATCCCATCCATGGCAGCCCCGAACTTGGATAAGGCGTCTGCCTTGTCATTTTCTGCTCTTGGGACCTGCAAAACCGAACATCTGTCAAATTTTTTCATCCATTGCTGAGCGATTTCCTTGTAAGCTGTCATGGTTTTCTCTCTCGTCTCATACGCCCCTTCGATCTGCAGAGCGATTAACTGAGAGTCCGTGAACACCTCCAAATCTTGGGCGCCCGCCTGGAAGGCGAGCTCTAGTCCCAGTACGAGCGCCTCGTACTCGGCTTCGTTGTTGGTCACGGGGAAGGCCAGACGAATGGCTGCTTCAATCTCGACTCCCTTCGGCCCCTGTATCCATACTCCGGCCCCTCCACTGTTGGCGTTCGAGGCTCCATCTACGTGTAGCATCCATTTGGAGGTTTGCTCCTCGACCATTCTGGGTAGATCGGGTTCACCTGCTAGCTCTGTCACAAAATCTGCTAGTACTTGTGCTTTTTGGGCCGTCCTAGGTCGATATTCTATGTCATGTTGCCCCAACTCTACCGTCCACTTGATCAATCGACCTGACGCTTCGGGTCGCAACATTATGTGCTTCAGGGGGTAGTTCGTTAGCACGATCACCTTATGCGATTGGAAGTACGGTCGTAGCTTTCGAGCGGTGACCACGAGCGCGAGTGCCAACTTCTCCATCTCCGTATATCTTAATTCGGCCCCTTGGAGCATTTTGCTTACGTAATAGATGGGGTTCTGTTGACCTCCTTCTTCTCTCACCAACACCGAGCTGACTGCATGTTCCGATACGCCCAGGTAGAGGAACAGTTCTTCGTGTTCCTTCGGGTTTGCTAATAAGGGAGGGGTCGTCAGGTACTTCTTCAGCTCGTGCAAGGCCTTCTCACACTCCTCGTTCCATTCGAAGTTCTTGGGTTTTCTCAGAATCCTGAAAAAAGGGAGACTTTTGTCAGCTGACCGCGAGATAAACCTTCCGAGAGAGGTGATTTTCCCTGTCAACTTCTGGACGTCTTTGATCGTGGCTGGAGAGCGCAGATCCATGATGGCTCGAATTTTCTCCGGGTTAGCTTCGATTC
The DNA here is from genome assembly GCF_026168435.1 of Sesamum indicum. NCBI lineage: Eukaryota > Viridiplantae > Streptophyta > Magnoliopsida > Lamiales > Pedaliaceae > Sesamum > Sesamum indicum. Next base: position 5,449,350 of record NC_142668.1, read on the forward strand.
CCCGTTCGCTAACCATATATCCTAAAAATTTTCCTCCACCTACTCCAAACGTGCATTTGTCTGGGTTGAGTTTCATCCCGTATGATCTCATGATAGCGAACGCCTGGGCGAGATCGGTGAGGTGATCCTGCGACCTCTTGCTTTTTACGAGCATGTCATCCACGTACACCTCCATCGTCTTCCCGAGTAGGTCTCCGAACATCTTGTTAACCAGGCGCTGGTATGTAGCTCCTGCATTCTTTAAACCAAACGGCATCATATTGTAACAAAAGATTCCTTTTTCCGTGATGAACGAAGTCTTGTCCTTGTCTTCTTCCGCCATGTGGATCTGGTGATACCCCTGGTACGCGTCCATCATCGAGAACATCTCGTAACCTGCGGTGGAATCCACCATGACATCGATCCGGGGCAACGGGTAGGGATCCTTGGGACACGCCTTGTTCAGATCCGTGAAGTCCACACACATTCGCCATTTCCCTGCGGATTTGGGGACAAGTACCACGTTAGATAGCCAATCGGTGTACTGAATCTCCTCTACATACCCGGCATTGAGCAGCTTGTCCACTTCTTTTCGGATGATTTCATTTTTGTCGCTCCCGAAAGACCTCTTCTTTTGTCGCACAGGTCGCATCGCTGGGTCTATATTTAACCTATGCACGATCACCCAGGGTCGATTCCTGTGAAATCAGACGGACCCCACGCGAACACGTCCATGTTCTCTTTCAGGAATTCAATCATGGCCACTTCTCTCTCCTTCATGCTCGCTCCTATCCTGGTGGTTCTGTCCGGCCCATCAGGAGTGAGCTGGACGACTTTGTACTCCTCACTGGGTTTTAGGTGTTCCGGCTCGTAGGGCCGTGGTTCAGCGTCCTCTTTCACTCTTCTCTTCTTCGCCTCGGGTTCTCCTTTCAGTGATAGATTGTAGCATTTCCGCGCCTCTTTCCGGTCGCACGCTACCTCTCCTACCCCGCGATCCGTTGGGAACTTCACCTTCATATGGTAGGTGGAGATGACTGCCCTGAACGAGTTCAGTCCTGGCCTGCCCAATATCACATTGTACGCAAATGGGGTATCCACTACCAAAAATTTTACCATTGTTGTCCTCCGCCTGGGCTCGTCCCCTATGGATACTGGCAACTCGATCATTCCTAAGGACGTTACTTCACTTCCACCAAAACCGACTAGCGGTGTTTTGACCGGCTCCAACCGAAGATTTTCCAAGCCCATTTTGTCAATCACATTTTTGAAGATGATATCTGCGGAACTCCCGCTGTCCACTAAGACCTTGTGAACTGTGAAATTAGCTATGTCGAGTCTGATGACGATCGGATCGTTCATCTCCCCCGTCTCCTCGGGTTTATCAGAGCTGCTAAAGGAGATGGCTTCCTCTTCTTCCACTTTCAGCACGAACTCTTTCCCTCGGCTTGAGTTCGAAGTTCGAGCGCATCTCTTCCTATCCCTGTTCGAGCTATTCGAGCTAGATCCCCCTGCAATCGTGTAAATTACTCCTTTAGTTGGCGCGTTGTTTGGGGTGGTTTGGGCGTGTATCGACTTCGATGGCCCCGGGTTCCTGTCTCTACTCCTCGACCTGCTTCTCCTTGGCTCCTCCCTGCCTGTTCTACAATTGTGGGGGACTCGGTCTCTAAAGTACCCCTGCCTCATTAACCTTTCGATTTCGTCTTTCAATTGGAAGCACTCTTCCGTGTTGTGCCCTCTCTCCCGGTGAAACCTGCAGTATTTGTTGGAAAATTTCTTGGAGGGTGTATATCTAGTGTGCCTTGGCCATTTGAGAACATCCGCATTCTCGACCATCATCAACGCCTTTTCCCGCGACATTGGCAGTGGGGTGTAGTTGTGATATTTGGGAATGTATTTGGGCTCCCTTTGCTTTTCTTGCTTCTGTCTACTTCCCCCGACCTCTCTTGCCTCGTTCGGTTTCCTGTACATCTGCTCGCGCTCCTTCCGCTCATAGTCCTTCATCGCATTCATCTCCTCTTCGTCTATATATTTCTGGGCTAGAGCCATGAGCTGCTCGGCATCTCTAGGCGGGTCGCGTGCAAGTGCGGATGCGAACGGGCCTTTTTTCAAACCATGAATCAAAATACTGACCATCATATCTATACGCAGATCTTGTATCTCTATCATTTCGTTATTGAATCTCCCTACGAAACTCTTCAATGTCTCGTCCTCTCTCTGCCGTATGGTGAATAAATGGGTGGCAGATCTCTTTTGCTTCCTTCGGCTTGCAAAGTGGAAGGAGAATTTCTGGATCATTTGCTCATGTGAATCAATGCTTCCCCTAGGTAAGTTGGTGAACCATTCTTGTGCCTTTCCAGTTAATGTGGTCGCAAACAACTTGGCCATGATTGGGCCTGGCTGCCCGTATAAGTTCATAACCATATCGAAGGCCGCTACATGTTCGTAGGGGTCCTTAGTTCCATCATATCTTGGCAAATCGGGTACCCGGAAGCCGGGTTCCACCACTTGGACCAGGATGTCGTTGCTAAAGGGTGAATTTTTGTTGTGCGCAACTATTTCTCCTCGTTTTTTGAGTTCATCTATCTGTCTGTTAAGGTTCTCTATCTGCCTTCCCACACTTTCTACCTCCGCTCTCGAGATTACCGGTTCCCTTCTCTTCGCACGACTATGACTGCTAGAGCCAGCGTCGGATAACGCTGGTCGTTTACTGCGATGCTCCTGTCCGCCCTGTATTCTTGACTCTCGGAGCGGCTCCACATTCTCGAACAGTTGCCTCCTCGCTGTTTCCTTGACCAGGGGGGTCGCAGTTCTTCTTTCATATTCCACGATTGCTTTCCGGCTAGCTTCCTCTATCATTTTCTGTAACTCATCAGGGGTTAGTTGGATGGTTGCTCCCGCCCCTTTCCTTGGAGTTTCTTCTTCCCCGGCGTTTCTCCTCGACGAACCTTCCATTATGCTAAGGAATTCTCAGATGTTCCCACAGACGGCGCCAACTGATCCGGGTCGAAATATGCGATCTCGTGATGCGATCTCTACTCGAAGCGCCTATTCGTCCAAGACCAGATTTTGGGTTCCCTGAGAATGAAAACACGAACCGTGAGCTCGTCGGGCACGTCCCCGACAATGACCCTCCGACGCTCAAGTTAGTTTGGTCGAATGAAATTGGTTCGATCTAGGAGTTCAGTCTCAATTAATGCGTATCAGTTACCTCATTTATGGCGTGTCGGGGTCTATTTATAATACACAGTTGTACGGTAAGTACTGGGCCACGTGGCCTTATCTCGTCGGTGTACGTCCCGATCGAACGGTGGTGAATGTCCGGGTTTCCAGTCGGTGTACGCGATCCGGGTCGGGTCCCGCGCGACCCGCCTGTTACAATATTCGCGGATCCTGACCTCGAAATGACTGTAATGCCCTTAATGAGGGGTATTTTGGTCCTTATGCAGGTATGATATTTGAGTACTCATCAGACCTGTAAGTTTAACTTGAACTTGACTTTCAATTTTGTTTGCTTTAGAGTAAATCCCATTTGTCATCGTTCTTGATTTATAAATCCCTATCAAAGCTATATAAGAAGTACTATTTTTGCATGATTATATTGATTAATTATAAATTGATGACATAATATTATCGAGTATTCACCCTAGATATTAAAGAATACAACTACTTATAATATACTAAAAACAATTGTGATAAGGAAATATTTTTTCTCCATAGTTCAAAAAAAATGAAAGATAATTCATATATATATATATATATGATGCCATTAATTATTGTAAGATTTAGTCGGCATCGGACACTCTAGACACAGATATACATTTTTTAAATAAATAAAATGTACAAAAAAATGTAGCCTTATCGAACAAACTATGTAATTGTACAACATCTATCTTATGCATACGAAATATTTTAGTCTCCTTTATACCGTTGCTATGCTTACTAACAATTTCAACAATTTTAGGGAATTGTTCTAACCTTAATAAATGACCTAGTTAAACAATAAATATTAAAATCAATTCTTCAGATAATTTAACTTCAGTCAATCATAAATAATAAATGTGTCACAATCATTTACAATAATTCAAACATTTATTTTTATTTACAACGAAATCAATCAATTAGAAGCATGTTACTATCGTCTTCATAATTCAACTTTATTCACCATATGTATCACACAATCATAGACAAAACATATAACAACCATTTTATGAGACAACCATATAATACAATTAAGTACATGAAAATTTCTGATCAAGTCCACAGATAAACAAGTAGATATATATATATATTTAAATAGTAGACTGATGTGTTGGTCTTGAACATTGTTCTCGTGTCCTATAATGAATTATAAAATGTATAATCAATGAATTGATAATTTTATAGTTTCTTCATAAAATATTAGATCATATTTGTACACTTCTCATTAATCCTTAAATATCTCTCTCTACAAATTCGGATCTTTATTTTATTTTTTTCTATATAAAGTAGAGTCGATTATATTTTCATTAATATATATCTTGATATATTAAAATCAATGCTTGTATTTTAAAAAATTACCCTTACTGCCCCAGAATCTGTAATCTTCACAGTATGAGCGTTACTCCCCAATTAAATCATAGCTTTAACTATAATCACTAACTTTCAAAACTGAAGTATAATAAACTAGACATAATAAGCCTTCCAATGGTGTATGATTTGTATTTTAAATCATAGGAGTTAATTTTATTAAAATATCTCTTTCTCATCTACTTGATTTTTCACTTAACAGAATCTCTGTTCCAATTTATATATTTTCTGAAATAAAAATACAATTGGTAAAAGTGCCATTTTCTATATATCATATTTGTATTTATCTCTACTTTCATTTACAATAATAATCATACCAATTGGATTTATATATAATTAGTTGTTTAAGGTTTACTAAAACCTGGTTAAAACTGCAACAAATTCGAATCTACTATTTTAAATTCTCTCAAAAATCATACACTCTTTCAAAAATCACCATATTTCATAATATAATCTTCTATGTATCTATTTTCATTTTAAGGAAAATTCATGCGAATTAAACCAGTATAACTCAAGTTACAAGATTTCTAACACACTTTATCTGATTTCCTACAGAAGCGGAGCAACAAAATGTTATTATGCTAATAATTGATAATTATGTATTAAGATTTGAGGATGTTACAATTATCCCCTTCTAACAAAATTTTCATCCCCGAAATTTGATGATCTTACCCGTCCAAGAAAATAGATGTGGGTACTTCACTTTCTTGTCCTCCTCAACCTCCCAAGTTGCTTCCTTTGGATAGTGATAACCCACTTTACCTTTACTATTGGTATCTCTTTATTTCTCAATTTCTTTACTATCCTGTAGAGAATCTCTATTGGGTCTTCTACATACGTCAAGTTTTCTGGAATTTCTATCTCCAGTTCACATAAAATATGGCTAAGATCACACTCGATACCGACGTAGAATTGAAACATGGAATACATCATGAACCTGTGATAATTCTCCTAGTAACTTCAAATGATTTCATATAGCCAATATACCTTGGATTCAGCTTCCCTTGTTTACCAAATCTTATAATTCCCTTCCATGGAGATACCTTTAGAAGAACTTTTTGTCCTACCTCATACTCTATCTCTCTTTGATTTTTATCGTAGTAGCTTTTCTGTCGATCTTGTTCTCCTTTCAGATATTTCTTAACTATCTGTATCTTGTTTACTATTTCTTGCACTAGTTCAGGACCTTCAAACTGTCGTAGTCCTTCAATATCCCAATAGACTAGACTTTGATATCTTCTCCATATAAATCTTCATATGGAGCCATACTAATGCTAGAACGAAAACTATTATTATATACAAATTCCATCAGTGGCAGATGATCATTCCAGTTTCCTCTAAATTCAATTATACAATCTCGCATCATATCCTCAAATGTCTGAATTGTTCTTTCTGATTGTCCGTCAGTTTGAGGATGAAATATTGTACTTAAATGTAACTTTTTACCTAATTCCTCTTGTAAGCTTCCCCAAAAATGCGATGTAAATCGAGTATCTCTATCCGATACTATAAAAATAGGCATGCTGTGCAATTTTACAATTTTTGAAATGTACAACTCAACTAATTTATCCATAAAATTACTTTATTGTATATGCAAGAAATGAGTTGATTTGTCAATCTATCCACGATTACCCAAATAGCATCATGTTTTTTGAACGTACGAGGCAACCTAATGACAAACTCCATGGTGATCTTTTTCTATTTCCACTCAGGTATAGTTAAAGGTCGTCGCCTACCTACTGGTGATTGATGTTCAACTTTCACTCTTTTTCCACCAATAATATGGTCTTACATTTAGATACATTTTTATAGTACTTGGATGCATCGCATATGGTGCATTATGGGTTTCCTGCATGATCTCCTCATGTAAACCCTCCACATCAGGAACACAAACTCGCCCTCCATTCACCATAAATCCATCCTTGTTTTATTTTCTCTATCATTCGCAATGAGAAAGAATCTTGAGTATGTGCTTCTCTACTTCTATCCATAAAATCTGGTTTAACTTGCAAAGTTGCTAACAATCCTGCTAGAAGATCAACCTCTAACTTCACAATCATTGGTCTCATTTCTAATAACAACGTTGCATTATAACTTTCCAAATTAGCTAAGGTGATTGAACTTTTTCTACTGAAGGCATCCACTACTACATTAGCCTTCCCAGAATGATAATCAATAGTATAGTCATAATTATTTAACAATTCTATCCACCTCTTTTGCCTCAAGTTCAATTCTTTCTGTGTCAAGACATATTTCAAACTTTTGTGATTAGTGAAAATCTGAAATGTTTCTCCATACAAATAGTATCTTCAGATCTTCAGTGCATGCACAATGGCAGCCAACCCTAGATCATGAGTGGGGTAATTTAACTTGTGGGTCCTTAATTGGCGAGATGCATATGCTATTACCTTTCCATTTTGCATTAGTACACATCCCAATTCTTGTTTCGATGGATCCATGTATACCACGTGTCCACCATTGCCAGATGGTAGAACTAAAATTGGAGTTGATGTCAATCTTTTCTTTAACTCCTTAAAACTTCTTTGACACTGCTCGATCCAGTGGAATGCTACCCCTTTCCTTAATAGCTTTGTCAAAGGACTAGCAATTATAGAGAAACTCTCAACAAATCTCTTATAATACACAGCTAGTCCTAAGAAACTCCAAATTTCAGTCACATTCTTCGATGTTCTCCATTCCATAATGGCCTTAACATTTGTAGGGTCAGGCATTACCACATCTCCATATATCACATGTCCGAGGAAAACCACCTGATTCACCTCGTCACTTAATTAACTTAGCATATAGTTCCTTTCTTTCAAGGTATGCGACATTATTCTCAAATGGTGTTCATGCTCCTCCCTATCCTCGAATAAACCAAGAAGTCATCTATAGAAACTACCACAGATTGATCCAAGTACTCTTGAAAAGTCTTATTCATCAATGCCATGAATGCGGCCGGTGCATTTGTTAATCCACATGGCATCACTAAAAACTCATAATGACTATATCGAGTGCGAAAAATTCTTTTAGGTATATCCTTTTCTACTATTCTCAATTGCCAATAGCCAGACCTCAGGTCAATCTTAGAAAAGATTGTAGCCCCCTTCAACTGTCTACCAAATCATCAATTCTAGGTAATGAGTATTTATTTTTCACTTTGACTCTATTCAATTGGCTATAGCCGATACATAACCTCATACTACAATCATTATTTTTCACAAACAACACCGGTGCTCCCCATGGTGAAGTACTCGGTCGGATAAATCCTTTCTCCAACAATTCTTCTATTTTCTTCTTTAACTCTCTTAATTCTATCAGAGACATTCTATAGGGTGCAATAGAAATCGGGGCAACTCCTAGAAAAGTTTCTATAGTAAAGGATGTTAGTGGCCTTGTTACTAACTATTGTTTGGCCTTTATGGGTTTATTGGAAACTAGGGTGGCTGCTCCGATGTTACTCGCATTCAAACCCAGCTGCTTCCTTTGTTGATTATATAGGTCCTGGTACTCGTATCTAGATAGCTTGGGATGACGATTGGGCTGATTGTGAGGTATTAGATGTTGGGCCTCAACATATACATTATTGTATGCGATGTTTACTGAATATACATGTGCTATTTACCATTGTTTGTGGTGCAAATGACTTAAGCATGCGCCGAGAGTTGTGGCAGGATCTCAGTCGCCTAGCCCAAGGAATTAATGAGTTTCCCTGGTTGGTTAGTGGCAACTTTAACAATGTCCTCAATATGAGTTAAGTGTGTGGTAATTCAGGTGACACAAGGTTAGCCATGACAGATTTCCTCGAGTGCCTTCACGACACGGGTCTTCTCAGTCTTCCTATGTAGAGGGAGAGATTCACATGGCACAACTGTAGCAATGACAGTCGTAGTCTCTGGAAGAGAAATGATTGGTGGTTGGCGCAGTGGCCATCTGTGCACTATGAATATCTTACACCACGTACATCTGACCATTCTCCATTGGTTATACACGGTACTCCTGCTCAATCTACTGTAAGTATGTTCCTGTTTGATAATTATCTAGCTTTATCTTCGCAATTCACCCCTTCTGTGCAGAATGTGTGGCAGCACAGCATTGTGGGAAGTGCTATGTATTCGGTAACCCGAAAATTGAAGGCCCTTAAACCTATCTTCCAAAAGCAACGAAGGAATAAGGGGGATCTGGCGGCTAACGCCCATATGGCAAAAGTTGTTCATCATATAGCCCAATCTCTCCTGTAGTTAGACCGTCATAATTCACTGCTACTTCAATTGGAGAACTGTTGCAAGTTGATTCTACTGTTGGCTACTCGGGTTGAACAACATATGCTACAGCAACGTGGAAGATGGCTTGACCGAAAAGTGGTGATCAATGCTCTAGAATTTTCTTCCGGAAGGTGGCAACAAGAAGATCTGCCAAACATATCCTCCAAATTACGGGCCAGGGGGTACATTATTGATAGACCGGATAGCAGTTATGAATGAATTTGTTAATTTCTACCAACGGCTTCTAGGAGGGGCTAGATGAAACCGAGCTCTTGACTTACGACACTAACGTTCGTGAGTTCGACGGCCGTTGTTGAATGCGGAGGGCCGTGACTTGATGAGGCTAGTTACACCGCATGAGGTCAAAATGGCGATTTTTGATATTGCAGAAGATAAAGCGCCTGGCCCGGATAGCTATACTTCTGGATTCTTTAAGGCGGCTTAACCGGTAGAGGACAGGAGATCACCAGTGCAATTATGGAGTTCTATCGCACTAGCAAACTTCTCAAACAAGTGAATGCAACATTGCTCGCACCTATTCCTAAGGTACGGAAATCCAACATAGTTGCAGAATTTCGGCCTATCTCTTGTTGCAATGTGCTATATAAGGTGATTACAAAGATTATAGTACAACGTCTGCGTGTCGTCCTGGATGATTTAATCAGTCCCTCATAGAACGCGTTCGTGCCAGATAGGTTGATCAGCGATAATATTATAATAGCCTAGGAGCTTTTTTCTGGCTATAAGCAACAACACCTTCCACCGAGATATGCACTGAAGGTGGACTTACGAAAGACATACGATACAGTAGAATGGGACTTCTTACTGGTTGTGTTGCATCTGTTTGGATTTCTGAGGACCTTTATCGGTTGGATAGAGGAGTATGTCACCACGCCTGATCCACGCCTGCTTATTCAGTCTATCTCAATGGCACAACAAACGACTACTTCAAGGTGGCGCGAGGGTTGCGCCAAGGGGACCCTATGTCCCCTTATTTATTTGACCTTGTTATGGAGGTGCTATGGATGATTGTATAACAACTTATCCATCAGGATGGCGGGTTCTCGTTTCAATGGAAGTGTGAGGCGATGGGCCAATTTCAACTTTGCTTTGTTGATTCTCTTTTGTAGGGCCGATGAATCGTCTATCGGGCTATTTAAAAAGGGTCTGGATAGATTTGTAATGCTTTCCGAGTTATGTGTCAACCCACAGAAAAGCCACATTATTTCTCCAAGAAGGCACACAGACTCCATGACAGGTTACTCTCCCTCCTATCATTCCAAGAGGGGCTACCTTTTCATTACCTCGGCCTCCCCCTTATTTCCTCTCGTATCACGCTCAGGACTGCACTCTCCTCTTGGAAAAAAATGATGACCTAATTCGATGATCGTAAGGAAGTCGGTTAACATTTTCCAGTAGGCTGCAACTTATCAAATCCGTGCTAATGTCATTTCACACCTATTGGGCAGAGGTATTTATCTTACCAAAGACGGTGATTCGTGAGATTGAGAAACGCTTGCATACCTTTCTTTGGCAGGGTACCACAACAACAGGCTATTCGAAGGTTTCTTTGACACTTATTTGTAGGTTAATGGAGGAGGGGGGCCTCGGTCTTATGGATATTTTAGTACTAAACGAGCTCTTATGTGCAAGCATTTATGGAAGATTATTGTGCGGCAACAGGACTCCATCTGGGTTGATTGGTTATTCCATACTCGGCTTGGAGCTAACACTCTCTGGGCAGTCAGTGATAGAAGGGGGCCGTGGGGGTGGCGGCAGATTCTTGCTCTCCGACTAGGGGTAGCAGATGAGTGCAACTCGCAAGCCGGCTCGATTTTGAGCTCGACTCGAGCTTGAGCTCCAACTCAATTATTTCTGTTCATAAGCTCGCGAGCCATGTCGCGAGCTTTTTCTATTTTTTTATATATATTTTTATTATTGATTTTTTTATATATTTAATTTTATATCTAATATTTGGTCAATTTTATAAAATTGACCATATATTATAATTAGTAATCAATATCATATATTTTATTTTGGATAATAATAAATTATGGTACTTTTATTTATACATTTAATCTTTATATAAAATAAATTTAATCAACAACTTAGTAAATTATAATATTTTTTTGTAATTAAAATTATTATTTAATATGACATATATAAACTTTATGTGATATTTTAATATATAATTGTATTATGTTATACTTTTTTTAAATTGACAAGTAATACACTTATGATTTTATTATTTATAAATTTATGTAAAAATTTAGTGATTCCTATGAATTAATCTAATAATAATAATAATAATGATGATGATGATGATTGAACAATTCTAATTATCATTTTATTATATATAATGAGATAAAAAAGTTTAATCAATAATTACGATATCTTAAAATTCGGGCACCCGATTCATACGAAATTTAAATATATACAAGACTGTGTCTATTAGATCATATCAAATGGTATGATTTAAAATCACATGGCCCGATTCAAGGATACACCGTCTTGAATGATTACTCTTATGTTTCGAGTACGATATCTCAACATCCGTATATTCAATAAGTCTAAAACTTTACCAAATGTATTTTTTTATAAATTTGACATATCACGGTTTGATCTGAATTTTGATGGCCCGATTAACCTATATTGTTCAACAGTGTAAGATGATAGTTACATCAATGTTATACTAACATCTATAAATATATAAATTTTGCAGATTGTGAACATATATTAATTTCAACTATATCTATGTAAAAATTTGATGATTCGATCCCATGATTTAAAATAATAATAATACTACTAGTAGTAATAATAATAATAATAATACAACAAAAAATCAAAACCCATCTCTTTCTCTCTCTCTTTTTCTTGTTTCTTCCTTTTTCTTTCTCTTTCTATCTCCATTCTCCTCTCTCATTTCTTTCCCAAACCCAACTTTTAAAATCCTAGCCCCAAATCCACGGCAACAAGGATGACAACGAGGAAGGCGACGAGTACGGTAACGAGTACGCTTCCAGGTAATCCTTCTTTCTCTGTTAACTAAGGTTTATGGCAACGAGTAAGGTTTACGGCTATCTGTTGCCGTATGTTGATGTGTAAGTTGAGTTTTATTAGATTGTGCAAGAAGAACACAGTTGCATTTTACTTAGAGTTGGGGATTTGCTCAAGAATGTTTAGTGGCTTTGAGTTATTTCATTCATTTTGTTGCCAAGAGATTCTACTGAATGACATTAAACTTTTAAGATTTTACTGGCAAATACTTATTTAGGCTGGGCAGCTTGTAAATGGAGCATGGAAATGATAACTTAATAACCTCCCATTTATATTGTAATTAATTGTAATAAGTTCTTATTATAATACCCCAAATGCTGTTGTTTCCAACACAAATCGAGCTCTTAATAACATCCCATTTATATTGTAATTGATTGTAATAAGTTCTTATTATAATACCCCAAATGCTATTGTTTCCAACACAAATTGAGCTCGAGCTCGCCAAAAATGGTTGAGCTCGACTCCTTGCCACCCCTATCTCCGACCTTGGCTATTACCTTACATCGACTTTCGAGTTGGTAATGAGGATTTATTTTTCCTTTGGCAGGACCCTTGGCATCAATTAGGGTCATTGATTCATCACTTTCGTACTGGCTCGACCATTACGAACTTTCTCCCGGCTACACACCTAACTCGGTCATAACGAATGAGGAATGGAGCTGGCCGCCACCTACTAATGAATTCATGGCAATCATTCACCTTCTGCCTATCATCTATGGTGGGGAAGATCGTATTATTTGGCACTTGAATGGCGGAACTTTTACAACAGCGGCAGCATACCACCTCTTTTGTCCTCAAGGACCCAAGGTATGCTGGACTTCACTATTCTTGGGTCCTTTAAAAATTCCCCGCAACCAATTTATCTTATCGCTTGTCATTTTGGGGAAGTTATCTACTCTTGACAAACCATGGTTGCACGACACCGGTGCGGCATGTGTCCTTTGCCAAGACGGGATCTCTGAGAAATATGATTTATTCTTTCAATGCCATTATGTTCGTCAATGCATTGCAGATATTCAGAGGACTGTACAGGTCTGATGGCCTCTTCGATCGTGTAATATTGACGTAGAGTGGATGCTTCATAAATGGAGGGGAAAACACATCATCAATGCCTCATACCGCGCATTGTTGGCATTGTTAGTGTATCACTTGTGGCAAGAACGGAATCAATGGATCTTTCAGCATACTACTTGTACATATGACACACTTGCTAGGATTGTAGTTGAGGAGATTAGACATGTCATACTTAGTCATACCCTCCCCTCAGTAGTTAGTACACGTGTTGTTTACCAACTTTGGAGGATCCCTTGGTTTGACGGGGCCTCGACTACTTGAATTGTGTTGTTGTATATCTCTTTTTATCTATTTATGCAATTTATCTTTACCGAAAAAAAAATCCACTCCTCTTCATGGTGGTAAACCCGGTAAGTTGTCAGGGAACACTTTAGGAAAGTCTCTCACTATAGGAATTTCTTATAACGTTAGGCTATCCATTCTCATATCTATTACATTAACCAAATATGCTTCACACCCTTCCAACATCAATCGTCTTGCCTCTATGGTTGATATTACACAAACTGGCATTACTTGTCTATCACCCACAAATACGACCTTGGTTCACCAGAAGATTCAATCACTACTTCTTTCTTATAACAATCAATTGGTACTTTATTTTGTACTAACCAATTCATTCCTAAAGTTACATCAAACTCTCTCAAGTCCATCACTACAAAGTCTACAGGTAAGTTTATTTCTCCAATCATTACTAAGATTCCTCTCCTAACATTGTTCACCATCACACCTCCTGCAGCAGGTAATTGGACCATCAAATTATATCCCAAAGGACTATTTTCACCTTGTACCTTAGATGCAAGTTTCGATGATATGTATGAATTTGTAGAACCTGGATCAATCAATACATAAGCCTCAACATAAAATATTAAGATTGTACCTGATATCACATCATTTGAAGCTGGAGTTTCCTCCCTAGTCATGTGATAGATTCTTGCTTGGGTATGTCCAGGAGTTGCTTGTGTTCCAGCTCCACTAGTACTCCCGCCTATAATACGATAACCATTCCTATTATTAGTGCCTCTGCCTCTCTTAACTACTTTGACGTTGAGTTCCCCAGACTACACCTCCACTTACACCTATATTATGGCTAGAAAAATCCCTAATTATGTGTCCCCTACCTCCACATTTATAACAAGTTTTAGCTATGTCATCTGGTCTCCTACATGGTCCTGAATGTCGCCTTCCACAGGTAAAACAACTCTGTACAAAAGCTACGCCTCTACCATTACTTTGCCAGCTCCCCTGCTTGATCTAATAGAAGGCATTCTAAATGTACTACGTTCTGCTGAACCTCTATTGAAACCCACTGGTCCACTAAATCTTGATCCACCATTTCCTGAAAAGTGAACCCACTTCGTGAGAAACTTCCAACTCCATTGAAAAATGAACGACCATTGCTCTCTTAGTTAGCATGCTCACTCTCCTCTTATATATATGGACTTCCTCTTCAACTCTCCCTTCTTTTTATCCTCAATCACTGCTTCTTCCATCTGAACCGCTGACTCAACAAGGGTTCTGAAATTTGAAATTCTGATTGCAAGACCCCTCTTAATCTCAAAGCCCTATTCAAACTGATAACAACAATCCTCCTGTGTCGTTACTGCTCTAGTGCATACTTTGCTAATGCAGCAAAATGAAGCTCATATTTTGTCACCGTCTGATCATCCCCTTGAACTGGGTTTAAAAACTCCATCTTTTTCCTATCTCGATACATCGTGGGTCTATATTTATCGCTGAATTCTTTTTGAAATTCAGCCCAAGTTATATCTCGTTGCTAAAATGCTCTCTTTACTGATCTCCACCAAATTAAGGCATCACTAGTGAATAAGGAAATGGCATACTTAAGTCGGTTATTTCATTACATCCTCAATCATTTCCCACTATCTCTCAACAACCTCTAGGTCTAAAGTACCTTCAAACTCTGTAGCTCCCATTTTCCGAATTCTCTCATAGTTGCAGTCAATTGTAGGGAATACTTGTGCTGCAGTTGGAGCGGGTGCATGTGTTTGTGTAAAAAATTGTGCTTGAGCCTGAAAAGCCATTTGTAGAAGTTGTGCACAATCTGGTGGTGATCCTGTTGTTGCAACAACTCAGAGCAATTAGAATATCAAAACCAACATCCTCTCCATCTATTCCACCTCCACCCATGTTTTCTGGTGCAATGGAAGCCTCTATTGACTCTACCGACTCTTCTTTACTAACTATTGGGTCAGCATGTGCATCATGGGAAACCATCCTACAATAAACAATTTAATCGTTAAACACATCTCAAAATCAACCTATAACCCTAGAAATGTAGACCTACTCTGATACCACCCAAATGTGGCACCCCCTCCCTAATCACATTTAATTACCTTAACAAACTCATATTTATCCCCATAAGATAACTAATAAAATGAACATTTTACAAACACCTCAAGCGAATTACATACTTCATAAGAGTTTCTAACTATTACAGAATATATGGCATCAATTTAGTCGTAATTTAATATTCTTGTCTCCATATAACTATAGCTTTCGACTTAGGATGACACTGTTGAACCACCGATAAAGTTGGTAACTGACTTACGATCTAACTAGATGGATTACTACTTTCTATCTCCTGAAAAAAAAATACATGGCAAATTGATTATTTGCCAACTCAATAAGTATTAGCTAATTTGTCTATATATATACACATATAGGCACGTACAAAATAAATCCAATTTCATTCCATGACCACAATCAATAAGTATTCTTTATAATCACAAAGTTGCAATTTCAATAATACCAATCAATTGATGCTTATCACACCATTTCATGAATCATGAAATAATAATGTCAATAATCAAGCGAAAGCAATATGAGAATCAAACACCATCCACAACATGATTTATACATCATTGAAGTTTAATTCTATTAATTATTAATTATTTCCTATCGGCTCTGCTTAGCCTAACTGGATCATATTCAGTAGTTCTATCGACTCTAATCTTCTCAATCAATAATATCATGTAATTGCTGGCACATGATACCCATCGTATGTGATATCCCCACACTGGCCAAGTGTGCAGCAATCCCAGCACAAGACATCACCTCTACACCACCCTAGTGTGTAGCACTGTTAGCAAAGGATATCCCACTTTGCCCGAGATACCCTGGTACCCTTCCCGCCATGGTACCTAGTTGTATATTTATCTTTCTCATATTACATATATATATATATATCATCATGAACACATATCTCATCATCATGAGCACACAGCTCGTCATCAATCACTTCATCTCATTGTAAACCATTGAATACGCCCCATATTAGGTAAGCCATTTTCTCATCTTAATAAATCATTCACATTTTGTCAACTCCATAATTCAACTCCATTCGACACTCATCTCAATGTGCCATCTGTACATTGACAACTTTGTAATATAACTCCAGTTAATAATCAAATAGCAACGTGTCACAATCATTTACAACAACTTCAACATTCATTTTTATTCACAACGAAATCAATCAATTAGAAGCATGTTATGATCATCTCCATAATTCAACTTTATTCATCATATGTATCACACAACAAAACATATAATTGAGATAACCATATAATCCAGTTAAGTACATGAAATTTCTGATCAAGTTCACAGATAACAAGTAGATACATATATATAGATCCAATTAACTATACTTACCTCACTTTCCCTAATTATTTAAATAGTAGAATAATGTGTTGGGTCTCGAATATTGTTCTCGTGTCCTATAATAAACTATAAAATGTATAAATCGATAATTTTGTATTTTCTTCATAAAGCACTAGATCATATTTGTATTTTCACTAATCCTTAAATATATCCCTTTGCAAAATTCAGATCTTTATTATGTTGTCTTCTATATAAAGTAGAGACGAGTATATTTTCATCTAGGGGTGGCAACGAGTCGAGCTCGACCTCAAGAATTTTTTTTATTATTTATTATTATTATTAGATTAAATCATTAGATCGAATCACCAAACTTTTACATAAATTTATAAGTAATAAAATAGATTGCATAATGTATACTATGTTATAAACTTACCAAAATATAGTATAAAATTTTAATTTATTGCTATAAATATAAACTACTAATTAGCATAGTAGTTATATAATTAGTAAAATATACCAAAAAAAATTCATAGTGAACAATTTAAAAATTGTAGAATAGATAAATTATCTTAAATAATGCAATCGAAATACATAAAAGTATTTTATATTTGAGATTAATATATGTTCACAATCTGCAATAAATTTATATATTTATAAAGGTTAGTATTATATTAATGTAACTATCATCATACATTGTTGAACAATATTGGTTAATCGGGCCATTAAAATTCAGATCAAACAGTTATTCGGTAAAGTTTTAGATTTATTGGATACGGATGTTGAGATATCATAATCGGAACTTAAGAGTAATCACTCAAGACTGTATATCGTTGAATCAAACCATGTGATTTTAAATCATACCATCTGATATGATCTAATGGACACAGTCTTATATATATTTAAATTTGGTATGAATCGCATGCCCGAATTTTAAGATATCATAATTATTGTTTAATTTTTTTTATCTCATTATATATAATAAAATAATAATAAAAAATATTCAACCATCATTATCATTATTATTATCATTATTTTTAGATTAATTCATAGGAATCACTAAAATTTGACATAAATTTATAAGTAATAAAATAGATTGCATAATGCATAGTATGTATCTTGATATAAATATAAAACTCAAAAATTGATGAAAAAATCATAAGCAAATTACATGTCAATTAAAACAAGTATAACACAATACAAATATATATTAAAATATGACATAAAGTTTATATATGTCATATTAAATAATAATTTTAATTATAAAAAATATTATAATTTACTAAGTTGTTGATTAAATTTATTTTTGTATAAAAATTAAATGTATAAATAAAATTACCATAATTTATTATTATCCAATATAGAATATATGAAATCGATTCATAATTATAATATTTAGTCAATTTTGAGTATAAAATTGATAAAGTATTGAATATGAAATTAAACATATAAAAATTTTAAAAATAAAAAAAGCTCGCAAGCGAACAGAGAGGATTGAGCTCGAGCTCGAGCTCAAAATCGAGCCGGCTCGACTCGTCTGCCACCCCTATTTCATCAATATATAAATTGATATATTAAAAACAATGCTTACATTTTTAAAAATTACCCTTACCACCCCTAAATCTGTAATCTTCACAGTATAAGCGTTGTTCCCTAATTAAATCATAACTTTAATTATAATCACTAACTTTCAAAACTGATTTAGTATAATAAACTAGACAAAATAAGCCTTCCAATGGTGTAAGATTTGTATCTTAAATCATAGGAGTTAATTTTATTAAAATCTCTCTTTTTTCATCTACTTGATTTTTCCTTGACAGAATCTCTGTCACAACTTATATATTTCTCAAACAAAATACAATTAATACAAGTGCCATTAATACATAACATATTCGTATTTGTCTCTAGTCTCATTTACAACAATATTCATACCAATTGGATTTATATAAAATTAGTTGTTAAGTTTTATTACAACTTGGTTTATACTACAACAAATTCGAATCTACTATTTTAAAATTATCTCTAAAATCATTTACTCTTCCTAGAATCACCATATTTTCAAATATAATCTTTTATGTGTCTAGTTTCATTTTGAGGAAAATTCATGCAAATTAAACCAATATAACTCAAGTTACAAGATTTTAAACACACTTTATCTGATTTCCGGTAGAAATGGAGCAACATAATGTTTTCTTACGTTTACCCATTAAAACGATGGAATCAACTTCTGATTGAAAACTAAAAAGTTTTAGTAGACATCCTAAGGTTTTCATAGAAGCAAGAATCACTAAATTTGGACCTATCTCAAGATAATCACGATCTACAGAGGCTGATTTGACAGTGTTTTCTGCTGCTTTTCTTCCAACTTAATCGGTTTGCTTTCTTTAAAGTCATCTTATATCTTATTTTTCCATAAAATTCACAAGATACTTAACAAATTCAGCTATGGTGAGATTCTCCAAAGAGATGCTAGAGTGTTCTTGTAGCACCCCCTACTCCCTACCTCTAATTATCACTGTTTCATCCTTTCTTTAATCAAAACTCATTCTATAAGTAATTTTCTTTCAACTCGTAAAATAAATTCTAATGTATCAATATAACATATATATATATATACCACAAAAGATAATAGATACCTCCGAAAGTTTATGTTCACCTTCACTAGATGTTCTCATGTACATAACCTCAAGGAAAATCATACCACAACTTTAAATACAATCCCGATAAAAGACCAGAATATTTAACAACCCAACAATCAAAAACTCTGGCTTCAGATGTCACGGCTGACTCACCTAATAAAGACGACGGTACCGCTCAAAGTCCAATGTGGCTAATCAGTGTGACCTATTCCTTGAAAAGTACGTGGTAAGGAATGAACTGCCTACTCAATAAGTATAGCTAATCAGTTTATATATATACACAGGTAACAATTTCACGTACATGCAGTCACATTGACTAACAGTCATTATCAATAGTAACATCAAATATAAGCAGTAATACCTACTCACAATTATAAATCAATCTATGACACAATATTCGACATTATCGTTTATTAGTTAAGGGCCCCACTTACTCTAATTGATATAAATCAATCAATTGTTTCGCCGGCCATCATCATATCATATACATCACAGGATACCCGTTGTGTGATATCCCCACTCTTTTACTCCAGCTGTGTAGCAATATAGCACAAGACATCACAACAAACATGGTACCCCCACACCACCCCAGTGTGTAGCTAACAGCACAGGATATTCTCTGCTGCCCCGAAATACCCCGGTACCCTACGCGCCATGGTACCTAGCTTAAATCATATATTTTTCATATCTCATTATCAATCATATCATCATCAACCACATTTTCATAAACCATTGACTGTGTTCCCAACTAGGTAAGCATCATCTTCTATTTCAACTCACAATCGTCATTCTATTCTTTATAATAATCACTTTCTCAATAACAACTTCCGATTTGATTTCATCAACAATCAATTATATGATTATCACATAATCATATCCCGCATATCTCTACATTACCATCACATATCACATAGTAACAATTTCACCAATATTATGGTAATGTAACAAATAATCCACAACTAATTATATAAACAATCAATATACGAAAGCCACGCATATAATATAAGCCAAGTCCATGTTCCCATCCAAGAAACCAATATATATAATATATACAATACTACACATTAGGTATATATATATATAAATCCAATTAGCTATACTTAACTTATATCCCAAAATGCTTCGGTTTACGAGGGACTACTCAACCCTCTCCTTTGTCGTCACGTCCTATAATAGAATGTTATACGTATAATCAATATATTTATAGAATATCATAAACTCTAAATAAAATATTATATAATGTTCGTACATTTTCCACCAATCTTTTAATATTCTATTTATATTAAAGTCCAAACCCCTGTTCCATTTTCTTATAAATAACTACATTTTCTAACCTTGTCAAACATATATTTAATTTATCAACTAATTCATAAGAATTCATTTAATCAAACCCCCATATATATTTATAACTATCATTTTTAATAACATTTGTAAATTACATTACCACCGAAACCTCATTTTCCCTCATTAATAACATAATATTTCTAAAATATAACTTCCGAAATATTTCTATAAATTTTCTGTCAATTTATCGTTGCTATACAATTTAATTTAACAATAATACATAGAATTACATATTTGGTTAATCATTCCGATGGAATTGTGTAAATTAGCTATAATAATAATTAAATCTAACAAATCAAATAATTTAATTGCCCAACTATATTATTTTTATAGCAATTGGGATATTTAATTTGACACTAATTTAAATAGCCAAAATTATAAAATACTCCGATTAAATAGTTCATCACTCAATATAATTAACTTTTAATAAATGAACTAATTAAATAATATAATTATATAAATTAATATAAATTAGAGTAATAAAATCCGTACCTCTGTCCTCGGCAATATGTGTGTGCGACAGTGTGTGTGTGGAATATGACGGTGTGTGTGTGAGTTTGTGTAAGAGTGTGTATGTTTTAAAATGAGGAAAAGTGGAAAGAGAGGCCCCACCGGGTCAATCAAAATCGCCCTCATATATATATATATATATATACTACTTATATATATGAAATATTATTATTATTTATATATTTAATTAAATTTTTCTTAAAATACCAATTATATCCTTTTTAATTTTCTTAATTACTATAATTTGCCCCAAATATTATAACGAACTCCAATTTAATCCGTGCAAGTGTTATTATATTCCAAATTCAATCTATAATTTATTTACAAATTAAATTTAAATTTTTAATAATTACCAATTAATCTCCCAATTACGTGAAAAATTTTACGGACGTCACAATTCTTTTACTAAAGGAAGAATATAGACAATTAGGTGTTTTTATACACCTCTCCATCGCCACACTCCTTTCTTTTTTTTTCTTTTTCTTTTTTAATATGGATTATGTTTCTTATTTTTGCTAATAGTTTTCTATATATATATATATATAAGTATCTATGTATATATATGTATGTGTGCAAGTGGTGTACATCTATACGTATGAGTACTATATGTTACAATATATATTGTACTATATGTTACAATATATATTGTACTATATGTTACAATATATATTGATAACAGTGATCTCTTTTGTTGTGTAGTGTGTGTATATATATTATATAATTCTTCTATACCTATATATATTATATTAAGACTTTACTTATTCCCCCTTATTTTTATAATTTACCCTTTTTAACCCCACAATTTCTGTTGTTCAAATTTTTTACTTATCCTTAAGAATTTATCATGTCAAATAAATTTCTATTCAGACACTAAATATATGTACAACATCACACCACTTATCCATATTATTATGCTAATAATTGATAATTATGTTTTAAGATTTGAGTATGTTATAACATTAAAAATGGAGAAGTTATGACATGCATTTGTGGTAATTAATATACTTTAAGTATTAAATGAAGCACTAATTTTTAAATCGGTAATATATTTGTAGAATTTAATGTCGTTTTATAAGGACTTCAAGTTAATAATTATTAGTTAGTTACTTTGCTTCTAAACAAAATAATCTATTTGACGTACAAAAGAACGTACATAAATTTATGATAACTACATAAATATTGCAAAACAAAATAAATACAAAGAACAATAATAAGTATAATTTGATTAGATGATTCTCTTGAATTTTAATAAGTGTCAAATTTATACATAATTTTTATCTCTATTAATAGATTATTAATGAACTAATCAACATATAATGACTATTATAATCTCATTAGTAGATATATTAATAAGAATATAATATGTATGATGAACCGGGAGAATTACGATTTTGATTCCTATACTTAACTACTTATTCAATTTTGATCCACAAACTTTTGAGCTTGACAATATTAATCCTCAAACTGACACTTTTTTTATAATTTTGGTCCCTAGCATTAGATTTTCTGTTAGAATTGATGGAGGCAGCATTGGAGGAAAAAAACCTCCTTTTCCCACCTTGGAGATTGGATGCTTCATGAAATTTGTTGAAAACATCAATTGCCCCCATTTTTTGTTCAAGTTTAAAAGTTTACTTGAGAGATAATTGGGGAAAAAAAGTTCCAATTCTCAAAACTACTCAGAAGCCTAGTCTCCATTTTTCTGATATTGTGGATTTAAGCTTTCGTTTTTAACATCATGGACTCCTTGCAATCTGAGTAGAAAAATTCATGCATGCCCGGATCATGATTATGAGGGAGGGCCTAACGTGCACATCACATGACATTTGGTCCCATTTTTTTTTTCTATCATTTTTGCCTCACGTGCACATCACATGATATTTCTCTGGCAATGCTAATATCAAATCTAATGGTAAGGAAAAACTGTTAAAATAGTGTCAATTTGAGAACTAATATTGTCAAACCCGAAAATTTGGGGACCAAAACCGAATAAGTGGTTACTATGGGGACCAAAATCATAATTGTCCTTATATGAACCATTTAAACATTTAAAAGGGGTCCTGCGGCCACGCCGATCACAGGGTAAGCAATGGACGGGTCTAAAATTTCAAGAGAGGGCAACATGAGGTTTCAGCCACGTTAGGGTAGCGTAGCCACAGGAAGGGTTGGGATTCTAGGGGGTCAGGGTCGTAGGGCATGCGACGGGGAAAGGGAGAGATTTCAGGGGGCAGGTATGCGAGAACAAGGTTTCGAGGGTCTCGAGTTGCACGATCATGATGGAGATTTGGATTTCAGGGACTGGGTAATGTTGGGGTTTAGGAGTTCAAGGGGTAGGGATGGCGAGACAGCTATGCGTTTTTTAAAGGGTTAAGGTGGCAGGGCTATAGGTCGGGTTGTGATTGAGCGGGATGTTGGTGTAGATTTTATAATTTTTTCAAAATTACTTTTATTTCATATAATTTCTATATTATACATATAATATATATATATATATAAATTATCTAGAACGTATATCTTTCAAAAAAGTAAAATCTAATGGATAAGACCAGTGGGTGTTTTTGGGGAGGAGCCAACTTCTGGCGACTTCCCCTCATTAAAAGCTTTGTCCTGCAGTAGCTGGTTAAACATGTTGACTGCCAAATATTTAAAAAAAAAAAAAAAGCATAGGAGCATGTTGCATACACTAAACAAAAAAGTGCAGGAGCAAATCTAAACAGGCAAAGCAAACGAAAATTGTACCAACAACCGTATCCAGGACAACCTATTTAGTACTCAAACCTATAACGAAAAAGAAGGGCTAGATGAACTAGTACGCTGGAATCATATTAAAAGATATTGAAAGTGCAGAATGGTTACAAACTAAATAACTAGGGAGGTCCAGGACAGTAGAGACCCATGTGGTGGGAAGCACCAGGGAGTAGGACAGGTGATGAAATGGCGCTTCCATTCGTTGATGGTGGTGTCAGACCGAAGGAATTGAGCATCCCCCTAAAAGTGAAATGAAACAAGCCCAAACTTACCTTCTTCAGCATGAATACAGAATGAAATTAGGCAGCCGATGGGGTCTCCTGCAAATCCCTAACCAGGATATAAAAGCTAGCTATTATGCTATAGGATTTAGGCACCAACTGACTCAAAGAGATCTTGAATAAGACGGATACCTTAGCGAAGAAGGAAGGAACTATAAACCATAACCCGATTTCTAACTAGGCCACGTAAAAACTGGTGAAACCCTCAGTTGGTGAAAGATGCGTTCAACGGAAGCAGAGACCTGAATCATGAGCTCATCAGGTCTCCCAAACCTAAACCTGGTCTCACTTATGTCTTCCTCCTTCATACAGGAATGAAAGACCCTATTCGACTTTGTGCCTAAGACAACTGTCCTATCTTTCGTCCTCTTCTCTCTGGCTCCTTCTTAGTGGCCTTATGTTGGAATAGGTGACCAAAAGCCAAATAGATTGGCGATTTTGTGAACTACTCAAGCAATCTTTATTTAAACACTATTGTCCCAACGAATATGGTATGATTTGTATTTGGCGCATGTGTATCTTGTGCTTACTAAATTACGTTAAGCAATGCTTTAATGTCACAACAGATGCCCACAGACCACTTAATAACCCATGTAGTTAGGCTGAATTAGACGGCGGTTACAAAACCAACTTCTGAGGGTTGGCTGAAATGTTCCAAGTTGAGGACCTCGAGACTAGGTATCGAGAGTTCTTACTAAGACTTGCACTAAGTATTACATTCATTGGATAAGTGCCACATTTCATTGACGATAGACGTTGGACGTCTATGCAATTTCAGTGGGTTAGTTAACAAGGTGGTCAACTAACTGAACTGACTCGTAGCGATCATCATATGAAAACTTTGGAGGCTTGGTCGGTATGACTTGAGTCCCCGGCTTTGATAGTACCGGAGTAGTCCTCAGACTTGAGGAATCACGGAAGTCATGTGCATACAATGACTGTATCTTGGATCTGTGCAGAGGTGATGTTGTCACAAACATGATCATCATAAGCCTTGTCCAGTGCAGTCGGAGTATGTAGCGAGAACGGTGAGTTCCAAGAAGAGGATCCATCCCCTGTTAGTATGTGATAGAAGTATCCCCTATGCACTTGGAGATGCGTTCACGCTTTATGAATCTGTGGCCACAATTTTTGATCGAATAGGAAAAGGCGGTTCCTATGTTGAGAAACTTGGTGTAACGCGATCTCAAGTATTAAGTATAGATGCCTAGTCTAGGATGGAAACTGAGACCTAATTCTATGCCCTAAACTAAGGTCGGGAGACGATAGATGGAAGGATCGTACCCGTAGGGACTTGAGAGCCCAAATGTTTACACGGTATTAGTCTTTAGTGCCATGGACCGTTGCTAGACAGCCACCCATGGTGACGGATTTTCTTGATTAAAGGTTAATCAAGAATTACTAAATTAAATTGAATTTAATTAATAATAGTATTAGACACTAACCCAAGTCTAGCTGAAATGTGAACCTAAAGAGTCACACACAAATCACCGGAAATGAACAAGGAACTAATTTAGAATTAATTGCACAAGTAATTGAATTACTTACAAAGAGAAATCCATTGGATGAAATAAGATCCAAGAATAAAATAATGGAATTTTTTATATTGGGCTAGTCCTTATAATTTAATAAGTTGGATCTTATTAAAAAATAAGAATAATTTGGGCTTATGTATTTAATTAGATTAAATACAAGTTGGGCTCAATCAAATAGATATTTATTAAATTAGATTTAAATAAAAAATCATTAGGCTTGTATTTTTAAGGAAAAAATCGGCCAAGCCCTATTGTATTTTTGAAAAATGCAATTCTAGCCATTTTGGGGATCTCTTTATTTAGAATAAAGAGAAATATGCCTTCTAGATAATAGAATGTATTTGAAAATATTCTTAATTATCAAATAAGGTATATATATATATATGAAATATAATTATTTGGAAAATAATTATAATCATTATTACACAACAAAAAAAATCCCCTCCCTCTTCCTCTTGCACTCGACCGCCCTCTCTCTCTCTTGCACAAGGTGCAATTTTTCTTCTCTCCTTCTCTTCTAGCAAAGAGGACGTAGAGATTTCAACTCTGGTGTGGTGTGGACGAATTAAAGGGTTGCTACATTGGAGCCTAAAGTGAAGGACATTTCAAGCGATCGATTTTTATGTTTTTACATCAGCCCCATGTTAGTTTTTTATTTTAGTATATTGAACGCCTGGGAACTCCAAGGGTACGCCCCTTGGATTGTTTTAACTTCTGCATTTAATCTTTCATTATCACGCATTTTTATTTATCGCTTTCTCTAGCGCGTTCCGGGGCCGTACCACGCGATCCCTACACTCTCTCATATTACTCACCTCTTCCTCACCCTTACTCGATGGAAGCCAAAGTGAGAGGTGGCAAGCTTATCCTCATCCTCCCCAGACAGAGTAGCCAAATCAATCGAAAAAAATCATGTACGGCCCACTAATCTACACCTCCCTCCGGCGTGATTAACTAAAAGGGAAGAGAAGAAAAGAACTTACCTAGAAAGGAGAAGGTAGAAAACAATAAGGTTAATAAGAGAGAGCTTGAGATCTGGAGGACGCTTGCTAAACATTTTGAAAAGGGTTAGAATACCCTACTTTCAGACAAAAAATAAAAGAGAAGAGAAAATAGAAGATAAACCTTGATGTGAGAAAGGTGTGAAGATACTGAGAAAGAAAGTGCCTTATATATGCCACCTTTTGTCAACAATCCTATCAGCTGAAGACTCGATGTCTAGTGTCACAGTCCCCCAATCAGGAAATACGTGGACTCCTAGGATGGCAATGACTATTCTCATTCCTTATCTCTAATAATCATTAATGCTTACCCCTATTTTTTGCAAATACAATTTGAATTTGAAAAGAAATTTTTTTGGGAACTATCCCTCTCAGATAAATAGTGGAATCTAGCTTGTTTCCTTTGGCTAACACTGCAGGACCTGCCCTGTTGTCAGCATGAGTAGAGAAGACTTCTTTATTTCCAGGCTACCTTCCTACTCCAACCTTCAAGATCTGAGAACTTGCATCCCTAGAGTTTGGTGGGGGGGGGGGGGTGATAATGCCTTCTAAAACCCTCCATCTAAGCCCACAAGCAAGTTGAACTAGACTAGCTGGCTTACCAGCAGGGAGGTAAAGCCCACAAGCTTACTCCCTATTTTACTAAATACCTGACTCAAGAAAAAAACTCATTCTAGTTGGACACATCATCATATAACCAGATGGACACGTCATATAGCTTGCAATACATTAAGACACGTCATCCTAAAATATCCCCAAGTGGTTCTTAATAGATGGATGGCAAATGAGCTGGGAATACATGAATAACAAATTCCTGAATTTTTAAGTAGACCTGGCAGGACTCAATCAATAGGTGTATCTTAGTCAATTCAAGTCCAAATCGTGCATGGATCTTTTGATTTGTTAGTTCATTCATAGAGCTTTCAAATGGTATATGACTCTCAACAACTAATTCCCATAATTTGGTCTGTACAAGCCTATAAATAGAGAATTTGTGCAGTCCTTTAGTAACATCAACTCTCACTCTCCAGCTTTTACCCATTCTCTCAACTTTCTCTCATTTTCAGGCTACTCTGAGCTTATATTTGGCACTCCATGTTTATCATCATTTTATACCATTATTCTTACTTTGGTCGAAGTTCCCTTTCATCCTTTTTCAATAAAATTGTTACTTGCTTAAACATCAGAGTGCTAACCTTTGTTTGGTAGGGTTAGTACATGTTGATCTTAGGATTTCTCTAAAGATCCTTCAATCATTGTGGTGCAGCTAAAATTTGGTACGCATAGAAAAATACTAAATGATCCTAAATGGGATCATATCACACATCAATCGGGCTATTCATGCACTTGCACACCAACTAATTTATGCTAATCAAAGGGTAAATACCCCTTTGAGAACAGTGGTGTGCCCCTAGTTTCAAAAGCTCGCCTCAAACAATAGTTTGTTGCTTTGTCCACACAAAGTACCAACTTGTGTCTCTTTGAGCCTTGCTTGAAACTCAAGATAATGGAACTAGAAAAACACTTCAATGAAGTAGAAAGTATTCTATAAGTTTCTCAAAAAAGAAGTTTGAATCAATTTCAAGTTCTTGATAAGGATGGAAAGAGATACAACTCTTTGGAAGTAGAAAGATACAAGAGCGTGATGGTAAGAAATGTAGATACACACACCTAGCAAGCACACACAAATGGCGAACCACTCATGAGGAAGCAAGCACTCATCAAGGACCTTTAATGCATCGTAGGTCCTCAAGAGTCCCTTGAGGTTTTACCACAATTTGAATTAATACACACTTTATTTTGGATTATTAATTAATTGATCCGATCAATTAATTTCAATCCCAAATCAATTATTTATTTTATTCTTGGACCTAAGGTTAATTATTAATTAGTCCACTTAATTAATACTTTGGACTTTTTATCATACAAAGACCTCAATTGAATAATCTAATTATTCATATGATTAATTTAAACTCCTTTAAATTAATCATCTCTTTCTTTGGAAATTGTTCCTTAATTAATGCCCATCAAAATTAATTATTTTTCCTTAGTATCGTTAACATTTTGTTGACCCTTATAGGTCCACATTCATCTAGACTTGGGTTTGTATCATGTATATAATTTATTCCGAACTCTAACTTGATCTAGGTTTTTGAATCATATCCAATTAATCACTCTTGGTGAACACATTAATCGAGGAGTATCTGTTAAACATAGGTGGCCATCTAACTACGTTTCATTGCACTAGAGAATCAATGTAAACCATTAACTAAATGTATCATACTGAAACAATTATTCCATAAAGCTATCTCTTGATCAAAGTATAGGGCACATAATTCTCAAATACTTGACTTTGATAACTATGTAGCCGCTCTTGATTGTATTTCTCATTAATCAACATGCAAAACCATTTTCCGATTTGATCAACAATTATCCCCATAGACTTCTGGAGACTAACATTGTCTAGAGTACATTGAAAATTACCATCATCTCATGGTGGGTGATGGATTACTTTTCAAAATATACCAACCTCCATGCATGTTCTGACTGTACTGGTGTAAGGCTTTTGGCAAGTATGCAATTTTTCAGTCACATCAGCCAGGACCAAGATACTGTCTCCCCATACACAAGGCTATTATGGCTCCTGAAGTTAGAGGACTAATTTTCATACTATCGGATCTAAGGAGTTTTAGTCATACAAATCATACCAGACGGGCTTCAATATGACAATTCTGTGAGCCAATTCAGTGAACTTGACAACTCACTAGTTAAGCACCCACTAAAGTGTATAGACGTCACACATCCATCGTCGATAAAATGCAATACTCATCACATGCATCACTTAGTGCAAATCTCTACAAAAATCCTAAATGACCATTCTTGAGGGTTATTGACTTAGAATGATTCAGACTAAACCCTTAGAAGTTAGTTTCATACTTGCCATCAAATGTGTGATCCAACTTAATTGGTTGAACTAGTACGTGGACTTTGTCTGTGAAATACAGTAATAACATATAATAAAATAAAATAAAGATGGCCAAAGAAAAACTATATTCATGATATTTAATATTCCATCGAATAAGCTTATTAACAAGAGATTACAAAACAACCAACTAATTAATTTTTGATCACCTACACTAACACAAAGTTGCTAATAAAGTCATAATTAATAGAATAAGATTTATATATTATTTTAAGTATGGGGAATGCTAACTATTTATTGGCAATGAAATTTAATTATAATGGCAAATAATTTGTTATTGTTTTTATTTACACAATTTTAATATTTTCATTCTTGACCTAAAAACTTTAATACACTAGAATTTTGGGATACTTTTAATTCCTAAATTAACTTAAAAAATTTATTTATATTTTGTAGTTTTTATGAGTTTATAATAATTTTATGTATTAATTTTTATTATGACATAATTATAACATCACTGGTTCGTCCAAGGTTCACCTAATAGTTGAACCAGTGACCCTTAACCCAATTAGTTCAAATTTTAAAACATTGCTTTTAGCAACCACATATACATGTAGCCATATCAACCAAGATCAAGATATAATCGTCTCATACACAAGGTTACTGTAGCTTCTCAAGTCAAAAGACTAGTTAAAGAACCAATACAGCCTAGGAGCTCTAGTCATACTGATCATGCCTCATAGGCTCTCATATAACAACTCATGCATGTTAGTTCGATGAACTTCACAACCCCTTGTCAAATACCTACCAAAGTGCATAGACATCATACGTATGTTGTCGATAAAACAAGACATTTATCGTATGAATACATAGTGCAAGTCTCTATAGAATCCTTAAAATGCCATTTATTGAGGATTCTCAACTTAGAACATTTTATATCAACCCTAAAAACGCTAAGTCGTCCTCGATCATGAGAAAACAACCGCAACTCCCAAGTCCAACAATTTTTGTCGTTTTCATAATGATTACAGACATACTACCAAAGAATATCGGCACCTAAAAAATGAGATCGAGAGGCTTATCCAAAACAGGTATCTCCTAGAGTATGTCTCTTAGGAAAAGGCCCGGGGAACAGGACCATACATCAAGCAAGAAACAAACAAGGGGAAGGAAACAAAGATCTCTGCTCCGGAATCTTTACCAAATGAACAACATAGAAATGCCTTTGAAGGAAAGTCTGAAGCTAACGACCCTCTTAGAAAGTGAGTCATACGATGATTGTAGGAGGACCAAATGGAGGCGACTCCCACCATGCTAGAAAGGCACAGGTTAGAGAGGCGCACAACACGACTATAAAGGAAATCTGGGATGTCGGTGTCATGGAAGATGTCCCCCTTATCTAGTTTGGAAGGGCAGAACTTTTAAGGCCCAAGAACCACAATGACACTCTAGTCATCACCGCGTTATTAGCCAATTATGAAGTGGAACGCGTCTTCATAGATTCAAAAAGTTCTGCTGACTAACTGTTCAGAGAGGCATACGATCAAATCCAGCTAAGAGACACCCCTCTAGGAAGAAGTGAATACCTCCCTTTATGGATTCGCGAGCGAGGTAGTCCATCCAAGGGGCATGATCTCAGCATGTGATAGTGAGGTCTCCTAGGCGCTCTGAGATGGTTTAGACTTTAAAAGTCTTTGGCCAAAGCAATTGATCGATCAAGGATAGGTTTTCTAAATCGGATCAGTAGAGTAAACGCATCTCAAGTATCAAGCATAATTGTCTAATCATATATGGGAACCAACTCACAATTCCATGCCCTAAACTAAGGTCGGGATATCGTTGACAGTAAGACCTTACCCGTATGGAACTCGAAGCATAAATGTTCACGCCACCATTCACCTAGTCTTTAGTGTCATGGACTATTGCTAGACGACTATCCATGGTGATGGGCATTTCGGATTATGCGATAATCGAAAAAAATTAATTAAATTAGATTTAATTAATTTTGTTGGTCACAAGTTCAAGTTTAGCTTATGGTGAACCTAAAGAATCACACACAAATTATTGTGAAAATAATGAATTAATTTTGAATGAAACGAATTAATTTAATTGCATTAAATTAATTTTGAGAAGAAAAATAAATGAGTGGATCATTTATTTGGGATAATCCATTGGATGGATACCCAAAAATTTAATTGATTGAATTCATTAAATTTTGGGCTTAGCCTTTTAAATTAATTGGATTAATTTAAAATACGCTTGTGCTAATTAATTTGTGGACTAGATTCATTAATTAATTAGTAGATTGGTTTGTCTAATTAATGGATTGGGTTCATTAATTAGTGAAAATGGGCTTAAATTAATTAGTTTGACTAATTAATTGTTTGGACTTGATTAATAAATTAGATTTATTAATCGAGCATATTTGGGCCTATGTAGATTTAATTAGATTAAATATTCGCATGGTTTTTTATTAATTATTTTATTTAATTAGATTAAATAATAGACCCAATAGATTATTATTGGACTTGATTTAATATGTTGGACAAATCAAAACAAACCCGATCCAAATATTAGGTGCATGAAGGTTTAAAAAGACTAGGTCTTTTAAACATCACTCTCTCCACATATGATCCACGAAATTTTCAGCCTTTCTCTATGGTTTTTGAGTTCTCCTTGAATTACATTCAAGTTGAGAACAAGAAGAAACCGTTTACACTAATCGATAATGGAAAACGATTTTAATTTCTTCCACCAAATCTAATCTTTTTTCGCAAGAGGATTAGATCCATCTTCTCACGATATGATGTGGACTAGCTTTAGATGCGTTCTACACTTGAACTCTCTAAGTGAACACATCCGGAGAAGGACAGGAGTCAACGCGATTAGTCGAACAGAAAATAAAGAAAAGGTATTTTTCATAGTTAATTTTCTGTTTGCTTGATTTATCCTTTGCCACTTTATTATAACGCATGTGTTATTCATTTAGTTTCTGCATTTTAATTGTCGAATACTCGGGGATGATCAAAGGGTACACCTTTTTTATCCGACGTTATCATTTTTCACACTTCCATTGTGTTTTCGGGCCGGTCCGCTCTCTTTGAGTGAGAAGAGGGCCACCGTTTGCAAGAAGGAAGAATAAAGTTGCTACAGGGTGACCAGGGAGAAAAGATGATGAAATCACAGAGACAAAAGCTTATTTTTCCAAATAGGATTTGACTTTATATCACTTCATGCGGGTGGCTTGTCAGAAGAATTATACTCAAAGCATGCTGAAAAGGCTGAGGACAAATTCGAAAGCCAAAATTTAATCATAATTAGTGGGCCATCTTGATACATTAATAGAGGCCTTGAAATCATACAAATGATACAACACTGTAAATTTTTTATCAAGATAAATAATTTTTTATATTTTTTAGAAAGTTGATATTAGTCATTACTCAACTAGTTTTTGTTTTGATAGTTCTACAAGGAGCAAGGAGCTTGTAAAGGACCAAAACTTCAAAAGATAAGATAAGATTCATATTAAGCATTTAACTTGATTTTTTTAAATTTTTTTATAGTTTAATCTAATTACAAAGATGAAAATATATATTTTTAGGCAATAGTATGTTG
The DNA here is from genome assembly GCF_026168435.1 of Sesamum indicum. NCBI lineage: Eukaryota > Viridiplantae > Streptophyta > Magnoliopsida > Lamiales > Pedaliaceae > Sesamum > Sesamum indicum. The sequence continues at coordinate 5,482,502 of NC_142668.1, forward strand.
TGGCTCAAATATGCTCAATTAAATATATTTGATCAGACTCTAGTTATAAAAGTATTATACTTAGGCCCCATTTACTTTAGCTATTCAATGAAACGAAAGAATTCTACAAGAGACATCCATTATGAAAATAAGGAAAAACAGACCACACTAAAAGACACCAACTTGTTCCTTTGTTGCTATAATCACACGCTGAAAGGTGAACTAAAAAAATAGGGAATTTCAAATCTGAAATGGCAATGAAAAATAAGGAACTAACAAATGGAGAATTTACCATGGGATTTTTTTTAGGTTTTTTTTTTCTATTTTTTTCTTTAGTTTAAAAAAAATATTAAAAAATGCCCAACTGGGGCTCTGGGGACGAGATCTGCAGTGCGCAATGACAGTGTGAGATTTGTGGTAGCTGCGAGAGAGAGAGAGAGAGAGAGAGAGAGAGAGAGAGAGAGAGAGAGAGAGAGAGAGAGAGAGAGAGGGTCTTGTTGGTGCATTAAATGCAATAAATTTGATACACTATCATCCATAAATAGTAGGTACACAGGGACAAAGAGGTCATTTGATTGTCTAAAATGGGGGACATAATAGGCGTGATTTGGGCAAATGAGAAATCTTGACAATCGGGATCGCCAACGAAGCTGGCTGAGTTGGATGAAATTGACTTTTAATAGGCCTAGAATTCTTTAATAAACGATAGTTTGGCCAGAAAAAGTCCAAATATCTAGGTTTTGCAAGCTAGTAAACATGGCCTAAGCATATTATGTATCCGTGTCGATTTCTTTTATTTTATAATTTATTTTAACGTTATTCACCATATAAAAGTATTACATTGGTGTTGCATTTCATGAGTGCATTCTTGGACATTTGTGAATTTAAATGTTTAATTTTGACATCTTAACTAAAAAGGATGAAAAATATTTAATAGATTTAGAAATTCCTTTTTTTTTTTTTAAAATCAATTGCAAAACATTTGAGTTGAGTGTTGAAATTATATGGATTTAAACTGAATTAATTGAAAAGATGAATGACTAAAAGTGCAATTATGCCTTTTAAACCCTACAGATTTACTGCTAAATCAGTCGTTTTCCCTTCAGGCCTATACAATTATAAGTATCGTTTCGTTGTTAGAGAAAGTACACTCACCCTCTTAATAATAATACCAGTCCAACAATTGACCTGTTATGTTAGTTCCATTAGGGTTTTTTTTTTAAAAAAAAAAATTATGTTGAATTGCTCAAAATCCCACTCTGGAACCTAAATGATAATTATATATATATATATATATATATAGATATTTAAAATATTACATATTTTTTTCTATAATAGTGTCCATCCAACATCAAATTTTCACAATTTTTTATAATAATGCCCGTCCAAGGTTACATAATTATGTCATATCAGGGCTATAACTCATCAATAATTTTTCTAACAACGAAAGGGTATCTATAATTACATCAAACCTCAAGAAATCTCAGTGTAATTTATCAAAAAATAAGTTAAGTTAAATTAATTTGTCATATGGGATTGACAATCATTATTGAAATTTATAATTACCACTAATTTTGTGATATTATTTATTTAGTTTTTATTTTTTTTTTGTACTCAATGTAATATTCTAGTTCATATTTAATTAATAAATATATTTATTGATGATTAAAAGTTAATATTATTTATTTATTAAAAATAATCAACATATTATTAAATAACGATTATAAAATTTTTAAAATAATAATAAATTAATATTAAATATTAACTTTATAAAAAAAATAGAGTCGTTAGTTTACGTGGGCTAAGATTGGGCCCAAATTTCATTAGAAAAATAATAATCTATACTGATTATAAAACGAAATCTTCGTCTTTGTCTAGAATAGAAGTTATTTTATAAATTTACCAAAATTTGCCCTTTGCTTTTAGTTAATGCATTTGCTTATTTTTTTTCTACAAAATGAAATTAATAATGATCTTGCACAAATTCAGCGACCTCGATAAGCGATCTCGTCACGGATTGCTAATTCCTCCAAGACCAAGTATTGGGTCCCTGAGAATAAAACAAGAATAATGAGCTCGTCGGGCACGTCCCCGATAACGACCCTCCGATGCTCAAGTTAGGTTGATCGAGAGAAAAGTTTGCGATTACAAAGTTCGATCTCAAAGAACGTGAAATAGGTACCTCCAATTATGGCGTCTGGGTCTATTTATAGAGCACAACTGGATACTTTTGATTGGGCCACGTGGCCTTATCTGCTGGCTAGCATTCGTGATCGGACGGCTACTATTGTTCGGGTTTTCAAAGGCAGAGTCAGATCCTTTCCAACACATTCGATAGAAGAGGCGCGGATTCGAAGTGAAAAGACTGTAATACCCTTAATGAAGGGTGTTTTCGGTATTTTCCAACATATTTTACTAGATACCAATCATTACTCCCTCACTTATTCAAAGTGCAATTCATTGCTCTTGAAGAAGTAGAACGGTCGCGTCCGTCGATCTCGCCCGTAGGGCGTACACGTGTCTATGGCGCGTTTCCCAAAAAAGAGATCCTATAAATACGCCTTTCATTCAAATGGTTTCACTTACCCCACTTACGACCTTCAGCGATCAGTGCTTCCAACTTTGAGTTCGCTTACGACGTGCAGCTTCTAGAGCTATTCTGTTATAAGGTACGATGTCCTCTAGCTTTAGTTCAAATTCTGGTTCGAGCTCTGGCTCAGGGTCGTCCGCGGCCCCCTCTGGGTCTGCACATGCATCTGTTTCGACATCTCCTAAAGTAGCTAAAAAGCCCCAAAAACTTAAAACTCCTCTTGATAAGCAAGCTGGGCCCTCTACTCTTGAGAAGTTCCAAGATAGGATGGCTAGAAATTCTTCGAAAGCCATAGTTTGCAGTGTTAAAACCCCTATTCGCAAGATTAGGGAAAAATACTATATACCTCCTAAATACGAAATTATTATTCCTAGGGCTTTCGATCGCGTGCATCGTCCTCCCCCAGGTTGTGTGCTTTTTCTATTAAACATTTTGACGCCGGATTGGGGCTCCCTTTAGCTCCCCCTCTATTTGCTATCTTGAATAAATGAGAGATTTGCCCTATGCAGATATCTCCCACTTCCATTTCTCACATTATTCTTTTTATCATAATAATGAAATTTTTAGGCACCAAGCCCAGTTTTGACAATTTCTGGAGCCTGTATTTCTTCACCACCTCCAAACGGTCTGGAGATAGAGGCTTTTTCTATCTCTCTGCCAAGCCAGACTGCAGATATCTAGACACTTTAAAATCAAACGTAGGGTCTTGGCGTGACAGATTCATTTTTGTTCGACCTCCACCCAGTATAACTTGGCCTTTTAAACTGGAATGGAGTAAATACAAACTAGTTCCTAAGACAAGTGGAGGGGGGCTGGAGGGCGACCAAATAAATAGCTTGACATCCTATAAGTATGACCCTAAGAAGCTACTCACTGAGAAAGTGTTGCGACTGGTTTGGCTATCTCCAGCGCCCCTCCATATTGAAGAGTCTTTAGGTGACCTCTCTCATCCGATGTTGACGTATTTCCTTGTTCTTCTATTCGAATTTACTCACTAGACCCCTTGATCTTGCAGATAGTATAGTTATGAATTCCCGCTTTGCTTTGTGGTTGAAAGCGACAGAGAATAAGGCCAAGGGAAAGCAGATCGTCTCTTCTGCTGATCCCTCTTTGACCCCAACTGCGGCTCAATCCCCTTCTCGTGCTCCTGTCCCTGCCAGTCCTAGTGTCGTTCAGAGTCCCACTCTCAACAATCCCATTCAGGTCGATAGTGAAGAAACCCCCCCCCCCCTTCACTTACATGGATACAATTCTGAAGATCTGGAGCTGAATCTGGATGACAATCGAAGCGAAGCTCGGAGAGAAGACCTCAGTGAAAAACGCGATCGTAAAAGTGAAGGGACAAATTTGAAGAAAAGAAAGCGGGCTTCACACAAACAGCAAGAGAAGGCGAAGGACAAGGGACCTGCAGAGCCTTCGGGATCCTCGAAGTCCTCACAGTCTAGCCTACCTCGTCTAAACCGGTGGGCGAAATCAATGAGCAGGATGACTAAGGAAGCTGCAGACAAGGCTGAGCAACAAGATGAGCGTGATCGGTATCTGCGATTAGAGCGACTTTCTGCTTGCTAGGAAGAGATGAGAGGAGAACTGAAGGGCGAGCAGGCTCATGTGTCCGAACTAAAGGGGGATCGCCTCGTTCCAAAGTGGAACATCTCCACTTCTAGTTCTATTTTTTTCACGGAGCCTGGAGAGGACTCCTGGGATATATATGACTTCGGAATTCTTCCTCGTGACCAAGGATCCCTGGTGATGAATACTCCGACGCAGCTTGGTTTACCTCCTAGTTCTGACCGTTATTGTAGGCGGCCACTTTCCTCCGAGGCCTATCCATGAAGTGCATGAGTTATCGCTGGAATCACATGGTATCCGATAAGAAAGTGAAAGATCTTTCAGCTCAGCTAGCCGAGAGGGATAGAATAGATCGAGTTCATGTTGAGGAGATGCAGACCCTAGCCGAGGAAATTCAAAAATTGAAAGATCAACTCTTAGCAGTTGACAAGGCCAAGGAGATCGCGTTGTCAGAGGGGCGAAAAGAAGGATTTGATGCGGGCAGAGAGGTCGGGCTGGTGGAAGGTCACAAGCAGGGACTGGAAGAAGGCAAAGCTGGTCGGATCACCTTGGAGGAACATCATCAAGCTATGACCAGTTCGCGTATACCCACTGTCCGCGATTTTTTGAAGTCTGACACGTTCAAGACTGCCGTTGAGATCAAATCTGCTGATTTCTTCACCAAGGGCTACAAAACATGTGAGGCTCAGCTTGAGAAACTTGGTGGTTTTTCAGAGTCTTTTGATCGCAGCCAGATGGATATCACACTAGATGGAAACCTCCAGCCCTATCCCGATGAACCTGCTCTCGAGGATGATGAGTTTGCAGCTCTACGGGACGAGATAGAACCTGATCCTTGATGCAGTTCTTTGAATTTTTGTAATATGGGGTCTAATGTGTTTGAACTTTTGTAATTCTTCGAGCTTTTGTAACTCTTGATGATGATATATTTGAACTCCTGTAATTTAGGGTGCTGACCCTGAGGGGCATAATTTTTTATGTAACCCTCTTCTAGCCAAACTCTTTTTGAGATCGGTCTTTTTATGGCCCAATCGAAAGTCTTTTGCCATATCATACGCCTCGCAGATGGGGTCATTTATATAATCTCTCTCCAAATCGTGCTTTATAGAGTAGTCTTTAGTTGGCATGGAGAGTGCATCTTTTTCAGATCGCACTTTACCGGATGCCTCTTTTTCAGTTAGCATGTGGAGTGCATTTTTTTCAGATTGCACTTTATTTGGATGCCTCTTTTTCAGTTGGCATGTGGAGTGCATCTTTTTCAGATCGCACTTTATTGAATGCCTCTTTTTCAGTTGGCATGTGGAGTGCATCTTTTTTCAGATTGCACTTTATTGGATGCCTCTTTTTCAGTTGGCATGTGAAGTGCATCTTTTTCAGATCGCATTTTATTTGGATGCCTCTTTTTCAGTTGGCATGTGAGTTCTCGATCAGGAATCCTGGTGAATAGCAATTTAACATACAGAAAAATGCACATAATTTTTTGGATTGGTTTATTATTTAACTGAACTTGGCTTTCCTAAAGCGTGAAAAACGTACAATATGGTCGGCCTTTTTTAGGCACTAGGATAAGAACTATTGGCCTTTCACAGGCACAAAAATGCAATCTCTTTTCTCTGAGCAGTTGACGGCCTTTCACGGGCACAAGAATGCGACCTCCTTCTTCAAACAGTTGATGGCCTTTCACAAGCACAAAGATGCGACCTCCTTCACTCCTATGCGTAAATTTTTTTCAAATTCTAGATATTCCATGGTCGCGGTAAGTTCCGTCCCTGCATGTCTTGCAGCTTGTATGTACCTTTCTTCCTGATCTCAATCACTTTATACGGTCCTTCCCATGGTGGATCTAATTTGACCACGTGCTTCGAGGTCTCAACCTTCTTTAGGACGAGATCTCCTACCTGCAGCTGCCTTGGTCGAATTTTTCGATCATGGTTTTTCATCATTAACCCCTTGTGGTGCAGGCTTCTGGCATACGCTGCATCCCTTTTCTCCTCAATCACCGTGAGATCAAAGCCCCGTTCGTCCTGGTTGGGTTCGGGGTCGTACATTATGACCCGTTGGGACTCTTTGCTCTACAGGAATTATAGCTTCTGTACCGTATACCAAACAGAATGGAGTCTCACCAGTCACCGTTCGAGGTGTTGTGCGGTAGGCCCACAAATCTCTCGGCAGCTCATCAACCCACGATCCTTTGCTCTCGAGGCACGTTTTTAAATGCTGCAAGATTGTTCTATTAGTCACCTTTGTCTGCCCGTTAGCTTGTGGATTTGCGACCGCCGTGAAGTGTTGCGCGATCTTGAGTTCCTTGCACCATTCCGTGATCTTTCTCCCCTGAAATTAAGTTCCATTGTCAGAAATTAAAATCCTTGGTATTCCAAACCTGCATATGATGTTTTTCCAGATGAAGTGGATGACTTCTTTTTCGGATATCTTGGCTACAGCTTCGGCTTCGACCCATTTAGAGAAATACTCAATTGCTACGATAATGAATTTCTTTTGTGCTTGTGTAGGGGGAAATGGTCCCACGATGTCTATCCCCCACTAGTCGAAAGGGCATGCTATTCTGATCGGCTCAATGGGGGTCGTCGGCCAGTGTATCAGGGATGCATACCTTTGACAGCTCTCGCACTTTTTCACCAGGTCTTTAGAATCCTTGACTAGCGCCGGCCAGAAATACCCTTGTCGTATGATTTTCTGGGCTAGCGACCTTGCACCTGAATGGTTCCCACAGCTCCCCTCATGGATCTCCCTCATCGCGTAATGAGCTCTCTCTTCATCCAGGCATTTCAGGAGAGGCCCCTTAACTGTTCGCTTATACAATTGACCTGATAGCAAGGTGAACTGAGTAGCTCAACACTCTCTTCGCTGCCACAGGGTCAGAAGGCAAGGTGTCGTCCTCCAGGTATTTGATAATTTCTTCTTTCCACGATCCAGCTTCAGAAACCACTTGCACTTCTTCCCTGCTCGAGATGGCTGATCGTTCTCGTATTAAGGCAATTATTTTTCTATCTTTGATCCCAGACATTGCAGCTCCAAATTAGATAATGCATCTGCTTTATCATTTTATGCTCTTGGTACCTGCAGGATAGAACACTTATCAAACTTACCCATCAATCTCTTAACATTCTCTCTATAGGATGTCATCGTCTTCTCTCTCGTCTCATAGGTTCCTTCAATCTGTAATGCGACCAACTGGGAGTCCGTAAAAACTTCTAGATCTCTGGCTCCAGCTTCATATGCAAGTTCCAGTCCCAGAATAAGTGCTTCATATTCAGCTTCGTTATTGGTGACGGGAAAGGATAGGCGAGCTGCTACTTCGATCTCCATTTCCTTGTATCAATATGCCTGCTCCTCCATTGTTAGCATTTGATGATCCGTCTACATGTAGCATCCATTTGCAACTATGTCCTTCCACAGTCTAAGACAGTTCAGAATCACTAGATAGCTCTGTTACAAAGTCTGCCAGAACTTGAGCTTTCTGTGCGGTTCTGGGCTGATAGTCAACATCGTATTGTCCCAATTCGATGGCCCACTTGATCAACCTTCTGAAAGCTTCAGGTTGCAACATCACGTGTTTCAAAGGATGATTCGTTATTACTACCACTTTATGCGATTGAAAATAAGGTCGCAACTTTCGAGCTGTGATGACCAAGGTGAGTGCCAGCTTCTCCATCTCCGAATACCTTAACTCTGCACCCTGGAGCATTTTGCTGACGTAGTATATTGGATTCTGGCTTCCGACTTCGTCCCGCACCAACACAGAGCTGACCGCATTCTTTTATACAACTAAGTACAAAAACAGTGTTTCTCCCTCTTTTGGGTTAGCTAGCAAGGGTTGTTTTGTCAAATATTCTTTCAACTTTTGCAGGGCTTTCTCGCACTCCTCACCCCACTCGAAGTTCTTAGACTTTCTCAGGACTTTAAAGATTTGGAGGTTCTATCTGCTGATCGCGAAATAAACCTACTTAAGGAGGCGATTTTTCCTGTCAACTTTTGCACGTCTTTGATCTTGGACGGCGACCGTAAGCTCATAATGGCCTAAATCTTCTCGGGGTTAGCTTCAATTCCTCGTTCGTTGACCATGTACCCCAAAATTTTTTCGCCCCCTACTCCATAGGTGCATTTATCTGGATTCAGCTTCATCCCATATGACCTCATTATACTGAATGCTTGTTCGAGATGCTCGAGATGATCTTGCAACCTCCTGCTCTTGACCAGCATATCATCGACATAAACTTTCATGGTTTTCCCAAGCAGATCGCCAAACATCTTGTTCACAACCGTTGGTAGGTCGCACCTGCATTCTTCAGACCGAAAGGCATCATGTTATAACAATAAATCCCTTTGTTAGTAATGAATGAGGTCTTATCTCTGTCTTCTCCGGCCATGTGAATCTGGTGATATCCTTGGTAGGCATCCATCATGGAGAACATTTCGAACCCTACTATTGAATCTACCATGACGTCAATCCTAGGCAAGGGGTACGGGTCCTTCGGGCAGGCTTTATTCAAGTCTGTAAAGTCTATGCACATGCGCCATTTTCCGGAGGATTTGGGGACAAGCACTACGTTAGAAAGTCAGTCGGTGTATTGAACTTCGGACACGTACGCGACCTTGAGTAGCTTGTCGACCTCCTGCCCGATGATCTCATTTTTGTCGTTCCCGAACGACCTCTTCTTCTGCTGCACCGGTCGGACTACAGGATCTACATTCAACCTATGCACAATTATTTCTGGGCTGATCCCAGTAAAATCTGATGGGCTCCAAGCAAACATTTCCATATTCCTTCTTAGAAATTCGATCATGGCCATCTCTCCATCTCCCATGTTCGCTCCTATTCTGGTGGTTTTTTCTGGCTCGCCTGGTACAAGCTGCACAGCCTTGTATTCATCGCTGGGTTTCAAGTGCTCAGCTTCATATGGTCGAGGTTCAGCATCCTCCCTAACTTTCCTTTTCTTCTGCTCGGACTCCCCCTTCAGCGATAAGTTATAATATTTCCTAGCCACTTTCTGGTCGCAAGCCACTTCCCCTATCCCATTCTCCATGGGGAATTTCATCTTCATGTGATAGGTGGAGATGAGAATCACATTGTAGGCAAATGGAGTATCGACCACCAGGAATTTTACCATTAGCGTCTTGTGTTTAGGTTCTTCTCCCATGGACACTGGTAATTAGATCATGTCCAGCGACGCCACTTCACTTCCTCCGAATCTGGTTCCAGTCGAGCATTTTCTAATCCCATCTTATCAACCACACTTTTGAATATGATATCCGTCGAGCTCCCACTATCAACTAGTACTTTGTGAACAGCGAAATTCGCAATGTCTAGCTTGATGACCATAGGGTCGTTCATGGTCTCGCTATCCTCCGGCTTATCTGAGCTGTCAAAAGAAATTGCTTCTTCTTCTTCTACTTTAAGCACATATTCTCTTTCCCTGCTAGAGCCTAAAGTTCTGGCACACCTCTTACGAGTTCTACTTGAATCTCCAGCGCTCGATCCCCCTGCGATGGTGTAGATGACTCCCTTGGTTGGCGCATTGCTTCTGTTTCCGGGGGTTTTATCTGTTTTCGCAAGTCTGGGGTTACGATCTCTACTCCTCGATCGACTTCTGCTCACTTCATCCTTTCCTGTTTTACACCCACCTGGAATCCGATCACGGAAGAAACCCTGTCGCACCAATCTCTCGATCTCATCCTTCAGTTGAAAGCATTCTTCTGTATCGAGCCCTCTTTCGCGATGAAATTTGCAATACTTGTTAGAAAATTTTTTGGATGGAGTATACCTGGTGTGTCTCGGCCATTTCAATAGATCAACATTTTCCACCATCATCAAGGCCTTCTTATGCGTCATGGCCAACGGAGTGTAATTATGATACCTAGGTTGGTACTTTGGCTCTTTGGCTTCTCCTGTTTTACCTTACTTCCTCCTTCTCTGCTATCATACGGTCGGCTAAATACCTGCTCGCTCTCTCTCCGCTCAGTATCTTTCATCGCATTCATCTCTTCCTCGTCTATGTACTTCTGAGCCAGAGCCATTAGCTGCTCAACATCACCCGGCGGGTCGCGTGCGAGCGCAGATGTAAAGGGGCCCTTCTTCAATCCATGGATTATAATACTGACCATCATGTCAATGCGCAAATCCTGGACCTCTATCATCTCGTTGTTGAATCTCCCCATGAAACTTTTCAACATCTCTTCCTCCTTCTGTCGTATATTAAAGAGATGGGTGGCTGATCTTTTCTGTTTCTTTCTGCTTACAAAATGGAAAAGAATTTCTGAATGAGCTGTTCATATGAATCAATGCTTCCACGGGGCAAGTTAATGAACCACTCATGTGCTTTCCCCGTAAGAGTAGTAGCAAATAATTTAGCCATTATAGGACCTGGCTGCCCGTACAGATTCATCACCATGTCAAATGCTGCTATGTGCTCGTAGGGATCTTTGGTTCCATCATATCTTTGCAAGTCGGGTACTCTAAATCCAGGCTCCACCACTTGAACCAAAATGTCGTTGCTAAAAGGGGAATTTTTGTTATGTGAAACTATTTTCCCTCGCTTTTTCAATTCATCGATTTGTTTTTCTAGGAGTTCGATCTGCTTCCCTACACTTTCGACCTCGGCTTTTGATATCACTGGCTCCCTTCCCTTAGCTCGAACTTGGCTACTTGAACCTGCCTCCGAAGGTGTTCGCCTTCGACTTCTGTATTCTGGCTGACTTGGTTCTCCAGATGTCCTCCTCAGCTCTCTACTTTCAAATAATTGTCTCTTGGCAGCCTCTTTTACCATTGGAGTTGTTGTCCTCCTCTCGTACTCCACGATGGCATTTCTACTCGCTTCTTCTATCATCCTCTGCAACTCGTCTTTTGTCAAGTGTACCATTGCTCCTTCACCTCTTCTAGGCGTCTCATCCTCCATTGCATTTCTCCTCGAAGAACCTTCCATGTTGACTGGCGATCCTCAGGCTTTCCCACAGACGGCGCCAACTGATCTTGCACGAATTCAGCGACCTCGATAAGCGATCTCGTCATGGATTGCTAATTCCTCCAAGACCAAGTATTGGGTCCTTGAGAATAAAACAAGAACAATGAGCTCGTCAGGCACGTCCCCGACAACGACCCTCTGATGCTCAAGTTAGGTTGATTGAGAGAAAAGTTTGCGATCACAAAGTTCAATCTCAAAGAACGTGGAATAGTTACCTCCTATTATGGCGTCTGGGTCTATTTATAGAGCACAACTGGATACTGTTGACTGGGCCATGTGGCCTTATCCTGCTGGCTAGCGTCCGTGATCGGACAGCTACTGTTGTTTGGGTCTTTAAAGGCAGAGTTGGGTCCTAGTCGGATCCTTTCCAACCCATCCAACAGAAGAGGCGCGAATCCAAAGTGAAAAGACGATAATACCCTTAATGAAGGGTGTTTTCGGTATTTTCCAACATATTTTACTAGATACCAATCAAATAAATTGTGAAGGACAAAAATGGAAGTCTTGCATATTATTGGTAGTTCTCATGCCAAATTTTCAAACTACAAAATATGCCCCTTTGCCAAAACAATCCACGTGAGAGGAGTGGTGGAAGGCAGATGCAACAACAATGGTAGAATTAAATTCTTTCCCTATTGCTTCCCTCTTCGCATGGCTTATCAGGATAAACATACATTATGTTTGGTTTTATTTTTGGAGTAATTTATTTTGTATGTTAGAGATATAGAGAAAAAAATAGAAATAAATAAGTGTATGTTGGAAATAGAGTTTATGTTTGGATTTATTTTTGAGTTAATTTAAAGTAAGTGGTGTATGCTTGTTCTCGGAATTTGTGAGACAAAACTCACTATTCATTGTCAAATCATATCTATTTTATATATTTTTTATATAAATATATATAAATATTGTATGTTAGTTGTATTTTTTGAAAACAAAAATTACTATTCATTGTCAAATCATGTTTTTTTTATATCATATATATATAAGTGTGTATATATGATATATCTATTATATATAGAAAGTTCAAAAATTAAAAAGCACACAAACAAGGTGTGAAAACAAAGAGGCAAATATTAGGTGTGTTTTATCTTGTATCAAAAATTGTAAAAAAAAAAACCAAACATAGCGAAAAAGCTTTGAATAACAATATATTATCCAAAAAAAAAAGGCATTTTGATTCCTATTCATAAGTTTCACATGTATCTTACCATTCTTTTTAAATAAGAGCGATCAACTATTATTAATTGAAATAAAAATCGACTACAACTACAATTATTCGTGCCCATATCAATATTTAATATAAATTATTACAATAATCATATTTTGCTCAATAACACCACTATTACAGTAGATAATAATAACTCCCACTATGCAATAATTAACTTTTACTATACAACGAACAATAGTTACATAAATGAAGTGTGAAAATTATATTACTTACAATAAAAAAAAAAAAAGAATTTTGCTCGCCAGAACCGCATGCACGCGGCTACTATTAGTTAATAAAAATAAAAAGCCACATTACTGCTACCAATATTTGAAAGGAGTGCCAAAAGATTTTTCAAGGGGTAGGAATAGCCGCTAGGACAATCAGCGGTTCTTTTGACTATTATTTTTTCAAAAAAGAAAGTGTGCCAGAACCGCGTTTTCAAGTCGAAGTTTTGCCTTATTATAAAAATTTTATAATTTTTATTTTTATTTTAAAAATTTCCCCAATAAAAAACCCTACAGGGAAACCCGCGCATTCCGAGTTTTGATTTTCTGTAGCAATGGCGGCCATATCCAAGCCGCCGGCGAGCTTCGCGATCACTCCTCACAAGCTCTCTATCTGCGTGTTGGTTCAAGTCTACGCGCCGCCTTCTCAAATCTCCATCCCCTTCCCTTTCTCCTCCGTTTCCCATCACAACCGTCTCGGCGTTTTCCTCTTATCTCTCACCAAGGTTTGGATGCCGTCGATAGTCTTGTCACACTCCGTCTTATTTTAATTGCAAAATGTGTAATCTAGGGGCTTTTGTCTGAATTATATAGGCATGTGATGGGATTTTCGAGCCGACTTTGGATGAGTTGATTGCTCAATTGAGGGAAGTTGCTGGCTTGCTGAATCACTGGTTGAGTGATCATTTAACGCGGAGGCTTTCGTCATTGGCTTCACCAGATGACTTGTTTAATTTGTTTGCTGATTTACGAGGTGACAATCCCCATCCCCCCCCCCCCCTCCCCCTAGAGCGAAGGCATTCACATTAAGATGTTAGTGCACTAGTAGCTGGTGTTGAGATGACTATAGTCAGTATCTGGCAGCCATGATTTACTCTTCTATAATTCCTATATTTGGAAGCTGCACTGCGGTGTTTAAGGAAGTGTTTTAGATTTAATGTGTTTGTTTCTGATCAGGGATCCTTGGGGGTTCTGACGCTAATGTTATGGATGACGATCAGATAATGCTGGATCCTAATAGTATTATTGGAATGTTTATACGGCGTTGCTTGCTTGCCTTCAATCAGATGTCTTTTGAGGTAATTATTTACAGCATTTTGCCTCAGTTGAACATGTTCATGTTTAATATAATTCATAAGTTTACTTATGTAAAAGGGAGATGTGTCATATGTTGCTTTTTGCATTACAAATATGCAAGCAGGACGAGGACCTCCTGTCATACAGTTGATGAGAAAAAAAAAGTGTTCAAGTCATAATTTAAGTACTAATTTCAGTAAAACGTTCCACCGCCGGATCCCCAAAGCCTACTGTCACCTGCTCCACAAATCAATTCCGCCAAGCATGGCAGTGTCTCTCAGCACATATACAGACCACGATCTTCCACAAAGATTCTGAATATGTTTGGACGAAGCTCTTGGAGATGAGTAATATTCATAAAAAGGAACATTATTTGTTTCACATTTCTATCACTTAACCAGTACGCTTTCCAACTTTTCCTGGGAAGTTCTGGTAACTGCCCGTCTTATGTCTTGCCATGCTACGAGCAAATATATTGCATCAAAGCAAATCGTTCAATGCTTTTACTGTCATGTGTTGATAATACCTTTGTAACGAGTCAAATTTTCAAATTCATGATACTAGATGTGATTAGTAGAAGAGAGGTTACAAAGTTCCTAGAGAAGTGGTACAAGTAATTACGGTTAAAGAGTGAGTACCTGCTAATGTCAACTCTGTGATAGGTTGATACTTGGAAATTGACTTGACAATATTTTGTTTCTGCAGGGTATCTGCCATCTTTTAACAAATATAGGGACATATTGTAAGGAATCCATCTCAGGGTACCCTCCTTATGAGTTATCACATTTGGATGATTCAACAAATGATCCAAATCCCTCATTCGAATTTGAGAATATGGAGATGGACAATTTTGTTTATGAGAATGTTAGTGAAGATTTTGAAGAAAGTAAAATGGGAATTGGAAGAAGTCCTTCCCAGGGCCATGCTCCCAAAGATTTTCCAGAACTAGTTGAAGGTATTGTCACCAGACTAACAACTTTTATATGTGTGGAAAGATGTAAGTTGTTAGCTATGCCTCTATTGAGGATAGTTTCTGTATGACCTGTTGGAAATGAATATTTGTGTTACCCAGGTTAAAAGCACTTCTAATCCTTGTGGAGCTGATGAAATATTCATCAATAACTTTGAATTATTTTACTTGTCCTTTTTCTCCTTTTGTTCAGTTCGAGGAAATATTTGGTTGATGCGTTTTTTTTTCCCTTCCTTCTGTGGTATCTTTTTTCTTTAAATGTTTGTACATAATGTGAAAAGGATATATCACTTCTGTACTTGGGCTTGCATTAAAATCTAGTTTATGCGGCTGCATTTCCCACACAGCTGGATAGTTATGCCTTGTAGTGGCTCGGATGTTCCAATAGTTGGGTCATACTTTTTCCTTTTGATTCTAACTGTTAAATATCCTTTAGTTTTATTCTCTTCCTTACTGGATGAGAAGCTTTGCAGCTGGGACCGTGTTTACTCCTTATGGTCCTGTGGCTCAAACAGCGATTTCTTTTGAACTATAAGAGTCCAGGATATGAACTTTGATATTGTGATTCTGATTGACATAGATACTAGTATCTCTCCAAGGCCTACGCTGGAACATAATGATATGAATGCAGAAGTTTACCCTGGTGCATTGTCTTCGAGTGATATGTCCAAAGATATGGGCGCCCTTGGTGGAACTTTCCTATATACAAGCTGGCAGGTACAAGGTTACCTCTCGGAGCAAGCAGTTGCTATTGAGAAGTGAGTGATTGTGGTTTCAGATACATCTAAATTAGATCTTTTTAATCAATCATATTTCAAACAATCAAACTTTGTAATTATTGACCTCAGTGGAAAAAAAAAACATATTATTTATCATCTCACTTCATAACCATTGAATTGAAATCATTTACTCTTGCGGCAGACATGGAAGCTCCTTCCCCCTAAATGCTTTTGAATCTATACTGAAAAAGCTTCAGCAATTGGCACCCGAATTACATCGAGTGAGTTGCTTGTTTGGGACTTCCCGGGTTCATCCAATTTCAACTTGTCTACATCTTTTGATGGGTGATTAATTCAGCTGGACTTTGAAAATGCTCTTGTCTCCATTTTCTAATTGCAGGTTCACTACTTGCGATATTTGAATAGCCTTTATCATGATGACTATCCGGGTGCATTGGAAAACCTTCACCGTTATTTTGATTACAGGTATACATTGATCATGATCTTTCCTCTCCATTCTTAAATTTCTGACTTCCTTCGATTTTACTTCATATACATTTGTAACCATGGACAATTTAGTTACTTTGGTGGAAGCGGGAGCATATAAAGTAAATCTAACATTAAGGAAATTTAAGAGAGGCTGATTAATGAAAAATGGATTCTTTTGTTTGATTAGGATGACTGAGAAATTGTAACCGGATCAAGTGCGAAAATAGTACATTCTTGGTGTAACAAAACCGTTCCCTTCCTTTGATTTCTTCTGCTCCTTGTGTGGAAACAAATGAGAGGAATAAGCTACTGGTCGGTTGGACTTTTCTTCTTTTTTCCTGATCTCTGTCCTCATATCCAAACAGTATTTTTGTAGTTATAATGTTCACATCTTTAGAGACTTGCACCCATCTCATGCTTTCATTGTTCCGTCTACTAAATGGAGCTGTGCTGTCACTTGAAATATAGCAGGAAGAAAGAGCCAAATAAATATGTGTCATATATTACATGGGCTACTTATTAATTTGAGGCCCTCTTGGCTTTATATCTATCAGAATTTTCAGTTGTCATATTCACAAATTCTAGATAAGAGGAATAACATTGGCCTGCTAAATCAAAGTATTTTGATGGAGGGAAGTGCTACATTGAAAGTTCTTGGTTGCAATGCAACAACCAAAATAGTGATCCGAGCTTGACAGCAGCTGAGAATGCAAAGAAAGTTTATAATGCCATGATTAATTGCTGGATCTTTTCTAACCACATTGGAATAATGTTATGTTATCAAGCCATCCCTTAATAATCTCCCATCATTAATTTGAGTGCGAGATAGAATACATGGGGATGCTTTTGTGGGTGCAAAATAGAAAAACATAAAATGGGCTTTACTAATTTGCTACGTCTGAGGTGCTTCATGTTCTTGAGGTCGTGATTGAACAGGCTAGTGTTGAACATCACATTATATTTATCTCATGTAGTGCCACGTAAACTAATGCTTTTCATTGTTTATATACTAAATTCAATTTACCAGTAATGCAAAGAAATGATTGAGACATTTAAGTTGTTTTCTTCCTTTTTCAGTTGAAAAACTTAAAATGACGATCTTATCAAGCACCAGTTTAGCTTTCTGCAAATCGGTGGCTGTGTTGTCATTGACTAGATTATCAAACTAGTCTTGTATATTCTTTCTATTATTATTTCTATCTTAAACAACCAAACATCTTTGTTGACCAATTGTGCTTCAGAATGATCAAGTCCTTCTCACTTTTAGTGTTCAATTTCTGTGAGTGCAGTTGAACTCCGTAAATGACTTTAACTAATCTGTTAATTTATTCTATTGAGGTTTGTGAATTTTGAGGGGATTGTGTCGTTGAAATAAATCATAATGTTCAATCACCACTTTTCAAATGGTGAAATCTCCTTAGTGCCTTGTGTAAGCATATACACACGGAAGTTCACCTATGCACCTACATGATTGGACTTCTAGCTGTAATAAGCTACTGTGATGTATTAAACCTATTTATTGAACATATCGATTTCTGGATCTTTGAATATCATTAGCAATCACCTTATCTGAGTATTCATGATAAAGTGCAGGGACAGAAGGAGTTGAATGTGTCTCCCCTCCATCTGGATGCAGTAGCTTTGGAAGATATGAAATTGCTTTATTATGTTTAGGAATGATGCATTTTCACTTAGGGCACCCAAAGCAAGCTTTGGAAGTAAGCATATGGATGTCAATCACCTCCATACCTGTTTGCTCATCTTCTGCTATTTTTTCTTTCTTGCTGCTTATATTTTGAGTGTCAGCCTGTGGTCTATTCTCATTTTTGAGGATCTATCCTTCTGTATACAACCTCACTAATTTCTCTTGCCACATGCTCAGGTCTTAACGGAAGCGGTTCGAGTTTCTCAGCAGGTGCAACCTTATATTCATATTTGACTGTAATTGAATCCTTTATTTATTCTCACTTTTTTTTTTTATGATTTGGAGTGAGCTTATTGTTGGATGTATTCTTAGGAAATATCTTTTATCTCTGCCCAACTGATTGTTTTGGGTTGAGTAAGTCAATATACATGCAAATAAAGTCAATGCTGAACTACAAAGAATCAAATATAATGTTTGTAGACTACTGCATCTTCTATTGAGCAGGAGAATTTTAGGTAATTTTCAGCCTATGAACATAAAAAATAAAGCAAATTTGTCGGATACATTGAAGTGGTTATTAATGTTGAGTGGGTGCTAAACAATGTATCTCCAATAAGAAGCTTTAGGGGCTGCTCTGATTGAGATACCCAAGCTGTGATTCGCTTAAGTCGTTAAAGCTTGTACAACATTGGATTTTCGTGTGTTTGACCTGTTGGAATTTGTTATTTTGATGAAACCAAGTTTCACAACACCAATAGAGGGATCCCTTTTAAAAGCTATTTGAAGCTAACTCCTCACTGAGATCAACTTGTTGCCAGATGGTCTAGAGTCTATACACACCTAAAACAGTATGAATAATCTACCAACTCATAATGAAGGTAGATAGGATGTGCATTTGTTTGATAACCAGTGACAGACTTGAATTCCTGAGACTAGAGAATATAGTCACTCATTCTAATTGACAATTCATAATATTGCCAAACTATAAATGTGGTTCAGTATCCACTCTCTGGCATAGACCAAACTTATGGTTGCAGTCAGTTGGTTTCAACAGCTCTAGTGCTGTAACTTGTAACCTTTTTAATACCCTTCAAGTGATTAGGATTGCGATATTATGCATCATGTAACTGGATAAAATTTTGAGGATCCCTTTTCTGTTTACTTAATTCAACTCCTGTGATGCTATATCCTATTTACCCATTCCAGGGAATGAAACTGGTGGTCAGATGCTTTTGGACATTGAGGGTTGCAAGCAATGTTTTACTTCTTCTTATCCTTTTCATAATTTCTAAAAGTTTAAATTAGCCACTTGAGTAATGGTAGAGCTAAACGAGATATGCTGGTAAAAGGCCAAGCCACTGCCACACAATTAATATTGAAACAGAGAAGTATAAAGCCATTGTTACTGATTTTAAACTTTTTATTCCTTTTTCTGCTTTTCTCTCTCTAGGCTAAACTTGTAAGCTGGAATTGGCATCTTCATTTGTGTGTCCTTCCGTTAGTTACTTTTAGTTTAATCCATGTGAACATGGATTCATAATCTGATGGATATTCTCACTCACGTGTATGTATATATATGTATATATTTTTCTTTATTGAAGCAGTGATTCTTATTTTCTGATTTTGTCTCAATTGTGCAGTACAGTGATGACACATGTCTTGCATACACATTGGCGGCAATTTCTAACCTCTTGGCTGAAATAGGAGTATCAAAGACCTCTGGAATTATTGGCTCCTCATGCTGGCCAGTTGCTGGTATAGGCACTTCATTGTCCGTGCAGCAACAATTGTTTGTGCTCTTAAGGAGATCCTTAAAGAGAGCTGAAAGTCTAAAGTTGAAGCGACTGGTGGCATCTATTCATCTTGAAATTGCTAAATATGACATAATGGTGAGAATTCATTTCTTGTTGTTTGGATTGTATTAATATAAATTCTTTGGTTATTTTCGTGTTTTTTAATTTCACTGGATAGTTCGATATGAATTAGAAGTGGGATGTGATAAAGTATCAGTTTATCATGGGATATTTTCAAAGCTGATATTATGACTGAATAATTCGTGCTTTTAAACTTGATTGGATAGTTTGATCTGAATTAGAAGTGGGGTGTGACAAAGTATCAGTTTGTCATGGGATATTATTAAAAAGTGGTTCTGATAATTTGCCATCTCCAGTCATATGAAATGTTGCTAGTGCCTTGGATGGTCTCTTCACTTTTGTAATGTTGGCCGGAAACATGATGCTTGAGTTGGCAAATGAATGTAGTAAAAAGTAAGACGAACCCATGGATTTCATTAACTTCGAATTTTATTAGAAGCTGTCTTTGGGATTTTGTTGCCACCACTTATCACCCGATTTGAGGAAGGAAGCAGCAACTGGTTTCTAAGGCCTAAGTTATCATTTTGGCAGCATGGGGTAAAACATTGTGGTGTGCCAGATATTATTTAACACAGCTAGGAGGTTGACCAATCTTTATAGTTGGTGTGGGAGCTACTCCTAAATGGATTCATGGACGGATGGGACACTTCTTAGATGGGATAAGATGCATGTATTTGCATGTAACTGTTGAAATTGTAATTCCTCGCTGCATATCAGTTTGAGGAAGAAAGAATGTTTGTGACATCTTCATTGCTTCTATTTATCAACACAAATTTTAGCATTTTTTTTCCAGTTGCCTACAGCTCAACAATGTTGAGGTGATCTATGATGTTTCATGGATATTTTTGTAGAGTTGTCATATATCTTGATGGGGATAGTTAATCTTAATTTCTAATGCTAACTTTGTTTAAATTGCTGCATTGAGTTATGCATCTTGTTACTAATTTTGTCATGGGTCTTTATGCAAAATTGTAAAGAATGTGAGGTTGGTATTGGGTTCATCTAATGGAAGAATAAAGTTTTCCTTTAATTGCTCAGTAATTTTTCTTGGTCTTTGTTGGCGGGAAAAGATATCTAAGTTGCACTATTTTGATTTGCAGCATGTTCAAAGACCACTGCTTTCTTTTGGCCCGAAGGCTTCCATGAAGCTTAGAACGCACCCTGCCAGTGTTTACAAGGTTCGTTGGCTTGGAGATTCAATGCTTAGGCTCTTCAGTTGAAACTTCTCAATAGAAATAATGCGCCCCTTTTTTAAACTGTTGTCATTCTTTGTTGCAGGAGTTATGGTCGAGTTCTCATCTAATTAATGAGTTTGGTGAGGAAAGTTCATTAATGACCACTGATGGTGCTTTCTGCACAGCGTGGCTGAGAAGTTTGAAAAAACCGACAGCCTCATTGATTTTTGCTCAAGAAAATGATACGGAGAGCTGTTCCGATGCTTTCGAATTTATTGCACAGCCAAGTTCTATTCCTGGATCAGTTTTACAGTTACTAGGGTCTTCCTATTTGGTTCGTGCTAGTTCATGGGAGATGTATGGCAGGTGATCTATTTGGGATTCCTTCTATATTATTAGTACTTGAAGTTGGACACAATTTTTTCATGCCCTTCAATTAGGAAACCAGCATTTGTTTGTTTATGTACATTTATACACTTTTATACATGTTATTTCCATATGTGCTAATATGCATATATATGTTAATATTTAACGTGTATTCTTTAATGGGGAAAGAATTGAGAAAAAAACTTCCTTTCTGTTTTTCTTTTAACTTTTTCCTTTGAGTGTAATTGTGAGTGTAGGAAGATAATTTGGTAGAGGGAGTTGCTTGAATTAGTTTGTTGGATCGTCTTTGTCATACACATATGAAACTGTTGTTTGAACTAGCCCTGAGATTGCCTGTCTTCATGGGACAGCTTCGTCGATTTGTTAATTAAAAGGGCACCATTCTGGAAAAATCTAATTGTATCAGAATTGTAACACGTGATATCAGAGATAACCCCTTTGGAACAAGGATCTTGCTACTCTAATTGTCAACATATCTCTGTTAACTGCTGCTATACTACGTTGTTCTGCCTCTTGTGTTGTTGAGATCTATGCCTTTAATTTGTTCTTCACCATTGTTAAGTATATTGTGGTAAAAGGGCGAATAATTTGATCAAAAAACGACTCAAGAAAAATCAGAACACAGGTTCCCAGATATGATAAGTTCCACTTGTGGCTCAAGCACCATTCAGTACTGGGTTGATTTGTGTTTGTATGTATGCATATATTTATCACCTTGGTTGATCTTTTCAATCATGCCTGTTGCTTTTTATTTTTCTTTCTAAGATGCACAGTGTATGTTTAGTGCCTGGATATTTTATTGACTTTTAGCTTGTAGCATAATATCTTGAATTCCTTGGTTGTCTACATGGTATCTTGATTTGCACCATCACCAAACCACTTATGACATACTGTATTACAGCTGCATTGGTTATAGAAAAATTGATTATTCTCATTCCTAGACATTGCGGACAAAATTCTTGTCACTTTCACTGCCTTTTCTGTTATATAGCAAAAATTAATGGCAAAAAGTGTTAGTGATCATTGCATTAAGTGGCATTATCTCCATTTGTAATCTGCAATACTCTCTTTTTATTTGTTGCATTATCTCGTCTGTTGTGATTTTCTCATCCTTCTTCATCTTTATCATCCAGTGCTCCTCTAGCTCGAATAAATGCACTGGTATTTGCAACTTGCTTTGCAGATTCTTCAAGGTAATTGCACACTGTCCAGAGTCTTTTTGGTTTTTACCTGCTGCTGCTTACTGTTATATTCATCCCTATCACTTGTCTGCTACTGAATATCACCATCTAAGAAACTAGCATCTGCTGTTCTGCAGTTTATCGGATGCTGCATTAGCATACTCCAAGCTCATCCAACATTTGGCTGTGTATAAAGGATACAAAGGTTGGGTAATATATGTCATCGTTCTCTCTATGAATTGTGTGTGTTTTCATTACATGTAATCATTATTCCTGATGCTAGCTGGCTGCATTGGCGTCTATTAGCATAACTACTTTTTGCTGTTTATCTCTGAATTTACCTTAATGCTGCTAAATAGTTGTGCTGATCTCTGAATTTGTTATGTTTTAATTGAAGGGAAGAACCACAGTATCTGTTTTCTAGAATCCTATTAAATCTGTGATTGCTGCAATTTTCTCTTTTCCAAGATGGCCTTTTGCTTCTTTATTTGCTGCACCAGGAATAATTTACGTGAAAAGATAAAGGCTAGCTCAATGTTGAATGCATAGTGGCAACGAGAATGAAGTTAGGCTATCTTACTTAATACAGAGTGTGCAGAAAAAGACTGTGAACAAGGATTACAGATTCATTCTTTGTCAACCGTGTCTGCTCACTGTACTTTATTATTGATCAAAGTTTCAGGTAGATAGTTTGTGCCATCTGCTTGGTAGTTTCTTTCTTTTTTACCTTTTCATTCTCAATGCTATAATAGCAAATAAATAGCCATATTTTGCACGCGGTTTTCTGGATAAATGACTTGTGAAGAAGTAGGATTCTCTCTGAGGCCTTGTAGGAACATAGCTATGCTGATATGACTTAGGTCCTTGTCCCTCCCAACCACAGCCAGAAGTGGAATGATGAAAAAACATGACAATAATTCCAAGACACTCCCCTCTCTTTCGTATTTCCCCAGGAATGCATGCTGATACACTCTTATTATAATCTTCTCTTCCCTTTACTTATATTCCATTCTATGTTTGCAATATTGACAGATGCTTTTGCTGCTATGAGAATAGCAGAAAAGAAGTTTATGTGTGTTTCAAGGTCCAGAATACTGCTAGTGAAGCTGCAGGTGCTACATGAGTGTGCCTTACATAGGTACAGACCTTACAGTACCTTCAATATTTATTATAGTAAATTATATCTGCCAGAAAAGGAAAATTGAAAAGAAAACATATCTTTGAAAAGATAAAACAGCTCTTAGTGACATATCAACTCAAGAATTGGTGCTCAAATACCGTCAGACTGATGTTCTTCCGAACAAACCCTCACTCTTGTTTCTCCTCTTTCTTACCAATTCACTCACGTTCTGGCCATTATCGCCAGCTGAGTTCACCCTTGTCTCTTTCTCTATCCATCGACTCGAAGATTACTTTGGAGACGTGACCGGTCACTAGATGGAACCCTAGTGGGTAAGACAAAATAAACCTCACATTAGAGTAATTGTAATTTTTAACATAACATGGATGCATTTATAATTAACGCAAACCTGGGGGGGTTCGGATGTAATTTACCCTATTTATTATCCAATGGGTACATACTTCATAGAGATAGCTCACTGTGTCTTTGTTTTTTCACTTCCCCAGGGGGCACTTAAAACTTGCTCAGCAATTCTGTGATGAGCTTGGTGTTTTGGCCTCTTGTGTAAGTGGTGTGGACATGGAGTTAAAGACGGAAGCTAGTCTCCGTCATGCTCGGACATTGCTTTCTGCCAACCAGTATAGCCAGGTAAAGAGAATCTTCCTGATATTTATGTTCCATAAAATAAATGAGAAATCTCGAATATTGCTTATTTTGGATTTTTGGTTGGTGCTTCATGTTATGATACCCATGCATACAATTGAATACTAATGTATAATTTCTTAGTTCAAACTCGAAAAGTTCAGGAAACTGAGAAAAATTTGGACTTTCTGCATTTGTATTTCCATCAGAACCCTGTTGAAGTATTCTCCCAACCTCTGCCTGCTCTGCCCCCACGCGACGTTGAAGCTTCAGTATTTTTATGAATTGGGACGAGTGAGAATGGGTACGGGTAGTAATCTGTGGAGATGGGACGATTCTTCAGGTTGAAAAATGGGGGAGGATTATGAAGCGTTGCAATTGTGTAATATGGATTCAATGTATTCAGAAACAAGTCCATTCAGTGAAAGGTGGCAATTTGATGCAATGTCATTGTCCATTGAGGACTTGGTGCGAAGAAATGGCAAAAGAGAGGCAAGATATGAAAGCTCGCATGATAATAAAAACAAATTATGGAACTCATAAAGAAGGTGCTATAAGATAGTCTATTCCTCTGTCTCTTTTCTGGGAGTGGGGGAGTTAGTGTACACTGGATCATAGAACTTGGGTGACTTTCTCCTGTCAGTTCTTATTAGTCTGAATTAGAGAGGTCTCTGGAAACCACCAAAGGTGTGTGTATTAAGTCAGGGTTTTGGATTGGGAGAAAGTTGGTCCTGTTGCATTCTTTTACGACTGTGTGTGAGATCAGCTCTCGAAAAAGACAAATGAGTACTATTATTCTGTTAGTCTTTGCCTTTTAAGAGTATCCGAGTTAACTGATTCATTTGTCAATTTGATTTCTACGTGAGTTGTTCTTGCAGGCCGCAGCTGTTGCACACTCTCTATTCTGCACCTGTTATAAGTTTAACTTGCAAGTTAAAAACGCCACTGTTCTTCTCTTGCTGGCTGAGATATACAAGGTACTTAAAACTGGATGGTACTAGAACCCTCTATCAAAATTGATTCTCACATATGGGGATAAAGAAGTGACTTCAATTGCTGGTGGGACATGATTTTTGTTGATTGTGATTCTATCTACATTAATTTCATTGAGCATGCAAGTTATTTGTTGGTAATACCTCCAATTGAACAGCTTATGTTGAGGAAGATTCTAGTGCTGGGGCAGCATTGTTTTTACTGCATCTGATGTATTTTCCTTTGCTGAGATTCAGTTTTTCCTTTTTATCGGTTTCAGAGGTCAGGCAATGCTGTTTTAGGAATTCCATATGCTCTGGCTTGCATTTCCTTTTGTCAGTCATTTAACTTGGATCTTCTTAAAGCCTCCGCAACACTAACACTGGCTGAGCTATGGCTCTCTCTTGGATCAAATCATGCGAAAAAGGCTTTGGCCCTTCTACACAGCTCTTTCCCGGTACTTCTTGGTCATGGTGGACTGGAGCTCCGGTCTCGCGCATTTATAACAGAGGCAAAATGCTATTTAGCGGATCCAAGCTTTTCAGGTAATTTCACGCTTTCTACCTTCATTCTGCATTCAAATACTAAGAAGCTGACTTCTATTCCCGCATGTAATTGGGTTTCCGCTTATTGGGTCACAAGAGTTGAACTACTAGATATCTTCATTAACAATTGGAACAATGGTTTGCATTGCAAGACATCGAGAATTTACTACACCTGTTCTTCAATTCTGCTTTTCTTAGGATCTTAAACATGCAACTTTTTTCCTTATCTTTTTTTTCTTTCAATAGTTTCAGACAGTCCAGAGATGGTGCTAGAACCTTTAAGACAAGCTTCAGAAGAACTTCAACTCTTGGAGGTTGGTCAATCTCTTAAACTTGTTAGATGAAATTTATGCATATATGTCGGGCCCAAGATGTGTTGGCTGTTAAATTACGTTCCAATAATTCTTCTGTTGGAACCTCTAATCAAAATCCAATTCAAAGTCGAAACTAGAGATTTGGTTTCGTCTGCCATTCAGTCCTTCATGCTTAAGTGCTACAAAATCTCTTGGGATTTATTGGGGAAGTGTTGTGCTATTCTCATCAAATAACTTCACTTTGCAGATCACATTCTAAAACCAACATGAACTAATCTGGGTTTCATGCTGCTTCCGTAACAATATAATTCATATTTTCGACTACTAACATAGTAATGCTTGTAAACAGTATAATGAGTTAGCAGCGGAAGCGTTCTACTTGATGGCCATTGTCTACAACAAGTTGGGGCAGCTGGATGAGAGGGAAGAAGCTGCGTCTTCATTTAGGAAGCACATTACAGCATTTGAGAATCCAGAAGACATGGATGATTCCGTCTACGGTATGTTGTAAATAAAGTTTGTGTATGAACGTATGTGCATCGTAACGATATTGAATGTTATTAGCTATCTCTAAGGAAAATGTATGTTTCTTTGCTGATATCTATGGTATCAGCATGTAGTTTTGAGGTAATTCTTCCTTGTGGGATGTGAAGTCGCGTTCTACATATTGTTTTATTCAATTTAGGGTACTTTCACATTTTACTCGTATCAACCTGTTCCAGATATGTAAAATTAAAATATTTATTGGGTCATTTGGTGGTAGAATTTTGTTATTCGAACTATTTTTTTATTTTATTAGTCGTTGTGGTATGTCGTTCTTACGTACATATAATAAATAATTTTGTATACTTTAAAGTATCTTATAAATATTTATTTCTTGATTTTTGTTAGTATCATCGTCTTATTTTGTTATAAATATCAAAACCACCAAATTGTCAGAAATCGCACTTTGTTTTCTGTTTTAAAAGTGACAATTTTAAAAATTATTCTATAAAATTGTCAATGGGAGTTCAATTTAAAAGTAGGTTTAAAAACTGCACCGTGGGCAATTCAAGTAACGAGCCAAATATTTTTTTTTTTTTAAAAAAAAAATTGGAATCAATATTGTTATTACCTATCTAGATTTCCTGTTAAAGATGGCGAACTTCCGTTTATGACCCGGAACTCGTCCCGTGTTTGGTTTGCCTACAAAAACCTCCTACAGCCTATCAATTATCTTATGATCGATTCTATCCATCACCCCTGCTTCACATCTTTCCACGTCTCTATGTCTCCACCCCTATAACTCAACTCTATCTAAACTCATTCTCTACATTTCTATATATACCAGCCATCATTGCAGCTGTTTCCGTCAGCATATAAAGAAATTTTGTTTTGAGATGATTAAAGAAAGAAATTTATCAAAAGAGTAATTATAAATTATTATAAATATGGAGAAATAAAGTGTGAAAGAAAAATGAAGTAATAGGTAGTTAACACAAAAAAAAATATGAAATTATTAAAAACTATTGTAATAATTAATTTGATCAAACTATTCTTAAAGGAACAAATGAAATAAATGGTAAATTTGAGTATTCAAAAAATGGTATAATAATTTTTTTTAATAATAATATAGATAATTTAATTCAAAGAACATAATTTATATAAGAATCTTGTCTTTTTCTGTGATCTATCTGATCATTTCGTTTCACATATTTAACATGTAAGAGTGTTTTTTAATTGGACACTTAATAGGTAAGTAATACTCATTTTGATATTATTTTTAATCTGTATATCAATCGTATAATAAGATACGATAATTTTCGTGTGCAATTATACATATTAGTACGAATTTGCTATATATTTTAGGTAAATATAATTTAGTGTGGAGTGAAGATGATCCCGTTGGTTTGAGTACCCAATTTGTGCCAATAGAGGGAAATGAAATTATAAAAATTATTATTTTTTTTAGTGAAAGGAAAAAGAAAAGAATTTCGAAAATGATTTTTGTAGATGTCAATTAATATCTCTCATCTTTTTGATAAGGAAATGGATGATAAATTTCTTCAAGGAGTGGGAGAATACCAATGTTGTGAAGAAGCAAGGGATGGTTCATTTCTTCATTTGTTTTTTTTTTTTTTTTTGTAAATTACAACTATTTTTTTTAAATTTGACACAAAATTACGAATACCACGTTATTTTGAAAAATTACCAATATCCTCTTGATCTTAATGACCATCTAACAATGAACCCATTATGTTATTCTTCCTTAGGTTTCTATTCACTTTTAGTGGTGAACTAACCAAAATGCCATTGTGGATTCATAATTATAATTTTATTCCTTTCTAAATTTTTTAATTATTTTATTGGTTGAGTGGATTTTTTTCATCCGCATCGTCCAATTTCTTTACTAATTTTTATTTTTTTTTAAAGAAAAGAGAAAAAATACTATAGGGGCATAATTTATAATTTCATACCTCCATCTAAAAATTGCATAATTTCATCAAATATTAGGGGATACCCGTAGTTTTTCAAACAATGAGAAAATATTTCTGATTATGTCAAATCTCAGAAGAGATTGTTCAATTTACCCTTATTTTTTGGTGGTAAATTGAAATCAAGGTGGTAGAATGATTTTAAAATTTGAAAATTTAATTGTGCTTGAGTTTTAATTTGATTTTTTTAATTTTATTTAAAAAATGAATTATAATTATATTATATATTTAATCATCAATAATCAATACACACTCACCAATGTCAAAGTGAATGGGGTGAGCGAAAGACAGATGCAACAGATAAATATTAATGTAAACAGCAAAGGAATCGTGCATAGAACACTCATCCAACTATACCACCTAACTATTCAACTAGTTAGAAAGTTTAGGCTATAGAGGAAGGCAGCTAGGAAGCTACTCAGCTTGCCACAAAAAATATATATCTAACCAATAACTATTATTAAAATAGATCGATATCCATATATTAATGGTATTCGAATTATATTTTGGTTACGCAGTGTCAATTTTGCCAACTAAGTCAAAGGCGAAAAGTGCAAACAACACCATTTTGATATCGCAAATGAGCAAATTACCTTCCTATAGAAAGAAAAAATAGCGAATTATCTCTCTGTATTTTTTAAAATTACAAGAATTTACCATCTTGTGTTTTTACAGGGAGGTAAATTGTTATTATTTTTTTTATGGGAAAGAATAAATTGCTCATTTATAATATTACAGGAAAGTAAATTGTATTAAACCCCTGAATTAAACGCCATCGGCATGATGCTTTATCTTTTTTTTCCCCAAAAGTTCAAATTTGAAAATGTAGCTAAATATAATCAGAGTTCAAGTAATTTCTTTTTCTAACAGGCCATCCGCTTGTCTACTTTCTACGGGGCACTTGTCAAGACCGCCTATCGAGTGTTTTTGGGCCCTCTTATGATTTGAACCTCTCATGATTTGGGCCTCCTAAGATGTTACAAGCCTCTTGTTTTTTTCTTTTTTTGGATCTTTTGAGTCTCTTTGGGCTAACCTATTTTTATGCACATTAATATTTTTTTAAAATTAACATTTTTTGTCTAAATTTTTTGTACAATTATAAATGAGAATTTCAAAATATTTCTAGAGGGGTTTAATTGTAATTAACCCAAATTTCGTTTCCAGAACCGTATAATGGAGATAAATGAAGAAGAGAAGTGAGCAAGTGGTAAACAACTGCTTATGAGCAGTAGCACTCTCTCGCTCTCCTCTCATCTTCTCTCTCTAAATGCAACAACTCGCCACCACCACCACCACCACCACCAACACCGACGCATCCGCCACCGCATAGTAACTCTACCGCTAAAGACCAAAGCTACAATGGGTAAAGAACCAATAACTACCACCGCCACCGCCAGCTCCCCCGCCGGGGCTGCGGCCGAGTCCGAGTCTGCAGCTGCTCATGCAGAATTTAAGCTGGTGGGCTTCAAGAATTTCATTCGGACCAACCCCAAGTCCGACCACTTCCCTGTGCATCGCTTCCACCACGTGGAGTTCTGGTGCGGCGACGCCATTAACACCGCCAAGCGCTTCTCCTGGGGCCTCGGAATGCCGCTGGTAGCCAAATCCGACCTCTCCACCGGAAACTCCGCCCACGCCTCCTATCTCCTCCGCTCAGGCCAACTCAACTTCGTCTTCACCGCGCCGTACTCCCCTTCCATCTCAATCTCCTCCTCAGCCGCCATCCCCAGTTTCTCCTTCCCCGTCCACCGCTCTTTCACTTCTTCGCACGGCCTCGCGGTTCGTGCCGTAGCTATTCAGGTCGAATCGGCCTTTTCAGCTTACTCTGCCTCCGTTTCCCGGGGGGCCAAACCCATATCGCCGCCGATTCTTTTGTCCGATAACAAGACTGCCATTGCTGAAGTGCATTTATATGGAGATTCCGTATTGCGTTTTGTGAGCTGTGGCGATGATGGGACAGGATTTTTGCCGGGTTTTGAGCCTGTGGATAATGAAATGTCTTATCAAGAGTTGGATTATGGGATTAGGAGGCTTGATCATGCCGTAGGAAATGTGCCTGAGCTTGGGCCGGTAGTCAATTACTTGAAGGAGTTCACCGGGTTTCATGAATTTGCTGAATTTACTGCGGAGGATGTGGGGACGGCAGAGAGTGGGCTGAATTCGGTGGTTTTGGCAAATAACAACGAGAATGTGTTGTTTCCTTTGAACGAACCGGTTTATGGGACGAAGAGGAAGAGCCAAATACAGACTTATTTGGAGCACAATGAAGGGTCGGGAGTGCAGCATTTGGCATTGGTGAGTGAGGATATCTTTAGGACATTGAGGGAAATGAGGAAGAGGAGTGGGATCGGTGGCTTCGAGTTTATGCCTTCGCCGCCTCCTACTTATTACAAGAATTTAAAGAGTAGGGCTGGAGATGTGCTTACTGATGAGCAAATTCAGGAGTGTGAGAAGTTGGGGATCTTGGTGGACAGAGATGATCAGGGGACTTTGCTCCAGATTTTCACCAAGCCTGTGGGGGACAGGTATATTCAAAACTTATGATGGCTAATTATTTGTCCCTTGTAGTAGTTGAAGTTGTTTATATTTTATCTGTGTTTCTGGGATTTGAAGTTAGTTTCTTGCTTGTGCCATTTGTTGTCAGTATTTTAGAACAAGCAATGGAGTAAGAGAATGGAATTTCTTGACTGTGATAGTAAGGTGGGGAGACAACGTATGAGTTGTTTCGACATTCAACTGGATATTTAAAATAGGTTAAGTAATACTGTTTCCAATTCAATCTAGTTTGGTTGGATGACAAATAACTGCATTGGAGTGCAATTATCTGTGAAATATATTTGGCCTGATTCTTGATTATCTTATATAAGGTAAAAAAATTTGTGAATTAAAGGGTAGTAGGATTCTTTAGCCGGTCAATTCTTGAAGGGCTAACTACATAAGGCTGGAGTTTATCTATGTATTTTATTAACATAATCACCCGTTATCCAGTTGCTTACTCCTGTGAGATTGTTTTGTTAAATGTAATTGGATTGGTCACCTCTGGGTTGCACTTCAAACATTTCTTTTTTTTTATTTTGGTCTCTTTAGTGCAGTAATCTGCTGGTAGAGTAGCTCTCCTCTGTCTAAAGTAGACGGATGTTTACTTGCGCATTTTCATGAGTATAAGTGAGACAGTATGTTACTCTACCTCTTTCATTAGAAATACCAGAAAACGAGATAAATTCTTTACTGGTGTTTCATTCTCCTTTATGACTTGCTTGTAAGTATACAAATGGCAAGTGACTCGGCACCTACTCTATGATTGGCTGAATGAGTGCGGACTTGGTTTTTGTTGATTTCATTGGGACAAAAGGGAAATAAGAGAGAGTGCACTTTTTCATTTTTAACTTCCACAATCATCCTGGGAAAACGAAAGATAACTGGCTTTAGTTTATTGATGTGGATTTCAAGTACTCTGCAGGTCTTATATGCGGCCAGTGGTGTAGCCTGGTGCTAATCGTGTGGAAGGGCATTATCCGACATGATGTTTCTTTGCACACGAAACTGGAATTCCTTTCCAGTGACCCTGGCTTGATATCCTGCATTTCTGACATGTGATCCCTGGGAGTTCTCTTTGCATCTTTAACCGTGTCCTAGTCTGTATGGACTTTACTCTTTGTTAACCATGTTCTGTTTAGATGCTTAACCAACTTTTCATCCTTTCAACTTGGATCTTTGAGCTTACCACAAGTAAGTGGATTGTATTCCCATTATTGAGCTTGTTAAAAATGAAAGCAAATCAACTGCCTTGCACAAAAAAAGGTAAATTGGAGCTTCTAGTCTCTTCTATTGTTCACCTCAAACTACTTTTTATTCTCACTAATCCAATCTTAACTGGTACATTTCATATTATTCGGAATGACTATATTATGTTAACTTGGTTTAGAAAGTTTATAATTTTCTTTCCCAATCGTAATATCATCTTTATATTTGTTATTATTGCCTTTTCTTTTGGGTTCTATTTCACTGTTGAAACTCCGGGACTCATTATCAATCTCTTAGAGCACCTTCTCTAGGAGACCTAATAATGCAGTTGTAGGGGTTTATCATCTCGTGTGATAAACTAGGAGAACCTCTCAGCCTGAGGCCCCAATAGATTCATCTAAAATCACCATTCAACTATTGACCATTCTCAAAATTTGAGCATATAATTGATGTCAGATATTTGTGCTTCCAGACATCTTTTGCATCAGTGAGCTTTTTGTGGCATACTGATTCTTGTGTTACATAGTAGTGGGAAAAGTAAGTGCATGGAAGGGGAATAGCAAACTGTAAGAAATGTTATATATGGGATAATTACATTTACAACCCCTCACCTATTGCCTTTTCACACAATCCATCCCTGCCTTTTGAAAAATTACAGAAACCACCTCTGACAGCCTTTAAAACCCAAAAATGCGCCTGATGACTAGGTCAATCTTTAAAATAGTTTTTCAAGAATAGAAATGCCCTTGGGGTGTTTTTGTAATTATCAGAAGGTAGAAGGGGTATCAACGTAATATTTATGAAGATAAGTAATATGACCCCAGATATAACTTTTTATTATTTATACAAATTATTAATTTAAATTTAAATTATTTTATTAACTTTTTTTTTATTGAATCTCTATATAAATTGCAACTTTTAATAATTAAAATATTAAATTATTCAATTAATATATAAATAAAATTAGTTAATAGATTATAAGTTTAAAAAAATTATCACACTTGTATAAATTATTTGAAATTATAAATTAAAAGATTAGTTATCCTCTATTTTTATTTATAAATAAGTTTTACTAAAATGCAATTTAAAAATAATTTATGTATTTTATATAAATCTAATTAGAATTAATAAAATAAATTTATTTATTTGTTAAAAAGATATTTTAATAAAATGGGGTTTGGGTGGGCATGGCGGTGCGGTTGGGAAGAAGGGATAATTTTTTTAAAATAAATAATTTAATAATTTAAAATATCTATTTAACAAATAAATTATTTATTTTATTAATTCTAATATGATTTATATAAAATACGTAAATTATTTTTTATTTTATTTTTGGTAAAGTTTAGTTATAAATAAAAATAGAGAATATGTAATCTTTTAATTTTTAATAATTTTACTAAGGGATAATTCATATATTAATTAAATAATTTAATATTTTAATTATTAAAAGGTGCAATGTTATATAGAGATTCAATAAAAAAGGTTAATAAAATAATTTATATTTAAATGAAAAATTAGTATACATAATAAAAAAACTATATGGGGTGATATTACTCATCTTCATAAATATTACATTGTAACATCCCTAAGGGCATCTATGTCCTTGAAAAATTATTTTAAAGGTTGACTTAGTCAACAGGGGTATTTTTGGATTTTAAAGGCTGTCAGGGGTGGTTTCTGTAATTTTTCAAAAGACAAGGGTGGTTTGTGTAAAAAGACTAGGTGAGGGGGTGCAAACGTAATTATCCCTATATATATTTCGATGTAATCTAAATGAAGTTTGTTAGTTTTGTAAATAAAGTTCCCCATTAATACTTAATAAGTACCTCCTTTTGAGCTCCAGAGCTCTTTAGTTGGAGCATTGATCCGGAGTTCGAATTCCTTTTCTGAGAGTGTTTTTATCAATTTCCTAACAGAATCTTATAGCAACTAGGTTTACGCACTCCATTAAATGAAAATACTAATTGGAAGTATGATGGAAGGAGGACCCATGTGACGTAAATGTAGTCCAATATATCATGGATGTGCAAATGTGGGTGGATTTGTTCCATAATCTTATATCTGGGTCTTCTATCATCTATGCAGGCCAACTATATTTATTGAGATAATTCAGAGAATAGGGTGCATGCTCAAAGATGAAGAAGGAACCCTTTACCAGAAGGGTGGCTGTGGAGGATTCGGGAAAGGAAACTTCTCAGAACTCTTTAAATCCATAGAAGAATATGAGAAAATGCTTGAAGCAAAACATGTCACTGAAACAGCAGCCACTTGAGCCTGCAGAACTCTCTTATCTTTTCTTTCATCCCGACCACGGAGTAATTCTTAGGAACCCTATGTATATATATTAACAGTCATTGCAACGTCGGTCGGCTATGCTATATGTAAACTCTATAATCATCTATGGACTTCTTTTCGCAAAAATACTTCCTTAGAAGTATACTGTACCACTGTATTTATAACAGCAGTGAGTTCGAACTTCTATATCATGTAGTTGTTCTATAATGGGATCTGATTCTAGTAATCTCAGCTAAGCTTTGATTATTTCCAGCAGGATTCAGACTGTAGTTACTGCTTCTGCTTCTCTTATGTTTTTTTTATCAGCGTTCTTCCCCACTGCAGCTTCATTCTTATTCTATCTGTCGTACCATGTATTATGTTTATGCTTCTATAGAGATCTATCGTCCATGAAGTTTCTATTGATTTTAGGGATGATTACAGTTCCTTTCGTAAGGTTTGGTCTAATTACACGCAGGCCCAGCCATTGCATGTATATACTAGTTTGTATAATTTGATGTATTGTTTTCTTCCTTAAAGTTTGATTTAATTACACGTAGCGTTTGGACCATGCATTTATTTACTAGTTTCATGTGTAGTTTGATGTATTCTTTATTTTTGCAACGTTAAATTGTAAAATCAGCAAGCGAGACAAAGAAATTATGTAGGACTTCCCTCCTAGTTATACCGAATCAATTTATGAAACATACTTCAAATATATGCAAACTCCCACACATGTATCATGGAGTCCTTTTTAGGCTTAGTTTACTACATCCTACTAAGTTGGATATACACTTGCTAATAGGTCTTAGTTAGGTGTTCACTAATCAAAATGTCGGTTGGATATACTTGCTAATAGGTCTTAGTTAGGTGTTTTCTAACCAAAATGCAGGCCTGCTGCTACGGTGCTTGGTCCGCAACTGGCTCCTACTCGACCACGTACAATAATATGGTTGAGCATCAAGTATTATTAATAGGTGGGTCTCATCAAATTATCTACTAACTTTTTGTTTTTTTCTTGTTCCCAACATTACATCCCATTTTGGCTGAATTGCCCCATAACATAAATAAAATAACATCATGCAATTATTTAATGTCGAAAGTAGATAGAATATAAGAAAAAAGCAGTAGAAGCCCCTCTACTCCATTATTGTCTCTATCGAAGCTCGAAGCTGAGCTCCCTCTCAACCTTCCGTTCCCTCCTCATTCTTAAGATCTTTTAATCTAGTTTTACTAATTTTAAGATTTTGTCAGTGTTGTAAACTATTGTAGCTAAGGTGCACGTAGATTGGAAAACCACGAAACTGTGTTGGAAAATTCTCAAGTGAGCCATTACTGTAATAACTAGTTGATTAACAAGCCTAACTTCAGATGACGACTATGTCTTCTTTGTTACACTGAGTTTGTCTACTTTACGCAGTGCACACATCCTATTTTTTTGTAACATATTTACACTATATTGTTTTTTGTCAACCTTTTTTTGTTTCGCATAGTCATTCAGTTTTATGCTATTAATTATGATTGAGATGCTTTTGCAAAAATTCACATTTGTCCTTGTTCTATCTCCTCCAAATGATTTTCTGTAGAGATTATTTTTTTTAGGGTTTGCTGCATATAATTGCATTTGCCCCCTTATTACTGATTTCTTGTCTGTAATAACGTCTGATTTGTAGTTAGACCATATGTACGGATTTCCACCAAACACCATTAAAAAACTGTAATAGCGTCTGATTTGTAGTTAGACCATATGTACGTGTTAGGTGGAGAGCCCATAACATTATTGCAGAAATAATACATAAAGATATACAAGATATTAATAAGAAATTACATCAACATAAAGCAGCGGAAATAATCGATCAAATGAAGGCTCAGAGAGCCAGATCCATTTCTTAGGCTTTACTCACGAGCACTAAGATCGGCAGCCTTAAGATAAAATCCACGGTTGCACACGGTTTTGGCACAAAGCCCTTGCCACAAAGGCTATAACCCTCGATCACATAGATCTTCTTAGCACACGGTCACTGAGAACTTCAATCTCTCTATTTCACAAAGATTTGCACTGAGCTTATAGGAATAGTTCACTCTTATAAGATAGGAGAAGGAGTCTCCTATTTATAGGGCCGAGAGAAGAGATGGAGATGGAAGATAGGGATAACCTTCCATAAACCATCAACTTGGTTTTGGAAGAAGAATCGTTGCAAGAGGAAAGTGAATCACAGAGAGGGAATAGAGAGATGTGAGATATGAGAGAATATTAGGGTTAGGTAGAAATAAGTAATCAATCCAGGTCGGGTCGGGTCGTGGGTTGGTTTTTGGGTCGTGGGCTTGGGCCAAACCGGTAGCCATTCAGGTGGGTGTATTGGGCCTCCATATTTTCGGTCCTGGGCCATAAATTTTCCAACAGTACTGATTTTCACCAAACACAATTAAGAAATGTTAATTGTTTATTATTTTCTAGGAACACCTTCCTCCTTTTGCCCCAAGTACCTAACAACTCAAAAATTTGTAAAATCGTCCCTTGAAGTAGTGTTGGCATTATATGTGCGCCGTGTTATAAAAAATAGATTATTTGCTATTGTTATTAGAAACTCTCATCCAATGTGTGTTTCTTAGGATGAGGAGAAAGTGCATTAATTTCTATTGAGCAAATAATGATCGATATTGCCGTTGCACTCGGATTGTTTATATACATTTGTGCATATTTGAAAGCTAGGATCCCAATCATTAGGTTGGTTCGGGCTCGTTGTAACAGGCTTAAGTTTATGATCCCTGAACAAGTTAGGCACCTACGTAGGTTAGTTGAGTACGATGGCGTGGCCTGTCTTACGGGCTTACATATGGATCTCAATGCATTTGTTTGTCTTTGTTATTTACTTGAACATTCTGATGGACTTTCGGACACAAAATTCATCACTGTGTCGGAACAACTGGCAATATTCCTCAGTGTTATATCCCATCACAAGAAAAACTGGGTTGTCAAGCACGATTTTATTAGATCTGGAATAACAGTGAGCAAACTTTTCCACGCGGTACTGAACGCTATAATAATGCTTTACAAAGTTTTTCTTACACGATCGACTCCTATTGATGCAGACTGCACCTACAGCAGGTGGAGATTTTTTATGGTGAACTGGCCGACTAGCTTTGTAATATTCCATAGCATTCATTTCTCACATTGTTGTTTCTGTTTGAATGACAATGCGCCAACTATTTCACTATGGGTGTCTCGACGCACTGGACGGAACATTTATTGATGTAAGAGTTAGTGAACAGGAGAAGGGTCGTTACTGCACTTGAAAGGGCCATGTTGCAATAAATGTTCTTGGAGTTTGTAACCCAAACATGTAATTGGTATATGACCTAACGAGTTGGGAAGGTAGTGCTGAGGATAGTAGGTGTTGCACGACGCAATCAACATGTCGAATAGTTTACGTGTCCCTAATGCTAACCAATCACTCCCTTGGGCATTTCAAACAGTTGAAAATTTGGTTGCATTCGATGTATAATATGTGTCCAATCCAGATTGTTTTCACCATGTAGAATGTTTTCCATTCTTCTATTCAGTGTGAAACTATTTTGGTTTCATTTCAGGCAATTATTACTTGTGCGACAAAGGTTACATGAATGTTGAAGGCTTCCTCACCCTTATACAGGTGTTCGTTACCATTTGAGTGAATGGGATCATGGAGCAGGAGGATCACAGAACCACGAAGAATACTTTAACTTGAAACACTCTTCTGCAAGGAATGTCATTAAACGGGCCTTCAAACTTTTGAAAGTCCATTGCGAAATATTGAGAAACCCGTCTTTTTATCCATAATTTCATGCGACCAGAGATGCCAAATGATCCTTTAGAGCTAGAGATTCTGGAACATGTTGATGCAGCCTCCAACTCGAGCGTTGAATACATTGGTAGTATTGAAACTACTACCATCTGGTCCTAGTGGAGAGATGAGTTAGCTTCATCTATGTATCATGAGTGGCTTAACTATTCCTGAGCAGCTTGTGTGATGTGTCCACCTTCGTCCATCCTCCGAACCTCCACAAACCCACACGTTTAGTGTTTTCATTAGAACTCCGAGTATGAACTCGTGCTAAGGGACATATGTTGTTGGATTAGCCTGTCTGTCTAATCAACTATGCATCGTGTGTTCGTACTAAAGTGTTTGTTATGTGCTTCTATTGTAATGTTGTGCTATTATGATGTCTAATTTCATGAATCGTGTTTTTATTTTATTGTCAATGCACCCAACCATTTGTCATTCATAATTTTTTAACTTTATGTTTTCTTAATTCTTTGATGACGTTTATTGAATTAATTCACATCCAAACCATTAATTTGTTAATAATAAATCATCCAACTGCAGCGTTTATTGTTCGCTTATATTGTTTTCTAATTCAATTAAAATTTACATTGCATCATTTTTAGATTAAAAACTATCCAAGTGTTGTTGGACATGCATGAACCCACTCGATGATGATGGGTCTAGTCAACAACATCATCGTGAATCGGGTAAGGACAAGGTATCCAACAGGTGCTCTTGGACTGTGCGTGAAGAGGAAGTCTTGATCATGGATTGAGAAGTTTGGTAGCCAGTGGATGGAAAGGCAATAATGGATTTCCCGAGGTAATTGGAGAATTTTCTACTACAAGCCATTTCAAATTATGACCTCAAGGCGGAACCACATATTACGTCTAAAATACAGGTTTGAAAGAGGCAGTATGCTTCTATTCTTGGAATGATGTCAAAAAGTGATTTTGGATGGGATGAGAGCAAGTGCATGGTTACGATCGATGAGAACGATAATAACGTGTGGAAAAACTACATCAAGGTATGCCTATAACCGATTTAAAAGTATGTGTTTATAGTAATACTGCCTTTATTTTCCTTATCCACCCCACATGTCAGTGTCCTCTTATTAAAACAACCAAATTTTTAATTGCTAACAAAGTTACAAGCATGAATAGACTGGTTGAGCCACATGCCAAAAATCTGAGGTACAAGTCATTACCATATTTCCCTGCTTAGTGTGAGATATTCGAGAAGGACCGTGGATCGGGTGATATTGCTAAGGATACAGACCGAGCTACTGAGGATATTGTTAAGGAGTAAGAAAAACTCCAAGATGACTGCTACATCCCAACCGCCGAGTGGAACCCAAATACTAGGTTCACAGGCATTGAAGAAGAACCACTATTGTCGTGCAATATGAATTTCGACCCAAATTATGAACTCCTCAAGTCCAGTCAAGTATACAAATAACTCGTCAAAGAAATGTAACATTGATGATCTCTTTGCAGAATACCTCAACTGGTAAACATGGTTACGAATTTTGGGGATTCTGCAAATATTAGACTGGGAAAATTGAGCAGGGTTCTGGAGGGTGAATTTGGAGATTACGACCACCGTGTTTTGGTATTGGACCTTGTACGCTACTTACGAGTTTGGACGAGAATGAACAACTGATTATTGCCAACAATTTGGTTAATAACCCAAAGGATTTCGAACTTTTCTACTCGCTTTCTGGGGCATCATGAGAAATGAGTACGACTTATGTTGAATGGACGCATCTAATCATGTTTTCATTCGCCACTCATTTTGCCCACACAATCTTGCTATCCAATGAACCAGAAGGTTCTGCAAATAATATTTTCAGGTTAAACTATAACCCATTGAGACTGTTAGTGACTTATGTAGTGCTACGAGCATCGGTATTGTTGCATTTGCATTATCTGCTAATTTCATCTAATTTCTTCATATGCTCTTGTTGAAGGTCATATTTGGTTAGCATCGATTATGGTTACTAATAAACAATTCAAAAGCACAACAATTATACAAAATATATTTCAGAAAATGCTTTATTCCAAAATGCATTAAGTAAGATACTATTTGTAAGAAATATACAAGGATTCTATGCATTCCATTTCTTATGAAAATTATTGAAATGCAATTTTTAAGGGACAAAAACACAATGAAATAAACTTACTATATAAAACTCCAAAAAGAAATAAAACAAAATAGTAAGAAAAATATGATGAATATGAGGTAGAACGAGTAAAGGTGCGAGTTGTGAATGGCCAAAATTCACATGTTGAATTCAAAAAGAAATAATTATATCGCAGCCGTCATAATTTATTAATGCTTGATTTGACATCGAATTGCCCGTGCAACTAAAAGTAATGTTGCACCGATAGAAGCATAATATAATTCAAAAATCCTAACGAATACTTAAGGTACGCCAATGCTACCTAAGGCACATATGTACAGAAAACACTGAAAATACTAGCCTACTACTTCATGTCAAAGTTGTCCACATGCAAAATATAGACACATAGCAAAATGGATACTGAAAGTAGTCATGTCGTTCCACCATTCCCATTCTCACACCCTACCAAAAAATCCACATTGATAGTGAAAATTAATATTCCTCCTTTACCTCTCTCGACACCAGATCTAACACAATTTTCGGGATATAGTAGACTTCTTTATGGTCTAAGAAAACCATGTTGCCGTTGTCACCCTCAATTCCTTCACACCCCGCATCCGTGTGCGCGTCAATGGATGTGTTGAGGTCACCATTACCAATCTGCTCTCCATCAGGCTTGAAAATCCATCATAAACACTCAAAGTGGGCCTCACCACGCCACCAATAGGCCTTGGCAAATGGTATCTCCTACACACATATGGAAATGGGTATGTCTCTAGTACATGGGGTAAAAACTACAAAGCTTTTGAAAAAATGCATAAATGATAATAGCATTCCTAAAGACTACAAGTTATATTATTACCCCAAAAAGCCTATCCAAGAGTCTTTGCTACCAATTACCCTGTTGGTGCGGGTACCCAAAATTTTGGGTAGCTATTTCCCGACCAAAAGTTTGCGCGTACCCTATTTGGTACCAATTTTATTTTTCCTATTTTTTATTTTTTGAAATCAAAACTTTTAAAATATAACTAATTACAAACACAAAAAGTGTTTTACTATATTCAATTCATTTCAAACACTTTTCTCTATATAGAGGTTGTTTGAAACTTCAAAGCCTCATGCAATGAACTCCATTTCATTCAGAGTCTGTTCAAAGCTTCTCTTCATTTTTTTTTAATTTATCAAATTATAATTTTAAAATATTTTAATATACTTCTTAATCATTTAGTATATTATGCCTACAATTCTAAAACGAGTCCAACGATCTTGGATCTTGATGATGGACTTGGGCTGATTAAGCAAAAGAACTTAGGAAATAGGACTTGCAAAACAACACGTTAGCTCTCCGACGCTCAAGTTAGTTTTGAATTTAGGAATAAATAATTATAGAAATAAATCATAAATAGAAATTGAGTTAAAAATAAGAATTTCTTGAGCAAAATATGGTTAGAATGCAAGTTGAGAGTTGCAGCAAAAATAGCAAAGCAATTTCCAAATTTTTGAAGGTGTCCCCAGTTAGGGGATGCTGTTGGTATTTATAGAGAAAGCATCCTCCTTTGTGGGGACTCTATATTTCTGAGAAAAGGGCAAGAAACCTGTGGATAAGACATGATTTCATCTTATCCTTAGCTTGATCAACACGTTTTTGTTTGGAAGAGGACTCCTTTTACGTGAGGGCTGCTACTCTGTAAGGAGTTCTTTTAGGTCAAGGAGTCCAGAGCTTTGGGGATGCCTTCCTTCTCCTGGACTAGGCTTGGAAAGCGGGCCTGTGAATTGGTAAGCTTTTTACTGGGCCTCCCTCTTGGGCGGAGTTTAGAAATCCTCTAATGGGCTGTCTTCATAATGAGCTGATGGGCTTGGCTTGGCCTCCGCATCCTCTTTTGGGCCTAGTGCTTTTGGACCATACACATCATTTAGTCCCCTCTACTCTAAGTGGGAAGGATGCCCCCTAACTCCTTAGAGTAGGAGCCCTTGTAGCATGAGAAGAAGAGACCCTTCTTCTAGGCCTGTGCATTTCGGTTAATCGAACTGAATCGAATTGAATTTTCGGTTAATAAAAAATTTGATTCAAGGTTTCTAAGAATAAAAAACCGGACCAAAATGGGTCGGTTTCGGTTTTGTTAAAACCGAAAAAATTCAGGTTTTTTGGTTTAAAAATCGAAAAAACCGTTTTGTAATCCCTAATCCACTTTACTTCTCCCATATGAATTGTGATGAATTTTGTAATCCCTAATCCACTTCTTCTCATAAGCCTAGAAACTTTTGCAATGAAATTTGAACACTGACTTTCAAAGTTCAACCTCAATACTTGCAAATCTGACAGTGTAAAATCACTTTAAAACAAACTCAAGCACACAATCAATGAAGCAAACAAAAAAAAAAAAAAACAATTCCTATTAGGCATTTCATTAAACACCTTCAAGGCAAAAATTGTAAGTCAAATTTTTTGAATTTCTTTTTCTTTGTAAAAGAGCAAAGTACCTATCTAATGGAGAAGACTGGTGGAGAGACCTTTGCCACTGGTTGGAGAGTGGAGGGCCCCTATTCTAATATCTTCGAAGGGGGCCCCTGCCTCCAATGAATCGAAAGGTAAACGTCCCCCCTCCTCCTTTTCCCAGGGTCCAGTAGCAGGGAATTCTTCAAAGAGGCCTAGCATAGGCTCTATAGGGGCTCCCCCCTCACATCCTTCATATGTGCCTCCTCCTGCCCCCTCTTCCAGGAGAGATGGATACCCCCTAGGTCTTCGAGTACCTCCTCTACCTTCCTTCACAGCCACCAATCACTGGATCAAGAGAAGGGGAGAAATCCCCTAGTAGCTGACCTGAGAAAGGGGGTTTTATATCCCAGGCACAAGCAGTTTCTAGCCCTCCCTTCTCAAGTTACTATCAAGGGGATAGGAGTTTATGCAACACTCAAGGGGATAGGAGTTTCTTATCTATTCAAGCTACTATTCTTTCCCTATGTTTCTTTTCCTTTATGCAACACTTTTTCTGATGTTCCATGTTTTCTGCAGGCAACCTCTATGTATGAGGAGCTTTCTTCCAAGCCTTAGGGGGTTCCTCCTATTCCTCCAAACGACACCTAAAGGCAGAAATTGGAGGACAAAGTGGAACGCCTAGCAAATGAGAATGCCAAACTACAGGAGGCGAAGAAGAAAACCACAATCTGATGTCAATAGCTAGAGAAGGACATGAGGAAATTGCAGAAGGAGGTGGCTAACCATGAGGGTGCCCTTAAGAAAGCTGTGGAGAAGGCACTAATGTATTTTCCCTATTTGGAGGAAGGCAAGAACTATTTGAGGCTTACTGGGAGAGTTGCCTTAAGGAGTTTAAGAAGTCTAAGGGATATCTAGGAGGTGGCCAAGACAACGGGACCTTACTTTGAGAATGGCTTCACAGCCTGTAAGGAGTAGTTTCAGGCTCGAGCCTACCTTCCTTGACCTTGCTATAGCCTTGTATAATACGCCTGATCCTTTTGCAGAGCCCTCCATCCCTAGGGATAGAAGCCCCCTAGACTTAGGTTGGTTTCCTCCTTTATCTTTTGCTTGTTCTTCTTTTTTGTTTTATGCTGACTCTGCAAAGTTCTGCAGAAGGAGATTTAGATCATCTATTAGGGGAGGTCTAGGTAGAGGTTAGGAGTCCCCCCAACGAAGCAGCAATTGATTCCATAGCGGGGAATCTCTAGGGTGAAGGCGCCCCAATATCAAAAGAAGAAGATGCTTCGTTGGCCGCTGATGCTGAGCCTCCTGTAACCCCTGT
The DNA here is from genome assembly GCF_026168435.1 of Sesamum indicum. Classification (NCBI taxonomy): domain Eukaryota; kingdom Viridiplantae; phylum Streptophyta; class Magnoliopsida; order Lamiales; family Pedaliaceae; genus Sesamum; species Sesamum indicum. The sequence continues at coordinate 5,526,342 of NC_142668.1, forward strand.
GCTTGTGATGCCCCCCTTGAGAAGGAGAAAGAAGACCCTGCCTGTGGGGAGAAAAAAAATGATGTTGTTTGATTTGCTCTTTGTGGATGTTGGTCAAAATAATTGTAATTTTCTCGCTCTGCTTTTTTACCCCCATTCGAAATGGGGATGAGACAATATAGCTTTCCTTGCTTTGTTGGATGCTGTTTTTTTCCCCTCTTTGCCCTTGGCCACGGTTTTAGGCTAGGGGCTGAAATGCGATGCCTTTAGTTCTTCACTTTGTATTTGATGCTCTTCATTATGCTTGTACTGCTTTCTTGATACGATGGAGTCTTTAGGCCTTGTTTAAAGTGGCGAGATACTAGCGAGGCTTATCATGAGGTATGCCCCCTTTTCCTTCTTTATAGGGGGTTCCTTAAGCTTTCTTGAGGGATGCCTCCTTTACCTTTTCGGTATTTGAGTATTAAAATATGGGGTTACTGCCTATATCATATCATGAAATATATTTATGTAAAAAGAAATGATGGAGAGGCGTATGAAGGCTTAAAATGGGAGTTCTGGAGGTTCCCTTGATGATGGAGGCCTACATGAATTTTGGCTGGGGTTACTTTGTCTTGATTTTGTGCTTCGCCTCAAGGAATGCAATAGAGTGTACCTTTCAAGGGGGTGCACCCAACAGGAGAGTGATGATTTGACTTTTTGATGTCTGTAGGTATAGACCGTTTAGAGGGAGTCCTTCAGGAGGACTTGTCAGAGGGTGTCCTTTAGGCGGATACTTTTAAAGGGAGTTCTTCAGGGGGACTTATCGAAGGATGTCCTTCAGGAGGACATTTTAGGAGGGAGTCTTTTAGGAGGACTTATCAGAGGGTGTCGTTCAGGAAGACAATTTTAGAGGGAGTCCTTCAGGAGAACTTATTGGAGAATGTCCCTCAGCAGGATATTTTTTGAGGGTATCCTTCCAGAGGTGTTGCAAGAGGGTCCTATGAACGTGAAGGGGATGACCTTCTTCATGCATAATATTTCTTGAGGTTATGGACATTCCAAGGATGAGATAGTGGGCGTACCTCAAGATCTTCTAGCCCATATGCACCCCGTCCCATTACCCTTGTGACTTTAAAAGGTCCTTTCCAAGCGGGTCTAATTCTTTTACTGGTTTCAATGTGTCTACCATTCTTAACACTAGATCCTCCACTTGGAAATTTCGTATTTTTACTCTCCTATTGTGGGCGTTAATCATGGTATTCTTGTATCTCTGAATGCGGACGGAAACCTTTTCTCTCAACTCTTAAATAAAATCCAAAGTTTCTTTTAACAATTCCGTATTGTTTTCTTTAGAGAAATGCGAAATTCTGTGGGAGGGTACCCCCAATTCAGCTAGAATGATTGCTTTAGTTCCATAAACCATGGTGAAGGGATTTTCTCCCCTAGATCCTCGAGGAGTTCTGCAATATGCCCATAAGACACTAGTTAATTCTTTTGTCCAATTTCCACCAGCTCGTTCTAATCGTCTCTTAATTCCTTGAATGAGGATTCGGTTGGTGACTTTTACTTGTCCATTGGCCTGGGGTATAGTACTGATGTCAATCTCTATTTGATATGCAATTCCTTACATCAATCTTGTATTTTATGGCCTTAGAATTGGTGACCATTCTCTGATATTATCTCTAGCAAGAGTCCAAAGTGATAGGCGATATTTTTCCATGTAAAATTCATCATCTCTGTTTTCGTGATACGGGTGAGTGGCTCATCTTCCACCCACTTGGAAAAGTAGTCAATGACTACTAGAAGGAATTTTCTTTGGCCAGGAGCTAAGGGGAAAGGTCCCACGATATCTATGTCCCACTGTGCAAAAGGACATGGCAATAACATGGTTGTGAGGGGCACCCCAAGTTAGTGTACGAGGGAGGAGTGCTTTTAGCATTTCTCACATTTGCTCACTAGTTGTCTCGCATCTTGCTTCATGAAAGGCTAGAAGTATCCCTTCCGCAGTGCATTGTTAGCGAGAATCTAGGTTCCTGCATGCGTTCCACAACATCCATTGTGTATTTCTTTAAGAATATGCAATCCTTCTGGTTGGGGATAAACACTGGAGTAGAGGGTGTATAAAGGATTTCTTGTAAAGGACCCCTCCTTGTAGTAGAAAGCAAGCAACTTGAGCCCTGAGCCTTGTAGCGTCCAAGCCATCATAACAGGGGTCCTCTAATTTCCTGAGAAGGATATAGCTTAAATATGAATTGGAGCTCTTGGCTTGGGGAGGTACTGTATAGTAATATTCCTCATCCTACAATTTTCTAGAGCTCTAGCCAATTTGGAGAGGCTCAGTTTTGACATTTTCTTTCTTTGGAATCTGGACAATTTGAAAACTTTCAAATCCCGTCTTCAATTCTATTATCTACTGTAGATATTGGATCATATTTTCCTCCTTGGCTTAGTATGAGGCCTCCACTTATTTGACTATTAGCTCCGAATTTGAATAAGCTATTAAGTGTCTAGATGCCACTTCATGCGCTATTTTGAGCCCCATTATGAGTGTTTGCATTCAGCCTCATTATTGGAGGCTCTAAACCCAAACTTGACAAAGAATTCCAGATATTCTCCTTGGGGTGATGTGATGACTATGCCCACACTATGCCTTGAGTCATGGATGATCCATCTACATGCAATAGCCTTTTTTTGGCTTGAGGGGTGCCTTCTTCAGACGTCCCTGCTGTCTCGAAGATGAAGTCTACTAAAGCCTGAGCCTTGATGGTAGTTCGAGGTAGATAAGAGATATCATACTCACTTAATTCTACTGCCCATTTTACCAGACATCCTGATACATCTGGCTTATCCAGCGTTTGTTTTAGAGGCAGGTTAGTTTTTATTCCAGTGGGATGCGGAAAAAGGAAATATGGACGTGGTCTTCATGCAGTGATGACCAGTGCGAGGGTCATTTTTTCTATATGGGTGTACCGCCCTTGCGCTCCATTGAGCACTTTGTTGACTTAATAGATGGGCATTTATTTTCCATTATCTTCACGAACAAGGACTGAGTTGATCGCTTGGGGGGTGGCCGATAGATACACATAGAGGGTATCACCTGGAGATGGCTTCACTAGTAGAGGGAGTGCCGCTAAATATTGCTTGATCTCTTCAAAAGCTTGTTGGCACAAATTGTCCCAGTCAAAACTTTTTGCCTTCCGAAGATCTTTGAATTAGGGTAGTCTTTTTTCTACCGGCTTGGAGATAAAATGGCTGAATGCTGCAACCCTCCCAGTTAGCCTTTGTAGTTCATTAATGTTGGAGGGTGTCTTCATGTCCAGAATGGTCTTGATCTTGAGGGGGTTGGCCTCGATTCCTCTCTGGGTGACCATAAATCCTAGGAAGTGTCATCTTTTCACTCCAAAGGCGCATTTTCCAGGATTGAAGTTTAGTCAGTAGTTTCTCAAAATAGAGAATGTTTCCTCTATCTGTCGGTCCTTGGTCTCTCTTCTTTTTACTAGCATATCATCTACATACACCTCGATGTGTCTTCCAATTTGTGGAAGATATATTTTGTCTACCAAACGTTGATAGGTGGCTCCGACGTTCTTTAGGTCAAATGACATGGCCACGTAACTGAATGTTCCAACAGACGTGATGAAACTGACTCTTTTGCGATATTCTAGAGCCAGCATTATTTTATGATATCCTTGAGATGAGTCCATCATGCTTAATAGTCCACATCAAGATGTGGAGTTGATCGATTCGAGGTAGAGGATAAAAATCCTTAGGCACGCCTTCTTGAGGTCCCTGAAGACAATTCATATTCTCCATTTTCCTCCGACTTGGGTACTAAGATAATGTTAGAACCACTCAGGAAATTGTATTTCTTTGATGTTTGATATGCTGCCAATTTTTCAACTTCAGCTTCGATTATTTTGTCCTTTTTCAGCCCAAAGTGCCTCTATTTCACCGACTTGATGCTGGGATCTATATTGAGGTGGTGACTTATGACATTAGGGTCAATCCTTTCTAAATCTTGGGGGGTCCATGCAAAGATGTCTTAATTGCAATGTAAGCATTGAATTATTTCTACACGTGTCGCATCTTCTATTTGAGAAGCAATGCGTGTAAAATTTCTTTGGATCTCTAGGTACAAGTTCAACATTCATTAGTTCTTTAGTCGGACCTTGGGGGATGCCCCCTCTTTTTCTTTATCTTCTGTGGTCCCCATCTTTCACTTGCTTGGGGGCGTCTACTTAGGAACTTCGCCCCTATTTCTTTTTCATCATTTGTGCACGACCTCTACGTAACACATGCGAAATTGGAGGGGGTCTCCTTATATTTCTCGTACACCTCCAGGCATAGAGAATTTGATTTTCATGTGATAAGTGGAGATCACGGATTGGAAGGGGCTGAAGGTAGGCCTCCCCAAAATAACGTTGTAGGCTGATGGGGTATCCACTACTAAGCATTTCAAAAGGTAATTCTTTCGAGTGGCGCCAGTACCTAGGGTCAAGGGGAGTGAAACCATGCCACAAGGATAGATTACCTCCCCTGCGAATCCATATAGGAAGGTGTTCACTTTTGCTAGAGAGGGCACCTCCAAGGCTGTAGTGTTGAATCTCTACAAATACTCTTTCAATGGTTCATTATCCTTTTGGCATATGGCAAAAAGACTTAGCTCCGTCTTTCGAAGCTTTCGACTGCTGGCGAATTAGTGCAGAAGGAGATTGATTCCGAATTTCTATGGCTCCAGCGGGCTACTGATTGAACAATTGCTGTGTGACCCTGGCAAAAATGCTACATTTGATTCCGTCCGTTTACCAATGCAAAAAAGAGCTGCATTTTCAAAACGTGAGAGATGCTCTTGAGGATTAGTCGTCCCATCATACTCAATAAGATCGGGGTATGATAATTCATTGGGAGTTCATCCGTCATCATCGTGTCTGTGAAGGGAACACCCTGCTGCTCATCTTTGGGGGCTTTTGTTATCTGGTGTTGTACGTCTTGGAAATCCTTTTGGAGGCATTCCAGTTGTGCCAGCCATTGCCTGGGAACCTCTTGGGGAGCCATTGGAGGGAGGCCTTGTCTCTTGATTCGTGGGTTCATAGATATAGGGATGTCTCCTTTCGGTAGGCCTCTTTCTACTCCTTTAAGGATGCCTGCTTCCACAGTGGGGCTTGACCGAGCAAGAACCAGCACTGCCATCTGTTCCCGAATTGCTGCTGCGACCACCTGTTGAATTGCACCAAGCAAAGTTGGGGAAAGCTCTCCTTAGGTGGTGTCTAAGGAAGTGTTTCATCTTGGAGGATCTACTAAGGGTCCACCACTCTAGGGGGGTAGTATCAGGGCAGGCAAAATTGGGACGGATCCTCCTCCAATCTAGGCCAGGGAGGCTCTAGCAACGACTTGGGAAGGCTAATTGTTGCTGGGTGTCTCATGTCTTTTTGCATGTTAGTGGGATTGCTGGAGATTTCCATGGTAACTCATGTCTTCCACTCAAGTTCCCACATATGACACCAATTGATGCGTGCGAAGTACAGGTCCAAAGGTCTTGGATCTTGATGATGGACTTAGGTTAATTATGCAAAAGAACTTCGAAAATAGGACCTGCAAAACAACATGTTATCACTCCGATGCTCAAGTTGGTTACGGATTAGGAATAAATAATTGTAGAAATAAATCATAATGAGAAGTTGAGTTAAAGCTAAGAATTTCATGAGCAAAATATGGTTAGAATACGATTTGAGAGTTGCAGCAAAAATAGCAAAGCAATTTCCAGATTCTTTTTTTTCGGTAAATGTAATTTTCATAAATAGAAAAAGATATAGTACAACAATCATGAATCAAGTAGTGTTTCCTCGACAGGCCAAGGGATACGCCACAATCTATAAAGTGCATGTGTACTAACAGAGCTAGCTAAGGTAATGCCAAGTATACGCTGTCTAACATCCTCCACAATTAAGCTAGCTACAATATTCGGGTTCCGCTCAGTATACTCGAATCGCTTAAGATTTCTCTCTCTCCATATATGGTAGATATACGCACCCAGTAATGCGCAATATGCCACATTGACGATATGTTTACCCCTCCACTTTCTTGCAGCCCACTCAACATCTGTCATCCAATCTCTATTAGGCCACGCAAAGCGTACAACTCGTCTAATAGCGTGAAGGCATTGGCGACTGCATCGGCATTGGAAGAATAGGTGTGTGTGTGTCTCTACCTCATCCTCATCACATAATACACATCTACCTAAGTGAGATAACCATGGTTTGTCCGTCGTAGGTAGTTTCTCCAATATAGCAAGCCATAAGATAAACATGTGGTGATGTATCTTTAAAGCGCCCGAAAGTAGTAAAGCCCAACCTACTTTCGGGCCTGGTGGATCAAATAATCGATATAGAGCCTGATCGTAGGGATTCCACCGGCAAATCTCCAAATAATTCGATCATTATCCCCATGAATCGGTGGAAGCGTGTGAGTAATCTCCAAGTGCTCTATGTCGGTAATGAGAGGCCATTGCCACTGACCTCCCTGGATGACAGAGCTAAGTCTGATAGATTCATGAAGACCACGGGTGATCGCAATTTCCAGATTCTTGAAGGTGTCCCCTTTGGGGGATGCTGCTTGTATTTATTGAGAAGGCATCCTCCTTCGTGGAGACTCTACACATTACTAGTATTTCCAAGAAAAAGGGCAGGAAACTTGTGGATAAGGCACGATTTCATCTTATCCTTAGCTTGATCAGCACGTTTTTATTTGGAAGAGGATTCCTTTTATGTGAGGACTCCTACTATGCATGAAGAAACTGGCACAAAGTCTAACTTCATCTTTAAGATAGCAAGGATGTCAGAGAAGGCACCTCTCAAGCCGAAAAATAGCTATTGCATGTAGATGGATCATCCACAATTCAAGGCAGTGGTCCGGGCATAGCCACCACTTCACCCCAAGGAGAAGATCAAGAATTCGCTGTTAAGTTCAAGTTTACGGCCTCCAATAATGAGGTTGAATGCAAAACACTCGTAAAGGGGCTCAAAGTAACGCATGAAGTGGAATCTAGTCACTTAATAGCTTATTCAAATTCGCAGCTAATAGTCAAATAAGTGGAGGGCTCATACTAAGACAAGGAGGAAAATATGATCCAATATCTACAACGGATAGTAGAATTGAAGACGGGATTTGAAACATTTCAAATTGTCCAGATTCCAAAGGAAGAAAACGTCAAAGCTGACTGCCTCTCCAAATTGGCTAGCGCTCTAGAAGATTGTAGGACGAGGCATATTGCTATATAGTTACCCCCCAAGGCAAGAGCTCCAATTAATATTCAAGTTATATCCTACTCGGGAGATTGGAGCCTGTTATGCGATGGCTTGAAGAAGGGCACCTCCCATACAACAAATGGGAGGCCACAAGGTCAGGGCTCAAGCTGCCAGCTTCCTACTACTAGGAGGGGTCCTTTACAAGAAATCTTTTACACATCCTCTCATCCGGTATTTATCCCGACCAGAAGGATTGCATATTCTTAAAGAAATATGCAGTTTTTGCTATGGAGTGTAGGAACCTGGGTTCTTGCTAACAAACCACTGTGGGCGGGATACTTTTTGCCTTCTATGAAATAAGATGCGAGGCAGCTGGTGAGCAAATGTGAGAAAAGCCATAAGAACTCCTCCCTCATACACCAACCTGCGGGGCCCCTCAAAACCATGCTATCGTCATATCCTTTCTCACAATGGGGAATAGATATCATGGGACCTTTCCCCTAGCTCCTGGTCAAAAGAATTTCCTTCTAGTGGCCATTGACAATTTTACCAAGTGGGTGGAAGCCGAGCCACTCGTCGTATCATGGAAACAGAGGTGATGAAGTTCATACGAAAAAATATCATCTATCATTTTGGACTCTCGCGAGAAGTAATCTCAAATAATAATCGGCAGTTCTAAGGTCATAAAATACAAGACTGGTGTAAAGGACTGCGTATCAAATAGAGATTCACATCAACAGCACACTCCCAGGTCAATGGGCAAGTGGAGGTCACCAACCAAATCCTCACTCAAGGAATTAAGAGATGATTAGAACGAGTTGGTAGGTTCTGGACAAAAAAATTAACTAGTGTCCTATGGGCATATTGCACGATCTCCTGTGGATCTACAGAGGAAGTCTCTTCATTATGGTTTATGGAACTGAAGCAATCATTCCAACTGAATTGGGAGTACCCTCCCACAGAATTTTGCATTTCTTTGAATAAAACAATACGGAGTTATTAAAAGAAAATCTGATCTTATTGAAGAGCTGAGAGAAAAAGCTTTCATTTGCATTCAGAGATATAAGAAAACCATGATTGTTGCCCACAACAGGAGATTAAAAAAATACGAAGTTTCCAAGTTTGGACACATTCAAACCAGAGGGAAAATTAGACCCCACTTGGGAAAGACTCGTTAAAGTCACAACCGTAATAGGACGAGGAGCGTATAAGGTAGAAGATCTTGAAGGACGCCCACTATCACGACCCTGGAACATACATAACCTTAAGAAATATTATGCATGAAGAAGGGCATCCCCTTCGCGTTCAAAGCACCTTCGAATAAATCCTCCTGAAGGGCTCCTTCTAAAAATGTCTTCCTGAATGACACCCTCCAATAAAGTCCTCCTGAAAGACTCCCTCTAAAAGTGTCCTCCTAAAAGACATCCTCCAATAAGTCCCTCTGAAGGACTCCCTCTAAAAACGTCCTCCTGGAGGACATCCTTCAATAAGTCCTCTTGAAGGACTCTCTCTAAAAATGTCCTCCTAAAGGACATTCCCCGACAAGCCCCCTTGAAGTGCTCCTGCTAAAAAGTCTACACTTACGGACATGAAAAGTTGTATCATCATTCTCCTGTTGGGGGCACCCACTGGAATGGTATGCTTTATTATATTTTTTGAGGCGAGGCACAAAAACAACATAGGAGTGCCCTTCCAAAACTCATGCAGGCCTCTATCATCGAGGGAGCCTCCTAGACTCCCATCTTAAGCCCTCATATGCCTCTCTCATTTATTTTCACATAAATGCATTTCATTATATATATATATATATATTATGGGCAGTAACCCCCTGTCGAAGTATTCAGATACAGGTAGTGTAAAGAAGTCATCCTCCAAGAAAGCTGGAAGAGGCATCCCTCAAGAAGAGTAAAAGAGGTATCCTCTAAGGTAAGCCTCACTAGTATCTCGCTACCTTTAACAAAGCCTAAGGGTTCCACCATATCAAGCAATACAAGCATCAAGCACAAAATAAAGAACTAAAAGCATCACATTTCAGCCCCTGGCCTAGAACCATGACCGGGGGTAGAGAGAAAACAACATCCAATGAAGCAAGGAAAATAAATTGTCTAATCCCTATTGCAAATAGGGGTAAAAAAGCAGAGCAAGAAAATTAAAATTGTTTCAACCAGCAGGCAGAAAAAACCAGTCACCCTACATCATCATTTTTTCCCCCACAGGCGGGGTCTTCCTTCTCCCTCTTAAGAAGGGCATCAGTAACAGGCACAGCGGTGGCAGGAGGCTCAACATTGGCAGTCAAGGGAGCTTCTTCTTCCTTTGATTCTAAGGTGCCTTCACCTTGGAGATCCCCCGTTATGGAATCAATTGCGGCTTCGTTGGGGGGACTCCTCACCTCTGCCTCGACCGCCCTTAATAAGTTGTCTAAATCTCCTTCTGCAAAAACTTTGCAGAGTCAGCACAGAACAGGGAAAGAAGTACAAATAGAGGACAAAGGAAGAAACTAACTTGAGTTTGGGCGGAGGCTTCCATCCCTGGGGATGGAGGGCTCTACAAAGGGATCAAACGCATTGTATAAGGCAATAGCAAGGTCAAGGAAGGAAGGCTCTTCTCCTGCAGGAGGGTACCATTGAGCCTAAAACTGCTCCTTACTGTAAAGCCATGTTCAAAGTAAAGTTCCGCTATCTTGGCTCCTCCTATTGATATCCCTCAGACTTCTTGAACTCTTTAAGGTGACTTTTCTAATAAGCCTTCACGTAGTTCTTGCCATCCTCCGAATGGAGAAAATCTATTATCGCCTTCTCTACCTCTTTCTTAAAGGTGCTCTCATGGCTGACCACCTCTTTTTGTAGCCTCTTCACGTCCTTCTCCACCTGTTGACAACGTCTTGTAGCTTCCTTCTTCGCCTCCCTCAATTTGGCATTTTCACTCCCTAGGCGTTCCACTTTGTCCTCCAACTTCTGCCTCTGGGCATCATTTGGAGGAATAGGGGGAACCCCTTAAGGCTTGGAAGAGAGCTCTTCATACACAGAGGCCGCCTGCAGAAAACAGGGAGCATAAAAAAAAGTGTGGCGTGAAAGAAAGAGACGTAGCAAGAGAAAGGTGTACCTTGAACAGATAATAAGCTCCCATCCCCTTAAGCTCCTCCTTAGGAAGGAGGGCTAGAAGCTGCTTATCTCCAAGGGATAAAACCCCCTTACTCAGGTTAGCCACTAGGGGATTCCTCCTACTCTCTTGATCCAGTAATTGGCGGCTGTGAAGGCAGGTAGAGGAGGTGCGTGAAGACTAGGAAGGGGTGTCCATTTCTTCCTTGGATGAGGGGGGGCAAGAGGTGACACAAATGAAGAACGTGAAGAGGGAGACCCCATGGAGCCTATATGAGGCCTCTTTGAGGAGGTTCCTACTACTAGACTCAGAGAAAAGAAGGAGGAGAAACGTTTACCTTTCAATTCACTGAAGGCGGGAGCCAACTTTGAAGATCTTGGAGTCTGGGTCCCTCCAGCGTGAACCCCCAACATATGGTCCCTCTTGAGTTTACTAAACATGATGTTTTCTGCAAACAAGCAAAGGAGAAGTTGATATTTCAAGAAGGCATAAGAAAGAAGGGGCAACGACAAACAAAACAAAGGAATACCCAAAAGATCCCCTAAAGGTTCCTTATGAGTGGCCAAGCCAAAGTGCCATAACAGCCTCTCATCAATAAGGGACCGACAGTCATAAAGAGATGCATTCAACTTAGCCAGCAAGGAAGATAAAGCTGATGTTCTTGCCCTACGTGTATAAGGGGTTGGATCTCATGAATCCACTGTCGAGGGAAACACCAAGCATGAGGGGGGAGGACATAAAAATAACTAATTTTTCAGTGCTTGGGAAGATTAGCAGGCAACAAGAAGGACACCCCCTTTTGGGGAACAAAACAAAAAAAAAAAACCTTTTTCAGCCCGCTTAAGGCGATAACATTTAGAAAAGATGTGTGTTGTTACAGGATGACCATTAAAATGAAAAACTATAAAAATCCAGCTATAAATTTGAAGAAGTTGAGGACCCCAATTGGTTTAGAGGAACCTGGAAAAGGCGGGCTACTTCAGAATAAAACATGGGAACAGGGAAGCGCAAACCTAAATGTACTTGTGCAGCAAAGACACATAAGCAGTTGAGGGGAGGATGGAAACGAAGACTCATTATTGAAGGAGTATATACAACGAAAGAAGGGGGGGATACGAAATTCTTGTTATAACTGGTTTATGGAGGAGGTCTTCAGAGTAGAGAACTCCCAGTCTATCGGTGACTGGAGAACCATCTCCTCTTCCTCCTCCCGTTCTTGGAGAGACCTCATCTCGTCTTTCCTAGGAGGAGATCCAGATACCTCGTCCCCCTCAAAGAAAGACCTAGGCATCCTTTCTTCCTCCACATGGAACTTTGGTTCCGTCCCTTCTTCAGTGGAAGAACCCTCACCCTCATTCTCTCCCGCTTCCTCACTAGAGGGATGATCGCTATAAAAGTTTCTCTAAGGAAACACGCGGATTCACTAAAAGAAGACATTCGAAGAAATGATGAACCTTAAGGAGAAAGGAGAAGAATACTTACAAGAAGGCGAAGACTGGAAACCCTTGTGTTAAACAAGAGAACTTTTGAAACAAGAAGAGAGAGGAAGCCAAAGATAATGGCTGAAGGAGTTAATCCCTACGTTCCTCTAGTAACTGCTTGGATAAGGGCAGTTACCATGCGCGTGAGAGGGTGGTTAACAAACTCAACCCTATTAGTTACCCCAAATGACTCATGCCCTTGCCATAATTGCAGTTAGCAAATCAATCTGACAAAATCTAAAGATACACTTTCCTAAAAGAATTGTAAAAGGCGGTAAAAAGCAGCAGGCATCATGATAGTGAAGATGGGTCCCTTGTTCCCACGCTACAAAGGCTCCTACTCTAAGGAGTTAGGGGACATCCTTCCTCCTTAGAGTGGGGGAGGGGGGGATTGAATGATGTATATGGCCCAAAAGCATTTGCCCTATGAAGAGATTAGAGCCCAAGCCAGGCCCGCCAACTCATGTTGAGGACGGCCTGCTAAAAAATTACTAAGCTCAGTACACTAAGATCGGCCCAAGAAGGAAGTCTAGTACAAGGTCTGCCAGACTTCAAATCTACCTTCCAAGCTCAGTCCAGGAGAAGGGAGGCGCCCCAAGAAGTTGGACTCCTTGTAGAGTAGGAGCCCTCATGTAAAAAAAGACCTCCTCCAACCAAAGACGTTGTGATCAAGCCTAAGATAAGATGGAACCTTGTCTTTCAACAAGTTTCTCGCTGCTTTTTACGAAAATGCTGGTAATAGGTAAAGTCCCCACATAGGGGGACTCCCTCTCTATAAATACAGGCAACATCCCCTAACGTACAGACCTTCAAAAATCTAGAAACTATCTTGTTATTTTGCTGCAACTTTTAACTTGAATTCTAACCACATTTTACTCATGGAGAATTCCTATCCTTTTCTCAATTTCTCATTGTGATTTATTTCTACATTTATTTATTCCTAAATCCAGAACTAACTTGAGCGTCAGAGCGCTAACGTGTTATTTTGCAGGTTCTATAAGTTTTTGTTCAATCAGCCCAAATCAATCACCAAAAACAAAGAACATCGAACCGTACTAAAACCACAAGCATCATGTTGTTTCTTTTAAATTAAGCAATATATTATTATTATGTTCACAAGAGTTTAAAGTTTTCGTTATTCACATTAGATAATTATAACATATCAGCATGAAAAATATAAAAAAGTTATTTTTTTCGTCTTAAAAAAGAATTAATTTGATAATTTTACAAAGTAGGACTAAAGTGATAAAATCAAACTTATTGATTATTTTAGCATCCAAAGAGTCAAAATCTAGCCACAATTTCATCCAAACATGGTCAAAAAGACCAAATTGAGATAAAAACTAAAATTTTAAAATGTTAAAATTAAGAAATAAATTTAAGGGATTAAAATAAATCTAAACAAAAATTTAAAAAAACTAAATCTAGAATTTACCCAATAAAATAAGTTTGGGTGATTTGGGAACTAATGAAATTGGTCTTTTGGGTGGAAAATAGGTTCATATTCTTTGGGATATATTCATTCCCTTTATCTAAAATATATTAAAAAAAGGTCTTTTTTTTTCATAATAGCAATTCTTTTTTAGAAATATAATATATTATTTATATATATTTTTTATTATTCATAATATATTTTTAAATATAAAATATTATTTATTATATACCAATCGTGGCGACTAGTATACGATAAAGATATATTGTTTTACTTTCTTCACCTAAAGTTGCTATTTAGCGACACAAAGTCGCTACAAGCTTTGGACGCAAAAGAATCGCATATTACACGTCAGTTGTTCAGCTGGTGCCCACGACTACATGTTAAAGCTTAGAACCCTTCCCTGGTAGGATTTCTCTTAATTCTCAGAAGAAAGGATCATGAAAAGAATACACGGGTATACGGAAACCTTCTGAGATTCAGTGCAGTTGAAGGGCGATGAGTGGGAACGAGTTTCGGTTCTTCTTGTCATGCGACATTAATCTTCCTGTCACATTCAAAATCGAGAGGTTGGACGGGAAATTGTCTCCTCCTAAGCCTCCTGATTCAGGTATTATACTGATTTTCTGTACGTTTTACTGCGTTGTAATAATGGGTCGCTTTTGTTTTCCTTGATAATTGGAATTTAAGTATTTGAAATTTTTACTTCTGGAAAAAGAGACGGTGTTTTTATGGAGTGTTGATTGCCTTACTGAGTATTGAACTGCAGATTGGTACAGGTTTTCTTTTCTGGAGACTATGGGATTTTAGTATCCCTAGTTTTTTTATGAAATTTTTGCTGACTTTTAGTGTGCTTGCTGATTGATGGTATGATTATTGTACTTTTGGATTGGATTTTCCAGCTGATGGTGATGGTATAATAGAGGATAGGAAACCGGAGTTGTACGTTGAGTGCTCGTTGTTTATTGATGGCGCACCTTTTGGGCTCCCCATGAGAACAAGGTTTAGATTTATAATAATTTTGTTGTTTTAATGTGTAAAAGTCATTCCCCGGATAGTTTTGGATGATTTTGTGTGGAGATGGTGTAATATTGTAGGTTGGAATCCGTAGGTCCATCATATTGTTGGAATGAACTTATTACCCTGAGCACCAAGTATCGTGATTTGACAGCAAATTCGCAACTTGCTCTTACTGTAAGTGGTCACAACTTGCTTCTTTGGCTTAAAATGTTTTGCTGTTCAATTCTCCAGAGAATGTTAGTAGGTCTTCTGTGTGTAGGTTTATGATGTTTCATGTGGGAAAAATGAGGAAGTGGTTGGTGGTGCGACCATTCGTCTGTTTAACATGAAAAAACAGCTCAAGACTGGAAAGCACAAGCTTAGGCTTTGGGCAGGCAAAGAAGCAGATGGTTCTATAAACACTACTACTCCTGGAAGGGTATTACTCTTTCCAATTAATTGGTACTTTGTCCATTCAGAATTTTGTTGATTTATGGTATCGCTTTGTCTGATTAATTGCTATTTGTTGGGTTATGAAGGTCCCTAGAGAGGAGAGAGGAGAATTAGAGCGTTTAGAAAAGCTTGTGAATAAGTATGAGAGAGGACAAATTCAAAGAGTTGATTGGTTGGACCGGCTTGCATTCAAAGCCATGGAGAAAATTAAGGAACGTGAAAGCATTAAAAATGGGAGTTCCCATTTGTATGTTGTTGTTGACTTCTGCAGCTTTGAGCATCGTGTGGTTTTCCAGGTAATTCTGGGTGCCTGTAGTCTTTGTTCATCTCTCTAGCGATCTATGAATCACCTGGATACCATGGTTAATTCGTGCTGCTTTCAACAATTAAATTTTATATGGTCTATCTATCTGTCCAATCTGGAGCTTGCTTTAATGGGTTGAATCAATAACCACAGACCAAACTATAATAGTTATTAAACATTCTAATTAATTATCTGGTGTATAACCTGCCGTAAAGAAGAAATAAAATATAAAATTATTGCCTCACTGATTAAATACTGTATTAGGAGTATGCTAACAGTAGCATGTTAATATTTCTTGTGGGTTTTCCTTTGTGTGCTACATTTCTTATTCATTTTTGTACTCTGTTCAGTAAAATTTTCCTGCTTCGAATTTTGGCTACAAATTGGGGATGCAAAAAAATTGTGTTAAGAAAGACATCACACCACATAGCTTGATTTTCAGTTTCTTGAATGTCATTTGATGTGTAGGAGTCCGGGGCAAATTTCTTAATTCCATCTCCAATAGCTTCAACAAATGAACTGGTTACAGTGTGGGACCCTGAAGTGGGAAAAACTAACCCCTCGGAGCACAAGCAACTAAAGCTGGCGAGAAGTTTAAATCGTGGCATCATTGACAGAGATCTTAAACCCAGCTCTGTGGAAAGGAAGTAAGCTTTGTCAGCCTTTATTCCTAGTTCTTCCTTCTCTGTTTTCCATTTATGTTTTCATTTTACTCAATCCGAAGACTTGCTTAGTTCTATTAATTACAAATCTACAGATTTATTGGAGTTGAATCAAAGAATTTTTTCAAGCTTGGAATGTATTATCCATTATTATCAATATATGCTGTCTTGGTACACTGCAATATACATCCGATTTTTTCCTTAATATATCTGAAACCTTACATGTTACTCTTCATAGTATGTCAGAGCTTCAAGAAAGTTAAGTATGACCTCATTAGAGCATACGATGTGCGGACTTGTACTTAATTATGCTGTTGAGTATTCTCATTTTTCTGCTACTCAGATAGTCTATCTCATATCCAATAGGTCTATTCAAAGAATATTAAGATATCCTCCAACAAGGACTTTGACTGGAGAGGAGAAGCAGTTGCTCTGGAAATTTCGTTTTTCATTGATGTCAGAGAAAAGGGCTCTGACAAAATTCTTGCGCTGTGTGGAATGGAGTGATGTTCAGGTAAAAGTTTTGGGAACTATCGGATGTAATTCATCTTAATCACAGTCATTATGTGTCAAGCATTTTATGTTTTGTTCTCAAGTATTAATATAATGGTAAAGTTGTAATCCATGTTATAGCTTTTCATTATGTCGCTATGCTCATAGCCAGATATTCCAACTCTGGTTCTGGGGTGAAAAAAATTGCCTCTACTGTAAATACTCCAAAGCAAGTATTAGAAAGTGTCATCTATATTATTTAATTACTGAGTGTTGGAGGGAATGAGCCAGGAAAAGAAACTCAATTCACCAATCTTCCATTGAATTTTCTCAGTTTAGGTTGGTTAGTAGGTTTCCCGTCTTTGCCTTCAGTTATCTTACCTTTCACATTAACAAGTTGATATTCTTCTCTACAGGAAGCAAAGCAGGCATTAGAACTGATGGGCAAGTGGGAGACAATTGATGTTTGTGATGCCCTGGAACTTCTATCCCCAGTTTTTGAGAGTGAAGAGGTAAATTTTCTAAACTTGGTTGCTCTTTTGTGCTGCCCTCGTGCATCAATTTGACTTTTCTTTTTGATTATTGCTCAGTAATATATAGCTTGATAATCTGACGCCATCGGAGATGCATAGTTCACAAACTAATTTATTTTAAGCAGGGAAAGATGTATATTCTTTATTTATCACATTACAAGTTAGAATCACTTATTGTTGATTTTATGGATCATAATCTTGTTGCACAATCTTTGAGATGTATTTGGTGGATTTGATTTTCGGCGGTGCTAACTTTTTTTTGTGCTGTGAATTGAGTTACATTCTGACAACATATAATGAAAAAAACATCTGAAGCTGCTTATAATGAGAAATATACTCCATCTACTTGTTTTTATTTCCTGATGCATTCAAGGCTTCAAGTGAGTATGTGTCATCTTTTGGATTTGAAATATCATTATTGTTGTAAGCTACTAGCTTTACTAAATCTTAACCTCATCATTAGGTCCGTGCCTACGCTGTGAGTGTCCTTGAAAGAGCTGATGATGAAGAGCTGCAGTGCTACCTACTTCAGTTGGTTCAAGCTCTTCGCTTTGAACGTTCCGACAAGTCACGCCTTAGCCATTTCCTTGTACAACGGTGTAAGCTTGGTGCAACAATGAATCTAATTTTCTGATAAGATATGAGAATTTTCTTGCTCATATAGGTTTATTTGAATCCTTTTTGCATGTGGCAGCATTGGGGAATATTGACTTGGCTAGCTTTCTCCGATGGTATGTGGCTGTGGAACTTCAGGATCCTGTATATGCAAGACGTTTTTATAGCACCTATGAGCTCTTGGAAGAAAGTATGCTAAAGGTGTGGGATTGCTTTCTTCCTTTGTTTCAGTTCCCCCTCTCGTCTCTCTTTTTTTGTGTCTGTTTTCCTGGCCCGTTATTTTGGTAGGCTCCTTATTGTGTGCTATTTATGCTAATTTATTCATAGATTTGAACCTGTAGATGGTGCATCGGATGATCAAGCTTTTCAATAAAATGATTAGCATAATGATGCTTGACTATTCTGTGATAAACGGTAGAAATTTATTAGTTAAACTGAATGCTCTGCTTCTGTGCCATGCCATCTGTTCTTTGATGAATATAATCATAGTTTCCTTTGGTCTCCTTGGAATTTCCTCAAATGATCAAGAGGAGGATTTATATGCGTCCTTCTAACTTGATATTTATTTTTCATGGACTTGCCAAGTTTGGAAGAAGCCATATTTTCATACTGAAGGTTCTGTTTTATGATTATAAGAGAAAGCTGCTAGTAGTTCAGATAATAATTGAGTTTAATGGAATCTTTTGTCTCCTTTCTTTGTTATTATGAATATATGGTGACTGTTATACATCATATCAGCTGGGCCCATCTGCGAATGGTGATGAAGACGGTTTTAAGCTTTGGCAGAGTTTGGTTCGTCAGACGGAATTGACTGCCCAGTTGTGTTCTATAATGAGAGACGTGAGAAATGTAAGAGGCGGAACTCAGAAGAAGATCGAAAAGCTTAGGCAACTTCTCTCCGGGCTTCTTAGTGAGCTTACCTACTTCGACGAGGTACTTGCAAAATGTCAATTTCTTGTTTCTTGATCATGCTTCTAGCACCCCTGTTGTGGCTAATGTGACATGTGGGCTGTGCATTTGATCAGTTCAAGACACAATTAGATCCTATCTTCATCTTCAGTTTGTATACAGAAGTTGGTCTAACTGATATTTGTATGAGATTGAAAGAAGTTAATCTCCTTTTCCAGCCGATACGATCACCTCTGGCACCAAGGGTCCTTATATCAGGGATCATTCCATCAGAATCATCAATCTTTAAAAGTGCGTTGCACCCTTTGCGGCTGGCTTTTCGAACATCAACTGGGGGAACCTGCAAAATCATATTTAAGAAGGGCGATGATCTTAGGCAAGACCAATTGGTACAACTCATGCATTTGCTGCTTTATTGATGTACAAAGTTTGATATCAATTGTGTAAGCTAACAAATAAAAGATCAGGTTATTCAAATGGTATCACTCATGGATCGATTGCTCAAGTTGGAGAATCTTGACCTGCATTTAACTCCTTACCGTGTATTAGCAACAGGGCATGATGAAGGCATGATGGAATTTATTCCATCCAAATCTTTAGCGCAGGTAATTTATCCTAAAAATGATTTTAGGGTCATAATAGACATGTTAGAGTTTATATGAGCCATTGCGATTTATGTTGTTTGGAGGTGGTTAATATGGTGCCTTTAAGCAGAATTTTGTCATAATTAGAATGAGAGCAAGAAATAAATCGAAGAGAAAATTGATGTACTTTACGTAATTGCAGTTGCAAGACCTTATAACATTATACTTCATATGTCCAACTGATCCTGTTGTACTTTTCAGATTTTATCAGAACATCGAAGTATTACAAGCTACCTGCAGAAATTTCACCCAGATGATGATGGGCCTTTTGGAATAACTGCGACCTGTCTGGAAACGTTCATAAAGAGTTGTGCTGGCTATTCAGTTATCACATATATACTGGGAATTGGTGACAGGTATGCCAAACTGTAAAGTAAACATGCATGATGAGCAGTATCACGAATTTTTCCTCGAGTTGTCTCAATTTCTTTAATTCTTCAAGTGTTTCATTAATAGCATTCACAGTCATCTTTAAGTTACTATATTTTTGGGTTGATAAATACTGATATTGCACTATGAATTCTGTATACCTTTTAATCCTGTCATTCCGGGAGCTTGATTTTGATAACATCTATGAATGAACCTCTTTGGTTATGAATCTTGGTTCACAGGCACCTTGACAATCTGCTGCTGCAAGATGATGGCCGGCTTTTTCATGTTGATTTCGGTTTTATACTTGGCCGAGATCCAAAGCCCTTCCCACCACCTATGAAACTCTGTAAAGAAATGGTTGAAGCTATGGGTGGAGCAGAAAGGTTTCTGACTAAATCCAAAACAACTACTTATAGGCAATTTTTTCTCATCATTTATGTTTCTGCATAGTGATGTGCTCATTTGAGAAACGTCAATATGAGCCACAGTGTTTTGTGGAAGAACAAATGAAACAGCAGTTAAATACATTCATTGGAATTAAATACATCTTCTGCAACTCATAAACACAATGTTCTCACATTCATCCCCGTTTTCACTTGCAGTCAATACTACACCAGGTTCAAATCCTATTGCTGTGAAGCATACAACATTCTAAGGAAGTCGAGCAATCTAATACTAAATCTTTTCCACTTGATGGCGGGTTCCAACATTCCCGATATTGCTTCTGACCCTGAAAAAGGCATTCTTAAGGTGAAATTTCACTACATTATTTTCTTTCCTTCCTAAATGAATCATTCTTTTCCCTCTTACGACATGGTTTTCGCTCTTTATGTAGCTTCAAGAAAAGTTCCGTCTGGACTTAGACGATGAGGAGTCTATACATTTCTTCCAGGATCTCATCAATGAAAGTGTCAGCGCATTGTTCCCACAAATGGTGGAAACCATCCACCGCTGGGCTCAGTATTGGCGGTAATCTGAGATCAAAGGCACGCTTAGCTTCAGGTCAGCAGATCATATACTTTCCCTCAATTTGTATCATAAATTGTTATGAATCTCCAGATAATTATCATTCTGAGATTTGGTTATCATGCCATCTTGAAAAGTCTCGATTTGCAAAATCACATGCCATTAAACTTGCAAGGCAATAATGTAGGAGTCGACTTGTGAAAATATTTGAAAGTTGTCATTCATAGAATGGAAACAGCAGTTGCTTTTGAGAACACGCTTTACTACTACATTCTTGAGGCGAATGGAATTTCCAAGCAATTCACTTATCGTGATCGGGGGATTATAGTTTCTGTATTCAAATTTTCAGCAAGATCGTGTTCTTGAAGTTCAGCTATATTTCAAAACCAAGAATGCATTATACTTAGTTTTGTACTTGGAATCCCTCAATCACAGATATACTCTCCATTTCTTGATTCTGTCGAGCCTTTGATCCTCGTGTCTTAGACAAGAAGAATGAAGAACACGATGTATCTATTCTGTGTCTATATTTATCAATCTTGAATCTCTTTTTTTGGGTTCCTCAGTCCCATGATTTTCCTCTTACTGTATTTTGTGCTGTGTTGTGTTTGTTCTCCACAGTTGACAGACACATGGAAGTGCTAATGCAGAGGAAACATGTGGTATAGATATATCAAACATTTGTATATAAATTGCATCTCAACTCCCAGACTCAAATTATTTAAAGTTGTATATAAATCGCTCTTTCTTTTTTTTTAATGGTTCTATTTCCAGAATTGTGAGATGCTTATTTTATTTCCCTGAATAGATTATTTGAAAGTTCTGATCTCCAGGTTTTAAGTTTAAATATTTCATGCTTTGTAAATGAGGGAACTTTTAACGTTGTTTCTTTACCTTTTATAGCCTCAAATGACCTCGTAAGGGGTGAGGTTTGCACTCCGGTGTGAAAAGACAATTGTACCCTTGGAGTTGAACCAAAATGCAATTTATAGGGTGTTTGCCAGAGCTTCTTTGGAAGATGTTATACGCTCATCATCAACCTTGTATGATGTTTTCAGAGCTGATAAGATGTTTGATTTTATTTTGAAAATGAGTTTTTCAAGTGTTTGTATAAGATTCAGACGATGGAATTCATCTCATAATTTTGTAATTAATTTTAAGGAGTTTGTTAAAATTTTAAAAAGTATTTTAAGAATTTATTATTAGAGTTTATAAGCTTCTAATAATATTTCAATTTTTAAATTTATAAGTATTTTTAATTTGATTGTGAATTTTGAGGTTAGACTTTGCAAATTAGATGAATGGCATTATGTAACAACTCATGGACTAAAACACGAGACACGCACGTGCGCAGCCCGGAATCAATCTCTTTGCATTCCTCTCCGATGGATCCCTCCAGCCAGATGTGATAGACCAAGGAAGCCAATAATTGAGAAGGAGACTAGGGATTCTGTAGAATGCTGCAACCACAACTTCAACAATTCCCCAATTCCTTCCCTCTATTCAACCCCACTTACCATCTGCATTTGGAGTCTAGACAACAGTTTTTGCTGGTTAAAATTACTCAATTTGGGTGCTCGTAAACGTTGTAAAAGAGTATTGAGACCTCCCTCAATAATTTTTCTAAATCCCATAAGGTTGTTTCCATTTTTACTAATTTGGCAGGTCCGAGGAGCAAGTCCATTATCAATCGAATATGTCATATAACAATTAGGTAGACATATCATACAGGTTGCTAACATATTAGGACATGTCACTTTAAAATATCTCCAGCGAACTTTTAGTCATTTGGTGGCAACCTTACTGATAACCAGCAAGTAACAGAATTCTAAAATTCTCAGACAGATTGGGCAAAACTCAGTCAAAAGGTCATAATTCTTTCAAGATAAGTCCAAATTCTAAAAAAAAAATTATGTTAATTAGCAAACTCATGTAGGTATCCAATGGCATCGGATTCATTCTAACTACTTCATCCTCAAACTCACACTTGAGCTAAAGGTATGAAAAATGGTTAGCTCAAGCAACAAGTTCTGCAATCCCACCTCCAGAACAGGTACTAGGGGGTCTCAATAACCCTATTCCCGTTCTATGTCCAACATCTTTGCCTACTTCCTCCAACTAGTTTCTATGAGCAGCTCCATCTGTTCATTGTTGAGACCTTCAACTTAGTCCTCCTAGGCCCTTTTTCCAGTAAAGCAGGACAATGCTCTCAGCAGGTAAAAGGCGGAGCACCAGGTGATCAAGTAACCAAGGAGCATATTTCTGTTGTTCTCCAGCAAGACAGTCATGTACCTGCTGAGCTCGCCAGCAAGGAGACAATCGCCCAGGAGCCTCCCGAAAGCTAGCACTTTCTCATGGAAAGAATGATGGAATTTCGTCAGGAGGTAAGGAAAAAGCCCCGCTTTTGGAGCATGATACTAATAGGTGCTCTAACTAAGACAGGAGATAGAACAGCTTATCCAGTCCAGCTACCTAAAAGATTACGTTTACAAATATTAGCGATGCAAGCGAAAGATTAGTGCTCCCGCCACCAACACTCCAGTAGGAGTTGGGAGTGGGTTGATGACTCATTTAGGACAGAATGTAGAAAAGACAGAACTCCTTCTGAGGGCAAAGTCCGAAAAGTATCTTTGCTAAAGGGGTAATTCACATGATAGCAAGAGGACCTACTGATAGGGACTCCAGGAGCTAGATGTGCACATGTTCGCACTGTTACAACAGTCATGGAGATTGACCACAAAGCACTAGCAGGGGATCCCATGATCCACTTTGAACCTGCTGATACACAGGGTATTCACTCACCTCATAATGATGAACTTGTCATTTCTGCAACTCTTGCTAATTATATTGTTCAGCGTATATTTGTGGATTTTGGCAGCTTAACTGATATACTATTTTAAAAGGTCTACTAGTAGATGGAGTTCAGCAATACCGCGCTGGAACCCGGTAAATACCCTACTCTATGGTTTTGAAGGGGAAGTGATCTATCCCCTAGAGCAACTCTTGCTCCCCCTGTCACGAGGGATAGAGCCCAATTGGAAAACAAGAATGATCTATTTCGTCATAGTAGACAGGCCCTCTACATACAATGTCATTTTAGGGCAACCCGCTCTACATGCCTCTCAAGCTGTGATGTTTACTTACCACTTGAAACTAAAGTTCCCCACTGAAGTAGGAGTGGGAGAAGTGATAGGTAACCGATACACAATCGAAAATGCTATACTAAGCCCATGAAGGGAGGACGCAAGAAAGGCATGGAGGTAGATCCAACTCAGCCCAGTAAATAGAATGGAAAACAATTTGTACAATATGATTAGCAAGGAAACGAGTGTCCTCTGCTCAGTTACAATACAATTAAGATTTGATTGAATATCCGACTGGCAGAGCCCAACAAGATCACTAGGATCGGCTCCCAATTGATGATTGAATTAGCATAAGCACAACAACCTTTTCAGACTCCCATTGGTGACGCACCAAGTGGAGGGTACCTATAATACCTAGAAGGGAAGAATGAAGGAATACCTTTATGAAATAAATGCGTTTTGGAATAGGTTGAAGAGCTTTCAGTTTCCCCAAATCTCCCGAACGGAGAACAACAAAGCAAATTACCCTGCTCGACTAGCTAGTTATCTAGTTGACTGTAGTACTCACACTATTACTATAAGAATTCTCACTAAACTTACTAATGCTACTAATGCAAGCATTTTTGTAAATCAGTGCAGGTGGAGGAAACCCCTCCTTGACTACCTCCAGGAAGAAACCCTTCCTACTAATGGGTATGTAGGACCATTCTTAATTGCACAAAAGGACAAAGAAAATCTTGGTGGTAGAGTTGGATTACTTCAACAAGTGGGAGAAAGCTCTCCAATTCATGGAAAACCTACGATCTCATAAAAATACAGGGTCATAATTTTACTTTGTTGGGTTCGAGCCCTAATAACCCTCCATTAACTGGCACACACTTACTCTCTCATTAGTTGCGAAGCCCTAATAAGCCACCCTTACCTAGCACATACTTTCTCTATTATTGGTTGTGAACGCAGGTAAGCTAACCCTATGGTGCACACTTACTCTGTAAGCTACCATAAGCTAGCGTGCAACTGTTATCTTGTTAGCTTAATAGCCCGACATGCCTTTACTTCCTCATTAGCCTAAGTTCTCTCATAAGCCCTAGTACTAACTACACCCTACTTTGCATAACTATTACTCATATTTGTCATTTATTAGCCAGTTCTAACCCTCGTTATTCTAAATAAGTGGCCCATAGCAGGCTACTGCTTACAATGTTTATCAGTAGGTTACGACCTACCTTACTGGATATTCAGGTCTACTCCAGGTGATACTACGCATTATTCTATTAGCAGGTTTTGACCTGCCCTTAGTAGGCTACATCTTGCATTGCCCATCAGCAAAACTTAACTAGGTCTAAAATAAGTAGCTCGCAAAGGGCCATATCGCGCTGTACTGGTTGGCATGTTTCACCTTACTCTACTAATTAGGAGGCTCATCATGACTTGCTTTGCTCAACAACCATGAAACATCTCTAGAGCACTTTTCACTCAGCAAGCCAGAGTTTGGTCTACTGCATAATACGGTCCCCATTATGTCACGTATTACACTGCTAATCAACAAACCTTATCCTGCTCCACTGATTAATCATCTTACAGCCAGAGATACTTCTCGTTACTACATTAGCAAGTCTTAACTTGCCCCATTGGGTATTCGGTCTATGAGCTGGCCACATCTTGCACTGCTTATCAACATGTCTTAACCTTATCTACAAAGTAATTAGCCTACAGTAGGTCGCGTCTGCTTACAGCCAACCTTCACACTCCGAAACTTGGTCTATCTCTTATGGCATTACTTATCAACAGGTCCCCCCCCTGCTCCACTAAAAAAATCAACCCACAGTAGGTCGCATAATGCACTGCTCCATCAATAAGTCATCTCCTGTTGCATCGAGTAACTAGGCCCTAACAGGTTGCATCTCACACTGCTCATTATCTGGTCACATCCTGCTCTGCTGAACAATCAACTTGCATTAAGATCTCAACCTTCCCTTAATATTGGCTGCATTAAATAGGGTTTTTAGCCTTCACTATATTAATAGCTAGGCGTTTCTTTACTTCCTTGCAGAAATAACCTGCTCATAGTGTTTCATTTCTTATTCATAATTTGCTCTAATGAACAAGTAGACCACAGTACGTCGTATTATTCTCTTCTCATCCGCAGGATGGCCATGTCAGAATAAGTAGCCCAGAACAGCCCATGCTTTACCCAGCCCATTAGCAAGTTCGCCGACCCATAGAAACCGCACCCTGGTTCCCTTAATAAGCAAGTTACGCCCTGCCCTATTGAGTAAATGGTTTTCAGCAGGTCGTATCTTCTATTGCTTAACAATAAACTAGCTAACTCAAAATAATCAGCATCCGGAAGATGTCGTATACTTGTTAGGTACCCACTCCCTATAAAGTAACCTCCATAGGCTCGATATTATCTCTTTCTTAGGCAAAACAACCTAGTGATACATAATGAGTCCCATAACATTTTGCAGGGAATAGTATTTGTTCCATAAATGACAGGTCATACCTAAGCACAGCTAGCCTTTAACAGGTCACATCACAAAAGAAATGGCCCTATTATATCAGTAGGATGCTTCACCTTTTAGCATACTTACATATGTGGTTAAATCAGCCATAATAATGCTTATATCCTAGCCATACTTATTAAATAGAACTGACTCACTAAAAAATGCAATAATTTACACATAACGCAATTATTAGAGAATATGCATACTTGCCTTGCTTTATCAGCAAACCGGTATCATCTTTTTGGGAGGATTTCCTAATTGGACTTGGAAAGAGCATTGGTTTCTTCTCACAATAGGTTTTATCTATCTCCTGGGAATAAGACCAACATTAGTTAGCCTCCTTATTATTACTTAACTTGTTCCACTAGATAAACAACTCCCAATTAGTCGTGCTTTACTTTGCAGCAGGAAGACAAATGTTGAATGATCATTACTCAACTGGTTTTAACCTTCACTACCAACATATATCCACTTATTGTTTTACCTATAGGAATAGAAGACCTTTGAAGGGTCCCCCTCGCATTTATTCTCCAGTAGGACAGTCTATGCCCTTTTCAATGACTTGTAAGGGATAGTATTTTATTGTAGGATTTGACTTGCTTTAGTCTAGCAGGCCTTTAACAGGCCCTAGCACCACAAGAATAATCTGGCTCTATCGGCAAGATTTTTCACCTTTTAGTTTATGGCTAAACCAACTTTACTGATACTTTTTTACCTAGAGAGGATTTATTTCCTTCTCAATAGCAAGGAACCAACTAATTTGCAGCACGAATACATTAGCCTTGCTCTATTAGAAGGGCATAATTTTTATCTCCTACACAAATTTACTATTGCAAATCTGACAGTAGGATCAATAAGATTCGAATCACTTAGTCCTTGTCTTTAAACTTTCCTGGCAAGAAAATTCGAAAATAGGGCCTGGTCACAAAGGAGGGGTTGGTTTCCCTTAAAGAGAAAACCTGTAAAGAAGTCTTATCAAAGTCGAACTTTGGCACTCTCTCCCACACTAGATATCACCAACCAGTCAAAGGGCACATAGCTAGCTATTGACAGATCTATCTTATTCTAAGACCACTTACTTTTGAGATTTGTATAGGTTCCCCTGAATCTACATACGTGGGAAAGGCAATTATGCCTAGCACAACTAGTTACGCTTATGTGGCCCAACAGGGATTTCTTGCAAAAGTAGAGCAAGACAATTAAGCAGTTCAGCAGGACTTTACCTATTGAACCGACACAATCAGAAAAATGCTTTAGGAGGATCTTCCGCATAGTCGGAGTACTTTTTCCACTCCGACAATCCAACATAAGTCTTGCACTACTGGACTTGGAAGAGTGATGATAGCTCCCTCAATCATTTTTCTAAAGCCTATAAAGTTGTTTTCGATCTTTACTAATGTGGTAGGCCGAAGGAGCTAGCCCATTATCAACCGGACACATCATCAAACAACTAGATGGATATGTCATACAAGTTGCCAACACATTGGGACACGTCACTCTAAAATATCTCCAGCAAACTTTTAGTCATCCGGCAACAACCTTGATTATAACCAACAAGTAACAAGATCTCGAAAAACTCAGACAGATTGGGCAAGATTCAATAAAATGGCCATAACTCCTTTAAGATAACTCCAAATCCTTGGATTCTTTTTCTGTTATTTAGCTAACTCATGTAGCTATCTAATAGCACCAAATCCACCTTAACTACTCTGCGAATTCTATTGGACGTAGACCTATAAATAGAAATCACATCTAGTTATTTGGTAACATCTATCCTCATACCCACACACAAAAACTCTCTCTCAGTTTTGAAGCTACTTTAAGCTCTCGTTTTGCGCTCTATATGAATATATATCATCTTAACACCATTTTCAATCATTATTCTCATTTTGATCAAGTTTTTCATTTATTTTATTCAGTAAATCGTTACTGTTTTAAACATCAAAATGCTAACCTTTGTTTTGTTGTAGGTTAGTCCTCTGTTAATCCTAGAATTTCTTTGAAAATTCTTCGATCCTTGTGGTGCCATTGAAATTTAGTACACATCAAGTACCATTTAATTCTTTTTGCATATACACAATACATTTATTTTTTTTTATCATAATTATATTTAAATAATAGATAAATAAATGAAGCTGGGTCTAAGTTTGCCTAAGACTGAACTATAAGAACTAATTTCAAATTCATGTCAAAGTCAGGGACCAATGTAGCACCCTTTCGCTATAAGGGCTATATCTACCTTAAACGTCATACTTATAGTAATCCTTGTGTTCATATATATACATTTGCACATAATCATCTAATCAATTTGCATACGTAATCCCAACACGTCATAATAGGTATTATCAACCCACAACATTATATATATACATATCAAACACCACAAGTAATCTCCATGCTTACGTTCCCTCTATACAACAAAATATGATTTGTACTCTAACTGACAAAGAGGAGAAAACAGCATACTGGCCCGACCTGCCTGAGTATAGCGCGTAGACCTAATCTTCAACAGTCAGACACCTCAAAGTCTACTCCTGAAAAAAAATATCAACAGAGGGATGAGTCTGCTACTCAGTAAGCAAATAACCAGCCTTATCTATATATGTATATCAAACACAGCCAAGATAGGATAAGTAAGCAACATGCATGGAATACAGTCAATTTAATTCCAACATAATAGACTTCATCGCACCACATAGCTAATTCGCAATAAAACAACCAGTTAAACTCTTTTATCTCTAGTTTGCTTACCAGAAGGTGATATCGTGTTTTTCCCATCAACTCAATTTCACTGTTATATAAATTTAAGGGAATCCCCTTGACAGTCGGCTCATCAATCTCGTTTTGCATCATAGCTCTTTCATTTCGCACATAGCTCTTTTCATTTCACATCTTTTTCATATCGCAGCATCGCTCTTTTCATATCATTTTTTTTTTCATATTGCAGCATCGCTCTTTTCATTTCACATCTTTTTCATATCGCATCATCGCTCTTTTCATATCATTTCGCCTTATAGGTTTTTCAACACATCAAGGGGTATTCACACCACAATTATATTTAATTTCCACCACTCCTCATTTCCACATATCACCATTCTTGTAAGCATCTAATAACGTAAAACAATATATCAACATATTCTCATTTTCAGACATCCACAACACATCAACACAATAAACATAATATTTCAACGTATTTTCTCATTCCACGCACACAATATTGTCAGTCAAATCAAATCATTCATCACTCATATATTTTCAAATAAATCAATATCAGCATGAGCCACAAAGTCATATAATAGTAATACCACAAATAAAGAGGACATATACAGATAATACTAATTATTTACTTACCTCAACCTTACAACGTTTCTTTCTACTCAACCGCTAATTGTCAGTCCTTTCATCTCACCGCCCGTATCCTATAATGAGTTATATCAAATACAATTAATATATCGAGAATATCGTAGTTTCTTTTAAATATAATGTTAAATAATTCTTTAATATTCCATTTCTATCGAAATATAAATTTTCGTTCTAGTTCTTCTCAATAACTAGACACTATAAGCTTCATAAAAATATTTATAATTTATCAAGTGATTCATAAGAATTTATTTAAGGAAACTCCTTATATATTATATAACTACCATTTTTAATAACATCCTTAAATTTAATTATCATTAAACCTCATTCTTCCTCTGTAACAATATATTATTTCTTAAGTATAGTTTTCGGAATATTCCTACAGATTTCTTATCAATTTCTCGCTATTATATAATTTAATTAAATAACAATACGTAGAATTGCGTATTTGGTTAACAATTTCGATGGAATTGTATAAATTAGCTATAGTAATATTCAAATCTAATAAATTTAACAATCTAATCGACCAACGATATCATTTTTATATCCAATTTGATATTTAATTCGACGCTGTTTTAAATAGCCAAATTCGTAAAATACTCCAATTAAATAGTACATCACTTAGTATAAACAACATTTAATAAACGAACTAATTAAATAATATAATTATATAAATTAATAAAAAATAAAATTATAATTCGTACCTCTGTTTTTTTTTTCTTTTCCCGCAAGATCAAATCTCACTTCTTATGTGTGTGTGTTATGCATGTGTGTATGTTTATGTTTGTGTGTGTATTATGTATGTGTGTGAGTAAAGAGAGGAGAGTGAGGCGGTGGGGGATGGCCCACCTCTCACTCTCAATCCTCTCTCTCTTTTCATATGTATATATATATATTATTTATTAATATATATATACTAATAATAATATTATTACTATTTATTTAATTAAATTTTTTTTAGAATACTAATTGCGTTCCTTCTAAATTTCTTTAATTAATATAAATTGTCCCAAAATATTATAACGAATTCCAATTTAATCCATTCAAATTTTATTATATTCTAATTATATTCATAATTTATTGATTAATTAACTAAATTTCACAAAAATTTATCAATTAATCCTACAATTATATATTATAATATTTGAGACAGTCACAACTAATATTGTAATTCCCCCCTTTGGTAAATAATGAAAAGATGCCCAACAGCAGTTGATCCCTCAGTTCGTACTGCAGGAACCGTAGGCAAGCCCACTGCAGAGGGCTAGCGAACCGGGACGTGGTACAACACCTAAAGCGAAACGTCCAAAATCTTCCCGCCGACGAAGAAGATCGAATATCCTTTCCGTATATGCAAAAATACTGACGGTTAGAGAGAGAAATCGTCAGCAATTATGGTTTTAGAGAGAGAAATGGAGGAGGAAGAGGATGAGGAGGAGGCAATGCTGAAAAAGCAGGAAGAAGAGGAAGCAGAAGGCGAGAATAATAGTAAGGATATGCCGCCGCCGCCGCCGTGGAGTCGGAAAATGATGGTGGAGGAGGTGGCGAGGAAGCTGAACAGTGGGGATCTGAGGGCGAAAATGGAGGCGGCGATAGACGTGAGGGGGCTGGTCAGAAAGTCCTCCAGTTCCAATTCGAAGTCCGCAGTGCGCTGCCGCTTCGCCGCCGCCGGAGTTATTGAGCCGCTCGTTTCGATGCTTCACAGCTCATTTCCTCTCGTAGCTCGTGAGGCTGCGCTTCTTGCGCTTCTCAATCTGGCTGCTCGGAATCAGAGGTTTCAGCTCTATCTTTTCCCGCCTTTATGTTGAGAAAAGTATTTGGCATATGAACTTTTGGTTTTGTGAGTTAATTAGTGCTTGGAAGTGTACATGGTGATTGTTTTATGCGAAATTAGAGTCAAGGTGAAATGATGGAATGAGTAATTTGGTACCTAATTCGGATTGGAGATTGATGATAAGATGTGTTTATTAGCGTCATCACATACATTTCCTTCACTGCTTGATGAAGAAATTCAAGGTTTTCATATATCGAATCTGGGTTAAAGTGTATATTACCGATTGGTATTCCGGAGGGATTGTGTTTTTGGTTGATTGGCAAATGTTGTATTTCCAGATTCCGTGTGTTTAATCTTGTCCAGAATACTCAAAGTGCATTGGCAATTGTTTTGACATCTATGTATCTGTTACGCCTGTGTGGTTGTATGTGTAGCTCTTGGTGCAACCAGCTAAATTCCCATTTGAGTGGTGGAAGTTGGGAAATGGAAGGTAGTGAGAGTGTCCCCCATGATTTCTTTAAGTTTAACTCAAAGATAATTTCTTTGCTTTTTGTTTTGGGTCCAATTCCGAAGCATCCATGGTGATACTTCATTGAGGTTATATTTGGAGTGTTGGATTTGGAGTTACAGAGTTTTGTAATAACCAATCCTTTCATTCAACTTGCCTGGATAATTCTATAGAGTTTCAAATCCTTGAACTCCTATTTTGAACCATATTTGGTGCAATTGTGTTGGCTTCAATTTCATTGAGTATAGTTATTCTAAATATTTTCTCCAAATCCTTATTTCTAATCCAAATCCTTTCATCCAATGTAGCATGAGGGTTTTGATTGAAGCATGTGTGTGAATGCTACTGCATCCTAGCATTGTTGTCGTTCCTGTGAAGGATCCCAATCATGTCAGTTTGTCCATTACCATATATGGCTTATATCATGGAATTCAAGCTGGATGTCATGTTGAGTTTGGTATTGCAGACACTGAAGGCTAATGATTCAATTGTCTTATGGCATAATTTATTGCACACTTCTACCTGAATCTGTTTGAGGTTTCCTGTTAACAATATTGCGACAGTATATTCTCAAGGTTTTGTCTGCATCTGGTAGCATATGAAGTTGTACTCTGTAGTCTTTTTTTTCATGTTGTGTTTATGCTCACTTATATGTCACCACTCTTTGCTTGATCCATTGCTGTCAATTTAACTCTTAGCACGGTATTATTTACTTATGTATCAGAAACAAGATCAAGATAGTTACTGCTGGTGCTGTTCCTCCTCTTGTGGAACTCCTCAAATATCCAAATGGCAATCTGAGAGAATTAGCAGCTGCTGCAGTTCTGTCACTGTCATCTGCTGCATCTAATAAGCCAACTATTGCTGCTTCAGGCGCTGCACTTCTGCTGGTGCAGGTCCTATGCTCTGGAAGCGTTCAAGGAAGAGTTGATGCTGTCACCGCCCTTTACAATCTTTCAACCTGCGAAGAGGAGCCTAAGCTGGTTCTTGATGCTAAAGCAGTGCCTCCTCTAATTGACCTCCTGAAAGAATGCAAGAAGTACTCCAAGTTTGCTGAGAAAACTACTTTCCTACTTGAGATCTTTTCTGGTTCTGAGGAAGGAAGACATGCAATTACGAATGTGAATGGTGGAATTCTAGCTTTAGTGGAAACTGTAGAAGATGGATCTTCTATCAGCATGTCTCATGCAGTTGGAGCTTTGCTGTCCTTGTGTCAGAGCTCTCGAGATAAATACAGGGACCTTATCCTTAAAGAAGGTGCAATACCAGGCCTTTTGCGGCTGACTGCAGAGGGTACTCCTGCAGCGCAGGATAGAGCTCGGACTCTCTTGGATTTGCTTCGGAACTCCTCTCCCGAGAAAAGATTGACATCCTCTGAATTGGAGAGGATTGTTTACGACTTTGCTGCACACGTTGATGGGACTGATAAGGCTGCAGAAACTGCAAAGAGACTATTACATGACATGGTTCAAAAGAGTATGGAGGTCAGCTTAAGCCGAATAAAGCTTAGAACTTCACCTTCTACACCTGCAATGGTTCAGTATACATGAAGAATCAAAAGCTTTCCAACATCAAAGTACATAGTAGACGAAACAAGTAAAGGACGAGCTCTTGAGGATGTGTTACATGTTTTTCAACTCGTGTAGCTTCCGCGAGATCGAAATCATGCATGGATGTTGCTGCATAGATCTGGCACAGAAATAAACATCTTGAGTTAGCTAATGCTTCTGCATATCTGCGAGGTGATTTTTCATGACCTTACTCAGAATTTACGATTTCAACCATGGCCCCATACTCCTGTGTGAATGCTGTTACTTGTATATTTTTCTTAGTTACAGTCAGTAGAATTACAAACTATGCTCATGTAATGGTAATTTAGCTTTAGCCCCTGTGCTCAAATGACATATTGCCTACTTAGCCGTCGTCTCCGAGCAGGAAGCTTACCACTAATTTCAGTCCTTACAAGGTGATTTTTGTGACCTTAATGCGATCAAGCAAGTGAGAAAGTTAACTTATTCGCCATAACTTGTGCAGTAGAGGAGTGGTGTTAACATTTTAGCTTCTATCTAAGGTTTCAACGGTTGCTTTCCATCTCCTTATTTACGTTAGCAGTATCTACGTTGTTTTCTAAGATGTTTTCTTCTGGTTTATTGTACAGGGAGATATCTGCTTATTCATGTAAACCTTTGGACCAATTTTTTGGTCTGCTATGCCATCCACAACACCTCTCTTAACTAGATGTCCGATGTATTTAGAGATAATTATACCGTTCTCTCCTTAGTCTAATGACATATAGACTTCCTTACATGGTTTGAAAAATTACACTTAGTATTACTTGCGTTTGTCTCTACCCAACGAATATATCCATTTATTAGTAAATTCACGGAATTGCCGACATCAACAAAAATAGTTGAATGAAATTCCATATCTACCCCACATTGATTAAGTACAAATTTATTGCATATCATTTTATTAGATGGATTACACTATTTAGCCTTATAGTTTATTTTAGTAATATCACATGCATTAATTGTTAGTTTAGTCATATTTATTTAACCTACATTAATCTTTTATAAGTTAATTGGAGTAAATATAGATTTTTATTCATTTTCTTTTGTGGTGTCGGCAAATTTTGTGAATTTATTAATTGATTGATTTGTTTGTTGGATGGAAACAAACGAAAGAGGTATTAGGTGCTCTTCCTATTTGTTTGTGTTTTTATTTTCAGTATTCAGTTTTTGAAACCGTGCTTAAAGTAAAAACATATTTATTCATATATATTCCCAATGGAATTATATTGATTTAACACCACAAATTTAATATAAAAGACAATCTCCTTAACTAATCCAAATTTATTCTCATTTCAAATGAAAATCTTTACATAATTGAAAATAAAAAAATTTCACTTAAAATTGAAAATGAAAACACAAATAAATGTGCAAATTTTATTTTATCCCCTATATTTTTCAAAAAATATTAAAAAGTTCTTGTATTTAAAAATATGCTAAATATGATATATTCTAAAAGAAAAATTCTTTTTGGACTCAATTTATATTATTGAGAAAGTTATTTTAGTTAAATTGAATCAAAAAGATTTTTTTTAATAAAGATATGTTGGTTTTAACTTATTTTGAAACACATTATTGGGTTTTTCACCCTTTTTGAAAAATTTAGAGGTAAAATAAAATTTGGACATTTAATGATCAAGTTGACACTCGTTGACTAATAGTTTTCTTTAATGTTTAACAACGCAGGACGAATAGTATCAAAATTTTGAGATTAAAAGTGTCAATTTCATATAATGAGGAATTAAAAGTGAGAATGATTCTATTTAATGAGACTAAAAAGTATAATTTTGCCTTTATCCATCATATATCATATAGGATATCTTTAATGAAGTGTATCAAAACTTTTAATTTTTTTTTTATAAAAAGGATAATTACGTTTCCTTCTCTTGAGATTTGGTGAAATTATACATAGGCCTCTTGTAATTTGAAAAATTTACTCCTCATAAATAAGTTCTTCCTTTAATCAAAATTCACCAAATTCGTTGATATTAATAAAAAAATTAATAAATATTTGGATTTTTCCGATTTATTATAAATAAAATAATTTTTTTTATGACCAAATTATCCTCCTACACACGTTAATGCATGTAAGGATATATATCTTTATCTATATAATAGTTTAATCAGAAAAAAAATTGTTGGATTTGGCCAATCAGTCAGTAATAAGTCAATTGATGACAAACATTAATTTTTATTTCATTTTTTCATCAATATCAGCAAACTTTTACTTATAAATTATCTATTTATTAGATAAAAATAAATTTTAATGACAGAAACTATAATTTTTAATTTATAAAAATTTTATATATAATTATATTAAATTTTAATGAAGAAAAGTGTAATTATTCCTAAATAAATTAGTTTGAGAAAGTCAACTTATTAGTGTAGGCTAAATTAAAAAGTCGAGGTAGGGTACTGTGGCATATCGAAATTATGAAGTAGTCCAACTTCCATTACCAACACGATATAGAGTCTGACTCGAAATGACATTTATGCCACTGCTAGCTGTCGGTGTCGGTGCACATACAGTGCGTATTCTATACACCGCCACCAGTCACTTCCCCCGCTTATTTTAATTGTGACGGAGCGTATTCCCATTGCACCGAGTGCGCATTGCGCCAGTACCAAAGAAATCAACGCCCTACGTTGCATCAATCTCCGCATTCCTGTTGGGCTGCGTTTGGTAGTCCGGAAGACGCCAACCACATAGCTCAGTGAACTTACAGTACTTTTTCTTTCACCTTTTGAATTTTTAAATTTTTAATTGAAATGGCAAGAAATTTTACCAAACAAGGAACTATGGACACTCCTAGTACCATCACCCCCGGCTCATTTTAGCAACACACCTTGTAGTTCTCCATCATCACTTCCAGATTTTGAAGCGGCTGATACCTCACGCTCCTCAGTCCTCTCTCTCTCTCTTCCACTGAGAGAATACTGAAAAGAAAAACTGAGGAAAAACAAGAGAGAAGAATGCTGGTGAACTGATCTTCTCTCTCTCTCTCTCTCTTTCTCTCTCTGATCATTGCATGAGGTAATAGCTACCCGCAATTTAGATACAGATCTTTGTATCTACAGCCGCATTTCAAGCAGATCTGTGCAGCCCCAGGTCTCTTCCTTGCTCCTTTTGGCATTTTTTGAACTCCATTTGTGCTTAATTACAAGCCCTTTCCGCTGTTTCTGCGCTTCTCAACTCTGTTGTTTGATTTCTCTTTTGTTCATTTTTTGGTCATTTTTACAGTATTAGGAGAACAGAACAAAGTAGAAAGAAAATGCTGAGTCGGCCTTCGTTGACGTTGTCTAGGAATGGAAGTTTCAGGGCTGAAAATCTTGGTCAGAATGCTCTGGCAATGATAGGGAACCTCTGTTTCACTTTATTTGTGGTTGGGGTTTTAGTTTTCACTATAATTGCCGCTACTTATCAGCCTGAGGATCCCTTGTTTCACCCTTCCTCAAAGATCACGACGTTTCTCACATCCGACTCCAATGCTACTTTTAAGTCTGATATTGCTGTTGTTAAGACCGGTGAGGACTTTGTAGCCTCCAATCAGACCGCATTCGACACGTTTATTAACATTTCGGATGTCGATTCTGCAGTCGTATCCACGGAGCCTGAGGAGGTAGAGGTGGCCTCTGAGGCTCGGGATTGTAGGATCGATGACCCGATTAACTGTCGTGATCCTGATGTGTTCCATCTCTTGATGAGGTCTGCAATTGAGAAGTTTAAGGAACATCATTTCTACCGGTTCGGGAAACCAGTTCGGGGAAATAATGATAGTTCTTGCCATATGGCTTGGCGGTTTAGGCCCAAGGAAGGTAAGGCTGCTGCATTTTATAAGGATTATAGGAGTTTTACAGTTGTAAGGTCAGAGAATTGCACACTTAGCGTGGCTGGAATAGGAGACTATCATTCGGGAGGGAATGCCAGGAAGAGGAGAGGGAGAGGGAGGGGAAAGAATCGGGAGAAGGATAGGGAGGGATTTGAAAAGGTGCCTGCAAAGATGGAGGATAATCCTATTGCCCTGCCGGAGGTTGGGGAAACTGTGAATGATGCGCTTCCTACAGTCGAATCGGAGAGTTCGTTTAGTCAAGGGAAGTACTTGTTATATTCTGGTGGTGGGGATAGGTGCAAGAGCATGAATCAATATCTCTGGAGTTTCATGTGTATGCTGGGCGAGGCACAGTATTTGAATCGTACGCTAGTGATGGATCTGAGCATTTGTTTGTCTAAGATCTACACTTCGTCAGGACAGGATGAGGAAGGTAAAGATTTCAGGTTTTACTTCGACTTCGAGCACTTGATGGATTCAACATCTGTCTTGGAACAAAATCAGTTTTGGTCGGAGTGGAGCAAGTGGCAAAAAAAAGATGGATTGAGTCTCCACCTTGTGGAGGATTTTAGGGTCACGCCAATGAAGCTAGCTGATTCTAAGGATACGTTGATCATGAGGAAGTTTGGATCTGTCGAGCCAGATAACTACTGGTACCGAGTTTGTGAAGGCGAGACAGAATCTGTTATTGAACGGCCATGGAAAATGGTTTGGAAGTCGAGACGGTTGTTGGATATTGCTTCTGCTATTGCTGCGAGAATGAATTGGGATTTTGATGCCGTTCATGTTGAAAGAGGGGAGAAGGCAAGCAACAAGGAGCTGTGGCCTAATCTCGATAGAGACACTTCTCCAGAAGCCCTTTTGTCGACATTGAACTACAAAATTGAAGATGGAAGGAACCTGTATATTGCAACAAATGAGCCAGACACATTTTTTTTTGATCCGTTGAAGGACAAGTATTCCACTCACTTTCTTGATGAATATAAAGATCTCTGGGATTCCAACAGTGATTGGTATGCTGAGATGACTAAGCTCAATAATGGAAATCCAGTCGACTTTGACGGTTACATGAGGGTATCTGTTGATACTGAAGTGTTCTTGAGGGGGAAAAAGCAGATTGAGACTTTCAATGATCTGACTAAGGACTGCAAGGATGGAATCAATACATGCACGTCTGCCAGTTAATTTACAAACGATGAGGTTCAGTACACATTGATGCTAGTTTTGGATAATGGCCTATGTACTCTTATGTCATGTACGTGTTGATTTCCCTTTTTCGTTTTCATTATTGATAGGTTACTTTGAGAAGCTTTCCACGATATTTGTACTTCAAAGAAACCGGCATATTTGTTTCATTGGTTAGTGTCGTGCAAACTGTTGCAATGTGCCTGTTAAATTTCACTTCTGCACCGGTGCTTCACCATCCAATCTTTAGGTGCAAAACTATTACTCCATCAACTCTTGAGTACAATTTTCTTGGAAAATGTTGTCCATGACTGGTTGTTAAATGGTCCTTTAGTTTTTGCTGCTGCAATGCGTTGAAAACATATTTCTCTTCTTGACAATGTTCATATCTTCAAACCTCTTTCATTATCTAGTTTGTGGTATAAATTTGAGAAAAGCCATCTCTAATGAATCATGGATAACTCTGTAGTTAAATCCCTTGTTTTGTTCAGAATTAATATGCTAGGCCTGAGTTTCTTTCTATTGTCGAAGGCCTATGAAAGAGTTCAATGGAGCTTCCCTCTGAAGTTCGACTTGCTGTTAGATATCTACTTCGACGTGCTGTCAATGATATCTTCTGCTACATTAGTATATTGATTGCCTGTTGATTCCATTGTTCTCTGGTATAATATAAGAGGAAAATCCTTCTGTTGTTCTAAGTTGCACTTCATTCTTGTTTGTGTGCCATCAACTTATGCAGAGCAAGTCGGATGTGTTCTGTTTGCAGACGTTTGTTCATAGT
This sequence comes from Sesamum indicum, assembly GCF_026168435.1. Lineage (NCBI taxonomy): Eukaryota > Viridiplantae > Streptophyta > Magnoliopsida > Lamiales > Pedaliaceae > Sesamum > Sesamum indicum. The sequence goes on from NC_142668.1 coordinate 5,565,104, forward strand.
TTTGGAGCTTCCGACTGCTTCAATTCCATAAGGTCACAAGTAGGCTATGAAGAACAAGAAAAAGATATGCAGCTTAACGGAACAATTAATTATGAAATTGTGAATCTAAAAGCTATAATCATCATTTCTAAAATTAACCATTTCAATATCAAAATTCTTTCAATAATTAATTATGCAATCGTCAGGCCCGGGCTTACTATTGATTTAATCAAGTACTCTGGTCTTATATAAATTCCGAATCATGTCTGGAAGTCTTGGACGACCTCCAAATAAGTCTCGTAAGATAGAGCTCCTAAGAATAATATCGGAAATGTCTTGATTGTAACAATGCTTAATCAATTAGGTCATTTAGAAGTGAAACCCCGTGAGGAAAGTTAGGGCAGCAAAAGTTATCATTGGGTATGGAGATGGGTCGAGTTGTACAATTTTACCACCTGATGGGTCGAGTTGTATGATTTTACTTGAACTACGAATGCGGTGTTAAGCAGATGATTTTATTATAGATCCCACATCAAAAACTAAACTGGAGGTAGATCATGGATGCAAGTAACCTTGACAAAGCATTGCAATTTTTTATGTGCAGAAAATTCCTTTTTGCTCAATTTAAGTTGCAGGCACGTTACAAGATTGGAGGACTGTAAGACGTGTTCAAAATTCTGGATTCCACCATATCAAAAAAAAAAAAAAAAAAAAGAAGAACAAAAACAAAGTAAGTTTTTATTGGTGGTGATGAAATTAGATTCTTGAGGAGTGAAGCAGATATTTTCTTATTTTTATTAAAGATTGGAAAAATAATGTTTTCAACTAACTAGTAGTGAAACTTTGATTTCATTAGGCTTCTTCATGGAATATGAGCAAATTCCTAGATTTAAGATGTGAATAAAATTATACCCATAACACCTGTTTCAACTTTTTATTTGAATACAAATAAAACAAATCGCTTTTTAGATGTTCCTTTTAGAAGAAGAATCTCCCGAAAATTGTATCAAAGTCGACGCTTTCAGCTCAACTAAATTGTAGACGACTTTGGACTCGCATTATTCACTTCGGGTACGTTCAAGACCCTAATGTATATGGACTGATCATAACTATCCTTATTTTCGTGTCTGTTATTCACGTAAAATTGTATAATTAGAACAATTTTATAAATAGTACCTCCCAAAGTTGCAAGTACAACTTTTACTACCCTAGTCATTTCTTAAGACCTTAAATATTTTCATCTTACGGTCTATTTAACTTAAGCATCAAACGGCAATGACTGAGTTTTTTTCGGGTAATTTTAATGATTTCTTGCCATATAGGTCTCTCTACGTATAGATTTGAGTTGTATTTAACTCATAGGAAGCATTAACTACGCCCTTCCCTTAAATATATACCTGCTATAGTAATAATATAATACATGTCATAAAAACATAAAAAGGTTCATTACACTTAGACCCTTTCTAAAAATGTGAATTATACTTTTCTTCAAAAGAATTTTAAAAATACACTTATACATTTTCTTTACAAATACAAAATTAAACATGAGAATGTTAAACAGAAGTAAAACTGAAAATTTAAGTGATCTTTTTACTAAAGCCGGCATTTTTTGTCCAAAATTTAATGAAAGCAAGTCGAGTGTAAATAGTAAATTTTCGAAGGAATTGTAAGTATAATTTTAGAACTTTTTTAGAAGAAAAATATAATTTTATATTTTCAGAGGAAGTGTAAATGTAATTAACCCGAACATAAAATTTGAAATTACGGATAAATGAAGGAGTGACATTCAGTCTGAGTCCAGTCCTCGTATTAATTTTGTCTCTGTTCGAAAAAGAATTCTTTACTTAATTTGATACAATACAAAAATTACGTAAATTTTCAGATTTTGAAATAATGAGTTGATAATTTAATACAATACAAAAATTACATAAATTTTCAGATTTCGAAATAATGAGTTGATAATTTGAACCACCCAGTCTCACTATTGGTGTCCTCTTTGCCAACTCCTTCTCTTCTAACAATGGTCAACAGTTTTTCGTGCCTGAAACTTAGGATTTGACAGCAACATCGCAATATAAACTTGGAAACGCTAATAAAAACAGAGAAAGAAACACACAAGTTCTATGTTGTATTAGGCTGACCAAATACTCCATCTTTTTCCTCGTATGAAAGAAGAGATTGCCTGAGATTCGACAGCCTTTGCAACTCATTCGACTCGTAACGTTTCTCGGGTAATATCCGTACCTTCTTCGTGCTTATAATGTGTATTAGACATGTTGATGTATTGAATGATGTAACGGGCTGTTTTTCCAGAGGAATCTGCTGTAGATCACAAGAATGGCAGAAGAATCAAAGCCGAAAGAAAAGCCAGAGAGACCAGAGATGATGCATCTATGCATAAGCACCCCCAAAACTCTATCCTCCATACCCTTGTCGCCCGGCTTGAAAAAGACCATCGACTTAAAGAACAACTGCTTGTGTTCGCCAACAACACATGTCGGCTCCTTCAGGTGTCGGAACCATCGATCAAGCTACGGGCTGAGACGTAGCAGCTTGTCCGTTGGCTCGAAGCTGTCGGAGCTGGCGGACTAGTCTGCTCAGATATGTGAGACTCTGCAAACTCAGCTCATTGCTGGGCACACCGAAGGCGCTTGAGTAACCTATATTACCTAACCGTAATGCGAATAGACACTTCCTGGTTTTAGATTGTGGTGTTGTTGCTTTGTTGTGCGAATAGACACTTCCTGGTTTTAGATTGTGGTGTTGTTGCTTTGTTGTTCTTTTGGAATTTACGTATTCGATATAGCTTGTGTTGCTAAATTTTGTCTGAACTTTATGACGACAAGTTCTATGAGGTAAATAAATAAATAAATTGTTGTCTATGTTGTGTATATGATCGATCACTTTTTCTGAACTGTTCATGAATTACATGATGAATGAATCACACATGACAGGTGAATAGAATTTCTCGACCAGACGACTAAAGGTGCAACATGCTAATGTTGAAAGAGAAGAAAAGGAGATGATTACGTAAATAAAACAACGTGAGACATTTAAAACCTCAGATGCATCGAGTTTCAGAAAACTTTCACACTATATTCACAGAATACAGATATCAGTCAAGCTGGCCCGTCGCTACGAGAGGACGCATAATCATTGGCAGCTCAAAATACAGGCGCATCAAACTAGACGACCCAACGTTTGCGATTTTACAGATATAAACACTATGCTGTACAAAGCAAGGACTTCCTCATCGAGAATTCTGTTTAAAGTCGCTCACTCACATAGGACAGGCGTCATCTTCGACTTCTTGAGGCATCATGGAATTCCGACAAAGAGGGCATGTCGTGTTCCAATAGTTCAACCACTTCTCGAGGCACAACTTATGGAAAACGTGGCCGCAAGAGAGGTGGTTGATCTCTGCCTTTGGCTCGAATTCAGTCAGGCAGATGGAGCACTCTTGTTTGGGGCATCCACACATGAAGACAGAGTCGTATTGGATTGCTGGAGTTCGGCTTCTGAACTCGTCCATGTATGATTCTGAGGGACTTCTACAACATTGGTCAGCTGAGTCTGAGGGCTCGACCGAGAATTCATCCCATGACGCAATGTGGATGCCGATGACATGAAGTATAGAGCGAACGATTTCCTTGACGATGGAGATGGATATCGCTGTGTTTGCTAGAATTACACAGAGTACGCCAGCATCGGCTGGAGTCGGATACGATGAGATAGCCATTTCAACACCCAAACCTAACAGAAAAATCGAAGTTTTGAGTCAGCCAAAGTGATACAAAAACCACCAAGAACGACAAATTTGATTGCAAACTTATTTCATTGTCCAAGAATGTAGCTTTGAAGAGATAAGACTAAAAGAAACTAAACCCATCTCACACATCTTTTTCTCTTCAAAAACACGATCTTTCCATGAATTTCAAACAAACAAGTAAACATTTCGAGCTGAAACCAAAACAAAACATGCTCAAAACAGAACAGCTAATGCAGCATCCAACACAAGACTAATTTCAAGAGCAATCATCAAAGACACATTAAGAGTTTGTACCGTGATTGAGGAACCAATTCTAACGACTTGTTTTCAGAGTATAAGAAGGAAACAAGTCCATCAGATGCATAAACTTACTCTGAGAATTGACTGTAGTTCAACACACAAAAACTCTACCAAGAAATTGCTTCTAATGCACCACAGCAACACACTGCAAATAAATAGAAGCAACAAGGTTGTTTAGAAGGCCATATAAATCAACCAATCTATGCAACAAATCACAAATCAAAAGAGGGGCTCACTCCCAGTTGAAGTGTCAAGTAAATAATTAATGTATGCATTTTTAGCAGGGGCCAGTGTGGTATTTATCTGTCAACAACCAATAAATAAACAGCCAAGTGTCTTGCCACAAGGCAAAAGGTGAAGGGGGCAGAACCCACCCTGCATTATTACAGATGGATAAATGTGGTGAAACAAACTTTCCAGAACCCCAACAATTATATTTCCATTTCCTAACCCCCCACCCCCCAACCCCACCCCAGGAGAAAAAAAAAAAAGGATCAAGAAAACCTCTGGAGCTTAAGCCATATAGACATCATCACCATATACTATGCCTATCTTCATTCAATAGAATCAAGAAAAGCTTAGTTTGCTAATGAACTTGTGGAGGACTTCCTCAACTTAGTTTGAAAGAACAATTCAGAACACATAGATTCAGGTATTAGTTATAACTTTTAGATTAAAGAAGTCAATAATTCAAAGCACATATCATGAACAAACAAGAACCACAAGAACAGCAAGGATGAAATATTGAACCAAACATCATCAGTTGAGCAAACAACAACAGGCCCTTAAAATGGAAAGATCCACACAAAATTAGAAATTTAAGATCCCCAAAAAATCCCTCTAATTCCCAAATGAAAAAACCCACCAAGAAATGCAAAAGAAAAGACCCCAAGCTATATGTCCCACTTAAATGGGGCAAAAAAGAAAAACAGAAAAGATAATAACAATAATAACCATAAAAGGTGCTCTCTTTTTTAAAGTAGAAGACCAAGAAAAAGTACTTACAGGGTTGAAAAACAAATAAGGTGAAAGATTTATGTTCTTGAAAATCTTTAAGATTGTGAAGAGGAAGCAGAAGAAGAAGAGGTTGGAATGTTATTTTTGAGTTGAGTTGAGTTGGGGTTTGAAATTAATGGCAGATATAATACAACAAGTCTTTGTTTCTATCTATTCTATGAATTTCTTTAAAGATCAGTCTCTCCATTTATACTGCTGCTCAAAGGACTGTTGACCCCACCACAATTATCACTTTCCTCCATGTTACCTTTGTACCCAAAACTATTATTTTCTTTTACACTATACCCCTTCAACTATCCCTCTATTGCATATCCCCCCCCCCCATCTATGTACGTATTTAGTCTAAATTCCAAAAAAGAATGGGAATTTTTGCCCTCCCAAAAGAGAAGGGGGAAAATTGTAAGTCTCTTTGTGATATTTTAAATAAGCAAATTATTTCTATACAAAACAAAGTAACAATTTAACCCTCTTTATTTTTTAAAATGCAGCAATTTAAAACTTTGTGTTTTTTGAAATGGGTGTAATTTACCTCCCTAGATCGGAAGGTAAATTGCATCATTTACAAAATATATGAGGGTAAATTATTTTTTTATAAGAGGATAATGCGTTCAAATATCATACGGGTAAATTGCATTAAACCCCTCAAAAAAAAAAATGACCAATAGTATCAGCTTTAAAATTTTGTTAATGTGCAAATTAACTTAAATTTAAGGTCTTATATATAATTTCATGAATTTGTAAATAAGGCTCAACTCTTTATAGTAATTAACTTTAGTTGTCTCAATATCCAATTGACTAAACTACCCTTCAATATATTTATTTATTTTGATTTTGTTACATCAATTATTTTATTACTCGTTTACATTAAAATTGAATATATTCATTCATTCTTTATTATTTAATTAAATATATAATATAAATTATACACACGTATCGAGCGTTCCTAAATCATTAATAGAGATATAGTAAAGTCTTTGTGCTTCTCTCTTGTATTCTTTACCCAAAATAGGTAGAGTAAAACTTAACTCTCATTTAAATACAAATGATTTTTATTAAAAATAAAAAATAAATGGAGGAAGAGAAGAAGAAGCAACACATTTTTGCACTTGAAAGTCACATGAAAGGGAATGAAATATGTGGAGGGTTTCAAGTTTTGCACCTTAACTTGCACAAAATTGCACCATTAATGCACAAATATTCAACATTTGAGTTGCAATCTTCTACTTGGTTTTTGTGTGTTTTTTAAATCCACGCACGCACTCATTCACACACGTTGTAAAAAAATTATGAACGCAACATTTTTACACTGAAATATTGAGCCTCAAATTATTGGAGCGTCCCCTAAGGGACAACTTAGTATATGGACACACTAATCGACCTTTTTTTTCCCCCTCCTTTTACAAATTCAAAGATTTAAGAAAAAGAATATTAACATTATAGAAGTATTTTAACAGTATGATTTGTTTATCGCTGTAACTTTTTAAATTATTATTGTTTTAGTGATATTATAGCTCTCAACATGCTAAAACAACATCAAGAGAAGACTTACATTTTTTTTTTGTTTTCCCTAATATTTTTCGGTTGATGATTGATGTATAAAGCCACCGATTATGATCTTCTCATATATATATAGTTCAATTTTTTTATTATAAAGTGGAGTTGCATCTCGTATTTCATTTTATATATATCTCATGTTTATAAAATTTAAATTATTATATTTAAACAAAAATTTTGTACACATAATACGTATATATATACGGCATAAACTATTATACGCAACACTATATATGAACTTATATATATATATATTGATATTGCAAGAATATTCCATAACATGGTCAAGTGGTGAATTAAGACCACCTACCATAATAAATAAATAATTTTTTTTTTTTAAAAAAAAAAAAAAAAAAGAGCCAAGAACAATGGACAATCAATTTGTCACAAGTCGTCCTCAAAGGAAGCTACCTAATTTGGTCTTTGACAGATGAGCTACTTAACATAAATTCCTGAGTCTATAAATAGGACTTCACATAACTCGTTTTAGAGAGCCAGACCATTTGTCCTTTTCAAATTATTTAAGGTTTAATACACTTTGCACTATTTTTTTTTTTTTTTTAACAAAAACCACATAGAGACGGGAACTTTTAGGAGTCCCTAATTCTTCTATATTAAAATGCACAAAATAGTTACAATGGGAAGAGCTACCTCCCTAGAATTTCTAGCAAAGCCATAAATAAGGAGTACTACTCCCTTACAAATAAAAACATTAAACAAGGAGTACTACTCCCTTTCAACAAAAGACACGAACATGTGTACTATAGAAATTATGGTGAGTCAAAAGATTTTTATTATCTCACCACATCATGGATCGCACAACACCTGTAAATAAATCTGTACAAAAAAATAAAGATAGAATGTGTGTAATGTTCCAAAAGGATAACTAGATGAACATTAATATTAGCATCGAGATCATGTTTATATGGCTGACAGCTTTTGAACCTATGAAAGAGGTTCATAAAACCTGCAAAAGATATAACAACAAGCAACCAGATATATGATAACAGCAGAAGTGACAAAATCAGAAGGTAACGAGACAAACATTGGCCACAACATCAACCATATGAACGAGTAACCTCAAGGAATCTATATAGGTACAATCGCATAAACAACACAGAAAAAGCTCAGATAGGACAAGTATCAGCAAAGAACCAATCAGTAATGAAGTACCCCTAATTTAATGAAAAATATTTTAATTGAAATTAGAGGTGCTTGTACTTCTGATTCTAATAGCAGGGAAGGAGCAAGCATCAAGTCTAATCAAATCTTTAGGAATACCTGTGATATTATTAGGGGATAGAATGGTGAGATGTTGCTTGAAACATGCTTGGTTAGCAAAATAATCGACCACTTGGTTACCCTATTTTTTTATGATGGAAATACCTTTATTATTTACACCCCTAAAGTATTTCTATCACAATCATTTTCCTATATATAATTTGAATTATTATAAATTTTTTATTTAAAATAAACACTACCCAAAATTTAAAATTCTTTTACTGATTATAGAATCTTTATAAACTTCATAAATATATAATTCTTATATTTTTTACTTAACTAGTTAAAAATTTACATAAATTTTGCTTATGATGTTATATATATTGACTTTTTTAAAATATAATTTATCAACACAAATTTAAAATATTATATGCATTATGTATTGACAAATATTTATATGTACTTCTTAACATAATTTATTTACTTTGTAAAACATATTTGCATATATTGCGCTTGTAAATATTTTGTGTTCCATAATTTATAAAAATATTATAAATTATAAATGTTATTATTAAAATAGAATGTGACTAAAATTTTATAAATCACTAAAAAAAGTTGGGGGATATTTTAATAAAATAAATTTTAGGAAGTAAAATAAAATGTGTCGGAGTAAGTGAGAAGGGCATTTTTGTCCTATCAATGCCAAATTATTTTATTAGGGTATTTTTATTACGGTTCATATTTTAGGGATGCAAATGAGACAAAATGCATAGGTCAAGGGTACAAAGTGTATTTAACTCAATTATTTATATGAAAGCTAATAATATTGACAAGTATCCCATATTAATACAGTTAAAGAACTTGAGCGACATACGAATCTCAAGACTTCATCACCTCAACGAGAACCCTTTTCAACAATAGACACATAGGCTATGTTTGGATTTGTGGCTTCCCATTTTTCGAGACAAGATAAAACACACTCAATATTTATTTTTGTGTTTTTACATCTTATTTGAGTATTTTTCTGTTTTTCAACTTTCTATATATAATATATATACATAATATAAAACAGACATGATTTGACAATAAACAGTAATTTTTGTCTTCAAAAAATATAATATTAAACACAAATTATTTATATATATACTTATTTATATATAAAAATATATGATTTGACAATGAACAATGATTTTTGTTATCCCAAATTCCAACATCAAACCTACATCACTTATTTTAAAATATTTTAAATTACCTAAAAAACACAAATCCAAACATATCATCTATTTTCAACATAAACTTATCTCTATTTTCAAAATACAAAACAAAACAAGTAAAACACAAATCCAAACACAATGATAAGATTTCAACTAGAATGAATAATATTTTGGGCCACAAAACACTAATCGCATAGCATCTCATGTCACATCATATATATATATATTATATGTATATATATCATGTGACTTTCTTGATTGTGTATATGTTTCTTATGGAGTTTTTTCAAGAATCAACATGTACAATGTACTAAATACCAAGTTTAATGAGTGCATGTGGCCTTTTCAAACCACTCATCTTAGAGCTAATAACGTTGGCATGTATTCCACATCGATTGTATTAAAAAATACGAAGGGTATACAAATGTCAAAATTCTCTCACGTCAATGAGGTGTCTTTTCAAGGACAAACAAGTAAAGTTTTAAGTAAAGTAAATAACATTTCGAATTACAAAATACAGACTGAATTGTACGGAACATCATATATATATATATATATATAAAGTGACTTTCTTGATTGTGTATGTATTCTTTTTGGAATCTATTTAGTTTTGTGAAGAATGAACATGTACAATGTATTGAAACAAGAAATCAAGTTGAATGAGTGCATGTGCAATCTCAATCAAGAATAGTTTGTTTGTGGGCATGTGTGATTTCCATGTGTGTTGCCTAAAAACATGGTGGAGATTTGCTATGTCCACATGCTGCACCAATAGGGTGCGATCATATCAGCACTAATGTATCGGATCTCATTAGAACTCCGAAATAAAGTATACTTGGGTGAGGATAGTACTAGGATGGGTGACCCTCTAAGAAGTCCTCGTATTGTGCCCTCACATGCTGCACCAATATTTGCTACTCAACCTAACTTTTTTTTTAATTATTACTAATTTAAAAACTTTAGGTACTTTATGTATTAATTCCCCCATTAATTAATTTAAACCTGCCCGACACCAAAATCCTTGCCAAGATTTTGGTATATATCAAACTAATTAAAAAAATTTGATTTCCCAATTGTTGGTGGGTAAGTCAACAAGATGTAGTTTAAATGACAAAATTGCCCTCATTTTTTTTTTGTTTATTTCAAATAGTGGATCATAATTAATATACTGTGTATCAAGATATTAATTAATAATTTAATGTGTTATATAATAATTGTTAAGTTAAACATAATACTAAAATAATAAATTCAAATTAAAGTGGAAAAAACACCTATAATTAAGTTTAATAGGGTTCGAATCCGTAAACTCATAATTATGAAATTATACAATCTCAAGTTTAATTGTCATCAAGTAAAAATATTATCAGGAAAACTAAAACCCCAAATTATAAAATCTTGAATTTCAATTTCACCAAAATATGAATTGAATTAATTATTAGTTTGTTATGTGTAGGCTTTAAAACATAATTTTTTTTTTATAATATTGATATTTTGATGCAATAAAATGATAATGTTTTACTTCTTACAAAAGAGAACATAAAGAGCATAGTCAAAGTTAAAACTAACTATGTGGATCTATAATACATAAATAATAAAAGGGGAAAGAATGTTTTCTTTTTTAAGCATAATTTAGTTAGTATAAAAAAATTTAAACACAAACCCATAAAATTTTAATGTTTTCAGTTAAATAATACTGATAAACTTTTGTATGGTGAATACATTCAAGAAAAAATACTTATAATTACTAAAATATTAATAGAAAATTTCAAGATTTTTTTTTTGTAATAGCATAATATATTTAAAAAATTCACAACAATAATTTTTCTTTTTGTCTTGTATAACTTAATTAAAATGACTCGAGCTTAGATGGAAAAAGAAAATTACAAAATTAAAAAAAAAATGAGTAGACATAATTGTTATTAGTTATCAGAACACATTCAATGTGCATGTATAATTATTATTATTGTTCTTATTTAATTATATAGAATAGAATGAAATAAAATAAATAATTGATTATTTTGATATTTTTTAAAATATTTTTTTTATTAAGTTTAGATTTTAAATAAAAATTAAAGGTCTAAATTTAACCAATTTTGATATATATATATATATATATCATTTATAATTATAATTTTAAAAGAAAAAGAAAATTCTTGTATAAAAAGATAAAATAAATAAAATTAACCCCCCGTCGTAGAGAGTAGCGACCGCGACGACGACGACGACATTCAACTTGGGCAACCGCAACCACGGTCGTCTAGGGGGAGAATTGGGTGACAACAATCGTTTAGGATAAATATGGGTGGCGATAGTTACCGGAGAATATTTGGGGACAACCACTGAACGTAGAACTGGGCAATGGCAATCCCTGTCGCCTAGGGGGAGATTTGGGCAACGACAACCTGCACTATTATTTTATTTTTAATTTTTAATTTTTAAGTTTTTAATGAATTAAAAAATATGATTTGTATTTTTAAAAACTCTACACTTTTGTCTATACTAAATACTACTATGACCCTTAGAAGAACCCTTTGGCAGGAGCTCAATCTCATTGCAGCTGATAAAAATCCATGGCTAGTTGAAGGAGATTTGAATACAATTCTCCACATTGGAGGAAAACCAATGAGACTCACTGCATATTCTTGGACCAATGAAAGACTTCAATGATATGATCATGGAAAGTGGCCTTATTGATAGGATAGCCTCCAAGAAATGGGCTGACACCTTCAACTACACTAGAGTTTCCCATTTACCCAAGAGGCTGTCAGATCATCACCCTCTTTTGATTCTTGCCCAAACAACCTCTGAGAGCAGACCAGCTTCTTCATTCAGATTCCAGAATATGTGGGTTAATCATCACACATTCCTGGACACCAATCTAGAGGACATCAAAGCCTCAGCTGCAGATTACTTGAGTCACCTGCTCGCTTAAGAAGCAACCAGTGATGATCTTGAATTTCCATTTTAATTCCCACAAGTGTCCTCAAATAATATCAGCCAACTCTGTAACACGCCACCTCTTGAGGAGATCAAAGAATTTGTCTTCCATATCTCCAGAGACAGTGTTGCGAGTCGGGTACACCCATGCCTAGGAGCTTAACTGCTACTACTGTTACAATCGTTCCTATTATTGAAGCTCCTCAAACTTGGACAGACTTTGGACCTATCTCTCTTTGCAATGTTACTGACAAAATTCTGTCTGAGTTTGTTTACAACAAGGTTGCAGGGTCACTTCCTCAAATCATACGATAGAAACTGTTGGAATTCTTATACACGGTCCTACATGCTATGAGATTTCCTCAAAGTTTCATTCTTCTCATTAATAATGCTGTTGAAAAATGTTGGTTTACTATATTGATCAATGGTGAAACTACTGGATTTTCTTCCAGAGTGCTTCGACAAGGCGATCCCTTATCTCCTTCTCTTTTCATTTTGGCTACAGAAGCCCTGTCTAGACGGCTCGACTGTCTTTTTAGAAGTAATCCATCCATGCTTTATCAGTCCAACTACAGAATTCCTGTTTCTCACCTGTCTTATGCAGATGATATTATTATTTTCACCAATTCTGAGGAGGAGTCACTCATTCACCTAACCTCTTTCTTAGAGCACTATGAGACAATCTTTAGGCAAAAAATCAACCATTCTAAAAGAGCTTTCATTCTAGGCAAGAAGGCAAATGCATTAAAGGATTACCAAGAAACATCTCCCCATTACCTACCCATGAGTCCCACTCTATAAAGGTAGGAAGAAGAAGCTTCTGTTCGTTTGGCATTGATAAAGTCCGTTTTAGGATTTCAGGATGGGAGCATGTGCATCTGTCACATGGAGGAAGACTTCAGCTTATTAAAAGTGTCATATCTGCTATGCCAATTTATCTTATACAAGTTTTGGACCCCCCCATCTCTATTATCCAAAAATTGGAGCAATGGTTTGCTAGATACTTCTGGGGTACCAGTGATTCACAGAAAAAAAAATCTCATTGGATCAAATGGCTCAATGTCTGCTAACTTACTGAAGAAGGTGGAATGGGAGTTAGAAACCTTAGAGATGTAGTTGAGACATTTTCACACAAACCTTAGTGGAGATTCAGAACCTCCAAGTCACTCTTGGCTCTCTATACAATGAATAAATACTGTAAAAGAAACTCTCCAGCTACAGCTAAGGTTTCCAGACTTCGTAAAGTAAGACAGGTAACTCAAACCAACATGTTCTGGAGTCTAGGAACAGGTGAAGTGTTCTTCTGGCATGAATGCTAGCTTTTAGAATGTTCACTCCAATCCACTTGCAATATTCTGACTCTGCTAATTGGTTCTGGAATAACAACACTTGGGATCTTGAAGCACTTACCAAAATTGTTCCAGTTGAGGTGGTCACATATATTGCTGCTACACCTTTCTCCCTCGAACATAAGGATCATCCTTTCTGGAAAGCTTCCCACAAGGAAAAGTTCTCTACAGCTTTGGTATGGGAGGAAGTTAGAGACCACAAACCAGACACTCCCATTTTCAAATATATCTGGTCCTCTCTCATCACTCCTACTACTTCAGTCTTCCTTTGGAGGCTCATCAATAAATGGATACCAGTGGACGCGAAGCTTGAAAAGAAAGGGATTAATTTGGCTTCTAAGTGCCTCTGTTGTTCCCAAGAAGAAACTGAAGAACATCTATTTATCAACAATGTGCATTGTTGTGCTGCTTGGAAATATTTTACCAACATATTCAACCTCACACTTCAACAGACATCCAACATCTCATCCTTTATTCAGGCTTGGTTTCGAAGTACTAACTAGTCTCCTACCATCAGAAGCCTGATCCCCATGCTGATCCTGTGGCATATTTGGACCTCAAGAAATGAAGTTAAACACAGAAAGAAGGATTTCAATGCACATGTTATCATTCTTAAGACCTTAAATCATCTCCAAACTCTGAGCAGAAGCAAGTTTCTGGAAATTGAACACTTTAAAGGGGATTTTATTGTAGCTAAGATTTTCCACATTCCCTCCCCTGTTAACTCTGGAGTTCCCTTGGTTATTTCTATTCACTGGGCTAAACTTGAAGCTGGGTTGGGTTAAACTCAATTTAGGTGGGGCCTCCAAAGGAATCCTGGAGTTTTAGGAGCCGAAGGAATTGTTAGAGACCATCTTGAGAGGGTGATTTTGGCTTTCTTTGAAACTCTTGGATACTCCACCAATATGAAAGCAAATTACAAGGTATACTCTTGGATTGGACGTGATGCCATGCAAGCTCTCAACTTAATCTCCAGTCAGTCCAAAGGTTCCTAGCACCTCCAAACTCTCCTCACCAAAATCAGGAAATACTTGTCCCTTATGGAAACCAAGATCTCACACATTTACAGGGAAGGAAACCAGGCTGTGAATTCTTTGCTCAGTTGATGGCCTTACCATACTGTCTAATTGTGGATGCTCAGTTGGTGCCCTCCTCTACATTTTGTTTGGAAATATTGTTTTGGTAATCTGTTGCAAGTTAAATGAAATCAACCACTATAGTGACTTTGATTATTCTTTTGGCACCCCTGGTGTCACTGACATTTCTTTTAGGTCTTCAATCACTTTTTATAAGGGAGTAGTACTCCTCATTTACGTTTTCACGCTTAATTTTAAGGAAGTAGTACTAATTATTTATTTCTTTGTTGCTTCCGCTGCAAGGGAGTAGTACTCCTTGTGTATAGCTTTCTAAATGTTTCTAGGGAGTTAGTATTCCCTGATGTAAATCTGGGCTTTGAGAATTTTATATAAAAGGGACGGGAACACCAAAAGCTCCCCCACCTGTGGTTTTTGTAAAAGAAAAAAAAAAAAAAGATAATAAGTGTGAAGGAAGAAGATTTTTGTCTTTTATATATTATATACACAATGACATATACACAAACCTATACACTATACACCCATACAAGAGGCATCTCATGTACTCGTTATATGTATACATGTATACGTTGCATATCGAATAAAAAATAGACACAAAGGATTTTTCCATTGCACACTACCTACTAGTAGCACAAGTAATCAAACAATAACGCCCTCATCCTTACAATCTCATATATATATATATATATATATATATTCAAGTTAGGAACACATATTTATAGCCTTTTGGGCTTAATGCAAAATAAACTAAACCCATAGACTTGGACCTCCATAGAATTAATCCAATCAATTCTAAAAGCCTAAATGGGATTTATTTGATCTCATCAAATAAATCCTAGCCGGAGTCCAATTAATTAATCTCATCAAATAATTGAGCCTAACCCAATTTATTTAATCTCATTAATTTACCCAATCAAAACTCTAATTAATTGATCTTATTAATAAATTTAGACGGCCCAATTAAAACTAATCTTATTAAATGAATTAAACATAATTCAAATTTAAGTAATCCCATTAATTGAATATTGGGCTTCCCGTCACATGGGTTCTCCAATTTTAATAATCACATCATTTAATCTCTCGAATTTATTTAAATTCTTTAAATTAATTCCTTCATTCTATAATTAATTTATATATAAATTAATTCTACTACTTCTTTTAGTAGTGTTTTGTGTGATTCTGTAGGCTCACCTCAGCCAGACTTGGGCATACACAATTTAATCAGTAAATATTTTTTGCAATAGATTAATTAAATTATATTTAATTAATTTTATTTCTGTTAACACTTAATCTGGAAAGCACTCACTCCCTTGGGTGAAAATCTAGCAATGTTCTAAAACACTGGAGAATAGAAATTGCAAGAACCTTCAGGTTATCGAGTGTCATAGGGGTACGGTTCTTCGGTCGGTCATTTTTTAATCTTAGTCTAGGGTATGGAATTGATCACCGATTCCCATCCTGGACTCGATTTCTATACTTAATATTTCGATTGCGTTTATCCACTTGATCAACATAGAAATCGTTTCCCTTTTTGATCTCTCGCTGTGTCCACAGTTTCTGTTGAGCACAACGCACATCAGAATGCATATGAGATAGCTATCATCACATGATAGGTAACGGATCCTCTCTTGGAAGGCACTAGTTTTCGTACGTGATTTGACTGCAGTAGAACAAAGTTTATAATAATCAAATCAGAACATGATCATCTTTTACCAGGACTTAGATATAGTCATGCCTTATATCAGAGTCTAAGGACTAAGGACTAAACCCTATACTATCAGAGTCGAAGAGTTCAAATCATATCGATCAAGCTACACAGGCTTCCATATGACTACTCCCCATGAGTCAGTTCAATTGGCTTGCCAACTTTTGTCAACCACACACTAAAATTAGGTAGACGTCATACGTCTATCACCTATGAAACACAACACCCATCATATGGATACAATATCTAGTGCAAAACTTAATAAAACTCTCCATTCCTATTCTACAGGCTCTCGACTTGGAATATTTGAAGTTCAACACTTGAAAGTTGGTTTCATAATTCCCATCAAATCCGCAACCCAACTTCATTGGTTGACTAGTAATCTGTGGGCTTCGTTGCAATGGATGAAAAATATAGGAGTAAGAATAATAAAATAAGGTCAAATGAATACTTATTGTTTTAATATTATAGAGTAAAAAGAAATTACTTAATATATTACAAAACGACCAATCTGATTAATTTTCTAATCACCTATTCTAACAGAATGAAAATACTAAAAAACCACTCGCAAATCAGAAGAGACAAAGGGGGTGACTTAAAAAGTAAAGAGTTTTTGCCTAGAGTTTTTGAAATCACAGAAAGTTTTTTTTATCTATTTTTAAAATATAAAAGGATTTTCGATCATTTCAAAAAAAAACAATACAAGAGAATAAATTACAATTTGGCCTAAACTAAGTGTGATTACTCTAGCCCCTCACATTTAATAAACAATATAAACCTACAAAATTCTCAAATTAATAACAGCCCACTAAGTGAGCTTTAAGCCCCAACCCTACTCCACATGCCTAAACCCCTAATATAACCCTATTTGGCTATTTCTTTCTTTTGATCTGGGAATGGAAGTGATGGGAGAAGTAAAGCAGTCAATTGAAGTTAGGAATGGAGGAAACCAAAAGCTTTAAAATGGAGTTTGAAGTTGCAAGTAATTATTTCTGGCTTTAAAACGAAATACCCATCAACTTATCAATGTTGGCTTTTTAAATACATTATTGCAAACAAAAACAAAATAAAGAATGATTTTTGGTATTAATAAAAACAATTTAATAAAAACTTTCCAAATCCATCATTTATATGATTGGTAAATAGTAATGAAATCTAAAAATTAAATAAAAAAAACAACTGCAAAGTCTATTATGTATTTTGGAATGTTAAATTCATTATGATATATTCTTTGGATGTTAGCATATATTTAAATTTCTAATAAGTACTTACGCTTTATAAATATTAGCATACATATTCAAAGTATAGAATAATAATAATATATTGTATATATTTTAGTACTTATACATATAAATATTTAACTAACATGATATTATATTTAATAGAACATGTAAAATTAAATTATTTATATTATATACTTTTGTATTTGGGTTACTAACATTTGGACCACCTCCCAAATGGAAATTACACTTTTGCCCAAACAAATTTCAAATTTTCACTTACAACCCTTTTGAAAATTCTCTATTTACAACTGAAGCCCTTCCGTCAGTGTTTGGAGGAAAAATGTTAATGTCAGCAAAAAAATTACGTACATATCCATTTTTACCCTTCATTCAACATTCCCATAATAATATTTTTTAAATATTTCTATATTGGTAAGGGTGTAAACGTAATCTATATGAAGTCAAAAAGATGTAAATGTAATAAATATTATTTTCAAATTATAGTCATTGGGTAAAAAGTAGTTGTTTACGAATTGAAGAATTAGTCATTTTTTTGTACATTTTACTTCTTATACATAGGGTAAGGTGAATAACATTGTTGTATTTGTTTCTTAAGCACTAGATGTAGTACTTAAACTAGACATTTTTAAGAAATAGATGCAACAGTGTCACCATATATATAGGAAGTAAAAAAATACCAAAAGATAACTAGTTTTTTCATTCATTAACAATTCATTTTTTTCAATTGTTATAATTCGGGAATAATATTTTATTATAATTATATCCTTTTGATATATATAGATATTTACGTTTACTCCCTTTCAAGTGAAAACTATTATAGAAATATTGGATGAGGGATAAAATTAAAAATTATGTAATTTTTGCTGATCTTAGCATTTTTTATTAAACTCTAATAGAAGAAGGTCAATTGTAAATGGAGAATTTTCAAATATGGGTGTACTGAAATTTGTTTGGGGAAATGTGTAATTTCGCATTTTCATAGGGAGCCCGAGTGTCATAATCCTTTATACTTTGGTTAAACATTTTTAATTCTAATACTCATTATATTATATGTATTTAAAATAATATAATATTGTTGCTATAAATCTTGGAACTATAATTTTATTAAAGGTTATTTTAGCAATATAAAAAAAAATATGTTCCCAATCTATTGAGAATAGTTAAAACGTTATTTAAATAATGCAATATATATATATATATATGGTAATGTTATTTGAAAAAGTTTGAAAAATAGGCAAAATCAATAATTGAAATATTGGTTTTGCATTAAAAATTTTAGAAAAAATAACTAAATGGAGAACCGCCTCCACTAGAATCTGTGGCTCCCCAGATTGATGGGACAATGCATGCTAAATAAATGCTGACCACCATGCATATTAATATTATAATATTAGTAATTAGTTAAATAATTTTTAATAGTAATATCATAAGTTTGGGTTATGCACCATGCATATAATGATTTTTTTCTGTATTAATTAAATATTTTTTTTAAAATAACACTGTAAATTGGGATTATACACCATTAATATTAATATTTTAATATGAAGTAATGTAATATTCAAATTTTGAAAATAAATATTTATTATAAAAATCAATGTTACATCAATCACGGAATTACTATTTTCTTACACGAATATATGATCTACCTATTTCATTCTGTATACTCACAGTAGTTAATGGCGCACGATAACGTAAATGTACAAAAAATTTATATTTAGTATTTTTCAATTAGAGAAGCAATTTTAAAAGTTAAAATTTAAAGAATATGTAGTAAGTGGTTTGAAGTTTTAATGAATAAACAAATATTAAACGTACGAAAGTGATAACTTTGATTTACATTTATAGTTTAAATTAAAAACATACTACATAGTTACAGTCGATCACTCTTAAAATTTTACAACTCAAGTTTAGAACTTTGGAGCTTGGAACATGCATTTGATGGTCTGGCCACTAAGGCCTAAAAAGGCCTGGGGAACCTATGCTTGGTTTCTCAACATGCATTTTGCCATCAATGTGAGGAAGCAAATGTTTCCCCAAATACTCTTATCTTTTTATTGTTGTGTTCCTGATAGACGATATCATGATTTTATCAAGTCATTAGAGTAAGGTTGGGTGAATATTGACATGTATGAAGCGAACAGTGGTTGGTTATAGGACTGTGGTGGCTGAGACACGAGGGCGAGGGCGAGGACGGAATAAAGGTACATTTCTCTATAAAAGAGAAAATGTAACTTCAGCATCAGACTTTTCTGCTTGCATGGTTTATCTTACTCCTTGTTTCAGTGTGAAAACTTGTCGTCGGAGCAACTTAGAGGGACAGTACCGAGCTATGGATGATCAGTTTTCGACAAAGGCCATGATGCTTTCTGAGGATCTGTCATCTGATGATCCGAAATCCAGATCTAAGATTAGAAAAATATTGCAGCATCTGTTCTTAACAATGCCATTTCAGATGATAGCTTATCTCCACCAGGTCCAGGAAATCATTTCTGCAGGAAGGCATTGGGCAAATGTTGTTTTGCAGAATATAGAGCTTAGTCCTGGTTTTAGTCATCAAATGTTAGTCACAAATAGAGATATTGCATAAAGTAGTTGATGCAAGTAAAAAGAATCCTAACTTGGAACCTCAATATTCAAGAGTCTCACGCATCATCATAATATACATCAAACATGGCTTACATTAGACATTTCCTTATTTTGTGACTTAGCAGCAACCACATATTCACAGTGAAGATAACAAGCACCTTTTACCATTTTCAGGCTCTTGCTGGGACACCAACCTTGAGGGTAAGAACTAAGTAATGTAATATCAACAAATCAAAATTTATGTACTTACAATTTAGCTGTATGGCTTGATTGTAAATGTCATCCAAAAAGGAAACAAAAAGAGGCCAATATTATAGCAGATCTCCCGCTCTTATAATTCATCCTTCTGGGAAACTGCTGCTTGTCTTATAGTCCATTGAATCACTGGACTTCTGCCCGTGAACTACCTCACCTACTAATATCATATGATGCTCGAGTCTTCAACAGGTAGGTAGTCTTTGCCATCTCACCATGTTTTGGCGGTCCAGTTAGAGGTTCCAAGGAAGAAACAGTAATATATTCAGGCATGAAGAACACTTATCATACATAAAGCTGGAGATGGTGAAAACAGTTTGCACCCTCAAAGAAGGCTGACCATGTAAGCTCAAAAAGACGAAAGATACCTCTCTTTTCCTCGTAAACATTAACAATCCACACCAGCTGTTAAAACCGCAGTCGTAAATCCATCTCTCTTTCCATTATGGATATGCAACTGAAACTCTCTAGGGCCAGTAGAGGAAACCAGCATGTTTCGTCTTGATTTATCTGTTCATGGCAATATAACCCCCCTGATACAACCAAACAATCTATCACTGGAAGGTGTCATCCATTTATGATCTCCAACTTAGTATTGCTCCCTCGTATCTTAAAATGTAGAGCAAAAGACTTTACTCAGCAGCTTCGGCTTGGGCTTAATGGATCGTAATCGTAGGCATCACCAGCCTTGACAAATCGTCCCTTCACACGCCTCCTTACATCAGCTCTTGCCTTGCGAGAAGCATACCTTACCTTCTTCTCAAATCTGACATATTATCCATATGGAAAGAAAATGTCAAAAGAAGGATCCGATAAACACTTTATTCCAGGAAAAAGGAGGGAATAGGGTCACATGAGCCATAAAATACGTTGTCCCCATGTTTGCATTTGCTAATGCCCCTAAACAATTATATGACCTGATTATATACTAAAGTGTTAGCTACAAATAGTTTCCATTGGAATAAACAATTATATGTGAATGACTAACTTAACAATCGTTATAAGTGAATGATTAAGCTAATAATCGTTGGAAAAAACCAGTATAAGTGAAAATTGTTCAAAATTACAAATCGTTCTCTAGACTTAACAAATTGGATGAGAAGAATCTAATAAAAAATCTAGTGTTTGGTTTGGTTTCATTTTCATTGCCATTTTCCAATTTGTAAAGAGAAGGGTGATTTTTATGTTTTTGGGATTACTAGTTTGCAATGAAAATGTGTTTGGATTAAGTTCATGTGGTTGCATTTTTTAATTGTTCCTATCAACGTATTTATATTGTGTTAACAAAGATTAATAGTTGTGTTCTTTGTAGAGTTGGAGTTGTCGATAGTGTTGAATTAATATATTATTAAATGCATATATTTGATATTTGATTAAGTTAACAATTTAAAGATATATGTATATATAGATATATTTATCGAATACGTATTGATAAAAGTGAAAAGATGTTGGATGTTGGAAGAAGGGTGAAAGTTGGAAGTTGATTTCAGTTGGAAGCAACACAAAATAAGCATGTTTCAATTTCCAAAGCATAAAATTGCAGAAAGCAGAAATGGAAATGAAGATGCTTACTTTCGTGCCTTCTTCTTCTCCTTGTAACGCATGACAGCATCGTTCCTGCTAGTAGGAGGCATGGAACTTTCGGTACCCGGAGGGTACCATGGTGGCTCTCCCATCATTGGCTTTGATGAAACTCCACAATCTTGATAATCTCCAGCACTGCTTTCTCCAGTAAGGCCAGAAAATGAGAGACTCGAGTGTGCTTGCCTTGCAAAATATAAGTTGGGATCTGTTTTACAGCTAAGAACTGAATCTGCAGAGGCAGCATTGCTGCATGCTGGTTGCATCACATTTACCCCTCCAATTGATGACCCCTATGAAGCATCAAGAATTAAGTGCATCAGCATTAATATGACATAATTAATCATTAATATAAGCATGCAATCTTTAAGAATTAAGGAATGATGATAGAAATTAACATAGTTGTTATGAATGAACAAAAACTAACATATGATAGAGGAAGCATTATAAGGTCTACAGCAATGTCCTACGCATTACTCGATTAATATAAATAAGAATGAGCATGGCATAAAAGAAAATCTGATGAGCAATATGATAACCAAATATCAGGAAATAAGCTGGCATCATCCATCAGCCTTGAGTAACTTTACACAAAGACCCCTGGCTACATTGCACTAACACCCACCTATAATTTTATAAAAGGCTGGGGGTATTATGTAATTAAGCCTAAGCTCAGAGGTGTCCATGTAATTTAACCTAAAAAAAACTAAAACTCAACTTAAACCTGAGCAATATGCAATTTTATGAGCACAACTTGATATGCCAGATTCCATGGAATAACATTGAGATGAAGTTTCATCCAAACCATGGTTATTACAATGTTATTACATGAGTGAAATATTTACAATGCAAGGATACTACTTTTGATTTTTGTTTGTAACACTGTGAGCATGAACTTTTAATGCAAAGAACCTGGATCAGAGGGAAATTTCCGTACAGGCCCAAGGAACAGAAGAAGAAAAATCTGATAAAGATTTGGCTTCAGTTTGTTGGTACTATCGCATTGTTATTTCTCACTCAAAACTAATCTTTAAGAAATTCTTTAGCTGCAATCTACAGTGGATAACACCGGAAAATTTTTGCTAAGTCTGGATCCTGCTAAACTTCTTTCTGAAAGTATTTGTGATATAATTCCTTTCATTCAGAAATCAAGATGGTTAAGAAACTCAGCTTAGCAAATCATTATCTCAGCACAATCAAGATGACAATAAAAAGATCTAATTTAGAGAAAAATTTACTTGAGAAGTTATACATAAGATTATCTTGGTAAGAATCAGATGATGGTAAGAAAGTTTAGCTTCCACCATTAAATGGTAATAGGATAGCATGCAGTGAAGTAACAAGATAACTGTGAAATAAAATCATAGAATGAGGTACCTCAGCAGCGTAAGCACCCTGACAGTTTGATGCAGACATGTCTTTTGTGCCAAATATCCCCTCAATACTGTCATTACCAAAGAGTTGTGGATTATCAAGAGCTGCACCAAATAGTTCTTCGTAGTTTTCGATGCTCAAGTCAACCTCATCCATATTGAAAACGTCATAGAAATCATCATCCTCACACACAGCAGCTTCCTTCTCCTTTGCTCCAGGTAAGATAACCTACACATGAAAGGCCAAGACATTCCAGTGCTTTAAATAAAATGAAGGGGAAAGACAAACCATAAATGGTGTTAAGGCACACAACATTATTCTTACTTCTTCATATTACCCCCAACCAATGCGCTGCAATACTAGAATTTGTGCACTGGAGGACAATTGTGTATAATACTATTATGACACTTCACTTTGGCGACTAATATATTTATTTATTATATAACATTTTTATTATTATCAAGAACAACAAATGTCCTAAAAACAATAATATTTATAAATATCAAGTAATCCACATAATCCAGAAAACAATAATATTGTATATTAAAGTTTAAATAAAGAACCTAGTTTTTGAACAAAAGTTATTTCTGAAAAAGTTATACTTCTTTACATAATAGAAAAAAAAAAAAACATTCAAGTTTAAAGATAAAAGTATTTTCTAGAAAATCTGAAGAAGTTATCTGGGATAACAGCTCTAAAGCGAAGATGTTACTCATAATAACAACTTTAAAAGAAATTGCAAGGCATTAGCTTGCACAATGTCTTTGAACGATGTCATCCACGGTAATATCTCTGGATTGGAATAATTTACGGAAAAAAACAATTATCCAAACAACATTAACTGAAAACGTAACCACAACCAATGTTTTCCAAACCTTCCTCTGGAAGTCAAGAAAGAGCTATCACCTACTGGACAAGAAAAATCTAGAGACAAAGAGAACCTTGGGTCCAAACTGTCATGGTCAGTACTAGCTGAATGAGTCGGAGCTAAGCCTCTGTCAAGTATCTCCAGAATAGTCCACGCTTTCTCTTACAGAAAAGCATGAGCCTGGTTCAATCCCTTCTTTCTCATCTTTTTCTCTCCTCTATAGTCTTCTTCTTTTACTACGGCAATTTATCACTTTCCTCTATAGTTTCAGCATTCCAATTCTTATATGATGTCATAAACTAAATTTTGCACTGGCGAATGTTATATAAGAGCTGATTTTATATGTGAACTTACTATAAGAAACAATGGTTAAGTATCAGGGAGTTGCATTTTTTCGGCAACGTAATGTCAGTTTTGAATCCCACTGCCTCCAGTCCCTAAAAGTTAGGGGGTAGGGGAGCAACTAAAGCAGCTCAATTTCTCAATCACTATTGCCATTATATTCACAAGCATTCACAGCAGGAACATATCCATCTTTGTACTCATACTTCACTTATAATATTCAATAAACAAATCTAACCCTATGTTAACCTTTCAGCTATTACTTTTAGTAAAACTAACTCAAACCTTGACGTGATCACGTTTGTTCCACATCACAAATATTCCGGCCAAGAGACGAAAGCTTCAAAGATTTAAAAAAACTAAGTAGAAAGATAGTGCGATATATGCTGAAGTAGCAACTTAACGTTGTTCAACAAGCCAAGGTTTTGAATTTCCTTTCTTTTTACTTTTATTATTGGTCCTTGGCAGCATCTTTATAAATTTTAGACCTCTTGACTGGTTGGCCCTGTACGAGAATTACAATAAAGACGACGGCAAGGTTCAACAACAGCTTCTGATATAAGTCAGTCTTCCCTTCTTACTAAATCTCACCAGTGCCAACCAGAGTACAACCAGAGTACAGAAATTGATGCAAAATAAGTTCTAATAAAAATGAGGATAGATAAATCCTGCCATTGCTTAATGAAATTTTTTCGCAAAGATAGCTACCTTGGGCACAGCAGAGCTAGTAGAACCAGCTGCCTGATCCACATTCTGTTGCCTGGGATCATGTAAATGATTTAACGACTCCATCCAAACTGTTGATTTATCCATCTCCACATTATGCACATCACTAGCTTCTCCCAGAAAGGATGCATCTTGAACGTTATTCTTTCCATGGGGGCCTTGGCAATCCATTGACCTGTTATCAGTAATGCTCATTGAACCCATTCCCTGCTCACAGGTGGAATCACCAACAGAAGGAAAATCTAAGAGAAAAGACCAAATTGAAGAAAGTTCTGCAGCTGAAGGGCATCCAGAGTAACAATTAACAGCTTGTCTCTTATGTCCAGGACTTATATTTGAACCAGCATGCCCCACCCAATCACAATTCTGGCAAAGGGATACTTTTTCCTCAATACATCTAATGAAAGCTGGCTGAGAATTGCATCTTTCACAAACAAGTGTCCTGGAGTGACGTTTTGAGAGGGCATTTGCAGAATGGACATTACGATCACAAGACAAACATAAACTTGCTGCATCAGACCGACAGTAGATTATAGATCTTTGTTCCCCACAGAAATCACAAAGATAACCCATATTACAGCTGATCGACTTCTTAACCAAACTCTTCCCTCAATCTCGAAATACACACACTTTTGTGCACACACTTTATTCAAACTGAACGGAAGCAGAGTCGAGATGACTGTGACGAGGTTGTTTTCCTGGGAAAGTCTCGGAGTTTAAACAATGTTCGACGACTTCAATTCAAGATATATCACTATCTACATTAAAAGGCACAAAAAGACATTATTAGAACTCAGGCAGCTATCATCAATGCGTAAACCCGTACAATAATTGAATCATGTCCTGCATTCAACATTGACAAGAGCAGGGTAGTCTATAAATAGCATCACCCCAAAGAAAATGCAGAAAAAATGCACCTTCACAGCCCAAGAATACAGTTTTCAACTCAATAGTAATATTCCTATACAAAGACGGAACAAATTCCATAAGGATACAAAAAGCCGAGTTACTTTATTACATGAAAATCGTGAGAACAAATTCTTTACTGATATGTTATCCCCATATAATACATCATAAGAAAATATATGAGAGATGCTAAACGAATAACAGTAGAGCCGATTTATATTGAAAATAGAAGGAAAAAGTGCTCCAGGCCTCCAACATGTTGGGAATCAAGAATCCAACAAAAGTGGAAGGTAACAAACTAAAACCAATTTGTTCCGGTTTAACACAACCAAGATTATTAGCAAAATTCAAGACTTCATTCTTGTATTCTGCAGTGAACATGCTGAAAAATTCAATGATTCAAAAATACAAATACAAACATATCCCAAGGGAAAAATTGACTGACATTAGATTCACAGAATTCCAGCAGAAGATTGGAAAATTCCAACCACTTCCCCACCAAAAACGCACAGAAATTGAAGAAACATGAAACCCAACTCTGAGCTGAATTCTCCACAAATTTTCCAATCACTCAAAAACAAACAACAGAACACAAAAATAACACTATTACTACTATATGAAGCTGCAAAGAAGAATCATAGAAACGAAAGAAGAAAGAAAGCCCATTTCGAAGAAGTGCAGTATTTTTACCGAAATTGGCCGTAAAAGCGTCCGAGAATCATAAGAAGGTAGAAAGGGGAAAAAGCACATGGACTTTTTCTCTTCAGCTCTGAGTCTTCACTTAAATCCCTAACAAACAAACAGCAGAAAAGAAAGATCGAAGCTTTCCAGAAGGGACTTTTTTCTCTCTCTAGAGCAGCAGGAGATGGGGTTGAAGTGAATTTTTCTTGGACTGAAATATTTTTGAGCTGTGACAAAAAGCTTCAAAAATAATAATAACTTAATCCAAAAAGTGATAAAAAGTGCAGGAGAGAGAAAGTGTTTGTTGAAGAAGACCGCGTGGGCCCCACCTCCTTTTCATCATCATCAACTAAAGTTAGGCCTTCACTTTTTCCCCCACCCCCTCCTCCCTCCCCCCCTCCCCCCTCCCCCCTAATTCATCATTTTTACTGGGGGTAATCACATCACCCCACACCCCCCCCCCCAACAAATGTAGCTAGCATTTACTCACCTTATGTCTAATAAATAAATTTTTTATTAATTAAAATTTATTGAATT
Organism: Sesamum indicum; assembly: GCF_026168435.1. NCBI lineage: Eukaryota > Viridiplantae > Streptophyta > Magnoliopsida > Lamiales > Pedaliaceae > Sesamum > Sesamum indicum. The sequence goes on from NC_142668.1 coordinate 5,592,343, forward strand.
TGTACGTATTAAAAAAAATAAAAAAATCTATACATTTTTATGTATTAATGCATGCGATGAAGTGTATCTTCACCATTATAAGAATAATTTAGTCATAAAAAACTTATTCGACATGCTATAAGTGAGTGATACGTCAATCGAGGGTAAATATCAATTTGCATTCGATTTTTTTGTTAATATTAGCAAATTCAGCAAATTTTGACCAACAGATAACGAAAACAAACTTCAAATGTGTTAGATGTCATTACCCAAACTACAGTGAATTTATATGTAATTATACCAAATTTTAAGGGAGTGGAATGTAATTATCCCTTTTTACTACTATTAGATTAACTTCTTCTTCTTCTTTTTTTTTAATTCTTTCAACTTTAAGATAAGTATTGTTCCAAACATACTTTAATGTAAATAAATCATTATTCCACCCATCAAATTTAAAAAAAAAATATTTATCCAATTTTTTTTTAATTTACTATTGAAGAAATTTTGGATTTGCACTTAGGATTTTCTTTTAATGAGAAAATGTGATGTTACTATTATTATTGAAAAATTTTCAATAATTATATTTACATCCTCTCGTCTATTATCTAATTACATAAATTATTTTTATTTTTTAAAAATTTACAAACACTATCCAGAAAAAGTCGACGGCCCTTCACAACCTTTGCAAAAAACTTCAGACAACGCCCAAAATTGATTTTTTTCTTATGATCCTAAAATAATAATTAATAATTTTAAACTATTTTTTTTTTGTCGGAATCATGGTTTCAATATAACATCAATAATTCTCGACACAATTTCTAAATATAAAATCACATAAAATTTAAACATTTTCAGTTCTTGATTAAAATTTTATATTGGTGTAAGTAACACATAATTTTATATAATAATTCGATTCCTATTATTAAATAATTGTACATTTAATACATATATAGATCATAGGAATATATGATGGTGTTAGATAAAATCTACAAGATATTTAATATGAAATTGACTTTTCTTTTTTTTTCCCCCTCTAATCATTAAATGAAATGATGTATTACTTTGGGTAGGTGGTAGCTATGGAAAGAGTCAGCATATTTGAGATTAATGTCCACACACACACACACATATATATATATAGAGAGAGAGAGAGAAAGAGAGAGAAAATTATGTGCATTTTTCACATTGAGAGTTTACTCCACAAAATGTGTATATATATATAATATGGTCAAATTTATCGCGATTTAATATATCTCTGAAATCCATTATAATCAAATTTATCGCGACTAAAGAAATATCTCTAAAATCCACTGTAAATATAGAAAACGTCGGAGTCCTCCCCCACAAATATTTTGACTATCAAGTTACGAACGGTTTAAAGGTCAACAGATAAGTAAGTAGTTCACTATGCAAAGTATACGTGAATATATTTAACTTGAAATTGTTTATAAGTGGCCCTTAACGTACGATTGTCATCTTAATACTTCAAGATGTTATCGTGCGTCATACAGTCAAAAACTATTCAAAATATGGGTAAAAGGGTTAAGTCAAGCAAATATCAACCTGATCGGAACGAAAAAACACAGATCTGAACCCTTTTGGCATTTCTACCACAGGTATAGGCCAAGAATATGGCATTTTCATGACTTTTACCCATGTTGATATAATTGTATATAATGAGCTTCTAAACTATATTATACAATTTTTTGAAAGAATAACAAAAATTAATATTTTCAAATTATGTTTTTAAATGAAAGTTTGAATTAAAAATTCAAAACCATTAAAAGTAGTTTATGAAGGAAAATTTGTTTGAGATAAATGAAAAGTTTTTAAAAGGTAAGTGGAAATGTGGTTTTCGTTATATAAATTATGACGAATACGTAATTTATTCGGTTTTCGTATTTTAATGGGTAAATATAGTGCGGGTATGGTTGAAGGGTGCAAAGTATATTTAATATTGAGGAAAGAAAGAAAGAAAATTATTTAAAGTGGATCAATATTTACATATTAATTTTAATTTTGGTAATTAAAGAAAGCTTAGTTGATAAATTTAAATATTTTGGATAAAAGAAATGCCAAAAAGGTGTTGACGTGGCGTCCAAGGAAAGAGAGGGGGGTTTGGATTATGGTAGACGTGACGTAAGCATGACTGTGGGAAAAAGGGTGGTTTTTAATATTCGTACAACCACAAATCACACTATCAATTTAAGATTAAGAAAAGGGTTTTGGATAATGTCACTTTGTAGATTAACCCCCTCCACCCCCCCCCCCCCCCCGCCACCCCCTCATTATGATAGGAAGACATGTGAGGGCAAAATGGGAAGAAAAGAGTTGGCTAATCTTGTTTCCATTTTGAGACCATTGGAAAATACTTGTGGGAGAAGTCAGTCAGTGAATGACTATGAGCATTTATTGTCCAATTAAACACATTTTTATGACACCAAAAAGGAGTTATTAAATGTGGTTGACAAACTGTTTTTTTTTTTTGTTTTCCTTTCCACTTCTTGTTTATTTGACCACGAAAATTGACGGCTTCTATCACGGTCATTTTTATTTAAATTTTCGGGATATTATGTATTTCGTTATGATAAGTGTGTCAAACTTATCATCCAGTTCATTGTGCTGCTTGACTTCTGCATGTTGGTCAGTCTTATATATACATGGATTCAAATGTGTGCTTATCGAGCTTGAGTGAAGTTTCAACTACAAAAATGCAAGTAACAACGTAGAATTTATAGGCCAAACACTCAACCTTGTAGTTATTCCATAATTTAAGTACAAGGAGCCTACTTGCACGGAATGAACCCTCACTCGCTCTATAAAAAAGCGTGACTCCTGATTGATTAAGATAAGGGACAATATGTTACTGTTGACAGACCCAACTATTAAAAAAGAATTATGGAGAAACTAACCAATATTGACTCGACTTTTCTTGGACCAACATGCAATCTTATGTTGTCATATGGTAGACAGTTGTTTGAAATAAGACAATATCAATTGCCTGTCTAAACCATCCCTTTCCTTAACCTGCAGCCAATTACCAAGACTTGACCATACCGATTGTTTATGCATGTCGTTAGGCCATCCTGCACACAAAGTCTATCGAGGAACCCCGCATGCAGGGCTCTCCATCTACCATCTGTCCCGCACATAGGCACCCAACCCGCCCATGTATGCACATTCCTCCGTTGTTTTCCTGCATGCCTCACATACTTAACCCAAACTCCGTGACATTAGCTAATAATGCCCACAGAATGCCAAGAACCAATTAACGACGCCTTATCCTGTGCCTAAGGCCTGCACATCCACTCGTCATGCAACCAAGTCATACACCGACATTTGGTACTTCCTGATCAATCGACGTTTTTAAATCACTACCACCCTATGATGACACCTATTGTTTCTAGCATGCAAGCATGTCGTGCTAGACATGACGACATCTCACCAGGGTAATAGTAAATGCTTGCTCATAAGAAAGAAAAACATTCACATAGATTGTGTGGTTTGATTCTCGAGAAACACTTAGCATCTCTGTCAAACATTCTAATACTTGTGTGTTAAATAATTCAGAAACATAAGCATATACGGGAAAAAATGTAAATGATAATGTGGTTACAAGCTTGATGCATGCAAAAAACGTCAATCCTTTGATGGACTTGAGCTCCTTAATGGGCTAAAATGTCCTACAAACTTTAGGATGAGAACTTGAAAAAATACACTTCGAAACTCAATTTAGTATTCAATATTGAAATAATAATACTAAAAGAGGAGAATATGAGCGAATTATAATGAAGTATGATGAAAGATTGTGAATAAGAATGAACATGTGTAAAGAAATTGCTTGCGAATATTAAAAAAATTGCCCCTGTTTGAGGGGACTAAACCTGAATTTATAACCGAGATCCCCAACAATGAGAGGGTCTAATCTCTGAGAGAGTTGAGGAGGGGGTTTTTTAGTGAATAAGTATCCTAGGCATCTTTATCTAATTAGTTGGTGGAATGTTGCAGGAGTCTATCCCACTTTGGGGAGTCCAACGAGAGACGAGTCATTCTTTGTCAGGGACTTTCCTTCTGAGCCCTCTCGTCAACTCTTTCTTTCAATCATATTTCACCACCTGGACTATGCGCACAGCTGTCTACCAAGGTGGAATTGAACTCTACAGACCTCCATCGATTAAGTCTTTATCTTGGGCTTTTGCTTTCTTGAGCCATGGGTAGGGGAGGCCTGTGAGGCTCCTTCCGTCTTGTTTCCTTCATTGGGGTTTTTAGATTGATTGTTGGGCTTAGAGGTGGTACTGGCTAAGGCTTTGTATTTATTACCATATCAAAGCTAAACGCTCAACTTTGTATTTTCTTCCTCCTTTTCAAATACAAGGATGCTTAACCTATACACAATCCACTCTCTGACTACACAAAAATGTATAAGTTAATGCTTAATACAAAAGACTATAATATTATAGTTGACAGTCCTAACTGTTACAAAATTGATGGAAAATAACTAACTGCAGCAATCATCCTAGCGACAATTGCAGCCTAATCTGCCATATGACAAGCAATGGTCTTGAATGAAACAACTCTGATTGTTTGTACATGAGTTGCGCACGCGTCTTCCACCCATCTTTTGCTTTGGCTCACAGCCAAAGACCAAGTGTTGGCTTTGTCGACAGCCTACTCGACTTCCACGCATTGTTAGGTCATGACGTGTGCGACGTTTGACCAGAGTTCATGCACATCAGGTACTACCCGTAGGCGTAGCACAGTTACCTTGCACATAGGCACACAACGTCATGTTTGAGCCAAATGTCATGCACACGCATCATGTGCAATTCATCTCTTCTCTCTCGCTGCAGTTCCATTCTGACATTCTCTTCTAGATATACGTATAGCGATGGTAGAGAGCTTGCATATAATTCTTTTTAAAAATGAAGAGTACAATACAATGTAATATGATAAAACATCAAGAAATCTATAGGGGCAATTATACCAAATAAGAATTATGATTACATTATAATTTAAGTGTTGAGGTAGCATACATTTTTCTACCCTGGTACAATATGCCCTTTCTCGAGGTAAATTGCTTTAACCCATGGACTATTATTTGAAGATTTGGCATTTGACAATGTTAAGTCCTCATCCTGGGTATCTTTGCTCAGTCATCATTATCAGTGTGGAAGAGACTTGATTCTTCTATTACGTTACTATATTTTGGGGGGTTGTTGAGAACAAAACCAATATTGATGTGGATATAGGGCTGGACAAGCAAATGTCCAAACAGCAATGATCAGTGCCGTTCTATTTGAATTCAGGTCTACCCAATGTCTGACCCGCGTATTCCAAATTCTAATATGTACAAATTTCAGTGACTTTTGAGTGGATTTCAGAGCCATTATAATAGACTAAAAAAGCAATCTCAAATTGATTATTGAAGGATTTGAAACTCATAATCATGCAAAATTATCCAGAATTCTTAACCTCGGAATTGTTCGATTCAAACACATCCTCATACCTCAGCAACCACACTGGACCAATAGGCTAACATAACAGGACAACAAGAAGTAATTTGCTTGAGAATCAAAATTTTTCATACCAAAGCTGTTGTCCTCGAGGAATCATGCAGAATACTTTCCCATCCACCCAGAAAACTTTTAAACCAAACAAATCTAGCAAACTAGTAATTTGCTGTTGTGTTTGACATGCATTCTCTTCTTGAAAGCTAGTTGAAAATTCACTGATGGAACTACGTAGAAGTATGATATTGTTTGTCGATGCCAAGCGATTCAGGAGACATTTTCTCCAAATGGGATTCAACAGTTCTCATGCAGGTGATATATGTTATGAAGTTGAAGCTCAAATCACCTGGGAGATGCACCTGCAGAGCCGTAGAATCCTCATGTATCCACTTCTAACCCCCTTAACTGCATCACTAATTTCATCAATGGTTCGCCCAGACAATAAACATTTTTGGCTGTTCACAGGCTCTGGCAATTGAAGTGGAAGAACATCTGAAGGATAGATTCCACTGCAAAATCAATTAGGTACTAAGTATCGCATGGGGAATTCGGTTCTTGATGCTTTATGATCTATTGTTGTGTTCTCTTTCTAAATGTTTATGTTTATTATCCATGCCTCAAATAATCCAGTTAATTAACTGATGGAATTCATAGTGCTGTTGATTGGAACAACAGATGCTGGCTCCAACACAAGGAAGAAACCATAAGGTAAAAACACTAACCGTTTCAAGCAAGACATGTCAAGTGTGAGGATCACCTTTCTCCCGGAATTAAAATTAAAGTAAGAAAGCATCAGATTGAGCTGTCCATCTGCAATAAAAAGCTCACAAGTTTAGAGGCATAAGGTCCTGATTACGAGTAAATTCAATTTCAATGAAAAGATATGCTCTATCAATGCAATCATATTCGCATATGCAAATGCAAGAAGGAAGGATCATATAAATATCGCAATATATATAAATATATTTTTCTTTATAAGTTAAAGCAAGAATGCTATCCTTTTCTCACAAGCAAGGCAGAGGGATTGACTCATCATGCAACTAAGGGAATAGAGGTGCAACGTCATTATAGCTGATGAGAAGTTGCAATACCACAACTTCTATGAAACTTCAAATCCTTCATTTCCATTAGAATCCATTTAAATGACATTTAACCCCAAAGTAGGAATCCACTTAAACGACAATTTACTTCAAAATAGTTGGAGATTAACATGAAAAGCTGGTCAAGTAATTTGCATACTCATAACGTGTCATTTCCAATTAGTATTTGCAAGTATGTCTGTAGAAAAACAAAAAACAAAAGCGCTCAAAACATAATATCTGAACAACCACAAAAAGAAGGAAAAGAAAAAAGGAGCTTATCTCTGGCTTATTAACAATCCTTGGATCCACATGTTTCTCAAACATTTGTCATGTTCTTCAAAAATGATTGATTTGGCAAGGGAAATGGATGGTGGGATTGTCAATTTTGGAAAAGTATTGGTCATATTGCCCAGTCTTTCTATTTGTAAAATGCTCAAATGTCAAAAAATTATAATGCTTTCTTCATTTCAAATGAACACCTAAGAATACATAGGAAAAGCTAAGGATCTGTTCACAAGTAACTTAGATTTGAAGCACTAGCCAAGTGCTACATTAATGAGATTAAGTTAAAAGCAAGTCGTATAGATCAAGAAATAATAGCATCATATGGGAAGTGGCAAGAGGATCATAGAAGAGGTATTTGCACAAAAGACCTCAAAATCGGACAAAAACAACAAAATGCATCAATCAGAGAAGAAACTACCATATACAGTAAATCCACTTTGCAGACATTCTAATATCATAGTTGTGTTATTACATGACTGAAGTTAAAATGGTGGGGACATAGAGGAAAACAATTACCAGAAGGCGAAGAAAAGTTAGACTGGGTCAGGTTTTGCAACTCCATCTGGGCTAACTGTACCTCCTCAACCACATCTAGCAAGGTACCCAGAAGAGAACTGGTTACCTGCAAATTGGTGATATGGGTAAGAACAGAAACGCGATGAACTATATGAAACAAAATTTAATGGTGTAATTGCTTGTGAGGTTAACTCATCTCATCACACAATATATTTTTTCCATAGACATAACATTCTAACTTTCAGAAAGGACATGCAACACCAATGGTAATTATTTCACTGTATCACTTACCTACACCTTGTAACATATAACATCAACTATCAACTATCATTATGCTTGACATCCTAATACGTACTGAAAGGTTTTCTCCATCTCAACAACACTATTTGTATCTCACTTTTTCATTTTGAGATGAGATGATCAGGAATGACAAGCGATTAAACATAACCTTCTAGCAACTGACACGCCATTCACTCAGGTTATTCAGCTCAAGAAATTAATAATCCACATGCTACTGGACAACATAAGATCAGAAAGAGCAAAGCTCAGGTCCACTGTAAAAAATGTATGCCAATACTGGAGTCGTTTGAATTGGATTTATATAAGTTGTATATGAATGACCAAACTGCTTTTTCTTTTAAGTTGCAGAAGGCATTAAACTATCTTTAGACATGTATTAGTTGTAGATTACACTTCTGCTTAACTGTTTCAAATTAATCTTTTGATATGCCAAAGAGGACCAATAGAAGAAAGTTCAATGATAACCTATATGGAATTATTGACCCAAAGCAGCCAAAACTTTACACAAAAGTAAAAAACATAAGCTTGTTATGCTTTCCTTCAAGATGATGCACGATTTTACTTACTTGCGTTTCCTGCACCAAAGTTTTAGCACCAACATATTTCCGAGCTCTCTCAGCATTAAACACAAATGTAAATGCTGTGCAAGCATCCAAATTTGGGAAATTCTAGGAAGCAGAAAGCTATGATATTAAGCTGTGATCATTACAACAAGAAAGATACATGAACGTAAACCTGCTAATGTTAAAACAGTTTCACCTTTATAATGTTTGCCTCATTCAGTTTAAATGAAGTTGCAGCACTTGATGTAGGACCAACAATGACTTTTATGCTGTAACATCATTGATAAAATTGATGAGCTGAAAGGAAGAGCAGAAGCAGAATAAATTTTGCCATCACAACTTTGTAAAGCATATGCAGCAAAAGAAACTGTTTTGGCAGAAACCTCTGAAAAATGAAGTCAAGGTAGTTGAGAACAATGTTGTGCTGACCATTCACACTGCCTACGCTATGGACCACCCACATCTGGAGAAACAGCAGACAAGATCTCTCAGCAAAAGGCAGCACTATTGACTGAGAAGACGCATGGTTCTCCATTTGCATTTCATTTCAATTACAGTAAGGCGGAGTCAAATAGTTGGATACTAGTAAAATATCAGCTATCAACTCCTTGCACAAATACCAGCATATTTTTCAGTCTCCACTTCCACCAAGAAACAAATCGAAGAAACAAGGAAGCAAAAGATTGACTAAAATAAACAAAAAGACACTCTTTTCTGGACCCACTACCATTGGCAAAATTTCACACAGCAAGAGTATCCACCTGCATATCCAGTCGAATGAACCTGCAAGAAGCCCTCTTTATCAATTGCTCATTAACTAAAGCAATTGTGTCGTCACAGCTTTGTTCAGCTTTCAACTTGCAGCATGCATGAAAAGTTCCCTTCAAGGTCAAAATCTTTCTATCTAAAGCTTCTAAGGCATGCCGCATTGCCGTCAATTTTTCATGGCAAACCTGGCATTACATAAAGTGAAAGCCATCATATAGAAGATTAGCTTCTAAAATTTACAGGTGTCTTGACATAATGCACTCACAAACACGAAGTCACAGAAAACATCTGGACACATAAGCGCACAAACACTGCATTATCATAACCTGATGTTAATTGTTGACATCACTAGACATTAACAACAGCCACCACCAACAGGTGGCACCCCGCACCCCTGGTATCCTTTCATACTAGCAACTATATCTTATTTATTAGATTGAACCCATTTACTTTACCAGCCACTACAACAGGCTCTGTCATTGATATAGCATATTCATGTACTGACTGGACAATCAGATCATGCACTTTTCCAATGTGTTTAAATATATGCATATAAACAAGTGCATGAATGCTCTTACAAGTAGCAGCGCATGTACTGAAAATGCACGCATACTAATCATTATCAGAGAGTAGAGAAGCAGTTAAATGAAAAAAACCTGCACGAACATACCATGAAAATCATTGAATTAATAAATTCAGTAGTGCTCTACAGATATGTAGGGGGCATTACGAAAGAACATCTTTTTGGCCAACCACACACTGCTTCAGCAGCATTTCCGGACACAAATAATTTAAGTACCAAATAATACACCCATCATCCCCCACACCCACAAGTCTCTGTCCCCTATCATTTAAGGGCAGACAAGAACCCAGTTTTCATTCAAAAGAAAACTGAACTAGACTGACTTCTATTATTCAGTTCAATTTTCCGGACAATGTGGTTTGCTTGAACTCAAATAAAACTTTAGTTCTGTCAGCAGCATGAGATCAGACCACCTTGAACCAAAAAGCAAACTGCAACCTAACAAACATATATGTTATGGTTCTGTTAACTGATCAAAGATAGCTATGTGCCATGCTAACTTGAGCCTGCAGTTGATGTGTGTATGAGATACATGGAACTCAGTGAGGATGACTTTGTTATTGTGTTAGAGATGATCCGTCTTGATTGAAGTGATAATACTACAGGCAGCAGCAGTGGAGTTACTGCATGCGTGATGAGGTCTTCCATTTCTTTTTCCTATTCTCTTTATATATTCTGAGTCAAAACTGGATGCTGAGATTAGTATGTAACAGAGATTAGTCATTGTGTGCTTAAAACATATATCAAGTTAATATTCAGCAGGCTAGTTCAGACAATACAGAGAATATAACACTGTATCAAAGTCACACTTCAAGGACATGTTAGTTACATGTTCAGTATTGGTACCACGATAAAACAAAAGAGTGCCTAGGAACAGAAAGGCTTTTTCAGAAACAAAGGTGGCTCAGTTGCTTTATGCTAACAAAGGGCTCAATCCCCAGAACTATCTTATCAGGGAGAAAAAAATATGAATATAATTCAAGCATAAATTGGACAGCAGCTCCAATGTAGGCAATGAATTATCTTTTGGGCACCCTCTCTTTCTAGAGATGGAAGTAGACATAAATCAATTGGCGAACAAGACCAAAATGCCCAAAAGAAAGTTCAAATTGCACATGTTGCAGATGCATATTAATTTGACTTAATACCTCATGTCCATCCTTCAAACTGACAGACAATGACCGATCACCAACACCATCAACTAGGACATTGGTACTGTGAGTCCCCAGTGGATTTGACAGAATATTTTCTCTCAAAATTAGTGACTCCTGAGCACTGGAGCTCAGTATCTGTAACCTTTTCTGCACACAGAATGTGACTATGATGGTGAGAAATGAAAAGGCACATATACAACCAAGACACAGACAAAAATTACCAACAGTTTCTCCCTCTGTACATTCTTCAGCTGCAATTTTGCCTTTTCATACACAACTCGAAGCAGCAGTGAGTTTACTTCAGCTATCCTGCATTAGCAATTGTTTAATCAATCCAAGATATTTTCAAGATTAGATAATTTAATCCGCAAATAGAAGAACCGCCATGCATGCAGATGCACAGAACCATCCTGTTCAAGTCACATGTGAGTGAAAGCACTTACTTTCCGAGCTGGGGATCATGAAGAACAACTGCATTCTGGAAAGAGAGACATAAATGAACTCAGGCAATGCAGCTAACGATAATTGACCAAAGCACTTAAGAATGTGAAGACATATTTAAGTATCCTTGTACACCAGCAGACCTGGGGCATGACTCCAAGGTGAAGCATCTCATATATTTTTGATCTCTGCTGGTGAATAAATATATCTCCAAGTACATCAATCTGAAATATGAAAAATATTATCCAATAGCCAAGCAGAAACAATATGCGGGTGAAAGAATGTAATAGAAATTGGTATGCACCATACCATCTTATTATTAAGCTTATCAGCTGATGCAGAAATAATTTTTTTCATATCCTCTGAGAATGTAGAGTATATCTGCAATGTGCAATTCAAAATTACGTGAGAAAAAAATGTTCGGCTGCACCAGCAAGCCCCTCCAGGTAAGACAGTGGCAAATAAGTAAAAGCAGAATCAAACATACATCAGTCCACTTCTTCCTTTCATTGCCAGACAGTGTTGATCTACCTTCGTTCGGAGACAACTGTCTCTCTGTATCAACATTTCCACCTTTCTGAAGCTTGGGGCTCCTCTGCATTATGGCCATTTCGGTTCTATGTTGCGTGTCCCTCAGCAATAATTCTATACTTCTCTTGTTTCCAGAAAATTTTTCCAGTCTGCCACTCAGCTGAATGGTCCTTGGAGAAGGTATTATGGGGGACTGTGTATTCCCGATCTCTTTCCTTGAGGGGATTGCTGTAGGGAACCCCCTCAGATTCTGATATGACCATATAGAGCAAGAAAACAAAACCACTATTAGAATTCATCTAAGCCTCTAAACGGCAACCAGAACGGATGGATAGGATAGACAGACAGTTGATATTTTCTCTACGCGGACCCTTGGAGATTCTGAGTTTGCCTAAAACTCAGAAATACCAGGCCTCTTATATGATCAGTATTGAGGCACTGCATAATTTGTATGGACAATAGCAGAAAATGGAGAATGCATGTAAATGAAATTATTTCCAGAACGAAAAACTAGAAGACAAAAGTAATTGACCTTTTGCAGTGTTGGCTCTTCAAGATTCTTATAGGCAGATGGAGAAACAGAACCATGAGATATGACTCCGAATTCTCCACCAGGGAGGTCATCCTCAAACCTGGAGCTTTCCCTGCTAGTTTGGTTACCCACATCCAGAATTTTGGAATGCTTGACCTGGTATTTGTTCTTAGCAGGAGTAATAAAGTCGTCAATGTTTCCAAATGTTCCGTTCCTGTTATAAATATCAACTTCTCCATTATCAGTTGATCTTACTTCAACCAAGTTTTTGAGGTGGTTGACTTCAACAAAAGGTGAGCCTAACTCTCCATCCATTCCATTGGATACAGCAGCTCTATTAGCATTTGAAGTTGAGAGGTTACCATCGGTGAGATTTCCCTCTGGAGTTGAATCTCGGTCTTTGTCAGAGTCTGAACTTTGCTTGAACTGACTTTGTAGCACTAAATCTTTAGATTGACTGGATTGAAGACCTAGTGTAGTTGATAATTTCTTCTCCAGCAATCTACCAGGAGAAGAAACAAACTGAGCACTAAGAATTTTTACTCCGTCACCTGAAGCAATATCAGCCAATAAAGACTCAGTTTCAGTCATTACTGCATCTTCATTTGAATGTTTCGGACTAAACAAACTACGCATCAATTTATTCCCAGACCAAATCTTAGAGGGTGAAGCTCGCTTATATTTTGATTGATCTGCGGAGAGATTTTTGGCACTCAACTCATTCGGCAATTTTCCACTCATTATTTGGTCCAGATGTTCTTCCAAATGATTTTCACCACTGATATGATTCAGAGTCTCAGCCCTGGTCCGATTCATGCTGAAAGCATAACTCCTCTCTTTACTCTGATCAACACTAGCAAGTTTTTTTTCAGTAACTGAATCTTCAAAATTCATTCTAGAAATATGACGTTTCTTTTCCAGAAAAGCATCAAAATTAGGGGATTTTAAGAAATCCAGCGACTTGATAGTGGAATTGTCAACTTTAGCACTGAAACTAGAAGAGAACCCAGATTTCTCAAGTAATTCCAGTTTGGAAATGCTTTTCTGAATAGAGGTCTGGGTTTCATGATGTTCTACGCTATCATTTCTGAGCAAAAAAACAGGTTTTGCAAGCAAAGGAGAGGTTGCTCCCAAAAGTTGAGATGGAGAGGCAGTCGTCAGAAGAAGTTGGGGTTGTTTGACAGGAGAAGATGTAAATAGCACCAAAGCGGTTTCAGATTCATCCTGCGCCAAACTTAAACTTATCAGTCTGTTATCAATTCTTCGTAGGCCACCTGCCATTAATAGATTCTAACATGCGAAGCTCCTCATCCATCAAATTTTCCCTATAACTTTCAAAATTGGGTTCAAGGAGGGGCAGTAGGAGTTGGAGACATTTTTACATGTGTAGGAAAAAGAAAAAGAAAATGTAATCCATTGCCTTCAAGCTAAAGCACTAGATAATTAAGACAAACAGAAAAAACTTCAGAAAAGAAACAAATTACAGTTATCAAATTTAGTATATCAAAACAACCTGTTTAGCATATGGAACTAGGCGCACTTGCTGATTAAGATAACTAGTTATGCAGTAAACATTTTGCTCCATTTATAAATTGAATAAGATATATAATCTTTTCAACAAAGACAAACCTTGGGCTGATTCAAGAATCAAGAAACCCTAAAGTTTTGGAAAAAGTATAATTGATGGATAGCATTTCAATTTAGATAAATAAAAGATCAGACATAAATACGCAACTTTTGACAAAATGCAGAACAATTAGTGCCTTTTTTACCCGAAACTAGCCAATGAACAAAAATATTAGTCCACTGAACTCACAAAATTTTAACTATAGTTAAATGGCAAGGAGGCGAAATCCACAATAACACAACTAGGTTGAGTTTATCCAGCTTATAATCCAATTATATATGCAGAATGAGCAACTACATGGGAATCACTTTGACAATGACAATTACTTTCTCAATTACATACGACCGTAAAACATTTAAATAAGGATGAACCAGTGACATTTATCAACTGTACCGATCAAGCGGAGTTTACGAGGATCAACTCTCTCCCAATAACCTTCAAGCAAAAATCTCCAGAAGCATAATGGATAATATACACTAAGGCAAAAAAATAAAGCACACAAGGAATAAGCAGGACAGACATTTCAAAGAGCTAAACATTGAATAATTGCCTGCAGAGTTGCCAAAACGCCATACCATACAGCAAAGGAGCACATTTTGAAGAAAATCATAGATACATACTGCTGCGGGTGTGAATGCTTACTTTACTCAACTGGTCTGGTGACATATTTGGTTTATAATTATCTGTGTTGGAAGCTGCAGCACCCAATGTACTTGATGAAAATGTTTTAGGAGAAAGACCACTGTGAAAGGTTCTGTGAGGACCGTTTGCCTCACCAAATACTCTGCAAGGAGTAGATTCTTCCCCATTCAGGACATTGCGGGAATTAATCCCACTGATTTCTTTCCTTATACAGTCACTTGGATTTACAAGGTCAACCCCATGATCAACTGATGGCAAAACCAAACTTTCCTTTCTTTTAGGTGATGCTGAAGTAATGACATCATCAGATATACTGACAGAAAGAAGATTTTTACTGCTCTCTGCAAGGAGTGCATCCAATCCTGGTGATAGTTTATCATAGTTATACTTGTTAGGGTTTTCCCCAACAAGACTCATATCGTTGGAGTTGTGGCTATCATTTACTTCTGTGACAGGCATACAAGATTTGGGAATAGGCTTTTTACCTAAAGTGAAAACCATGGAGCTTCCTATATTTGCATTTGTTGGTGTTTTCTCTTCAAAGAAGAGTTGACCCCCTGTTGGTGTCTTCAAGTCTACTCCTGAATCTGATAGAGCAAGACTGCGGTAATGCATGGAAAAAGCTGTTGAATCCATTGTAACATCGTGATTATCATCAGAAGCTGCAGAGTCCAACAACCGGCCGGGCCTTATAAAATTGGCCGACACAGGGCCAAAAAAATTATCTTCTGCTTGAAGAGAAGTAAGCGAAAAATCTAATTAATCTTTTCAGAAGAATAAAAACTACAAGAATGAAGGGGAAATAAAAATATCAGGAATCTAATAATAAAAATACAATCAGAAAAACCTGCTCTTGCTACCAACCGACTAACTAGTACTCCCAATATTTACACCAGTAAAGCAGTTCTAACCCTTGAAGGAAATAAGTTGGTTATACTTCAGGCAACAACATCAATTGATTATAATAGAAGATATTTAGCTGTAATCAAGCATAGGTAAGACAGAGCGCAATCAATATCTTAAGAGCTAATGGTGACCACAATAATGTGGACGTCAAATGATGGAGACACAGTTCTTCAGTATTTTTGCTATCAGCCATCCAGGGACCAACGGAAACTCGCGGATGGGGCTTAAAGATAAAAATTTTCTAGATTCCAGGTACTCTGGTCTACGAAATGATAGTTGGATTTTCATAATTCCTATGGTTAGTCACTAAACAAACAGCAGATAAATGAAGACTGCAAAACCTTCAAAATGATCCATGATTTTACACTGTCAGGAAGCACGGGCGAGGCAGCATTTATCATTACAGTGTTGATTTCTGCTTAAATGTGCTAAAAGGTTATATATTCTAAAACCCATAAGAGAAGTATGAACAGCAGCAGGAGTCATGATAGTCAATTCATATATAAGATTTTACACTTTCTGGATTGTCTTCTGAAGCTAGAATTTCTAGCACTATATGATATCATTGGCAAGAAAATGCCAGTGTAAGTAAACCTACCGTCTTGAGAACAGTTCCATGGACTTAAAGGACTGGAGCTGTCTATAATTTTTGTGATTCCTTAATAAACTATGTACTCTTTGAGGCAGAAACTGTAATGTTTACAGTGGGTTGTGTCTGACCTTCTACACCTATTAAGTGGAAGGTGAATATGATGCATAAACTGGGGAAGATCTAAAGACAGATTCATTATTGGCTATAAATGTATGATGCTGAATGGAATACCAATGCAGTAAAAGACTGGTGACTTGAAGATATCAAAGCTGTCATTCTATAAAAAGGGAAGTGAATCTCTGCTTCTTATTGTGATCAGGGTTGAAAAGGGATTCAGGGTTGTGATCCTTAGTGTGGAGACACTCTGCAGCTTCATTGTTGTCACAGGCTGGGCGAGGCTGAATGAACTCGCAAAGTAGTAGCAATCTGGTTCTGGAATAGATCAATGTTGTTATTGTTTAGAAATTTGAAGTTAAGTTTTGATTCCCATTTTTGACGAGGCATGCATGACAAGGGGCATTAACTTTAGAGCCAGCCTTCAATAGACTATGAAGAATTAATATTTAATCTCAAGAAGAAATGAAACGGGTTGGATCTACATACAATGTAGGGTCAACTTACCCATTAGGCATACATGAAAGCAATGGGGCAAGAAGAATTGGCTTTTTCTCAATAAATAGCTACAATTTCCCGAAAGTAGTTAAAAGAAGGAAAAGTCATGCAACACGGCACAAGCCACAGGAAGATGCAGGATTAGATTTTTTTTCTTTTTCTTTTTGTGATTTTTGGTTAAAGCACCAACATCAATGAAGTACACATTTTTTAATCCTATCATCATTTCTTGGGGCAAGGGTTTAACTAGAACTTTAATGCAATAATTATAGATATATCTATGTCAAATTCCAACGTTGTATAGTTACCTGAGTATAACTAACCGTAATAGGCTTCATTAATTTTACTGACCATCATTGAACCATGGCCGCTTTCGTTGATGGCAAACTGAGAGTAAAGCCTAAAGGCACTGCGAAACTAAGTTGTCTTCTTTATTATCTTCAGCTATTGTTTACTTTGCCCTAGATTCACTGGAAAGTATTACTTGTGCTTATATGCTGAAAAAGCATGCAATTGTATTTAGTTTGATATTACATGCACCAAAGCATTCAATCAACTATTGATTGTCAGTAGTTTACACTTGGGACCAACTCAACTTTATCTAGTTCGCCCTTTTATAGAGTAACATGATAGTAGACTTTTCCACTTAATACTGTCTCCACCCGTCCACTGTAGAAGCTAGATTCAAGTAAAAAAAGAATAACAGCCAAGAAGTGTTAAAATGAATCCTTGAGAAACTATTTTATGCAGCACGCTACCACTTCAATATAGTTTCTTGAGGAGCAAGAGTGGGACAACAAGCGAGAAACCCAATAATGAACCCTTCAAAAATGGTTGGGTTTTTTTTTAAAACATTACCACCTCAACATAGTACCGAAAAGTGCATAAAAGAGATGACAAGATGTAACCTCTTGAATGAACATGCAACCCTTCTATTTTACAGGGTCCTAAGTGCATGAAAGGTCATAACCAGTCTTACATCTAATCGTTTAACACTAAGAACTCATTCACTTGCTGGGATTGAGGTAGATATCCAACTAATCCAGTCAGTATCAAGTTTACTTTGTTTTTTTCCAGCCTGGTATAAATGTGTCCCGCTCATTACAATGGTTGATTATAGGCTGATCAGAATCGCACTAAAGGAGGTGCAGTTCACAATCCGGATCAGCCCACTTGGGCTGGATGAAAATTCCTTTGCCTAAAATGTCCTCTAAATTTCACTCCAATGGACTTCTTCGACGTTGCAAGTTTTGGAAATAACCAAATAAACCACCAGACATTTATGACATGTCAAGACACCTTTTTGACCAGTGAGATAACATGTGACTTGAACAATTTTGTCTTATTAGGGGTAGTTTTGGAAAATCAAATTTTGTCCCAAATTATTCAGTAAACATGAGATTAAACAATCACACATTAATCCAAATCTTGTCCAACTAAGTAAACAAATATCTTTTTATCCATGAGCACGCCACCTATCCTCAATTTTGTCATACATTAGTCTATCCCTACTTAAATCCCATCCCACAAAGTAACGAGGCCTAAAGGAATCATCCTCAACTATCAGATTTTAGAAGTACTACAAGTACATTTTTCAAGATAAAATTTCTGTTTTGCTGAAGGAGATCTACTCTCCAAAACATAATAACGATCTAAAGGAGTTGGCTGGCATAATGAACCAATAGAGTTAAAGTAGTTAGCGAATTCCGGATTGTTTTGGTTCGCATCTGGCAACAGAATCAACTAGAAAACCCTTGAGAACTCATAAATATCGTCCACCCCACTTCTTCCTCACTACTCGTTAGAATACAGTTCCATGTCAACATTCAAGCTCAACGCACATAGTAAAACACGACAGGAAAGACAAATAACTACAGAAAACAAAGCAAAAGAATGAAACTTGCCATCGTTCGAGGAGGCAGAACCAAAGGTGCTCCCTCCTGGAGAAGGGGACCCAACCGGACGCAAAAACGAACTCCGCATTTGCATCATCTCATCATCAACATTATCATCGCCATCATCCTCCCCTCCAAACCCCTTACTACGCTCCGATTCCCCGCCAGAGCCTAATTCACCAGCCGAGTCGTCACCAATTTTTGCAGTTCCCGTTGAGGGAGTCTCATTAAGCTCTTCGTCGCGGTCGAAGAAGTGAACCGACGTCATCTCAGCAAAGCTCACTCTGCGCGCCCGCTTCTTCTGCCGAGCTATGGTGTCCGAATTTTCCGTCGCCGTGTTGTGGCGGTGGCCATCGGCGTTAGGATCCTCCTTGGATTCCATGGCAAGTTAAGCGCAATTTCGTTGGGATTTTCACCTCTCGAAGCTAGGGCTTTACGAATTTCCTTTTCCTCCTCCTTTGGAGGGAAAGAGAAAAGGAATGCCGTTTATTTTGAATGCTTTGGAGAAGCGGCACTCTTGAAAATTGTACTTTCCACCCCTGAGGTTTCAGAAATAAGAAATTGGCCACCACATTAACAATTAATTCGATAATATAAGCCCAAATCTAGAATGGTAATTGGGACCAAAAAAATTGGGGCCACGAATCCGGACCCATCCCTTTGGGGGCAGATTTGATTTTGATTTTAGCCCATTGGGTTGTGACCCGATGGGGTAGGGATTTTACCCAAGACCCGCTCGAAACCTAATCCAACCATATTTCATATATTTTTTTATTATTTATTATTTATATATAATATATTTAACGTGCATAAAAATAAGTTGACCTAAAAAGGCTCAAGCAATCCAAAAAGAAAAAAAAAACAAAAGGCCCGTAACATCCTAAAAGGCCCAAAAAAATCTGACAGGCGACCTTAGTGGGCTCTCTCCAAAGCAGATTGGCAAAGAGAGGAGGCCTAGAACATTCGCTACTCAGGCCATGATCAAAGCCTAATAAAACATTCGATTTAAAAGGCCCACATGACAACCCACACTTCACCGTGGCATCCAGTTGGCCCAGGTGTCAACAACCACTTTGAAACTACATTAGTCCTAGCAAGGAGGACATCCCTAACGGCTGGGACTCCTTGCAGATGACGAAAGTCCCCTAAAGCTTAGACTCCTTGGCAGATAGGACTCCCTAGTGGGTAGGAGTCCTTGTTGATGAAAGTCCCCCAACTCAAAAATAAGCATTCAACAACAAAATTAACAGAAGATAAAAATAGATTATGGCTTATCTAAACGCACGAATCGAATTGATATTCACTATACTCAAAGTTTGGGCCAAAACAAGATTTTTGTTAAAAAAAAAAAAAAAAAAGGAAAATCATGAGAACAATGTGTTTTAGCTTTTTCATATTTAAATTACAATTTGGTTTGTAATGGTTGATTTATTGTTGCAAATATGAGATGTGAATGAACATCATGCTCCATACCATGTGTTGATAATTTTAGGGTAAATTATATTTTTCTATTTTGAGTTATACCTATTTTTATATTTTATCATTTAAATTTTTTTTTGTCAGCTTCATTTTAATTTTATGAAATATGTACTTTGCCATAGAAAAATATCACATATTGTGCATATGCGAAAAATATCACATCACATATTATATAATGCTTTTTCAACAAAAAACTTGATTGAAATACAATTATAAATGACAAAGTGCAAAATTTTCGTAAAGTTGAGATGGTAAGTTGACACAAGAAAAAAAATTTAGATACCAAAGTGTAAAAACAGTCGTAGTTTAAATGACAAAATATAATAAACCCATAATGTTATTAGAAAACAACCATCAATTTCTTTTTTTTTCTTTTTTTTACTAACAATGGTAAATAAATTACAATAATACATCATGATATATTGAGCAATATTTCAATTCAACTAATATATCAATATGACTAACAACGATAAATCAATTATAATAACCCACATAAAGTAAAACAAACACCCATATAAAGTGGGACGGAACCTCAACCTTAGCCTTAACTAATTAAGCTAAGATATCACTTGGTATTACCAATTTCTTTTTTCTTTTTAAAAAAAAGTGAAAGCGATGAACTATATATATATATATATATATATTTGTGAATAAGTTGATTACAATAATCAATACATATCTAATATTAATATCTAACAACCACCAACAACAATAACGATCATATACTATTAATCCATATCAAAGAATTATATATAATCAACATATATTATTAAATTAAACTATACCTGCTAACTAAATATCAATATCCCATATATTGGTGGGGTTCGAAAGTACAACTTTAAAATCATAGAGCATTAATTTTGTTAATTAAATTAGACTTTGATCATGACCAATTTTTACTTCAAAATATATATATTGATTGTTACTTGATAGGAATCATGCACAAATTTGGGTTTCATTTTTAGCCAATTTTAAAAATAAATAAAAAATGTTGGCTATAATATAGTAGAATTTGGCTGTTTCAAATCAATTCAAAATTCTTGATATCTCCCTAGTGGATTTATGGGTGTTACTCCTATTTTTTCCATTTTTGCCTACCAATACAAAAAAAAATCATGGTCTATAATATCCAAAAATCAATTTGAAAATTAACCTACCACATTTTTCGTATTTGTTTTACATGTATAAATTACATTTCAATCAATAAAGGCGTGATTTAACATAAATAATAATTTTTAACTTCTCAAAAATTATAATTTTATTTAGTTTAGACCACTTATCAAAATATATTTTGACGTCTTTAACATGTATGATAAGTTGTGTTTCTTTCTAAAAGTAATATTTTCATCTATTTTTAATATTTTAAGAGGTCTAAAAACAAAACTAAATGTTAATCATATTCCCAAGTGAACTTTCCCAATATTCTAACTCATAGCTCGAAACATTGTTAACTTCACTCTATATATATATATATATATATTATATAAGGATGTTAAATAAGGAGCAAGATTAAATATTTACGTAATTTTTTTGCTAACTTCAACATTTTTCGATCAAATTCTAATGGAAGAAGGTCATGTGTAAATAAAACTTTTTTGGAGGGAGTAAATTATAATTTCAAAACTATTTTTTAGAAAAAGTACAATTTTGAACTTTCAGATGGAGTCTAAGTGTAATTAAATCCTTCAA
Organism: Sesamum indicum; assembly: GCF_026168435.1. NCBI lineage: Eukaryota > Viridiplantae > Streptophyta > Magnoliopsida > Lamiales > Pedaliaceae > Sesamum > Sesamum indicum. The sequence continues at coordinate 5,614,029 of NC_142668.1, forward strand.
AATTAAAGTTAAAATTGAAAAAAAAATAAAGTTGGAGTGTTTGAAAAAAATAATTTAATATTTACAATTATACCAATAAGTTGCAGAAGTTGGTAAGAAGCTATTTATAACTTTTAACTTAAATCAATTTTGCTAACAAGTTTTGGCTTAAATCAACTTTCCTAACATCAACTTTAGATTAGAAATTTTGAAAACTAATTCAAAAGGATAAACTTGAATTAAACTTATTATAATAAGAGTAAGGTAGTAAAAAAAAACAGTTGAATTTATTTCAAAAAATCCAAAGGGTTTAGAAGCAACCCCAAGTTGCTTTATATCGACTAGAAATGACACTTGACATCAATTTTTGTACTACTTAAAAATGAAAACAAAGGAGTTCTCTACATGGGAGTTTACGTTCTCTCAACATGAGAGTCCTAGTACATCTACAACTTCGATTTTAGATTACTAACACCGCCAGTTAACTTCTTGGCAGGAGAGTGGAGTCGATGACGTTTTGCTTTTCCATTGCTTGCGGCACAAAACCTCGCTACCAATCAAGCTTCGATGATCGCTCGGTGGAGTTGAGGTTCTTCCGTTTTCTTTACAATTTTTTTTCTTCTTCGTGCTTCCATCCCTTTCAACCCCGACTTGCATTCTGTTACAGTGGTTTTTTCTTTCAATTTTAGGAACATTTGCTGTTATCCCTTTGGCTTTCTTGTTGTTTTCCTTGTTTTCTTATTTTGCTGCTTCGGTTAGATTTGAATTGTGATATTTGGTGTTTTCTGGTTCTATGTTTTTGTGGCAGTATTACTATCCAGGTTAGGTGGATTAAAATCGCCTTTCAGGTCACGTCTGTCCCAATTTTTCATAAGTTCACGTCTTAGGTATCACAATTTTGACGGGTATGGAGAAAGAACTCGGGAAGTTGGGGGGTTGTTGAAACTGAATGACGAGGAGGAGTCGGGTTTAGTGATCCCGGATGGATTGTGGCACTCTAAGTCTGACGACTATCAACTTTGTTTGGTTGGCAGGCTGCTGTCCAATCGAACGTATAACTTTGAGAGTTTTTGTACCTCGATAAAAAACATGGTTTTACCTGTAAAGGGATGGAGATCAAGAAGCTACCCACGGGACGTATTCTGTTGCGTTTCAACCATGTGATTGATAGGAACCGAGCACTTGTCGGATGCCCATGGAGTTTTGAACAAAATATATTGATCCTAAAGGGTATGACTAGGTTAGACAATCCCCTGAATGGATTAATGAACAAATTCAAGATAATCTATTTCAGATGACAAATATGGTCCTAGACCAAAGTCATAATTGGATTTATGAAGATCCACTCAAAACTCAATAATTCTATGAGGACATTCTTCTCCCAACCAAGTCCATTTATATCCAAAATATGCCTCCTAAAGGAGCCCCAGCCAATTCTTCACAAATTGGCCACCAAAAAATCTTCATAAATTCCATTCTCTCATTATCTGATTGGGGAAAAAGTCCATATGAGCTTAAAAACATCCCAAATAAAAAATATCTATTGATTTCTTACTGGGATTATATTAAAGCATTCCAACATTTTCTCCTCAAACAGAATGAGAAAAATACAATGTCCTTTTATTTCCTTTTTGGTACCAAAATTACCCCTAAAAAAAATCCCAAATTGGTTTGTTAGATGGTGGCACTATTTTGGTCCAGAACCACAAATTCTCCCAAAATTAGTTTCAAATTCTTTTAGAGAACCTGAAAATCAGTATGTTTCTAGGACAACACCTTCCAAATTTGCTCAAATTTAACATCCAATTCAATCTCAATTGGATACTGAAAATTGAACCATAATTCAAACTTCTTCAAATTGATGAAGACACGATCATACTTTCTTTGGGGAAGAAATGTTGCGTCAAATGGTGGGACAAAATGAACACAAAAACTTTTGAACGGACAATAATTCTTGAATGGTTCAAGCAAAATCCCACAATGTGTAAAACTTCAACAATTCTTGGAAAAGAGATCAACTTAGAGCAGGAGCAATTTTTACTGATGAAAAACAATTTGTCTGCAAGAATAGCCAAAATAACTACAACAGAAGAAATGCAAAAAATTCTTGAAAAAACACGACGTGACAAGGAAGACTCTCCATCGCCTATCAACCTTGGAGATGAAAATGAGTATGATTGCTTTGGAATATTTAGCCCAATTCCATAGAAATTGATGATGATAAAAATAAATTCTTCGAAAATCAGCTTTTGTAGCCTGCTAGCTGCATTATTGAGACTTGAATGACAACCATGATCAGTATATTCACTCAAGCACATGGAGAAAAGAAGGATCATCCACTTCTATAAATGGAAGCAATTGAAGGAGAAAAATCATAACTCACTTGAAAGGATTTTCTCACACACTTACTACTCTAGCATTTGCTTCTTATCACAAGTTGTTCTTCTTGTTCTTCATCTAATTCTTCTTTCAGTTTTTCTTCCAGAATATAGAAATTAGATGTCTTTTATAATTAATATCTTTGTACATCCAATTATCCTATAAAATTCATTATACACAAATTCTGAAATTCACTAAGTTCTCTTTCAACTATAATTATCTTTAATTCCTGCTTCATATATTATTTTTTTTATAATTTCTATTTATATAATTGTTATAATAATTCTTTTTAGATCTATATATTTCCTTACACGATTTCAAACAATGGTTGTTATATTCAAATTTATCTTAGTTGTGATATCCTGGTACTAAATGGTATAAGAGCAATGCAACTCTTGGATATATGAATATAAAGAAGTTCATAATTTGTGAATCGGACTTCGACATGTAGTAAGTCGGCTTAGTTGATATATTTGTGCCGTGATGAATCATTGTCTGATCCAAAAGAGCAAAGTATGAAGATCTAACAATATGGATAAATTCATAAGAAGCATAACTTCTGGAGCCTCCTCATTAGAGGACAACCAAGAGAATTCGAATATAATTACCACAAGAGAAACATTGTGGAAAGACAAAGATCTCTTTGATTGAAAACCTCTTAAAATTAGAACTAAAGAAATTTATAGAAAGTCATTTATTGATTTCAAGTCAGCATATACTATAAAGACGGAACAACAAGTATTACCATTAGTTTCTGATCAACAAACTTTACATTTTTTATTTTCAAAGTCTTCTATTATTAAGCATATACTTAAATGGGTATAAATTTCTGAATATTGGTCTTGTTCAAATTGCTATTAAACCTTTAACAAGAGAATGATTAGATACCAGTGTGTTCATCGCTTTGCGAGATTGTAGGCACCTAGATTTATATGATTCTTTACTTGGATTAGTAAAAACTAGCCTTTGTAATGATCCAATTTATTTCAATTCTTTTTCAAATTTTACTATTTCTCTTAATGATCCTCATATTATAGACATTTTCACTTTGAATGTAAAAAATTACAATTATAAAGTGAAGTTAGGGTCCCATATTTATGAAATATTTTATAGACTTTATTACAAAATCACGAATACTAGTTTAAATATCCAAGCCATATCCCACACCAAATCACGGGGCAAACAGTATTTTGAGAAATAAATAGAGTTAAGTCTAATCTTATGGTTATCAAAACTATAGAATGAAAAAATGCCACCTTACCAGAAACTTGGAACCTACCTCCTAGGTCAATACCACCTATTCAACCTATAGAAAATTCAGAAATTGACCAAATTACTCAACATCCTGATGGATCTGTAGGAGTCAAATTTTTGTAGACAAAATTCATTAAAAACAAATAGAACTTTCTATTCCCCTCCTATTACTCCTCCTAGACACTCAACTTCAGAAACTATTAGACCTACTACCTCAAAATTTCAAGGAATAAGAATAGATCAAAACTTTGCACAACCAATTTACCAAGATTATGAGGAAACAGGATCTCCCAATTCTGCACCTTCACAAATTCTTACAATTACCAAAGAATTTTTAATTGATAAAGAATTTCTCAAAAAGACTTTCTTTCTGAAGAAAATATTTCTAATAAGAAATGGTTCATGAATAGTTTTTCTGAATCTCAAAGAGTAAATATCATATCTGAATGGTTGAATACATGTCATACACTAAACAAATCATTCCTTTGTTTCACTTATTTATTCCAAACATATGGAGATGATAAATTAGCAATCATCCAAAAAACTCTCAAAAAATGGAGAAAGCTTGATGGGTCAATAATCTCCAGTGAGCATCCACCATTAGAAGAATCAGGAATCTCTATAAAAGGTCAAGTCATCAAGTGTCTCCTGTTAGTGAGCCATCCACCAGTGAGGTAAGTACTGTTCAGATCAAATAAAATAATTTCTCAAATTTAATTCTCCATTCCATAGAAAAACAATTAGATCACATAGAAAATAAAATTGAAGAGACTTTAGAAAAAAGAGAGTCAAATCCTTCATCCTCTTCTTCAATAACTTCTAAAGATCAGACTCTTCATATTATTGCTGATAATCTTCCTTTTCAGATTTCTGATGATATACCAAAACTAAATTTAGAAAACTCTATTCTTTTAGGAATTCAAGAAAGATTAAGAGATCTAGGCAAAAACAAAATTATTAATACAATTGAACAAAATCATGAAGATTTTGATAAAGAACAAATCCCTAATTCAATTTGCACTGTTCAACATTTATCACCTTATAGAAAATATTATAAACCAATTCTTCTGATTTAAAAATAGAAGAAGTCAAAAATTTCAGATCTTTTAATGGAAGTTCAATATATGAATGGAATTTTGATATATTATTTGAATATCAAATTCTTAGCTTGTGTAAACAAATGGTTATGATATCAAGAATATATAAAGAAAGAGCAGGAGTAACAGAGGAAGATGCTGCCAAAAATCTTATATTAGGGTTCAATGGTCAATTAAAAGGATGGTAGGGTAATACTATAACTCCCGAAGCAAAAACCTAAATTCTTTCAACTGTTAAAAGTGATCCAGGTGGAAATATTATTAACAATGATGAAGGAAGACTCATTTCTAATGCAATATCTTCTTTAATATATACTATTATTAATCATTTTATTGAAAATCCCCAAATATATGAAGAAAGAAATACTGAATTTTTGCAAAACTTAAAGTATTGAAAACTCCATGATTTTAGGTGGTATAACGATGAAGTGATGTAGATAATTATTTTTGGAAAGAAAATTTTATCTCAGGACTACCAAAATCTTTTGCAGAGAAAGTCTGTGAGAAAATTAAAGAAAAATACGAAAACATTACATTTCTTTCGTATGGAGAAATTATAAACCATGTCAACCTAGTAGGATTACAATTATGTAATGATTTTATCTCAAAAGCCCAATTAAAAAAACAAAATCTTACTACTAGGAAAGAGTTAGGAAGTTGGTGTGAACTATTTAGAAGAAAGTATGAATGTATTGGATGTCCTCCAGGATTATGTCTTTGTAATAAATAAATAACTATTTTAACTAACTAATTTCCCTTAAGCTTAGATCTTATTGAAAAAATAAAAAATCCTGAAGATAAGGAAACCTATCTTCATAAATTTCAAGAATTCATTTCAAATGAAATTACTTAGAAAACGAAACCTTTCTGAAAATAGATTTTTCAGAGATCATGAATAGGCTTGAATCCTCTAATTCTAAAGTCTCAATATCAGATTTAAAACATGAAGTTAGACAACTGAAAACAGAGGTTAAAACTTTAAAAGAAAATTATGATCAATTACAACAAGAGATTTTAATCATAAAACTTCAAAATCAAATTTTTAGAGAAAATCCCAGTAAAGCATCTCTATCTAAGGCCTCTGAAGAAGAAGAATTTTTTGTCAATACTATCTCTAAAATTGTTTACCAAAAATGGTATGTAAAGATAATCTAGTTATTGAAGATTTCAAATTAACTGCCATTGCTTTAATAGATTCAGGAGTCGATATGAATTGCATTCGAGAGGGATTAATCCCCACCAAATATTTTGAAAAAACCAAAGAAAAACTCTCATAAACTAACTCAGCGAGTCTAAAAATTGACTTCAAACTTTCAAAAGCCCATGTTTGTAATAATGGAATTTGTTTCAAGACTAGTTTTGTTCTAGTTAAAGACCTTAATACTCCAATAATTTTAGAAAATCATTTTCTTCAAATGCTTTATCCAATTAATGTAAGTTCTGAAGGAATTAGAACCTAATGGAAAAGAAATCTTATTTCAATTTCAATTTCCTATAACCCAAAGAGATATTAAAGTAGTTCAAGATATTTTTATATTTCAAGAAAATATTAGTAATAAAGAAAGACAAATTATCTTTTTAAAAGATGAAATCTCTAATAAGAAAATAGAAGAACAACTTTCTACACCTTTTATTCAAAAGGAAATCCTTGACTTTCAAAATCAAATTCAAAGCCAAATCTGTTCAGAACTACCAAATGCATTTTGGGAAAAAAAAAAACATGTTATTACTCTTCGATATGAAACTGACTTTGATGAAGATTAATTCCTACCAAGGGTAGGCCAATCTAAATGAACCAAGAATTACTAGAATATTGTAAAAAGGAAATTATACAAATTTTGGTCAACTCTTCTTCCATCAATTGGCTAGTGAGCCTCAATTAGTGGGCGGAATTTATGTAAAATAAATTTAAGGCCCAATAAATTTTAATTAAATTTAATTTTATAAAAATTCAATTAAATTGAGCCAAATATGTATTTAATCCAATTAAATACATAAGCCCAAAACATCTTAATTAATTCATAAATTCAATTTATTAATCAATTAAGATGAGCCCAATTAAATTAATCCAATAAATTTAATCATGGGCTATCCATTCAATGGATTAACCCACGTGTAAATAATCCAATTATTTACATCTTTCGGAATTAATTCCTTGTTCTTCTTTGGTGATTTGTGTGTGACTCTTTAAATTCATCTTTCTGCTAGAGTTGAGCTAGTTTTCAACACAATCGATTAGTTAAATTCAATCTAATTAGTCGTTCTTGATCAACTATTGATCAAGAAAGTCCGCTACCATGGGTGACTATCTAGCAACGGTCCATAGCACTAGAGACTAGGTGAATATTTGTGTGAACATTTAGGCTCTCAAGTCCATATGGGTACAATTCTTCTGTCTACCATCTCTCGATCTTAGTTTAGTGCATAGAATTTGGTGCCGGTTCCCATTTTGGACTAGGTATCTGTGCTTTAATACTTGAGACCGCGTTATGCTTAATTGCTCGACATAGAAACCTCTTTTTCCAATTCAACCAATCACCTTAGCCATATATTTATAAGGCGTTAACGTGTCTCCAAGTGCATAGGAGATACCTCTATCATATACTGACAAGGGACGGATCCTCTTTTTGGAGCCAACGGTCCTTGCTACACATTTTGACTGTACTGAACAATGCTTATAATGATTATGTCTTTGACATAATCACCTCTCGCACAGATCCAAGATACAACCATCGTGTGCACGTGATGGTCATGGTTCCTCAAGTTTGAGGATTATTCCCGTGCTATTAGAGTTGGGGATTCAAGTCATACTAACCAAGCCTCCAAGGCTTCCATATGATGATCCCACAAGTCAATTCAGTCTGTTGACCATCTTGTCAACTAACCCACTAAATTGCATAGACGTCCAACGTCTGTCGCCAATGAAACATGACACTCAACCGATGAATGCAATACTCAATGCAAGTCTCAATAGGACTCTCGATGCCCCAGTCTCGAGGTCCTCGACTTGGAACGTTCCAAACCAACCCTCAAAAGTTGGTTCATATGGTCTGTGGGCATCTGTTGTAACGCAAAGCATTGCTTAATGTATTTGGTAAGCATAACAGACACATGTACCAAAGATGAATACTTACCATATTCATCATGAAAATATTACTTGAATAAAGATCGCTTGAATAGTTCCCAAAATCGCCAATCCAATTGGCTTTCTGGTTACCTATTCCAACATGAACATCTGGTGAAATTCACTTACGAGAGGCTCCCAAGTTTTTGCTACTTATGCGGCCGATTAGGCCACATATTAAGTACTGTGAGTCCCAATTTGACGATGATTTCCAGGATCCAGGATCGGAGACCCCCTATAGGCCGTGGTTATGTGCTCCCTTACCATCTAGAGGGATTGTTCATGCTCCTACACGAAGGCGTTCGACGGGACCTTCCCTCAACACTAGCAACCAAAGTAAGTACACTAGTGAGGACTTGCAGTATTTGGAGAATTCTCTCTGGGGTAGGGGTCAGAAGTAGGTGAAACCAAGATAAGACAATTTCAAGGCGAGATGAATTCAAACGATAAAGACGCAACAAACACTGCTAGTGCCCAGGAAATTCCTCGTATTCGTTTTCAGCATAAAAAGATAGAGGGTGTATCCAATGTGGGGAAAGGAAAAGGCATCCTGACTCATACTAGCCTAGAACATGCACAAACTATGGAATGGGAGCCTGTCCAAAATTTCCCTAATCTAGCAGATTAGAGTGCTCAAGAAGGCCTTGAGTGAGACCAGTTGCATCACCTTCCCATGCAAAACGTTTTGGAGGGCACATTAGTGACCGTTCCACTTCGTTTTGTGGTAAGAGAGCCTGGTTGACGAGGTAGGCCAGGTAGAGGTAGGAAGCGTTGATCACTAGAGGAGATGAGAATACTAGGAAACGGGCTCGGGAGATGGAAATAATTAAACCAGGTATTGAAGTTGTTCATGTCAGCAAATGACCTCTGCTTTTGGTGGATGAAACTTCAGATTCTATATCGGAAGAGACTGCGGTGCAATCCCGTTGAGAGCCATGAAAATTCTTTGTTGGAACTGTTAAAGGCCCCCTTAGACAGTTCATACACTCGTGGAGTTAGTGCACCCCCACCGCCCCGGCTTGATTTTTCTCTCCGAGACCAAGTGTAAGAATAAGAGATTTGATAGGATCAAGGAAAAGTTGAATTATAACTGGGTTGGCAGCTTAGCAATAGGTAAATCTGGAGGCTTGTTGCTGCTTTAGAGAAAGGACGTTGATGTATGGATTCAATCTTACTCTACTTACTGCCGCAATACAGCTCGTTGTGGGGGAAGAATGTTGGCGTTTCACTGGATTCTATGGCCATCCAAAAGCAGAAAACAGAAAGGGCTCATGGGATTTCTTGAGGTGACTAGCAGAGTTTCACCTCGACCATGGTTATGCACCGGAGACTTCAATGAAATCCTCAACCACGATGAGATGGAAGGTAGAGGGACCCGTGCTTGATGGCAAATTTAAGATTTCAAGGACTGTCTACTTGATTGTGATTTAAATGATTTGGGCTTCTCAGGAGATACCTTCACCTGGTGGAATAAGAGAGAACACCCTCATACTGTACGGGCAAGGCTAGATCGAGCATGTGGTAATATGGGTTGCGTGCTTCTTTTTCCACAGGCTCGAGTTCTCCACGAGAGAGTTATTGGTTCAGATCACTCGGCTATTTGGATAGATTTAGATCTAGTAGAAGAGCAACAACATCAATGGCACCAGAAGCATTTCTACTTCGAAGCCGCTTGGGGATGGAATGAGGACTGTGAGGGGGTTGTTCGTCAGCTGTAGGTCACGGTCTCGGCATCTGGATCACAAGAGGATTGCTTAGCAAAGCTGCAGGTGTGTGGACGAGGACTGTTCGAGTTGGATAAGAATGTTTTTGGGAGTAACAGAGCACAAACAAGCATGACGTCTGATAAACAGAAACTATTGCAAGCCGTTGTGATCACATCGGAGTCCAAATCCCTAATGGAGAAGCTATAGGACAAGCTTGAGGCGTTTCATTCGCAAGAGGAACTGTTGTGGAAACAACAGGCAAAAGCTCTTTAGTTTAAGGAAGGAGATAAAAACACCGCTTTTTTCCATGCCCGAGCAAGCGAAAAGAAGCTCCAAAAAGAGATTAAAACTATTAAAGACGAGAAGGGGCAGTTCGTCAAGTCGTATTGTGTTACTTTGAAAATATTTTTCAATCCACAAACTCGGATGATAATGTGATACGTGAGATCATTGATGTTTTGGGACCTCAAGTTACGAACAAGATGAATTCGACCTTACTCCAGTCTTTTACTATGGAGGAAGTGATTCTTGCCTTGAAACAAATGCATCCTCTTAAGTTGCCAGGACCTTATGGTATGTCTCCTGTGTTTTATCAAATAATCACCAGCTAAATTTCACGTCCTCATCTTCAAGTGCCCCAAACCGGAGAGTATGTCTCAGTTTCGACCTATTTCGCAGTGTAATGTAGTTTATAAGTTGGCTTTGAAAGCCATTGCTAATCAACTTAATCCGCTCCTCAAATCACTTATCTCTCCATCTCAATCGGCGTTTGTTCTTGGCCGATGGCTCACATATAACATACTTGTGGCCTATGAAATCAATCACATGTAACGTGTCATTGAAGCTTGATATCAACAAGACCTACGACTGTGTGGAGTGGAATTTCCTTCGTAGAGCTTTGGTTAGAATAGGTTTTCATTCTAAATTTGTCAATTTGATTATGCTTTGTGTTACAACTAATTCGCTCTTTTTTGTTGAATAGGGAGGAGTTTGGCTTGGTGCAACTGCGTAGGGGTATCCATCAAAGGGACCCTCTGTCCCCATACTTGTTCTTATTTTGTGCCGAAGTTCTTAGCTCTATAGTGACTGAGGTTGAAAGAAATGGGGAACTACAAGGGGTAGCAATTTCTAGTATGCCCCAAGAGTTTCTCACCTTCTTTTTGCAGATGATACTCTTATCTTCTATCAAGCTACAAGCAACAGTATGGTCACCATCAAGCGAAATTTGGAGTTTCTAGGGAGCGTCTCGAGGATAAAGATTAACTTAGATAAGTCAGCCATGCTATTTAGTAGAAACATCTCACCTACATCTAGAATGAACTTAACAGCCATACTGGTGGTGACGGTCGAGGAGAGACACGCTAAGTATCTAGGACTTCCTACAATAGTCAGGTGATCAAAAAGGGAAGTGTTTGATGGCATTAAGGACCGGATTTGGAGTAAGATGCAAGGATGGGCAGTGAAAAAGCTTTTTCAAGTCGGAAGGGCAGTACTTATCGAATCTGTTTTGCAAGCCTTACTGACCTTTGTTATGAGTTGCTTTTGATTGCCAGACTCACTACTTGATGAGATTGAGGGTATGCTTGCAAACTTCTTTTGGCACTCCGATCGGAAGCTAAGATTCATTGGATAGCCTGGCGCAAATTATGTAGACTGAAAGCGAACGGGGAATTGGGCTTTTGTTGCTTAAGGGAGCTCAATGAAGCACTATTGGCCAAACAAGCGTGGAGGGTGGCTTTGTTACCTGATACTTTGCTGCATGCTGTACTCCAATAGAAATATTTACCGAACTCTACGTTTTGCGATGCCAATTTGGGTCACACACCTTTCACGTGGCGCTCCTTATTACACTCTAGGAATGTACTTGTCGTTGGCCTGCGTTGGCGAGTCAGTGATGGTAATTCGATGTCTATCACAAGAGTACCATGGCTTCCACGGGCCCACACTTTCCAGCTTATCTTTAGGCCGAGGACGTTGCCTGGAGACACAAAAGTCGCTCACCTGATCACCGGGAACGAGTGGAATGAGGGACTGATTTTAGCTGAGTTTGAAACTTGTGATGCAAACTGTATTCTCCCTATCAAGCTACCAGATTCTAATATCAGAGATAAGTTGGTGTGGCACTATGAGAAAAATGGTAGATTTTCCGTACGCAGCGCCTACTCATTGTCATGCACTTATAGCCGACCAAACGAGCTCGGCAAGAAACAAGGAGCTGGTCTTTCATTTGGGAAGCTCGCATTCCACCGAAATTGCAAATCTGCGGCATCCAGGAATTGCGCTGGAGGAAGGCTGCCCAATGTGTGATGCGATTGAAGAAGATATCAAGCATACCATGCTGTTATGAGGCATGCCCTCTGGCGCGACAGGTTTGGGCATTAGCAACTTCAATGGGGAGTGATCTCCGAATATACAGGGGATGCAGAGGATTGGGTTCGGAGAGAGTTTGAGTTCTTGCTCTTTGTTGAGGCTGTGGCAACACCGCAATTTTAAGGTTTTTGTGGGACGAAGTGTGCAGCCGCATCAGGTTGTGGCAACGGCTAGGAGGCAAATTCCTTTGGCAGAGCAGGGATTTTTCAATGAGCCGGGTTGAGATCAGAGGTCACTGTAATTTCCTGTTTGTGGAGCTTCATCAGTTTTTCTTCATTCTAGTCTTTTTGTTTTGACTTCATTGTTTTGGTTATTAATAAAATGGCTTTCACTCGAAAAAGGAAAAAGAAAATGAAACAAATAAAATTCCACCTCAGAGAAACACTTATCTCAACCACATTCTCATTTTTCTATAAGGAAAGTATTTTTCACCACAAGTTTCTATATATCTCTTTATAATGATTAGGAAAATGCAATTATCAAATGCCAATGAACTATGTAAACAAAACTCATTTTTCATTGTAAAACTATCAGTAGGACACAGTCAAATTTATTCTATATTAAATAGAAAGTATTTATTTACTTTTATGTGATGAGTACTTTCCTTATCATCCAAATATTCTTTTATTTGGATTAATAATATAAAAGACATGATTTAAGAAGAATTTGAAAGGAGAAAGCTAGAGAAGAGAGAGGCAAAAATTTTATGGCTGGAGAAAAAATAACATAATCTAGATGCAGAGCAAAAGATTGCAAAAATTTCTGTTTCTTATGGTTTAATCTTATCAATGCAGTAAAAGATATACTAAGAAAATTATTCTAATATCCGCAGACTTGAAATATAGTATAAATATTTAACGATTGGACATGACTATAAAATCACGGCATACATACAACGATACCAGCATGCTAATTGTTCAAGCCACATACTCCCAGAAAGACAGACTAGCTTGGGAAGCAAGATGATAATAATAGTACTTGTGAGTTGTAAGATAATATTATGGAAAAAATTTGTGACTGAAGACAAGCCACAAAGTGTAAACCTAGAGATAAAGAGTTCATGAGCCAAACTAAAAGGACTAAAACAAACAGGCAGTTCGCCTACAATTTTTGTGTGTATGATCATAAATGCTACCATAGTCAGTAGAGAAATTTTAAGGCTTGGCAACTCACAAATGCATAGAGTCTGGTCTTATCCATATAATGCGCGCCAAGCCTCTTTGCTGTCCCTAGAAATCTTTGGTGGATTTTGGACAACCTTTTCTTTGGAAAAACTAAGAGATGAAATGCTGGCTAAGTGGTCTCCTATCTGGCATGTTACCTGACAAAAACGAATCAAATTAAATAGAGATGAATAAAGAATAAGTGCATACGGTGAAAGAAGATAATGAACATCCTTGAGCAGGAAAGCTGTCATTAAGCATGACCCGTGGGAGGCTTCAGTGCAGTGTTTCATGAGGTTGGGCGAGTTAACAGGGTGAGGAATGAGATAACAGCAAAAATGTTCTGCAGTATTCTGGCATTGTTGCTATAAATGAATTTCAAAGGTCAACTGGGACAGGGTTTCAGTACTTAATATGGGTCTGGCACCTTATATCACAATCAGATCAAATAAGGGGCTACATATGTGGTTGAACTAATTAACTTCTTTTACTAGATACAGCATTATAAATTCTCATCAAGCTTAAATAATCTGAAAAGTGCAACTAAGAACAACCACCCTGAAGCTCAACTTTTACCCCAAAATAAGGAGGTCAGTCGGCCAAGTTGTAAATTAAAATGGATTGCTGATGTACTTACTACTGGGCAGTACACAAGCCAAAAGACTTGGCCAACAACAACAATATGAATGGTACAAAAGTACCATTACCAAGTTCAAGTTAGTATTAACTTTTTGTGCACAGTAAAAACCTCTAATTTGTCAGAAGATTGTAACTCAGGAAACAAGAATTACAAGGAGGAAGAGTACCAAGAAATTCTTCACTTCAAAAAGGTTATTGGAAGAAGGTTGCATGGCAAATGTTTCACTTCATAATTACAGGTTCCTGACTATCTCAAATTAACAGCAACCGGCAACCAGTTATTCTACCAAATATATCAGAGAATTACGCATGACATGAAGCTCATTGCATGAGAATTAGTTTTTAGTTTTTACAACTATGCAACTGGTGAACATGTAATGTTGATCCTATACTACATCACAAATGCAACAATTTAGAAGAATAAAGTAGGGAAAACTGAATTTTTTTGTTATTGCCATTAGCTTAGGTTAGTGTTAAAGTAAAAAGCTCTCATGACTACATTTTAATCTGATTTGATTCTAAATATTTTCATCTAATTTAAATTAGGAGATAAAGTTGCAAAAAACATTCAAGTCTAATGCTAAAGGCTACACAGACTTCTCAACCTGTCCACAATAAGGAAAAAGAAACTCAGTGAGACTCAGGAAGAATCATGGTACCTCGAGCTCCTCTGTGGAGTTTTTATTTGATACGTGTTGACCACTTAGACCAACCAGCATAACCGTAGGAAGTTTCATGACATTTACCAGATGAAGCAACATGGCCAAACCCTCATGATAAATCTGGAAAAGTGGCGGGGACTTCTGCAATCTGGAGCTCAATGCCTGACTTACATCTGTTGTAGGGCCTAATTTGATGCCATAAACTGAAACCTTTTCACTTTTCTCTGTATATCTGTTTTGTAGTTTGAGTTTAGATTCTGGCACGAGAAAAGGGACTATTACTGTAGGCACAGTAGATAAATCCTCTCCAGCTAATTTCAACAGAACTTCATTCAGAGCACAAGCTAAGATTGGGGGCTCATAATTTTGCAAGTGCAAAATGGACACCTGGGAAGTGTACAAGGTTTTCAAATATCAGTCCAATGAAACTAGATAATCAATTTTCTAAGACAACGGATGCCAAACATGAATATAATTCTACATTTCCAGCTTTTATACAACTAAAAACCTAGTAGTTCAAATTCTAACTGGCATTAGATAATCCAAAGCTCAATATGGATTACAGATCAAAGAGCTGGTAGTTCAAAATAATCCCAGACAATTATATGTTCAAAACCTCCAATTCATCTTCGAGTAGGACCAACATCGCACCACGAGGTAAGAAATTATCCCCTTTTGCTTTTCAAACGATAATATGACCGAAAATTAACAGTAGTAAACAATCCTAACTGCTGTGACTTGAGATTGCTAAAATAATCCAAGTTCGACGCCCATAAACTCACCAATTACCATTGAATTCAGCTGCTAGAATCTTATTTGAATCACAGAAAACCCCAAGGAAACAGAACCAATTCACTATTTTCTTTTTTTTCTTTTTAAACAGAATTTTCCCCAGCTCAGGAGAAAGAAAAAGACGAACACTACTATGGCAATTACCTCATAATGGCCATTGGAACCGACAAAATGAGTGATTTCTCCAGACACCTTCTGATCCTTGACTCCGTAGCATTCCAACGGCAACTCAAAGGAATCGTTTCTGAAACAGAAGTAAAAGATCACAACATTATGTTCAGAAATAGCGAAAGCATGCGGAGGAAAACGGAAACAATGAAGGAAATTCCAATATGCTCACTCACAGCGTTTGGAAGTTTGATTCAGGTTTTGGGTGGAGGCCACCGGCGATGGCGGCGGAGAAGCCCTCGCCGCCGTTGAGCAGAAGTATCACTTTCTCAGCTACCTTCATTTTCTACGCTTTAATTTTGTTCTCTTCCCTATTTTCATTTAGTTTTGAAGGTTATATCTAAAAAGTTTAATTCTTTTGATTTCAGTTCTGAAAATTATTTAACTATTTAAAATATTATATTTTAAAATTTAGAATAATAATATAAATATGTTAGAAGTACTAAAAAAGTGAATTTAATAATTTTATCCAAAGGATTTTATTTATAAAAATTATTGAACCACATTGTTAATTTTACAAAATTAATTTTGGGTGTGAAAATGCAATTGAAGAAAAGTATAAGGGGTTAAGTGAGATAAGGCGAGAATATGATAGTGGTTAAAACATGATTAAGAGTTGTCGTAAATTGTTTTATTATGATGGATAAGTTAAGTTTTTGCACAATTTTAACATTATTTATAATAGTTATTTGTCATGATTTTAGTTTATAACCATTAAAATATAGACGACTAATGATTTTTTATTTTTCTAGTGTAAGTACCTATTGATAAGGGTGAATTATCAAAAGACGAAGTTACCCTTCATTAAGGGTATAATGGACATTTCAGTGAGTAAGCATCTCATTATGGCAAGGGTTCAGTAGATAATAAAATCCTCTGGTAAGATGTGCGGCCATCATCCAAGAGGATTAGCCGCCGCACGATCCGGAAGCAAGATCACCGCAGAACCAACTGATATGTAGTATGAGATCATTATAACGAGCACATACCATATATATTATGAGCTATCTTATAAATAAGAAGAAGGGAACCATTAAAGGGGTAACATTATTATGTACTAAAAAAAGATCTACGCAATTCACTATATTTTGAGATCTAACTTAGACATCGGAGGGTCATCGTTGGGGACGAATCCGACTAGCCTAATTGTCTTTCTTGATTCTCAGGTTCCATTGATCCATTCAACGAATACAGGGCGTTCGAGGTCATCACTTGAGGTTATATTTTTTGAGGCGGATCAGTTGGCGCCGTATGTTGGAAACGAATTCTCAAATAACCTAAGAAATATGGAAGGAGACTTAGGAGGAAATATGCCTGGATTGGAGATGACATTGGGAACTGCTGATAGGACCATCCAGTTGACGAGGATGGAGCTGCAACAGATGATGGAGGAAGCAGGACGAAATGCGATTGTGGCTTATGAATGCAGAACCACAACTCCCATCAAGAAAGAAGCCACTAAAAGAAAATTATTTGGAGAAAAAGATCATGTAAAAACTTCAGGAACGAGTAGAAGGGAAGCAAATAAAGGTAGATGCCCACCTTTTGAGGTCGGGTCAAGCAGTCGAGATAAAAGCCATCTCAAGGGACCCGCTATTTCACGAGCAGAGGTGGACAGTGTATCTAAGCAGATCGCTTTACTAGGAAAATAGATAGACGAGCTTAAGAGACAAGGTGAACTAGACTCTCAACATCAGAACTCACCCTTTTGCAACCAAGTACTGACGGCGATTGTGAGCCCGAACTTCCGAATGCCGAACTTGCCCAAATACGATGGAGCCAAAGATCCAATGGAACATTTGACAGAGTTTGATCTGGTAATGAATCTTTACGGGCAATCAGGTCCTATTAACGTGAAACTTTTTGTTACTACTTTGACAGGTAAAGCTCAAGAGTGGTTTACTAATCTACCCCACGGTAGCATCGAATCCCACGATCATCAAGTACAAAAATTCACTTTCCACTTCGCTAGCAAGAGGAAGCAGAAGCGATCTGCCACACATTTGTTCACCATAAGGCAGCACGACAATGAAACGTTGAAAAATTTTATGGGAAGGTTCAACAATGAAACCTTAGAGGTACAAGACTTGAGGATAGACATGATGGTCAACATCCTCATCCATGGGTTAAAGAAAGGACCACTTGCGTCTGCATTAGCAAGGGATCCCCCTTCAGACCTGGAACAATTGATGAGCCTGGCCTAAATATACATTGGTGAGGAAGAGATGAATGCTATGAAAGATGGAGTGGAAACTTAACGCGGATCGCGGAAGAGATCGAGGTCGCTATATAAAGAGGAGGATAAACGACCGAAACACGATCGAAGCAAGGAGCCTCCTTATCAACCAAAGTACCACAAGTATACTCCAATAAACATGATGCGAGCAAAAGCTTTGCTAATGGTGGAAAAGAAGGATGTCCTTAAATGGCCAAGGCAACTTGCCGGTTATTTTTGGAGGTGAGGATCGAGTGGTGTGGAGATTTAACGGAGGGCAGCATACTGCTCAGGACCTCTACCAACTATTTAACCCCCCTGAGCCGAAAGTAGGATGGTCTTTGCTACTTTCGGGCTCTTTGAAAATCCCTCGCCATTCGTTCATATTATGGCTCACAATCCTTGGCAAATTACCTTCCACGGACAAACCATGACTATCTCATCTTGGAGTGTGCATCTTGTGCGATGAGGGAGCTACGGAATCTCATTCACACTTATTCTTCCGATGCAGATATAGCCGTCAGTGCCTTCTTGAGATTCGCAGACGGATTCGATTTCATTGGCCTAATAGGGATTGGACAATGGATATAAAGTGGGCAACGCGAAAATGGAGAGGTAAGCACATTGTTAATATCGCTTACCGCACACTACTTGCAGCATGTGTCTACCACGTATGGAGGGAAAGGAACTTGAGGAGATTTAAACACTCTGAGAGGACACCAGCCACTTTGAGTATCCTGATCACTGATGATGTCAAACAGAGGATTCTTAGTGTTAATTTAACTTCATCAGTCAGCACACGAGCATTGTATAGATTATGGCGTATCCCTTGGATTGAGGGAGAAACCAATTGATGAACACATGTTGTACTGTACCATTACTTTATTAATGAAATTTACATTTACCAAAAAAAAAAAAAAATGGCCAAGGCACACAAGATTCACCCCAGCAAAAAAAATACTCTAACAAGTATTGTCGGTTCCATCGGGAAAAAGGTCACGATACCGAGGATTGTTATCAACTCAAGGACGAGATCGAACGGCTTGTACGCCAAGGTTACTTCAAAAACCAAGTGTCAAAGAACTATCATGGAGGAGATCGTCGTAGCAGATCTAGAAGCCAAGAAAGAAGACCTGGAAAAGGAGATGATAAGAGACCAAGGAACATG
Organism: Sesamum indicum; assembly: GCF_026168435.1. NCBI lineage: Eukaryota > Viridiplantae > Streptophyta > Magnoliopsida > Lamiales > Pedaliaceae > Sesamum > Sesamum indicum. The sequence goes on from NC_142668.1 coordinate 5,632,745, forward strand.
GGAAAATGCACCTGTGAAAGGCATCATACACACCATAGCAGGAGGCTCAGCTGTTGGATACTCACGAAGGTCGAGGAAAAAGTTCGAAAGAAAGAGCTGGTCGCTCAAAAATAGGCAAATCTTGAGCATAACACCGGAATCAGAAATCACTTTTGGAGCTCATGATGCAAGAGAAAGGATTGGGAAGACAACGACCCCATGGTTATCAAAATGGACATTGCCAACTTCTCTATCCATAAAGTACTGGTGGATAACGGTAGCTCTACTGACATTATCTTCATGGAGGTATTAGCAAAAATGGGGTTAGATAATGCAAATTTGATACCAGTGAAGTCGCCTCTGGTTGGGTTCAGTGGAAGTGAGGTTGAATCTTTGGGAACAATCGAGCTACCAGTGTCTAAAGGTGAAGAACCAAAAAGGAAGACCCTGATGGTAAAATTCCTTGTTGTTGACACCCCATTTGCTTATAATTTTATATTGGATAGACCCGGTCTTAACTCTTTCAGGCCAATAGTATCAACTTATCATTTAAAAATGAAGTTCCCAACTCCAAATGGAGTGGGCAAGGTAATATAAGACCAGGCGGAGGCTAAGAGATGCTACAATCTATCCCTGAAAAAGGGAGAAACTATCGAAAGAAAGAGGAAATTCACTGAATCAAACAAGAATGAATGGGAAGATAGGAGAACTGAGAGAATAGAGCCCATAGATGAACACAGAAAAATTGAGCTAGTACAAGGAGATTCAACCAAAACGACCAAAATCTGGTCAGGAATGGAGAAAGGATTGGAAACGATGATGATAGCTTTTCTTCACAACAATGTAGACATGTTCGCATGGAATCCTGAGGTGATAGTTCTCCGGCTCAACGTCGACCCTACCATACAACTAGTTCAGCAAAAGAAAAGGACGTTCGGGGCTGAAAAGAATCGCATTATCAACGACGAGGTCAACAAATTGCTGAAAGCAGGATACATTTATGAGATTCAACATACGGATTGGCTATCGAATGTGGTGGTGGTACCAAAACCATCCGGGAAATGGAGAATGTGAACCGATTTTACCGATCTAAACAAAGCATGCCCCAAGGATCCATATCCGTTACCAAGAATTGACTTATTAGTGGATTCGGCTACAGGGTACGAACTTTTCTCAATGATGGATGCATACCAGGGATGTCACCAGATCTCTATGGCAAAGAAAGATCGAAGCCAAACATCTTTCATAACCGAGTAAGGTATTTTTTGCTACAATGTAATGCCTTTCGGACTAAAAAATGCAGGTGCCACTCCAAAGGCTGATGAACAAGATGTTTAGAGACCAAATAGGGAAAACGATGGAGGTCTAAATGGATGACATGTTGGTCAAAAGCTATCGACTAGAAAACCACTTATCACACCTAGAAGCGACCTTCGCCATTATAAGAACATATGGGATGAAGCTCAACCTAACTAAATGCACATTTGGTGTGGGAGGTGGCAAATTTTTGGGATACATTGTAAGCAGCCGAGGAATAGAGGCCAACCTAGAAAAAATTAAACTGATCCTGCAGCTGAAATCACCAACCTCAATAAAAGATGTCTAAAAACTGACTAGTAAGATCGCATCACTCAATCGATTTATTTCTAGATCAGCAGATAGAAATTTGCATTTCTTTAAAATTTTGAGAAAAGCAAAAGAATTCAAATGGACGGATGAAGGCGAACAAGCATTCTAAGAACTCAAAGATTATTTGAGATGACCACCGCTGCTGGCGAACCCGAAGGTAGGAGACACGTTATATTTGTATTTAGCAGTATCAGAAAATGCGGTAAGTTCTGTGTTAGTAAGAGAGGACAAGAAAATCCAGAATCTAGTTTATTACGTTAGTAAGATATTGCAAGGTGCTGAAAAGAGGTACACTGTTATCGAAAATTTTTTCTTGGCACTAGTGGTAACAGCTCGGAGATTACGAAGCTGTCATTCCTGCAGAAATTGGTGAAGAGACTTAGAGGATAGCGAGTTACAACCCGATGACCAACGAGGAGGAAAGGGCTTTCGATCTCACCATGGTGGAAGAAAGAAGGGATGCAGCTTATGCGAAAATACTCCACCACAAGGGATTGATGCTGAAAAATTACAACAGAAGATTGCGACCAAGAGAGCTGCAGATAGGTGACCTAGTTCTAAAGAGGGTCGAAGTTTCAAAACACGTGGGAAAATTGGACCCAGGATGGGAAGGACCCTACAAAGTGGTCGAAATAAAGAGAAGGGGAACATATAAACTCCAAGATGCAAATGCACGAGATCTTCCCCGACCTTGGAATATCCAGAACCTTAGGAAATTCTATGCTTGAGTACCTGAGAAAGGTCGAAATAATGTAAACGATCTGAAAAAGATCGTATTTTAAGTTCTAAATGCCTGAGAAAGGCGAAATAATGTAACTGATCTAAAAAGGATCACATTTTAATTTCTAAGCGCCTGAAAAGGGCTGAACAATGTACGCGATCTGAAAAAGATCAAATATTAAGTTCTGCGCGCCTGAAAAAGGAAAAAAATATAAGTGATCTGGAAAAGATCCCTTTTCTCTATCAGGTTGCATGAATCTGAAAAAGGTCAAGTCGCAAATTTGTTGACAATTGTAAAAGACTCGAACATCGTCAAATATTACAAAATGATCACAAGTTCAACTATTGAATCCAAAAGGATGGGTAAATTACAAGATATCAATCCTCTTCTATCTCATCTAGAAGAATCGCGAACTCATCTTCACTTGGTGGAGGAACCTCTTCGTCAGCAAAAGGTTGCAGCTTGCCATCAAGACCAGGATCTAATCTGACATGTCAAAATTAGGTGCAAACCCATTTAAAGTAGATACCTGGCCTTGCATCTGTCAAATCCTTACATTAAGTAATCTGCAACCTTGATCTCCAAGGCATATTCGAACTCAAGAGCTTTCATGAAATTGAGAGCGCCCTGGATACGGGCTTCTCGGATGCGTGCAGCAAAATCATCTGACTTGAGGAAATCTTCTCAACCCTCTATTGCACTTGAGATCTTCCCGGCAGCATGCCCAGCGGTGAACCCAACTTCTTTTCCCCCCTCCATCGCCTTAGCCACTTTGGAAGCCATATTCTCTTCTAACACTTTATTGCGAGCTTCAAAAGCTGCTCGCTGATTTTCAAGATCTTGCTCTCAGGCTGAAGTCTCAGAGATCTTGCTGCACAATTCATGATTTCTATGTTCAGTCATGATCGGATTCCTATGGAATCCCGCACACTTTAGAGATAGGCCCCGAACGAAATTGGCAGCCTAAGGAAAATGATGATCAGATAAGGAGCAAGGGATCAGATTCAAATAAATATGATAAGATACGAACCTGGATCAAAGAATGAGCACAGTGTTCTTCGAGACGGGTGAATGAAGCTTGTAGCAAAGCCGCTTGGTCGCATGGAAGGCAGCTCGCATTATAGAATTCCCAGGAATCTTGACCCTACTGAGTACCAAGGACACTGCTGCTTGAGGAAACTTTCCAATCTGGAAACAATTTCTCACCCTTCAATTGAGCAGTCAAATGATGAGGAGTTCGCAAATCTTCATGAGCTTTTCCACAACATTCTGTAACCTCATTTAAAAGCTCTATGTTCCTCCCTTCTTCCGCCCTAGCAGACTCCGATTGGTGATCTGCCGTAAGAGATTGAGATCGACTTCTTGTGTTGGGTCGCATAGGACTCTTACTCCTCATCCTGCGACGGCTCACCAAACAGGACTAGACTTGTCAGTACGAGAGCAATCATGCAACCTCTCAGCATTTGGGGACCTGCTTCAGATCAAACCCCTGGATCGCGTGTCCTCACTCCCAACTTCGATGGGAGTTGCATCCCTGGGGATGCTCCCCTCTGGAGTAATGGAATTTTTTCTGCTTCAGGACGAGTCGAGACAATCGATGGAGGGTGCGACTTGAGCGGCTGCAACTCTGGCTTGGGCCGCCCTAATGCATTGAGTAATGCGACCTGGATAACCATGTCATTTGCAAAAGAATAATTTTTTTTCTCAGAAAGTTAATTACCTACAACAGAGAGTTAAAAACCGAAGAAAGTGAATCTTTCACCTAATTTTCGGCATCAAAGAGCGCGTGGGACTGGTGAGGGAAGGATTGCACATTAGTCTTAGTAAGGGAAGGCAAGTGCCATGGCATGGGTATAGGTAAGACCCTGTCTTAACCCTCAACTTGGAGGGGTGCTGGAGTGAGATGCACGAGCGAGAGAACTTCTTCTACCAGGATTTTCTTCGAGTCATATTGGTAGGAAGTAAGGTTGTTAATCTGATCTTCTTCCAACCGTCCTCCTTTGATCACAGGTTTTGGTTTCTCTACGAACCAGTCACACTTAAAAGGCCATTCTCGGCCAGGTAGAGGTCGAATAAAAATAAACCTCTCTTTCCAAGGACCAACATTTGATGTAAGATGATCTAAGTACCTACAATCCCTATGGGCGGATAGATAAAAGAAGCCCCTATTACCTGATTTAGTGGATGTGGTAAATGAATACAAGGTCCAAAAGTTGTCAAAATTAGGTTTGAAGCGATGAACCCTCATTATAATTATAAAAAAGATTATGTGACGAATAGAATTTGGAGACAATTGCATGGGGCATACTTCAAGTCGACTAAGGATCTGAGCCACATAAGGAGCTAAAGGTAATTGTAATTCAGCTTCGAAGTGATTAAGTGAGAAGGCACAAAAATCCTTGGGTGGGCTATGCATGCGATCAAACGACCTAGGGATGACGACTTCGAAGCTATTGGGAATGAAATATTTCTCATTTATACAGTGAATTTGTTGTTTTACGGTACTAACTATACCCACCCAAGGGCTATGTTCTAACATAGCCTAAAATTTTTCAAAGTAGGACTATCAACTGAGTTAGACTCCTCTACTCGTTGACCACGATGCGACCTAACCCTAGATGGGCCCTCATGGAAAATGGGGGATTCAACTCTATGGGAATGGGTAGTAGAAGCAGAATTCAAATCAGAATTAGATCGTGAGGAAGACATAGTACCTTGAACGTCAGGGTTGAGATCGAACAATAGATATTGAGATCGATAGAAGAAAAGCAGCGATCTTGGGAAGATGATGAAGTCGGCAAAGATTTTTTCTAAATGGAACCTCTATATATATATAGGGCTGGGTGGGCCTGTGTAGAGATAAAGAACCACTCCAGAAATGACACGTGGTTGCACAAGGCCCGAGATAACCACAAACGGTCAACACGTGTCTCGCTCGAATCGAGGCTATTACTTCAAAAAGAAAGGAGATGTTTCGACTTCTACACGCATGAAAAATCACACATACAGAACTAGGGGACTAATGATAAGGGTGAATTATTAAAAGACGAAGTAACCCTTCATTAAGGGTATAATGGATATTTCAGTGAGTAAGCATCTCATTATGGCAAAGGTCCAGTAGAGAATAAAATCCTCTGGTAAGATGTGCGGCCATGATCCAGGAGGATCAGCCGCCGCGTGATCTGGAAGCATGATCAGCGTAGAACTAACTAATATGCAGCATGAGATCATTATAACGAGCACATACCATATATATTATGAGCTATCTTATAAATAAGAAGAAGGGAGCCATTAAAGGGGTAATGTTATTTTGTACTAAAAAAGGATCTACGCAATTCACTACATTTTGAGATAGACTTAGGCATCGGAGGGTCATCATCGAGGACGAACCCGACTAGCTTAATTGTCTTTCTTGATTCTCAGGTTCCATTGATCCGTTCAACAAATATAGGGCATTCGAGGTCATCGCTCGAGGTCATATTTTTTTAGGTGGATCACCTATCCATTAAATTGTTATTTATTTTTTTTTAAATCAACCTTAAGAATGGGATTACTTTTGAAATTTATTCACAATATTTATTGATATAATTAATTATGAAGTTATAAATTCAAATACCATAATTGTTTTAAAAAGACATTTATTCCAAAACCAGTTTCTCATAATCAAATATCTTATAATTACTATTTTCTACTTTCAAACAATCTTAAAATATTCCTTCGACAGGAACTTTAATAAAATTTTGTTGTTTTATACACTCTTAACTAGACTGTTGTTTTCAATATCCGAGACGCGTTTATTCTATTGACTAACCTACAAAACCATTTTCTATTCGACCAAGCGTTGTGGCCACAGACTCAATGAGTTTAAACACATCTCAGAACTCATAGGAGACTCAATTGTCACATATTGACACGCGAAGGTTTCTTTCTTGGAACCCGTCGCCCTCAATAAGGCTTATAATAATCAAATATATGGTCATCTCTCGGTAAACCTAAGATACAACCATCACACATATGCAACTGCCATGATTTCTCAAGTTCGAGGACTAATTCCATATTATTAAAGCCGAGGAATGCCAATCATAAAGACATAGCCTCAAATGTTTCCATAAATGATTCCTCGTTCATCATTTGAATCGGCTTGACAACCTATCAACCATTCATTAAACTTGCATAGACGTCCAATATCTGTTGTCAATGAAACATGATAGTTATCCAATGAATAAAACACTTAGTACAATTCTCAATAGGACTCTCGATGCCTAGCCTCTAGGTCCTCGATTTGGAACATTTCAGCCTCAGCACTCGGAAGTTGATTTCTTAACTGTCATCTAAGCCCAACCTAACTACAAGAGTTGTTCTATTGGTCCGTGGGCATTTGTTGTGATGTTAAAGCAATTCAACATAATTAGTAAGCACAACAAACACAGATTGCGAAAGACACTTACTTTATTCATCAAATTCAATATTACACTGCCAAGGTTGCTAAATAGGTTACAAAAATGCTCAATTAATTTGACTTCCTGTCACATATTCTAACAATCTCTTGCTTGACCTAAAAACTAATCAATGTGACTCAGACACATCTCTAAAGATGCTGAGCAACAGCAATCTACGAAACCATCTTGGCCAATGGCTTTACTGTGTTTCTAACGAACATGATGCGGTCTAACCGCCTGTCACTTCTTCCTACCATCTCTCAAAGAAAATGATGACGTCTAAAATTTTTTTTGGATCAATGATGAGATCTTGGTTTTTAGCTTGACGGCCTTATTGTAATCAATCAAGATAACTACTGGCTCGACAATGCTGCATCACATCGAGCATTAGATGTGATTTTCATCTAAACCACTTACTAAATAGCTCCCATAGCCACTTTATATTCAGTTTCCCTGGTGGAAGACACTATAGTATCTAACTTGAAACCGTTTTCAAGCCACCAGACCACCGTCAACCTGAATACAAACCGGGACTTGGTACCAACCACTTCAGATTGGAAACTAGCAACGGTACAGCCTTCCAAATTCAACTCTTTATCGTCGTACCCCTGACTAAAAAACATACTATATGCTCCCTACGATGTATGCAGAGGGGATGTCAAACATGTTTCTAAGTTTCTCATCAATTTTTGAAAATTGAGTCTTGAAAAGCCTAACCCTTTGGTTTATGAGAAGGAAACCAAGTTTTTCTTGGAGAATTGTGTGGGTTACTGTGCTTTAGTGTATACGAACATCTTGACAACATTCTAAATGAATAAGATGCAGCCTGCTTAAAGCACTAGGAGCGTAGCTAAGCTCTCACTGACATTCTTGTGTACAAAAGGTTGACTAGATCATATTTCCGTATGAGTTTGTCAAAACACGTATATTCCAGCTTTGGTAAAGGTCCAAACCTTCATGGAACTCCTAGAGTCCATATGGGAACTCAAAACCTCAAGCTAGTTTCCCAAATCGACGTCTAACATCATTTTCCTGTATGTCTTTGGATTGTTATCCAATTGACCTAGTTTGACCCAGAAATCTGCACCTTTGATGCTACTAGTGCCCTCTCGTTGACCTCTAGAAGACTAGAATACTATCAGTGGAAATTTATAGGTACAAATGAAGTTGTTTTATCTTACTGAGGTGTTGCCTCACTTGATCCCTCATGGAGCAACTCCTCATATCAGTATCCCTAAATAACCTCTTTTCCAAAAAGAATCCTTGCCATTTTCTTAGTATAACCAATGAACCTGCACAAATCATACCTCAAGTCTAGTTTGTCACTCACTAAACTCTTGACGTATGTAGGACTATCCCACACTCGTAGACATTTGTAGTACGCTGCTTTGCCATATCCAATATGGAGTCTAGGCCACGGTCTTGGAAGACGTCATATTCCACAACTTGGCCGTTGTCTTAAGAATGTACCCTGAGAATCATCTTTTCCTTCAAGTAGGACTCGTAGGCTGGTAGGTTGTCCAATTCGTCTATTTTTAGACTTTTTGAATCTACATTCTTATCCTTATCTAGAAAAAATACCTAGCCTTGCATGTCAGATCTGTGCATTTTTTTCTTTATTACCTATTTATTATTTATTTTGAGTAGTCATAATCAAAATTTTCAAATGAGCTGGAGAAAAATAATTATGCAGGCAAACTACCAGATATGAAGAACCATTCTTTATCAAATAAAAACAACTTTTATTGATAAAAGATTGTAAACCATACAAAATTTTGATCATGCTAGGTACACAATTGCAGGCTAGCAACTTTATTCTAACATGATTACTAATAGCTAAGTTGACTAATCCTATAGCTTCACCAACAACAACCAAGCCATTGCATGGCCTTAGGATCGATTTGTCTTTGCTTACCCTTCTATTTCTCTCCAGCACCTGCAAACCATTACATATGTGAGCTCCATAGTATGTAGCCAATACGCAGTAGAGTTAGTATTCATGTTAAGTTTAATTAACAAACATACCTTAATTGGGAGGAGCTTGGAACATTTCTTCTTTCGATGCCCATTGTCCGAGCAATACATGCAAATATCATTTGCTCTTTGTGATAGCTTACCCACCTTCCTCTTCCCATGCCCACTGGGGCAACAAGAATGCTTGGAGTTCTTGTAGTGATATTTGCATTACCTTTCTTCCTTTTCCAACATCTTACCTTCTTGCATTTCGTTTTTTTAGGTTGAAGCCTCCCCCAACATGACCGATAACACCGAATTTCTAGGCATTGTCATGATTGAACCAACATATTGATCAGCTCATGGATAGACTTCGAAAGCCCATTTATATTGAAGTTTACGACAAACGAATCGTAAGAGGGAAGAAGAGATTGAAAGATCATGTTGATGTACGTGTGTTATCCAAACCCAACTTGAAGGTACTCATTTTTACCACAAGAGAAAGTATCTTGACCCTATGCTCTTGTACAGAGGACCCTTCACCATCTTCGTGCCTAAACATGCCTTCATTGCAGCATATCTATGTTTAGAACTGCATACACATCTTGCATGCAGAGCATCATCGACTTGACATCATCATACCTATCGTACTATTTTTGGATCTCATTAGTAGTTGAGGCCAGTACAATGCTATGAACTTTTTGGTTATCCTCATACCAGTTCTCGAACGTCAAACGTTCTTCAAGTGTGAACCCCTCCAGCAAGGTTTGAGGAAGAGACTTATCCAAAACTTAAGTTTGTCCTCAAAATCTAGGACGATCCTAAGATTTTATAGCCAATTGCTATAGGCTTTTCCGACAAATTTATTAATCTTAAGAATTGTAGTAAGTGGATTCTTAAACATCTGTATCAAATTTATGACAAAAAATTAGTATATTATCATAATATTGAATTTAAGTTTAGATTTAGTCTTTAGTTATTATAAACTGCTCCCACTATTTCTTCAGAAAACCCACCAATCTCAAGTTGAGTTTCTCGAGAAACAGTTTTCCAGTAGACTTGGGGTCCATAAATATAATTCTCTATGCCCCTCTTTTACAATTCACACAAAAATTGCTTTGTGGGTGGTAACCAATACTGTTCTCATCCAATGAGATCCCTAAAATGTTTCGCCTTGCCTCTTCATGTGATTCCAAGGACACCAATCGAATCACATAACTTAGCGGTAGGCCTTACCATCAACCTAATGAATATCTTTACTATTTCCCCTCAAAACTCATGAGACAGGAAAAACAGGAGATCATTCGACTCGTAGTTTACTTCTATTCTAAAAGTGCCACGACTCGTGAGACTATGAATAGATGGAAGTAGCGTCCACACTATATTATTATGGATGGAAGACTTGGATTTAATCAGATCATTCCAGTAATTCCATTATGGGCCTAATATTAATTTGGACCATCCAAGTGAGATTTATTTATTTATTAAAACCAAGACCTCATCATTAGGAGTTTTGCATGCTTGGATTTCATATAAAATATTTAAATGATGCATTCACCATACATCACATGCAACAAAATTTAGCACGCCCTTATTGAATGATCATAAGTCCAAAGTCCTATGCTATCCACTAAGCCGATAGTGGATCAATGGTCTTTCTGGGGTGGCCCTAAGCTTTTACAGAATTTATATATATCCATTACTGATTTAATAGACATTCTTAATTCCTTTTTGTTCTTCAGGTTCTCCATGGTGGGTTCCATCCAATGGGCCTTTTCCTTGGACCTCCATCGCCACGGCAATAGCTTCCTTATAATTTTTTCAAAAATAATATCCCACAACTTACAGTACACTTATTACAATTTAAATAGATCACAATCAAAAGTTGAAGGGAGTAACAGGTTAATCCAACCAATCTTGCTTGCACAATGGAAAGTGCCATAGGTTTATCTCTCCATCGAATCGAATTGGCCAAAGGGGTGTGTTCATGAGCCCATGCTAAAGTTTCAACCCCTTTCCTACCAATATCCACGCGAGGAGATTAAGAAAATAAATCTAGTAGCCCAAACAAGATGTCCAAATAAGAACATCCATGCCCAGACCGATAAACTATTCATACCAAAAGGGTTATATCCATTAATAAGTTGTGAAGACTTTAACCACTAATAATCTCTTAGCCATCCCATAAAATAAGTGGAAGATTCATTAACCTGTATTTTTCTTGGGAGGTATCGGGAAGGAATTTGAATGGAATAAGATCGATTCATACAGAAGAAAATGTTCTCTGTTGATTCTGTACCTATGGGATAGGGATAGAGGAAGAAGAGAAAATCGAAGATTTCACATTGTACTTTTGATTGAAAAATCAATCTGATTGATATAGAAGGAGATATGAAGCCTTTTTATCACAGAGCTAAAAATAATAGAAAAATATAAAACAAAGAAGCATGCAGGCCTCACCCAAAAGAAAAATAAAAACCAACAACAGTGACATCATCCGTGTTTATTCAATAAACAATTAAGCACATTTTATATCAAATATAAATATCCCAAAACTAAATAGAACCGATGTATTTAGACAATGATATCCAATATCATAAATTAAGCAATAATTATATGCAAAAAATATATTAATAATGCACTTGTAAAATGGATACCAAAACCATACATCCAATGTATATATATATATATATATATGTCTTTGATTGTTATAGTGTTTTGATTTTGATGATGATGATGGTGACCTTATTTTTTGAAATCCAAATTGTTCACACCAACTTCCTAATTCTTTTCTAGTAGTAAGATTTTGTTTTTTGAATTGGGCTTTTAAAGTAAAATCATTGCACAATTGTAATCCTACTAAATTAACATGATTAATAATTTCTCCATAAGAAAGGGATGCAATATTTTCGTATTTTTCTTTAATTTTTTCATGGATTTTTTCTGCAAATGATTTTGGTAATCCTGAAATGTAAGTTCTGAAGGGATTAGGACTAAAGTAATGGGAAAAGATATTTTATTTCAATTTCAATTTCCTGTAACTCAAAAAAATATTAAAGTAGTCCAAGATACTTTTATATTCCAAGAAATTAGTAATAAAGAAAAACAAATTCTCTTTTTAAAAGATGAAATTTCTCATAAAAAAATAGAAGAACAAATTTCTGCACCTTTCACTCAAAAGAAAATTCTTGAATTTCAAATCAAATTCAAAAACAAGTTTATATTTGGTCCTCTAACTTTTTGTTTAGAATCACTTTAGTTGCTCAAGTTCATTTCTTGACTTCAACATCCTTAAACTTTAATTTTTGTCTCAGTTTGGTCCCTCCGATCAGTTTTCAGCAAAAATGTGGCTGGATTTTGACTATTTGGAGGGTAAAATGATCCATAAGTTTGATTTTATCACTTTAATCATTTAAGTTCATAAAATTATCAAATTAATCATTTTTTACACGAAAAATAACCTTTTTATATTTTGTATGTTGATATGTTGTAATTATCTTATGAATGATGAAAATTTTGAACTCTTGTAAGCATAATAATAATAATAATAATAATAATAACAATGATAATGATGATAATAATAATAATAATAATAAAAAAAATAATACTAATAATAATAATAATAATGATAACAATAATAATATAATATTTTACTTAACTTAAAATAAACAGTTTTTTTTACTAGTTAAAGAAAAAACAAAATTAAGAATAAATTTTATAAAACTTAATTAACCTCAAAACCCAAGTCATTAATTTTTTTATTTCAAGAGTTAAAGATAATTCTAAAAAATTTAAACTTTAATAATATTTATTAAATATTTGAGTTTTCGAACAAAAAAGTTGGTAGATTATATTTTTTTACTAGATTCATTGGTGGATTTCATATGTATAAAATTCATTTTAAGAGGTTTTATAAATATATAGTCCCATTTTATAGAAAAGATCTAATAAAACATCTTAAAATGAAATTTTATATATATTTGAAATCCACCAAATAATCTAATTAAAAGTACATTCCACCAATTTTTTCTTCAAAAAGTAGCCGTTAATATTTAATAATATTGTTAAGCTTTAATTTTATTAGACATATCTTTAATTCCCTAAGATTAAAGAACCAACTTAGATTTTTTATTATATTTTTAGATTAGATAAGTTATATAAATTTATTTATAATTTGATATTTTTTGTCACTTTTGAAAAAAAAAAGGACTAATTTTATAATTTTACAAATTTAAGGGATTAAAATAATAAAATAAAATTTAAATTAATTATTTTACCCTCCAAAAATATCAAACTCGGGCCATATTTTAGCCATAATATGGTCAGAGGGATCAAATTGAAAGAAGAATTAAAGTATATGGATGCGAAAGTTAAGAAATGAACTTGAGGGACGAAAGTGATTAAAACTTAAGGGACCAAATATAGCATTTACCCTATATATACATACTTCTATTTGAAAATCATTTTCAAATTAATCCATGGCAATTTAAATTCGAAAAAAACTAATTTAACTAAAATTAAAATGAGTCATAATAAAATTTAGATAATTTGCAGAAATATGAAAAATTTAATTTTTTTGAAGGAAAAAAAAAGGGCACAAAATGGCCCAGTCATTCAAGCACTACTGACCAACCATGCCCAGATGATCGTGCGCGCCACTTGCGCGTGCTGGGTGCGCACGACCAGAAACCCGTGCATGCTAGGCGTGCACCTAGACACAAACTGCCTGTTATTGCACTTCCTGGCATGGACATCGGCAGCGCACAAGCTAGGCTTTGTGCAGGCACCACTGCCTGTGGGCTCCCAATTGCACCCATGCTGGCCAGTGGCCGGCAAGCAGGACAACGACTGTTGCAGATTGCAATTTCTCGATCAACGACTCCAGGTGAATGTCTATGAGACGTTTTGGATTGGAAGTATCGGGGATCACTATAGTCAAGAACATCTATTCAGAACTCATGCACATTCTCCGATTGGAGATTGTACAGTATAAGTATAACAGGCCAACATGAGTACGTACGATCGTTCTACCTGTGCTGTGCGAACCCATCCGTGCACAAACCTACTCTAACATTACGAGGCTCTGCTGCAACATGGGTATATGTCTGGTCAAAAAATGCCTTCATGCCTCTGGATCAGACGGATGACACATGGATCCCTCCTTCATTTTATGGTTGGCCTGCCACATCATTTGCTCGGCAGTCGCTTTTAAAGAATACAACCTCTGCAGGCGAGGGGTAATTGACAGGTACCTAAGAATGGCATACGGTGTCTTCTTACGATTAGGATTTCGCTCCCTGGTCAGCTTGTACCTAGCTTCTCCATAAAACTTGCAGTAGTCCAGATCAATGTCATCCTTCCAGTACAACATGTAACCATTCTTACACGTATCAATCTTCTCAACAGGTAAATCCAAGTCTCTTATCAATTTCTTTGTACTATAATAATCCTGGGACAGGGTGTGGTCGCGGGTAATATATGAGCAACCCACTGGGATATTCAATCATATATATTGAGATATATGGCCCTCGGCCTTGATATTCACCAACTCAGCAATAGTCCATAATTGAGATTGGGTGCAACAGTTCCACAACTACTACTCGGCAGCATGCACTACATCGTGAAACTGATATGCCAGCCCATACACATAATCGTAGGGGGCCCCACCATAATATGAACTATGCCCTGCATCAGTAGGACATAACCTCGTACCATCATCAGGCACACCATCCTAGTTATAATTAGAAGGTCAAACAGTCGGCCTGGCGACATAAAAAACCATCCTCTACACCCAATCCATCTGCGCGGCATCACCTCAAAGTGTACTTGTACCCTCCATAACATGAGAAACAAGAGTTTTCTCCTCCTGCAATAGGGCCTCAGTGACGGCTTCAAAACTCCTGCATCTTGTCCTCGCTATGAGAAGTCCAATTATATTACTCCGGCATAAAACCTTTCATATACAAGTTGAAATTTACCTCGTCCGTGGTTTTAAAAACTTTATTTTTGTACTCCTGACAAGGACACTTAATTTTCTCACCGTCCATTTTTGTATGTTGAGACTTGGCCCATTCTATAAATGTAGCAACACCATCCTCAAATTCCAGAATAAGACCCACCCTATTCGGAAGGTTCTTCTCATACATCCATCTCCTCAACTGTCTTAACATGATGATGAGTCCTACACACACAGACACATATTTACATATATTATAACATTAAATGTTAATTGATAAAATTATAACAAATAAAATAAATTGATAAATAAAGGATTAAAGTTGTTACCTGATCAAAATAATTTCAAATATCAATAAAAATTCGAGACAGATTGACGAACAAGAGTATAAAAATATTAGTTGGATAGTTAGAGATCAAAAAATTCGAGAGAGATTGAGTAAATAGAGAAAAAATAAGAAGAATAGAAGAACGTAGTGAAATTAAATGGAAAGAGAGGAACACATATAGAAAAATTTGGAACAGTCTTTGGAACGGGTAGAGGAACACATATTTAGCCGTTAATTTAAATTTTGAAACGGTCTTTGGGACGACTTTAGGAATGATTTCTTTGACTGTTGATCGTTTGGAACAGTCTCAGTAATAAAAATTACTAATACAAAAAATTCATTCTAATTAGTAGCAGGTTTAGGAACGATTTTTGGAACACATTACTTCTTATATAAAATTAATAATTTGGAACGATGTTTTGTATAATTGTACCTCATTTTAGAATATATTTTCTAACTGTCATCTTTTGGACATCTTTTATCACACAAATAGGAACAGTCATTGCACAACCGTTTCTACTAATAATGTGTTCCAAAATAGGGTTCCTACCATTAATCGTTATTATTTTGGAACAATCTTTGGAGCAGATTTTGTAACTGTTTGTTTGAGGCCGTCCCAAAATTATAACAAAAAAAGTGTGGATCATGACGTCATCTTTCAATATCCGCTCCTTATGTGTTCCAAAGCCTTTTTTAGATGGAACAAATTTTGGAACGATTGCCTTGATCGTGCCACATTCCGCCTTTTTTTTAAAGTAAATTTTTGGATCTCATTTCATTTATTAAAGGAAGCAACATATAATTCAACTTGTCCCGTTTCCACTTTGCCGAAACAGGTAAAAAATATTTTGTAAAATTATTAATTAAATTACTATCTCCATTTTATTTGGTTAGTGCATTTATTAAATATAACTTTTAGGGATAATTAAATTTACAGCCCTGATTTATGGTCTGTTCACACAAACCACCCCTTTTTTTACATAATTACAGAAACTACTATTGACAACAAAAAAATAGGGGTAGTTGTGTAATGATGCTAAAATTTTTAGGGGTGTGTGTAATTTTTTAAAAAAATTAAGGGGTGGTTTGTGTAAGTGATATTGTTATTTTAGTGGGTGTATATGTAATTATCTAAAAGATAGGGATAATTTGTGTAAACAGACTATAGGTCAAGGGGTGTAAATATAATTACCTCTAATTTCTATTATCCGATTTAATGTTTAATCGGAACATTTAATGAATTCGGGTATTTATAGATTAGTGATAGATTAAATATTTTATTTTCTTTAAGAATGTTATTAGTTAGTTCATTCAGATTTAATCATTGTTCTAATTGATTTACTATTTCATCGTGTTAATTAATTAATCAAATACTTAATTATATATTATGGTGTTTAATTAATTACTGTAATAGTGAAGAGTTAGAAATTAATAGAAGTACTAGAAAAATTATTTTAAAGAAATATTTGAAGATTATATTCAAGGAATATTATATTTATTAAAAAATTGAGATAATTTAATTTGAGAATGTTATTAAGAATGGTAGCTATAAAATATCAGGGTTTTATAAAATAAATTCTTAATATCTAGTTGATAAATTAGATACATCCTTAGAAAGTTTGGAATATTTAATTATTTAGAAGAAACCAAAACGATACTGAAATGTACGAATATTGTTTAATATCTTATTTAGTATTTATGATATTTTCAATACATTGATTATACGTATTATACTTTATTATAGGATGTAACAATAAAGTAGAAGATTGAGCAACCCTTCGTATTATCATAACCATTTGAGATATAAGTTAAGTATAGCTAATTGGATTTAAATCTATATGAATATTATATGTTTGTTATTTATATATTTGACCGTGAATGTTGACTCCTTTTCTGAATTGCCTTGATATCTGTAAAATTGTTATTATGTGTTTATCTGTAGTTGTGTTGTACGCATGTCAAATGAATGATTATGTGATCGTATAATTTATTTTTGAATAAATCAAATGAGGAAGTTATTGATGAGAAAATAATTACTAAATAGAATTGGATGATGAAGTTAATGATATTGTTGTTGTGAATTGAAATAAAAGGATGGCTTACCTAGCTGAGGAGCATACTGCAATGGGGTATGATGATATGATTATTGACGAGCTCTGTGCTGTCATTAATCAATGGGGATGATGTAGCATACTTTATGAGCTATGTGCTATTATGATTGATGATGGGATATCTTACGAGCTGTGTATTGTATGGTATCACTGATGGTAGGGTATTATACGAGTTGTGTACTGTTTGATATTGAGGAAAAAAAAAAGAGATATTGTGATTAAGGTGATGCTAGCTGACAAAGGCTATTGAGTGATTTACTCCAATTTGGTAAGCAGGGCTTTAAGAAAATAAACTAAAATGTCAGATATTATGTCATGGGCATTATATGATTGTCAGCATGTGTTACTCCTTACATCTAGTGTTATTATATGAAAAATATTTGTTGGTTAGTATGAACGTATTATGTTTGACTTGTTGCATATGTATATATGTATAAAGTGATTAGCTATACTTATTGAGTTGACATTCATTGCCATATATTTTTCAGGGGATAAGTCACAGTGACTAGCAGAATTGCATCACAAGCAGATCGTTTAGGTGGATCAACAGTGATATCTTGAGTTGGGAGCCCTAGCTACATAATAATATAGATACTAAGCTTTCACTGAGTTTATATTTTAAGTCTTGTAATAACTAGAAATTTCACTTTTCTCCTTTCCTTATATTTATAAAAACCAATGTTGAGGGTTAAATACAAAATTTCTTGATGACGTTGTCATTGTGCAATGTCTATATAGTACATCAAGTAAAATACGGTTTACCTTATTGTTTTAAAGGTGAATATCTTATAAAATGAAATGTGATCACAGAGGAGGTGTCACACAAAAACTAAAAACACATATTTTTGAAAAATTCAGTTTTCCAAAAATATATTAGATACCCATATTTTAAACATAAGATTAAACATGTAATTCTAAACATATAATCATACATTAATGAAACTTCTTCGGAAAGCTAACGTGGAAACCTATGAGGCAGCTTCAATCTATAAACTGATGAGCCCACTTTGCTCAACATTCCAAAAGAGGTCGTCATACTTTGGAATCAACCCAGATGCACAGACTTGGAATTGATTTCCTTCCAAATTACGGGGTCAGCTTCAACAAAACTTGATCCCCCATGCTGAAATCCAAATGTGTTCCTATCTATCCCGGCGTACTTTTTCATCCTACATTGTGCCTTTGCTAAACTATCATTCGTGTTATCCAACAACTCCTGCTTGGACCTCGCAAACCAATAAGCGATAGAGTATTTGCTACTTTTTTTTTGAACTGCAACCTAATAGGACGTCATTGGTTGCTGCCTATACGCTGGTTTAGAAGGGCTCATACCCGTCGCCAACAACTTATGCAAGTTGTAACAAAATTGGGCAACATCCAACAATTTTACCCAATCTTGTTAACTTACAAAAACATAATGTCTCAAGTTATCTTCCAACAATACATTCACTTGCTCTGTCTGACCATCAGTTTAGGGATGGTTAAGGGTGAAAAAGATCAACTATGTGCCCATCATGTTAAACAAAGATGTCCAGAACCTTCATGTAAATATGGTATTCCTGTCACTCACAATGTCTTCGGAATACAAAAATCCTTAGTCACGTTTTAAAAAAAATAATTCTACCATTATCTCAACGAGGCAAACATTTGGCACATCAATGAAATACCATACTTGAAAAAACGATCAACAAAAAAAAAAAAAGATAGAAGCCATACCATTCACATTCAGAAAATTAGAAATAAAGTTTATAGGTATTGACTACCATGGTTTGTCTAGAATCGAAAACGGCTGCAACAAGCCGACTTCCTTTTCTTTTTCAACTTTGTCTAGCTGGCTTACTAAACAGGTTCTCACATAAATTTTGACATCCTCCTCCATCTTTGACCAATAACACCATCGGGACAATAATCCCAACATTCTCTCAATGCCCTGAAGTCCAGCCATTGAGGATCATAGGCCTCTCGCAATAAGCGTCTACGTAATGGTCCAGTTGGCATAAACGCCTGCCAACCTTTAGCATACAACATGTTTTTAAGCTAATATTTTTGAATTTAGCTCTCAAACCTGTTCAATCGACTTTTGATAACCAACATCCTTTTGGGAGCGCTCACAAATTTGGTTAAGAAAATCTAATTTAATCACCGTCAAAGTAGCAATATATTCCTCAATTAGCTTCTAGCTTAAAGCATCAACCAAATCATTGTGCTTGCTTTGCCGGTGGAGCCACTTGAAGTAGAACTCCTACCAACGAGCTAACGTTTGGGACAACTTCCTCCAAGTCCTGAAGTACGTGTTAGCAACATTGCTAGTCATGCCTCCATGCATCCTGACAATGTACTACTACAGTCATCTTGTTCTCATGTTTACTATACTTGAATTTAGCATTATTCAATTTGTGGCAGTCAAATGCAATAGGTTGTTTGTCTTACACTAGTACATAGCCAAGTGCTTGATCAGAAATGTCTACCTGCACCTCAAACGACCTGTCAAACTCAGAACGTTTTAGCACCAGTTCTAACGAGATGACTTATTTCAGCAACTTGAAAGCATCATTGGGGGCAATGGTCCACTCCCACTTCTGGTCCTTTCTTAGCAAGCCCGTTAAGGGGTTTGCGATTCTGGAATATTCCTTGATAAACTGCATGTAGTAGCCAGTACCAAAAAACGATCGAAACTCGATCAGTTTAGATGGAGTCAGCTAATCCTCTCACTGATTGAAAGCTTGCTATCCATCTGAATCCTTCCTTGGCTAATCATGTAGTCGAGGAAATTAATTTGCTCGCGATAGAACCCAAACTTTTCCTTTTTGGCATACAACTCATTCTTTAAGTTTATGAAATACAACTCTCAAATGCCATAAGTGATCATCCAATGATTCAGAATAAATTACAATATCTTCAAGATAAACGAAAACAAAGCAGTCCACGAATTCATATGATACATCATTCATCAAGTTACAAAATGTAGTAACTGCGTTTGTCAAACCAAATGGTATCACCAGGAACTTACAAGAACCATACCTCGTCATGCACATGGTTTTTCGTTCATCTCCCACAGCTATACAAACTTGCCAATAGCACGATCTTAAGTCAATCTTCATGTAGTACTTTTCCCTCTTCAGATTGTCAAATATATCCACTTCATTTGGAATAGGGTACTTGTTTTTTATAGTTACCTTATTCACCACTCGGTAATCCACACACATACTGAACGTCCGATCCTGCTTCTTCTAGAACAACACTAGAGAACCATACAGAGCCTTGCATGGATGGGTTAACTCTGCCTCCACCACCCCATCAAACTAATTTCTCAACTTAACCAACTCATAGGATACATGCGACAGGGGCCTATGCCACTGCCGCACACCAGGCTCTAATTCAATGCCATGTTCAATGACTTGTCTTGATGGTCTTTCTTAGGCAGTTTAGGGGGAAAAACATCCCCGAACTCCTCCATCACCTCGGCTACTTAATCTGGTACTTCTTAAACCAAATCTAGCTTAATTTCGATCAATGCGGCAACATAGGCCTCCTCATCATGCCTGAAACCATTCTTCAACTGCATTACCAATAGTAAGCTACTTTTCTTCTCCATTGGAGCGACGAGATCCTGCAAATATATGCCCTGTACAAAAGAAGGGCACTCAATATTAGGATAAACAACCTATTCAAGTAGGTATTATTTTACTTTAGCCAATAGTAGGATATCTGTCACAAGTATCCTAATATTTCTTTTTCTTAAACTTTCTATCCTTACCAGCCTTGCCAACTTTCCTTTGTCCCTTCCAGACTCTTTCTTCTTTTTGTTTGGATTTACATGACTAGTAATTCTGAAATCTCCCAACATGACTATAGCAGTAACCGCCGAAGACAAGTCCTTGACGCCTTAACTCTGTCTGAGCCTGATCCTGCAAATCGGGTAAGAAATTGAACAGTTTGTCCTCCTCAGATATATCTCTCACATCAATTATCAACAAACTAAACTCCTTCACATAATCCTCATGGTACCCAAATGTTTCAACTTTCCCAGGGATTTCCTTGCAAGCATTACATATTGCAAGGTAGGAACTGATCTTTCAAATCCTTCTTCAAGACATCCCATGTCTCAATCTTATCTCGGTTTGGGCTAGCGTTATCAGAAAGACAAGTACACCGCCCAGAGTTTTGCACACCCGTCAAGTAGGTGATTGAAACCTTCTCAACTTTTGGAATATAAGTTGCCTGGAAGTATGTTTTCAGATCCCGCAAAAAATTTTCGAGCTCTATGGCAATACGAGCATCATAGAAGGGCTTCGAATTTAAAGTCTTTACCTTGGACGAGGGAGCACGGTCCTCCTTCCTACCTACAACATGCATACCTCAATCTTATTGCCCTTGAATTTCATGTCAACTGTTTCAATGAGGATATTCACCTCACCTCAACAAAACCTGGAAACTCATCAACTGATTTCTTCGATGAATCAACCTTCATGTGAAAGGTCCCATCCTGTAGAAGTAGCGCTGCTGGTAAGGGATCCAAGGCCTACCCAAGCAGTTCGATAATACGATAAATCTGAGTCTCCAATTTACAACACGATTTCGAGATGAATTGACATAGCCCAAAACTCACACAACCAGATACAACCTAGCTCTGATACCAACTATGATAGGGGCTTTAACGTCTACGCCTGGTTTCATACGTAACTAGTTAGTCTTTCACTCAATCTCTCAGGCGCCCGTATTTGATATAGTTTTGAATTAGATTTAGCAAGCCAACAACACATACATGTACTGATTAACAACACACGTACTTGATGCAAAACAATTTACATGAATTGACCAAACCTTGCACTAATCACCAAGCACGAATACAAGGAACACCTCAAGCTTGTACACACAACTCACTGTGCATCTATGATGCTAAAACAATACAAAATCGTGCAGTGAATAACCCTCAACTATTGGACCAATCAAAACAAGCCAACAAAGCATCTAGTCAGCACCAAGTGGACGACGGTTGATATGGTAGTGGACAATGTCAACCGCCTCCCACAACTCCAACCATGTCTCCAAAACCGCCTGGAACTGCTCGCCACCACACCACAATTAGCGAGCAAAATTGCCAACATCGATCAACCCAACATGCATCTGATGTTCTTTTTGCATGCCCTTGTAAGCCATCCATCGAGTCTGTGCATGTTGTGGACTGCCTGTGCACGTAGCATCTTACTGCCCGCACACTGCATGCTTCCTGCAGACGCGACAACTAGCCAACTCCACACATACATCTCGCCTGTGTGTGCAACACCCCTTAAATGTGCGCATTGGATACTACCTGTGTGTACAGTTCTTCGTCGACCTGCACAATGTCTGGCCAACCCCGCAACTATTCACATGAAGCCCACATGACGTGCACAGCAAGCCTGCCCGTGCACGCGACAACCCATCACCACTCTTCCCTCAAGGCCAAGGCACCGGCCCATGCTGCCAGTAGCCCCACTCGGCCAACCGACTCGCACACTGACAAATTTGCCGATGTTATGTTGCATGCCCAAGTACTGATATTCTTGTTGCACCATGTCAACACCATTAGGCACAATGATGATGCGCAAGCTGCCGCACCATCGCCTAACGTGGCAAAAAAGGGCTTATACCTATCCACCAAGTGGGCTCAGCCAAACTTAAGTCGTTTGCATAAATAGTTATTATTGAATAGTTGTTGTACTTATATTATAAATTTATCACACTAATCGTAAGGAATATATTTATAACTTTGAAGATAATATAAGATGTTTTTTTTATTTAAATGTAATTTTTAAAAAAATCATTGCAATTTACCTAAAATAAAAATTATATCAAGCGTATGAATGTGCGCCATTGTCAGAAATTAGTGCAACTTATTGAATTGGTCAAGATATTATCATTATTTTTAGGAGTCAATTAGCATGCACGTGTTATACATGCTTAGGGTTGTAGTGTAGATTAACATATTTATATGTACTCAAAATGAAAAACAATTGAAAATTGAAGGTTAGTAAATAATATTTGACTTTTGTAAATAATGAAGAATGAAAAATTTAAAAAGAAAAAGAAAAAGATAACGAAAAAAAGAGCATTCGTTGCCTTAACGAATAATCCAAAACTCCAATCTCCAAGCATTAATTTGTTCAGTATTTCCTTGGGAATAACAACTGCAAGTATGGTAAGTAACCAATATATTTAAATAAATTCAATAATGTATTTGTGTTGGATTATCTATTTTTAAATAATTCAGATAATACATTTAAAAAACGCACACACGACATATAATAATAAGTTAGGGAGCTCGTTGAAAAATGAATCAAGATATACATATATATTACACGATCTCGACTAATATATTGATTAGTCAAATTCGGACACCTTTTGTTATAGAGTGAATAGCAATTTGTCCCCTGAAATATTGAAAATAAGCATATTACCCCTTTATAAAAAAGATATAGTAATTTACCCCCTATACTTTTTAAAATGAAGCAATTTACCTCCTTATACAGGGAGGTAAATTGCTTCATTTTAAAAATTATAGGGGTAAAATTGTTGTATTTTAAAAAATACAGTGAGGTAAATCGTTATTTATTTTTCATAACGGGATAATTTGCTCATTTGTGATATTACAAAAGGGTTGCTTGCATTTTTCCCTTTTTCAAACACAGAGAATGATTTAGTATTTATTTTCACAAAAAAATTTTTATTTATTTCTCATATCACATGGAATAAATTGCATTTTTCCTTTGTCAAATGAAACATAACTAAGAATATATTTATACGGAAAAAAAAAAAAGGCTTCGCAAGTATTGATAATTTGATTAAATTATTTTGTAAGGACTTGACTCGTCCCATTAATATCTGAATTAAGTTTGAGTATAATTATAAGCTAATACATATATTAAATTAAAAGGTATTTGGTTGAAATTATTTTAGTAAAAGAATTTTGTAATTTAAAAAATAGGTTAGATTGGTTAATGACACGCCGTACTAATTTTTTGTGAAGTAAAAATTGCCCTTCATGATAAATAGCTAACTTATTTAACTTTCAAAATTTACATTAATTGATAAATTATTATTTTTTATTTCTTTCTTTTATTAATGTCATAATGTACTGGTTTATATATTTTTCTATTATTTATAATACATTTTAAAGCGTAAAAAATTTATTATATGCATGTAGGAACATCGTACCATAACAACTAGCTTTTTTTAATTAAAAAGAATTTATAAGTTCCAAACATCTTAATTTTCAAATTTTTTTACAGAAAATTACCAGAAATATTATAATATCTTATAAACTTCAGATATTTTATAATATGTTTTAAAAAAAGTTATAAATTCATCCAAACTCTGTGAGTGTTTTCACTCAAATTAATCAGAATTAAACTAAAAAATGCAAACTTTTTTCACCTTAACTAAAAAAGTCAATTGAAAGCTATTTATCTTTGGGAATTTTTGTTAGCAATGTGATTTTTACTACCATAGATGTTTGTAGTTTGATAAATTAATTAATTGGATAGAATCCAAACAAAGATTCTATAGATGATGAGGGAGAAGAGATTAGGGAAAATTTTGAAGAGACAGAAATGTACTATATTACTCTTAAATTTTAAATAAGGTAAACATTTTAATCTCATAAGCAATATTTTTAATGCTTCGTTTTACGAGATTTTTAAAATAATTTTAAAATCGAAAAAACTCGATTTATTTAATTTTTTTATTTTACTAAATTTTTAAAATTATTTCAAAATTAGATTAACTCGACACATTTACTCTTTTGTTTTATGGGATTCATGGAACTAAATATATTGGGTTTTTTCAATTTTGGAACTATTTTAAAAATTTCATAAAATATAGGACTAAATGTGTTGAGTTTTCTAATTCTGGGGCTATTTTAAAAAATTCGTAATTTAGAATATTTATTTCTATGGAAATTTTTATTTCCTTAGATAAGGGATTAGCTATTCCCTCTCCCAACCATAGTATTAGCTATTCCCCACATCTAGGGAATTAAAGTTGTCTTTTCTTTTCTTTTTCTTGTATTAATTTATTCAGCTTTAATTAAATTCTGAGTATTTTTTGTATCTAGTATTAAGAAATAATTATGTATGCACGGTGCGAAAAAGTGATATTGCTTTGATATTTAATTATTTTATTAATTCAAAAAAAATTTTAACTGAGTACTGAATAAATGATAGTAGATGTACTGATTAAATGCATTAGTCCATCTGATTGTTCGAATTTTGTTTTTATATTTTGACAGAAAAGTATCTTCTATATGATTAACAAGTCAATAAATTATTTATTACTTAACTAAATAATTTATATATATATATATATTCAATAATATATGAGATGTTTTATAAATTGCTTATAACTTTTCGTAAGTAATTTTGAAAATACTATTTTTACATAATTGAATTCCACTACAAAAAAATGCGAGGTAACAGCTTGTTGAGAACGACCACAATATGAACGACTTTTGTAGCAACTTTGTAACAAAAAAACATTTGCTTATGTCATATTTTTTGCTAGAAGAATTTTGTATGCTTGGAACAAAAAATAGTTACAAAAGTCATTCCTACACAACCGTATTTGTAAAGTCGTTACAAAAACTTGACCGTTATAATTTGGAACGGCTTTTGGAATTGCTAAAAAAATTTGGAACGACTTCTCATTCTGTGAAAGCTCACTTTCCAAAACCTGGTCAAATGGCCGCTCCAAATATATAATTCGCTTTGACCGTTACAAACACCCATACAAATATTTTACCGCTACAAATTTACTATAATTTTTGGAACCGTCTTGTTGGTGTTGTTACTACCACTGAAAAAAAAAAAAGAACTTTCATTCCAATAATCGAATATAAAACTGTTACAAAAAGTAATACACTTGTACGGTCCAAAAGTCGTTCCAATATTCGTTCCAATTATTTGATATTTTGTTAAATATTTAAGTTTATAAGATTTTATGAATAAGTTTTTTTTAAAAGAATAAAAATTAATATTTGGAACAGCCAAAAATTTAAAAAATGAATTACAAGGGTCGTTCCAAAATTTACAATATTTGGCATATCTACTTGGCGCTGACTCAAAATGTGAAGGGAAATTGAAAATTTGGAACGACCATTATAAAAAGCCGATAAAAAAATCGGTCCAATATATTGATTTGGTGGGAAATTCTAAAAATTTGGGAGAAATTCAATTTTCAAATTAGAATGATTGCACTAATATCCGATCTTTAATTAGAATGATTGCACTAATATAAAAGATACACTGTTGGTATATGGCCCAGATGATCACTTAATTAACAAGCCCACAAGTCGGCCCACCTGGCATGACCCACATCTGACCCGGCCCCTCTTAATAACCCGATAACCTGACCCAATCTTCTTAGTATTTATTCTCTAACCTAAAGCCCTAATCCCTCATTCTCTCTTCTTACCTCTTCCTGTGCCGACTATGCTTCTCTTCTTCTCTACTCTAAATCTGCAAATGGATCCCCTTTGATTCTTCTTTCCTCTTCACCATCATTTTAGGTGGTGGCCTTCCAGAGCCAATACAATGGCTTTTGGAAAGCCACCTAACCTTCCATTGTTATGATTCTTTCACCACTATTTAAAGCAGTTTTCTCCTTCTGCCGAAAATCATCGAGTACAGTATTCTTACCTCTATCTCTAAAGTTTCTGAGTGAAATTAGTTTTGGGTCTTTGTGACTGAAGAAAACGTGATCTCTGTGATCTGTGGGCTTGGCAACTTGTGGTGTAGCCGTGGGTTTCGACACTGTGTTGGTTGAGTCTTTGTGTCCATCGTCTGAAGCTCGTTAGCTATTTGGATCTAGTTTTGTCTGAGTCTCTTACTTCATTTATTAAATATAATCTATTTATATTTTCTGTTTATTTATTTTGGTCTGTAATCTATAAGGAGTTTTGTACTCCACATTCGTTTGTAACAGTTGGTTAGGTTATTCGTTTTAAAGGTATCACTGAGGGGTTTCCGCCCTACAGTGGTATTAGAGCCATCTCTGATCTGAAAGCTTCTGATGGTGGTAACCTCTGAAACCCCTCCTCTTTATTTCTGTTGATATCTCTGTTTTATATTACTATTGGATCTTATTATTCAGTTATCTCTATTTATCGCGGTTAAACCCCCTAATATCCCTCTTGGCCGGACCCTTGAGGTCGTCGGGTATCTAGACGGGACTTAGGCTGGTGAGCCTCGGTTTCGCTATATTCGATTTTATTATTGTTGATCTGCTGTGATCTCTCTGTGTGATCTTATTATTTATCTGTGTGATCTCTTAAACTGCTGCCATATATCTGTTGTGATCTCATTTTTTTTAAATCGGCTGTTTTTGAACTACTGTGATCTTTATGATCTTATAGTTCTGCTGTGAATCTTATATATATCTGCTGCGACTTATATCATCCTTTAATCTGTGTGATCTCATACATCTATTGTACCTTAGTAATCTACTGTGATCTCCTATAATCTGTCGTGCTCCTTTCTTAGGTGACTTGGTATTTCTTGTAATATCTTGAAATTTGATATTATCTGTGTGATCTATCTGCTGTGAGTATTTTCTGATAAAACACCCTCTGTTAATCTCTAAAAACTTGCTAAAACCATTTTTTCAAAATCTTTTTTAATAGTCGGTTATAACCTACAACCCTTCGATGGAAAAAGTGATTTTTCAATCTGGCAACAGAAAATGAAAGGCATTTTGATTCAGCAAAATGTTTTTAAGGCTATTGACGGAAAATATTTGGAAAATGTTTCTGAAGAGAAAAAATTAAAAAATGACGAATATGTTTATTCATCCATTATTTTAAACTTGTCTGATACATTTTTGAGAAAAGTCGGAAACCAAATTCTTCAAAAGAATTGTGGGAAAAACTTGAAGAGCTTTATACTGAAACCTCCCTGCCTAGTAAACTGTTTTTATTGAAAAAGTTTTTGAAATACAAACTTGACTTGTCTAAGAATATTGATGAAAATTTGGATGATTTTACAAAGTTGATACAAGAAATTAAACTCACTGGTCATAAAAATATTGATGAGTATTCTCCCATTATTTTGCTTAATGCTATACCTGAAACCTACTCTAATGTTGAAGGCTGCTATTAAGTATGGTAGAGATAGTGTTAATATTGAAACTGTTGTTAATGGACTAAAGAGTAAAGAAATGGATCTTAGGGCTAATAAACCTAGTCAAAATCAACACGAGGTTAATTCTGTTAGGGGAAAAACCTAAATTTACAAACTCTAGATATAATAACAGAAGCAGAAGTAGGAGTAAAAGCAGAATTGGAAGTAGGAGTAAATCTAGACCTAGGAAAAACTCTTATAAACATGATAAAATCAAAGAAAGACGCTGCAATAACTGTGGTATAAAAGAGCACTATATTAAGGATTGTAGAAAACCTAGAAAGGATAATCGAGATAGATAATATGAAGAAAAGAAAAAGGCTAATAATGTTTCTGATGATAACAATGGTGAAGTTTTTGTTGTGTGTGAAGCCAATTCTGTGATTTCCTTTAATAAGCATGAATGGTTGATTGATTCTGGCTGTACATTTCATATGAGTCCTTTCAAAAAAATCTTCTCTAATTTTAGATATGAGCATGCTGGTTTTATTTCTATGGCTAATGAAAAGAAATGTGAAATTGAGAGTATTGGTGACATCTCTTTATGTTTTAAAGAAGGTTATAGGTTGAGCTTGAAAAATATCAGATATGTTCCTGATTTGAGCCATAATCTTATTTCATGTGCTGCATTAGAAGAAGATTGTCTTGAAGGTAGATAGGGCAAGGGCCTCATGAAAATTATGAAGGGTTCACTGATTGTGTTCAAAGCTGAACGAAAATGTAATCTCTATATATGCACTGTTTCTTATGATAATCTTGTTGCATCTGTTTCTGAATGTGATTTAACTACTTTGTGGCATAGAGACTTGGTCATATCAGTCAAAAGGGACTTGATTTTTTAAAGAAGGATAGAATTTTGAATGAAAAAATTGAGAATTTTTGTGATGATTGTGGTCTTGGTAAGCATCATAAAGTGCATTTTCCTACTCCAACCTCCCCAAACCCATCCATGTCTACTTGCATTCTTGATTATGTGCATGCTGATGGGGACCCTTCGAATGTGTCTACTTATGGTGGTAATCGCTATTTCTTATCTATTATAGATAACTTTTCAAGAAAAATTTTCGTTTTCTTAATGAACACAAATCTGAAGTCTTTGAGAAATTTGAAAAATGGAGAGTTTTAGTAGAAAACCAAACTGGTAAAAGGTTAAAGTCTCTTCGCACTGATAATGGTTTAGAGTTTTGAAATCAAAATTTTTCTGATTTGTGTGATAAGCATGGAATAAAAAGGCACAAAACCAACCCCTACACCCCTCAACAAAATGGAGTTGCTGAAAGAATGAATCGGACATTGCTTGATAAAGTTACATACTTACTTATAAGTTCTGTTTGCTTAAAATATTTTGGGGTGAAGTTGTTCTTACTGCTACTCTGATAAACATGTCTCCATCTATGCCTTTATCGAGAAAAATTTCTGAATCTGTCTGGACTGGTAAATTACCTGATTTATCTGCTTTACGTGTCTTTGGATGCTCTGCATTTGTTCATCAAACTCTTGACAAGTTAGAGCCTAGATCCATAAAATATGTTTTTATTGGTTATCCAGAAGGGGTTAAGGGGTATTAGACTTTGGGTACATAGTAAGCCAGGTTTTAGGGTTTTGATTAGTAGAGATGTGACGTTTAATGAAAACGAAATGTCGTGTTTAGATAAAACACAAACCATAGAAAAATAAAAAATATTTGATAAGGTGGAGAACAACTTAGGGGATAACCAACAGGAGGGAGAATTAGAAAACACATTAGAACCTGAAAATGAGACTGAAACTGCAGAAAACCTAGAAAACACTGAACCCAACCCCTTAGAAACCTATCAGCTTGCTAGGGACAGAGATAGAAGGCAAATTAGGGATCCTATAAAACTTAGAGCCTTTGTTACAGCTTCTAATACTGAATTGATTGAATCTACTAGTACTGAGGAGGCTATGAAATCAAAACAGTGACTTAGTGCCATGAACAAAGAAATGAAGTCATTAAAAGAAAACAAAACCTGGATTTTAGTTCCAAAACCAAAAAGTGCCTCCATAGTAGACTGCAAGTGGATTTTTAAAAATCAAACAAGAAAACCCTATTAAATACAAAGTTAGGCTAGTGGCTAAGGGGTTTACCCAAAAAGAAGGGATAGACTACAATGAAATATTTTCTCCTGTTGTTAAATACACCACTATTCGTGTTATCCTTGCTCTCACTGCACACTACAATTGGAAACTCAAACAAATGGATGTTAAAACTGCTTTTCTACATGGTGATTTGGATGAAAATATTTATATCGATCAACCTGTTGGTTTTGTTGATAAATCCATGCCTAATTATGTGTGTTTGTTAAAAAAGTCGTTATATGATTTAAAACAATCACCGAGACAGTGAAATAAGAAATTTGACTCATTCATACATTCTTTAAAGTTCAATAGGAGTCACTATGATCACTGTCTTTATTTCAAGCATGTACATTATTCACCTATCTTTTTTGTTCTTTATGTTGATGACATGCTATTGCTAGCCCTAATCCTCATTTCATTAGTGATTTGCAAAAACAGCTTTGTAAAGTTTTTGAAATGAAAGATCTTGAAATGCAAAATAAATTCTTGGCATGAACATCTATAGAAATAGAGAAAAATCTACCATACTTTTGAATCAGAAATCCTACATCTTGTCTGTTTTGAAAAAGTTTTCAGTACAAAATGCAAAACCTGCATCCATACCTCTAGCTGCACATTTTCAACTTTGCAAAGACCAATATCCCAAAACGGACATTGAAAAAGCCAAAATGAAAAAGTTCTTTATTCAAATGTTATTGGATCCATCATGTATCTCATGGTATGCACAAGGCTTGACATTGCATATGCCATTAGTTGTCTTAGTAGATACATGTCGAACCCTGGTACACCCCATTGGGAAGCATTGAAATGGTTACTTAGATATCTGCGTGGATCTGTTGATGCTGGCATTACTTTTTCTAGAAACTCTGATTGCACTCAACTTGTTGGATATGTGGACTCAAATTATGCAAATGATAGGGATAGTCGCAAGTCTACTACATCTTATGTATTTACTTTTTACGGTGCATGCATTAGTTGGAAATCCCAACTGCAACACATAGTTGCTATATCTACCACCGAAGCGGGATACATTGCCACAACCGAAGCTTTTAAAGAAGCCATTTGACTAGATGGCCTTATAAAGGAAATTGGGTTTTTAAAAGAAAAGTTAGTCATTTTTTCAGACAATTAATCATCTATACAGCTTTGCAAAAACCCTGTTTTTCACGATCGCACAAAACACATTGATGTTAGATTTTATTTTATCCGTGACATTATTGGGAAGGAAGTCATAAAGATAGAAAAGATCAAGACAGAGAAAAACCCTGCTGATATGGGGACCAAAAGCTTACCCGTGGAGAAATTCATCACTTGTTTAAAAATTCTGAGATTAGTTCCTGATTAACCTTCTTCTGTCATAGTTGTTTTTCTTGCAGGTACGGGCAGGGGGGGCCCTTTGGCTATGACGATACTCCAGATCCAAATTTATACTCCGGACAATGTTTCCCTAGGGATCATTGGTCCAAGATGGAGTATGTCAGTATATGTCCCGGATGATCACTTAATTAACAAGCCCACAAGTCGGCCCACCTGGCATGACTCACATCCGACTTGGCCCCACTTAATAACCCGGTAATCTGACCCAATCTTCTTAGTATTTATTCTTTAACCTAAAGCCCTAATCCCTCATTCTCTCTTCTTACCTCTTACTGCGCTGACTGATGCTTCTCTTCTTCTCTACCCTAAATCTGCAAATGGATCTCCGTTGATTCTTCTTTCCTCTTCACCATCATTTTAGGTGGTGGCTTTCCAAAGCCAATACAATGACTTTTGGAAAGCCACCTACCTAACCTTCCATTGTTATGATTCTTTCACCTCTATTTAAAGGAGTTTTCTCCTTCGGCCGAAAATCATCAAATACAGTATTCTTACCTCTATCTCTAAAGTTTTTGAGTGAACTTTGTTTTGGGTCTGTGTGACTGAAGAAAACTGATCTCTGTGATTTGTGGGCTTGGCAGCTTGTGGTGTAGCCGTGGGTTTCGACTCTGTGTTGGTTGAGTCTTTGTTACCATCGTCTGAAGCTTGTTAGCTATTTGGATCTGGTTTTGTCTGAGCCTCTTACTTCATTTATTAAATATAATCTGTTTATATTTTCTGTTTATTTATTTTGGTCTGTAATCTATAAGCAGTTTCGTACTCCACATTCGTTTGTAATAGTTGGTTAGACTATTTGTTTTAAAGGTATCACTGAGGCGTTTCCACCCTACATACACTTAGTAGCATTTCCTCATTTTCCTCTTCCTTCTTCTCCCCCATTTCCCTCTTCTCCACCACTCGCACCACCTCTCACTAGGCACCACCACCACAGCCTCAGCACTGCACCATCGCCACCACTGCACTCAATAAAGTATGAACAATTTTTTTTCTTAAATTACAAAAAAGCAAATTTGTCATAAAAAATAATTATATTTTATTATCCATCACTATTTTTAATTATCATCAACTAAGAAACTAAGGAAAGACAATTTTGTTACCCTCTAATTTATTATGTATACCAATCATACTAATGCTATTCAAATGAAATTACTTTTTCTTTTTTATTGCATTCTTAAATCCATTCCATTCCCACTTAATTCGGTTACTGCATACCAATTATGCCCTAATTCACCTTCCCTATTCATCAATAATAATCCCACCCCCTCTACTAATTGGGGTTTCATCTCCCCCTCAAACTAAACTGTTCAATATTATCTCACTAAGCAAAGAGATTGAGGAACCCTAAAAGCTTTATTATTAAAAAACCAATTAATTTATTCAGAAAATATAAATTTAATAAATGCAAGTTGAGTGTATTTTTTAAATTTCGCAATGCAATTTGAATTTGACTTTGAATAAGTTACTAAACAATGAGTTTCTCATAAACATCAAGAAATAAAGATGGTAGAAAATAACAAATCAAATAATAAAAATATTATAATCAAGTTTGATAATGTGAAAAAGAAAAATCAATTAGTTATAATAATGAAAAAAATATGTTGATAATGTTAATTGAGATTCATGCAGATTATTTTTGGTTATATTATAACTATTGCATTTTATTTTATTTTTGAATAATTAGTAGTTGTTTTATTAATATTTTTATTTTTTTTAATTATAACATGATCTTTTTAATAATTGTAATAAATTGTTAAAGTACACGAGTTTTTTTGTTCACCCTATTATCGTACATTTGGAAAATGAGATTAAATTAAAATGTGATGTGAAGACAAAGGACTAATAAAGAGATTCAGCCAAAATGCAATTAAATCATAGGGATAATTATATTTCATTTTCTAAAATTTGATATAATTACATATAAATTCTTTGTGGTTTAAAAAATTACATCTAATACCTTTAATTAATTTTAGGTTTTAATTTAAAATATTTTATTATTATTGAAAAAAATATTAATACCTTTCTGATTTAAACATTCATCTAACAACAAGCATTTTTATCCAAATTTTGTATTGAACTTCCCAAAATACGTACCTTTTTGAATTCCTAATTGCAACTTTTTTATACTTTTTAGGATTTTTTTAAAAATACTTTTAT
This sequence comes from Sesamum indicum, assembly GCF_026168435.1. Lineage (NCBI taxonomy): Eukaryota > Viridiplantae > Streptophyta > Magnoliopsida > Lamiales > Pedaliaceae > Sesamum > Sesamum indicum. Next base: position 5,666,645 of record NC_142668.1, read on the forward strand.
AGACTAATATGCTCGATAGATAGATTAATACCTTTACACACATTATATATATATATATATTGTTTAAGATATTCTTTTTTTTGAAAAAAAAAACACAAGGATAAAGTAGTGATTAATTCCATCTCATCATTCAAGAACTGCATAATGATTCTTTATTTAAAAAATATTTATAATTTTTTAAATAATAATAAAATATTATAATTATATCAAATTTATAAAAAAAAACTAGCTGTAATTTATCCGGAACTAGCGGGGATTTAATTATTAACTCATGATCACTTATCACAATACCTTATCACTACTTGAATTCATGATCCATCTAATATGCACTACTAAATCATTTTCGATATCATCAAAAACTAGGAAATCATCACATTCAATTAATAAACAAATTTACCATATATATATATATACACACACACATATATGATATCATTGGAAATAGTATAGAGTAGTATTCACGTAGCAGATTTAGTGACTATGTATTCATTACAAATGGTGTATTGATCGCATCATGAGCCCTAAATCATGGAAAGAAGACGATTAGATCTATGACTTCAGCTTTAAGAAACCTTCTGCATGCTCATGTTGATGATCCCCATGCAACAGAATATTACTCTCATGCAGCAAGGAATAACAGCTTTTTAGGCCTGCACTTCCCTTATCCAAGTAATGAATATAAATTTTGCCCATTAATTAAAAAAAAAAATACGTAAAATCGTCGATTATATGTATACTCGACCCTTCTTATTATTCACAAGAACGTTCTTCAGTCTTAGTAAGATAGTGTGAACGAGGCCATCATGTGGCCTTCATCAAGAAAGTCGCATCCGTCTTCATACTTCTCGATCTCACCTTCCACGTTGGTTTTCGTACTTCTCACCCCTTTGCTCCTCATCTTCTTAATACTATGCAGTTTAGGCCCTCAAAAATCCACGTTGTTACCGTCGTTTCCATGGAAACCTCTAGAGCTATTAAGCTCGTTTTCTATGGGTTTGTCGACCGGCAAAGTTGGAGATGATCATGACCGTAGCAACTTCAACGTGTCGATCTCATTGCAGGATAAAAGACTAGTAAGTCGTACGTTGTTTGGTTTAATTACTAGCTACTACTGTAATGTAATAACGAGTCTTTATCCAAACTGAGATTATAAGTTGATCTTTTGTCCGAAGGAGTTGTCGAGTGCAGAAAGACGAGGATTCTTGACGAGTGGAATACACAGAATTAGGTACGGCAGATCAGAGAAGGTTGAGGCCATTTTAGCTAAAGCACGATATTCCATTAGAGAGGCTGCAAGAAATAATAACCGTAGCTTCATCTCATCACCATTAACAAGCCCACAAGTCGGCCCACCTGGCATGACCCACATCTGACCCGGCCCCTCTTAATAACCCGATAACCTGACCCAATCTTCTTAGTATTTATTCTCTAACCTAAAGCCCTAATCCCTCATTCTCTCTTCTTACCTCTTCCTGTGCCGACTATGCTTCTCTTCTTCTCTACTCTAAATCTGCAAATGGATCCCCTTTGATTCTTCTTTCCTCTTCACCATCATTTTAGGTGGTGGCCTTCCAGAGCCAATACAATGGCTTTTGGAAAGCCACCTAACCTTCCATTGTTATGATTCTTTCACCACTATTTAAAGCAGTTTTCTCCTTCTGCCGAAAATCATCGAGTACAGTATTCTTACCTCTATCTCTAAAGTTTCTGAGTGAAATTAGTTTTGGGTCTTTGTGACTGAAGAAAACGTGATCTCTGTGATCTGTGGGCTTGGCAACTTGTGGTGTAGCCGTGGGTTTCGACACTGTGTTGGTTGAGTCTTTGTGTCCATCGTCTGAAGCTCGTTAGCTATTTGGATCTAGTTTTGTCTGAGTCTCTTACTTCATTTATTAAATATAATCTATTTATATTTTCTGTTTATTTATTTTGGTCTGTAATCTATAAGGAGTTTTGTACTCCACATTCGTTTGTAACAGTTGGTTAGGTTATTCGTTTTAAAGGTATCACTGAGGGGTTTCCGCCCTACAGTGGTATTAGAGCCATCTCTGATCTGAAAGCTTCTGATGGTGGTAACCTCTGAAACCCCTCCTCTTTATTTCTGTTGATATCTCTGTTTTATATTACTATTGGATCTTATTATTCAGTTATCTCTATTTATCGCGGTTAAACCCCCTAATATCCCTCTTGGCCGGACCCTTGAGGTCGTCGGGTATCTAGACGGGACTTAGGCTGGTGAGCCTCGGTTTCGCTATATTCGATTTTATTATTGTTGATCTGCTGTGATCTCTCTGTGTGATCTTATTATTTATCTGTGTGATCTCTTAAACTGCTGCCATATATCTGTTGTGATCTCATTTTTTTTAAATCGGCTGTTTTTGAACTACTGTGATCTTTATGATCTTATAGTTCTGCTGTGAATCTTATATATATCTGCTGCGACTTATATCATCCTTTAATCTGTGTGATCTCATACATCTATTGTACCTTAGTAATCTACTGTGATCTCCTATAATCTGTCGTGCTCCTTTCTTAGGTGACTTGGTATTTCTTGTAATATCTTGAAATTTGATATTATCTGTGTGATCTATCTGCTGTGAGTATTTTCTGATAAAACACCCTCTGTTAATCTCTAAAAACTTGCTAAAACCATTTTTTCAAAATCTTTTTTAATAGTCGGTTATAACCTACAACCCTTCGATGGAAAAAGTGATTTTTCAATCTGGCAACAGAAAATGAAAGGCATTTTGATTCAGCAAAATGTTTTTAAGGCTATTGACGGAAAATATTTGGAAAATGTTTCTGAAGAGAAAAAATTAAAAAATGACGAATATGTTTATTCATCCATTATTTTAAACTTGTCTGATACATTTTTGAGAAAAGTCGGAAACCAAATTCTTCAAAAGAATTGTGGGAAAAACTTGAAGAGCTTTATACTGAAACCTCCCTGCCTAGTAAACTGTTTTTATTGAAAAAGTTTTTGAAATACAAACTTGACTTGTCTAAGAATATTGATGAAAATTTGGATGATTTTACAAAGTTGATACAAGAAATTAAACTCACTGGTCATAAAAATATTGATGAGTATTCTCCCATTATTTTGCTTAATGCTATACCTGAAACCTACTCTAATGTTGAAGGCTGCTATTAAGTATGGTAGAGATAGTGTTAATATTGAAACTGTTGTTAATGGACTAAAGAGTAAAGAAATGGATCTTAGGGCTAATAAACCTAGTCAAAATCAACACGAGGTTAATTCTGTTAGGGGAAAAACCTAAATTTACAAACTCTAGATATAATAACAGAAGCAGAAGTAGGAGTAAAAGCAGAATTGGAAGTAGGAGTAAATCTAGACCTAGGAAAAACTCTTATAAACATGATAAAATCAAAGAAAGACGCTGCAATAACTGTGGTATAAAAGAGCACTATATTAAGGATTGTAGAAAACCTAGAAAGGATAATCGAGATAGATAATATGAAGAAAAGAAAAAGGCTAATAATGTTTCTGATGATAACAATGGTGAAGTTTTTGTTGTGTGTGAAGCCAATTCTGTGATTTCCTTTAATAAGCATGAATGGTTGATTGATTCTGGCTGTACATTTCATATGAGTCCTTTCAAAAAAATCTTCTCTAATTTTAGATATGAGCATGCTGGTTTTATTTCTATGGCTAATGAAAAGAAATGTGAAATTGAGAGTATTGGTGACATCTCTTTATGTTTTAAAGAAGGTTATAGGTTGAGCTTGAAAAATATCAGATATGTTCCTGATTTGAGCCATAATCTTATTTCATGTGCTGCATTAGAAGAAGATTGTCTTGAAGGTAGATAGGGCAAGGGCCTCATGAAAATTATGAAGGGTTCACTGATTGTGTTCAAAGCTGAACGAAAATGTAATCTCTATATATGCACTGTTTCTTATGATAATCTTGTTGCATCTGTTTCTGAATGTGATTTAACTACTTTGTGGCATAGAGACTTGGTCATATCAGTCAAAAGGGACTTGATTTTTTAAAGAAGGATAGAATTTTGAATGAAAAAATTGAGAATTTTTGTGATGATTGTGGTCTTGGTAAGCATCATAAAGTGCATTTTCCTACTCCAACCTCCCCAAACCCATCCATGTCTACTTGCATTCTTGATTATGTGCATGCTGATGGGGACCCTTCGAATGTGTCTACTTATGGTGGTAATCGCTATTTCTTATCTATTATAGATAACTTTTCAAGAAAAATTTTCGTTTTCTTAATGAACACAAATCTGAAGTCTTTGAGAAATTTGAAAAATGGAGAGTTTTAGTAGAAAACCAAACTGGTAAAAGGTTAAAGTCTCTTCGCACTGATAATGGTTTAGAGTTTTGAAATCAAAATTTTTCTGATTTGTGTGATAAGCATGGAATAAAAAGGCACAAAACCAACCCCTACACCCCTCAACAAAATGGAGTTGCTGAAAGAATGAATCGGACATTGCTTGATAAAGTTACATACTTACTTATAAGTTCTGTTTGCTTAAAATATTTTGGGGTGAAGTTGTTCTTACTGCTACTCTGATAAACATGTCTCCATCTATGCCTTTATCGAGAAAAATTTCTGAATCTGTCTGGACTGGTAAATTACCTGATTTATCTGCTTTACGTGTCTTTGGATGCTCTGCATTTGTTCATCAAACTCTTGACAAGTTAGAGCCTAGATCCATAAAATATGTTTTTATTGGTTATCCAGAAGGGGTTAAGGGGTATTAGACTTTGGGTACATAGTAAGCCAGGTTTTAGGGTTTTGATTAGTAGAGATGTGACGTTTAATGAAAACGAAATGTCGTGTTTAGATAAAACACAAACCATAGAAAAATAAAAAATATTTGATAAGGTGGAGAACAACTTAGGGGATAACCAACAGGAGGGAGAATTAGAAAACACATTAGAACCTGAAAATGAGACTGAAACTGCAGAAAACCTAGAAAACACTGAACCCAACCCCTTAGAAACCTATCAGCTTGCTAGGGACAGAGATAGAAGGCAAATTAGGGATCCTATAAAACTTAGAGCCTTTGTTACAGCTTCTAATACTGAATTGATTGAATCTACTAGTACTGAGGAGGCTATGAAATCAAAACAGTGACTTAGTGCCATGAACAAAGAAATGAAGTCATTAAAAGAAAACAAAACCTGGATTTTAGTTCCAAAACCAAAAAGTGCCTCCATAGTAGACTGCAAGTGGATTTTTAAAAATCAAACAAGAAAACCCTATTAAATACAAAGTTAGGCTAGTGGCTAAGGGGTTTACCCAAAAAGAAGGGATAGACTACAATGAAATATTTTCTCCTGTTGTTAAATACACCACTATTCGTGTTATCCTTGCTCTCACTGCACACTACAATTGGAAACTCAAACAAATGGATGTTAAAACTGCTTTTCTACATGGTGATTTGGATGAAAATATTTATATCGATCAACCTGTTGGTTTTGTTGATAAATCCATGCCTAATTATGTGTGTTTGTTAAAAAAGTCGTTATATGATTTAAAACAATCACCGAGACAGTGAAATAAGAAATTTGACTCATTCATACATTCTTTAAAGTTCAATAGGAGTCACTATGATCACTGTCTTTATTTCAAGCATGTACATTATTCACCTATCTTTTTTGTTCTTTATGTTGATGACATGCTATTGCTAGCCCTAATCCTCATTTCATTAGTGATTTGCAAAAACAGCTTTGTAAAGTTTTTGAAATGAAAGATCTTGAAATGCAAAATAAATTCTTGGCATGAACATCTATAGAAATAGAGAAAAATCTACCATACTTTTGAATCAGAAATCCTACATCTTGTCTGTTTTGAAAAAGTTTTCAGTACAAAATGCAAAACCTGCATCCATACCTCTAGCTGCACATTTTCAACTTTGCAAAGACCAATATCCCAAAACGGACATTGAAAAAGCCAAAATGAAAAAGTTCTTTATTCAAATGTTATTGGATCCATCATGTATCTCATGGTATGCACAAGGCTTGACATTGCATATGCCATTAGTTGTCTTAGTAGATACATGTCGAACCCTGGTACACCCCATTGGGAAGCATTGAAATGGTTACTTAGATATCTGCGTGGATCTGTTGATGCTGGCATTACTTTTTCTAGAAACTCTGATTGCACTCAACTTGTTGGATATGTGGACTCAAATTATGCAAATGATAGGGATAGTCGCAAGTCTACTACATCTTATGTATTTACTTTTTACGGTGCATGCATTAGTTGGAAATCCCAACTGCAACACATAGTTGCTATATCTACCACCGAAGCGGGATACATTGCCACAACCGAAGCTTTTAAAGAAGCCATTTGACTAGATGGCCTTATAAAGGAAATTGGGTTTTTAAAAGAAAAGTTAGTCATTTTTTCAGACAATTAATCATCTATACAGCTTTGCAAAAACCCTGTTTTTCACGATCGCACAAAACACATTGATGTTAGATTTTATTTTATCCGTGACATTATTGGGAAGGAAGTCATAAAGATAGAAAAGATCAAGACAGAGAAAAACCCTGCTGATATGGGGACCAAAAGCTTACCCGTGGAGAAATTCATCACTTGTTTAAAAATTCTGAGATTAGTTCCTGATTAACCTTCTTCTGTCATAGTTGTTTTTCTTGCAGGTACGGGCAGGGGGGGCCCTTTGGCTATGACGATACTCCAGATCCAAATTTATACTCCGGACAATGTTTCCCTAGGGATCATTGGTCCAAGATGGAGTATGTCAGTATATGTCCCGGATGATCACTTAATTAACAAGCCCACAAGTCGGCCCACCTGGCATGACTCACATCCGACTTGGCCCCACTTAATAACCCGGTAATCTGACCCAATCTTCTTAGTATTTATTCTTTAACCTAAAGCCCTAATCCCTCATTCTCTCTTCTTACCTCTTACTGCGCTGACTGATGCTTCTCTTCTTCTCTACCCTAAATCTGCAAATGGATCTCCGTTGATTCTTCTTTCCTCTTCACCATCATTTTAGGTGGTGGCTTTCCAAAGCCAATACAATGACTTTTGGAAAGCCACCTACCTAACCTTCCATTGTTATGATTCTTTCACCTCTATTTAAAGGAGTTTTCTCCTTCGGCCGAAAATCATCAAATACAGTATTCTTACCTCTATCTCTAAAGTTTTTGAGTGAACTTTGTTTTGGGTCTGTGTGACTGAAGAAAACTGATCTCTGTGATTTGTGGGCTTGGCAGCTTGTGGTGTAGCCGTGGGTTTCGACTCTGTGTTGGTTGAGTCTTTGTTACCATCGTCTGAAGCTTGTTAGCTATTTGGATCTGGTTTTGTCTGAGCCTCTTACTTCATTTATTAAATATAATCTGTTTATATTTTCTGTTTATTTATTTTGGTCTGTAATCTATAAGCAGTTTCGTACTCCACATTCGTTTGTAATAGTTGGTTAGACTATTTGTTTTAAAGGTATCACTGAGGCGTTTCCACCCTACATACACTTAGTAGCATTTCCTCATTTTCCTCTTCCTTCTTCTCCCCCATTTCCCTCTTCTCCACCACTCGCACCACCTCTCACTAGGCACCACCACCACAGCCTCAGCACTGCACCATCGCCACCACTGCACTCAATAAAGTATGAACAATTTTTTTTCTTAAATTACAAAAAAGCAAATTTGTCATAAAAAATAATTATATTTTATTATCCATCACTATTTTTAATTATCATCAACTAAGAAACTAAGGAAAGACAATTTTGTTACCCTCTAATTTATTATGTATACCAATCATACTAATGCTATTCAAATGAAATTACTTTTTCTTTTTTATTGCATTCTTAAATCCATTCCATTCCCACTTAATTCGGTTACTGCATACCAATTATGCCCTAATTCACCTTCCCTATTCATCAATAATAATCCCACCCCCTCTACTAATTGGGGTTTCATCTCCCCCTCAAACTAAACTGTTCAATATTATCTCACTAAGCAAAGAGATTGAGGAACCCTAAAAGCTTTATTATTAAAAAACCAATTAATTTATTCAGAAAATATAAATTTAATAAATGCAAGTTGAGTGTATTTTTTAAATTTCGCAATGCAATTTGAATTTGACTTTGAATAAGTTACTAAACAATGAGTTTCTCATAAACATCAAGAAATAAAGATGGTAGAAAATAACAAATCAAATAATAAAAATATTATAATCAAGTTTGATAATGTGAAAAAGAAAAATCAATTAGTTATAATAATGAAAAAAATATGTTGATAATGTTAATTGAGATTCATGCAGATTATTTTTGGTTATATTATAACTATTGCATTTTATTTTATTTTTGAATAATTAGTAGTTGTTTTATTAATATTTTTATTTTTTTTAATTATAACATGATCTTTTTAATAATTGTAATAAATTGTTAAAGTACACGAGTTTTTTTGTTCACCCTATTATCGTACATTTGGAAAATGAGATTAAATTAAAATGTGATGTGAAGACAAAGGACTAATAAAGAGATTCAGCCAAAATGCAATTAAATCATAGGGATAATTATATTTCATTTTCTAAAATTTGATATAATTACATATAAATTCTTTGTGGTTTAAAAAATTACATCTAATACCTTTAATTAATTTTAGGTTTTAATTTAAAATATTTTATTATTATTGAAAAAAATATTAATACCTTTCTGATTTAAACATTCATCTAACAACAAGCATTTTTATCCAAATTTTGTATTGAACTTCCCAAAATACGTACCTTTTTGAATTCCTAATTGCAACTTTTTTATACTTTTTAGGATTTTTTTAAAAATACTTTTATAGACTAATATGCTCGATAGATAGATTAATACCTTTACACACATATATATATATATATATATTGTTTAAGATATTCTTTTTTTTGAAAAAAAAAACACAAGGATAAAGTAGTGATTAATTCCATCTCATCATTCAAGAACTGCATAATGATTCTTTATTTAAAAAATATTTATAATTTTTTAAATAATAATAAAATATTATAATTATATCAAATTTATAAAAAAAAACTAGCTGTAATTTATCCGGAACTAGCGGGGATTTAATTATTAACTCATGATCACTTATCACAATACCTTATCACTACTTGAATTCATGATCCATCTAATATGCACTACTAAATCATTTTCGATATCATCAAAAACTAGGAAATCATCACATTCAATTAATAAACAAATTTACCATATATATATATATACACACACACATATATGATATCATTGGAAATAGTATAGAGTAGTATTCACGTAGCAGATTTAGTGACTATGTATTCATTACAAATGGTGTATTGATCGCATCATGAGCCCTAAATCATGGAAAGAAGACGATTAGATCTATGACTTCAGCTTTAAGAAACCTTCTGCATGCTCATGTTGATGATCCCCATGCAACAGAATATTACTCTCATGCAGCAAGGAATAACAGCTTTTTAGGCCTGCACTTCCCTTATCCAAGTAATGAATATAAATTTTGCCCATTAATTAAAAAAAAAAATACGTAAAATCGTCGATTATATGTATACTCGACCCTTCTTATTATTCACAAGAACGTTCTTCAGTCTTAGTAAGATAGTGTGAACGAGGCCATCATGTGGCCTTCATCAAGAAAGTCGCATCCGTCTTCATACTTCTCGATCTCACCTTCCACGTTGGTTTTCGTACTTCTCACCCCTTTGCTCCTCATCTTCTTAATACTATGCAGTTTAGGCCCTCAAAAATCCACGTTGTTACCGTCGTTTCCATGGAAACCTCTAGAGCTATTAAGCTCGTTTTCTATGGGTTTGTCGACCGGCAAAGTTGGAGATGATCATGACCGTAGCAACTTCAACGTGTCGATCTCATTGCAGGATAAAAGACTAGTAAGTCGTACGTTGTTTGGTTTAATTACTAGCTACTACTGTAATGTAATAACGAGTCTTTATCCAAACTGAGATTATAAGTTGATCTTTTGTCCGAAGGAGTTGTCGAGTGCAGAAAGACGAGGATTCTTGACGAGTGGAATACACAGAATTAGGTACGGCAGATCAGAGAAGGTTGAGGCCATTTTAGCTAAAGCACGATATTCCATTAGAGAGGCTGCAAGAAATAATAACCGTAGCTTCATCTCATCATCATCAGGCAGTGACTATGTGCCTCAGGGCCCTATCTACTTTAATGCTAATGCGTTTTATAGGTATGCTTTCTGCTTATTTGCTTCTTGCACTACACATATATATACATATATAGACAAAGTTGTCAATTCTCACTAACACTTTCATCATTCATATTGTTCATCTCGTGCCAAAGTCGTTGTGGATGCTCATAACAATTTGGAGTTAGTGCAGGAGCTACACAGAAATGGAGAAAGTGTTCAAGATTTACGTGTACGAAGAAGGGGAAGCTCCAATATTCCACGGCGGTCCGTGCCGGAGCATATACACGACGGAGGGAAGGTTCATCCATGAAATGGAGAGGGGAGAGCTATATCGGACGAGGGATGCCGAGGAAGCCCACGTCTACTTCATGCCGTTCAGCGTGGTTGCGATGGTGCAGTATCTGTATGAGCCTGGTGCAGTTGATATGGATGCCATGGGCAACACTTTGGCCGATTATGTGCATACCATTGCCCACAACCACCCCTTCTGGAACCGGAGTCTTGGGGCTGATCACTTCATGCTCTCTTGCCATGATTGGGTACGTAACTATGCTGGCTATACACACTCACTCTTTATGTGAAATTCCAAATATTCCTGCCGTGACTAGGTTTGGTCGAACCAAACAACTTGCTATGTGATTGATCATTTTTTTTTAACTATACACCAATCACACTGTAAATATATTGCACTTATCATATAATTGGTTAAGGTTAAGCCGGGTTCGGTTTAGAATTTCCCGTAAAAATTCTTCCCAGATTAGGTTGGGTCGTATTAAGCCAATTACAATGCAAGTATGATACAGTATACCTATCACACGGCAATTATGTTATACTTATCATATAATTAATTTAGATCCATCTGGACATTTCTTATCTGTGTTAAAAATTTCCCATCTTAATTTGAGTAGTTTTCATGTTTAACTTTGAGAGAATATTTATTTTTACATCCCACGAGTTAATTAGCCCTTGCTTTGCGAATTTGGTCATATATATTGTTATTGACTTCACCACATTGCATCCGATAACTGAAAGGATTTAGTTTCAAACCTTACTTTTGATAAATTTACGGCAGAAACATCAGTCGATGCCCTTCAACACGTAATGAAGTGTGTGCCCTATATGTGATTTTTCCATTAAAAATTCAACGGATATAAAATTCGTGACTAGACCTGAAAAATATTTTGAGTTATGAGATGCAATGTGATCAAATCCGAAATAATGAGTTCAAAGTCACTAATGCATTAACTTGTGGGATGTAAAACCCCTTTTTTGACCTAATCCTTGACTCTTTTCACAAAATAATTCTTTTTATGTGCATTTACACCGGTAGCACTTGTGATTGTACAGGGTAAATTACATTGGCACTCCTAAAGTTATGTTAAATTATACAAACACATCCTATCTTTTGTAAAATTACAGCTACACCTTCTTTGGCCTTCAACAAGGAATGTACTTGCAATTACTACTATAACATCAGGTGGTATACTTATTATTTTTCAAAAAGCAAAAGATATTTATATATTTTACCCCAATTTAAAATGGTGCTGAAATAATTTACCCTAGTATATATTGAGAATAAATTACTTAGAGTTTTCTGTTTTTCTCGAAGAACTATTTATATTTATTTTTTCAAGTACTTTCTAAAACTGAATATTTTTTAAGAACTTACAGGCCATTTCGGCCTAGTTTTCTGATTTTATATTTTTAAGATTAATTGCAACAATCTTTCATAGAATGAGTGTAATTAACGTGTATATCACTCCCTCTTTTTAAATTATTTTAACTCACTTTCCTAGTTTTTGATATTTATATACTACTATATTCTCCGTTTGAAAATATTGGCAATGTCTAGAAATTTGACGGGATGTCAGTATTATATTTTTGTTTGGAACAAGTTTAATCGAATTACATCAATCACAAAGCAAGTGTATCATACTTGTTATGTGATTGGTCATTTTTTTCTGAATTGTGCACCAATCACACGACAAGTATATTGCACTTACCATATGATTGATTCAAATTCGACTAAGTCGAGTTCGGATTAGTAATGAAAGATGTTGTTCCTAGCTAACTCATTTGATATTGTGCACTTCCTAGGGGCCTTACACAAGTTCATATGTGCCACTCCTATTCAACAATTCCATAAGAGTCTTGTGCAATGCCAATACTTCTGAAGGCTTCAACCCTATTAAAGATGCAACCCTACCGGAAATCAACCTCAAGTTTGGCGAAATCACTGGTCTTTTAGGCGGCCCGCCGCCCTCGGAAAGGTCCATTCTAGCCTTCTTTGCAGGGGGGCTGCATGGCGACATAAGGCACATTCTATTAGACCATTGGAAAGAAAAAGACCCTGACATACGAGTCTACGAGAAGCTCCCCCCCAACGTTTCGTACGAAGCAATGCTGAAGAACAGTAAGTTCTGCCTTTGCCCTAGTGGATATGAAGTCGCCAGTCCACGAATCGTGGAGGCTATTTATTCAGAGTGTGTGCCGGTCCTGATATCTGATCACTACGTCCCCCCGTTCAGCGATGTGTTGAACTGGAAAAAGTTCTCGATCGTGGTGGGAGTCGAGGATATACCGAACATTAAGACTATCTTGATGGGGATTTCTAGGGCTAAGTACTTGAAAATGCAGATGAGAGTGAAGCAAGTGCAAAGGCATTTTGTTTTAAATGGAACTCCTAAGAGATTTGATCTTTTTCATATGATTGTTCACTCCGTCTGGCTCAGGAGACTGAACCTCAGGCTACGTGCTTCGGTGTAGTGAAAAATTTTGATCATAATAGGTGATCCATGGACGAGATGTAAGCGGATCCAAAGGAAGGATCATAGCCGCTTATTATCATGTGATGTTTATATGTCAACGTCAAGATCTCTGGTCCCAGTAGCTCCTAAAGATGACTACTCTTGATGATATGGGATTTATTGCTCTTGAATTTGATCTTCAGTTGTCAATTTGTAGTAAAACTAGGGATAATTACACTCCCTCCTTTTTCGATTTGGTGTAATTATACGTACACTTCAATCGTATGATTTGAAAAATTGCATCTAGCAATCTAGCACTTTTGAGATTGCTTCCATTCAAATAAATTCACCCATTAGTCAAAGTTCACCAAATTTGTTGATATTAACAAAAATATGGGGAAAAAATATATTTAAGCTCGATTGACCTATTACAGGTCAAATAAATCTTTTTATGACTAAATTACCCTCATACATCTTCAGGCATACATGCATGTGAAGAGATATATCTCACTGTTATAAGGGTAGTTTAGTCCCAAAAAAAATTGTTTAACTTGCAATAAGTCAGTAATAAGTGAATCGAGGACAAAAATCTATTTTCATTCAATTTTTTATTAATATAAGCAAATTCGCTGAATTTTGACCAACTACTCATTTTTTTAGATGAAAGCAAATTTCAAAAGTATTAAATGTAATTTTCAAAATCATAAAAAATTTATGTATAATCACACCGAATCTAAAAAGCAGGAGAAGTAAAATTATCCCTTAAAACAATCCATTTCTCAACTCAAATAAAGAAAAAAGGGCGTGACAACTCAAGCATTTGACTTTTTTTTTTCTTTTAGGTGCTTCAAATCTCAAGCAATCAAGCTTGAAATCTGATATTTGTCACATGGTTGCTTTTATTGTCATGAATGGTGCAATTATACATGCACTTATTTTAAATTAATTAATATATACATAAGAGTTATAAAGTAATATTCAATTAAAAAATAAAATCCTGGCCCATAAATGTAAAATTATTAGTCAATAGCAAAAAGGGATTAAATGTTATAATAAAAATTTTATTTATATAATCACTAATAATATTTAGCTTTTTATAATTGTTAATAACTATAAAGCTTCAAACACGAGACCCTTTTCTTCTGCTTGAATTTCACACTTTGCGTACGTACCATTTCTGTCATTCAACGTTTCATTTAATTTATAAATTTAGTTTATTGATAAATGAGCCATATATTGGTTGTACAAATTATGGTGATTGGATCATGAGCCACCGAGTGTATCTACAACACACAAAGCTTCAACTTGGATCAAGGGCTAATTTCTATACATGATATAACAAAGAATTATATTTGAATCGAGTCGACTTTGTGCGTAACGTGACAGTTTATATTGACGACAGGTCTCGTGAAAAATATGAGGTGGGGTCTATGAAAAGTTCTCGATCTGGTTGACCTACGATGTTTAATTGTTATTCATGTAAGTTGGCCCTTAACTAAGATTTTTTTAATGCTTAAATCAGAATTTGCTTGGTTTATTTCACAGGTTGAAGAGTTAGATCTCTCGGTAACCTGGAATGTAAATCAATTTAATAAAGTCAATTGGTAATTATTAGGAGTTGCAAATAGGCGGGCGGGCGGGGGATTGGGTATGGGTTGGTCCGAATAAATTAGACCCGAAATGACTGGGATCCAAAATGAGTTGGATTACAAACGGGTCGGGTCGAATTAGCATTGACCGTTTTTTTTATTTGAATTATAAAAGTTCCAAGATTTTCAGACAATGAGAAAGAAACTCACGACAAAGAAAGAAAAGAAACAAGGAAAAGAAAATGAAGAAGGAAGAAAGGGAACAAAAGAATTTGGTGTACAGAGAAAAGAAAGAAAAAGAAGAGTTAGCCCACAAATTTCCTCAAGAGTTTCCATTTGTTTTGAAGGAGCCCAAATGGCAAAGAAATACAAAACAAAATAAAAGGCCTAAGAAGAAAATCATGTCTTCCTGACTTCGAGACGCGCTTTGAAAGCATTGTCTGTGAACAAGTCTCGAGGAGATACTTGTAGAAATTAAATTTATGTCCAATAAAATTGTATGTGGGAAATAATATATTAAATATTAATTTTTATTTATATTTTAGGAATTTAATTAAATTTAATTACTAGAATAAGTAGTTAATTAGTCGATATTAATATTTATTTTTGGGCCAATCAAATGACGTCAAGTGTCAAATTCAAAATAAAGTGAAGAACAATCAAGAGAGTATACAAGATGTCTCAAAATCCTTTCAAGCGCAAATCAAGGAAGATCCACAATGTCAAAGGCAAAAATCAAGGCATTCGTTGCGGAAACATTCAAATTCAACATTTGCTTCGAGTATAAGTCAAAAGACCCTCAAATTAACATTATCAAGACACAAATCCACCTTGGTGAAAGATCAAAGCTTCAATTCCACCAGAAAATGCCCAAATTTCAAGTCAAACATTTCAATTGTTTATAGTGTATAATTCGAGAACAAGTCAAAAGACTCGAATTAACGTTATTAAAGATCTAAGTCAAAATGGAAAGAGATTAAAACATCAAGTTCCACCTTCGATATTGCCAAATTGAATATCGTATTCTTAAAGTGAAGAATCAGAGTTTTAAGTAGAGACTTGTACCCGGAAAAAGTACAATTAAATAAAAAAATTATTCATAATATTTTCCTTGCTTTGTTAAATCAGAGAAACAAGAAATTTTGCGTTATAACAGGTTCAAAAGCTTCTAGCTCCATCGAATCCCCTGCACTGAGAACACCAAGGCGGACTACCTGGCTTGACTAGCTAACTCTCTAGCCAGCATTCGTACTATATACTCATTAATGTTTCTAACGATGATGAGGCAAATATCTTACAAATTAACATGGATTAGAAGAAACCCCTCCTCGACTACCTACAAGAAGGAACACTTATTGCTTATAAAATGAGACAGCTCACCTAATGAGCAGAGCAACCTGATTTACTTACTGGGAGGAATCCTCTAGAGACGTAGTTTCTCTCAGCCTTGTTTACTCCAAAACCCTTGCTCTTGCTCATAACTTTACTGCTTTACTTAATAAATATTATACTGCTAGAATAAGAACGGTCTCTATTCCTTTAATATATCACATTAATGACAAGTTAATAACCTTATTGGCCTCGAGCCTTAATAAGCTACCTTAGCTGGCGCACCCACTCTATTGGCCTCAAGCCCTGATAAGCCGTCATTTGTAGGGCACTCTTATGTAACTCATTCGCTATGAGCCTTGATAAGCCACCCCCCGTACCGGCTGTGAGTCCTGATAAATTGCCTTAATTGGTGCACTCTTTCTCATCTTGAATCGACCGCGATCCCTAATAAGCCGCTCCTAACTGGCGCATCGCTGCTCACTTTTTAGGCTATTAGCCTTGATAAGTTGCCTTCAGCAGGTACATTTACTTAGTTATAAAAGTTGCCAACTAATGGCATACATTTGGTAAATCACTACTTAGATTATCTTCGTATTTGTCTCAATACTCTAGCACTCGCTTACCTTGTGTTGCAATAGGTTATAATCTACCCATCCCGGATAAAATTTGTCCCTATCCTACTCTCAAGAGGAACAAGATTGAGGGAAGGAGGATGCCGGCCAACCTGCTCAAGCAGTAGAGAAGGGCATCCAAATCTACTACTGGACATCAAAGCCCTTAGCAGGCTGATAAAGCTCATTATAGTACTCCAGCAAGTATATCCTTAGCTAGAATTAGCAAGTAGTTGTACGCATAATATTAAAAAATGCACGCCTATCGTGGCCAAACCACTTTACTAACACACTTAGTATATGTACTTTTCTTTTGTGACAAACATGTGTTGCAGGAAACATCCTATTTGATATTTAAGCATATAAGATAAGCGTCACTTAAGCTTGCTATTTCAGTGAGACTCAAAGTCTCCCTATTCTTTCTACCACTAACCACTTATGGGGGAAAAAAAAACTTGGACGCCAACATGCTACAATTTCAAAACTGGACCCCCAAGATCCTATTATTCTATCCTGTAGGAAAAGGAAGGATACCAAAAGCATATTCACTAAAAACACAACAATAATTGAGCAGGAACAAAGCAGAAGCATATTTATAAACCATTCATAAAAAAAAGGAGGAGGAGACATAGAATCCGAGGAACCTGGCCTGTGAGGTCTAGCGTCATAAGATCATACCTAGTAGGAGAACTCTCTAGCACCTCGGAAGGACCCTGACCGTTCGTCTCTAGGGCGTTTGCTAGCCAACATTCTCATCTAGAAGAAGGCAGGTGCACCATCTAAAGGATAATTTTCCGTCAAGAACTATCATGCACAGGTTTGGAACCCATTGTAGTTATATCTCAGGACATGACCAACTAGTAGGTCTTGGAACTCAAGTCATTTCTTATACTCCGCCAGGCGACTTACCCATAGACTCTCCAGCATGTCTCTTCTTTCCTCAGTCTATCCGAAAGGAAATAAGTGGAATACGTCAATTCTCCAGTGAAAGTTTCTACGAATATTGGGGGAGATTTAAGCAATTGGTGGAGAGTTGCCCTCATCACCAAATTCCCGATCATCTTCTAATTCAATATTTTTATGAAGGATTGTCTGAGGCAAATAGAAGCTTGGTGGATGCAGCTAGTGGAGGTGCTTTATATGACAAAACTCCTATCGAAGCACGCAAACTAATCACAACCATGGCGGCTAATAATCAACAATTCGGTAGTAGAAACGACAACCCCCCACGAAGGCTAAACGAAGTAAGTACTTCTATTAATGAACATTCAGATAAACTTACTTCTCTTGTTGAAAAGTTTATAGGGGGAAGCATTCAACAAGTCAAGATTTGTGGGATATGTACATCTTCGGGACATTACACTGACGCTTGTCCTAGACTTCACGAAGAATCAACCGAACATGCTGACATCGTTGGTGGATTTTCTGGGCAAGAACAAAGGAGATATGACCCATTTTCCAATACATTTAACCCTGGATGGCGAGATCACCCAAATTTGAGGTATGGCAATCAACCTCAAAACTTTCAAAGGGTTCCACACCAACAACCACCACCACCACCTCAAACCAATCCTAATAATGGTATGCCCCTAGAGGATATCGTGAAGACACTCGCCTTAAGCACCCAACAACTCCAACAAGGAACTCACAAGTTCCAACAAGAAACCCGCTCGAGCATACAAAATTTGGAATCCCAAATGAGCCAATTAGCCTCCTCCGTCAGCCGCTTGGAGTCTCAAGGTAAGTTTCCCTCCCAAACTATTATTAATCCTAACCAAAACGTTAGTGCTATTAACTTGTGCAGTGGAAAAGAGCTACAACTCGAAAATAGCACTAGGCATGGGGATACACAGCAGGACAAAATAGAGGATGCACTCGAAATTCTTCCAAAACAAGCTGAAAGTCCAACCAAGTCAGCGAGGAAAGTCCCAAGGTGTTCATGACCAAACCTCCCTTCCCGGAGAGATTAGCCAAGTCGAAAGAGGAGGAAGAGGAAAAGGAGATTCTTGAAACTTTACTCAAAGTTGAGGTAAATATTCTCCTACTCAATGCAATTAAACAAATACCTCGCTATGCAAAATTTCTCAAGGAATTGTGTACCAACAAATCCAAATTGAGAGATAATGAAAGAATAAATATGGGAGAAAATGTATCTGCCTTTCTTCAAAGAAAATTACCTCCTAAATGCAATGATCCAGGTACGTTCTCTATCCCTTGCAAAATTAGAAAGATTGAAATAGAAAAAGCAATGTGTGATTTAGGTGCTTCTATCAATATTATGCCTCTTACTATTTATGAATTTTTTAATGTTGGCCCATTGAAAGAAACGGGGGTCGTTTTTCGACTTGCCGATCATTCCGTAGTTTACCCCGAAGGAGTTCTTGAGGATGTACTTGTGCAAATTAATGAATTAGTTTTTCCTGCTGATTTTTATGTACTTGATATGAGGGGGGATATTTCTCCCAATTCTACATCCATCTTGCTAGGAAGACCATTCCTTAAAACCTCAAAAACCAAAATTGATGTTGATGCCGGAATTCTCTCTATGGAATTTGATAATGAGGTTATGAGTTTGGTGCCATGAAATATTCTAATGATGTGCATTCTATTTTTTTAATTGATTTTATTGATCCTTTGGTGCAAAAAAATGCTATGTTCGATGGTGGAGGAGCATTTAAGACAACAATTACCAAAAGCCTCACCTCGAATCCAAGAATTTACAAGAATAAAGTCTTTCATGACAAAATAAGTTCGAGGAAGAAGTCATACATGGACCGCCAAGTTCTCCTAAATCCAGACCATCATCGGGTGCATTACATAAAAGAAGTGGATTTAGAGTGTCCATCTCATATGAGTTGAGGCACAACAACGTCTAGCCAAAGACGTTAAAGAAAGGCTCTTGGAGGCAACCCATGTCCTTTTATTTTTCTCAATTGTTTATTTCTCTCTTCTTGTGAATGTTGTTATACCACTAAAATCGATTTTTGCAGGTAAAAAGGTATGAGCATCCACAAGGAATTCTTCCTCTCATCCAAGGTCTCACAATTCTCGAGCTCTTGCAATTCCACCCGAATCACTAAGGGACATTCTCTTTACCCCTTTCTCTTATTTTATCGTCCTAGATATGCATGCTTACCACATTGAGAACAATGTGGAATTAAGTGGGGGGAGGGTGTTTTGATTACTTTGATAGAAAATGAGTCTTGGTGGATTAATTGTTTTGATTGATGCTTGCTACCCCTTCCATATTTGTTGAAGCAAATATTATTTTATCTTGTCCTCACACTAGCTTTATGATCAAAGACTTAGGCTAATCAAGTAATAATTTGGTAATGTGTGATAAGAATGTGCATCTAATGACTCCTGACAACCTACGGTTAAGAACTTATTTTTGCAAATGGTGATTTGATTTGAAAATTGAATGTGGAAAATTGGTGGACATAACCTACCTAGAGAGGAATTTTGAGCCTATACACTCATGAAAATCTACAATTTTTCTTTTCTTGAGAGATAATGCTTCATGATTTTGTCTTCCTAGAACTTGCTTTGAACCATATCGAGGCCACATCTTTATGCATACACTTGAAAATGATAAAGGCACTAAGATAAAAATCCCTTTAGCTTAAAAAGACCACCTACATACAAATCCCCTTAGTAAGCCCATTTGAGCCTTATAAGCCTTAATTCCTTGTTATGCAACCCCAAGTATAAACAAACTCTACCGTATTTTTATTATCCTTGTTTGGCCCTTCCAAGGACTAGTAGAGCGTTAAGGAAACAAATATGTATTCAAAGTATATGTTTTGACATTAAGTGAGGGGATATCTCAATTATTGTAAAGGATGTTTATGAGCTAACATGTCACATGAAAATCTTGTTCTATGCCTTAATTAAAAAAAAAAAAAAAAAGAGAGAGAGAAAATGCCTTAAAAAAAAGAGAAAAAGAAAAAAATGAAGGCAAGAAAAAAAAAGAAGAAAAATATATATTTTCTCTCTTTGAAAGAAAGGCATAGTTCAAGTCGAGGAAAGTGGGACATGAAAGAGCATGAGATAAATCAATTTTGAAAAGCTTGGATTCCTACATCTATTACTTGGTGCTCTAATTTAGTTCCTTGGATTTTCACCTCATTTTTCCTTATTCTTCCTACCCCCAAACCAAAGCCCCATTATAACCAAAATATAAGACCTCTTGATTCAAGTGTGTGCATATTTATAAGTGGTGGAGACTTTGGTGTATAATCAAGCCTATGGTGAAGCATTTTTCATAACAAGCATTTGAACGAAACACTCAACCAAAAACACTTGAGAGATTGGGAGATATGAGAGAATAGTCCACTTGTTTCCAATGTTTAGTTTTTGATGAAAATCATCTTGTGAAAACTTGTTTGAAGCTTGCTAAGTTGTCTTTTATCATATAATGTACCATTCTTTGAACACTTAACTAGATTCTTGCTTGTTACTTTCGTCTGCGATCCATAAAGTTTGGAATGAACTTCTTCAACTATTTTATCTCTATTTCTTTGCATCGAGGACGAGCAAAGGGCTAAGTGGGGGGATGTTTGATAGGATCGCATTTTGTGCTTATTTCATATAATATTTTAGCCTATTTTGTGACTAAATGCTCCTAATTAAATATTATTTTGCAGCATTAGGACAAAAGAAATGGAAAATGAAGAAAAGCACCAAAATGAAAATTCAAACAAGACTCAAACTTAATTTTTGACAAGAGTTTGGAGCTGCTTGGACAACCTTTGATGAAGGAAGAGTTTAACTAGGATTATAATTTTATCTCTATAAGTCTGTTAGTTCAACTAGGAATCTACTTCTAATCCTAGTAGAACTAGGTATCTAGCTATTATAAATAGGTGATGTAATTCACTTTAAGAGACAACTTTTGAACTCTTCTATTTCACTATATTTTTATAATATTTTCTTACTTTGCTTTTCATGCGTTCTTCCATTAGCATGTTTAGCTAGATCTCCCATTCCGGTTTTGAAGACTTGGTGAACGCTTAAATCCAACGAGTTGTGAGATCTAATTTGTGCTTTCTACTTTTATTCATATTGGTATTTGTGTTGTTCTCTGTGCTTTTATTACAAATAATCTGATTTATTGTCAAGAATATTTGCCTAGCCAATTGAACTTACAAATCCGTAATTGTTTGTTTAGTTCGATAACTAGTGGTAATATAGCATAATTGATTATATAGAAGTTTTCGATTATGTTGTGGGGAATGCACAATCTAACTTAAATAAATCCCCATAGGAATTTATTAGTTAGAATTGGGCCTTCTAGTTCTTAATGTTGTCGATAAATTAAATCTTGAGAACGTTTCCAAGGTTGTTTACTGATTAGAGATTTAGTCAACGGACGTTCCTTGACTATCCATAAGGTAAGGAAAGGTGAGGTCGTTAGGTCGTACCAATGACCATAACCAATTTATCTATCATGAATAATTGTTATCTTTGCATCTATGATCAACCGTGGAATTAAGCGTGATCTTGTCTTTAACTGGAATATTATTATCTTATATTTATCTCTTCTAATTTTATTAGTTTTTTAGTTTTATTCTTCTTCACAATCAAAACTCTCCCTAATTATTTTTATTTTTGAAGGAATTAATTTAAAACCAATCTCTGTGGATTCGACCCTACTCACACATCTACAAAAGTGTTCGTAGGAATTATTTTTTGTGGAATCGACACCCATTAGCTTACTATATCACTTTATCATCATATTCAACCATTGTTTTTGCATCATTTGAAGTTTTCCTTTTATTTTGAAGTTAGAACATTAGTGACTTGAGCATTAGAGTGCTAATCTCTCTTTGCAGGTTAGTCCTCCATTAATCTTAGAATTTCTTTTAAAATCCTTCAATCTTTGTGTTGTTGCTGAACCCCAGTACGCATCAAGTATATTTCATATTCAAGTTTTTTACAAAATATCTTTCATATTAAATTATAGAAACTAATAGAAAATCTAAATACTTTATTCAATAATGCCCTCACTAAATAATATCATTGTTCATTCATGATATAATAATTTTTAAACCACGACTTGACAATATTATACTGTTTAATTAAATTATATTTATATAATTTATTTATTTTTTATTAATAACAAATAATTAACCCGAATAATATCATTGTTACAATTAAACTTGTATGATCACCAAAAATTATATTCTTATATTAATTAATCATAGCAATTTTATTATATTTTTCTATGATATACGAATAATATATAATAATATAGAAAATAAAACATACAAATTCTAAAATATCAAATATATAAAAATGAATCTTTTTATTGTTAAATTATGCAAATAATTTAAAAACTCTAATATCAACATATAATGTCCAATATTAAGAATAGATTAAATCCAATCAAGTCCATAACCAATCCATATTAGGCCCATAACAAATTCATATTAAACCCATATAGACTATTAATTTATTTAAATTCACTTCGAAAAGATTCATTTTAAATTATTTATAAACCTAATTCAATTTAAACCTGAATTGGGTTAGGTTGATTTCATGATCTTTAACCCATATTGACACCCCTCATATTTGTAAGAGAGCCAAAGGTCAAAGATTGTACAGAGCCATGTGTCCAATTAGGGGCCTCCAATGGTGAAAGCATCAACAATTGTTTCTTTTTTGGATTACCAGCCTGACCTAGTAAAAAATATGCAAATTCTTATACTATTTTGGTTAATTTTTAATTCTTGTAGGGCAAAGTAGTCTTTTTAGGGGTTTAAATATATTTAAGACAAAATATATAAAACCCCTCTGTGTTTTGAAAAGTATGCAAAAAAATCCTCCTATTATGAGAATAGACTAAAAGTCCCCCTGTGTTTTGTAAAACTCAGCAACAAACACCATTTCATTAATAATAAACGGAATGTGCATTACACGCGCTCTTTTTGCATGTGGGATATTTTTCAATTACTTTTTTTCCTTTTTTTAGGTATCTTTTACTAAAATGCCCTTTCTTTATTTTTGTTTTGTTTTTGTATTTTTTTATAATTTAAATTGAAATGTTAAATTATATTTAATTTATTCAATATAAAATATTAAATTAAATTATATTTAAATTTAAATAATTTTATAATTGTTAATTGTTAAATCTAAAATTATTTTTAATTAATTAAAATATATATTTAATTATAATAATTATTATTATGATTATTCTTAATTAGCTAAAAAATTTAAATATTATAATTATTTAAAATATTCTTAATTGACTAAAATATATTTTAATTAATATAATTAAAATTAATGAAAAATTAAAAAGAAAAAAAAGAAAAATTGAACGATTTCGCCCCTTTTTCGCCGGAAACTTGGCCATCTGGACGAGTTTCCTATGGCCAAAAATACCATTTGAATCTTCTCTTCAAAATGAACATTTTCATACCTTCAATTTTAATTTTCGTCAATCAGAGAGACTGGGCTCAAGCCACGAACGCCAAATATGTTTTTCGTCAATTCGTCTCCGTCCAGTCGAATCTTGATCTCGGACTACCACCATAAGACTCGTCTCTCAAGATATATAATAATAATATATTTTTAATTTTTTTA
This sequence comes from Sesamum indicum, assembly GCF_026168435.1. Lineage (NCBI taxonomy): Eukaryota > Viridiplantae > Streptophyta > Magnoliopsida > Lamiales > Pedaliaceae > Sesamum > Sesamum indicum. The sequence goes on from NC_142668.1 coordinate 5,690,657, forward strand.
AATTATTTATATACAATATAAGTTAAATAATTTGTTGAATCTAAACCTTTTATTTTCAATATTTGACCAAAGAAGATCCAATGATCATTGAAATAAGAAATAATATATATTAAGTAAGAGTGTAACTGTCATTTTCTAAAAAATTAACATCGTTAGTTGGATTTAACGGAGAGGGGGTGATTGAGCTGAGTTTTACAAAACACAAAGGAGCTTTTAGCCTATTCTCACAACAGGAGGATTTTTTTACATACTTTTCAAAACACAGGAAGATTTTATGCATTTTGTCCATATATTTAACCCATTGCAGTGTGAAAAGAAGTAATGTCGTGGAGTTATAATGCGTCCAATCATAAGTAATTTCTAGTAATATACATATATATATATATATAAAAGATATTTTTCACTTATTTCAGATGATGTTTTGTGACAGTAAAATATTATTTTTTTATCGTGTTGATAATATTATTAAATTAATTTTTTATTTTTTTTAAATATGATATGTTGATTTATATTATTTATTTTTATTTATAATACATATGTAAAACATGAAAAATTATTTATTAAATGTATGCAAGTAAAATATGCCAAGACCGCTGGTTATCAAAATAAAGATCTTATTTTTCCAATACTAAACACATACGTAAAAGAATTAGGTAAAACCATGACTTCTATAAATCTTTCTATCTATTTATATATATAACGTGTACGTAAAGAACAACTATAGTTAAGGGTGAATAGCAATTTATCCTCTTATGATATTGAAAATGATCAAATTATCTCTTATAAAAAATAAATAGCAATTTAGTCATCTGTATTTTAGAAAATAAAGCAATTTACCTCCCTACCTAAGGAGGTAAATTGCTTCATTTTTTAAAATATAGGGGGGTAAGTTGCTATATTTAGAAAAATTCAATGACTATTTTATTTTTTATAAGGGGACTATTTGCCTATTTTCGGTAACACAGATAAATAAAAAACAATTTACCCCTATAGTTAAATTAGTCAATTTTCATAAATAAATAAATAGCAATTTACTCATTTTTGGTCTATGATGCATTGTCCCTTGTACATATATATTATTCTAGAAAATTAGGTTTACATTTATTGAATGTGATTACGGGAAAAATGCAAACAACCCTCAATAATATTATAAATGAGCATATTTCTCTATTGAAGAAAATAGTAATTTGTTCCTATGTAATTTTTAAAATGCAGCATTTCACTCACTCCGTGTTATTTAAAATGAAGCAATTCAAAATAAAGACATTGAGGTAAATTGCTTCATTTTAAAAAATATAGAAAGGGACAGAGGATAAATTGCTATTTTTTTGATAAACAGATAATTTACACATTTTCAATATCACAGGGGGTATATTGCATTAAACCCATTGATTATCCTATGTCAGTATAATATAAGTCCATTAACAGATATGAAGTAATTATATAATATTAGTGACAAAATATTCTACAATAATCCTAAACTAGTAAATCACTAAAATTTTATATATTAAATGACAATAATTTTTATTTTATGACAATATAATTATAAACGACAAAGAATTGTACATAAAATTGTCACGGTAAACAACCATCCATATTCATTATAGTGACTAATAATTCATTATTTTCATCAAATCATCACTATACATATGTCATTAATAAATAATTCTACTAAATAATAGTCCCTATAAAAATTACGAAACGTACTAATTAGTGTAATGAAATAATTTTTTGTCACTAAATATATACATTAGTAATAATACAAAATTATTACTTATTTTTTGTCTATATTAAACTTGTTTTATTTTGTAACGTTATAAAATTTTATATATATATATATATATTGACAGATAATTATATATATGTATAGTTGTTGTTCCATATTATTCTCATTAGTCTTCCAACGATTTGAAGTCTCCCAAATACTTCAGTGGTTTGACTTGAAACATATTGTTTGAGGCTGTTTTAGGACAACCAGCTTTATCACTTTGACTAGTATTAATTTCTAGGAAAATATTTGACTCCTTGTTTGAGGCTGCTTCAACTCTCAAGAAAATCAAAATGGAAATCTGAAAATTTCTGGCAAGTATCATTTTTTTTTTTTTGTGGAATTCGAACCCATGATCTCACATTTGTTCACGACTTAAATATAATACCAATTAAGTTAAAGTATCGTTGACGAATATGAGGTAGAGGTTGTTTGGCTAAACTTATTTAGAATAATTTATAACCTGATAAATACGTTTTATATGATGTTATATTTTATTTTAAGCATAAAGTTTTGAAGTGTTTAGATAAAATAAAATTACGCAACTTATTAATGTTAGTATAACAATTTGTAATAATACAATCAAGATTGAAGAAACTTGTCAATTTATTAAAAAGGGTAAACATTACAGGTGGTCCCTTATTTGCATTTATAATCACTTTAATCCATCAATTTTAGTGTCTCTAAACTTTAATCTTTTGTCTCAGTGCGGCCACTCTGATCATTTTTCAATGAAACATGGATCGAAATGGTATGTGACCAGCACGTGGTTTAGTCTATAGGGTAATCTTTTGTCATTTTTTTCAATAAAATAAAAGAGTAAACACTGTCAGGTTATGTTCTCGGATATGGGTTTGTTTTCCAAACAAGCACATTCAACATCCGAATTGAGAGTCACACGGTTGTTGCACAACATGGCCGCATTTTTCAATGTAGAATTTCAACGGGCGAACAGATAATTCCACCTCTAAGGCCATATTTTCATCACAAAGTCACATTTTTACCAGAATCATTCTCGTACCGTAATTTTATAACTTTTCAACTATTTGAGAGTGGCTTCAAACTTTTCTAAGGGGAGTGGGGAATATTTTTAGTTGAAATAGATTTAATTTAAGTACATCACATATACCTCATATTTTTCCAAAAAATTGCCACAAAAGCTTTACAATCCCTACATAAAAAGAACTAATTTTATAAATTTACAATCCCATCACGCCTGATTATGGCTGGATCGCAATCTTAAATTCATTTATACCATTTAAATCCCATCACGCCAAATAAAAAAAAATATTTTCTTAAAGAAAAAAAAATTATCCAACTCTTACCTCAATTTCTTGTCAATACACAACCAGAACATATTCTTTTGCCAATATACACTCTAGATAATTACACTTTTCTTTTTTAAAATTTGGCGTAATTATACGTAAATTTTCAATAAATTGAGAAATTACATCTAACATTTCTGATGTTTGGTTCCATTTAACAAATAAATCCATCAGTTAGTCAAAATTCTCCGAATTTGCTGATATTAACAGAATTATTTAACTTGCAATAAGTGAGTAATAAGTCAATCAAGCTTAAATATCATTTTTTTGGTTAATATTAGCAAATTTAGTGAATTTTGACTAACAAATGGACTTATTTGTTAGACGAAAGCAAACCAAAGAGGTGCTAGATATAATTTTCAAAACCACAAGGAGTTTACATATAATAACACCAAATCTCAGCGAGGAGAGTGTAATTATTCCGTACTCTTACGTTGAACATGAACATTAAATAGATCTCTCAACTTGAATACGGAACGCAACGCAAGTATGTAAATAAAAATAAGACCGTCTATAAATCTTTATTTCTATCTACACAATATATACTTCATCTATAGTTTTTTTTTTTTTATTCTAAACTATCGCACCATATTATTCTAAAAAAAAATAACTTTATCAATAGTTTCTTTTTATTCTAAATTATCGTCCGATATTATTCTAAAAAGAATTACTTCATCAATAGTTTCTTTTTTTTTTTTAAACTATCGTACGATTTTATTCTAAACAATATAATTTTATCAATAGTTTCTTTTATTTTAAACTATCATACGATATTATTATAAAAAAAAAAATTCCAACAAATTAAATTAAAAATAATATCAAGTAACATAAATCAGGTCACGTCAGTATTAGTCAGCTCACTGCTATATGATGTAAAGCTTTAGAGTTGATATAGATTTTTCAATGGTATTTCCCATCATTTAGTCTTCCAACAAGAAGATTCAGCTGAAGTTTCCCATATATATATATATATATATATATATATATATTATGTATATATATGGTTTGACTTGAAAAGGATTGGCTTAGGTTTAGGCAAATCAGCTCTACCACTTTGACTAATCCATTTCCAAAATATACTTCCAAACATGTCATTGCTCTTCATTTCTTTGTCATATATAGAAAATTAATTCATCATTGTTTTACATATGACTCATTTTAACCACCCCTCCAAGTCTACAACTCTTTTTTTTTTTTTTTAATATATTAGTATTTGTTGTATGCGGTCCCACGAACATATGTTGTGTGAAAGAAACAAATATGATGTGAGGAGAGGACAAAAAAAAAAGAAACGTGAGAGAAAAGAATTCTCGACAAGAAAGAAAAGTCGAGTGCGGTGAAAAAGAAAAATAAGTTGGAAATATTGATTTATTAAGAAAATTATAAAATTATTATTATAATCAAATTTTATTGAAGTGATGAACTGAATTAAAAAAATATATTTGAATATTGAAAAATCGATACGACGGTAGAGTTTTCTTTTTATTTACAAAGTAAAAGTTGTTGAATAACTAATTCAAAATAATCAATACTATTAATAAATGAGATGTGTTTTACTTGCAAGTTTTTACCTAATGCTTTGTTCATGTACTATTAACATTTATTTTTATCCATATGAAGAGAGATATGGGTAAATGTGTATTTTTTTATTCAATCTTTTTGCTTTTATTTGTAAATTTTATAAATTTTACTGATTAATCGATCTGTTTATTAGATAAATCTAGACATCATGAATACGACTCAAATCACATAGAATATATATATGTAGTTATATTAAATATCAATTAACGGAGAGTGCCTTTCGCACACCTAAAATGAAAATGTGTTTCTTTTTTAACACTTTTTTACATTATTTTATATTTACAAATGTATATTTTACCCTTTTATTTGATATATAAGAGAATCACTATTTTTAGTTTAAATATATTTTAATAAATTATATATTATTGATTAATAACTTCATTATTTAGTTTTAATATTATTTTAATCAATTATATTTATTTAAAAAATATATTAACTTAATATAAAAATACATCCGTACGTAAAACTTTTAAAAGTTAAAAATTAAATTAACAAATCACAATACAAAAATTAATATACTAAAATTCACTTTTGAAATTAAAAATTTATATGATTATAAATAAAAATCATTTATAACAATTAGATATTACTGAATAAGTTTAATTATTATTTAATTTAAATATATTTAAATAAATATGTTTATTCATAAAGTACATTAATGAAATATCAAAACACCTAAAAATTTTAAGTTATATTATTTATTAGAATACTATTTAAATTAAAATTATCAATATATGGATTTAAACTAAAAAATTGATAGTCTTTTATTATTTCTAAATTTTGAAAAAAATAAATTATTTTTATTTTTATTTTTTAAAATTTGATGTCTTCTTCTCTATCGGTCGCCTCGTCACCGATGGAGAAGAAGACCGGGCAACATTAGCCACATCGCTTGGCGGATGCCCAGATCCGGGGCGTGATGTCACCCCCACTTTTTTGGGTTGCATCGCCGTCGTCCAGTCTAGGCCACCCTATCGCCACCTGCATCTATACATATGTATATATATTATATTTGCATAATGTATATAATATTATATAAAAAATATATATATTTATAACTATATAGTGTAATTTTAGTGTATATAATATTATATAAAAAAAATATATTTTAAATTATTGAATACGTGGATCGTCCATTTTCTAGCAATTGAAGATCAATGGTAATTCTAATAAGGGTATAATGGATAATTCAGCATAAATTTTAACGCCATTAACCTTGTCTAACGGAAGGGGAGAGTGTGTAATATTTATGAAAGCACAGGAATTTTTTTAGCTAAATTTTGAAAACACAGGAAGAATTTTTGCAATTTACCCTAAATATATTCGGTGTCTCTAAGGTTAGGTTTGCAAATTATAGGTATATCCTCTAATGGGATGTTAGTGTAATGTACATTAGGGATATTTGTGTAAACTTTTTCTATGCAATGAGGTATGTACTTGTAATTACAACTACAACCTTAAACGGTGTTACTTATAATTTTGCAAAGAATATGAGGTATTTGTGTATTTAATTGTATCCTCAAAATAGGAAAAAATTTGTACTTTTGGTCCCACATGATAGAGTGTTGCACTTTGTGGTCCTATCGGCTGAAAAATATCGGATTTGGAACAAAAAATGCTGTAATTTTTATCTTATAAAACGAAACGTGCCACAATATCTATCTTTTGAAATTAAAAATGATACGACTTTTTATTTTATGGGAGCAAATATACTAAGTTCATAAATTATAGAATTAAAATTACAAAATTTTCTATGGTATGGGACGAAAAATATAATTTTCCCTCACAACATGTCAATACAACTTGTCCTTTCAAATAATGTAAAATAAAAATGCTTCTCTATGTGTCTTTGTCATATAGTTCGTTAGCATTTTCGCAAGTAAAACATTTGTTACGAGCCACACATGTCAAATTTATTAATAGCTTTGGTGGAGAGTGCGTTCACAAGCCACTTTCTTTTTAAAAAAAAAATAATTATATAATTATATTAATATTTTAATAAATTAAGTAATATATCGGTTGGATTAATACATCAATATAATTACATGAGACTGAAACATTATGAATGACTTGTTTGAGTATGTATATATATATATATATATATGATGAAGAGTCAACAATTGATGGCTGGTTAACATAAGTAATTCTCGTCAAATAATATCTATATGTACTAGTCGTTGTGACAAGTCGTTCATATGTCTATATAATAAATAATCTTTTACGTATTAAAATATATTATAAATATAAATAAAATATATAAATCAGTACATTACATTAATAAACTAGAAAAAGAAAAAAATAATAATTTATTAATTATGTAAATTCTGAAAAATTTAATTATTTAGTTATTTTATCATGAAGGACATTTTTTACTTCACAAAAAATTAGTAGTGTGGTATCATTGATCGCCGCTGTGAGTGTAGAACAACCCTGAAAATGACACTCTATTTTAAGAACTTGATTGGATTTGGAATGGATTCCTAAAAGGTTTTGGTAATGTTTATCAATATATTTGATTTATTTTAAGATTCTTAACTTTTATTTAATACATATATTTACAACGTAAATATATTTTTTATATAATAATAAGTTTTTGAGTATTTTTATATAATAATTTTATTTTTTTCAAGAAAATTGTGTTGATGGATATTAGGGGTTAAATCCATTGCCTCCGAGTTGGTCGGAGTGCTGGCGAACTCGAGACGGTACGAGGCGGCTTCAGATCTAAGTAAAGGTGGGTCGAGGTGGCTTTTGTTAGAATTTCGTTTTGATCAAATTGTGAATGTGTGTTGAAAATTCGAAAGAAATGTGATTGCAAAACACAAGATTTACGGAGTCTGAAGAAATTTATAGTGTCTACGGTTGATTAAAATCAGTAATTTATTATACGATAATTGTCACAAACGAATTACAATAAAAGGTAACTCATCAAGTATTATTAAAATCTGAATGTAATGTTGGATTTGACTCTCACGTTCTTACATGTTTGAAAACGGACCTCAGGTCTTGCTGGACTTAAGCAAAACAGATCTCGAGCTCGACAAAAACCCAATTGAACCCCCTCTATTGTCGTTCTTAATTTGTGCTTCGAATAGTAAATTTTAACTATATGTCAATTTTTAAATATTTTCAAATGTGTGCTCTATAAATATGAGGGAAATTTTTTTTTTTGATCCATTAACTTTGTCCGCGATTAATTTTAGTACACTAACTTTCGTTGTTATCACATTTTGACCAATATTTATAGAAATTAGTCAATTAAGCATGGCGGCGAACGGAAATTGGATTTTTTGTTGCAAAATAGCATGTGCACGGCACATGCTCTTTAATTTGGGGATTTTTAATCCCATGTGGCACTATAGTGTTAGTTTTTCCTCCCAAAGGCAATTACCAACTAATAAAAAGGGAAAAATAATCTCCATTGAGGGATGGGTCTCTCATCACCACCATTTTAATAACAAAAATTTTAGATTTCATACAATAATAGAGTGAAATCGTAAAAGAGGGGAGAGAAATTAGGGCTACAGAATTTTGGGAGTTCTGCTTCTGAAAAATTTGACTGAGAAGAGTCACGTGTTTTGCACGTAACTTATAATTTAACAAGATGTATACGTCATTGTCTACGTGGAAATACACGTAACTATACTGGCTGCTTTTTCACCATGGCCTTGCCAAGTTAGTAATTTTCGGTGAAAATGTTTAAATTAGCCAGAAAATTGAGGATAAAATTCTAATTTATATTTAGTTGACACATTTCTGTAAATTATTAGTCAAAATGTGATAACAACAAAAGTTAGTGTACTAAAATTAATTACGGATAAAGTTAAAGGACCAAAAAAAAAAAATTCCTAAATATGAGTTGTATTGTTGGTTGCATAGTTATTATTTTATTTTCATGAATCATTGTTTGTGTGTACAATTATTGTTAGGAATAACTACACTCTATTTTTTTTAAATTTGGTGTAATTATACATAAACTTCTGTGAATTGGAAAATTTCATTTATCATCTATGAAATTTGTTCCATCTAACAAATAACTCCCGTCATCGATCAAAATTGAAAAAAATCTATATTTTCTCCCTATTGAGTTATACTGGTTTATTGCAGGTCAAACAAATATTTTATGATCAAATTACCCTCATACGTCTTCATGCATTAATGCATATGAAGAGGTATATTCATCATTAAGAGTAATTTAGTCGAAAATAAATTGTTAGACCTGCAATAAGTTAGTAATAAATCAATTGAGGTTAAATATCAATTTTCGTTCAGATTTTTTGTTAGTATCAGCAAACTCAGTGGATTTTGACTAACGAAGGGACTTATTTGTTAAACGGAAGCAAATGCCAGGGATGTCACGTGTAATTTCCCAAATCACAAGAAATTTATGTACAATTACACCAAACTATAATTTATGTGTAATTACACCAAATTTCAGAGGAGGGGAGTGTAACTATTATTATTATCGCATTATTTCAAGAAAGAAGGGTCGCAAAAATGCTAAAAAAGTGTGGGAATATATATATGCTTTAAGAAAATATTAGCATTATATAATTAAAACTAATATTTAAAACATCGAAATTTCTCATTATGTAATGTATATATGGAGCATAAAATTATTTTACTGAAATAATATTTATAATTTTATTAATATAATTTAACGGGCTAATTAAAGATAGTATGTATATAGTCGAAAGAAATAAAAATAAATAGGCAAATTGAATTTAGAATATATTTTTTATCATAACTATTTGAATATCTCTTCATTATAAGATACATATTTTAATATATATATATATATAATTAATTTTAAACGAAAAGATTGCTTCTTTTTCCCCCAAAAACTTGTAATTTCACTTACCAAATTATATTTGACGTTCTGCAATTTCTAAGAGATTTTCCACAAAATATTTTCAAAAAAATAAAAATATCAACTTATATATGCATTTAAGAAGTTCTATGAGATAGTAAGATCACATGCTTAAATAAATCAAACACATATTCTTATTTTCACATATAAAATTTGAAAAATTCAACGATTAAATTTGAATGTTGAAAAACAAATCAAAATTCTTTTTCTCTTCTTTTTTATTATTTTCAACATAACAACTAAAAAATTTCAATTCAACTAATCATTATTCAATTTGTTCAAAGTTCAACTAATACAAAGTATTTGAAGAACAAACCAAATTAATATTTAATATTATCTTACAATGCAATTAGAGGGGTAAATACTAAATAGATTGATTCCTATTTCATAAAAAAGAATTATTCAAATTTGGAGTGATTTTATTAAATTTAAATTAATATTTAGACTATGGATATTATTATTTATTAAGTCCTCGAGTTAGAGTAGTTCATCAATTTTTTATTTAATTTACCAAATCAAACCTCAAAATTTATCAAAAAAAAAAAAAAATTCAAACGTAAATTTATTCTTAATTATTTACTTAAAAAAAATTATCAAGTGGGAGGGTCGAGGTCTTAACATCAAAAGTGCGTTCAAGTTTCACGAATAAGGGTATGTGCCTATTTTTATAATAACTTATTATTCTTTGTACAGAATTGATGTATTCAATACTTAAATATAGGAAAAAATGTAAGCAATTCTCTTGTGAAATCGCAAATGAGCAAATTACCCCCTTATGAAAAAATAAATAGCGATTTACCTTCTTGTACTTTTTAAAATACAACAATTTACCTCCCTGTATAAGGAGGTACATTGCTTCATTTTGAAAAGTATAGGGGGTAAATTGCTATATTTTTTTCATAACGGGTAATGTGCTCATTTTCAATATCACAGTAGGGTAAATTGCTATTCACCCTTTAAATATATTGAAGGATATAATGAAATACATATGTCGTAAAATAAAAGATTTAACAATAAATTTAAAAAACTTGAATTAAGTATGAAATAGTTTGATTTATATTTAAATCTTGTATGTGTGAGTATCAATGTAAAAGAGCAATGTTGACTTTCTATCATACTCTTTTATCTAATAAATTGGTGTCGTATAAATGAGTTATTGAAATGTGTCGTTTTTCACATTAAGAATGGTGGCGTAGGCAATACATTTATGTGTTTAATATCAATATGATATAAAAGTGTGATAAAAGATGCAACAGAGCTTCGTAAAAATGAAATAATTTTTTTTGGAAAAATTATATTTTGTCGTTTCAATTATACTCGCACTTATATTTTGGTATAATTTTTTTTTTATATCAACTTTGTATTACACTTTGTCATATATGACCGTATTTTTTGTCGAAAAAACATGTCATTCTGTGCATATATGAAAATATCACATTACATAATATTTAAATATCACATGTGCACTATATGTGATGTTTTTCGATAAAAGTTTTGGTAGAAAAACAGTTATAAATAATAAAATGCAAAATTTTATAAAGTTGAGATGATAAATTAAAGACAAAAAGACGATCATAATTCGAATCACAAAATATTATTAACCCTAATCATTTTCCTTTTAGCAAATAACAAGAGAAATTGCTATTTCCAATTCTTCTTGGGTTTGGTCAATTCCTCTCAAAATTCCCACACTCTCTTTCACCATTTAAATAAACTAATAGAAAATCTTACAGCATTCTTATGTGAAACCGCGTCAAAGGTTGCATTGGTGCAGCTGAAAAGGTTGCAACATTCAAAGTCTTTCTTCAAACATCCTTCCCCATTCAAACCAATTTATTTCTTTCTTCATCACTGACGATTACACCCCATTTCTCCAAACCTTCCCATTTTTTCCCCTCTTTCCATCTCCTTCCTCTTCTTGCATTTCTCTCACTCTATATTTGTCTGTTTTTCCCCCCAAGAAAGAAGTGAGCAGAGAACTCTTTCAGCCCAGATCAAAAGAAAACAAAGAAAAATTGAATCTTGATTCTGAAACTCAAACTGGCTGAAATGGGTCGCATTCTTTGAGCCCAGATGGAAAAAGTATTGAATCTTGGATTTTGAGTTGAACTGATTCTTGGGTTCGTGGATTGGTCTTCATCTGTTCAATTTTGAAGTTGTGTTCTTGTTATTTTTGTTTGTGTTTCCCAGCTAGAGGGCTTTTATTTTTTCATGATGTCAAAGTCTTTTCTTGTTGTGGGAATCTTTTACTTGTTGTACTGCGGCATGTTAGCAAGTGGAGGTGGAGTTCAAACTGTCAGCAGTCTGAATTCCAATGCCTCCATCTTTACAGCCATGGAAATGCCCAGCTTCAATGCTGTATCTTCTTCTTCCGTGGATTCAGGTTGCAGCTTTTCTAATTCGGGTACTAAGATCAGAACACATACAGTTGTGCCTCAAGAGGAAGCCAATGATGGCCGAGGTGAAGACTTTGAAATGAAGCCGACTGTTGTGCTCAATTTGAAGCAAAGATCGCCAGGCAAAGATTTTAAGCCGGCGGATTGTGTTGTGGAGTCCACTGCAAAGGATTTGACAAGAATTCAGACTCTTCATACTAGGATAGTTGAGAAAAAGAACCAGAACACCATTTCCAGGCTCAAGAAAGATGGTGATCAGCAGTCTTACAGCCCGGTTGTTTCGCCTGCTTCCTCGCTGGAATCTTATGGCGGTGGGTTTTCCGGGCAGCTTGTGGCGACGCTGGAGTCTGGTGTGAGTCTTGGCTCGGGGGAGTATTTCATGGATGTGTTTATTGGTACACCTCCTAAACATTTCTCTTTGATTCTTGATACCGGTAGTGATCTTAACTGGATTCAATGTGTTCCTTGTTATGATTGTTTCGAACAAAATGGGCCTTATTATGATCCTAAGGAGTCGAGTTCGTTTAGGAATATAAGCTGTAACGATCCCCGTTGTCACCTTGTTTCTTCCCCTGATCCCCCACAGCCCTGCAAGGGTGAGAATCAGAGCTGCCCTTATTACTATTGGTATGGAGATAGCTCAAACACGACCGGGGACTTTGCGGTGGAGACGTTCACCGTGAATCTCACGGCCCTGAGTGGGAAACAAGAGTTTAGGAAAGTGGAGAATGTGATGTTTGGATGTGGTCATTGGAATAGAGGGCTGTTTCATGGTGCGGCCGGATTGTTAGGCCTTGGGAGGGGGCCTTTGTCGTTCTCGTCTCAGCTCCAATCTCTATACGGTCACTCATTTTCGTATTGTCTTGTGGATAGAAACAGCAACACTAGTGTTAGCAGCAAGCTGATTTTTGGTGAGGACAAAGGGCTATTAAGCCACCCCGAGTTGAACTTCACTACGTTGGTCGGTGGGAAAGACAACCCAGTCGACACATTCTATTATGTCCATATAAAGTCGGTTGTCGTTGGAGGAGAGGTGCTGAACATTCCAGAGGAGACTTGGAGTTTGTCATCTGAAGGTGCTGGTGGGACGATAATCGACTCCGGGACGACACTGAGTTATTTTGCTGATCCGGCTTATAAGATCATTAAAGAGGCTTTTGTGAAGAAAGTGAAGGGCTATCCGATTGTGGAAGATTTCCCAATACTGGATCCTTGTTACAACGTGTCCAGTGTCGACAAACCGGAGCTGCCCTCTTTCGGGCTAGTCTTTGCTGATGGGGCAATATGGAATTTCCCAGTCGAGAACTACTTCATCAGGCTTGATCCCGACGACATTGTCTGCTTGGCGATCTTGGGAACCCCTCGTTCGGCTCTGTCGATCATTGGGAACTACCAACAGCAGAATTTCCACATCTTGTATGACACAAAACAGTCAAGGCTCGGCTTTGCACCGACGAAATGTGCTGATATGTAGCTTTCTTAGTAGTGTATAGTCTGGGAAGTTGGCGGAAAACTGTAAACACGCCGGGTTGGAGGGTCGCACGATTTTATTTACTCGAGGTAAAAAACACCGTTATACACAAAAATTTCCTGTTGTTAGGCTTAGGCGATTCGTATATTGATTAACACATTTCAAGATCTTCAATGTTGTGGTGCTGGTTGCACAGTTTTGCTGGTTCTTGTGATGCTTGGATTCAAGCCTGGAAATGTTCACTGGAATTCATGTTGGGATGACTGATAACATTGTTTGGATTCTTTGATACTTGTTGTAGCATGTTGTCCGAGTTAGTAGTCTTGGGATGACTATAATAAAACCTTCTTAGTTGTAGTAAAAATTACATAAACTATGTGATGTGTTTGTATAATGAAAGTAGCACCTGACACAAATGTCTGTCCCATGAAAAACATTACTGATAGGAGGTGTAACTGTAATTAACAACGGGTGTTTGTGTAATTATTCAATCAAAATCAGCAATTTTTATGTAATTTAACTATTTTGTGAGGATGTATATGTAATCTAGTGTAAAAAAATGTTGTATAATATCAAATAATTCTTTTTTCTTTTTTGGTTGGGGTTGGAAAATGGTCATTTTGATGTGCATAAATTTATTTATCTATACTAATATAAAAATAAAAAAAAATGTCATTTACACTCAAATGACCATTGACACCATGGCATCAATTTTTAAATATTAGATCTTAATTAGATAATCTTAAAGATCAATTATAATTACTTTTTTTTTATACAAAGGTAACTTAATGCCATTTTAACATCGCCGTACTAGTTCGTCGTGTCGATAATAAGTTGGTTTATTTATTTATTTTTTTAAGAATGATTTATTGATTTATATATTTTACTTTATTTATCATATGTTTTAACAATAAAAGATTATTTATTATATGCATGTAGGAATAGCGTGTCATGATAGTAGTTTATTATATACATGCAGGGACGACGTGCCATAAGGATTAGTACTATCTAAAGAGAAGAGACTTTATCTATATTAATATAAAAAAAAAAAACCCCTAGTGGTTAATGATATCTCCGCACCAATTTTTTATGAAGTAAAAAATGCCTTCAGATAAAATAACTACTTTGATCAACTTTTCAAAATTTACATTAATCGATAAATTATTATTTCTTTCTTTCCTTCTTTTTATTAATGTAATGTACAGATTTATATGTTTTACTCTTATTTTATAATATATTTTAAATCGTGAAAGATTATTTATTAGGGAATAATACAATTTATCTGCTTGTGATATGAGAAATGAGCAAAAAATTCCATGTGAAAAATAAAATAGCAAATTGCCCCCTGTATTTTGGAAAAAGAAGCAAATTACCCTCCTATCTAAACCACTAATAGGGGGTAATTTGCTTTATTTTTTGAAACACAGGGGATAATTTGCTAATTCTTTTTTCACATGGAATTTTTTGCTCGTTTCGCATATCACAGGGGTAAATTGCATTTAATCCCTTATTTATTATATGTGCGTAGGAACGACGTGCCACAAGAGCAAGTAGATTTAAAATGGTCATTTTAATACCATTACACAAATTATTTTAGTACAAAATATCCCTTCAACTTCCCAACTCATGTTAAAGTAACCACGCAATCAAGTTCTTTTAGAAAATTAGTTCCATGCAATTACATGTACTGAAAAATTAATTTACTCCCATTTTATTTAAGTTTATTGTCAATTTTGAAATTGAAATAACATTTAGTATTTATTTTGTATGTATATATAATAATCATTATCAATATAACATATATTATTGAAAGAGTCAATTTTTTATTTAATTTGAGTAATATATATATATATATATATATATTGATAATCAATGCACTAAAAAGATGTATAAGACAGTTATCGTATGTGAGATTGTAGAACAGTAATAAACTTTAATATAAATTAATAAATTATAAATTTTAATAAAATAAAAATATTATTAAAAATTATGCGCGATGATATTGCGTGCTACCGTATCTAGTTGTACTCATATTACACATGGATGAGGTTTTTAAATTAGTTTCTTATTTGAAAGGAAGTGTGCATAATAAATGCAGTACTATTTTTTTTTTTTTTCGGTAAAAGTAAGCTTCATTGAGTAAAATTGGTACAATACAACAGTATGGTCCCCAAATGGTTTAACCCTCGACAGGCCAAGGGATTTGCCATAATCGAACGTGTACTGACTGATCTAGATAGTGGGATGCTATGGATTCGTTGTCTAATATTCTCAATGATCAGTAATGCTATGGTAGTAGGCGTCGTCTCGGTGTGATCGAATCGTCTCAGGTTTCTTTCCTTCCAAATGTGGTATACACATGATGCAAGTAGTGCTCTATAAGACATGTTGATGATGTGTTTACCCCTCCATCTCTGTGAAGCCCATGTAATGTCATCTTTCCACTCTCTATTAGGCCACAAGAATCGTATCGTTCTTCGAATTTTCGTGAGACATCTTCGACTAAATCTGCATTGGAAGAATAAATGTGCATGTGTCTCTGTCATTCCTTCGTTGCATAGGATACATGGGCCAAGGTGAGCAAGTCATGTTTTATCTGTCGTAGCCAACTTGCCTTGGATGGCAAGCCATAGAATAAAGGTGTGATGTGGAATTTTAAGTGATCCCGAAAGTAGTGAAGACCAGCTTACTTTCGTTCCTGGTGGGTCAAATAACTCATAAATAGCCTGTGTTGTTGGTCGGCCATTCTCAAATCTCCAAATTATACGGTCTTCCCCTCCAAAAATAGTGGGTAGTACATGTGTGATCTCCAAACACTCAAGATCCGTGATAAGGGGCTACTACCATACTCCTTCATGAATCACCGTGCTTAGTTTGGATGTCTCATCTAGCCCAAGTAGCCTCGATCCAATACTATTTTGTGGAGTACATTAATTTTGGAGGGATTACATGTGAAGCTCACTAGTAAAAATACATTAGCTACTTTAGCATTTTTCAATAAAATATCCAGAAAAGTTACATGATCATATACTTTATATTTCCTAATTTTCTATAGTAATTGAAGTCACATTAATTGGACAAGCATATGTATATCAAATATTATATATTTCATATTTCTTAACATACTTTTGAGGTGTTGAAAAATATGGTTCCGTTTACATTTTAATTATTAATTAATATACTAGCAAACGTTTTTCACGTGATCATCACACGTACAAAGTTTTTAAGTATAAGTCAAGAAAAATATAGGGAAAAAAATGCAAGCAGCCCACTTGTGATATTCCTAATGAGCAAATTATCCCCTTATGAGAAAATAAATAGCGATTTACCTCCCTATATTTTTTAAGATACAACAATTTACCTCCCTATATAAGAAGGTAAATTGCTTCATTTTAGAAAGTATAGGGGGTAACTTGCTTTATTTTTTTCAAAAGGATGCAATGTGCTCATTTTCACTATCACAGAGGATAAATTGTTATTCACATAAAAAACTATATATGAACTTTTAATTATGTGCAAGAGATGATGTATATGTTAAGAAAATATTTATAAAAACTAATAAAATTATAAGTATTTAGCATCGAGTGAAATGAAAAAAAAAACATATATATAAATATATATATACACACACACATGTATCATCTAATAAATGAAAAAAAATAACAACCCCTCTGATAAATAACAATATACCATCTTGTATTTTTAAAAAATACAGTAATTTATCTTTCTATATTTTTTTTTATGGTGAAGCAACTTATCTCTTTAGGCAGGGAGGTAAATTGTTTTATTTTAAAAAGTACGGGGGAATAAATTGCTACTTTTTCTTTTTAGAGAGTAATTTGCTCATTTATAATATTACAAAGAAATAAATTGCTATTCATCCCTAGATAAATATATAAATTAAAATATGTAAATATAATATTTAGAAAATAGAAATGAGTATAGAGACAAAAGTCGTACAACTTTGCCCTTTTGCTTGCAATGGAAGAAAACTTGAATATGTTAAACGTTAGAATTTATAATTTTGAACTTATACAATAATAAAATTACCGATTAGTTGATCTGCTCGTATATTTGTATTCTTGAACATTTACACGCCACTTTTGATAACATTGATTGAAATATTGTAATTTTATTTTTTAAAAAAATTGATAATTACATCGCTTTCTATGAAAGTTGGTATAATTATATGTAAACTCCTATAATTTGAAAAATTATATTTATACCAATGACCTTTGTTTTCGTCCAACAAATAGGTTTATCTTCTAATCAAAATTCATCAATTTTTTTGATATTAGAAAAAAGATCGTATGAAAATTCATATGTACCCTGAATTGACTTATTATTGATTATTGCATATCAATCAAATCTTTTCTGATCAAACTACCTTTATACATCTTCACATGCACTGATCATGTGAGGAGAATGTCATCACTTATATAAAGGTAGTTTGATCAGAAAAATATTTATTTTGATCTGCAATAAGTCAGTCGTAAGTCAATTTGAGGTAAGTATGAATCTTCGTTCAAATTTTTTTTTAAATAAAATTAGCAAATTTATTGAATATTGTCTGATGGATATGGCCCAAGAAGAATTGGTCCAAGAACAAGTGAAAAGGCCCAAGACCCCCATCAAATGAGTAATGCAGCCCAGAAGGAGGAGATTTACTCCGCATAGCCCAATATCATAGCCCAATCACTGGATAAGCAGCACAACACTCGTGTCCACATCCCTCTTCAGAGCATTATGTGGCATTTACTTGGACCCTCCGCGTGTACCCTTTATCCAGCATGGAGGACGCGTGTTGAGGCAGGTTCCCTCAAGAGCTCGGAGTCTTGAGTCCGCCAGATTCCCTGCGGACCAGAACTCTCTTACCCATTCGAATAACGATCTTAATTGCAAGATTACTAAAAAATAGGGACGATTCATGGCTATTATCTTAATTGATTCTATCCACTTACCTCAAAAGTACGAAGCACGTTCGGTTCCTTGATGAAGACGGGCACTTCCCTATAAATAGAGGTCTTATTCCCATGTGGAGGAACACCTTCAACAGCTGAATTACTCTGCTACATTTGTTCTGCATTATTGAACATGATTTTCACTTCTATTTTCCATCATCATGCTTCATTATTTCATTACGTATTATTGTTCAAACTTATTATTTCTTAAAATTCAATACTACTATGGGCATCGAAGTGCTAATATTTTGTTTTGCAGGTCTTTTTCATTCAAATTCTTTGTGGTTGATCTAAGCCCATTGCTTGAAGCCCAAGTCCGTAAGACCCGTGCTAAAATCCCACACATCATTGTCTAATAGAAGAATTTATTTGTTGAATCAAAATAAATATTAGGAATACTAAATATAATTTTATAAATCACAATAAATCTACATGTAATTATACTATAATATCAAGGGAGGATAGAGTAATTATATATAAAAAAAAAAAAGTATTATTGAACTCACGAAAGGCAGAATAAGAACACAAACAGATACCAAGAGCCTTCGCAACTACTTCTCATCCTTTTCTGTTGGTGTTGTCTACAGGCAATGGGTATAAAGTTGGAAATCGACATGGAACCCCTATGCATCCATAGCTAGTAAAAGAGTTGGTACATACATCAAGTAAATATTGGGGGCAAGATCGGATTAACATTATTTTGGCACGTGAACTACTTTATTATGAGGTTATTGTCATTTTTATTCTTGACAATCCTAATAAATACATTTTAGGGATAATTATACTTCATATCCTTGAAGTTTGGTGTAATTATACCTAAATCCTCTATCGTTTGAGAAATTATATTTAGCACCTCTGAAATTTGCGTTCATCTAACAAATAAGTCCCCCCACTAGTCAAATTCACTGAATTTGCTAATATTATAAAGAAAAAATATAAATATAGATTTTTTTCGATTCTTTTGTTAATATCAGAAAATTTAGTGAATTTTGACTACTGGAGGAACTTATTTTATACGAAAATAAATCTGAAGAGTGCTAGATGTAAAACACTAAACCTCAGGGGTCCTGGTGATTGCACCAAAGCTCAAGGGAGGGGAGTGTAATTATCTGTACATTTTAACTTAAACTTTAGTTTCTTTTTTCTGAACAAAATTTGAAAAGAAAAAAAGTGATAAGAATGACAAGTGACGCATGCGAAAATAGTACGGTCCGAAAAGCTTGGGGCTTCGCTTTAGATCTGGATAAATTAATGAAGCTACTTGGGGAAAGGGACCTGCAAAACAACACCTTAACACTCCAACGCCCAAGTTAGTATTGAATTCAAGAGAAAATATTTGCTAAAAAACAAATGAATTGAAAATTGTGATATGATGATAGAATTTTATGAAAGAAATTATGCTAAGATTTCAGCTAGAACGCTAGACGAGAGTTGATGGCAATATTTAAGAGGTTTCGAAAGTGTCCCTCGTCTGGAGACCAAGCTTATATTTATAGGGGGGGGGGGTCCTCTTTCGATATGACTCTACACAACCATTTTCGAGAAAAATGGATAAAGGTTGTTTGGATAAGTTAATCTATTATTATCCTCCATTAATCTTGTTGTTGAAAGTATATCTCTAAGTTGAGGGAAATCCTCCGTTGGCGAGGATTCCTAACGACCATGGAGTCTTCCTGGCCAAGAAGTATAGTATTTTGAGAGGATCTTCCTTGATTTCGTGTCTTCCACGTTGGCTAAAAAATAGACTAAGCAAGCTAGAGATGTGCCACGTGGAGAGTTGTCTAAGCATGGGTTCTGGGCCAATCACCTTGTTGGGCCATATCTTTAGGCTATGTCTGTGAACATCTTGGGCTTCTACCTCCTTCATGGGTTGTTGGGTTGATGTGGGAGGTCTTGGGTTCTTTATTCCTTCTTGGGATGGTTCTAGACTATATGCATCATCTAGTCCCCCCACTCTAAGGAGGGATATCCCCCAACTTCTTCTTCGAGTAGAAAGTTCTTGTTTGTCGTGGGGGGGGGGGGGGGTTCACCCCTTCCTTCATCTGGGGGGAACAATGGTTCCGGGTGTCCCCACATCTTATACTTTTTTCCCTCCTCCTATTGCTTTGCCGTTATTAGTAAGGAAATGATGGCTAGGATTACCCTTAGTCATCATGACTGTTAACTTGGGGGGTATTTGGCACCTGCGCCCTCACTCGCCTGAACTCCAAATAATCGCCCAATAAGAGATGATTATGGAAGGACGTGGGTTTAACTTCCTTCCCGCGTCCTTAATCAAAGTGTAACCTTCCTTTTTCTCTGTCATCGTTTCATGTGTTCCACTTAAAGAGCAAGGTGTTTTCATCCTCCCAAAATTTGTAAGTATTTCCTTTTTTCTTCCACATCTCCTCTACAATTTTTTCTTCTTGAAGTCCTTCTATGGCATGTTTAAATGAATTTGTTAGGTTTGTGAAGGAAACCTTCCCAGGTGATGATTCCTTTGAAGCCACTTTGGAAAGGGTGGGCCCTAGTTCACCTGAGTTCCCAAGTGGCGAGAGGAGGAGCCTATGGCAGGCAGTGGTGGCGACTGCTCGCCGTCTAATAGATGAGGAGCCTGAAGAAGAGGATTTAAGGAGAATGAAGGGGAATGGCCTTCTCCTGGAGAAGAGGAGAGGGAGGTGGCCCAATCGCCAGTGGATTGGGGGGCTTTCTTATCTCAAAACTTCCACCATTGATCAGTTGATAGCAGAATTTCATATTCCTCCATCTTTCACTATTTATACTCCTTCTCCTGCTAGCCGCCCTCATTCTCCTCCTATGAATTGTCTATGTTTCTTTTCTACCCAGTCACTGTCAAACTTACATTTTCCCATTCCTTCCTTTTATGCTGATTGTTGCTCGTCTCTTCCATGTGCCTTTGAATCAATTGGTCCCTAATTCTTTTAGGGTTTTTGGCTAGTTTCTATATGATTTTTTCCAGGGGTCCCCTATCACTACTAGTATTTTATTAGTGTTTTCGGCTTAAATGTGTTGTATACCCCAGTGAGGGGTATCCTTCTTACCTACCCCCAATCCCCCAAGAAGAATAGCTTCTTCTATGTATTGCCCCCTTACCCTTGGACCTTCCCAACTGCAGGAGGCCCCTCATTCTGTAAATGTTGGGGCAAGGACTGTGACCTTGTCTTCTCTGCTGTCTGAACTGAAGGAGGACCTTATGACTGTTGGGTCTATTTGATGAAAAGCTTATGTCTTTGGGTAGAACCCTTGGGGAAGTATTTTATCTTTCTCACTATGCCTAATTATTTCATCTTGTCATGGTTATAATTGCAATTCCTTCTTTTTTGTTGACAAAGAATATCATGTTCAGTAAATTGATGCGTGATCCTGCTTCGGGTGGTCGTGCTGGGGGACCCCTCCTTCCAAATCTCCTAGGGGGAGCCCTGCATCCAGTGAATCTAGAGAAAAATGATATGTCTCTCCATCACCAGGGATCACTCTTGGGGCCTCAAAGAAAGCTAGAATGAGTTCTTTGGTCACCCCCTAACTAGCTCCACTAGGTCTTCTTCTAGATTTCCTCCCTCCCCTCATCAAGGATGAGAGGGGTATCCACCTAAAGTCTTCTCATGCCTCTTCTGAATGCTTGTATACTCACCAATCTTTAGAGTAGGAGAGATGGAGGAACTCCCCCTTGGTGGTTGAATTTATGAGGGGGGTGTTGACCTCAGGAGATTGACAACTCATGGCCTCCAAAACCCGGAGAAGCTTGAGGGGATAGCTTCTTCATACATGATCAAGGTATATTTTCTTGATTCGAAATGCTTTTCTTTTCTTCTTTGGAAATACTTCTTAACTTCTTTTACATTTGTGTTGTAGGTGGCCTCTGTATGTGAAGAAATCTTTCCCAATCCCAGGAGACCCCTCCCATCCCCTAGGGTGAGGCCCAGAGACAGAAGTTAGAGGAAAAGATAGAGCCCCTGGGTTATGAAAATGCTGAGTTGAAGGAATCGAAGAAGGAGGCCACCAGTCATTGCTAGCAATTGGAGAAAGACGTGAAGATTTTGCAAAAGGAAACTGCTGGGCATAAGGGGGCAGTCAACAAGGCCGTTGAGAAAGCCATGCTTAATGTTCCCAATACTGAGGAGTGCTAACGCTATCTGGAGAGTTATTGGGCTAGTCGTCTTAAGAAGTTCAGAAGATTAATGGATTACCAGGAAGAGGTAGCGAAGATAGTTGGGCCCTACTTTGAATACGACTTTATGGCTTGCAAAGAACAATTCTTGGCTCAGGGGCACCCTTCAGCTGGGGAAGGACCTTCTTTTCTTAATCTTGGGGCAGCTATGGATAATGCACCAGATTTGTTTGCTATACCTCCAGCTCAGTAACCGGGACCCTCCCTCCTGAATCAGGTTGTCTCTTTCTTTCCTTCAATTACTCATAATTATGCTTTATTCCAAACTAACTCAAGGAGGGCTTTGCAGAATAAAATTTAGACAACATATTAGGGGAGGTCAAAGCTGAGGTGAGAAATCCTCCCCGAACCAGCAACGGATTTTGTATTGGGGGATATCATGAGTGAAGGAACCCCAGAGCTTAAGGAAGGAAATGACCCCCTGGCTGCAGATGGACGACCCCCTAATGCTCCTACAGACGCCTCTGTCCCCAAGGACCAAGCAGAGAAAGAGAAAGAAGGTCCCGCCTGTGGGGAAGAAAAAAGAAGATGTACTCGCCCCTCTCCCTTTTGAAATAATATATTTTCTTGCTTTGCTCCTTTTCC
Source organism: Sesamum indicum (assembly GCF_026168435.1). Taxonomy (NCBI): domain Eukaryota; kingdom Viridiplantae; phylum Streptophyta; class Magnoliopsida; order Lamiales; family Pedaliaceae; genus Sesamum; species Sesamum indicum. Next base: position 5,713,782 of record NC_142668.1, read on the forward strand.
CACCATCACAAATGGGGATGAAACAATTCTCTTTCATTTTTTGTGGATGTTTTTGATTTGCCACCGGCCATGTTTTAGGCTAAGGATCGTAATGCGATGACTCTCATTTCTTTATTTACTTCATGCTTGGTATCTACCGTAGAGTTTGTGTCATGTTATTTTTCTATCTTTTGTCACTGATAGAGTACTTGTATTTTTGCTTAAAGGGCCTTTTGGCACGCTATGAGGAATACCCTTTGTGAGGGGTATCTCCTTTAACTTCCTGCATCTTGTATCCTCAATGACAAGGTTAATTTGCATGTTATATTCTGAAATGTATGTATATAAAAAGAAATGAATTAAAGGCATATGAGGGCTTAGATTGGGGGACCCAGGGGTCCTCGATGACAGGTGCTTATATTATTTTCGACAGGGCTTACTCCTATATTGATTTATATGTCGCCTTATTATATTATGTAAAACTGGAAAATGCCATACCTTCGCGATTTTCCGAGGGATGTCCTTTAGGAGGACTTATTCTTTGAAGCGGATGTCCTTCAGATTGAGGAGGATGTCCTTCAGGAGGACTTATTCTTTGAAGAGGATGTCCTTCAGGAAGACTTTATTCTTCGAGGAGGATTTCCTTCAAGAGGACTTACTCTTTGAGGAGGATGTCCTCCATCACGCGTAATATTTCTTGAGATTGTGTATGTTCCAAGGACGTGGTAAGGGGTGTCCTCAAGATCTTCTAATTCATAAGCTCCTCGTCCTATTATTCCTGTGACTTTGTAGGATCCTTCACAAGTAGGATCTAATTTTCCTACCGATTTCAAGGTGTCCATCCTTCATAGTACTGGATCTCCAACTTAGAAACTTCGGTCTTCACCCTTCTATTGTGAGCATTAATCATGGTATTTTTGTACCTTTGTATGCAAATGAAAGCCTTTTCCCTTAATTCCTCGATGAGATCTAGATTTTTTTTTGTTTTTTTTCAAAAGCTCCGCATTACATTCTTCGGAAAGTGCAAGACTCTATGAGAGAGCATCCCCAATTTAGTGGTGATGTGCATAAAAATAAATTGGACCAAAGAGGGCCAAGCGATCCAAAAATAAAAAATAAACGAGAGGTCTCTAACATTCTAAAAGGCACAAGAGGACCTCGCAGGCGACTTGGCAGGTGCCCCCTAAAAAGCATACAAGCGAGCGGCCTTGGCAGGTGGCCCCCAGAAAACATATTGATAAATGGAGGAGGCTGAAGGTATTTACCTACTCGAACTATGATCAAAGCCCGATAAATATTCCGGCCAAAAGACCCACACACATGGCAGCCCACTCTCTCATGTGGCATCCACGTTCCTAGGTGGCATTTCATCAATCCTAGTTCAGGGTCCACATTGGACCACATCAGCCCTAGGAGGACTCCCCCTAGCAACTAGGACAACCTAGGAGAAGGGAGGTGCCCCCAAAATCCAGAACTGTTAAACCTAAATTGGCTCCCTACAAAGTACAAGTCCTCGCACGAAAAAAGTCGTCCCCTAGGTAAAGATGTATTGTTGTGGCCTAATCTATTAAAGACAAGACCAAGTTAAGCCTTATCCACACGAATTTTAACCCTTTCTTCCTAGGATAAAGGAGGTGTGCTGAGTCCCTACAGAGGAGGACGCCCTCTCTATATATACAGGTTTAGTCCCTCTACCGGGGACCCTCTAAAATCTGGAAAATCAATCCCTATTCTTGTCTTAGCATTGAAATTACACTCTGATCACAATTTCTCCTGCGAATTTCCTCTCGATCATCACAATTTGTTGTTGCAATTATTTATTCCTAAATCCTAAACTAACTTGGACGTTGAAATGCTAAAGTCTTTTTGTTGGTCCTTCCTTCAGGATTTGCATTCGCTTCGACCTAAGTTTTAAGCATAGGATATATCAATTGGACTCGTGTGTTTATTGAACACATCATTGGCGCCGTCCATTGGAAATTTGAGCTAAAGACGTGAGTTACCATGGAAAATCCAGCAATCTTGCAAGCAAACAAAAGGCTATAGAGGCACCTGGCAAAAATCAGACTTTGCAAGTTGTGTAGGAACATACTTGGCCCCCGCTAGTGGGGTGATGGTCTTAGGAACCCCCAGACCTATTGACCCGCTGACTGAGCCTCCACATCATGGTCCCTCGTTAGACACCTCCTTATAGGGGGGTTCCCCCAGGACTCTTATGGATCATACAACAGATGATCATGGCGACCATACGGGAGCAAATGGCGAACTAGTCCTAGCCTGCAACAGTAACTCCGTTAGATATGGACGCCGCTAAGGAAGAAAGTCAAAGGGTATCCCCTGGACCTAGGCCTCCAATTGCAAGAGACAAGGGACCCCCTTCTCAAATCCAGTTAGACGTCCCTCCTCAGTGGCTCGCAGGTCTGGAATGCTTGCAGAAAGGTCTCCAAGACGTCTAGTACCAAATCACGGGAACGCCGTTAAAGAAGCAGTAGGGTATCCCCTTCATTGAAGGGATCATGGTAGATGAACTCTCCCTCAACTGGAAGGAGCCCAACCTCCCAGAGTATGACGGAACCAAGGATCCACAGGAGCACCTCTCCTACTTTGAGAATATCGCCTTTCTCAATTGTTACACTGCTGGGGTCAAATGCCGTGTGTTCGTAACCACCTTCACATGGTCGGCCCAACAATGGTTCAATCAATTGCCCTCAGGATCCATCTGATCGTCCGAAGAATTCCGTTCTCTCTTTCTCCATCAATTTGCCAGTAGTAAACAATGTCAAAGACAATCATAAGCATTTTCTCTTTACAACAAAGAGAAGGGGAATCAGTGAGGGAATATCTTCGACGCTTTAATTGAACGGCCACAGAGATCCCTACTACAATATCTAATATACTAATTTGTGCTTTTACGCCAGGGATTACAAGATGGGATTTCTTCAAGTCCTTAACTAAGAAGCCCCTTCGCAATTTTTACAATCTCCTAGTACTAGCTGAACAATACATCAACTTGGAGGAGGCTAGGGAGTACAAGAATATTGTCCTTGAAAAATACAAGTAACAAGAGGACGAGGACCTACTCCACCCGGATACCTTCTAAGAGTAAGTCCTGTCCCAAGGCAGGCATCCCCCTAAAAAGCATCCTACACAAAGGGGGTATCCCCCTTAGAAAATAAGCTCTATCTTAAGGGGGCATCCCCCTCATAAAAAAAGCTCTGCCCCATGGGACCATCCCCTCACTAAATAATTTTTCACATACAAGTTTCCCTCAAGGAATATCGTTAGTATTTTAACTTAATAATTTTGGAAGTTTATTTTACTACTTTTGATGTGTTAACATGTGCCTTCTTGTAGAGATTTCACGAGAAAGACAACCCTCTCATAAAAAGCCCTGTCTTCTACACAAGCGTAAAGGCCCTCTTTCAGGCAAGCACTTAGGTCCTTTGGGGGACTTGTAAGCTTTGTCCCATGTAAGCACCCAAGCCCTGCTCTGCGGAGGTATCTAAGCCCTGATTTTGGCAGACACCTTTTCTTCCTTTGGCGAGGTTTTTAGGTCTCTCTCCAAGAAGGCCACCCCCCCAAATAAGCCATCATCCAAGGAGACAAAATAACTTTAATCCGTGTAAGATCTATTCGTAATATATACATGTCTTTTCTATGTAACGTTCTCTTGTAGAAAAATAAAGTCCTATATCGAAGTAGGCACAAAAGGCCCCGTTAAGCCATCCTCCATAGTGGTACCCTTCTAAAAAGTCATGCTCCATACAGACACGAAGCAAGCTCTCTTTTTATTCTAAACATGCTTATGATACTAACATTCTTTGCAGAAATTCGAAAAAGAAAAAGGAAAGAAAAGTTCATTCTTCGAACCCCACCTCTAAAGACTTCTACTCTAAATAAGTGTCGAAATCTCCACCTATTAGAGTGGGGGGCTATTAATGTGCATACAAATAAGCTAGCCCAAAGAGGCCCAAGCGATCCAAAAAGAAGAAAGAAACGAGAGACCCGTAACATTCTAAGAGGCCCAAGAGGACCTAGCAGACTGCTTTGGTAGGTGCCCCCCAGAAAGCAAACAGGCGGAGAAGGCTAAAGGCATCTACGTACTCGAACCATGATCAAAGCCCGATAAATACTCAGTCCAAAAAGCCCATACACGTGGCATCCCACTCTCCTACATGGCATTTCATCGACCCCAGAAAGCAGACAAGCGGGCGGCCTTGGCAGGTGTACCCCAGAAAATAGATTGGCAAAGGGAGGAGGCTAAAGGCATCTACCTACTCGAACCATGATCCAAAGCCCGATAAATATTCGGTCCAAAAAGTCCACACACGTGGCATCCCACTCTCCCACATGGAATCCCACTCTCCTACATGGCATTTCATCAACCTTGAGATCAGCGTCCACATTGGACCACATTAGCTCTAGGAGGACCCCCCCTAGCGACTAAGAGAAAGGAGGTGCCCCCAAAACCCAAAACTCTTAAACTTAAACGTACTCCTGGAAAAATAGGAGTCCTCGCACGAAAGGAATCCTCCCTTAAACAAAGACATGTTGTTGTGGGCTGATCAGTTGAAGATAAAACCAGGTCAAGCCTTATCCACATAAATTTTCACTCTTTCTTTTGAGGATAAAGAAGGCGTATAGAGTACAGTTAGAGGTGGACGACCCCTCTATGTATACAGCTTTAATCCCTCTACACGGACACCTTCCAGAATTTGGAAAACCACTCTCTATTTCGGATTTAGCATTCTAGTTGCACTCTGATCACAATTTCTACTATGAATTCCTTCTCGATATCTCATTACGATTTATTGTTACAATTATATATTCCTAAATTCTCGGAACCAACATGAAACTCGGAGTGCTAACGCCTTTTTTGCAGGTCCCCCTTCAGGATTTGTATTTGCTTCGACCCAAGCTTTGAGCAAAATTCATATCAATCGGACCCGTACATTTTTTGAATGCATCAAGCGGGGATGATGGTCTCAGTCCTATAAACCAGAGCAAAGGGGATCTTCTTCGTAGACCCTAAAGGAGTTGTTCTATAAGCCCACAAAACAGTGTTTAATTCTTTCGTCTAATTCCCGCCCACTCGCTCTAATCTCATTTTAATCCCTTGTACTAAGAGATGATTGGTGATTTCAACCTGCCCATTAGACTAGGGGTGTGCCACCGATGTGAAGCTTTGTTTGATATGCAATCCTTTGCACCATTCTTGTATTCTTCGACATTAAAACTGTCGGCCATTATTTGAGATTATTTCTCGAGGTAGCCCAAAATGGCAGATAATATTCTTCCATATGAACTTCATTACTTCTCCTTCTATAATACGAGCGAGCGGATCCGCTTGCACCCACTGGGTAAAGTAATCAATAGTTACCAAAAGAAACTTTCTCTAGCCGGGGCCAGGGAAAAAGGTCCCACAATGTCCATGCCTAACATGGTGGTGAGTGGCTGCACTGGTTGATATATAAGCGAGGCATGCTTCTGACATTTTTCACATTTATTCACTAATTATCGTGCATCTGTTTCGTAGTGGGCCAAAAATATCCAGCCTGCAAAGATTTATTAGCCAGTGTCCACGTACCCTCATGCGCTCCATAACAACCGCTATGTATTTCTTTAAGGACATCCATCCTTTCTTGTTGGGACAAATACTAGAGTAATAAGTGCATGAAAGATTTTTTATGGATGTCAAGGAGCTGTCCTAATTCCAGCCATCGGATCAAAGGTACCCTCCAATCTTCTATTGGAGATATTACTTGGATGCTCAGAACGTCCCTTGGGTTGGGCAAGTGTTGTATAGTGATATGCCTTGTTCTACAATCTTCTAAGACACTCGCAAGTTTGGAGAGACAGTCAGCCTTAGAGTTCTCCTCTCTCGGGATTCGAACGAGCTAAAAACTCTCAAGCCCTGTTTTTAATTCTGCTATCTACCGCATATACTATACCATGCTTTCTTCTTTGGCCTCGTACGTGTCTTCTATTTGTTTGATTATTAGTTGGGAGTCTAAGTAAGCCAAGAAATGTCTGGCTCCTGCTGCGTGAGCTATCTTCATGGCTATCACCACTGCTCCATATTCAGCTTTATTATTAGAGTCCTTGAATCCAAATTTGACAGCAAATTCTAGATATTCTTCATGAGGTAAAGTGATGACTATGCCTGCACCACTGCCTTGGGTCGTGACAATTCATCTACATGCAGTAACCATTTTTTGAGCTTGGAGATATCCTCCATAGTTGTCCCCGCCATTTCGGATATGAAGTCAGCTAAAGCTTGAGCCTTGATAGTTGTTCGTGGTAAGTACGAGGTATCGTATTCGCTCAATCTTACTACCCATTTCACCAATTGCTCGAAAGTATCCAACTTTCCCAAGGGTTGCTTTAATGGTAAGTTTGTCTTCACCCCAATAGGATGTGAAAGAAACTAAGAACGCAGTCTTCTGGCGTGATTACTAGCGTAAGAGCCATTTCCTCGATAGGAGTATACCGTCATTCTGCTCCGTTAAGTACTTTACTGACATGATAAATCGACATTTGTTTTCTCTCGTCCTCATGAATGCGGATGGAACTAATAGCTTGAGGAGTGGCTGAGAGAGACAGATAGAGGGTGTCCCTCGAGGATGGTTTCACCAATAGGGGGAGCCTCGCTCAATACTTTTGAGTTCTTCGAAAACTTGCTGGCACGTAGTGTCCCACTCAAAATTCTTTGCTTTCCTCAACACTTTGAAGAAAGGTAAACTCTTCTTTGCTACTTTACAGATAAAAAGCGACTGAGCGCGGCTATGCTACTGGTCAATCTCTTTACTTCTTTAACATTAGTTGGTGCCTTTATATCCAATATAACTGTATTCTTGAGGTAGTTGGCTTCAATTCCTATTTGAGTTACCATAACTCCGAGGAACATTCGTCCTTGCACTCTGAAAGTGCATTTTCCTGGATTGAGTTTCAATGGATAATTCCTCAAGACAGTTTCTTCTAAGTCTGTGATGTGGTTTCTGGCCTCTTTACTTTTCACTAGCATGTCGTCAACGTAAACTTCAACGTTCCTCCCTATCCGTGGATGAAATAATTTGTCTACCATGCACTAGTAGGTAGCTCCTATGTTTTTCAGATCGAATGGCATAGCCACATAACAGAATGTGCCTATAGAAGTGATGAAGCTAACCTTCTTACGATCTTTGGAAGCCAACATAATTTGTTGGTATCCTTAGGAGGCGTCTATCATGCTTAGCAATTCACAACCAGACGTGGAATCAACTAGTTGATCCATTTGAGGTAAACAATAAAAATTCTTGGGACATGTTTTGTTCAGGTCACTGAAGTCGATGCACATTCTCCACTTCCCTCCAGCCTTAGGTACCAGGACCACATTGGATAAGCACTCAAGGAATTGAATCTCCATGATGTGTCCTGGCGCTATGAATTTGTTTGCCTCAACTTGGATTATCTTATCTTTCTCACGCCGAAGTGTCTTTTTGTTTGTTTCACCGGTTTGATGCTAGGATCTATGTCGAGGATAAGGGTAATAACATTCAGGTTAATCCCTTCCAGATCTAAGGGGATCTAGGTAAAGATGCATTATGGCGTAAGTACTGGATTATTTCTTCCTTGACTCTATCATCCATTTGGGAACCGATACAGGTGATTTTCTCTAGATCTTCTGGCACGAGCTAGATACTCAACAACTCTAGTGAACTTAAGGGGGCATCTCCCCCCTTCTTTAGCTTCCTCCACCAATTCGGCATCCTTCCCTCGCTCGCTCAGGGGTGCCCCTTTAAATGCCTCTCTTGCACTCCTTTTCTGCCCTTTACGTACAACCTCTATATAACACTTGCGTGATTGGAGGGGGTCCCCCTCTCCTACACCACTAGACGTAGCTAACTTGATCTTTGTATGGTATATGAAAATTACAGCTTGAAAGGTATTGAGGGTATGTCTCCTCAAAATGGCATTGTAGGCAGAAGGTATGTCCACCACCAGAAATTTTAGTAGGCAAGTTTTTCAAGTGGACCCACTTCCTAAGGTTAAGGGGAGTCAAATCATGCCTTCCAAACAAAGAAGTGTTCACATTTTCTATGGGGACGTCTCCCAACTGCATCTGATCATAAGCTTCCCCAAATAGGATGTCTGCTAAGTTCCCTGAATCTATGAAAATGCATCCACTTCATAATTGGCCAATAATATTGTGATGACTAGATTGTCACTGTGAGGGCTTTTACGTCCTGATCATTCTGCTCGTCGAACTGGATGAGGGGGTGTCCTCCATCGCCTCCATATCTAGGATCTCCTTCAAGGTTATATCATGCGCCTCTCTTACTTGTGCTTTTCGGGTATGGTGGGAATCAGCTCCACTTGGTCTTCCCGCTATCATCCATATGACTCCCTTCCGGGGAGGATCATTGATTTTCAGTCCTATTTCTAGAAGCATGTCTGGTTCCTACCTTGGGAAGGGGTTCTGGACTGAAAATTTTCGTCTCCTTTGATTTATTAGCTTCTTATTTTTTATAGGATCCTGTCCCTCAGGCCTTCTCCCAACACACATATTCCTAAAAAATATCCATTTTTGATAAGTCTTTCGATTTTATTTTTTAGGTATCGGCATCATTCGGTGGTATGACCGGAGTCATTCTGAAAATGATAAAATTTATTGGACTTGGGACGATGGGGGCCATCCTTCCATGATTTGGGACGAGCTAATAGACATTTCCCTTCTACCACCATGAGAGCCTGGGTGATTGGTTTAGTCAGCGGGGTGTATACTGCATTCACCTTTTGGAAAGACGGCCTCTTATATCAAAACTTGGTTCATGGTTTCTTAGAGGGGCCTCCTCTTTTGTTTCCTTCCAATTTTTTCTGCGGCTCTCCCTCTTGGAGGCCCAAGCCTCCTCATGTTGATATATTTTGTATCACGAGCTGAAAGAGCATTGAACTTGGCTACAGGCTTCTTGGCCAAGGACTTAAAAAAATCTCTATCCAAGAGTCTCTGAGCGAAAGCACTAGCTTTTACTTCTTGGATAGCATAGGGCATCTCCAATGCAACTGCATTGACCTTCTGTAGGTACTCCTTCAAAGGCTTGTTCTCCTTCTGTCGTACGACAAAGAGGCTAAGTTCTATTTTTTGAAGATTTTGATTACTGCAAACTGGTGCAAAAAGAAAGATCGAAACTCCTGAAAGTTTCCTATCACTCTTGCAGGCAATTGTTTAAACCATTGCTGAGCCGCCCTGGCGAAGGTGGTGATGGAGACATGAATTTGATCCCGTCCCTATACTTGTGTAAAGGGTTGCATTCTCAAAACATGAGAGATGCTCCTAAGGATCAGAAGTGCTATCATATTCAGCAATGGCTGGAGTACGACAATTTATTGGGTGTTCATCCGCCATCATTGTGTCTGTGAAGGGGACACTTTGCTGCTATTCCTTGGGGGCCCTGCAATATTTTACTGGACATCCTGGAGGCCTTTTTGTAGGCATTCCAGACACGTAAGCCATTCAAGAGGTTGATAGACAAGAGTGATAGCAATATTTAAGAGGTTTTTTGGAAGTGTCCTCCGTTTGTAGACTACACCTGTATTTATAGATGGGGGTCCTCTTCTGATATGACTCTGCACATTTCCTCCATTTTCAGGAAAAATAGATAAAAGTTGTTTGGATAATCAATAATCTATTTTTATCCTCCATTAATCTTGTTGTTGAAAGTATATCTCTAAGTTGAGGGGAATCCTTTGCTGGCGAGGACTCCTAACCACTAGGGAGTCTTCCTGGCAAGGAGTCTAGTATTTTTCAGGGGACCTCTCTTGACTTGGACCAGAGATGTGACACATGGAAAGATGTCTAAGCATGGGTTCTGGGCCAATCACCATGTTCGGTCAGTCTGTGAACATCTTGGGTTCGTACCTCCTTCATGGGTCGTTGGGCTGATGTGGGAGTCTCGGGTTCTTTATTCTTCTTGGGTTGGACTTTTATAGGCTATATGCATCAATGAGATCGCTGCCATTTATTATAGGAAAACAACATTTCTTTGTAGTTAATGCAACGAAGATGTCTTGGAGAAGGCAACACTGTGAGGAGTGTGCAATTTAATTCATTGTAACATGAAGAAAAAGAGATAACATGGACATGTTTTTTTGACTAACCAAGGACAACATGGACTTTTTCAATTTTATCCACTCCACTTGGGCCTGGTGGGCTATAAAATCTCACCAGACCAAGTGAGATACGAATCAAGCCATTGTCCATAACCTTGTTGGTTGCTTGATAGTCATCGGACCGATCTATGTGCAAATAAACAGATGATTAGACATCGACATCAAAGAGAAAAAAGCAGATGATTAGACCTGATATTTATGGATATCACGATGGCTCAATCATGTGAAGTAACACACCCTAAAAGTATAAATATAACTCTATCGAGTGCTATATAAAAATAATCCATAATAGTACTAAAATAATATATTTAGACCTCGTTTACTTTAGAGTACATGGTTATTTGAATGATAAGATAAATTTAAAATTAAATATATAATAAAAAATTTAAGATTAATTGTATGTGGTTTACTTTACTGTATTTGTTATTTATGCAGAAATCGAATCCTACGTTTACTTTAGATCATTACTCTTTTAAAAATTAAATTTACCCTTATACCCTTCAGACATCTTATCAATTTTTTCACCATAAAAAATTGAATTAAAGAAGCCCTAATTGCAAAAATATTGAAGTAGAAAGCAACTAGAGAGTTTGTCGAGCGTCAAATTTTCTTTCCAGGTAACTAGTCTTTCTTGTCCAAATTCTATAAACCTTTTTGGATTAAAGGCAATTTTCGTTCCCTAACTATAGGCCATTTTCGTTTTAGTCCCGTAAGTTTCTAGGATTTTAATTTGGTCCCATAAAATTGAAAAATTCTCAATTTCAGTCCAAATTTGGTCGGAAAAATGCGCAGGTTGCCGGAAAAAGTCACATGCGATGCATGTGACTTTTCAAATTGGGGGCTCAATCGTGATTGATTGGAGAAGTTGATATGGCGCATACGTGGCGCCCAAATGAAAATTTAAAAAAAAAACTGACTGACGTGGATTAAAAATCCACATCAGCTGCTGACTTGGATTTGAAGGGAAAAGAAGTGCAAACAGACGGGAAATCAAAGTCGCGAAATCGCCCGCCAGTCGCCGCCACCTTCTCTCTTCAATTACGCCGCCGTTACTTGGAATTTCTGGGTACTTCCTTTAAGCCGCGTTCTAAAATCGAATATGCAGCTGCAGAAATTATATTAGGAAATGGGTCTCTTCTTAATTGTATTACTAATCCACATTGCATAAACGTTGCTAAATTCCATAATAGTAGGGCCACTTCAATATTTAGAATCTTTATGATTTCGAACTTCATATTTGCTTTCAAAATTCACGCTTCCCTTTTAGCATCATGAGAATGATGAGCAGTTGTTGGAAAAAATTTATTGAAAATGTAACAAAAAGAAGCCTATGCTCTTTAGACACTAACCAACTGCTTCTCCTTTTTCTTTGTGAATCATATTTTCTGCTTAAGTATACTTGTTAGTTGGTGACTTGAACATATAATTGCTTGAGTAGGGGTTTTACTTGACTTATTTTGCAATTTCTTCTAGAGTAGGGCGATCAACATAACAAAATCACGAAGATGTTCTTTAAGAAACTGTCACTTTTGGCTGTTCTGTGTCTACATGATTCATGCTCTTCTTAGTTATACGATGGTCTTCTAAGTTATTGAAGGATAGTTGGATAATGCTTCATGTTATTAATTACTTATCTTTTTAATCAATGCATTGTACCTACGGAGGAATGCAAGTCTAAACCGATGTTGTACATGTGTGATCCATTCTTTTGATAGTTAGTTGTAGATTTTTCACCTAGGAGCAAGTTCTACAATTCATATTATTGTACGTCAGTGCGTCTCTTCGTTTTTGCATGCTTATTACCTTAACTAATAAACCAATAGTTTGTTTGACATTTTGATCAGTTTTAAATATTACTGATTGCATTTATTACTCTACTTCTTGACTCCTCATTTATGTTCTCTTTGCAATGACCATTCCCAGATTTTCTTAAAAGATGTTACCCCCTTATTTTGCTTTCTGAAATGTTAGACTTGACAAACTCTTGACACTTCATTTTCACTTACTGTTGATTATTTGTGAAAAAAGAATTGATTAGCATCGGCATTTTTTCTTGCTTTAGTCGTCTCATCACTCATGTTTTGTTGACACAAAGAACTAGTAGTGTTCTTATTTTTAAATGAAATGGTTGATTGTAGTTTCTCAAAAGAATTTTTTAGTCTGGAAAGAATGAAGTCAATTGATGCTCAAAATTGAAACCTTAAGATTCATTTTTTGTTGTTATGATAACCACGATTTACTTCCCATTTTGTTGATTCTCATTAATAAAGCTTGATTTCCCTCGAGTACCTTTCCCTTAATCTTTATCCTAACATGTTTTGCTGACAAGTAAGGTGAACTTGTTTAATTCTTTGAAATGCTGGTAATGGTTGTAAAAAAAATTCTTAATGTATCGAAAAATTAGATTGATTTGGTGAAAATTGAGAACACATTTATTTTTAGTGCTAGGAAAATATAATTTTTCCCATTCGATGTTTGATATGATATTTTTTCTACTATCTCTATTTTCGTATATTAGCCTTTAGCTACTTTCTTGTCTACTATATAACGATCATTTGCCATGCATGATTTCTTGTGTATGCACAATTTGGAATATATTTTATGTACTTGTAATTCGTAATTTGCTCTTTTTTTCCATTTTTTTAAATGAAAAATAATGAAATGTTTCCTTTAGAGTGGAACAGGTTTAACTACAATTTGTAGAAGAGGTGGATATAGCTTAACCGAGCACGAAACATGTGTTAGGTAATTGAGCTCTACAACCTCATTCAATTTAATTCGTCAATGAAAATACATTTTCAAGTTTTTATTGTCTAGTATTTCAAGAACTGTGCACAAAAATTTTGTATGAAAATTCACGTTATTTAGTTTCAGCTTGTTTCGTTGAATTTAACTTGTGCTGCAGCAGAATTCTTGTTTGCTCATGTGAATCAATTTTTTCTTTATAAACGGATTGGTTTTTAAATATGTAACATGAAGAATTACTTAATGATGAGCAAGTGGTTTGAATTCAGTCCGTTGTATATGTATGCATTTGCTTTTGTTTCTTGTTTGTGGAGAAACTCATAATATTCTCTTCATATGGATTCTGGAGAATTATTCACAAGTCGGGGAAGAAGGAACGACGTAAGCGGTGTAGGAGAAATTAAGACAAAAGATACGCACTTAATCTTGCTAGAACTCAAACTGTTAGTTTAGCATGCCTTTACTCATTCCATTCTCTAATATTTCTTCATATTTCAAAAAAAAAAAACAAGAAAAATAATAAATGAATTTCTAAAGATGCCCTTGGAGATGAGAAAAATGGCACATGCAAATATTAAAAGTAAGAAAAGCAAGAACATGTCATCAATTTGGAGTTGATGTGGAGACAATTGAGTGGTTAGAGAATAAAATGGTGGCTGCTCGAAACACACAAGAGCTATAACATACACTCTCCAAGATGCTTGTTGTGGTTCAACACACAATTAGAAGAAGAGTGTGTGAATGCATAACGGTATGAGCTTTTTTCTTTTCTTTCTTATATAACTCATTACAACAAAAATTACATGAAGAACCGACCATACAAGTGAAACTAAACCACTGATAGTACATCATATAGACCCTTTACAGTTGTTGTTGAAACGCATACAACAACTGCAATTCACATATCCTCTTCTCCTTCTCCGCCTAACGTAATTTAGCTTGTAATATATAATATAGGTACCTCCCGAGTTTCTTCCCGTAAGTGTTGAGACCACTACACTATGTTCACACATTGAAAGGTCTACCCATTTGAATATATCACAATCTCTATCCTGTAATTACCCAATTTTACATGAAAACATCACAACTTTAGTTGATGTAATTTGAATACATAAACACTAGAAACATAATAAACTCACGTTTGAGCCAGAAAACTGCGAAATCTTCGACCAGTGTTAGAATTTGTCCACGATATTCAGGTAACTACATTGCGAAGACTTCAACCGGAGAGCATTGCGATCTCGTCTTACTCCAACGCCGACTACAATTCAAATGGGCAAAATCCTTGCGAATAGTAGAGATACTTCAAAAGGTAAACATATTCGAATACCAATTGCCTGTATAAGTGCACAATAAAACAAGAACAGTATCAAACCACAACATATAGCTATGTCTAATTCATTTACTAACAAATCAATGGCAAAGAAATTGACTTCAATAAGGAATCTACAATTGTTTAGGGTTGGGGTTTAGCACAATATTTCCATAGTGCATACACGAACAATGAGGAGTCAACAAACTCAACAGACAACTCCAAAATAATGGGTAATTGGTGAAAAAAAGTTGGGTTAAAGGCAATTTTTGTCCCCTAACTATAGACTATTTTTATTTTAGTCCCGTAAGTTTCTAGGGTTTCAATTTGGTCCCATAAAATTGAAAAATTCTCAATTTCAGTCCAAATTTGGTCGGAAAAATGCGTGGGTCGCCGGAAAAAGTCACATGCAATGCATGTGACTTTTTAAATTGGGGGCTCGATCGTGATTGACTGGAGAAGTTGATATGGCGCATACATGGCGCCCAAATGGAAATTTAAAAAAAAAAAACTACTGACGTGGATTAAAAATCGAGCTCGGGACCGTCCGCAAAGGCGGAGGACGGCTTTCATCGGATCTTTGCACAAAGGTGACCAAAATCAATGGGACTGGTCTCAAAAGATTCGCCAAAACGAGAGGCGTTCAACGTGGTCTTTCGAGCCTGTGGTTCGTTCAGACGAAGGAGAAAACGCCGGCAGAAGGTGCAGTCGCGGCGGACGACGACCGAGATCTTCAAAACGATGGATCTTTGCACCTAGTTGATGAAAATAGATGAGACTAGTCCCATTAAAACCGTAGTGAGGAGACGAATCCAATGGTACCAATCCGCGATCGTGGGTCGTCCTGTCGGCGGCGAATCGACGGGAATTGTCCGCGGCGGTCAATTTCAAAGCCCAGTCGTTGTCGTGGTGGGATCTCAAAATTGGTTGAGGGGTTTTATTCTCCTTGCTATGGGGAATCGAATGGTATATGTGGTGGATATTGGTATCCACTAGCACAAAACAACCAAAGAACCATCAGTATTCAACATGTTAACATGTTATGTGCAGAAAAGAAAAAGAAAAGAAAGAAAGAAAGGAAAAGAAGAACTGCATACCTTTAACTACAACACATTTTGACATACTTCCTCTAATTCTATGTTGAAATCTGTTAGTAGTGGATCGGTCTCCGGCACAGTTACAATACAAATAATTACAGAACACTTAAATATTACAGGCTTTCTAAATGAATTACAAGAAAACCTACCGAATAAGAATTAATGCTTACAGAGAATAAACCGAAGCAATACAATTTCAGAACAAGAAATGGTCGGCTCAGAGGCCTAAGACCCAGGGCCTAGAGAGGCCGTAGGCCGCAACCCTGCTCACGGTTGCACGGATATAACCGAGGCCACAAAGGCCAACCACAAAGGCTGTTCACAGTAATCCACCGAGGATCGTGCCACAAAGGCTTTAGAGTCGGAAACCACTAAGGTGTTTGCCACAAAGGCTTTAGGGTTTTTCACGGAGGAAGAAAGGGGGAAGAAGAGAATCTGTTTGTTAACCTCAAACCAGCAAGCACGAGCCATATATGAAGGCTAGCACTTAATGTTTCATTTACAGCCATTATCTGGAGAATAGGAGTTACAGAAGACGAAGAACGTGTGAAGAACCCGAAGGGTTCGGAGGAGAGAAAAGGATAGAGAAGACGGCGGAAATTAGGACTGAATGAGAGAGGAGAGTATTTAAAAGGGAGCTGCCGGGTCAAACCTTAGAGTGGACCGGGTCGGTGGGTTAGAGGAATTGGGCCCTCGGGTTTTATCCGGCCATCCAGTGAGCAAGGCCCAATCATATTGGTTTGGGCCATCATTTTATTAATATTTTCCACCTTGGTCCAAACCAAGATGGTGGGTCAAAGGCTGTCATCATTGCCATAGCTTCCTTTTCCTGCAAGAAGAGAGGTTAAGGAACAACAGTTTATAGATGTAGCATATCAAGACAGTTTTTAAACTTTTCTATTGCTAAACATTTAGTTCCCATATCTGCAGGATTCTCTTCTGATTTTATTTTCTCAAGATTGATTATTCCATTGTTAATAACATCCCTAATAAAGTGATATCTAACATCTATGTGTTTGGTTCTGTAGTGGAAGACTGGGTTTTTACATAGCTGAATACTAGACTGACTATCAGAGTAAACAACAAGTTTATTTTTCAGAAATCCAATTTCAGAAATTAAGCCTTTTAACCATAATGCTTCTTTTATTGCTTCAGTTGTTGCTATATACTCAGCTTCTATAGTAGAAAGAGCTACAATACTTTGAAGTTGTGATTTCCAACTTATGCAGGCATTACACAGTGTAAAGATATAGGAGGTAGTTGATTTTCTACTATCTTTGTCATTAGCATAGTTAGAGTCCACAAATCCTTTAAGTTCCACACCATCAGAATTTTTAGAAAAGGTTATTCCAACATTCTTAGTACCATTCAAGTATCTAAACAGATATTTCACTGCTTCCCAGTGGGAAGTTCCTGGATTGGACATATACCTACTTAAACAGCTAACTGCATATGCTATGTCTGGCCTAGTACTTACCATTAGGTACATGACAGAACCTATAGCATTTGAGTAGGGCACATTTTTCATTTTATCTTTTTCAGATTCTGTTTTAGGACATAGATCTTTGCTTAACTGAAAGTGTGCTGCAAGTGGTACAGAGGATGGTTTGGAGTTTTCCATTGAAAATTTTTCAAGAATGCTTTGAATGTAAAAGGTTTGATTTAAGAAAATAGTTGACTTGGTTCTGCTTCTTTCTATGTTCATACCAAGTATTTTCTTTGCATTTCCTAAGTCTTTCATTTCAAAGTTCTTGCATAAATGATGCTGTAAGTTTTTAATCATATCAAGACTAGGACTAGCTATTAACATGTCATCCACATATAAGACAAAAAATAGTGGCACATTGTTTTCATGCTTGAAATATAAACATGGATCATAAGCACTGTTTTTGAAATCCAAAGAATGCATGAACTGATCAAACTTTTTATTCCACTGCCTAGGGGATTGTTTCAGACCATATAAGGATCTTTTGAGCAAGCATACATGTTTTGGATTTTTCTTATCAACAAAACCGTGAGGTTGAGACATGTAAATTTGTTCATCTAGATTTCCATGCAAGAATGCAGTCTTTACATCCATCTGTTTTAATTCCCAGTTAAAGTGAGCAACCAAAGCAAGCAAGATTCGAACAGTAGTAAACTTAACCACAGGAGAGAAAATTTCAGTAAAATCAATGCCTTCTTTTTGAGTAAAACCTTTTGCTACAAGTCTTGCTTTAAACCTTTTGACATTATTTTCTTCTTTTATTTTGAAAACCCATTTACAGTCGACTATAGAAGCATTTTTCGGTTTTGAAACTAGAACCCAAGTGTTATTCTCTTTTAAGGCTTTTATTTCTTCATTCATAGCAGTTATCCATTCTTTAGAGTTTGTACTTTCTAAAGCCTCTTCATAAGTACTTGGTTCTAAGTTTTCAACATTTAGAGCTAAATGATAATCTTTAAGCCTAGAGGGAATCCTACGTTCCCTAGGTACTCGATCTCTAACTAGCTGATAGGTATTTGGATTTTCATTTTCATTTTCTTCATTGTTTTCTTCCTGATTTTCTTGATTTTCTTCTCTATTTACTATTTCTTCCCCTTGTTGGTTATCCTCATTACTAAGTTCCACCTTATTAAAGGTATTTTCAATATTAAAATCTTCGGAATTTTTAGAGGAAGTGTTTAAGCATGGCATTTCTGATTCATTAAAGATCACATCTCTACTTACTATCACCTTAAAGCCAGGTTGATTCTTAAGCCATAGCCTATATCCTTTTACTCCGGGTGGATAACCAATAAATACACATTTTTGGGACCTAGGATCTAGTTTATCACCATTATAATGACAGAAAGCAGCACAGCCAAAAATACGTAGAGAAGTAAAATCAACATCAGAATTTGTCCAAACTTTTTCAGGAATATTTCCAAGTAAAGGCACTGAGGGTGACCTATTTATCAAATATGCTGCAGTTAATAAAGCTTCTCCCTAAAAAGTTTTAGATAAGCCAGAACTGATTAAAAGACACCTTACTTTATTTAACAAAGTCCTATTCATTCTCTCAGCTACCCCGTTTTGTTGAGGAGTATATGGTGTGGTTTTGTGTCTTTTAATACCATACTTTTCGCATAAATCAGAAAACTGTTTGTTACAAAACTCCAAGCCATTATCAGTTCTTAATGCTTTAAGCCTATGACCTGTTTGGTTTTCAACCAGATTTTTCCAACTCTGAAATTTTTCAAAAACATCAGATTTTTGTTTCATTAGAAAAACAAATACTTTCCTAGAATAATTATCAATAATTGATAGAAAATACTTATTGCCCCCATGAGTACTAATATTAGCAGGACCCCACACATCTGCATGCACATACTCTAAAATGCAGTTTGAAGAAGTGGGTGATGGGTATGAGGAAGTAGGAAACTTAACTTTGTGTTGTTTTCCTAATATGCAATCATCACAAAAATTTAAAGTAGAAGGTTTTTCATGCAAAAAACCATTTTTGTGTAACAACTCAAGCCCTCTAAAGCTGATATGACCCAGCCTCTTATGCCAAATTTCAGATTTATTTTCTGTGAAAACATTTCCAGAAAAGGAATCATACTTAACAGTGCATAAATACAGATTTCTCTTTTTGATTGCTTTGAAAATAGTCATGGAACCCTTAGAAATTTTCATGATCCCTTTCCCCCATTTCCCCTCTAACCCTTCTTTCTCTAGGGCAGAGCATGACATTAAATTATGGGCAAGATCAGGGACATACCTAACATTCTTAAGGGTTATTTTCGAACCATTTTCAAAAATAAGACAGGTATTACCAAAACCGAGCACATCACATAATTTTTGGTTTGCCATTGACACAGAACCTAGTCTTTCAGTTTTAAAATTTGTCAAAATGTCTTTATAAGGTGTCATATGAAAAGTGCATCCAGAATCCACAAGCCATTCAGATTTATTTAAGGAGTTTTCAACAAAATTTACATCAGACACCATATAAACTTCATCAGTTGTTTCTTCAGAAACATTAGCAGATTCATTTTGTTGGTTCTTTTTAGGCTTTTTACAGTCTTTAATGAAATGACCTCTACCCCCACAGTTGTAACACCTAAAATTCTTTTTGTTTTTATCTTCATCTCTTTTATTATTATTGTTGTTATAATGCCTATTTCTAGACGGACTTCTTCCCCTACTTCTACTCCGACTTTTACTGTATTTTCTGAATTTCGAGTTATGGTTATTATTCCTATTTTTAGGTCTTCCCCTTACCAAGTTTACTTCATTGTTGTTATTACTAGGAGTATTGGTTTTTAAATCCATTTCTTTTGATTTTAAGCCACTAATTACAGTTTCTAAAGTTACATTATCTCGTCCGTATTTTATTGCGGCTTTAACATCACTGTAGGACTCAGGAATAGCATTTAATAAAACTATGGGTGTATAATCATCAATATTTTTATCCCCTGTCAATTTTATGTCTTGAATTAATTTAGTAAAATCATCAACATTTTCCTCAATATTTTTCGAAACATCCAGTTTATATCTGAAAAATTTTTCTAGGAGAAACAGTTTGCTAGGAAGTGAAGTTTCAGTGTATAGTTCCTCTAACTTATTCCATAGCTCTTTAGCAGTATTCTGTTTTCCTACTTTCCTAATTACAGAATCAGATAGATTTAAAATAATAGAGCTGTAAGCATACTCATCATTTTCAAGCCGTTTTTCATCAGAAACAGTTTCAGAATATTTTCCTTCAATAGCTTTAAAAACTTTTTGTTGTATTAAGATGCCTTTCATTTTTTGTTGCCATATAGAAAAATCAGTTTTTCCGTCAAATGGTTGTAAATTATAACCAGACATTTTAGCAAGTTTCAGTAATATCACAGAAATTCACAGTTCAAGTAATAGAGGCAAATATTAAGCAGCAGCAAATTCCCAATCACAGAAGATTCAACAGTAAACTAAAACAGTTAATAAAGCTAGGGCCTTAACTACGCCTCCACTAGATACCCGACGGCTTCAGGAGCCCGGCCAAGGGAGGTTAGCAGTAAGGGGTCGGGAAACTGGGACCGGAAAAATAAAGAGAGAGAGAGTTAGAGCGATGTTACCGTGAGTGGCCTCAGGCCAGAGACTTAACCCCGCTCTGATACCACTGTTAGTAGTGGATCGGTCTCCGGCACAGTTACAATACAAATAATTACAGAACACTTAAATATTACAGGCTTTCTAAATGAATTACAAGAAAACCTACCGAATAAGAATTAATGCTTACAGAGAATAAACCGAAGCAATACAATTTCAGAACAAGAAATGGTCGGCTCAGAGGCCTAAGACCCAGGGCCTAGAGAGGCCGTAGGCCGCAACCCTGCTCACGGTTGCACGGATATAACCGAGGCCACAAAGGCCAACCACAAAGGCTGTTCACAGTAATCCACCGAGGATCGTGCCACAAAGGCTTTAGAGTCGGAAACCACTAAGGTGTTTGCCACAAAGGCTTTAGAGTCGGAAACCACTAAGGTGTTTGCCACAAAGGCTTTAGGGTTTTTCACGGAGGAAGAAAGGGGGAAGAAGAGAATCTGTTTGTTAACCTCAAACCAGCAAGCACGAGCCATATATGAAGGCTAGCACTTAATGTTTCATTTACAGCCATTATCTGGAGAATAGGAGTTACAGAAGACGAAGAACGTGTGAAGAACCCGAAGGGTTCGGAGGAGAGAAAGGGATAGAGAAGACGGCGGAAATTAGGGCTGAATGAGAGAGGAGAGTATTTAAAAGGGAGCTGCCGGGTCAAACCTTAGAGTGGACCGGGTCGGTGGGTTAGAGGAATTGGGCCCTCGGGTTTTATCCGGCCATCCAGTGAGCAAGGCCCAATCATATTGGTTTGGGCCATCATTTTATTAATAAAATCAAGCATCTTGGAGTGTGTATGTTATAGCTCTTGTATGTTACGAGTAGCCACCATTATTCTCAAACCACTCAATTGTTTCCACATGAACTCCAAGTTGATGAAATGTTCTTGCTTTTCTTACTTTTAATGTTACATGTGCCCATACTCTCATCTCCCGAGGCATCTTTTAGAAATTTCATTTTTTTCCTTTTCTTTTACTAAAATATGATGAAATAGAACATAATAGAATGAGTAAAGGGAAAATTAACTAACACTTCGAGTGCGAGGTCGAGCAAGATTAAGTACCTTTTGTCTTAATATCTCCTATGCCACAAGTGGTGTTCCTTCTTCCCTGACTTGTGATTAATTTTTCTGAATCCACATGAAGAGACTGTCACGAGTTTCTCCACACACAGCAAACAAAAGAAAATGCACACATATACGATGAAATAAATTAAAACCACTTCCTCATCATTAAGTAATTCTTCAAGTTACATATGCAAAAAAGCAATTTGTTTATAAAGAAAAAATTGGTTCACATGATCAAAACAAGAATACTGCTGCACATATAAACCTGTTCTGAAGAAAAATTCTAGGGAACGAGACGAAACTACACAATGGCACAAAATTCTTCTGCACATTTATAGAAATATTAAACAACAAAAACTTGAAAAAGTATTCCCATCGACGAATAAATCTGCAGAGCTGAATAACCTAACATATGTTTCATGCATGGTTAATCTATATCCAGGTCTTCTACTAATTGAATTCGTTCAACCTTTTCTACTCTAAAGGAAGTATTTCATAGTCATAAAAAAAACAATTGAAAAAGAGAGCAAATTACGAATTACAAGCACATAAGATATATTCCAAATTGTACATACACAAGAAAGTATGCATCACAGATGATCGTCACATAGTAGAGACATCATAGTAGCTAAAGAAAAATATAGAAAAATAGAGATAGTAGTTAAAGGGTTATGTAAAACTTCAGAATGAGACAAATTATATTTGCCCAGCTGTAAAAAATATATGTGTTCTCGGTTTCGACTAAATCAATCTAATTCTTCATTTAATTAAGAATTTTCTTTACAGCCACCACCAACATTTTAAGGAATTAAACAAGTTCACTTTGCTTCTCAACAAAATATGTTAGGATAAAGATAAAGGGAACTAGAGGTAAATCAAGCTTTATTCATGAGAATCAATATTATAGAAAGTTACACTAATCGTGGTTATCATAACCACAAAATAGAGATCTTAAGGTCTCAATTTTCAGCATCAATTGACTTTATTCTTCCACTGACTAAAAAAATCTTTGGGAAACTACCATCAGCCATTTCATTTAAAAGTAAGAATACTACTAGTTCCTTGTTACAACAAAACATGAACAATGAGACAACCAAAGTAAGAAAAAAGACCGATGGTAGTTAATTCTTTTTTCACAGATAGTCAAATAGGAAGTGAAAATCAAGTATCAAGAGTTTGTCAAGTCGAACATTTCAGAAAGCAAAATAAGGGAGGCAACATCTTTTAAGGAAGTCTGGGAAGACATAACAAGTCATTACGAAGAAAACATAAATGAGGATTCGAGGAGTAGAGTAATAGATGAAGTAAGTATTATCTAAAACTGATCGATATAGCAAACAAACCATTGGCTGATTAGTTAAGGTAATAAGCATGCAGAAGCGAAGAAACGCACTAACGTACAATAATATGAATTGCAAAACTTGCTCGTAGGTGAAAAATCTAAAACTAACTATCAAAAGAATGGATCAAAGATGTACAACATCAGTTTACACTAGCATTTCTCCGAAGATATAAATGTATTTTCCAAAAAATATAAGTAATTAATAACATGAAACACTAACCAACTATCCGTCAATAACTTAGAAGGCCCTCATATAACTAAGAAGAGCATGAATCATTGTCGACACACAACAACCAAAAGTGGTAGTTTCTTAAACAACATCTTCGTGAGTTTGTTATGTTGATCGCCCTACTTTAGAAGAAATTGCAAAGTAAGTCAGGTAAAACCCTACTCAAGCAATTATATCATCAAGTCACCAACTAACAAGTAACCCACGCAGAAAGTATGATTCACAAAGAAAATGGAGAAGAAGTTGGTTAGTCTCTAAGAGCGCATAGGCTTCTTTTGATTACATTTTCAATAAACTTTTTACATTTGCTTATCATACTAATTCAGTGATCAAAACTTACCATTTGCTTCACATCTGTTGTTCCTTAAGTTTGTAGAGAAATCATTGTTTCTCTACTTCTCCAATCTACTCAATATACCTTGAATCCGACTTCTTCATCAACACCAATTTCTCTAAGCCACAATAATAAATTTCGACATTACTCCCTAAAACATTAGCTTCCACTAAGCCACAGTTATCATAGATAAAATATAAGCTCATAAATTTCACATAAGTACCATTTTTTTCTTTTATCGGCCTATGAGCCGATCAATAGATCACGCAAAGTAATCCGAACTTCGAACAGAAACAATATGGAATTCTATGTTCTTTCAGAATTTTCAAATGATTAAAATTGCAAGTTAAAAAAGTGTAGGTATCTACTAGCACCAAACAAACAAATAACTAACAGTATTCAACATGTTAACATGTTATGTGCAAAACAAAAAAAGGAAAAAGAAAGAAAGAAAGAGAAGAAAAACTGCATACCTTTAACTACAACGCATTCAGACACACTTCCTCTAATTGTGTATTGAAACCAAACATCAACTCCAAGTGGATGAGATGTTATAGCTTTTGTGTGTTGCGAACAGCCACAATTGTTTCAAACCACTCAATTGTCTCCACATCAACTCCAAGTGGATGAGATGTTCATGCTTTTCTTACTTTGAATGTAACATGTTCACATATCTCTCATCTCCCAAGGCATCTTTAGAGATTCTTTTTTTTCTCTTTTTTTTGGAATGTGAAGAAATAGAATCGAATGGAATGAGTGAAGGCAAAATAAACTAACACTTGGAGTTCGACTTCGAGTTTGAGCATGACTAAGCACTTTTTGTCTTAATCTCTCCTACAGCATAAGGGCCATTCCTTCTTCCCCAACTTGTGAATAGTTTTCCTGAATCCACATGAAGAGACTGTCATGAGTTTCTCCACATACAAGAAACAGAAGCAAATGCACACATATGCAACGAAATGAATTAAAACCACTTCCTCATCATTAAATAATTCTTCAAGTTACATATGCAAAAATCAATCCGGTTATAATGGATAAATTCATTCACATGATCAAAACAAGAATTTAACAACAAAAATTTGAAAAAGTATTCCCATCGATGAATGAGTCCGCAGAGCTGAATAACCTAACACATGTTTCGTGCGTGGTTAATCTATATCCAGCTCTTCTGCTAATTGAACTCATTCAACCATTTCTACTCTAACGGACGCATTTCCTAATCATAAAAATAAGATGGAAAAAGAGAGAAAATTACGAATTACAAGTACACAAAAAAGTGTATTTGAAATCGTACATACACATAAAAGTATACATCACAAATGATCGTCAAATGGTAGACATCATACTAGTTAAAGGCAAATATAGGAAAATAGAGATAGTAGTGAAAGAGTTATGTAAAACTTCATGATGAAACAAATTATATTTGCCCAGCACTAAAAATAGATGTGTTCTCAGTTTCGACCAAATCAATCTGATTCTTCATTTCATTAAGAATTTTCTTTGCAACCACCACGAGCATTAGGAATTGAACAAGATCACCTTGCTTCTCACCAAAACATGTTAGGATAAAGATAAAGGGAAAGTTACTGGAGGTAAATCAATCTTTACTCATGAGAGTCAACATCATGAGAAGTTATAAATCGTGGTTATCATAACAACAAAATACAAATATTAAGGTCTCAATTTTCAGCAACAATTGACTTCATTCTTCAACTGAACAAAAAATTCTTTAGGAAACTACCATCAGCTATTTTATTTAAAAATAAGAGTACTACTAGTTCTTTGTGTCAAAACATGAGCGATGAGACAACCAAAACAAGAAAAAAGGCCAATGGTAGCCAATTCTTTGTTCACAAATAATCAATAGGAAGTGAAAATGAGGCGTCAAGAGTTTGTCAAGTCTAACATTTCAGAAAGCAAAATAGGTGGGGTAACAGCTTTTTAGGATCTCTGGGAATACATAACAAATCATTGCGAAGAAAACATAAATGAGCACTCAAGGAGTAGAGTAGTAGATGAAGTTAGTATTTCCTAAAACTGGTGGACATGACAAACAAACTGTTGGTTGATTAGAAGGCAATAAGCATGTTAAAATGAAGAAAAGCGCTAGCATACAATAATATGAATTGTAGAACTTGCTCCTAGGTGATAAATCTAAAACTAAATCTCAAAAGAACGGATCAGACATGTATAACATCAATTTAGACTAGCATTCCTCCGAAGATATCAATGCATTGCTTAAAATTATAAGTAATTAATATCATGAAGCACTAACCAACTATCCTTCAATAACTTAAAAGGCCATCATATAACGAATAAGAGCATGAATCATTGTAGACACATCACAACCAAAAGATCGTTTCTTAAACAATATCTTCGTGATTTTGTTATGTTGATCGCCCTACTTTAGAAGAAATTGCAACATATGTTAGGTAAACTCCTACTCAAGAAATTATATTATCAATTCACCAACTAACAAGTATACCCACACAGAAAGTATGATTCACAAAGAAAATGGAGAAGTAGTTGGTTAGTCTCTAAAAGCGTATAGGCTTCTTTTGATTACATTTTCAATAAACTTTTTATAATAACTGCTCATAAAGCTCATCTTATCTCATTAATAATCCTATCAATTGGTTGAGTAATAAATTCAAACTTTATTGGTTCATCTTCAAAGATTCCTATTATATTTTTTTCATTAATCATTTTTATAAGAAAATTCTTCTTAAGAAAAGTTGTCCCGATAATTATTTTATTAGTTAAATTGTTTATTAATAAAAAAAACTTATTTGAATACATCTTTTATTATTAAGAATGCAAGCTTTTGAAATTTTAAAACTTATATTTAATTTTTGCCCATTAGTAGAGAACAAAAAATGAGTCGTTTTTTTCAAAATATTTGATTGGAATTAGCCCTTCTTTGATAATATTAATATCTACTCTGTAGAAATCGGCACAGCGGAATCATAGCAAGAAATTGCATAAAATTGGAGAGTTTTAAAGAAGAGATTTGAAGCAGTAGCTTCTCTGCAGATTTTATTACTGTAAAATATGAACGTTGCAATTGAAGAAGAAGGACTCCTTCTCCTTTTATAAAGACACAGGCTGCAACTAACTACAACTAACTATAAATCGCACTATCACTAATAAAACCGCTAATAAAAGAAACACGCTGAAAGGAGGAAAAATTACAACTAAAAGAGGCGTGATTGTGAGACAAAAGCGCAAGCCCGAAATGCGATCAGTGACAGTACAAAGCTTCTCCTTCCTCCCGTTACTCTGCTTCAGTTTAAACAGCAGCTCCAACTAGCTGCAGATCAACATTTCAACACTCCCTCCTCAAGCTGAACTTGTCAAAACGTTGACAAGATTTAGCTTGGACACCAAGTACATAAACCTTGTACCTGTTAAAATTTTCGTGAAGAGATCTGCAGGTTGTTCCTTTGATGCAATGTGCTTAGGGGCGATGAAGCCTTCTTTGTACTTATCCCTTACAAGATGGCAGTCAATCTCAATGTGTTTGGTTCTTTCATGGAAGACCGGATTAGCCGTGATATACAAGGCTGCCTGGTTGTCACAGTAGAAGGGAATAGGAGTTTGGATATCAACTCTTAAGTCTCTGAGCAAACTGTAAATCCACACAAGTTCGCAAGTGGTTGAACCCATGCTTCTGTACTCAGCTTCTGCCGTAGACCGTGAAACCGTGGTCTGCTTTTTAGTTTTCCAAGATATCAGGCTCCCTCCTAAGAAAATGCAGTAACCTGTGAGGGATTTTCTGGTTTCCTTACAGGTAGCCCAGTCTGCATCACAATAAGCTTCCAGGTTGAAGTTGTTATTGGAATTAAGGTGCAGCCCTCTGTGTTGTGTCCCTTTCAGATACTTGATTAAGTGCAAGGCTGCTTCCCAATGATCTTGACAAGGAGATTGCATAAATTGGCTTAGTTGTTGGGTGGCATGACAGATATCTGGCCTTGTAAAGCCAAGATACAGCAGCCTACCCAACAACCTTCTATAAGCTTCAGGATTTCTAAGTTGTTATCCTGAAGCAGCCGTGAGTTGTAGGCCAGCTGGTAAGGGGGTGTTGGTGGCTTTACACTGTGAGAGTCCAGCATCTGCAATAATGTCCTTCACATATTTGCTTTGTGTGACGATCATCCCTTCATTTGACCTGCCAATTTCTAATCCAAGGAAGAATCTGGCTTTTCCCAGATTTTTAATAGTAAACAGATTATGTAATTTGATTTTAAACTCAGCTATGGTGTGTTCACAAGGCCCTGCAATTAAAACATCATCAACATAGACAAGGAGACAGAAAAAACCTGTATCAGTATGAACAGTGAACAAACAATGATCAGACTTTGATTGGGTGAATCCTATCTTTTCTAATTGTTTTGTAAACTCCAGGTTCCATTGCCTAGAAGCCTGTTTGAGGCCATAAAGTGATTTCTTTAACTTGCAAACATGTCCAGCAGGAACATCATAACCTTCAGGAGGTTTCATATAGATTTCTTCCTCAATAAAGCCATGCAAAAAGGCATTATTAATGTCTAATTGATGTAAAAACCAGTGTTGCTTACAAATGACAGCAAGAAAAGTTCTGATGGTTACAGCTTTAGCAACAGGTGAAAAACTGTCATTATAATCAATTCCTTCGATTTGGTTATATCCCTTTGCTACCAGCCTAGCCTTACATCTATCCAAGCTACCATCAGGTTTTAGCTTCAATTTGTATACCCATTTGCTGCCTATAGCCCTTTTATTTTCAGGAAGTTTAGTAATGTCCCAAGTGGCATTGTCCTCTAAGGCTTTAAGCTCTGATACCAAGGAGGGAGTGTATGTGCATGTTGTTTGATGGATTATGCCTTCTTGTTTAAAGAAATTCTGGCATTGTTCACTTAGAAATTCCAAACCATTATCAGTTCTTATCTTTTTAATTTTCTTATCAAACTGAGTGCAAATCATTCTATGAAAATCCTTTAATAAGCTAAAGGTTTGTGACTTTTGTTGCATTAAGAAAGTCCAAGTACATCTACTATGGTCATCAACAATGGTTAACATGTACATACAATTGGAAAGAGAGTATTCATTGTAAGGTCCCCACAAGTCTACATGTATAAGGTCAAAGATGGATGGGGAATAAGAACTACTAACAGTGAATGGAAGTCTATGCTGTTTAGCTTGGGGGCATATGTCACAACTAGAATATCTATCTGCATTCTTATGAATTAAACCTGTATTGATCAGAACATCATGGGAAACATGTCCTAGCCTTCTATGCCATATTTCAGTATCTAATTTGGTGGCAATAAAACCAGAATTTCTGAAATTTGAGATCACATCCTCTATGAAGCCCTTTTCAAAGGATTCTGTCTTGATGACATACAGATTTCCTATTTGGCAGGCTATCCCAATGATTTGTTTAGTCTTGCGGTCCTGCAGGATACAATGAGATTCAGAAAACTCAAAACTAACAGAGGAACAACTGCAAAGCTTACTAACAGACAATAAATTGAATTTAAGATCAGGTACATGCAGTGTGTTTTCCAGCAGCAAATTTTTAGTAAGTTTAACATTCCCAGAGTTCTTGATAAGATGTCTACTACCATCTGCCAAATGTATATAGGTACTTTCAGCATGTGGTTTAACATAATCAAACAGGGAAAAGTTATTACACATGTGAGAAGTAGCCCCACTATCAACAATCCAACAGTTAGTGTTCTTCATGCTTAACAAGTTGTGTTCAAGATTCTTACCAGAAAATTCAAACTTATCTGTATGAGTGTTTCCAGAACCTTGAGACTTTAATTCATCAAAGAGCTTATGGAATTCAGACCTGATTAAGTTGGACATTGCCCTTTCATCAACAGTATTGTTGGCTCTTTCATCTTCAGTGTTTATGGCTCCTGCAAATCTGTTGTTATTTCCTTGGTTGGCTTTCTTTTGTTCCTGAAATGGTTTGTACCATTCAGGGTATCTAATGATGTCGAAACATCCCTCCTTCTGATGTCCAGACTTGCCACAATGCTTGCATATCAAGGCCTTCTTGTCCATCGGGTTTCTCCTTTTCTGAAAATTTCTGGAATTATCTTGTTTTCTGAAGGTTTGCATAGCCATGTTGGGAGCTGTTTGCTGTTGCCCGAAATTAACTTCCCTCTGTTTCTCCACATTAAGCACCATGGAATATGCTCTGTTGATATCGGGTCTTGGATCCATCACCAAGATTTGGGCTCTCACATTATCATAAGCTTCATTCAATCCCATGAGGAATTGAATGAGTTGGTCATTTTCTTTAATGTTTGCAGATTCAGCAGTGGTTCCACAGGTACAATTCCCACATGTACAGCTGGGTGTGGGTGTAATGCACGTCAGTTCATCCCATAATTTTGTAAGCTTGGCAAGGTATGCAGACAAAGGCAGTGCTCCTTGGATGGTGGCGGACAATTCTTTCTTGATCTGGTACTACATTGGCCCATTGCTTTGGCCATATCTCCCTTCCAGCTGCTTCCATAATTCTCTCGATGTATTTGTGTACATAAAGCAGTCAGCCAATTCCCTTTTTATGGAATTCAAGATCCACGAAGCAACCATTGAATCTGTTCTTATCCATTGTTCGAATTCTTTTGCGGTCTTTTCTGGTTTTTGGTATTCTCCGTTGATGAAGGAAAGTTTCATTTTCGCCGTTAATCCCAGCTTCACTGAGCGACTCCATGACAGGAAATTCGTCCCATCAAATAAT
Organism: Sesamum indicum; assembly: GCF_026168435.1. Classification (NCBI taxonomy): domain Eukaryota; kingdom Viridiplantae; phylum Streptophyta; class Magnoliopsida; order Lamiales; family Pedaliaceae; genus Sesamum; species Sesamum indicum. The sequence continues at coordinate 5,743,875 of NC_142668.1, forward strand.
GTGGTAACCAGGCTGATTCCTGGATTGTCTCCCGGTTGCAGCCTCAAGATATCAGGATCTTCAGCCATTCTTGAGATGGTGTGTTTCTTGATTTTCAAGATCTAATTGTCGATGTTTTCTTGAGCAAAGGGATATCAGAGACCATCAATTGATGGCTCTGATACCATGTAGAAATCGGCACAGCGGAATCATAGCAAGAAATTGCATAAAATTGGAGAGTTTTAAAGAAGAGATTTGAAGCAGTAGCTTCTCTGCAGATTTTATTACTGTAAAATATGAACGTTGCAATTGAAGAAGAAGGACTCCTTCTCCTTTTATAAAGACACAGGCTGCAACTAACTACAACTAACTATAAATCGCACTATCACTAATAAAACCGCTAATAAAAGAAACACGCTGAAAGGAGGAAAAATTACAACTAAAAGAGGCGTGATTGTGAGACAAAAGCGCAAGCCCGAAATGCGATCAGTGACAGTACAAAGCTTCTCCTTCCTCCCGTTACTCTGCTTCAGTTTAAACAGCAGCTCCAACTAGCTGCAGATCAACACTGTCAATTGGAGCGGAAAATATTTTTTTAAAATTATTATTTATTAATAAATTAATTTTAACATTCTTATTTTACTAGTAACTATTTCCAGTGTGGATAAAAAATTATCCACTATTTTTCTTCATCTAATTCGGTAAATTTATTGTTCGGGTTTACTTCTAACATTTCTACTACAGTATTAAAAGACTGATTATGTCTTTAAATATTTCTTATTTATTCCTTTAATATTCTACTTCTACCTTTAGAATTGTTGTAGAGGGATGACATTTAACTATATGCTTTTCATTAAGCAATCTTTTAAACTCACTAATTGTTTGATTCAAATGATGGGACTGTGTCATTATTATTGATTTTATTGAGAATTATGTCTCTTGTTTCAGAGTCTTTAATCTCCCTGAGTAAATCAATTATATGATTATCATTAAGGATATTAATTTTTCCTAATTCTTGAAATTTAGCTATTAACTCATAAAATTCTTGATTAGAATTTTTCTTCTATTTTCCCTTATTTACATGAACAAGAGGGTCTTTTTCTTCTCACTAAGAAGATGATGATAAATATTCATAATTTTTTTTATATTTTTTAATCCTAATAGTCAAACTCTTCTTCAGATTGAGAAGATTCTCTTTCTTTAGAAAATATTATATTTTTTCTTTATCTTCAAGATTAAGATTATTAACTTTCTTTCCTAATTTTTTTTGTTTTTTTTTTATTTCTATATCTATTTGCAAGGTGGTTTGCTTCACCACATATGTAACAACTTCTTACATTTTTCATTATATTATTCTTAGTTTTCCATTTATTTTTTCTGGCTAAGTTCTTCTTTTCTTTATTCATTTCTTTTCTTAATTTTTTCTTTATGCTCCTCTTCTCTCTAACTTCTGGAGTTCTATATTTAGGATTTTTTTCGTTTATGGAATGATTTCATTTCTATCCCAAATTGAACACAAAATTGTCCTGATTGACTTTTCCTTGTTAATTTTTTCAATTTGTTGATTCAATCAGATCTCATTACATAAATTTAATCCATTTTTAATGCAACTTCCAATTAATTTTTCATGAGTATATTGATATAATGAATCTGTATTTCTCCCTTCCTAAGAGTGTTCCTCACTCTTTGAGCAAATAAACGAGGAGGATCATCTATGAATTTTAAATTTTCAATGAGCATCATTAGATTCTGTGAGCTTCATTACTCTAATAAGAAAATATCTTTATACCATCTAAATGAGGTGAGAGTTTTACATTTTAAATTTTATAATAAGGTACTAATGTTTTCACTATAATATGACCATCTTCCTATAAATAATTATCCCACTAGCCTTTTAATTGACCAATAAATTCGATTACTATGATCTTAGTAGTGGTTTGTCTGAATTATTATTACTTTTACAGATGGTACATTATCCTATGTATAGTATTATATATTTGCCTTTTAGTATATCCATCTATATTCTATTCATAGATTTGTTTCCTTTGTAACTATTTTTGTCAATGATCTCTTGTTCTATGTAAAGAACATCCTGAGGTATAGGCCTGGGGATATAAAATTATATTTGAATAGACTTTCTAGAAATTTTTTTAATTTTATTAATCCCTTCTGAAAGTTTTTCTTTATAATTTTCCTGATTTATTTTGTTATTTAAGGTGTTTAATTTTAAATTTCTAAATTTGTTATCAAGTAAGTTTTAAATCTTTTATTGGTTTTAAATTAAAACTTGCATTTTTTGGAGGTGGTTAAATTGAAGATTTAGTAATGATTTGTTTATTAATTCCTTCAATTCATGTCTGTATATTTTGTTTGTAAATTATTTCTTGTTGCCAATTTAAGATTTATCAATTTTATAATTTAATTTAGTTATCTCCTCCCCTATAATATTCAGGTATAATTGTATAATTTCTGGGAGATCGGCGTCACCCAAAAGGGCGGGGGGCAGGGGAGGGAAGGGGGGGTTGGAGGCGAGAGGGGTGGGGGTGGGGGGTGGGAAGAAGATGCAGTGGAAGAAGACGGGGATGCGGGGGTGGGGGGGGAGGCTGGGGGTTGGGGTGGAGGTTATAATTATTATTTTAATTTTTTTTATAAATTATAATATTATATATATTATAAATATATTTTAATAGTATTAAATTATATATATTATAAATTAAAATAATTATATATTAATAGACCTAATTTGACCAGTTGACTAAAATGGGTTTTTTAGTCATTGTTTCTAAAAAAATAGGCTCAAATTGATCAGGGGCCGGTGTGATTATTTATTCATAACATAGGGGTGATTTTTTATATTAAAAATTTCATAAGGGAATTTTTTATATTTTTCTATATCACAAGGGGTCAAAATGGATTTAACCCCTAAATAAAACTATAAGTACAACTCCCTTAAAGAAATGTGTTACTATGGTTGGAGATAAAAAAAGACTATAAGTGGGTTTGTGACTTTGATTCTCGAAGTGATCTATACACTAGAGCATATTCACGAACTAGGGCACATTTAATTGGGTTAAGGAAAGGGGAGAAAACACGAGGAAATGCTTTGTGCTTTGTATTGACTAAATAAGATAAGAAAAAATTAGTAAAGGCAGAAATCAAGGTGCACACTTTGGGTTATATTTATGGGAACGACTGTGGTGGACTTATATTAAGGAAGTCAATAATAATTTTACACATTATAAATAATAGTCCATATCATAAGGGGACATTTTCTTGTGGTTTATAGTTTAGAGTGTAAATGCACTTTATACATAGTGTATGATGGATAAAAGGTATTTAACCGTAACAATAATGACCTTTACATTATTTGGATTATTTTGTAAGATTTTCCAAGACCTAATTACTACTAGTAATCCCAATATTTGCTAATTATCATAAAATTCATCGTCAGAGTAAATATTTACAATCAATATATGTTCTGATAATTGTTATAAAATGTAAACTATTTTTGCTTTTGTTGTTATAATAAAAAATTGAACTTTTTTACACATAATAAAAATTTGTTACATGTTATGGTTTATTAATATATCACACTATATTATATATGTGTATATTTAGTTCAAATAATTCAATTTTGTAATCATTCTAAAATTGAATCAAGCAAATAAGAACACCATTCAATATATATTTTGGAGCTTGTTTATGCTTGCATACTTCTACGAGTCCGATCATAACAAACATACCTTAATATATTTTAATTAGTACTAGTCAACTTCGCCCAGAAAACAGCAGACTACCTTTGCAGCACAAGGGGACGTGGGACGGCTGCCACACTGTTACATGACCTAGAAAAATACAGAACATACCAGCGTAGACAGACTAAGATTCTGACTAATATCTTAGACCAACCACTAAAGGAACCTGTATGCAAGTGCACTACAAACTAAATCCAATCCTCCCATGCAAATTATAATCAGTCTACATAGCAAAGGAACTACCATGCAAGTGCAATAGAAACAAAATAAAATCATACCATGCAAACCTTAACTGGCATACATACTTGCTGCCAAAAGGAATGCTCGTGACAGGAGCATTTAAAAAAGACAGCATGATAGTGACACATACTACAATATTTTTTCTTGCGACATATAAGATACTTTTCATATATATATTTCATACCTTCCACATTGAAAGGCCCGACAACCTTATGACCACACTTAAACTACTACTAACCATTAACTTTCATACTACGGACCACCAAACATACCGCATGCACATCTTCATGCATGCAAATCAATCTTCTTTCTTGATACGTGTTCTGTTGGATGTAGTGGAGCTTGTGACCCCCACTAGATTTGGTGGTTGGAGGAGAAACAGCCACAACAGGAGTTTTCTTCATAACTTATAGAGGCACTCTAGGAGGGGACAGAATGGAATCAGCATAAATGCCCGTCCCATAATAAACATCCATCTATTTTCAAATAAAAAAGGACAAGTTTGAACTATTGGATAAGTTCACTACAGGTACACCACTCGCAGGTGGGTCTGTAATTAGTGGAGCAAGATCAACTCAACTGTGTTCAGGTGGAGGGATATTCAGATCAAACCTATTAGCATCGATAACATCATTATCCGTGTAGTTGGCCCGATCAAAGACCCTGCATAGCTCCTCGCACAAATCCTCGTAAGCATTGTTATAGCATTTGGCACATTTGTTTTCCAACAATATAATGTAAGTTGCTAATGATGTTAGCATTCGGTATAAAAAGAATGAAAATAACCCAAAAACTTATAAAAAAATTTAGGTATTTGGATAAAGTAAAGAACATAAGATTCGCCTTCATTTGATAGTATGGGAACTAAACATACACAGTGCTTTCCAAATCTGATCGTCGACCGTCACGAACTCTAGCCTCTGGTTCCAAACTATACCTTCTGTGTTCACAACTGCGGAATATGTCGTAGTGTTCTCGCAGCCTAACAACTCGAGTTTGATCCCATTCATATGTAACCTTTGTGCCGTGCTTTTGTTCAAGGCGTATATGAAGCACATAGCGTGAATGTTTGGGCCTCCAGGGCGGAAGAATCCAGCCATGGCATGACCTCACAATGTGTCCACAAAGGTTTTTTCCATCTCTTTTGTCCACTTGGAGCTGTAGAACATATTATGTTGGTAGTGGTACCTATCTAACTACATTTTGAAAACGTGAAAAAGAACCGAACAAGATTAATAATATGAGATATGCTGTCTAAATGGATGCAGGTGTGGGCAGTACATTTTCTCTTCTTCACAACCCCAATTATAGATGCAAATATAGAAACAATTTGCAAGGTCCCTAATAGTATTTTGTGTAGCATGGCAAAGTACAGGGGTGCATAGTACGCTGAAATTATTACATCTTGATTAATGGACACGAATATGCATTGTGGAGTTATGGTGATTTTGGTAAGATGTGAGTACTAAATCTGGAAATAAAGTAATATTGGATGAAGGTGGATTTGCACCCTGAGATATAATGTAGTGCAATTAATACACGTAAATTCATGGACAACTTGTTCGGTGGAAGGCCACGTCACATAGATCTTGCCAGGTATGCTATTTACTTAAGAAGATTGTGGGTCCACTCAACTAAATCGCCGATAGACTTGCATTAAATGACCGGCTTGCTTCAGGAGGTGTAAGTAGCATTTAGTTCAGTTTTGGTTTTTCTGGCCAACTACTATTTGTATTGAATTGATTGCATTTAGTTAAGTGGGCACTATCACACCCATAAAAGCCTCCACCAAATTTTATTACAAACATTAGATATTAAACGAGTAAATATCGCTTCCACCCACTTCAAATGTTTGCTACTAGATAAATTATGGTCAATTATTAATAAGAACCGGTTAACATGTTACACCCAAAAATATCCCTCATTTGTATGCATCATGTATTGTCTAAAACAACATCTTGGCAATTAGAATAGGCTAACATGATACAAGAAAAATATTGAAGAGTTTGCAATTGCTATATTTTATGTAGAGTATATTTTATTTAAATAACTATATGTTTTTGCTATTACATATTTCCTCGAAAACATTATCCTCTAAGCACTATTAAAAGAATCTAGCTAACGAAGAAGAATATTTACATTTTTCATTACATGTTGCTTAATTATCCTCTAAGCACTATTAAAAGAATCCCATTAACTAAGAAGAATATTGGTGGATATTGGGGAAATTTTTCATTTCACGTGTGTAATATACAAATTACGCATTGGTACAAAGGTAACCAAGTTTAACAAATTAAAATAATCTAAATCATTGTTGGATGTAAATTGTCAACCCAAAAAAATTATTGTTGCCAATGTTCTCAATTTGTTTCTATGCATATATAATCTGGTGTTATTCTTGACATGCATTTGAGATTTTGGCTTGGTGTCCATATGTAAAGCAAACTTACAGCTACGCCCTTAAGGAAAATTTAGGGGAATATTAAATGTAACATGAATGCATTAAAATATTGTCACAGTGTTATAACAATGAATACAACAATGTCCATAAGGTAATGCTACTCCATGCTTGGACACAACCAATCAACCAATAGAAAAAAGACGCATAAAAAACATAAAACAACTATGAATATCTAGACTTGCAACAAAGATGGGAGCTAGGCAATTTTCAGTTTTAAGGCGACTTCTGTATTGAAGAGCCAGAGGAGAGTTCTTCATCATAGTCAGAAACCATGAGATTAGCGGCTGGTGAGATGGAACCACTGTCCACATCGACGTCAACATTAGACGAGTTTTCAACCTCATTATCTAGCTGCCCAAAAATTATTTTAAGCTTCTCCCATTTGGGCTCAAGCTTCCAGTGATAAGCTAGTGTGAACGGTTCTTCCTAGGCAAATAAAGTTTCACTAATAGAAATAGTCATGAAATTCCATATGCATAGGAACCAGTAATGATTTTACAACTAAGTGGACAACAACTAAAGAACAAACAAAATTCATAACTAGTCCAAGAATTTACCATATCTATTTCATCCCATAATTCTCCAACGACCCATAGTTGTTTCCACCGAGCAATTCAGAAGACTCCATCCCGACTGATAAGCCATGCAAAAGCTTGTATGATGGTCTCTTAAGTGCGTAACTCACTCAACACAATTACAATTGGAAAGACGGGTGCCAAAATGGGTGTTTACTGTCCGTTGGGCGAAACAAATAGCCTCGACATTTAGGCCAGTGTTTGAATTGTGCATTAGATGAGTTAGGTTGACCACTAGTGCATCAATGAAGATATCGTCCATCTCCTTGGTGAAATACTTGTGGTAAACGAACTGTTGATGGGGAGGACACATTGATGTGCACCTAAATGTGTTGTTTCGTTGGGGATTTGGGGACGGGAGCGGGAATTTACATAGACTGCACAATAAATGCTTACGTAATAAAACCAACCATGAAAGCTAAAGATAAGATGTGCACAAATGAGTAGGTGGTATTTATAACAGTAGACATATGTGAGTAATGATGGACTATAATGATAAGTGGTTGTAATTGACAATAGACCACCATACCCTAGTTCAATTAGGAACCCAATATGGCAAAATGCTTTATCAACTGGCAAAAAATAAAGGGCAATGAGGCGGATTCTAGTTCATTAACTTGATGCTCGTACGTGCACCTCGTTGTTTGTCAATTAATGTACTCTAATATTGTTACATCTTTCAATATTGTGTGCTGATAATAGAATAATTCATAGCTTATGTTCCCATAACAATGCAAGTACAGAACAATACAAGCAAAGACAGTGCATACTTGAAAATTCACACAATAACTTGTTGCCATAGATAGATCTTAAGTCTATTCTCATATTATATTTCCTTAGGAGAATATCCCTAATCTATTTGCTTAGGAATAATTTAAAGGCTTTAACCCATACATAGTAGTGGGATACAATTACGACCAGTAACTATACAAAACCATGAGAAACATAGAACCTACCCAACCGATTAATGCAAGGCATAATAATTGGAGGGATTTGCATCTTGAATCTTCTAAGTGTGACATATTCTTTAGCACTCTATACAACCTTTTCATACTGGTTCATGCATTTAACAAGTCCCAGAATTACATCCTTAGCCCGGCAACATATTGGCAGGTCCACCCACTCGAACAAGCCAGAATACAAGCCATTCAAAAGGAAAGATAATAATTTCTAGTATGTTGCATATTGACATTCAAATAGTACTATGTCGTAACATCTGGCCCATGAGTAGGAAAGAGAAACTCTATTTCATTGTGATCGAATTATAAAAATTGATAGAAAACTCACTGTAGCACCTGGACACCCCCGAAAATCGTCTACCGGGGTTGTTGTTGGTCCAGGATGTTCTAACCATGACCTGCTTCCCACATGTGTAAATACACAGTATGCTTCCATCAAACGATGCACACCTTTGGTGTGAAAACACTCTAGATGCTGAAATTGAATTGGCAGCATTTCCTTCACCCCACGAATCGTTGTCCATATACATCTGCATAAAAAAATTAATGTAGTAAACAATTGGTAAGTTCCAATCAAAGTATTCAAAATGCAAGCAGAGATTTTGGCCAAAAGCGAGGTAATAAACAAATAATGTTGGGTAGGCGTGTAACCAAATTTCGTACTGGATTGATGTAATGTACCGTGGGTATATGCATAGCACAAAGCAAGAACGGTTAGCAAACATCAAGAATGATAATTAAACTGGTTACTCGGGTAACTAAAATATGTAACACCAAGAAATAATTTTTTTAGATGTATAATAAACTTCTATATAATTCTATAGCTCGTCATACATCATATTTTAATGCGCATGTATTTTCTCTTAATTAATCTCTCCATTTATGAGAAATAAGAAGAAAAAACACCAAATAAGAGAACATACACCACCACCCTGGATACATTGATAACCCTGGTTAGACACTTTAGGTGCGGTATTACTGAGATTGAGACATTTGTTTGGCAATTCACACCAGTTAAATGGAAGTGAGACCTATATTGAAGTAGGTCCTAACTACATCAGTCCTTTCAATGCAATTACAACTTGTAAACAGACTTAATGACTAAATTGAATGGTATTGGATAATGCCCCTTTGCTGCGATGGTTAGGTATATGGAATTGAGATTAAGTTTTTAGAATTCAAGCCTTGTTCTAACAAGGTGCGTGGAGACAATGATTTGTGGACTAAATAATCCATCAATTATTCACCAACCAAGAACAACTAACGCATAAGACTGGACATAACAAACAATGATGTATGGAATTGTAGTGCCCAAAAAAAGAAAAAAAAAGGCAAAAATTTGTGGAGATAAACATAATTTAAAAGCACAATTGAAGAGAAGAACCTTTAATACCAGCTGATCTATGTGCTTGCACTGTCATCGGATGAAATCCGAAATGGAAACCTTTGGAGATATGAGCTCGGAAAAATGGAAGCAAATGAAGAAATAGTTAAGTGCTATGGCATTGGAAAGTCAGTCAAAGGAGATTGAAGACAAGGTGAATAATGGTTGATAGATGGTTGTACAGAGTTGATCTGACAAACGATAGGCCACATTGAAGTTATGGACAAATTAGTATGTTAATGTTTTAGTCCGAGACTGTAAACAATAGCTTCAGAATAGTTTATGAAGTTGCAGCGTGCAGTTTAGAACTTGCAGAAGAAAGAAGAAAGGAACAATTGGAAACGTGCTTTACTTCGTAGAAGAAAACGCATTATAGGGTACTGCGAAATCACGCTTTTATGAGTTGCTTTCATTGTATTCATTCTTATGAGATTTGAAGGCGTGAAAACGATTCTTCAGTTAGGATAGCGACTTAGAGAGCGGGAGAGTGAGTTTTCTGGTTAAGATAGTTATATATACATCTGTTGTATCTAATTTTCAAATAAGAGAAAATAAACTGAAAATTTGTCTTCTTGATTCTAGTCTTCTGCTTCAAATCTGTTTCTCATGGAAGTTACACTTCTTGAATTGTTCGTGCTCACCATTTTTACATGGTATCAGAGCCATCTTTGATGGTCTCTGATTTCCTATTCTCCTTTTAACCATATTTGAGCCCCCCCTTTTTTTTTGTTTTGTTTTCAAGAATTCAAGAAACCCTCAAACACAGAAATGGCTGAAGATCAAGAAAATTTGAAATTACAATCGAATGACAATCCAGGACTGAGCCTGGTATCAACACTGCTGGATGGTTCCAATTTCTTCTCTTGGAGCAGATCAATCAAGATCGCCCTAGGAGCAAAGATGAAGCTAAATTTCATCAATGGAGAAGGAGTTAAACCTGCAGAAGGAAGCAAGGAGATAGAGCAGTGGATTAGGACTGATTATATGGTCACATCCTGGATACTGAACTCAATTTCAAAGGACATAGTGGAAAGCTTCCTATACACCAACACCTCCAGAGAATTGTGGTTGGAACTTGAGAGCCGATTTGGACAAACTAACGGGCCTATGATCTACCAACTCAAGAGAGATTTGTCATCCACTTTGCAGGGATCAATGTCAGTCTCTACATATTTTTCAAAATTGAAAAGACTATGGGATGAGCTCGCTTGCATCACACCAATTGCACAATGCACATGTGGCGCGGCAAAGGAATCTGCAGACATAAAGGTAGCTGATCAATTGATTCAATTCTTGATGGGGTTGAATGAAAATTATGACCATGTGAGGAATCAAATCCTCATGATGGATCCATTGCCTAATGTGAGTAGAGCATACTCAATGGTTTTGAGAGTGGAAAAGCAAAGGGAAGTCACCTTGGGACAGTCACACAATTCTCAGCAAATGGCAATGCCAGTCTTCAAAAGAAATGAAAATCAGAGGTTTCTTGGTAAGAAAAGAAACCTTGTGGATAAAAGAACGCAAGTATGTAAAGAGTGTGGGAAGACGGGGCACTTGAAAGAAGTGTGCTTCGAAATTTACGGATATCCGGAGTGGTACAAATCACTGATGGAACAAAGAAAAAAAGGTGGATTTACAGCAAACAGAACTGCTGCTGTTATTGATCCTGCACAAAGCTGTAACAACCCTCCTGATGGTAAGGCAATATCTGAAATTCTACGTACAGAATTACATAAGTTTCTTGGGGACTTGAAACCACAATCTTCAACATTGATGAGAGAAGGTAACCTTGAATTTTCTGGTAAGTGCTTTGAACTTTTGAATTCTGAAACATCGTTATATGATTCTTGGATCATTGATAGTGGAGCCACGGCTCATATGTGTAATAATAATGCTTTATTTGATAAAATTAACACTAATATTCCTAACAGTTACATCCATCTTGCTGATAACAGCAAATGCAAAATAGTCAATTCAGGAGACTTAAACTTAGGTGGCAGGATTCAGTTAAAGGATGTGTTATATGTCCCTGGTCTGAAGTTTAATTTACTTTCAGTCAGTAAAATTTGCAATAATACTTCTATTAGATTTGAATTCATTCAATCACATTGTATTGTGCAGGACCACATGACTAATGAAGTGCTTGCAATAGGGTGCCAAATAGGGAAATTGTACATCATCAAGGATCAACACTTTGACCAGAAACACATAAAGAACATCATGGAATCCTGCAGAGAATTAGGACTTAGTGCACTCTCTATTCCTTCAGAAATTTGGCATAGAAGATTAGGACATGCCTCTCAAAATGTAATGATACACACAAGGCTAGTTAAAGAGAGTAAAGTTCAAGAAAACATCTGTGAAACTTGTCCTCTTGCAAAACAGCAGAGGCTTTCATTTCCTTTAAGTGTCTCAACATCTGATTTTTGTTTTGATCTAATGCACATAGACCTATGGGGACCTTATAATGAGTATTCCATTTCTAGATGCAATTATATGATGACCATTGTCGATGATCATAGCAGGTGTACATGGGTGTTTTTAATGAAACAAAAATCAGAAACCACTAGTCTATTGATTGACTTTCATAAAATGATTCTTACTCAATTTGACAAAAGAATTAAGATTGTTAGGACAGACAATGGTAGTGAATTTCTAGGACAACAAATTGTAGACTTCTACAAAAGAGAAGGTATTATTCATCAAACCACTTGCACATATACACCACAACAAAATGGAGTTGTGGAAAGAAAACACAAACACCTCTTAGAGGTGGCAAGGTCCCTAATGTTCCAATCTAAACTTCCTAAGATGTTTTGGACCGATGCTATCCTTACAGCCACCTACATTATTAATAGATTACCTACACCCATTTTAAAGTGGAAAACCCCTTATGAAATTCTTTATAATAAACCTGTTGACTATTCCCATTTTAAAACTTTTGGATGTCTTTGCTTTGCTACAAACAACTTGCCTAATAAAACTAAATTTGAACCAAGAGCAATGAAATGTGTTTTTTTAGGATATGCCATGAACCAAAAGGGGTATAAAGTGTATGACTTAGATAAAAGGATTACACTAGTTTCTAGAGATGTCAGATTCCAAGAAAATGTGTTCCCTTATCAAGAAGAACAAATAGACCCTGTATCTTGCTCTCTGCCTCAAATTATGAATGAATTAGAGCCAGCTCAACCAGATGAATATGAACAAAACACAGAAATGCAGGAATTCAATACTGATACACAAAACATAGATGTTGTACATGAAGAAAACAATGAAAATAATCAAAATATGGAAAATCTTACCTTAAGGAGATCTTCTAGAGTTATCACCAAACCAACAAGGTATAATGACTTCATATGTAACAATACAGAAAATGAATCAGACATTAGTAGTGTCTCTTTTCTGCCTCATATGCATGATTGCTTATTCACTGCTCATATGTCTCATCATGAACCTAAGAGTTATATACAAGCTGTTAAGGATAAAATGTGGATTGATGCCATGGAAAATGAAATAAAAGCACTAGAAGATAATCACACTTGGGACATTACCAAATTGCCACCAAATAAGAAGGCAATAGGGTGTAAGTGGATATTCAAAATAAAGCTTAATCCTGATGGAACTATAGATAGATACAAAGCTAGATTAGTAGCAAAAGGATATAATCAAATTGAGGGAATAGATTACTTAGATAGCTTCTCTCCTGTAGCCAAAATTGTCACTGTTAGAGCTATAATTGCTATCTCTGCAAAACTGAATTGGCATTTACATCAAGTTGATATAAATAATGCGTTTTTACATGGATATCTTGATGAGGAAATTTATATGCAGCCTCCAGAGGGGTATGAGGTCCCAAAGGGACATGTTTGCAGGTTAAAGAGATCTTTATATGGCCTTAAACAGGCATCTCGACAATGGAATCAAGAGTTTACTTCAAAGCTTGAAAGCTATGGCTTTGTTCAGTCCAAACATGATTATTGCTTGTTTACAAAGGACTCATTAACTGGCTTTTATTGTCTTCTTGTATACGTGGATGATGTGTTAATTGCAGGCCCTTCAGAGAAGACAATTGCAGAGATTTCGCAGTACCCTATAATGCGTTTTCTTCTACGAAGTAAAGCACGTTTCCAATTGTTCCTTTCTTCTTTCTTCTGCAAGTTCTAAACTGCACGCTGCAACTTCATAAACTATTCTGAAGCTATTGTTTACATTTGATTATATCCTTTTGCAAAGATACGAGGAGGTCATTAACTGGTTTTTGTGTTTTTCTTGGCAATAGTTTGATATCTTGGAAAACCAAGAAACAAACGACCGTATCACGATCTTCAGCAGAGGCGGAATACAGAAGTTTGGCATCCACCACATGTGAATTAATTTGGATTCATAATGTACTAAAGGATTTGCAGATTGTAATTCCCACTCCTATTCCACTACACTGCGACAACCAAGCAGCACTATATATCACTGCTAATCCGGTGTTCCATGAGAGGACCAAACACCTGGAGATTGATTGCCATTTAGTACGAGATAAGTTTAAAGAAGGCTTCATCAGGCCTCTGCACATTTCTACATATAATCAGCCTGCGGATGTGTTTACTAAGAATCTGTCAGGTCCAAAGTTCATGAAAGCTATCTCCAAGTTAGGACTTGTCAACATTCAACCAAGTCCCACTTGAGGAGGGGATGTAAACAATAGCTTCAGAATAGTTTATGAAGTTGCAGCGTGCAGTTTAGAACTTGCAGAAGAAAGAAGAAAGGAACAATTGGAAACGTGCTTTACTTCGTAGAAGAAAACGCATTATAGGGTACTGCGAAATCACGCTTTTATGAGTTGCTTTCATTGTATTCATTCTTATGAGATTTGAAGGCGTGAAAACGATTCTTCAGTTAGGATAGCAACTTAGAGAGCGGGAGAGTGAGTTTTCTGGTTAAGATAGTTATATATACATCTGTTGTATCTAATTTTCAAATAAGAGAAAATAAACTGAAAATTTGTCTTCTTGATTCTAGTCTTCTGCTTCAAATCTGTTTCTCATGGAAGTTACACTTCTTGAATTGTTCGTGCTCACCATTTTTACAGAGACGCAATCCAATTTCGTAAATACATTTGTTCGCTTGTTCACTGCTACTGAACAAAATAGTATCACAAAGTAAACAAGTAGGTCAAAAGTCTTGTGGAAAGCAATACAACATTTAATTTGAAAATAGTATTATGTGAATTATCCAATAAACCTTAATAAATATGGCTTTATAGTACTAATTCTGCATTTATCCATATTTTTCTTTCATGTCACTAGTAACTCAAAAATGAAAGTTTAATTAATTTTGGGGTGAATTAATGTGCTTGGGGGGGTAGGGCTCTGCATTGACAAAAGTTGAATGAAGAAAGGAAGGGGTTTTCTCAAAACCCTCCTCACTCTCCACCACCATAAACCCTTCCTTCCAAAGGCACTCATTTCTCTCCCTCTCTCCCTCTCTCCCCTATATATATATATTGTGTGGCTGTGTATGTGAATGTGTGTGTATTATGTTGTTTGATTGATTGTATGAACAGATGGATCCGTCGGAACGATACTGTTACAACCCAACATTGCGTTGGAACCCTCAAGTGGAAGAGTACTTTGTTAAAGCCTATGGAGTGGACCATTTTGCTAGAATTTCCAAGGCGCTCACGTCGGTATTTCAGATCCTTTTCTTGGTTTACACTGTTTTATTTCATCACCTGCATAGCGTTGTTGTTGGGGGTATTTGCATTGATTAATTTATTGTATCTGCTGTTTGCTTGGTTCTTTTTGGGTTTTTTTGGGGGGTGGGGTGGGGTAGAGGGGCTGTAAATAGTAGAATGTTCCATTTGCTCTCTGGAATTGAGTATAATGTATTTAACTACAACGGTTTAGTGCTAATACGCTGATGGTTGGTGAAAGTAGTTCGGCTTACTAATTTTCTTGAGAAATTTGCTGGAGAAAGGACTGCCCTTCCCTCATTGATTCTGAAAATAAAATAACTACATGGTCATGTTTGGAAGCGGGGAACTGTGTCCCAAATTTATTGTGTTTATGAGGGAATTCTTCCCAATTGTTAGGTAGCATTTTCATGCTTGTGGAAGACCAGTTAATTTAGTGTAATTGCTCGTAAATGGGGTTTCTAACCTTCTGTTGATCTTGGGATTTACTTTTTTCTCTTAATTCTCCATTCAATGTTAAAACCCTTATAGAATGTTTCCTACAGTTAGAAAGGCATCCTGTGCAGTAATTTCCTATGCAGCAGATAATAGTTAATATGTTTCCTGCAGTTAGAACTTAGAAAGGCATCCTTCTGTCGCGTTTTAGCTCAGAAATGACTTTGTTGTTTCCCTTAGGTTTTTGAACATTTGGAATGTTGGTCTTTGTCGACAAATTTGTCTGCTTGTAATTTAGTTCTCTATGCTTTTGTTAGGCGGCCATCATGTTACTCTTGTATACGGGTGAACACGCTCAAGTCAACAAGTGATGCTGTTATTGAGAAGCTATTGGCTATATTACAGGAAAGGGGTTGGCAAAATGATCCTGCTGAAGGAGCCAATGTTCCTTGTAGCTCAGATGATATTGCAACGGGACCAATGGACTCTGCTGGTTTCTCAGATGCTTCAGTAAAAAAATGTTCTATTTCGAAGTGCAAGATCCCCAGTTTAGACTATGTAGTTTTTGTCAAAGGATCAGGACCACACACTATTGATTATGGGTACAAGAAAGACAAACCTCCTAAAGAAGTGATTGTGAGCCGGAAATGTGCTGAAGCAGTTCTTCGTGGTGCTCATGTGAGTATGCAATTTAGCACCTAAACCGAACTGAATTTTCTCTTAAAAAAATTCTTAAGTGTTATAAATAAAAGAATGAAGGCCAACTGCTTTTGCGGCACTGAGAGTGCATTTGCTTCAATTTTCCTGAGCCAATCTACTCCATAGATTATCTTCTCTTTGTTATTTCTGCTTCTTTTTTTTTTTTTCCCTTCCTGTGTTATTCTTGTGTTATATTTGTATACTTATATTGCACTACTTGCTTCTCTGGAGCTATCATATGCAGGAGTAATATTTTATAACAAACATGACATACATGATATCTCCTTGCCATTTTATGATATTCCATGGTTAGGTGTATGTACCTGGTGTTTTAGCATGTAGTGCTCATGTGGAGAAAGGGGAAACAGTTGCAGTTTCAGTTTCTGTGGAGCAACCTGGCACTGATGGTGGATGGAGTGTTGGTTTTACACGTGGAACTGTTCTCCAGGGATCACAAACAGGCAAGAATACCTTACCCCTGGGCACCGACGTTATTGGTTTTTGCTGAACTAGCTCTACTCATGGTGGTTAGCTTACTATAATTCATGTGTACCGGGGTGTCACATGCTTGGTGTGTGATCTGATGACAATAAACATGAAAATGGCACCATGCAAATCCCATTCATATTCTGTTCTAGATAGTTAAGGGATTAGTTTTGATAACTATGGATCTAATAGTCTGACCGCAATGCATAATAGTTAAAACTAGAACTCTGCAGTTACTATCAATGTCATAAATGCAAAATGTTGAAGAATAGCCCCTGGAATTGTCATAATGGTAAGCATGTGGCATGTTCACTTAAATGTTCTTCATAAGAGTATATGGTATATAAATGATGATTTTAATATCAAAACTTGATCTTTATAGGACTATCTGAAGTTTTGACGCAAGGCTCTAAACAAATTATTTTTTAAGAATGTTTTTGCCTTGTCATATTCCGGTTTTGATTTCCTTGTCTTCATGGGGGAAAAATGGGCTCTATATATTTTTTTGTGTCTATGAAGAATTATCCAACTCGGAGATGCATATTACCAACTGTGTTTTTTTTCGAAAGGGAGCCTTTTCAAATTTTTCCGAAGTCTTATAAGGCTGATATATCCCCATTCTTGTCTATGTAAAGCTGAGTTGGATCAAAACATAGGTATCATGACATTAGGTTGCTTGTCATGATATTTTTTTCTTTCCTTTACCTTGATTTTTTTGGTATTTGATCTACTTGTGATTTACTACTTTATTTTGTGAACTAGCAGCCTGTCTATTTTGCTGTATTGTCATTAAGAGGGTCCTTGATATTTAAGGATGGATAAGTTTGTAATATTTGCAGATCCTTATCATTTTGAACGTAACGGCCTCTACATTGGTCAAGGAACCACTATGATGTCCAGAGCTGGGATGTTTCGGGTATCTGAAGGAGTTGCTTTAGACATGGATAACAGAGTATTTAATCTTCCTTCATTTCGTGGTATAGTTTTATTCTTTTTGCAACCTGCCTTGGTTATATTGTCTGGAAACATGCTGGTTGAATATATGTGCTTATTTATTTATTTGCACTGTGGGCGGCATATAATTCTTAGTTGCCACTACATTTCTTTGAGAGAGTTCCAAAAGGAAACCTGGGGAAATGTAGGAAACTTAAATGGGAAAAGAATTAAGATGATGTAAGATAAATATGGACAGTATGGAGCATGTTGAAAGATCCACTGTTAATGTCATAATTTAGCTCCTTCACTCCTTGGTTTGCCCATTATAACCTTGTTTGTGCTGCTACAGTTCCAGAACCTTAATGTATAGCAATACCACCATCGTAAAATGGTGTCATAAATATGAGCACTCTGAACTTTTTCTGTATGCGCCAACTCTAGTCTTTCTCTCAGAAACATATAGGGTAAAATGAGATTGAACTCAAAGAGATGGAGAAGAAAAAGCGTGTGGCCTGCCAACTAATTTAGCTATATGATCAGTGATGCCGTGGATCTATGTGTAGAATATTGGATAATTTGTTAAACTGATAAGAGTAGAAAAAGGAGTTAGGAAACGAAATAAATGGATGAAGCATACATGTTTATTTCGGTCTTTCTTTGATTTTATCTATCTGGAAAACAAGAACTACACACGTATTATTCAGTAATAGAATATAGATAAAAATGGAGACCTGAGGATCCCACACAATATGCAGCTTTTGATATGCTTTTGTGCCTTCTAGGATCTTAAACCTTACTTTTTTTCTCCAAGCTTCATAAATCTACTTTTATACTTAATGGTCCAGCAGTCTGAATGTCCAACTTTACTGTTTGCTCAAAAGTTTTTATTTGTAACCACAAATACCTAATTCGTTGAGATTACAGATTTACTTGAGGGGGACATATTTCTTCAGAACCTCCCTAGCATCATTGCTGCACATGCCTTAGGTAAGGGACTACCTAACCATGAAAGTTTATTCATATACTTTCTGCAATTGTATTTTTTCAGTTTTTGGACAAGCTGCATGTTCCACGTCATGTGCTTTTTCACGCATAGAGTCTCTTTTCTTTAGTAATAGCATAATTACTTCATCTTGCTCCACGGTCATCACATGAGTAATTGGTGAATTTGGTTTAGATGCTTAACAGATGCCCCAAGAAAGGGTGTTTGTTGGCTGTCAGTTGTCTGCTCATTTACCGAAGTGAGTTTTTTTGCTCCGGAAATTAAGAATTTCCTGCTGCAATGTTTATTAAGAATAGGATTTCTTCTTACTAGTGTGGCTAAAAGTCGATGTCAACTTGTTCAGCCGTGGTTATTTTGTGTAAGAAATGGTTTGCCCTAAAATGTGTTAAAAGGCTACAATGAGTTTTTAAAAACCTAAATCTTTTGGGAGACATTTTGAGATTTTTCAGAAACCTTGTAAAATTTTGAAGGTGTAATAATTTAATATTTCAGGGTAGTTTTATAGGAAATGAGCTCAAACTTTGGCTAGTAGTTATTTCATAGAACTCTTTACTTAAGTTTAAAACTCATAAGGTTTCATAATTGTCTAACAAGTCTAGCCTATTACTAAAGACCCATCGTAATACAAATTCATGGTTTCAACATTAAACTGCATAACTTGGTTGAGGTAAATCTTAAAAGGGGCTCCTTTTTGCTCTCATGCCAAGAACTATGTTTCTTTTGATTTTTTGCAATTCTGAAGTTAATGGGCATGCCTGCCATGGACATCAGCAACTGACTAGTGCATAAATGTGAAACACTAGTGCTTATAGAATTATGTTCCAGCATCATTTCTCTTTGAATCATGTGAATGGCAAGATTTACGTATTATAAAGAATGGCAACAAGTCGGGGTTGAGGAAGATTTGCTAAGACTTGAGACCTAACCAACCGACAATGTTATGGACAAATTGCCCTATCTGGCCAGGATCTATAGGTTGAGCCGGCTAGACTCGTTAGACCGGTTTCATAATTTTTGAAGTTATTCAAAGTTTGTTAGTTTATAAAAATATCATCCTGACTTTCCACCAGTTATGAGAAAAAATAATATTACTGACAAAGAACTAATTGTTTGCAAGTTTGTTTGTGGATGTTTTAATTCCAGATAGTTATAATTTTAAACATGTATTTACTTTTTATAAATTCAAAGTATTATTAATTTACATTTGCATTTCATTTATAAGTGCAATGTGCTTATATTCATATGTGACTTTATGTTATGAAGAAATGCTTTAATATGTCTCACAAAAACATACACAAATGATAAGGTATATCACATCTTAAATGTTGGGTTTGTGGAGGTGTGTAACACTAAAACCCCATATCAGAACGCAGACCCGTTTATGGTCTCAAAAACATCCCAAGTGGGCAGCTCTGAGTTAGACCTAGACCCAGACCCATTGCTTTTTCTAGTACATGTGTGCAAGCGTTCTCTATTGTTACGGAGAACATAAGTGATTGAACTAATACCTTTTCTAATTGGCATCTTTATTTAACTTTTGTTCCTTTATTTCATCTCTCAGTTGGCCATTCACTGTGGAAGTAACAGTTGAAACCTCACAGAAGATCCTGTTAACTCAGCAAAATTTTCAACATAGATAATATGTTATGTGCAGTAGCTCATCCTTTATAAGAAAGTTCCCAAATTTGCTTTTTGAATTAGCTTGCCAACGGTGGACATAAGTCATAAAAGATGAATGAAGGATAACAAAATTGCCTGCTACAAAACATGGATGATGCTTTTCTATTTCGCTCTGTTTCAAATTCTCATGCCAATGCTGTTAGTATGTACATGGAGTGATGCCTTGCAGTGTTGAGTTTCTGAACATGCAGTGGTCGTTTATATTGAGATAACAATGTTGGACAACTATGTCATTAGTTTTGGAGAATCTGCAGTGTGATTACCTGATGAGAACAGCACATCCTGCATTGCTTGCAAAAGATTCTAGCAAAAATTTAAAACATCATTACATTTTTGCATCAGTAGCCCCGGTTGGATCCACATTACAGGTTTACAACTATAGTCGGAAGCACTGAAAAATGGCTAGCTAGGAGAATTAAATTTCCTCCTCAAGTTGCTTGTACACGTCCTTGTTTGCCCAACCCTCTGCATGGTTTGCCTCTTCATTTACTTCTTTTTCCCTGCTAAGTTGCACCCTTTCTGTCATAGATCCTCAAGAGGGAGATAAGATATTAGATATGTGTGCAGCCCCTGGAGGGAAAACCACTGCAATTGCGATCCTCATGAAAGACAAAGGGGAGGTTATTGCAGCTGACCGATCTCACAATAAGGTGCACCTTCTGAACTTGGCAGGTGATTTTGAATATTTAACTTTTCTCTGTCATGTCTTCTCCATATCACAAACTTCTCATTGTAAAATAAGTGGGTTGACATTGACACTTTATGTCAATAGTAGATAGTTTGCACTCTGAAAATGCATACACATGCTTATTGTATTTTGTAATAGTGCTAGAAATCTTATTAATCTGTATGGTGTTGTCATTGCTCCAGAAGAACTTTTCTGGATGATGCTACCAGTTCATTGTAATGCCGATGCCATTGGTTCCTTGGTTTCTGACATTGGCTGATCCTCTGGATTTCAATGTTATGCTTATCTATGAATTAAAGTTTACACATGTTTCAAGGTAATAAATATTAGAAACTTTTCAGAAACACTACAGGAAAATTGTGAAATTAAAGAAACATAAGTAATAAGCATAAAAATAAAATTTACAAATACTATCTTCTCTTTTTAATTCAACCATTTATCTATTTCAATTTTGTATCATTTGGGCCAACCAAAATAATTTAATTTCATGTAGTATAATTATATTTTGGAGTTATTATTTGATGTCGTTGCTATTGAAATTAAATAATAATTTAGTATTTATTTTTTTAAGTGTGTGTTATAAAATGTCTTAATTACATTGATATATATATGCATACAGCATTACTAACTTAGCATAATATTAAATCAGTCATCGTTGAATGAAATATTTGTTCGACACAAGAATTTATGTATTTGTAGGTAAAATTATGAAATAAATGTTTCGGTAAAAAATTAGGAAAAATAAAAAGTTTGCTGGGAAACTCAAGAAAAAGAAGTGTTAGAAGGAAACTAGATAATTTCGAAAATACTGTCATTTTCATTCATAAAATAAAAAATAACTTTTCTGTAGTTTGGTTTGAAACTTAGAAGTTTTAAGCCGTGCTCTTATGTTATGGTGTCGGTTGCCCTGATTCACATGTTTTGCTATGCCTCTTGTTAGCCGGAGGCATCTGCACACCATTGTGGTCAAGTTATACAAGCTGTAGTTGCTAAGAGTTTTCATGTAAACCCCATGCATGCCTGAAAGTGGCAAAGTAAAATTTCTTGCAGGCATACAAGTTTCTATATTGCCTTTCTAAAGCATAAAATGCAAAACAAGGGCATGAGAATTAGAAGATAAAAAGACTAGAATATAGCTCATAACTAGAAGGGTCACAGCAATGACTTTTCCTCTTCTGCACTTTTTACGAGCAAACTGGGTTTACATGCGTTTCTCTTTTCTCCTGGGTGTAAATACTGTTGCAATTTATCTTGTGACATCATTGACACATGCCATTTTCAGGTGCTTGACATCCAGAAATTGGCTGCTGAGATGGGCTTGAAGTGTATAACAACTTATAAGCTTGATGCCCTGAGATCTGTTCAGCGAATAAATAAATCTGTTAGTGAGGATGCTCCAATGTGTGGGGAGAGTGAGAGCATTCAGAACTCAGATTCATTAACATCAAAAACACAGGAAATATCTAACACTGCTCTAGAATGTACTCATGGTGAGTTTTATTCCTTGAACACCAATAATATTCTTTTCATCTCTTGATAATTTCCTACTTTATATATCGAAATTCTTGTGAACACCATTTTCAACTTTTGAACACCATTTTGTATATCGAAATTCTTGTGCAATAGTTACACATCAGATGATTCATGCTAATTTATAGGAAACCTGTTTTGCTTCTTATTTCTATATGGCCCTTAATGGAGGAGTTGTTTTCCCCACTTTTTGGGGACCATTCATTTCTAAAGATGAGTAATCGATCAAATTCCAATAATCCTTGCAATGTGAATACAGTTCCTTCATCTTGAGAGAAATTGTGTGGAAAAATGCAGGGATTATCCAGTAAGTGTGGCGAAGATTTGTTGAGTGTAATGCATGTGGGATAGTTTGTTGAGAATGAAGCAGATTCCCCTGCTTATTTCTGTGTTTAAGAGGTAGATTAGCTTGTCCATATGTTTTATAGTGGACCTTGCATAAACTTGAAGATGTATGACTTGAAAGACATGGACATGCTTTACAGTGAAGCTAATGCTGGCAAGTGGCAGGCGCATTGAAAAAACACAAGACGTGAAGGGCCTCTGAACTATGCTTGGATTAATTTTCATTTCTACTTTTGTGAAAATATTTTGAGTCGATTCTCCCAGGGAATTTATTAAAATGAATATTTGTTTGGACTGATGAATGTCAAGCCAATCGAGTTGTCTTGTTTTGACATTTCAATTTGAGAAAACCTGTTTCATTACTTGTTTTCAATGTAAAATAAATAAGTTTTCGCTAAAATAAAACGTTCTTTCTAAAAATGGAGGGTAGACTTTTGAAAAAGATGTGGTTGAAATTAGGGTAGAGAATCTAAAAAACAATATTAATTGATTAATTATGACAATGACTTGGTTTCTTCCCCCTTTGGTGTTTAATACCACTCTGGAGCAGTATTGTCAATGTTCTGAGCTTTCCTCCTTTACCCGCCACTTTAGAAGCTCCGAAAGTTCAGAATTGAATTCATTTTTGTTCAGTCTTTACTTGGTTCTCAAATTTAGTGTTTGAACATGCTTTGAAGTAGTGTTTCATTGTATAATAAGAAAAATGGTTTAGGTCAACTGAAAATTGCTGTCTTTGACCCCAAAATATTTTATTTATGCCAGTCATAATCAGCTGGAAGCAATCTTTGGATACTGATTTTCTGCATATAGATGAGTGTAATGCTTCTCATCAATTGATTTGTATCTGTTGTTTCGTTCGTGGTCCCTGTTAAAAGCATATATTATAATTAACTATTTTATATTTGACTTCTTTCAACTTATCAGACCTATACTGGTGGTTGGTTCTTTTTTGAAAATATTAATGCTAAAATATGTTCTAAAAAGAGTTGGGGATAGAATGTCCGTAAATTTTTTTTTAAAATGAAAATGTCCGTGCATTGTTTTGACTAGAAAAAGTTGATTAATTTATTGGACTGGTGAAAACAAGGATAAATATGTTTTATTTACTGGTTTTAGCCTGTGATAACATCATGAAGATGGGTCTTGTGAGTACAAGAACCAATTTGTTGAAAATGGTGTGTAGCCTTTTCAAAAGGTTGAAATGGCTGTTTTATTTTGGAAATGTTTTCTGCTCGAGCCTTCACAAAGTGCACAAAAGTCAACCACATTTTTCGAACTTCTGTGGAAATATGCAAACTGAAATGCAAATGCATGGCGAGAAAGCCTATGTTTCTTCCCTCTCTTGATCGATTACTTATAACTTCATCATTCTTTTTATGCATGGTTTGAAACTATTTCTCATTCTTGATTTCATTTTTCATCTCCTCATAACTGGATGAAGCAGCTAGCATTGAGCAATTAAGGAAAGAAGTTTACACCAGTAAAGCTGAGGTGCGTAAGAGCACCCGCAAAATGAGAAATGGGCCTGGAAGAAATAACTCTTTAGGTGGAAGAGTTGAAAGGTCTAAAGGATTTTTACCTAACAGTTTTGACCGTGTTCTCCTTGATGCTCCTTGTTCTGCACTTGGTTTGCGACCTCGCCTATTTGCTGGAGAGGTAAGGCCTATGGTTGAATTTGTCTTTACTTTTATTTCTTTGGCATGTGCCCTGTGCATATAATACATCTCTACATTTTCTGTTTGTGCATCTGGTTGAATTTGTCTTGTCTTATATTTCTTTGACATCTGCACTGTGCTTATAATACATCTCTACATTTTTTGCTTGTGCTGTTCCTATGTATTGTGGGTTCAACCTGCAGCCAATCTGTATCAGGTATCTGAATATCAGTCTGTTATCTGAGTCCATTGCAGCCTGATAATTTTAGTTTGATGCAAGCCAATCCAAAGCATTCTTTTTTATAGGATTTCTAGGTGATTGGAAGAAGAATCCGGAAGGAATGGAATGGAATAAGATTGATTCATACAGAAGAAAAGGTTCTCTATTGATTCTGTACCTATGGGATAGGGATAGAGGAAGAGGAAAAAACCGAAGATTTCACATAGTACTTTTGATCGAAAAATCATTGTGATTGATTTCGTACCCTTTGTTCAATAGTCAAATTCTACAGATGAAACCTATGGGACTTAAGGAATGATATTAAGAAAAGAAAAAGGAGAGGGAAAAAGAAAATCATATTAAATAAAAATGAAGTAGAAGAACCGAGATTCCAAAATGAACGAATTCAACTTGAAAAGGACCTTTGTGATTCGTGAAGAATGAGGGGCAAGGGGATTGATCGAGAAAGGCCTCTCGAAAAAGATTATTTGCATCTTATCAGAGGATAATTATATTTTTCTTTTTGCTTTATTTGATGTTCATTTGTGTCATAGAAAATGGGAAGACGTATGTGTATCCAATTACTTCTAAGAAATATTATAAACTTGTTTTTCTTCTGGAGGCGTGGTAATATGTAAAGATGTCCACTAAAACACTCCAGTAACTCTTATATGTACCATGTTAGCACAGTAATCTAGATTTCTTTTACTTAATAAGGTTTTCTCATCATTTTCTTGAACTTGTATCCAACTGATTACTTAAGACAGTTTCTTTTCCCTACAACTTTTTTCTCTCTTTCACCACCTGCCTGGTAATGAATTGATCCTTAGATAAATTATTGGACAAGGAATTATTGGCTCTGATAATAGGAATTAGTGAGCTGGAGAAAAAGAAAGTTTAGATTGAAAGCGAGGAACATGTGCTAAGATTACATTGGACTTCTAAAGTTAATTAAATCCAATCCTGACCTCTTTTAGTTTTACTTCCTTTTCTCAAATAAATTTTCTGTCTGGAACTCTTGTTTAAACTCATCTTTTGTTAGCAAGGATGGCTTCAACGATATGTGATCCATGGTGTCACTAGTCACTACCTTTGTAGATGGGGCTCATATGTAGTACTGTGGTCAAAACTTCTACCATCTTCTTGATAAATGGTTATTTGGTCTTCTACTCGGCTGAGTTTTTCTCGTTCCGGGTATCTTAACTTGCTTAATTGATTATTTATGGCACTTTTTCTGACACCAATGTCTTGTTCTGGTGTTCCAACATCGGCCTTTCCTCCTGTGCAGCTGATACCTTGGGTTTGAGATTTTATACAGTCAAATTTCTGAACATATATAGAAGCAGTTCAATTTAAAAATTGTTGATGTCCAACGTTGACATCTCATACTTCACACATTTTGCATATGAAAGTAATGGTTGTATTTCCTAAAATGCAGCAGAAGCACTCTTGTTGGATTAGAAACTCATGTTTGCTTTATACATTTTGAAAGAATGTGTTCTTCCGTTGTTTGACCGGCGCTGACTTTTCCCATCTCTTCACCTGTTCTTATTTGTAGGATACAGTTGAGTCATTAAGAACACATGCCAAGTACCAGAGGCGGATGTTTGACCAGGCTGTGCAACTTGTTCGCCCTGGCGGAGTTATCGTGTACTCAACGTAAGCATTCTTATTGACATGTTGCATATATGTGCTCTTCTCTCATATTTTATTCTCTTTTTTAAGCTATTAATATAAAAAAAATTTCCATGCCTGATATGCATATCAATTCTAATTCCTACTGCCTCCTCTCTTTTTGTCTGCACTTCCTGGTGATTGTGGATGACATAGGATGTGTTCCTCCACCATTTCCCTGATAATTGTCTTAGGTCACTCAGGAATAGGCTCTGGATTTATCAGCACTCCTTGATTCTTAGGAATTGTTGATATTTGCTAGAACTAAATCTCAGGCAGTCCCTTCATGTATCATAAGCCCACAAAAAGTTGCATAGCATACTTCCATGGATCTTATTAGGTTCATTGTTGATTATACAAGACTCAGCTTTATCCCATGCTTTGCTGGGGTCAGCAGCAGGATCCCCGGTATAATCAATAAAGTGAATATTGAATGGTGTCTCTTGATTTACGACCCCGCATATATGAATACAAAATAACTCCAAAGTGTTTTTAAACATGCAGGTGTACAATAAACCCAGGTGAAAATGAAGCATTGGTTAGATATGCATTGGACACATACAAGTTTCTCTCATTGGCATCACAGGTTAGCTCTAAGGTTAAAGGTCTATACAGATTATAAATCCAAATTGTTATTTGTTGAAGCATCAGTGAATGTTAAATTTTTTTGTTATTGGGTAGTCAGCTTTGTGTGTTTGGAGTTGCGTGATCATTGCTGGTAGTTTTTCCCATGTGTCTGTATCCAGCGGTGGATAAGTTGTTCATGTTCCATCATGTACAACCACCTTATTGATGGAGTCAATAGCCCCCATATATGTGGACTCAAAAATTGTTTTCGTGCTGTTCATGTCTCCATTTTCTTAGATTGTGTTCTAGACTTTAGTTTTTCACCTGTCTACCTTGTAGCATGATTATGAAAATATAAATGACTCGCTTATATAGTTGCTCTTTCTTTGTCATTTGTGTACCGGAGGATTTTTGTCTCCAATACTGTACACGGGGGATTTTTGTACTTCAATTCCTACCTTTGCCCCACTATAAGTGGACAGCTTGCTCCTGTAACTGAGCTTACTTTACAGCCGTCAAACATAAAACAATGAGAAAAGGATCCTGAAGTTGAATAGCAGTGTGATTTTCGTAGGCTTACTTGAGTTCTAGATCACAAAATTCGGAGTTGTAAGTTATCCAACTATTAGAATTTTGGGTAGTTGAGCTTACTTAATTTTGCAACTACCGAAAATTCCTAATAACTCTGCAAAGACTTAATCGGGCTGCTTTTATGATTTTATTTTGCATGGGACATGCTGAAAATTTTTATGATAGTTGGGGTTGTTTTCCCTTTGTTTAGAAACAGGTAGGTACACTCTGAGCAAGACAACAATTACATAAGTCAGCCTTGATAAATTACTGATTGTTGCATCTGTTTGTTAATTGGTTGCAGCATCCAAAAGTAGGGGGACATGGCCTTGTTGGAGGCTGTCAATTTTCTGACGGATACCAGGAGTAAGTTCTTTCATCCACCACTTGATGTCAAATTACTTCTTTTGTATCAAGTTGAATTCGGTTGAGAATGAGATAACTCCATCTTAGTTCGGCTTACCCATGTAACATATGGAGGCATGTTTAGTAGTATTTGACCTGCCAACCTCTAGTAGCAGTAAAAGATGATAAATATGAGGGCATGCTTGAGAGATTAGCCAGTTATGCAGAACTAATTCAAGATATAATCTAAACACCCATTGGGTCTTTTATATTTACTTACTCAACTTGGTGCACCTTGCACTCCCAATTGAAAAGATCCAGTTCCGCTTTTTCCTTCATCCTGAGATTAGTTATCTCCTGCAAACTGGAAGAAGCTTGCAGTCCAGACAATTGCGTGCGAGTCACAAAAAAAGAGGAAAAAGAATAATCTGCTCTTCCGTATGGAACTTAGAGAAGTGAGGATGCCAGCAACATAATTTCTTCAATCATTAGGATCATATTTTTAATTTCTTCAATCATTAGAATCATATTTTTAAAAGATCAATTTCAAACATTGAAATCATATTTCTTAAAGGAAAAAAAACTCCTGAAAATCCCTAATTAGAAATTGAATAGAAAAATTGGAGTAAGAAAACTTTATGGGACTTGTAAAGACTGGCTACCTAGCAAAGATACGGATGCACTCCTAACTCCGCTTTTGCGCTAGCTCGCTCATCCGTTGCTTGTTTCCTCACTGCACACTTTATATATTCTCTTTTCAAAGAAATTCACAATAGGTCTGGCTTTCTATATACTACTGGTTCTGGCCTACTATAATATTTTATACTAGCGGCATATATTATACTATGTTATACTAGCGAGAGTATCTTATCCGAGCTGGAGTAAGGTATTATCCTTTGTCTCAAAGTTGCTATTACATGGCTTTTTTCTACTTCAGAAAAGTAAGATACTCAACTTATTTGCCCCTATAAAGTAGACAAAGGTTTAATTCACTTTAGTCCCCACGGATCGTAGGCAAGGTAAGGTTATTGGCTAATATGAGACCATTTGTATCTATATGCAATAGGATCCCATTTCATGGATCTCTCGGTTCAAATTCGATAAATGCTTCTATGATTCAGGCCTATTTGATCCCTTTGACTTCGATATTCGAAGTTGTGGTCGGATCTATTCATTAAAAAGAATTGGGTCAATACATTTCTTATTTACCCATAGGTACTAGTACTGCATTGAATTTGAATCAGATTTAGGATCAATCCATATTGATTGACTGCCTCCATCATGTTGTTGCTAGGAAATACCACTATTTTTTTTTGGTCTTGGATCTTCCAAATCATTCCCGCCGGAGATCTGTACCCATTTTTCTTTTTCAAGTCATCCCTCATTCAAGAATTGTCTCTTATCCAATCCGTAGGAATCAATATAAAGGGTAAAAAATTTCTTTTATATGACCTAAAACTAAGGCGAAAACCAGGCCAATCTTCATCCTTCAGTTTCAAACATCTCAATCGGGTATAAACCTAGCGTGATCTCTCATCCCATCACAGTGGAAGCCTTACCAACGAGCTGAGACTTAACCTGTTCTATTTTTGAAGCCACCACCTGTTCTATAGTAATGCAACAGGATTTGAGGTTAACTGTGAACTTAAGCTGAATATCCTATTCTTGGAATTGTCTGAATCTAATGAACAGCAAGCTGTATCGATGGGGCAACATGATGTTCAAGTACTAGAAACTCGTGTCTGATTTCTATTTGTCATCTTTTATATATCTTATAACTCTTCGCCTTAGATATTTGAGCAGAAGAGTGATATTACGTTCCTCTACAATAAACTCATAACTAGTGTGAAGATGGTAAATCTGAATAATCTTTCAACTGAACTAAAGTTTAGATTTATGATATAGTTCACTGCACAAGGTCAACTCTATACCGATGTCATCTTGATTCATGAAAAGTTGGGTTCTGAAGTTAAGACAATTGAGAATATTGTTGTAGCGTTCGTGTCCAAATATCCACAAGAACAGTTCGTTTAGTAAGAATTTCTTGTTGTTGGCATCATTACAATTTTAAAATTCACGAAGCAGTTTCCTACATATGATATCTTAGCATTTAAAATTTTGATATAATATTTATAAACATCTCCACAGCATACTTTTCACAGCCCAAGTAGTATGCTATCCTTCTCTACTTTTTCTTTTTTGAACTTTTAATTTTTGAAGCAGGAAACTGATTTAATTTTTCATTTTTCAGGGAATGGTTAAGACCTGGTGAAGAAGATCTTGTTCAGAGATTTGATCCTTCCTCCGAACTTGATACTATAGGTTTTTTCATCGCCAAGTTTAATGTTGGTCACAAAGATATCTGACTTGTACTCAGAACAGTTACATTCCTCCGGATTATATTCTCCGTTCTTTCTGCCTTCCGTGCTTCCTTGGAGGTATGCAGTCTGGAATTTTTAACGTTTTTTTCTCAAGTAAATTCAAGAATAACTGAAAAGGCGATAAACTTGCACCCCCCCCCCCCTGTTGTTTATAAGTTAATACTGAATCTGGTTCCCATTTGAAACCAAAATGTTGTACTTTATAATTCATCTTACTGATATTGCCTAGTCACTTGTATCCATTTACTTGTGGCTCTTTAGTTGCCATTTCACTAGAGCATGGAGCACAGGCTACGGTGTGGATGATGTAGTTGACCTGATTGCATTGCAGCAAAACTTATCATGAGAATTAGATTCTTACCATATAAAATAGAAGTGAGCAAACAATGAAGGTTTATCTAGTGACATAAATTCTCTCTTTATTTTGATCTTTGCTAGACTCGAATAAGGTGCCTTTTGAAGAATCCTTGGTAATTTGCTTACTGGTTTGATTCATGAAACATGGATTCCCAGTGCTAATTCTCTTGCCACAACCCTATGTACCCAATTTCATCACACAGAATTGCATTGTGGGAAAGTGAATAATCTCCCATTACAAAAGTTTCACTTAATTCTTCAATGCATTGGTCTTCATACCAAGCTCCCAAATCATTGCATGGTGGAGCTGTTTCCTCCACCATGTAGAGCCAATTGAAATCTTGGACATCGTCTTTGATATCCTCAAGAACCCAGTAATTCTCCACTGTTGGACTGAGATTTGTCCCGTCAACCTCCTTAGGTTGCATGAATGCTGCACCGCTCTCTAGTTCCTCTGCGGGCTCGTATAGCAGCTCCTGGAGTGTGTTTGGGTCAAATTCCGTCACTTCTAGCCCTTCAAATTCATCCATGTTGGTAAGTGACGATTGAGGTACAGTAGCAGATAGCTCTGAGGCCATTTGTTAAGTGCAAAATTTCCTGTAGAGGTGAAGAGGATAAAAAGGATTTTGTGAGTTATCTGTTCTGTGATAGATGTGCTTGGGATAAAGTTGATGTGCAAGCACAGCCTTAAATAGGCAACTCACCAATGTTTGCTTCATGGGATTGCTATGGTCATGTTGACAGTGTTGTATATCTAACAATACAATACAACTTTTCTCGTGTGGGGAAAATCATATTTGATAAAGAGGATAATCGGATCATGCCTTGATGACTTTGATTGTTTGGTAGTGTTCTTTTACCAGTTTCGTATTCTCGTCTCAATTACTCTAATAGACTCCATCTCTCTGCGACGACGTTCATATTAGATTGATACAGAACTTCAAATGAGATCGTATTTTATTTTAGACTTTATCAATTTTAATAAGCGAGTGCTCTACCCGTCTGCAGATTATTACAACTCTAATCGTCGAAGGTAAAAAAAAAAAGGGGGGGGGAAAAAAAAGGGGGGGGGGGGGGGGTTCAAGATCCACCTTCTTGAAAAGGCTTGATTCAATTTTGAGGCAAATACAATAGCATGATGATAACGGGACAAAGAATCAACACAAACAGAGATGAGAAAAGTGCAAGAAGCTTCTACTTGTAGAAAATACCCTCAATGCCTGAAGCCATTACTCTTTCCTCTTTTCAGAACAAAGGCAGCAAAAAAGGGAAAAAGTTCCATCTTTCTTATGAGGTAATAACACTACACAAGTGGGGCTGCAGTTATCCCTTTTTGGATAAAGTGTTGAAAGCCAAGTGTTTGGTCATTAAATTCCTTTCTATTTTTCCCAACCATTATTTGGTTCAAGATTTAAAAACACTTCAATATTATAGATAGAATATTATATATTAATTTTAAAACTACCATTAAAAATATATATTTTGATTTTATCTTGATATAATGAATAGAAAGTTGTCATTAAACGATATATTTATAATGACAATTTAGTTGCAATGCAAATATAATAACGACAATTATTTATTATCACTAAATCGTCGCCTTAGATGTGTTTATAATTGTTTTAATTAACGACTTTACCCAGCTTTTTTATCACTGATTTTTGCTAATGACAATTGTTACAAAGTAAATGTGATCACTATTAGAACTATGAAATTCATTACTTAAATAAAATAAAAATTCTTGTCATTAAATGTATATATATATACATATATATATATATATACACTTAGTGATAATATTAAAACGTCACTTTTTCATTTTTGTCATTAATCTTCTTTTTTATTTGTAGTGAAAAATTATTATTTCTTTTTTGAAGAACTGTAAGAATAGGAAAAGATATTATTATGGGTTAATTATACTTTGACATGCTCTTAAAATACGAAACAACACTTCCCTCAAAGTTTTAAAATTACGCTTACACCCCCTCCAAAATCCACCGATAACACCTGACTCTTTCCTGTTAGGGTTGGATAAAAAATGTTTATGTCAACAAAAAATAATACATAAATTTTTAATTTTTAGCTTTTATTTAACATCTCATGCAATATTTTATACTTGTAAGGCGATAAATAAAATATATATGAACTCAAGGGTATAAATGTAATAAGACATTGCTATCAAATTGTAATCATTTGATAGAAAGTAGGCATAGATGAATGAGAATATTACGTGAAAATATTAAATGAGGGATAAATTAAAATTTTAATGTCAGTAATTTTAATCTAAATTCTAATAAAATAGAGAATTATTGGAGGAATTGTAAGTAAAATTTTGAAACTTTTCTTAAAAAAAAATATAATATCACATTTTCAGAGATGATCAAAGTTTAACTAACCCTATTATTATAAGAATATAGACGTGAAGTCTTGTCCATTGATCTAAATTAAGATGTCAAAGCTTCATAAGTGTGAAATTTGTAGTTCTAATCTCATCAAATATCTAAATATTTGTATTAATTACTTTGGGATAATTTTGATTTTTGGCCCATAGTTAGTTCACTAAATTACTTTTGATACTTCATATTCCGACTTCATCAATTTTAATTCCTAAATTTTCTTAATTGATCAAAATTAATTTTGATCGTTAATTGACCGTCTAATCTAACGGAGGGATTTTTTTTTATCAATTTACGGTTCAGGGTGGGTCCAGGTGCTAAGGGTTGGGACCTAACTAGATCCAAGACGGGGTATGAGTTTTGTATTAGACTCCGCCAACTCATATTTTATACACTTTTTATTATTTATTATTCATATGTAATATATTAATAATAAAAATTATAATATTATACGTAAATTCTTAAATAAGTTTGTATATATCAAACTCTATATATGAAATAGAAAAAATAAAACATTAACTAATGAGAAAAATTAATAAGTTGGATGAATGTATGTTAAGGTATTTAAGCCTAAAATAATATTATTTATTACAAAATTAAAATATTAGTTGAATGTAGTTTTTGTATTATATAATTCATTGTAAATTGTAAAATGATATTACTTTGTGAAAAAGATAATAATTTAGATAAACATATACTTTATCATATACAATTCATTTTAAATTAAAAACTCTGCCTTATTAAAATTATCTACATTTAAAATGATGGTTATTTTTAATATATAATTTGAGACACTTATATAAAATATAAAATTAAGAACAAAACAAAAAATAATTTTTCTAATTTCATCTTTAATTTCACCATTTATTCAATTAATCCATTAGTTAAAGGGATAATTACACTCCCCTCTTTTGAGATTTGGTGTAATTACATATAGATTCCCTATGGTTTGAGAAATTACATCTAGTACCCCTGAAGTTTGCTTTCGTCTAACAAATCAGTCCCTCCGTTAATTAAAATTCAATAAATTTGCTAATATTAACAAAAAAAACTAAATAAAAATTGATATTTACTATCGATTAACTTATTACTGACTTATTGCAGGTCAAATAATTTTTTCAGACTAAGCTACCCTTATAGTGGTGAAAATATATCTCATACACATGTATTAACGCATGAAGACGCATGAAGGTAATTTGATTATAAAAAAATTTATCTGACCTGCAATAAATCGAAAATAAGTCAATTAGGGATAAATATACATTTTTTTCCTCATTTTTTTGTTAATATCAAAAAATTCCGGTGAATTTTGACTAATGAAGTGACTTATCTATTAGACGGAAGCAAACCTTACGGGTGCTATATGTAATTTCTCAAAATATAGAAGGACCTACGTACAATTATATCAAATCTCAAGAAAAGAGAGTGTGACTATCCCTTAATTAAATTATTTTTGATGGGGCGGGGCGACATCGGGGTTTTAAAGAGGCAGGACGGGGCAATTCAAGGCAGGTCTGTGATCAGGCAAACCCGCCCGTTGTCAGGTTGCACTCACTTTTTGGCACCCTTTATATCACTTTTTTTAATATGCCCAAGAAATGAGGAAATTGGAAAGGCAGGAGAAATGGCCGGTTTCCTTTCCAAAGTGTCAAAATTGAATATAAGAAAGATTATGGACCAAAAACAAATTAATGGCTAAATATAGGGATGAAAATGGTAATTATCCTTATAACTGTTATGTGAGAAGTAGGGGTATCTATATAAAAAGTGGAAAATTGGTGGCCATTCTGATTGAGAGAACAGAAATGAAGGCAGCTGTTTGGGTTGAAATTGGTAGGAATTCCAACAATTGTCTAATGTTTGGCTGTCTTTACATTTAATAACACAGCATATGCTATCACATGTGCATCACATATTTAATAATACCTCTAATTATTTACAAATATTCATACATATATATATGTGTGTGTGCAACAATTATATGATTTTAATTAAATAGTTATAATCCCATTATTTTATAAATTTATACTACTTGTTAACTATTATGGTCGACAAACGTGAATCATTTAATAGTCAATGAAGTCTAACTGAGTTGGCGAAACTGAAGCTTCATGACCTCTTCGAACCCCGTCTTATGCGCGAAATGTTGTTTCTACTGAATAGTAGGTCTTGTTTCTACTGTAATAGTAGATGTTGGTTAGATTTAGTTTATCTGATATTATTGATTGTGGTAATGGTTTTCGTTAAATATTGATATTCAACAAGAATAATTATAATCAATTTATTTCAATTAATAATAGTTCATCGCTCTTATTTCAAAAAAAAAAAAAAAAAGAATTTGAATCGTCTAAAATGCAATTAACTATGCATATTTCTACCACAAATAACTATTTTTTCATTAATAAGTGTTTTTTTTAGTAACCATCAATACATGCATATCTAAAATTTGTTTATTTTATTAATTTTGATCAATTATCTATTTTATATTTATTTTTTATTCAATTAAATAGATATAATAAAAATATATAATTATACATGTACATCGAGTACGTGCCAATTGCAATTTATCTATAATTGATATGTTAATTAATAAAATAAGAATAATAACAAGGTTTTATAAACGAGACATATCTCAATGAAATTCGAATTCAAAATCTTTGCTATTATAAATCTTGGAATTTTGTGTTAATTAATATATGATGTCATTTCAAATAAACTGAAAGTCTAAATTAATTAATCCTCAACATTCTTATGCCCAATAATGGTAAATTCAGTATTTATTACGTAAGGAAAAACGTAAACAACCTCTTGTGATATTATAAATGAGCAAATTATCTATCTATGAAAAATAAATTGCAATTTATCTTTCTGTATTTTTTAAAATACAATAATTTACCTCCCTGTATTTTTTAAAATGAAGCAATTTACCTCCTTAAACAGGAAGGTAAATTGTTTTATTTAGAAAGCACATGGGGTAAATTGCATTTTTTTTTTTCATATGAAAGTAATTTTTTTATTTGCAATATTACAGGAAGATAAATTGCTATTCACCCCTATTGCATATTATAAATTATTAAATTTTTGATCTATCATAAAATAAACTTTGGAATATTGTATCGTCTTTTAATATTTAAAAAATAATATGAGAATTTCATATTTCTCAAAACCACGTATACTTTTCAGTACCTTTTTAAAATTATGTGTAATATACTTTTTATAATAGTGTATTTTTTTAAAATTCATTTGTTTGCTTTCTTTGGAATATGTTTGTTGATTTAGAAAAATCAATATATTGAATTAGTATATGAGTTTGGACGACGTAATAATCAATCGAATCTTATTAAGAAAAATTAGGTTCTTATTTTATACCATGAATTAGGAAATGCATTGCAAAGTAAATGTTGTACATATAAGGTACAATTCGGACAAGAATGCGATCCTTTTAGGTACAACCCTAGAAAGAATTACATATACCCCTACGATTAAGCTTAATTATACAAACACCCTCTACTCGCTCGTCATAAAATGATAGGTATATACCTTGATTTGGTGTTAGAGTAATGCA
The DNA here is from genome assembly GCF_026168435.1 of Sesamum indicum. Classification (NCBI taxonomy): domain Eukaryota; kingdom Viridiplantae; phylum Streptophyta; class Magnoliopsida; order Lamiales; family Pedaliaceae; genus Sesamum; species Sesamum indicum. The sequence continues at coordinate 5,780,446 of NC_142668.1, forward strand.
TCTAGGGTGTGTTTTGTGAAAAGTTTCGTCATTCAACAAGAAATGTATTTGTAATTACAACTAAAACCTCGAGAGATGTATTTATAATTTTACAAACGACAGAGGATGTTAGTGTAATTAAACCTAACATGAGGGGTACCAATGCAATTTATCCTAAAAGAAAAGTTCAATTAGGTTATTTTACTAAGTGTTTGGTCTCATTCAATTAGGTTTTTCTTACAATTGTATGTGATTGAATTATTTATGTAATGAAAGGTGCCCAACAAGTGCATATATGGTTGGGGTTGGCTGCCGGAATTTACACTTTTCTGTTCTTCCAAACTCACATGTTCTATGATAGAGGGTTGGAATTTAGATTTTAGGTCAAGAGACAAGCATTACAAGAGAATAGGGTATTGAAATATGAAAATTATGGACACAGGAAAATAGGGTTTTAGAGACGAAAAATTATAGATAGAGATAAAACAGAGGCGGATTTAGAGACACGAAAGCAATTTCCTATTACATTATTTATAAGACGTTTAAATAAGAGATGCATTTAGCGGCAGATGTATACTTAATAATTTTGGGAAGATGTGAGGAAGCGATGTATACTTAGGGAAAAATATTATTTTAGTTTGTTAAGTATGTCTAATTTTACTTTTAGTCCGATAATTATGTCCATTTTCGTTTAGGTCCAGTAACTTATAAAATTACTTACTTTTAGTCCTCTGGCAGATTTTCGGACAATTTTACCCTTATGAGTGCATATGGGCTAAAACTGCTTTTCAAAAGTTGCATAGGGGTAAAATTATCCGAAAATCTACCAGAGTACTAAAACTAAGCAATTTCATAAGTTATTGGAACTAAACAAAAACGGACGTAGTTTTCGGACTAAAATTAAAATTAGGCATATTTAGCGGACTAAAATAATACTTTTCCCGTATACTTAATAAGGGACTGGCAAACTAAGACACAAGAAGTGTATATCAATTGGCCTAGCTAGTATGATTTCCAAACTATTGCTTAAGCATAAATTACCAATAGAGCACTAGCATGTGACAAAATTTATGCACCTAGTTGTCCCATAAAAGCAACATTAGTAAAATTAAAAATAATTGCATTTACATCTTCTGATTTATGGTCTGTTTACATAAATTGTTTCTATTTTTTTGGATAATTACGTATATACACCACCACAAATGTTAATATCATTTACACAAACTGCCTTACCTTTTGAAAAATTACACATATAGTTCCAAAAATGTTAACATCATTACACAAACTACCCCTATTTCTGTAAATAAAAAGTATAATTATCCCAATTAATTAATACAAGTTAGGAACTTGAGCTATCATGATAAGAATTAATTGGGAAAAAGAATCCCTTTCCCTTGATAAGAAAAAGTAGCTGAAGTTTCATGTGTAGTGCATGATGCATGTGGATGTGATCTACCAAACATTTTCCACACAAAATTAGCTCAACTCTTCTACATACATTATTGAGTAGCAAAAAAGGGATTGCACTTTTAGGTAAAAAGGGGTACCCTTTTCTTATCACATTTGACTCAACACCATTAATTAATTAAGTGGTAAATCATGTGAAAAAAGTTTAGTTATTTTAATTACCATTCATGTGAACAAGAAAACAACACAATTAGGGCAAGACTCTAGATTGAATAGTGGGATCTCAATATATATGAATTCAAAGAGTTCATGTTTGATCAAACGTTTGGTTTTAATGTAATTTATCCCGTGAAAGTTCAATAATATTTAAGAAACCCCATGACAAAAAAAAAAAAAAATGTTCGTAAACTCCCTCATGGGGAAAAAAATAAAACTCACTCGAAGAATTGAACAATACGAGTTAATTTTTATTTTCATTTTTATTTTTAATCAAATACTTATATTGATACCCTTTATATTGATACCCTTTATTTTTAAAGTCTCCGGTCAAGATTTTATAGGTATAAATTCATAAATTTTATCCCTAACCCTCCAATCCACCCCCACCATGGCCACCCACTACAAAATAAAAGAAAGTGGAATTTGATACGGTTTGGACAATCTTTTAGAGCCCGTTCTGCATTTAGAATGGATATGGGTACTAATGAGGAACGGATAGTGGCGGATCACGTCATGATTCTCATATTTGATGTGTTATTGTTTTGGTACGGTCAAATCATTATCAATGGTGCTCTAAAATAACAGTTAGAATTTATGTTCCTAAAACCGATCCCGTACTTGTAACGGTAAACAATTAGAGTTCTTTTTGGAACACATTATGAAAATTAGGGACACTTTGAGCTGACTGTTCCTATATATGAGATGATTGATGTAAAAAAAATGACAGTTAGTAAATTTATTTCAAAATGAGGTACAATTTAAAATGATTTAAATACGCATATGGTGGAATATTACAACAACCATTCCTAAATATGACGTAATTTCAGTGTGATATATATATTTCTATAATTGCAGAAATTACATAAAATAAATTTTTTTGCAGAATTTTTTTATTTTTAAAAATAGAAAATTATGAAAAATGTTAAAAATTACATAAAATTGTTAAATTTTTAAAAACTTTTATATACTTCTAAGATTATCAAAATTATTACAATTTATAATAATTACAGAAAATTATTAAAATTACCAAAAATTATGATTTTTTTTTTAAATTTCAGAAATGTATTAAAATTTTAAAAAATTACAGAAAACTATTAGAAATATTTATAAAACTTACAGAAACTTTTTTAAAACCCAGAAAATTAAGAAAAATTTTACAATTGGAAATTTTTGAAACTATTTTTAAAATTACAAAAATATATTAAAAAATAAAGCGGTAACTTACCTCTACTAGTGGCGAAAAAGGGGTGACGACGGCGGCGGACGGCATAGGGAGGCGAGAGTCGGGAAAAGAGAGAGAGGACGAGAGTGAGGGAAGAAGGAAAAGAAAAGATTTGCTAAGTGTTGTATATATATATTAATTTTTGGAACGGATTTTGAAACAAGCATTTTTTAAAAAATAATTTCAAATAACCAAGATGACATCGTTTCAGTTTACGAGCACTTTTAACAATAATTGTTCTTATTTTTAAAATCATTCTAAAAATAAAAATGATATTATTTAATCCAAAACCAACGTCGTTTTGGAACGTTTTTAATAAAATTGTTCCTATTTTTTAAAAAATCGTTATTAATTGTGTGCGAAAATTATTTTTCCTAAGAAAATAAAAAATATAGAAAAATCATCCCAGACATGTTAATGATCAGAAGAAAAGTAAACCATAAATTAATTAAGGCCTTTGGAAACATATAATACTTTGAATTAAATTGATACATGTTCAAAAGATCAAGTATATTTCTGTATATAAGATTGTTAGCCTTACATAAATGTAAGTAGCATCTTATACTGTTGTATTGGATCACCTAATCAAATTGTTAAAATTTTAATCAGACTGTCGGATATTATTAAATCGACAAAATACTATATTTTATAAAGTTTTGGACATTTTTGTTATACGGATACTGAGATATATCTGATACACAATCAACGAGGTTAAAAACGATGTAACTGTCCATCAAATCATGTGATTTTAGATCGGACCGCTAGATATGTTCACATATATAAAGTATTTTTATGCGTTTAAGTTTGGAATTAGTCAGTGTCCCCGGATGTTGAGATATAGTAACTGAAAAGTGAACCAGGAATCTGTGGACATATTTAGGAACGATTTTGGACCTTATTTAGGAACAATTTTTTGTTAATCATTTTAGAACGGATATTTTATATATTTAGGCACTGTTTTATTTAAATTCATTTTAGGAACGGTCAAATATTTAAAACCCTTTCTAAGTTTGATTTTTCCTCTACTTTTTATTTGGCGTGAAATTAAATTTTTTGAAACTAATTCTGGAACAGTTAGAATAAACTGACCGTTCCTAAATTTTGATTTTTCCTCCTTTTTTATTTAGGATATTGTAATGTATTTAGGAACGATTTTTATTTTAAAGGCCGTTCAAAGTTGGAACGGTGTTTGGAACAGTTTGTTGGTTCCTAAACAGAAAAATATTATTTTTTTGTTTTAAAAATAATTTTATTTGTGTGAGACATTATTTTGCAAATTGTCCATAAAATTCGATCCAAAAATCGTTTCAGTTTGTAGCGGGTCTTGAAACGGTTTTTGAAACACATTACTTCTTAAATAAAACTCATAATTTGGAACGATTTTTAACATAATTGATTAAGTGTGTACTAAAGCCATTCTAAATTGTACCTCATTTCATAATACATTTTCTAATTGTCATCTTTTGGATATCCATTATCACACATATAGGAACGGTCTTGCTAATAATGTGCTCCAAACAGAGTTTCAAATATTAACCGCTGCTATTTTGGAACGGTCTTTCGACGAATTTTGTAATTGTTAGTTTGGAACACATGTTGGAATGATTTTATCGGTAAAAAATTATAACTCAAAAGAAATATGCATCATGACGTCATTTATCAATATTCGTTTTTCATGTGTTCCAAAGCCCGTTCCAATATGGTATGGGTTTTGGAATTTTCACCCATGCCAAATTTAATTTTTTTTTGTAGTGAAAGTCCGGCTCCGATTGGCATTCGCCGAAGCAAGGAACAGGGAGGGAAAAGAGAGGCGAAAGCAGCAAATTAAAAGAGGTGCTGTGAAGTAGTTAGCCGCAGATGGGAATGTCGGAGAAAAGGGTATGGAAAGGTGCACAGTGAAGAGACGAATCCACTACCAGTAGTGGTTTCCGACAATGGAGGCCGAGCGGCGAGAAAGGGGAAGAGAGAGAGAGAGAGAGAGAGAGAGAGAGAGGTGAAGGGTCGGCTGACGGCTAGTGGCATGTGAGGGAGCATTGCGGGCCAAAATGGAGCTCTGATTGGACGGGAAAGGTTGCCGGGGGGAGGGGGAGCTATCGCTGATAGGGGTTGTCGGCAACAATGGCTGAGGTAGGGTGTTAGGCAACAACAAGGGGGCGAGGTCTACATTTTTGGTTCTTTTTCTTTTTTTTTTAACTTTTTTTTATGTCAACATCATATGAGGATGCCACGTGTTTAATTCGAACCTAGTTAGCTGTCGGAACCCTCAATCCCAATTTGTCCAGCTAAAATCTGGCAATTTTTTTATCCGAATGATTAAAATTGTCACTAAATTAAAACTTACATGATTAAAATTCCCAACGAAATACTTCCGGGATTAATTTTATTACCTCCTATACATAAAGGACTAATTTTATAATTTTGCCTTATATATAAAATTGTTGATATATTTTTATAAAGTAAATATATGTTAGTACTAATAAATAGTTAATTGCAAGCACATGTTTATATCAAATAAAATATAGGTCGTATATTTGTTAAATTAAAGTTGAACCCCTGGATTAATCCAATAAACTTGAGCAATGGGTTTAATTTATATTACTAAAAATATAGATTGTCGATTCATATCAAATAACATCTAACCATTGATTGATAAGGATATATTCTATACGATATAAATTGCATTAAACCTTTATAGGTTCTTACAACGATCATACATTTAATAAAATATCTTTTACGATTTATACGATGTTTGACCTTATTTTAAGATTAAGCCCTTAAACTGTTTGAATGAAATGAGCTAAGATCTTAGAGTTCATACAATATTTGCAAATTAATGATAATCTTTTTGAAATTAAAATGAAGAGAATCCAAGAAAGTTGTTAACATTTTAAAAGTGAATTAGAAACTTCCTACCTTTTTTAAGGAAAAATTATAAAATTGGTCCTGTAAAATATACGGGGTAGCCAAAATTAGTCCTGTAAGTATTGAACTGACAATTTTAATTACAAGACTAATTTTGCAATTTTGCCTTTTTTTTTAATAAATTCTTATAAACATCTTATTTTCAAGCGTAAATTGCATTTTGTTATCTGAACTATGCTTCTTTCTATACTTTGCCATTGATATTTGTTTTTTTTCTTTGGTCAACTTGTCATCTCAACTTTGTAAAAATTACATTTTGCCATATATGGTCATATTTTTCTTGTTCTTTCTATAAAAAAATACCACATGTTGTGCATATGTAAAAAGTATCACATCACATAATCCTTAAATGTCACATGTGCACTTTAAATAGCTACAGAATAGCAAAAGTGCAATAAAGTTAAGATAGTAAGTTGACATAAAAAAAAAACAAGTTCAAATGCCAAAATACAAAAATGATCATAATTTAAATGACAAAAATATAATTAACCCTATTTTCAAATAGTATAACCTCTTTAAAAAATATATTTAATTTACAACATCTTATATATATAATTCCATAATTCAAACTCTATTCATATATGTTCATTTCGGGCCAACAATCGAACAATTAATTCCCAAACTAACCAACATATTGAACTACATAAATAATTACAAGTTCAAATTGAAATTTGTACAATCACATATTCAGCTCCACTGAATTCATTTAATTAGCAACACACCAGATAAAATTGTTGTGGATAAATTAGGAAAATGAGAAAAAAAAAATTAAATCAAACTGTTAAATATTAATGATGGAAAAATTAAAAGAGAAAAGTAAATGAGGAACACTCATACACTGATTGCATTAAAAGATGGCTCCCATGCATTTTCATTTCGGGCCCTCCTCTTTTTCTCATCCATGTGATGATCATTATTAGTACTAGTGGTCCTCCTCCTCCTCATCTTCTCCTTCAAACCCTTTTCTTGACAGCTCTTTCCATGGTCAGAGGGAACACAAACCGGATCTGAACCAGAATTCCGGTAATTATTGGTGGTGTCGACGCCAAAGAACTTCACGTGTCGGTCTCGGGCCTTTTCGACCTTGAGGCCGGGCTTCACCAGAATTCCACTGATGGACAGGCTATCCTTGGGCTGATGATGATGAGAAGCATTACTCCGAGCCAACGACTTCGACCGGAATGAGGACACGGGATCCATTGCTGCACTCATTCGACTCCTCAGCTTCCTCACCGTCCGTCGTGGGATGAGATAGTATTTGTGGCCCGGAATAAGAATCTCTTCGGGCCGGACGACAGAGTCCCATGGCCTTCGAAAGATATCGGGGCGGGCCAGAATGAGAGACGGGTTCTTTTCTATGATCATGGCTGCAGGAACAGCCATGTAGTAGTACTCTGCATGGCCTCCTGCATTGACGATCTTCAGGGCCCTTGACCGTGAGCCTCTCTCCGCCGGGCCAGACGGAATAGCCAAAGCCCGTGCATGATGATGATCAAGAGTAGGAGTGTTCAAAGGGTTGGTTTTGGGCTTTCTGTTGCCAAAGAGTTTGTTAATCAGCATTTTTGTGTTGCCAGAAATTAGTTTGAGATTTGAGCAATGGAGAATTAATTAGATATGGACCGATGAGTTCAAGAAATCATAGATAATAATTTAGTCTTAGGTTTTGTAGTTTATGTTTGAACAGCTGATAGCAATAGGATTTAATGAATGTTTGCACATTGCCATTGTTACGAGGATTTCTTTCGATGTTTCTTAAGCATTTGTATGAAGATAAGATTTTATTAATTTTCTTTAATTTACCTGAAAAATATTGTTTTATAGATATTGTCTTTTTTTCTTTTTTCTCTTATGGTTGATTAAGTCTTGTAGAAGATAGTTTCTTTGAAAATTTTGATAAAAAAAAAAAAAAAAAAGGTTCTCATAAGTTGGTGAAATAAATTGTATAATTAACATCTCTACTAAAATTCTTTCTGCTTGCACATCCCTGCCGGCGATCAGTCACCGGTGTCACCGGGCAGGGTCTTGAGCCCCAGAACACGAAGTGTGGCCCTGCCTATTAAAAATCATTTTATTAGAACGGTTTTTTTTTTTAAATTTGTAACACTTTTTCTTTTTGTAACGGTTAGGCCTACCGCGCTTAAACGAGACGTTACAAAGTGTTTGTAATAACTTGTACAAAAACCGTTACAAATTGTAATGGCTTTTGTGACCGTGTATTGTAGTTGTTACAAAACTAGTAACATGAAAAAAAAATTAATTTGGAAGAACTGCTATGCTGGATTTAAAATAAATGTTATTATAACGGCCTTTGTAACACATTTAGATATGATTTTGCCAAATACTTGAAACGATTTTTGTAATACTTTTTGTAACTATTTTGTATTATATTTGTATCCGTTTTTGGCACTGCATTTGTAACTATTTTTTTTTTCACTTATTTTATAACGATTTTTGGAACGACCTAGGTTCTAATTTATAACTATTTTTGACACATTATTTGTAACGGCATGACAATTATACATTTTATTGCTGTATTACAAAAGTCGTTATAAAATTTATTATTTTTTAGTATATTTTAATATTTATTTTATTTAATATATTTAAAAATTTATTTTATTTAATTTATTTTTTTAAAATTAAGTAAATAAATTTATATAAAACAAACATAATATAACAAAAAATAATAATAATTCAATTAAAAATTGTATTTTCACAAAATATCGAATTGGTATAAAGGGTGTGAGGATTTGGGTGGATCCTTGGATAGCTAGGCCATCACTGTTCCAGCCGATCATCCCTCCTCAATCACTTTCAATTTAAGCCACAGTAATTTCCTCACTACTACCAGCAACTTGTGCGACGTGGAGAAGGTATGGGCAGAATTTGATGCGGCAAAAATGTGGAGTGGGAAGCGACGCTCTGGATCAGTTGTGTTGGCACTATGACGACAAGGGTCGTTTTATGGTCAAGAGAACATACAAGTTGGCCTTGAAGGGGCAAGGATTTAGTCGAGCGGGGAGCATAAAAGGCACGGGTGGGTGTTCATTTGGAAGGCTAAGGCAGCCTCAAAAGTACTATTTTTTGATAGAAATGTTCTGCAATCCCGTTGCAAGCTAATCTCTAGCCTAGAAGGGTGGCAGTAGATGAGTCTTGTACGCTATGTGGCTACATTGAGGAGGGGTTGAGCATGTGCTTGTGTGGTGCCCTTTTGCCCATTTGGTGTGGGCTTTGTCACACCTCGTTGGCGGTGGGTTGCTCGTGACAATTATTAAAAATTAATGTGCCCCATGACAAATTTTAGTTAGGCCCAAGGCCCACCTCTCATATGGATGGATCCTCTATTCCCAAGTCTGCCAAACCCACTAACTAACCTAGACTAAGGACCCGACCAGACCCGACCCACTATCCTACCGGACCCATGAAGCTTTAAATAAATATCCCTAACCCTAACTCTAAACCTATTTCTCATTTCCCCTTCCCCCTCCTTGGCTGCGGCCGTACTCTCTCTCTGTCTCCTAGCATTCTCCTCCTCCTCCTCTTCTTCCTCACCAAAGTTTCCAATGGCTTCGGAAACTAATATCACCGCCCAAATCCTCTATCGTATATATATCCCTCCATGACCTGAAAAATAGATCCAACCTACGAAGCAAAACCCAAGAGTTATTCTTGAGATCTTTGTGATATTTTCTCCTAAGTGGTTGTGTTGGTTCACTGTGAATGATTCTTAGTGATTTCTTGATGAAAATATTGGAGCAACCGTGAGTACGGTTGCCGGCCATTGTCATCGCGTCTTGCCTCTCCGGATCTCGACTCCCTGAGCTGTTTTACTGCTTTACTTTAATATTGTTGTAACATTATTATTCTTGTATCATTCATTTGTAAATCGGTTTGTACTATTAAGGGTTTGAAAAACCCACAAAAATTGTGATAGTTGATTAGGGTTATTTCTTGGACTTCTGTTGAAGGGATAAACTCCCAACAGTGGTATTAGAGCCATAAGGCTTCTGATTTTTCCTTGGTGGTGGTAACCTCTAAACCCCTCCTCTTTTATTTTTTCTGCAAAATATATTTTTGATCTGTTATTTTTCCGTAGCTTGCTGATATTTTTTGTTAATATTTTCTAAAAAATTTACTATTGAAACTACTATTATTTTCTGTTTATATTCAGCTACTATTGCTATCTCTATGCTAAAATTAATCTCTAGTATTATTTATGCTTCGTGCAAAATTTCTATAAATTATTATTCTTTTTGATATTATTTCTACTTGGTGGGAAATTTCTCAAGTTATTATTCTGCTTAGTGCATCTGACCCAATACTCGATTTTCCTGTCAATAACTCACCTGGCTGAACCCTTGAGGTTGACGGGTATCTGGTCGAGCTTGGCGTGGGAACCTTTTATTTTTCTGTTTTATTGCTCTCATTACCATTTGCTTATTATTCTTGTTAATTACATTCTCTGTTAAACGGTTGGTTATAATTTGCAATCTTCCGATGGAAAATCTAATTCTGCAATTTGGCAACAAAAAATAAAAGGAATTTTGATTCAACAAAAGGTATTTAAAGCTATTGATGGAAAATATACAGAAAATACTTCAGAAGATAAAAAGCTTGAAAATTATGAATTTGCTTATTCTTCTATTATTTTAAATTTGTCAGATATTGTATTAAGAAAGGTAGGTAAAACAAGACTCTGTAAAAGACTTGTGGAATAAATTAGAAGAGCTTTATACAGAAACTTCATTACCTAGTAAACTATTTCTACTTGAAAAATTCTTTCGTTATAAGCTAGATTTATCTAAAAATATAGAAAAAAATTTAAATAATTTTACTAAATTAATTCAAGACATTAAACTAATAGGTGATAAGGATACAGATGACTATACTCCTATTGTCTTATTAAATGCAATTCCTGAAGCTTATGATGATGTTAAAGCAACAATTAAATATGATAGAGATAATGTAAGTCTAGATACAGTAATTAATGGTCTAAAAATAAAGAAATGAATTAAAAACTAATAAAAATAATCAGTCTCAAAAATGAGGTTAATTTTATTAGAGGAAGAAGTAGAAGCCAAAATTTTGAATATAAGTACAAAAGACATGGAAAAGTAGAAGCAAAAGTCAAATTAAAAGTAGATCTAAATCTAGAACTAGAGAAAAAAAGTCTAGAGTTGATAAAACTAGAAGATGTTATAATTATGGTCGTAAAGGGCACTTTATAAGGATTGCAAGAAACCTAAAAGAGATAATAGAAATAATAATAAGGAAGGTGCTAACATTGTAAATAAAGAGAATAATGGTGAAGTCTATATGCTTTGTAATGAAAAATCATCTGTAAAATAAAATGAGTGGCTTATTGATTCTGGTTGTACATTTCACATGAGTCCTTTTAAGAAAATATTTACAAATTATAAAATTGAAAATTTGGGCTTTGTGTCCATGGCAAATGAAAAATAATATGAAATTAAAGGTCTTGGTGATGGTTATAAGTTAACCTTAAAAGATGTTAAACATGTCTCTGATTTGTGCCATAATTTAATTTCATGTGCTACACTAGAAGAAGATGGTCTAGAAGGTAGATGGGGAAAAGGAATAATGAAAATAATGAAAGGCTCCTTATCTATTTTCAAAGTTGAAAGAAAGAGAAATTGGTATTTCTTTTCTGTAAAGTATGAATCGTTTGCTGCTACTGCATTTAATAATAGTAAAACCAACTTATGGCATAAAAGATTTGGTCACGTGACTGTGATGATTGTGTTTTGGGAAAACAACACAAGGTTCACTTTCCTACATCACCCAGCTACCCAAATCCCTCATCTTCATCTAGCATTCTTGATTATGTGCATGCTGATGTGTGGGGACCTGCAAATATTGCTACTCATGGTGGTAATAAATATTTCTTGTCCATTATTGATAATTTCTCAAGAAAAGTCTTTGTTTTCTAATGAAACAAAAATCTGGAGTTTTTGAGAAATTTAAAAACTAGAAAACACTAGTAGAAAATCAAACAGGCAAAAAGTTAAAAGCTTTAAGAACTGATAATGGCTTAGAGTTTTGTAATCAGCAATTTAATGATTTATGTAATGAATATGGAATAAAAAGGCATAAAACCACCCCTTATACCCCTCAACAGAATGGTGTAGCCGAAAGAATGAATAGGACCTTATTAAATAAAGTTAGATGCATGCTTATTAGTTCTGGCCTGTCAAAATCTTTTTGGGAAGAAGCTATTATGACTGCTGCTTATTTAATAAATAGGTCTCCTTCTGTTCCTCTACTAGGAAAAATTCTTGAATATGTGTGGTCTGATAAACCTGTTGATTTTTCTAATTTACGCATTTTTGCGTGTTTTGCATTTGCTTTACAACTTGGTGATAAACTTGAACTCCGCTGCCAAAAATGTGTTTTTTATTGGTTATCCAAAAGGTATTAAAGGTTATATAGATTATGGTTAAGAAATCAACTTGGTTTTAAAGTTATAATAAGTAGGGAGGTAACCTTTAATGAATTAGAAATGTCATGTTTAACTAATACATCTAGGACTTCTAAAGATGTAGATATAGAATCCATATTTAACAAGGTGGAGTTTCCTTTAGAGGATAACCAACAAGGTGAAGAATATAGGGAAGAAAATCAACAGAATGATGAAGATAAAGAGCCTAATCTACAAAATTATCAACTTGCTAGGGATAGAGTAAGAAGATAACGTAGACTACCCTCTAGACTAAAAGATTTTCATCTTGTTTTGGATGATACTGAAAATATTGAACCAAATACTTATGAAGAAGCATTAAGTTCTGAAAATTTAGAAAATTGGATACAAGCCATGAAAGAAGAAATAAAATCCTTAAATGATAACAAAACATGGGTGCTTGTTCCTAAACCTAAGGATTGAACTGTTGTTGAATGCAAATGGGTGTTTAAAGTTAAACAAAAAAATAACTTTACACGTTTTAAGGCAAGATTAGTTGCTAAAGGTTTCACCCAAAATAAATGTGTAGATTATACCAAAATTTTCTCTCCTACTATTAAATATACCGTTAGAATTATTCTTGCTATTGTTGCTCAATTTAATTGAGAATTAAAATAAATAGATGTCAAAATTGTTTTCTTGCACGAAAATTTACAAGAAACTTATATGCATCAACCATGTGGTTTTATAGATAAACAAAATTCTGATCATGTATGTTTACTTAAAGATTCCTTATATGGCCTAAAACAATTACCTAGGCAGTGGAATAAAAAATTTGTTGAGTTATGCCGTCTTTGAATTTTAATTGAAGTTCTTATGATCATTGCTTGTATTATAAATATGATCAATTTGTCCCTGTATTCCTTGTTCTTTATGTGGTTGACATGTTAATTGCTAACCCTAGTCTAAAATTAATTAAGGATTTTACAAAGTAACTTGTGCCAAAATTTTGAAATGAAAAACCTAGGTAATGCTAAGAAAATTCTAGAAATGTCTATAGAAAGAAATAGAAAGGATTCAAAAAAAATTTAAATCAAAAATCTTATGTCAAATCAGTGCGAGAAAAATTTTCATGTCGAATTCTGAACCAACCTCTGTTCCCTTAGGAGCACACTTCCAGTTAAGGAACAAAGTCCTACGACTAAAATTGATAAAAAGAAAATGGAAAAGGTTCCTTACTCAAATGCAATGCACTCTGTTATGTTCTTAATAGTTAGTACTAGGCCTGACATTGCTTATGTTGTGAGTTGTTTAAGTAAATATAAATATAATGCTAGTTCACCTCATTGGGATGCCCTTAGTGGTTACTTAGATACTTGAATGGATCTATAAATTATGGTATAAGATTCTCTAAAAAGTAATTATGGTGTTAAACTAATTGGATATGTAGGCTCCAATTATGCTAATGATAGAGATAATAATAAATCAACAACTTCATATTTATTTACTTTATGTTGCTCATGCATAAGCTGGAAATCCAAGCTTCAAAACATTGTTGCATTGCCTACTATTGAGGCTGAATATATTGCTACCACAGAAGCATTTAAAGAAGCAATCTGGTTAAAAGGATTATTAGATGAAATTGGTTTTTTGCAAGAAAAAGTAATTGTGTTTTCAGATAGTCAATCAGGAATCCAACTTCGTAAAAATTCAGTTTTCCGTGACAGAACAAAGCATATTGACGTTAGGTACTACTTTATAATAGACATAGTTGGAAAAGAAATAATCAACTTAGAAAAGATAAAAATTGACCTAAAACCAGTAGATATGGGAACCAAATATTTACCCAAAATTTGGAACTTGCCTTCAAATTATAAACTTAGGATAAATCTAAACATATCTATGCTTGTATATTTCTTTGTTTTGCCAGTACCCCCTTTGGCGAATAATGGCTATGATGATAATCGAGATCCGGACTTAGGCCAGGTTCCCTTTTGGGTCCTGGTCCAAGGTGGAGAATGTTAAAAATTAATGTGGCCCATGACCAATTTTAGGTAGGCTTAAGACCCACCTTACTCATATGGATGGCTCTTTTATTCCCAAGTCTGCTAGGCCCACTAAGACTAACCCAGCCCAAGGACTTGGCCCGACCCACTATCCTATCGACCCGGTAAGCTTTAAATAAATATCCTTAACCCTAACCCTAAACCTATTTGTCATTTCCCCCTCCCCTCTTCCTTGGTTGCGGCCGCACTCTCTCTCTGTCTCCTAGCATTCTCCTCCTCCCTCTTCTTCTTAACCAACAGTTTCCAATCACTTTGGAAACTAATATCACTGCCAAATCCTCAACCTTCTACTATATCTCTACCGTATATATATCCCTCCATGATCTGAAAAATAAATCCAACCTACAAAGCAAAAACAGAGAATTATTCTTGAGATCTTTGCTCCTAAGTGGTTGTGTTGGTTATTTGTCAACAATTCTTAGTGATTTCTTGGTGAAAATATTGGAGCAACCGTGAGTAAGGCTATTGGCCTTTGTGATTGCGTCTTGCCTCTTCATATCTCGGCTCCCTGAGCCGTTTTACTACTTCATTTTAATATTCTGTGAATATTATTATTCTTGTATCATTCATTTGTAAATCGATTTATATAATTAGGAGTTTGAAAAACCCACAAAAATCGTGATAATTGATTAGGACTATTTCTTGGGCTTCTGCTGAAGGAATAAACTCCCAAGAACAATTTTACCATGGAAAGCCTGGATGAGACGTGCTTACCATAGGAAATATGCAACTTATCCCCCCCTCCCCCCACCTTCCATATGATATAAGAAATGACTAAAGAAATCCCTATAAGAAATAAAATAGCAAATTATCTCATTTATTTTGAAAAAAGAAGCAAACTACGATACAGATAAAGAATAATTTGCTTTATTTTTTAAAAACACATGAGGATAATTTACTTATTATGTTATTTATATGAAGAAATTTGCTCATTTACCTAACACAGAAATAAATTACACTAAACTCAAAACAAATATGTTATCCATGTGAGAGAGAGAGAAAAAGAGAGAGACAGTCCTCCTGATATTAAATAGTACACCAAATGCTGAGTAATCGATTATAATGTAAAAATAGAAAACTTTAGTAATTAGAGGACGTACCAAACCAAATATGAAAAGAAACCTCGGATTTAGGGATGGGGCTGAATTCCTTATCTTTTTGTACCAGAACCAGACCATCTCTACATCACAACCTTCATCAATGCCAAATGCACGACAAATCCAATTTAACTAAGCCTAAATCTAATAATAGCATACTAGAATCAATGCATCCTACAATATAAACATTGTATTTGGATATTCTAAGTAATAAACAGCAGCGGATAAAACAACAGTAGTAGACTATCAATGTTCGCAAAGAATCACAAGTAAGAAATCCCATGAAAAAGATAATTCTTTCAATTCGAACTGGTGATGCAAAGGATTGTTGAGTTGTG
The DNA here is from genome assembly GCF_026168435.1 of Sesamum indicum. Classification (NCBI taxonomy): domain Eukaryota; kingdom Viridiplantae; phylum Streptophyta; class Magnoliopsida; order Lamiales; family Pedaliaceae; genus Sesamum; species Sesamum indicum. The sequence goes on from NC_142668.1 coordinate 5,796,111, forward strand.
GGATGACTTCAATACTCAAATAGAGGGTAGAAAGTCTTATTAAGTCCATCACAGCAATAGAATTTCCCACATGAATAATACCAAAGGCCAGTTACAACAGTTCCAAAGTACAACTTCCTTGCTATCTGAAAAATTCTCACTTTACAGGTAAGACAGCGCAAAGTAGAAACATGACAAGAGAACGATGGCAGAAACAATTTCAAGAGTAACACCTAAGAACCTCACATCAGAATCTGCCTATAATACCTCTAAAGTTTCAAGCTATTGAAAATTATGCCAAACAAAATGAATCAAACTCTCCACTACACTAATAATGAAGCTAAAACCTATAGAAAGGAGGGCTCCCCAATTATATTGAGGGAATTACAAAAACTTTCTATGAGAAGCAAGAAAGAGATTGGTTTGCACATTCTGGCCTCAATTTAACTTAAAAGGTTGTTATGAGTCACAAGAAGACCACAAAGGATATCAGCCAATGTTATTGGCCCTTTCCATTAATTTACACTCAGTTAAGGCATCTGTGTCTTCTGATCTTTTCCATTAAATCAGAACTTGTTGCAAAATCCCATTGAGAAGTAAGCCTCGGGATTTGAATTTTGTCACTGCCATAAGAAGGAAACATCATCTTTCTTAGTAGTTACTCGGCCAATTAAGTTGTGCATGCTGAGGCTGCTGGTAAACACTGGCTGTTGGTCCCACCATATCAACAGGGTTGGTAATGGCTTGAGATTGCTGCAAAAGTGGATGAACATTTGCTGCTGTAACGGCCTGTGCAGGGTGGAAAATCCCTGTGAAGGTTCCATGGCCAGGCTGTGTAGGGGTGAAAGCCAGTTGACCCTGAGGAAGATTGTAGAACGAACTTGCCTGCAAGGTAGGAATGTCCCGACTATGGGTAGTAAACCAAACGCCCGAACCTTCGTTCTGCAAAGGCAAAATGGAACACGAAATCGGTGACTATTCCAATATGTCAAGAGACATTCATAGACAAACAGGAGCATATACACATATCTAATTAGCAAGGTCTATGTCAAACCATGAGGTTCTAACTTACGAGCTTTATACATATTTAAATTAGTAATGAACTGCAAACTATATGGTGCCGCTATGATCGAAAATGCAAAAACTGAAACCCAATTTGGAGTCTGCAATGAAATAGGATACTATATTACAAAGCATGTTTCCTATATTAATCACTGGACAGTTCATTATCACCACATTTGTATTAGCAATAGATAATATGACATTGAGATTTGACTTGGAATGTATTAGGAATCACTAATGAGTATCATTATAAAATTCTTATACTCATCAGAGACTGTCAAGAAGAATCCATCCGTGATGTCACCAAACTGATATCAAAATTCTAATCACGAGAGACCTCTGTGAAATACTTTCTGATGCTCTACATATATGAAATAGATCATATAACATTTATAAATGAACAAACCTGTTGGCCACTGACGTAGACATTATTTTCCTTGACTTGAGAGGCAGAAACATCCTCATTAGATGTTGAAGACACAGCTGCTGTGGCTGAACTGGAAGTGTAGTTGGCCATGGAAAGACCATATGGCCCATAGTTGCCAGGCACTCCAAGAGTTGAGCTTCCTGTATTTGTGCCCTGCTTATACTGAGAAACGGAATATTTGGCAGTTGTCCCAGGTGCGGTTGGATACAAACTGCCAGCCTGAGGTTGCTGAGGAAATGCGCCATTGCTTAAGAACTGATGAATTGCAGGTGGTGGGACATAAAATGGGGAGAAATAAGGACCATATGGCATGTAGTTTGGAGGATAATGGGGTAGATGAACCCCAGTTGGTTGCCGGAAGACAGGAAGAGGTTGCTGGGTCGCAGTTATTGAGCTCTGCATCACACCAGCAGCCTGGGTCACAAGTGGTGATGGAGAAGCTGAGGACAAAACCAGAGGGACACCACCCTGCAACTGAACAAGTCAATTGAGTAAATACAGTATCCTCAAACTTATCTCATAATCATAAAAAAGGAATAAGTAAACATTCTGCACCACTACACACAATATTTTACCACATTGCATATTCGTGCAAAAGGAATAATTTTTATAACATTAAGAGATCATAAAAAAATGATTCTTAAATACAACTAAAAAAAACCAAGGTATTGTAATATTTTATACACTTTTTAATTGGATAAACCTTCCATAACATATTCACCACAAAGAAATATAGCTAAACAAGAACAATTTCTTGGACTCAGTGGTATCCTTCAAATGCAAATTCTACCATGTATCAGCACTATGAGACGAAAATCAATTTCACCAAACAAATAACATCACCTAGCTCTGAGTTCCCAGTGTTACACACTTCAGAAGAGGTTATCTTAGAAGTTTTGAAACACTTCATTAAATCTCTTATTATATGGATAGGGCATAACCTCCCTCTTAAACAGTAAATAGCTAAAATATCCCAACTTCTTTCTCCCTTTCATTACTACAAAAATCTCCCCTCTAGTTTAACACATTCACACACTTCCTACTTTGCACAGGTTTCATATGGAAAATGATGAGACAAAATAAACTTCCTGTCTTCTCCTTCACCCAACTTTCCTTGTATTGTGCTGGCAACATAACCTTGGCACAAAAAGGGGATGTAAAATATTATTTGATAAATATAATGGCTGTATATAATGAAACACTGTTCTACAAACATATGGGTGCGTGGAATAGTTAACCATTTAAATTGCAAGGAATTGGCAGCTGGTGGCTGTTTTCAGCCCTAAGTACTTCAACTATTATTGTAAGATTGAATATAACAAAAGGATGTGCCTTGGAAAAATACACACTTCATTATATAACAATAAGATGTGCCTTTGGAAAATATACACCTAATTTCTGGTTTCTTTCCTCAAGTCATTTTCCTTTTTCAACCATTGCTTTCCTTCTTTTCTAGTGGTGTTGATGAGGAAGATAACGGACAGAGGGGAGGCAAGAAGCGATAAAAAGAGGATCAGGTGGGCAGCACAGGAAGAATGGGGAGGAACGATGGAGGAGGATGAAGCAGTGGGAGAAAGGTTTGGCAGAAGAGAGAGGGAGACCATTGCAGAGAGGGTGAGTGAAGAAAAAGAGAGTGAGGCTAATAATGCAGAGAGAAGAGGATAAGCATAGGGGAGAAAAAGGGGTAGGAGATCATGGCGAAGGTGGTCAGGTGGGAACGCTATGGGCCCAACAGAGAGGAAGAACATGGCAGAAAAGAGAGGATGGACAATGGTGCCAAGGAGAGCAAGGAAACTTAGGTTTCATGAATAGTCCGTTCTAGTCCAAATATTAAATATTGAATGAGCATACAGCTCAATTCATTCAAGATTCAGGCACTTCGTAGGATTGGGTGGAAAATGACGCTTGCATCTCTAATGTATTTGAAGTTTTAGGGTAATGAAATTTAGTTATGAATGTATTAACAATATACCCCTCCAACTAAAAAACATCATTGGTACACTTCTACCAAGATACATAAACAATACCAAGGCGCATGGAGTCATATTGACCATTTAATAAACTCATATTTGACTTTACTAACAACTTTTTTACGTCGTAGTCAATTCATACTTCTATCTTAGTTTGTTAAGGAAGCAAACCTAAGCAGACAGGTTTTTGAACATGAACCGAGGGCACAGAGATCAATTATCTAACTATTTCCAAGGAAAGGTAGATGAAAACAAGTATGAAAAGATGGAATCATCAATAAATACCAAACACGTTTCTCTGATGTAAAAATAAATGTGGCAAGATAAGAATTTTCACACAAGAGGTAAATGATTTCAAATATAATTACCCAATAAGTACAAATTCTTGAAACTTATAGTACAAAATTCACATTCTTTTTCCGCCAAAAAGGAGTATCTTAAATTTAAGTAACTTCACGTCTTCATCATAATGTCAATTCAGATTTTAAATTATTCAAATTCCACAATAGAATATACAAAGCAAAAAAGGGACTGCTAAGATTTTGAATGCCCAAACCTCTTGAGGTGTCTGAGAAGTCTGTGCCGAGACCATTGCAGTATTTCCATTATACTTGTTGGCAGCTCCAGCAGCGTGGAAAGGGGAAATGCGGCCATCACCATCCAGGCCAGAACGATAAAATTGTGCATAATATGTTGCTGGATCAAAAGATTGTGGTACCTGTATAGCATATAATTGACATCAATAACTGGCAATAAAGAATGTAAATGTTCAAATCAAAATTTCAAAATCTGTGTATCCTATGAAGAGAAGAAATATTACATCTATAATACATGGATGAGAAGTATGTAGGTTAGTCAGCAATTAACCTAGAAACATTATATGGAAAATGAACGGATAAGTTACACATAAGACATACAACAAAGCCTGGAAGTCGAGGAGCATCACGAGCTTGAGATTCAGAACTTTCCAACGGTGTAACTGGGCCACTCAATATTGGTGGCATGAAGCCAAAATTGTAGTTTGAAGAAGTATGGACCACAGGATTCTGATGGCTAGCATCCTCCGGCTTGGACTCACTGTATTCTGGGGTAATAGAGGATGAGACTTCACCCTCACTAGATGGGAAATTTTCTGGTCCTTGTGAAGGCGATTGAGGGTGGTCAGGATATTTTGTTTCTGTATCCTCTGTAGCTACAAACGCATTTTGATTGCTGTATTTGAGCAAGAAAGTACAACATTTTAGAAAGAAAAAACATATGGTTAAAAAGAGAAACTGAAAAATAAATGAAAACTGTAAATGGATCGTCGGGGGCTGAACCAAAAACCTGAGATGAGAAAATTCAAACAGTTCATACATGGATGAACACCCACTCACTAAACAACACATTAAGGGCCCAGAATGGCTCCATAAGAGGTCGCCAAATGCATGAATTAAATGGTTCTTTGATTTTAATTGGTTTCATGTCATATATAAATGTTAGTGAATTGTATGATAGATGCGTCAGGAACAATAGACAAACAGGTAAACACAGGTAACAATAAAGAGCATGATGCTAAGGATCACAGAGAAATATAAAACACTAACAAGTGAAAGAAGGAGGAGAATGAAGATATAGAAAAAGAAGAGACGGCCAGAAAAGGCAAGAGTAAAGGAGAAGTGCTAGACAGCAGGGAGAAACTTCAACAGCTATTAGAATATGACAGAAGACCTAGAAGATTCAGTCATATCGTTACAGAAGTTCCCAACTCATTCCATAAAAAACTACCAAAGAAAGATTACATGTACATGAGCTCTTTCCTGGACGAAATTCTAACTCCATCTACTTAAGAAAGGTCCCAGTGTAAACTAAGCCCAACATGTTTACCTATTCAACTTCAATGTTGTAGTACATGCAGCAAACCATAAGATTTTCTGGAATCTATAAATCAAAGGATACTTTAAGTGAATTAAAAAGTGGAACATGTTCATATTTCGGTTGTCATGGTTGAATTTGGTGCTCTCAAGAACTAGACAGTATGTGACTCGCCAATCAAACCCTCATACAAAGAGTGTTTCCTAGTTTACTCCACAATTCTTCCTTTCTTCGGCCAAAGAACAAATTTGAAATCATCTCTCCATTCCTTATACATACAGCTGTTAAATAAATGAAGTATTTCAAAATCAACAGACCAGCTAGCAAGAGAAGAGAAATATAAAATAGGATGGAACCAAAACCACTTCTTCACATTCAAGCATGAATAATGCAAAGATGCTTCTCTTAACCATAAAAGTTGACTGCAAGCATTACTCCTAATACATCCGAGGAGCAAGTTCAGTAAAATTTCTCTAGAAGAGCTACTATATAGGATACTTTGATGTCTTTTTTGTTCAATGTTTTTATCATGATGAGATTGCTTCTGCTTTCACATCAATCGACACCGTCCTTCAACTACAGAGAAAAACCATCAGTTTCAAAGAAACAAAGGTTGCCACACATCAAACTGTTTTGTTGTGTACCAATGTCCTTCGCAAGCATATATGGAGCATTTATAAACATAGACATCAAAGAGTATCCACACATTAAATTGCATGTATAGCATACAATTTGGAGAAGCAAGTTTAACAATAATCAAAACCAAAAACCAGTGAAAAATTCTGCATTTGAGCTCCATAACCAGCTTATATTTGAGGCAGAATTCAAACTGACTCAGAAACTTAGGGAGGATAGAGGGACACCTCAACTGTATCTCCTTCACAGGTTCATCTATAGCCTCAGACGATTCAGACAGTGGTGGACTCTTTTCACTCACTCGAACACCATTTTGGTTCAAATCCAGTCCAAAGCTAGCATCAAAGCTTCCAAAACAAAATCCAAGTTTTTCAACTTCAGGGACATGTAGGTGATCAGGAATAATCACATGTTGTCTGTCTGAAATGTGTGACTCCTCTAACTTCCTTTGCAGCTCCAGAGTAGCTTCTTTCGCACTGGGGGCAACAGGAGTCGTATGTGATTCAGGATGACTTCCAACAGATACTGTAGAAACCTCTGATGAAGCAGCTGCAGCAGCACCCTGACCAATATTGGGGTTTGTGGACTTTGGTTTCCACTCTTTCCCAGGACCAGCTGTTGCAAAATAAACACAACCATCAGTTAGTAGTTGGGAGTCTGTATTTCATATTCACCAATAACAATGGATGCAACCATTATAATCAAATTAGCAATTCTGGAAATGGTCACCTCTATCAGTTGCATGAGATACCATTTAAATTCTAAAACATTACATGATAATCATGATATTAGCACAGTATCCAGCCTGAACAGTGTAGAAGGCATCAATTTTAGGTAGCCCTTTATTTAGGAAGTAAACTATAAGAGAAATCCATAGTTACACTTAAAAAGAAATTATGTGCGACTCCCTATGAAAGGGGCAACATCCAACTTCAATCAAGAATCAGTTGATGCCAACCAGCAGCTAGGATAAACGAACAGATAACCAATAACCAATTTAAGCGACAACATTGAGATAGTCTTCTAGCATATTCACTGATGTTTACAAGATAAAAACTGTATGTTGTCTTGGGCAGTTCCTCATGAATGCAGAAATAAAGGCCTATATTACAGAGCCTTCAAAGCAACATACTGAATTTTGATATCATCTCATCAAGAGACACACCTTTTTGCGGGCCAATCACTTGAGACCGATTGTTGTAATTAGATGAAGGCCTACTAACAGTGGGAACACCAACAGTGGAAGATGCAATCTGAGCAGACTCTAAATGTGGATTCTTTCCAACTCCCTGGAAATCGTTTGGCATCTTTTGTTGCAAATTGGGAATACCAGCCTCAGAAATAGCTATTACAGATTTCAGAAAGAGTAAACCTATTAGCTGTTTTATCTGATATTCAAGGAAGAAATCAGTATTTGAATATAGGAAAACATTTATCCAAGTAGGATAGTGATTAACATACAGATTTTGGCAGAAGCTGATTTTTTCTCAGTAGGATTATCATCAACCAGCTGAGCGGTAGCACACTGAAGAGTGCCCACAGGTCCATGGACTGGTGAATCTTGAGATGGCAACAGTCCAGGATCTGAAGAAGAGAAATAAGGTCCTGAAGCAGCTGACGAAGGAAGAGATGATGCACTGTTGCTCATCTCCAGCATCTTCTGCTGCTGTATATCCTTGGTTCCCGGAGCATTGGGGTTTTTGATTAAATCAATAGAGGATGAAGGTGGGAGTGGTTCCTCCGACTTGCTCATGATGGTAGTTGTATTGAATTGATTAACACCTCCACCTGCAGATGTATGATTGTCATGTATAACATTGGTATTCTGGGAAGAAATACCAGAAGCACCATTAGACACAGCAGTAGTTGCGCTGCAAACACAGAAGACAACAACTTTCAGAAACATTAAGAGGAGGAACCAGCGAATCAATATAAATGGCAGAGTGTATCATAAAAGTGCAGATTTGATAACTTAAGTTAGAAGCAAATACAATACACACACATCAGACAGTCATAACCACCTATCGCACCTTGTAACAGAAGAAGTTTCATTCTTTCTCATATCTTGTGAAGTAGCAGAGGAAGCCTTGCTAGTACCTTTCTCTGTAACGTGACTGCTGGCATTCTCCTTTACAGCAGCCAAACTTCTTCCACCACCAGCATCTGACGAGAAATTATGAGAAGACAAGAGAAATGAAAGAATTAATGGAATGAAGATGGTGTTTTTGCATTCTTAGGCAGCAGGCCACTTTGTTTTCGTTTCTTATTGCTTCTTGGAGAAGCATGTGTTGCAAAGAATATAATAAGTAGGATTACTATGTCTTGAAGAGCACAGATAGTAGTGCTCCCAGCTGAGCTGAATGGCATGATCAGAAGTGAAATTTATAACAATGAGCATAACACGAATACAAACCACTCAATCTTCCAAGTCTAGAAGGCACAAATAAAGGTGATTGTAGCATCAAATTTAGACTCACCATGAGATATGTATCGTGATGAATAATTCCCTCGACCCACTCTATTTGCCCGTGCCTGGGTACCTGGCTTCCACTTCAACTCTGCAGGCTCCTTATTCAGATTCTAGAAAAAGTACAAAAAGTAATTCAAACCCAGTCAAAGCCTGCTCAAAGAACAGTAAAATCAGGAACTTTGCATACGAATTTTCTAAGATTAAAAAAAAAAAACACACACACACACACAATCAGGACAGCAACAATTCAAACATGACATTAACCCAATGAACAACTAAATATAAGTAGCTACACTTCACGTTGACCATGTCGAGAATTACATTCCTTTCATATTACTAAGCATTGGAATTTTTTATCTTTTTTTTTCCTCTTGTGGGACAAGGGGGCCCAACCTTATCAGAGAAATCTGACAAGATAAGCTAAGACACTGATTTTATATTTTAAACTCAAACATAAACAGCTCAATTTCACCAAGAGATGCACTCACACAAATAAGAAAAGAAAAGGAAAATTTGCTTTCACAAATTTAAGTGGGCCGATAGATAGATTGAGGAATATGAATTGTACTTAAGTCTCAATATCTTCTATAAACAGATGAAACCAAAAGGAGTCAAGAGTTAATTGTACTTATACTAGAAAACAAATTGAAAATTATGAATGGATTGATTGGTTGCATTTAGATTGTTGAATGAAATAAAATTAATAGATTTTTTACAGGAAACTAAGAATAGATCGATATTAATCGGAGTTGGCATATAGCACAGCTACATAGCGATACAAACGATCTCAAACTTAATCTCAGATGTCTTTTGATTATTAACTTTATTGAAAATCGTATCCCCTTGTTCTAGCACTAAGCTTTGTCATAAAGAGAAAGTTCAATTTTGTAACTATGTTAAAGTACAATATTGTGGTTTCAAACAAATACTGCTACAAGTTAAAAAATGATTCAAACTCAAAATATTCTTACACAGCAACAAATATGAAATCAAACTCTGACTCACAGCCATTAACATATATTTTGCCTATATAGGAGAACTTATTTGAAAGGTGTGGACCAAATGGAGTTCAATTGGCAAATAGAAGTACCTCTTTTCTCCTATCACGCTTTCTTTTTACTTCATGGAATGTATCTGCATAAGAGCATCAAACCACTTGTCAGCTTGGATTGTAAAACCTCATACACAGGGGAAGAGTAAAAGAAACCTGTATGAGCTATCAGACGTGCAAACAGAAGTCCTTTCGTCAAAAAATATCTAGAAACGGGTTAAAATACTTGCATTAAAACAAGGAACCGGAGAGAAACACCTATTTCCAGTCTAATCACAATAGTCGCTCTTTCCACGCTCAGTTCCCCACTAATTAGCTAGGAATCTCATGGTAGTATGTCAGCTTCCATCACGAGAGCCCAAAATTTTACATTTCAAAAGTCATACCTTATATCTGCCAGACCATATCATGAGTTTCATACTCCCACTCAAATGAATCTGCAACTACATCTCTACCCCAAATAAATTGATCTACAGGCAAGCTCAATTAATATCAAATATCCAAGCACATTCTAGAGAATGAACCCAATTAGTAACAAAAAGACTCAATGTAAAAAATTACATATAAATACATAATCTTGACAAGGCAGAAACATAAAAAGCAAGCTCTTTTGAGCTGCACAAGACTATAACAGAGACAAAAATCTTCCTTTTCTATGACAGAAGAACTTGTTCAGTAACAGAAACAGAAGAATGCACAACAAAGACTGCTCTCAACTCAGCAGTGAGTGCAACAACACTGAAACCCACACCAAAAGTTCCATCTTTTTCCCTGTTTCAACTAAACCTCAGCTTACAACAATTCCGCAACATGCCAACAGAAAACAACACCAATGAGACGAGCACATGTAAAATTACAAAGAAACACTGGCAACAAAGAGAGAATAGATCAACAATCAAATTCCCCATTCCCAACGACACCACAGATCAAAAACAAAATCCAGATCAAAAAATCGCATAAGTAGACAAAGAAATCAAGACAAAAAAGAAACTAAAAAGAAAAATAAAACAAAGCAGAAAGAGAGCGAAAATTCACCGAGAAGTAGAAGCTTCTGAGTAGTTTCGTTGGGATCCATGGAACATTCCTTAAGCATTGCATAAATCTCATCTTCACTGTGATTCTGCCCAGTAATCTCCTTTATATCCTCGATCGTCTTCTTAACGCCACTGGGAATCGAAACCCTACTTGCACCTCCCTTAACCCCACTGCTCATCTTCTTATTCTGCAAATCCCCAACACCTCCACGTATATCTATATTATATATTATATATTATAACAAGAAATATATAGCGTATGTATATAGTAATCTGCGTCGATAAACAGGAATATTTATCAATTGATAATGCAAATAGGAGTAGTAAATAGAAGAATCTGTGTCTGTGTCGAGAGAGAGAACAGGGGGGGGAGGGAGAGAGAGAGAGAGAGAGAGAGAGACTGTGTGTGTGATTTTGTATTTGGGGAAAGAGGAGAAATGGAAGAAGACTTAGGGGAAAGGGTTTTTGCAAATGATGATGATGAAAATTGAATTACAGAAAAAGAGGGTACAATTGCTAAATTCAGATCTTCTTATTTTATTACATGTTTGTGTATTGGGGCATCCGTACTTCAGTGCTTCGTGGGTCTGATCTGATGTGCTTTTTTTGCACAGCACATCCCAATTTTCATAATATATATATATATGTATATATATATATATGTATATATATATATATGTATATATATATATATATTTAACAAAAAATAAAAAATGTATATCCTACTAATAATCTCAAGGTTACGCCAAGATACATAAACGGTTCCTGCTTTTTATAAAATTTCGACTATACCCCTTAAAGTTATATTATAATTATAACTACAAGGAAAATGCAAGCAATCCCTTTGTAATATTGAAAATGAGCAAATTACTCCCCTATGAAAAAATAATAGTAATTTACCACTCTATATTTTTAAAAATATACCAATTTAGCCCCTTGTATTTCATTTTAAAAAATATCGGAGGTAAATTATTATTATTTTTTATAGGAGGTAATTTGCTCATTTGAAATATCACATGAAGATAAGTTGCATTAAACTCTTACAACTATACCCCATATTCAAAGCCAAAGTTTACGCAAACATCTTTGAAAAAACATTATACTAACACCCTGAGAGTGTAGAGCTATAATTTTTCAAAACGTAGGGGGTGTTTGTATAATTTTGTTTAACCTTATGAGGTGTCAATATAATTTACCCAAACAAAATTGGACGGTTTCATACTCTTAGTACAATAAGTCGCTTATATTTGTTTGGTCATGAAAATATTTGTTTATCATGCAACAAGTCAGTAACAAATTAATTTGGGATATATATATGAATTTCATCAATTTTTTTTAATATTAACTAATATGATGAATTTTGACACGCTATTAATTCAACAACATTCAAACAAGTGTTAGTTATATGTATATATATGAACAAAAAAAAAAAAAAAAAGACCGACACAATCCTTGTTATAAGAAAAATAAGAGATAATACGGTAGTTGTGTCTTAACAAAATATTGATGCAAAAGTTGGATTATTTATCTTTAAAACAATATTGCCCCGTACTAGTACTTACGATTTAATTATAAATGTCTCCTAATATGCAACAACCTAGTATTCTCAAGATAGTAGCATCACAAATCTTGAGAAATTGTGAATTAAAAATATTTTAAAATTCTCTTAATAAAAGACAAGATGTTGGTTCTACGAAATACTTTAAAATGCTCTAAAAATATCTTTTCAAATTGATGGAATTAAATGAAATGAGAGGGGCCTATTTATAAAATTGTCATTGAATAAACATGTTCAATCGAAAAAGATGTTTCATGATAATGGATATAATACTTCACCCAAATGACATACTATTTCATCATAATGTATACATCATTTAAACAAAATGACATACCACTTCAGTGATTGATGCATGTTTGGTTGACTGGACACGTTGAATCTAGGGGTATAAATGAGTCGAGCTCGACTCTTATATGATGAGCTCGAGTTGACGAGCTCGAGCTCAAGTTCAAGCTGATTTTTTTTTAATGATTATTATTATTAGATTAAATCATAGGAATCACCAAATCTTTACATAAATTTATAAGTAATAAAATAGATTGCATAACGTATACTATATTATAAATATACCAAAATTAGTATAAAATTTTAATTTATTATTATAAATATAAACTACTAATTAGTTTAGTAGTAATATAATTAGTAAAAAAAATATACCAAAAAAAATCATACTGAATAATTTAAAATTAATAGAAAAATATCCATTATCTGGAATAATGCAATTGAAATACATAAAAATATTTTATAGTTGAGATCAATATATGCTCACAATCTGCAATAAATTTATATATTTATAAATGTTAGTATTGAATTGATGTACCTATCATCTTATAATGTTGAACAACATGGGTTAATCGGGCCATCAAAATTTAGATCAAACCGTTAGATACGACCAAACTTACAGAAAAATACATCTGATAAAGTTTTAGACTTATTAGATATAAGGATGTCGAGATATTATACTTGAAACATAAGAATAATCATTTAAGTCGGTGTATCGTTGAATCGGACCATGTGATTTAAAATCATACCGTCCGACATGATCTAATAGGCACAGTCTTATATATATTTAAATTTGGTATGAATCGGGAGCCGGATTTTAAGATATCGTAATTGTTGATTAAACTTTTTGATCTCATTATATATAATAAAAAAATAATAAAAATAATTAAAATTGTTCAACCATCACTATTATTATTATTATAATTATTTTTAGATTAATTTATATGAATCAGTAAATTTTGACCTAAATTTATAAGTAATAAAATAGATTGCATAATGCATAATATGTATCTTGATATAAATATAAAATTCAGAAATAGATAAAAAGATCATAAGTGAACTACTGTCAATTTAAAAAAGGTATAATACAATATAAATATATATTAAAATATAACATAAAGTTTATATGTGTCATATTAAATAATAATTTTAATTATAAAAATATTATATTTTACTAAGTTGTTCATTAAATTTATTTTTGTATAAAGATTAAATGTATAAATAAAAGTACTATAATTTATTAAATATCCAAAATAAAATATATATATGGTCAATTTTGAGTATAAAATTGATAAAGTATTGAATATGAAATTAAATATATAAAAATTTTATAAATAAAAATATATATATAAAAAAAACTCGCAAGCTGATGAACAGAGAGAATTGAGCTCAAGATGGCTCGAGTCGAGCTCGAATTTTTCAAACTCGATTCGACCTCAAAATTGAGCCTTCGCAAGCCGGCTCGACTCGTCTGCCAGCCCTAGTTGAATCATGATTGTGCTATCAATTACCATTCATATATCACGAGCTTGCCATGTGTTGATTTTATATATAGAAAAAACGAAAAAAAATAATAATATATATATATGTGTGTTGTATAAAAAGAAACCTCCAATCAAATTGGCGTAACCTCATACCGTAAGTCATTTACTTACACATTACTTACCAACATAATTCTCATTTGAATGAAAAGTAAATTGACCTTACCATTGATCCAACAAGCATTAGCATACTGAGGCACATCTTGTGAATATATATATAATTTAATATTGTATCATTATTTAATTGAATAAGATAGAAGGAAATAAAATGAATAATTAATAAAAGGATAATTACACGTAGATTCTTTCTAGTTTTGAATATTACATCTAGCACTCCTGAGGTTTACTCCCCCCTAATAAATCCCTCCATTAATTAAAATTTACTGAATTTATTAATATTAACAAAAAATTAAAACTGAATGAAAATTGATATTTACCTTCAATTAACTTATTATTGGTAGAACAATTTGTTTTCGACTAAACTATCCTTATAACTGTGAAGATATACCTCTTTGCATGCATTAATAAGTCAACTGGGGTTTAATATAGATTTTTTTCCAACACTTTTGTTAATATTAACAGATTCAGTGAATTTTGACTGACAGAAGAACTTATTTGTTAGACGAAAACAAATCTTAGGGGTGCTAGATGTAATTTTTCAAACCACAGGGAATTTACATATAATTATACCAAACTTCAGAAGAGGTGAGTATAATTATTCCTTGATAAAATAAACTAACCTCTAAATAAATTAATTATGGATATAATTAATTAACCAAAAGAAATGTTTCTTTTTGGGCAAAATTAAATATAAGGGTGTTTTAGTTCATTTGTATTTTGTTAATCAGTGTAGTTATATTAAAGATATTGAGTTTTAACAAATAGTACAGACATAATATGAAAATGGATGATGCAAGGGCAATGTTAATTAAATGTTTCTAAATTTATTAGTATTCGTTATTGCAAGATAAAAATATTCTTTAAATTATAAAATTAAAAATTTTAATATATATATTTGATTAATTACTCAGTCATATTAGTTACATATATAAATATCATTTTCCTACTTTATTTGGCACTATATACTATAGTGCCCAAGGAATTTTTGATATTTGTATTAATATTCAATATGATATGAATAATTATATATTAAACAAAAATAATATTTTATTAAAAAAAGGGGAAATACAGTTAGCAATCCTTGTTCTTTGTCAAGATATAATGCAACCCAAAAAATAATAATATTTTAATAGATGAAAATAGTAATAACTACATTTTGCTATTATCACATATAAAGTTTATTCTTCTTTACATATTTTTTATTTTCAAATCATTCATAAAAAGTTATTTGATTAATTTGGGGCAAAAAGGAATTTTATCTAACTTAATTACTTAATCTATAAGAACTAGAATTCTTAGATTAGCCAGAAAAGAATTATGGGGTGAAGCCTACCACAATTAATTTTCAAGCCCAAATATCAAATTGGATCCAAATCAAAACCAAGGAGTCACACACCCATTCATGCAACCTAACAGGCCAAGACTGTGTTGTCCTAGTACAATTTCTAGGCTGCAAGGCCCTCAATCTAGTTCTATCGCTCTATTGATGAGATAGAGTTCATAAAACAAGACACAATCAACAAACCCAAGTGTCAGATAACAAAGTTGACACATTAGCAGTTTCTCGGCGTTACAAGCCACATTACCCTAAAAGGGCTCTAGCAATGACTTTATATCCAACTGAATCCACTGTTAGAAGTGGCGGATAACCATTTTTTATGTATTCCCAATTGATTGATCAAGACTCATTCAAACCGGCACATCTCTTAAAAAATAACACCAAACAATGGATAGACATCATCCCTAAAATGCCGATGTCCTAATGATCTATAGAATATCTCACTTCCACCTAACAAATATGGAATTCTTTCCCAAACTCCTCCTACAAATAGAAGTTTAAGGAAAGTCAAAAAGGTAAGTAAAACTTAGAAAGCTCATCACACTTTTCAAACAGTAAGGTAAATATTTATTTTTCTTATGGATCTTACTATTTTCCACACTCTCTACTTAGACTTCATCTTTATTTTTCGTATTCAAGCACTTAATCTCTGTTTATATAACTTATTTCACAACAATCTCACATTTATTCAAGTTTTTCTTATTTTATTAAGTTAAATATGTTACCGACTTAAACATTAAAATACTAACCATTGTTATGCAAGTTAGTACTATGATAATCTTAGAATGTTCAAAAAGATCCTTTAGTCCTCGTGGTGCTGTTGGATCCCTATACACATCATTGGCATCACCTATGAGAATTTAAGCTAAAGGCATGAAAAATTGCTAAGTCGGAGAACAAGGTGATAATGGCTCATTTGAAGGAAACACTACACTTCTTTCTAGAGCTAGATCCACGATGAGAAAGCAAAAATAAAAAATATATATAATATATATTCTGGTTCACAGATTTTTTCAATTCGATCGGACCAATGATTAAGTGATTTTGTAATTTATTCGGTTCAATTATTTGTCTAATTTTCAGAACATTTGTTCCAAACCTGTCTCAATCATATTCAAACGTGAGTATGTATGGATTCATTGTGACCAACTAATTATTTCTAAATTTGTGGTTCATATGAAATTATGCAACTAGAGAAACCATCCTCCATGCCCCAATTACAATTTTTGTTACCCTAATATTTCCTATGACTTAAGTATTTATCATTTACGACATGTCTAACTTAAACATCGAAAGGCTATAACATTAGCCTTCCTAATGTGATTATTACTATTTCCCACTTTGTATGTCTTCTATTGGACGGAACTTATGTCTATTTGAAAAGTATATTTCATATCGTGATGTAAACACGATTTGAGATAAACTTACGTACATCAGTATATAAAAATATTTATGAAATTGTATTTATTTCAAGTTTCATTAATTTAACAATTAAGAATTTCATACAAACTTCAATGGTAATATATTTTTATTTAGCTAGACTTGATCTTCTTTACTCTTTGTCAGATTACAAGACGTGGAAAAAACCTTTAAGTAGTTGTAACTAAGAGGATGTTTAGGTAATTTATTTATTACATCTTCCAGGATATTTTTTAAGTATAAAATATTAAAATAAGATTTTTAAGTGCTTGGATAAATAACATTATAAAACGCATAAAATGTGATGGTTCTATTTTTTAATTAACACGGTCAAAATTAAAAAAAAAACTGTTAAAATCTTAAAATTGTATTAGGAAGTGTTTTTACTATTTTTCACTTGGGGTGTGTTTGCGAAAGACTTTTGCTTCTAAAAAAGTTTTTGATAGAAAAAGTTGGAAGTTGTACCAGAATAAAAAATGGGTAGCATTTGTAAAAATAAAGTAAAAAACAGATAAAAACTAAATTGGGTAGTTTTGAAAAAAAAAAGTACTTCTAAACCAAGCTTAATTGATTAAAGATCATATTGTCTCCATGCGTTAAAAAAGATACTATTTTTGCTTAAAATTTGTACTTGTCTTTTGATGATGATGATAATAATTCGCAAAAAATAATAAATTTAATTTCAATTAGTGTATTTCATATTTAATTTTTACACAACAGTGATCCCTTCAAATTGGCTCCACTGTAAACCTAAAAGCCGTATAGACTTCAATGTGAATGTCATTTAAAATTATATTATCATTTGTAAAACTGGAGGAATATTATATGTTATTATGCATCACTATATATATATAAAATGGTCTTTCCTTCTGACAAACTTGAGTAAAATATTTTTTGAAATCGTTCATTGATAAATGAATATGATATTTGGCTATCTACTTGGATTTGAATGGGCTTTTTGAACTCTATGAAGCTAAGTGCTATATGGTTATTATTATTGCCATGTGTTATTCTGGTATCCGTTATGAACTTCCGTTGGGAGCCACCTCTAGAGTCCTTATGAGTATCCAAAAGGCCCCATTTATCTTGATATTATTCAGTTCATCATAATATTGGATATGCATGTGGTCTTTAAATGGTTTATTTCCTATATAGTTGTTCAGACTGGCTTTATGGATTTATCATGTGATTCTTGCTACGCGGTTAATCGGTCCGGGTGTCAAGGGCCGCCCGCACACTAGGCCCCCTTGACACGCACTTCGGCCACTCAACCGTTCTACATGGCCGACCACTCAGCCTTCATCGACAGACGACGGACATCCAATAGTCTTAGTGTCCTAGGTGTAGGCCTTTTATTGCTTTGTTACTGCTATGTTATTTGCTTTCCGTTGTTTAGATTGTTCAGGGGGACGTTACGCCTCCTAAGGTGCAAATTTCAGGTTTTCTATTGTCTAGTATAGAAAATAGGATTTATTTTTTTAAGCCTATTATAGGGGGGGGGGGAATGAGTTTAAGAAGCTTGGTTTGGTGACGTGTTAGAGTCCCCCTCAAGGCGATCCCCTTGCTCTAGCATCGTTGATCATTGTATACGCACTTTTCAGTTTAATACAATCTAGTTTTCTGAATTCGCGTGTGCAGTTTACGGTTTTGTGATTTGTTCCTCCCAGCTCTGATATATTTCGGCGCGTTGCATTAGTGCCGAGCGGAGGTGTGTGCGGAGATTGGCGGACGTAGTTAGCGGACTACTAGCCACACGGTGCGCTTTGCGATAGGCGCCTCGTGAGTGGTGGTATCAGAGCCTCGTGCCGAGATGGGGCCGAGGCGTACGACTGCTACTGCTGCAAAGGCGTCGGGGCAAGATCCGGAAAGCCCGCGACACGCAGCTTCATCCAGCGAGAGAGTTGAGAACCCGGAGGACGGACACTCCCGGTTGGCGGAATTGGAGGAGAAGGTCTTTTCCTTAGAATCTGAGATCACGGTGTTGAATTCGAAGTTGGACGAATGTCGACACGTGATTCAGGATATGGCTGGCGTCTTCGGAAACGACAGCTTTGCCGATATGCGGCGTGACATGGAGCAGATGTCCATTAAGATTGGGTTGCTCTAGCGTGCAGTGGGTAGCACGCCTATGGTTGCTCACGACCCCGGTGCTAGGCTTAAATTCTAGAACCGAAGCTTATAGCGGTGAGCGTGATGCGAAGGAGGTCAAGAACTTCCTCTTTGACATGGAACAGTACTTCCTTGCGGCAGACGTGCGGGATGAGGCAAGGAAGGTTGCGACTGTAACCATATATCTGACTTGTGACGCAAAGCTGTGGTGGCGTACCAAGTTTGCAGAGATCCAGGCCCATCAAGTACAGCTCGATACGTGGGCTCTTCTACGGGAAGCGATCAGAGAGCAGTTCTTCCCCGAGAATGTGGAGTACAATACCAGGAAGGCATTGCGAAAGCTTGAACATACTTGTTCCGTGCAGGAATATGTGAAAGCTTTCTCAGCGCTGATGCTGAACATCCGAGACATGTTGGAGGCAGACAAGTTGTTCACTTTCATGGAAGGCTTGAAACAGTGGGCGAGAAATGAGTTGCAGCGGCAACGAGTGACTGATTTGAGTTCGGCTATTATAGCATCCGAGCGCCTGGCAGATTTCAACCAAGATACTCAGAAGGATAGGCAGGCGATGTCTGGTCCTGCGCAGAATAAGTCGAATGGGATGAGGTCGTTCAGAAATAATTTCATTAGAGGTGGGGGAGACCAGAAACCTCACCCTCAAAATGGCTCACAGGGCGGTTCAAATAGGAACAAGCCCCAGGAGAACAGGCAGGCAGCACCGGAGAGGAGGAGAGGGTGTTTCTTCTGCGATGGTCCACATGGGTATCGGGATTGCCCGAAGAGACGGGTGTTGAATGCATTGGCAACGACCTTTGCCGATAATGCATCATCCTCAAAGAGTGGGGAGCCACAAGCAGCGGCAGGTGGCGAGAATGATTCGGAGGAGGATGGATAATTTGGGTGTCGTATCCCAATGGTGCAACACAGTCTCTACGGTGACGGTGAAGAGAGTTGTGCCACCCCTTGCGAGAAAGACTGTCCCGGCTCTTACTGTGGAACAGTCAAAAAAGAAAGAAGAAGAAGTTCAGCCCCGGATTCCTCGAAAGAAAGGGTTGATGTTCGTTGATGTGAAGATTCATGGCAAGCTGATCCGTGCCATGATTGATACTAGAGCTTCTCACAACTACCTTGCGAGCGCCGAAGTGGCGAGACTCGGGCTCGTGCTGGAGAAGGGAGTTGGGCGTGTGAAGGCAATCAACTCGGCTGCACAACCCATTGCTGGTGTAGCCAAGTCTGTGCTGATTAAGGTTGGTGCTTATGAGGGCAAGACCAATCTTTCTGTTGTGGTAATGGACGACTTCAAGCTTATCCTCGGGCTTGAATTTCTACGGGATACACGCAAAAGTGTCTTACCTCATGTCGATTCGCTGATGATGATGGAAGCGAAATCGTGTGTCATCCCTACCTTGGCCGGACGTACCGGAGAGAAGAATTTGTCGGCCATGCAGTTTGAGAAGGGTTGCAAGCGGAATGAACCATCCTACTTGTGAACTCTTTGTTTTGATGAAATGGAAGAGGTGTCAGGGCCCATCCCGAGCGGCATCAAGAACCTGTTGAAGGAGTTTGAGGACGTGATGTCAGACGAGCTGCCTCGAAAGCTACCGCCGAAGAGGGCAGTAGATCACGAAATTGAGTTGGTGCCTGGCACGAGGCCGCCCGCCAGGGCACCGTACAGAATGTCGCAACCTGAGCTTGTGGAGTTTAGGAAGCAGTTGAAGGATATGCTGGAGAGTGGAATCATCAAACCCGCAAAGTCGTCGTATGGAACGCCGGTCCTGTTTCAGAAGAAGGCCGATGGCTCCCTACGCCTGTGTTGTGACTATCAGGCACTGAACAAGATCACTGTGAAGAACAAGTACCCGATACTGTTGGTGGCAGACTGCTTCGACCGTTTGAGTGGAGCGAACTACTTCACAAAGATAGACTTGAGGTCGGGTTATTGGCAGGTCCGAATCAAGGAAGGAGATGAGACGAAGACGACAGTTGTCACGAGGTACGGAGCTTTCGAGTTTCTTGTCATGCCTTTCGGCCTGACTAACGCTCCCGCAACCTTCAGCACCTTGATGAACCAGGTACTTCACGGTTTTCTTGACGAGTTTGTGGTGGTGTACCTGGACGACATTATGGTATACAGCAGAACCTTGGCCGAGCACGAGGACCATTTGCGGCAGGTTCTGACGAGACTCCGCGAGCACGAGCTATACGTGAAGGTGTAGAAGTGCTCGTTTGCTCAGGAGACTATTAGTTTCTTGGGACACATCGTGGAGAGAGGACGCATTCGGATGGATCCCAAGAAAGTACAGGCTATCGAGGAGTGGAGACCGCCGAGCGATGTTCATGACTTGCGCTCATTTCTTAGCTTGGTGAACTATTATCAGCGTTTCGTGAAGGATTACTCCGCGATAGCACGGCCTTTGACAGACTTACTAAAGAAGACAGAGACTTGGAATTAGACACCCCAATGCCAAGTAGCCTTCGATGATTTGAAGAGAGCGATGGTGATAGATCCTGTGTTGGCCTTACCAGATATGTCAAAGCCATTCGTGGTGGAGACAGACGCTTCAGACTTTGCTTTAGGAGGAGTTCTGATGCAAGATGGCCATCCAGTTGCCTTTGAGAGTAGAAAGTTGAAGGATGCTGAACGACGTTATTCAGTGCACGAGAAGGAGTTGTTGGCCGTAGTTCATTGCGTTCGACTATGGCGGCACTATTTGTTAGGCTCTCCCTTCGTGGTCAGGATGGATAAAACTGCAGTGAGTCATTTCATGTCGCAGCCGAAGCTGACCAGTAGGCAGGCACGTTGGCAGGAGTTGTTGTTAGAGTTTCACTTCGTGTTGGAGTACCGGGCCAGCTCTAGCAACCACGCAGCAGACGCCTTGAGCCGCAGGGCGGATTTGGCGAACTTGGAGTCGATAGCAGCGCTCTCCTCTAGCGCGGCTGCTATCTCTGTGAAGGATCAGGTGCGGGAGTTACTACCGAGAGATCCCGCAGCACAAGGCCTGATTCGGCTTGTCGAGCAGGGCAAGGCTCGACACTTTTGGATCGAGGATGGATTGTTGATGACCAAGGGAAACTGCGTATATGTTCCGAGAGGCGGGGACCTATGGAAATTACTTCTTTCTGAATGCCATGACACTCTTTGGGCAGGACACCAAGGGCAGGAGCGCACGTATGCCTTGGTGCGGAGGGCCTACTATTGGCCACAGATGCGGGACGATGTCGAGACGTATGTCCGCACTTGCTTGATTTGTCAGCAGGACAAGGCAGACCATCAGAAGAAGACTGGTTTGCTGCAACCACTTTCCATCCCAAAGCATCTATGGGAGAGCGTCTCCATGGATTACATCTCTGGATTGCCTAAAGTCGGGGACTTAGGCTCTATTATCGTCGTGGTAGATCTTTTGTCAAAATATGCTACATTCATTGCAGCACCCAAGCACGTTACAGCAGAAGGGACGGTTCATCTCTTCTTCAAACACATCGTCAAGTATTGGGGACTGCCAAAGGATATTGTGAGTGACAGTGACTCCCGTTTCACTGGCGTCTTCTGGACCGAGCTGTTCAAACTCCTCGGGTCTACACTTTCCATGAGCTCGAGCTATCATCCACAGTCCGATGGTTAGACAGAACGCTTTAATTCTATGTTGGAGGACTACCTTCGGCACTTTGTGCGAGGTATGCAGAAGGATTGGGTGAAGCTCCTGGATGTCGCTCAGCTATGTTTCAATGCTCAAAAGAGCTCTTCGACCAACAAGAGCGCTTTTGAAATCGTTACTGGGCAGTAGCCGCTCCTTCCTCACACTCTTGACACCCCACAAAGTGTGAGATCCCCTCTTGCTCGAAGTTTCTCCTAGGAGTGGAAGCAGAATGTTGATATCGCTAGAAGTTGCCTGGAGACAGCTCAGAAGCGGATGAAGAAGTATGCAGATTAGAATCGCCGCTTCATTGAGTTCAATGCGGGAGACCTGGTGCTGGTGAAGGTCCCGGATCCGAGATTGTCAAAGTCATCAAGGGGGAGAGATCCTCGATTGATGTAGAAGTATGTTGGTCCTTTGCCTGTCCTTAGGCGTATTGGGACGGTGGCGTACAAGGTGGAGTTGCCGCCGTGGTGGAAGATCCACAACGTCTTCCATGTGAGCCAATTGAAGAAGTATTCAGCAGATAAGGAAGACGACACCCGCAATCAACCCAGCCGCCCACAACTTGAATTGAAGAGACGAAGGAGAAGGTGGCTGAAGCAATCCTAAATCACCGAGTGACAAGTACCGCGAAGAGAGACCACACAGAGTACTTGGTGAAATGGAGGGGATGCAGCAACAAGGAGAACACTTGGGAGCGAGTGACGAACCTAAAGGCGTTTCTACCTCTTGTCGAAGCGTACCATGCTTCCGTAGCGCCGGGGACGTTGCTATCTCAGGTGGGGGAGAATGTCAAGGGCCGCCCGCACACTAGGCCCCCTTGACGCGCACTTCGACCACTCAACCGTTCTACATGGCCGACCACTCAGCCTTCATCGACAGACAACGGACATCCAACAGTCTTAGAGTCCTAGGTGTAAGCCTTTTATTGCTTTGTTACTGCTTTGTTGCTCAGGGGGACGTTACGCCTCCTGAGGTGCAAATTTCAGGTTTTCTATTGTCTAGTGTAGGAAATAAGATTTATTTTTTTATGCCTATTATAGGGGGGGAATGAGTTCAAGAAGCTTGGTTTAGTGACGTGTTAGAGTCCCCCTCAAGGCGATCCCCTTGCTCTAGCATCGTTGATCATTGTATACGCACTTTTCAGTTCAATAAAATCTGGTTTTCTAAATTCGCGTGTGCAATTTACGATTTTGTGATTTGTTCCTCCCGACTCTGATATATTTCGGCGCGTTGCATTAGTGCCGAGCGAAGGTGTGTGCGGAGATTGGCGGACGTAGTTAGCGGACTACTAGCCACATGGTGCGCTTTGCGATAGGCGCCTCGTGAGAGCCCGGGGCTGGATGCTTCACAGGGCATGCTGGGGTAGAATTAGGCTGCCAGTTGAAGTTTCGTCGTTTAGTTCCCACCTGGGTGTCCTTTTGTCATGCAGGCAGGAGGTTGTCTGTATTTGATCGACACCGTCATGCACGTAGGCATAAAAAATTCTATGCGGTCGTGGGGCCGCTCTCTGCAATGAAGATAGAGTAGTAAATTGTCTTTCGGGAAACACAAGATGTGATCATAAGATTCAGTCCTTACCTGATATCTTTTTCATAGGCTCAATTGTTATTGTTACCAGTCAATATAACGTTTTTCTTAAGTATTTTGATTGGGTTTCTATTATTAACTATTTTCTTCAACGTGCACACACTCATGGCCTCACTAAGCCTTTGCTTACGTATTTTAAATTTCTTCCTCCAGATACAGGGGATAAAGCGAATAACTCAGGATTTAACTGGCTTAGAAAACAAGTCGAGGTGGTTAAGAAAGAGATCGAATGATTAGGACTTGTATTTATTCAAGTTATTAGGTTATTATTTGGTGAATATATTGATGTTATGATTTTGGTAAGGTTGCATACCAAGTATAGGGCCTAAAGAAGGGGTCCTACTTTTAGGGTATAACATAATTTAAAATATTACCGATATGTAATATAATTTTTTTCCAAAGTGAAAATGATATTATGCATTCATAATATAATGTAATTGTTCATTCGTCACAACATATAAACTTGCATGATTACCAAAAAAATATATTTTTTTAATTAAATATAGCATTTTAATTTATATTTTTATATGATATAGGAATATCATATAATATAAAAAATAAAATATAAACATTTTAAAATATAAATATGTAAAATTATTAAGTTTTGTTGGTGATAAATTATTCAAATTATTGAAAATTGTGACATCAACTTTAGATAAGCAAATGTGAAAATAAAACATAAAAGGGTAAAATTAAATTATAATTATTACAATATGGATAGAATAGTTCAAAAGAAAGTTAAATTTATTTATAATAAAACCAAAACAACTAAAAACTCCCCCCTCAAGGTGCTTATAAGTTTTGTGTCAAAAAGAGCTTTCTCTAGTAGTTCGAGAAACAGAAGTTGGCCAAAACAACTCAAAAGTATTTTTTTGAAATTAGAAGCTGAAAACTGCTTTTTTAAACCGCTTACAAAAGGAGATTATAAGATTGTTACAATCTTACTTTTTTGGGTAAACACTTATAAACTGATTATTTCAAATAAGCTGAAAAAGTATTTTTGTTTTGCAACTTTTACTTTTGAACTACTTCAATTAAGAGTGTCTATGAGGAATTTGGAAAAGGACTTTTCAACTTCTAACTTCAAAAAAATACTTTTGAGGTGTTTGGGTATAACAACTTCTACTTTTAAAATATCTAAAAAAGACACTTTAGATCCAACTTTCTTTTGGACTACTTTACCCTCATTATATTAATTTTAAGGGTTAAATTCACTTTACTCTCTTCAACTATATTACATGTTTTATTTATCTGCAAAACTAATAATTTTAACATTTAACCCTCTCGGACTAAATATTTGAACATCAGGGCAGCGTAATAGGTCAAGTTCGGCGGGCCCATGAGTAAGGTAACAAAGACCATAACTTGCATTAGCTTTACTAATTTGGCAGCACTGAGAAATAAGCCTAATCCAGTAGGCTGAGTTAGAATACAGTAGGGATGACACACATACAGGTTGTTGACACTGCAAGGCACATCATGGTAGAAAATCTCCAATGAACTCGAAGAGACCTGACTGGAATGAACTCTTCCATTAGCAAGTAACTAATTCCTCGATTTTCGGATTGACCTGGCAAGACTTCTTCAAATGGTCATAACACTTTCCAAATAAGTCCAAATCTTAACTGTTTTTCTTTTATTTAGGTAATACATATAGCTATCCAATGTCGTATCATTTGCCATAACTAAGGATCCTGCTCTACGGACATCGATAAAATGAGACATGATCATTTTGGTAACACATTCTATCACACTCCAACTCTCATTTTCTCTCCATTTTTTAGCTATTTTCAGCATACTTTGGCACTCCAAACGAATTATATCACTTTAACACTATTTCCAACTATTATTATCACTTCGATTCAAGTTTCTCTTTTATTTCTTCAATAAACACGGTACTGATTTAAGCATTGGAGTGATAACTTTTATTTTACATGTCAGTACCCCGATAATTTTAAAATTTTTTGGAAGTCCTTTGATTATTATGATTCTGTTGGACCACAGTACATATCAATATATTTAAAGCACAAATGCTTTTTAAGATTTTCACTAAAAGTTAACATAAAATATTGATTAAATAAATATACTTTAATGTTAAAAAAAATGTTTTTAGCAGCTTAAGCAATTGAAACTTCAAAGACTAAAAACTAAGTAATATATGAGTAAACTAAATACAAAAAATATCGAATGTAAAAAGATATTATTAATTTTTTAAACTTAAATTATCAACTACCCAGTCTAAATAATTTTAGAGAAAGATGAATAATTACATCTCCATTTCTATATATATATTATTTACAAAAATCAAAACAAAAGTGTATCCATTCATATTTTTTCACAAATGTGCAACATTTCATCAATTTTTCATTTTTCTTTTATATTAAGAAAATCGAATATATTTATCAAGAAAAATCAAGTTTCTTTTGATTAGTTAGTTAATAACTTTTGGTTTAGGTTAAATAAATAAGATAAATTGTCTGTGATTAGTATTTGTTTTATATATACCATACTAATTTATTACTTTAATTCGATCTATGATGCTCAAGTTAGTAATTATTCATTCAATATTTCAATCAAGAATATTTTTGTTCTAGGTAAAAAGTTAATTTGATAGTAAAATAATGTTTAAAATATATTAGGAACATATAAATAAATACATGGAATGTATAAAGGGTATTTTTCCGATAAATGTAAATTTCATTAAATAAATAATAGTACATTGGTATAATACAACATGAAAGGCTAGGCAGTCACCTCGACAGGCCAAGGGATCCATCATAAACGAAAAAGTGCACAGTACTAATGAAGGAGGTAAATCAACACTAAGTATCCGTTGTAGGACATTTTCAATAATAAGTTTTCCTACGGAAGGTGCCCCGCATATTCCTCCATCAAATCGTCGAAGATTGCGCTCGCGCTATATGTGGTATACAAGAGAGCCCAATAGTGCATGATAAGAACCCGAGATACAATGTTTTCCTCGCCACATTTTTACTGGTCATAGAACGTCGGTAGTCCAATCACGGTGGGGCCAGTCAAAACAAAAGGTGCGCCGGATCACCCTCAAGCAGTGTCTTGAGTAGGGGCAATGAAAGAAAAGGTGATTGTGTGTTTCAGTAGCCCCTTCATCACACAAGACACAAGTGGTACCCAAGTGAGATAGCTAAGGCTTGTCAACTGTAAAAAGCTTTCCAAGGATGGCGAGCCAGAGGATAAACGTATGGTGAGGAATCTTGAAGGGGCCCAAGAGTAGTGAAGACTAGCCTACCTTGGTACCCGCAGTTCCGAAAACCTGGAGTAGCGTAGCCGATGTCAAAAGCCCAGTCTGTGATCGCCAAGAAATACGGTCAATGTCTCCATGGATATGTGGGAGAGTATGGAGCATCTGTGGACAATGAATATCCGCAATATGGGGTCATTGTCATTGCCCATCCTCAATTACAACAGCAACTGTATCTGTCAATTGGTACCTGCGAGGTAGTGGCCATGTGGAAATTGCTGGATAAGTGGTCCCAGTTCATGCGAAGGATCATGCCATAATAAAAAGGTAGTCCATCCCCAATTTGGTACTCAACAAAAGGTCGAAGTAGGGGGCGTAGGAGAAGAAGTTTATGCCATCCCCAAGAACCGCCTTGTTCGGGAGTTGTCCATATACCGTCATATCCTGTAACCGTGTATGGTATATCCAGTTCACCCATATAGATGATTGATCACCATATATAACTTTCTAAAGTTTGAGACCCGTGAGTGCATGGCTAAGTGCAAGAATATCCCAAAGCCCATGACCTCCTTCATCAATGGGTCGATAAACATGCTCCTAAGCTACCTTAACATATCCACGGTCATATGTACCTTGCCATAAGAATGCCCGTAGTCTCCTCTCCACTTCTCTTATAACCCCTTTCGGTAATATAAAAGCAGAAGCCATTGATACACTGAATGCTGTAAGTATAGATTTAATGATCTGAAGACGCCCAACATAAGACAAGGAGATGCTCTCCCAACCCTTAATACGCTGATCCAACTTTGTAAGGAGGGGTTTACAATCAGCAATAGTAAGGCGAGATGAAATAAGTGGTAATCCCAAGTATTTAAGCGGTAAAAAGCCATTGGGAAAGTGAAGTACCTCTAACAGTTGATCCCTGATTCCATGACCTGCGCGTGAAAGGATCAGGTGACTCTTCTGAGGATTGACCCTGAGGCTAGACATGTCTCCAAAATAATCAAGTCCTCGTTTGAGTAAGTGAACCGAATCCACCTCTGATCGTGAGAACAATAATAAGTCATCCGCGAATCCAAGCTGAACTAGGCAAAGTGGGGCACACTTCCAGTGAAATGCAAAGTTCATGTCCTGATCTATCAGCTGCTGCAAGATGAGGTTCAAAACTTCCATAATCAGGAAAAATAAATTTGGTGACATTAGATCTCCCTGCCGAAGGCCCCTAGCTCCAACAAAGAATCCATGAGGAGTTCCATTAATCCCAATAGAGAACGAAGGTGTAGTAACACACTCTTCAATCTACCTTATGAGCTTATTTGGAAATCCAAACAACTGAAATGTAGCCAGAAGAAAATCCCAATCAACTGTATCATATGCCTTATGGATATCCACCTTGAGAGCACAACGAGGTGGTAGCTGGTGCTGATTATAGCCTGAAAATAATTCCTGAGCCAGAAGAATATTGTCGATAATAGAGCAACCTGAAACAAAAACCATTTGGGATGGGCTGATAATCTTTTCCAATACCAAACTGATACACTGCACTATGATCTTGGTAATGACTTTATAAAGAACATTACAGCATGCAATAGGACAAAAATCGGATTATGCACTTTAGGTATAAGTGTTAAGTATGTAGTGTTTAGCTGCTTCAATAGTCTCCCAGTAGTGAAGAAGTCTATGCTAGCATGCGTGAGTTCAGCACCCACAATAGGCCAAGTTGCTTTGTAGAAGCCTGAGGTGTAACCATCAGGACCAGGGGCTTTATCCTCGGCAATGTCAAAGAGGGCCAATTTTATCTCAATTGCTGTAACAGGGCGCACCATCTCCTGAGCCTCCTCATCAGTAAGAATGTGGCAAGCCCAGGAGCGTAGATATCGAATATCAATGAACTACCTGTTCCTCTCACCTTCCAATAGAGTGCTATAAAAGGCAATGAACTCTTGAATTACATCTTGAGGGTCCGTGTGAGTGTTGCCTTGCTCATCATCAATCTAAAAAATCCGCTGTTTAGTTCGTCTCTGTGCAATTTTATGAAAGAACACCCTAAAGAACTGATCTCCCCCTTTCATCCACTGCATCTTGGCCCGTTGTTGTAGCATAACCTGCTCAAGTTTCACTGCTTTTGCATAGACCAACCTACAACAATGCTCAAGGTGCAGAAGTAAAGCATTATGTCTATCAAGGCTTAGAAGTCGTTGTGCTGTATCAAGAAATTCCTTAGCATTCTGGACATTCTGTGATAGATCCCCCTTGTTTCTCCGCTGCTGCCTAAACACTGGTTTAAGAGCTTTAAGCTTACGAGTAATGGAATACATCGGAATACCCACGAAATTGTGTTGCCAAACAGTCTGCACAGTAGTTCGAAACTGAGGTGAGAGGGTAAGATAGTTATCAAATCGGAACATACCTCCAAAGTTATGTTGTGTGTCCCCCTTCAGCACAAGGGGAGAATGATCAGATGTACGGGGTGGCAGACACATATAGGAGGCATTCGGCCATCGTGTCAGCCAGTGATCATTGATCAGCATTCGATCCAGCCGTTTCCATAAGCTACGTGAGTCCATACTACAATTGTGCCAACTAAACCACTCTCCTTGCATCGGCATAGGGAGTAAACCAGTTTCCATAATGCAGGCATTAAATTCATCGCTGGCTAAGCAAATATCCACCGACTTGCCACAAACTTCACTTAAGTCACGGATGATGTTAAAGTCTCCACCTATAATCCACATCTCCTTAGAAACATTGACTTGCCAGTATACTGAGTGTCTGCCATAGTTCTCATCGAGCACCCACCTCATTGGCACCATAAACAATAATAAAAGCATAGGTATCATGGAGGTTCTGTACATGGACATGACAATGAATAAATTCAGAACCAATGTCTGAAATAGTTACAACAAGAGTATCATCATCCCATGCAATCCAAATTCGATTACCAGCACTCACAGGATCAATAAACCATTTCTATCTAGGTAGGGTAGCGAGTTGAATACGTACCGCATTCTGTGTTTGTATTTGCGTTTCTAGAGACCAATGAACTACAACCTGAACTCCTCAACTAGATTGGTGACAGCTAGTTGATGGTCCCTCCTATTCAGACCCCAGACGTTCTAAACAACTGCGTTCAACATGGATTACTCATAGAGGGCTGCATTTGTTTGGACCCCAAAAAATTTCTTCTGCGTCATCATCAAGGAGAATTAGTGCATTAAAGGTAATATGGACAATAATTTCTTTACCTTGATTTTCCCGTAAGGGGGAAGCAGTGCAATTCGCCACCTCCCTCACCGGAGTAGCAACCGTGGAGAATTGCTCCGTGGGTGGTGGAGCAGCAGATACGACCTGGAGGCCGTACTCGCGGTACATAGATATTGACAGGTGGTTTGGGAGGTTTCGTAGTGATACAATCATTCGTAGCATGTCCCAAACTCATGCAAGTGGTACATTTAGGAGGTAGCCATTCATATTCTACATCGACCTTACACGGAATTTTGCCCCCCTCCTCTGTTGGTGACATGATAATCAAGTGATTCGGGAGTTTAGAATTAACATCCAGCATGATGCATACATGAGCGAAATCCAGCCTCATGCATGCTTGAGTGATCGCATCCGGGTAGAGAGGTCTCCCAATACCACTAGCCACCGTGTTCAATCCATCATTAGTCCATAGTTCCACCGGCAAGTGTCGAAATTTAACCCATACCGGGATCGTGTTTGTTTCAGTTTTTGAAGGACCATGCCTGGCTCCCATTTTTGTAGCATAATTGGTTGTCCTTGAAACAACCACGATCCTCCCTCGATTACTTCTTCCATCGCCACCACGGTCTTAAATCAGAAAAAAAAGAACCCATTTGACGTGGCCGTAACTTCACTCAATAATGGCCATAGAGATTTAACATAATCTTTTAAGTGATGAAAATATGGACGTTTCCCAAGAAATAACCCACCGCCGTTGCATTCCATCGACGAGATCCCTCTCTAAATCTATCTAACGTGGGACGAACAATGATTTTCCCATTTTACATCATGGGAGGCACATACGACAATACTTTTCGTGTTGAATAGAAAGCATCGGTAATTTTTTCAACAGAATTCAAAAAATTTTAACCCAATTTTAAAGGCACATTACCCACAAATATTCCGGTGGGCGAGAACGATGGCAGTCGGAACTTATCATCTCTACCTTTAGTTTTAGCAGCAGGTGGTGTCGGCGTTGGTAGCAGCGGGCTGGTGGCAATAGCAATCGCGGCAGCTGGAACAGAAACTGCATCAGCAGTCACAACCGTTGTGCCTGCTGTAACAGCCGCGGGCTCCTCCTTTCAAGTTTCAGTCCCCGATCCAGCCTTCTCCGACATAGGTACAAGGACAAACTTCTGCATCAGTGCAGCGAGTGTCGCCTTTGATTCCCGATCGCCATCATCGATCACCATTTCTGCAAGTGCAAAAAATTCTGCAATGCTAAACTCTGCTCGAATTCGCGCGATAATGGAGTCGCCAACCCCACCATCGATCAACAGATCACCCTCTCCATGGTGATCGACAACAGCCGCCTCATCATCCGCTTCCTCTGCCGTCGCGGAGCCATCCCTGCCACCGTGCTATCCACCGTTGAGTGTGTGTGTGTGTGTTTGGAGGTGTAAGAGTGTGTGTGAGAGGAGAGTTAGGAGAGTTCATGTTTCTTTTGACTTTTCCAACTCATAAAGGATATTTTTGGGTAAATGTAAGTTTCATTAATAAAACAAGATCGTACAGTACAACAGTGCTCAACTGGTGGTTTCTTCCTCAAGAGGCCAAGGGATACGCCAGAATCTATATAACGCACATGAACTAACAGAACGAGATATATTAACACTAATAATCCTCTGTCTAATATCTTCCACAATAATGGTAGCTATTATATTCGGTGGTCGCTCTGTATGCTCAAATCGTCTCAAATTTCGTTCCCTCCAAATGTGGTAAATGCAAGCAGCCAGGAGTGCACGATAAGCCAAGTTAATCATATGCTTTCCTCTCCATTTCCTTGCAGCCCACTCAACGTCCCGTGACCACTCTCTATTAGGCCATTCAAACCGAACAATCCGCCGAATCGCTGTCAGGCAGCTTCTGGCATAACGCATCAAAAGAATAGATGAGTATGTGTCTCCATTGCGCCCTCATCACATAATATATAGGCGCCTAAGTATGATAGCTATGGTTTATCAGCTGTGGATAGTTTTCCCAAAATCGCAAGCCATAAGATGAAGTTATGCCTGGGGATCTTCAGAGAACCCAAGAGTAGTGAAGACCAACCTACCTTGGGTCCCGGTGGGTCCAATAGCTTGTAAAGAGATGCAACTGTAGGTCGTCCCATCTCAAATCGCCAAATAATGCGATCTGTCTCGCCATGAATTATTGGCAATGCATGCAAAATCTCCAAGCACTCAATGTCCATAACGAAAGGCCAATGCCATTGCCCCTCTATAATAACACTGCTAAGCTTGTCCGTCGTCCGAAGCCCAAGCATACGTGGACCCTGTGGAAATCTCTCAATAAGGGGACCAAGGTGATGCCATGGATCATGTTACAGATAAAATGAATTTCCATCACCAATTTGATAGTCTACCATTGATTGAAGCAAGGGGCGTAGACGAAGGATTCCAGCCCCACGAACCACCATTGTCAGTGTCCGTCCATACAGATTTATCACGTAGCCTCCCATTATATAACCATTCTACCCAGATTGATGTTCTATCACATCGAATAACATCACACAGCTTCTTGCTCATCAAGGTACGGTTTAAAGTAGCAATGTCCCGTAGGCCCTGACCTCCCTCCGACGCCGGCCTACAGACATCCCTCTATGCTACTTTGGCATATCCACTGGTTCCTGTGCCCTTCCACAGAAAAGCTCTCAGACGCTTCTCAATCTCCCTTATAACACCTTTAAATAGGATGAATGTAGAAGCCCAATATATACTTAACGCCATAAGGACAGATTTAATAATCTGTACCCTCCCAGCATACGATAATCTCATTCCTTCCCGACCTTTAATGCGTCGATCAATTTTTAATAATAAAGGCTGGCAGTCTGTTAACGATAATTTAGAGGAAAGTAGAGGAAGTCCCAAGTACCTCATCGAAAGATGCCCTTCCTGGAAGCCGAGCATGTCTAATAAAGGATATTTTTCCCCCAACAATTAATGTTGGGGGGGGGGGGGAGGGGTTTAAGACTTGGAGTAAATTTGAGGGAGCTAAAGTGTATTTAACCCTATTTAAATTCAAATTTATCCTTTTAATTTATTTTCAAGATTACATATCTAAAGTTGATATTACATTTTTCATATATTTGTTAGTTGGAAATTGTCCTTCAAGATAATTTGCAAAACTTTTAGGACGTGTATGTTATGTTGATTATTGTGCATTTGACTTCAATCATTTCAAAAACTTATTACTCTTTGTCACTTAAGGACGTGTATGTTATGAAGTTATTATATATTTTGACTTCAACTATTCTCATAATTTATTCCTCTTTATTGATTAAAGAATTTAACTATGTATATTCTTATTTTTTGTTAGTGTAAACATGTAATTATTGTAAGCATTAAAACAAAATTGTACGAAATCGTGTAAAATTGCAGGGTAAATTACATTTTTGGTCCCACAAGTGGACCTGATTCCAATTTCAGTCCCATACTAAGTGCAATTTGCACATTTGGTCCTGTAAGTGGATTTTTTTTCCAATTTCAATCCCAGTTGGGGATTTCCGTTAAACTTGACAGCTGCTGCCGATTGCCGTTAGGTCGTTTCTCACGTGATTTGCACGTGAGAAATTTCACTTCACCTTACGCTGAATTAGAAGGAAAAGACCCAAAATTTACAGCAGTCAAATCCCCCTAATTTTTTTCCCCTTTTCACCTACGCTTCTTCTTCTTCGTTCACCGGCGCTTCTTCTCCGTTCGTTCACCGGCGCTTCTTCTTGGTGAGCAAAGTGTTGGCCATTGTTGAAGGCAAGGTTTTGGTGAGCGTGCGTAATTGACATGGCTCTACGCGACCCCTCAGAAAACGAAAACCCCCCTCCCGATTACGGTATGTAATTTGAACTGAAGCTTTTGGGTTTTCCTGCAGTTTGTTTCTGAGAGTTAGGATATGGCAGGAATAGGATTAAAAAGACAGAAAATGATGAATATTTTCTATTTTATAGCATCAAAGAAATGCAAATGGCCAAGCATTATTTGCCATTGAGTCGGCAATTTTTCTTCTTTTCATCTGGATACAACGATTTAATTTTGGTCTGCCTTTAGGATTTATGAACTGATTTGTTGATATTATTGCATCTAATGGAGGTTTTAGGAAGCTTCAAATATAGTTATCGTAATTGTTGCTCGATACAATCGGGACACATTTTGTTAAGAATTTATGCAATTGCCGAAAGTGGAAACATTGACCTGGTGTTTTTCCATCTCCACCATCCGTCACTATGCTGCTTGCTGATAAATGTAAAGCAAGTAGATAGAGTTATTTGTTCTTCTGAGGTTTGTTTTCCATCAAAGTCAATTACTACTTCCCATCAAACATTGACCTACGTGGACTTCACCAACAAATGCTGTTAAAACAGATTGGGGAATTTTGATTTTAATGAAATAACTCAACTTTCTGTAACAAATTATAATCAACTTTCTGTAATTTGTGTTTGCTGATGGTTGTGGATTTTGAGTACCTATTCCAATATTGAATTTGAGTAAAGGGGATATTGAATTTGGTTGTTATTGCTTTCAGTTTTTCTGTGTATTTATATGGTTTTTCTTGCTTTAATTATTTCAGATGATTTGTCTCCTGTTGTTACTCTGAAATTGCATCATGGTGGACAATTCTATAGTAATCATGGATCTGCTGATTATAAAGGGGGGTTGATTGTTGTTTATGATTATGTAGACATAAATTCCATTTGTCTAAGTTATTTGGATCATTTGTGTTTGAATTTGGGGTATGTAAATGGGTTCAAGATGTACTACAAATTGGGTGAACATGTATTTCAACTTTTATGCTCTGTGATGATTTGGTATCTATTTGTCTGGATCATTATATTGACAGGGTAGTTGATGTGTACTTAGATATAAGGATAGATGATATAGGGACTGAAGTTGGGTCTTCCAGTGTTAGGCTTGAAACGAATGAGGGGGCTAATATTGATGAGAATGATACAAATGAAACTGACTCTGAATGTGAGGATTTTAGTGACAGTGAATATGAGATGGGGGAGGCTGAAGAAGAAAATGATGATGAATTATTTAATGAAAATACAAATATGGATGCTGAGTGGACTGGAAACAATGACAGGGAGGGGGGTGAACCTGATGGTGGGGCTGATTCAGATGGTGGGATTGAGGGGACCAAAGGATCTAGTGATGAAAATTTTGACAGTGGTGAGGGTTCTGACGCTGAGCAGGGTTCTAAGTTTCCAATTTTCAACAATGTTGATACATATGACCCGAAATTTGAACTTGGGATGATATTTTCTAACAAAACTGAATTTAGATTGGTTGTCCATTCCCATGCAATAAAAACTAAAAGGACACTCAAGATTACAAAAAATGATGGAAGGAGAATATATGCTAAATGTGGTGTTGAAGGATGTGATTGGAGAATTCATGCTCTAAAGCTTGCAAAAGAACATACATTTCAGATAAGAGAATACTATCCTAAGCACAAATGTGGAGTGACATATAATGTTAAAAATGTGAAGTCTACATGGTTGTCAGGAAAATACGAAAGTTCTTTCAGATCAGACCCTAAGAGAAATGTTAAAGGCTTCAGAAATGATGTGATAAGAGATATTAGAGTCGGTGTGTCCAAATCTCAAGCTTACAGAGCTAAACATAAGGCAATTGAAAAAATTGAGGGTAAGGCAGAAGAACAATATGGGATGCTATGGGATTATGCAGATGAATTGAGAAGAAGCAATCCAAGATCCACAGTAATTTTAAAAGTAAGCAATAACATGGATGCTGTTGGTGCAAAAGCTTTTCAAAAATTTTATGTCTGTTTTGAGGGTTTGAAACAAGGATTTAAGTCGGGTTGTAGACCATTTATTGGTGTGGATGGATGCCATTTAAAGGGTCCATTTGGAGGGGTGTTATTAACAGCAGTTGGGATAGATCCCAACAACAACTCATTTCCTATAGCTTATGCAGTGGTAAATAAGGAGAATAAAGATAATTGGGAATGGTTCTTGTTGCTGTTAAAAGTTGATCTAAACATAACGAGGGAGTATGAGTACACATTCATATCAGACAAGCAGAAGGGATTACTTCAGGCATTTGATAGTGTGTTTCCAGCATGTGAAAACAGATTTTGTGTTAGACATTTGCATGGGAACATGAAGAGGGCTGGTTTTAAGCGTTTGGCTTATAAAAAAGCTTTGTGGAAATGTGCATTAGCCAGTACAGTGCCAGATTTTGAAAAAAGAATGAAAGAAATGGAAAAAATTGATAAACATGTGATTGAATGGTTTTCTGACAAACATCCTTCACAGTGGAGTAGGTCATACTTTAGTACTGTCTCAAAGTGTGATATTCTTTTGAACAATTTATGTGAATCATTCAATGCTACAAATGAGTGCAAGGGAAAAACCTATCTTGACAATGCTAGAAGAAATAAGGGAGATGTTGATGACTAAATTGCAAGAAAACAGAGATAGGGCATATAAGAAATGACATGGAAAAATATGTCCGAAGATAAAGAAGATTGTGGAGAAAAATATGACAAAAGCTGGTGATTGCATACCTATTAAGTCAACAGACTTCCACTATGAAATCTCATGCTATGATGATTCAAAATACACTGTGGATCTTGGGAAACAGTCATGCTCATGTAGAAAATGGGATTTATGTGGTATCCCTTGCAAGCATGCAATGTCTGCAATTTGTAGTCAAGTAAAGAAGCCTGAAGATTATGTTGATAAGTGTTACTGGGTTCAGACATTCAATAAAGTGTATGAGCATGCCATATTTCCAGTGAATGGGCCTCATTTGTGGAAAAAAAGTACATTGGAACCACCTATTCCCCCCAATCCTGGAAGAAGTGTTGGCAGGCCTTCAAAAGCAAGGAGATTGGAGCCTGATGAACCTGTTCGAAAGCAAAGAAAAAGGAGGCCAACCAAGAACACTACGGTAAAGATGAAGAGACAACAATGAATCATTACATGTAGCCATTGTAAGGAAACTGGACATAACAAAAAATATTGTAAGAAGAAGGATCAACCACTTCCAACTGAACCAGTAGTGAGTATTCATTTCTGCAATTTTTCAGTTTCTTATTTTCAGTTTATTTTTAGTTTATTGAATGTTGCTATGTATATTTGTAGGTTTCAAGAGATCAGTCAACCGTTCAAGGTCTTCAAGGTCCACCTCTGACTCAGGATTCTGAAAATGAACCTGTAAGTGCAATCTAAGTTGGTTATTTGACAAATTTTTGATAGATGTTATTTTCTACTTTGACAACTTATATCTTTCATAAATATATGATATGAACTTGTTCCGCTTTTCATGAATATATAGGTTTATCATGATAACCCCATGCATGAAAGCTCTCAACTTCCAGTACTTAATGAGGATTCCCAATCATCACACAAATTAACAATAAGTGATTTAGCAATTAGTGTACTTATTGCTTTAATGTTAATTTTTCAGATATTACTGTACTAATACTTGTTGTTTTGCAGGCTAGAAAAAGGAGTGGTTCATCAATGCAATTCAAGCAAAAAAGCAAGAGGACATCAACTTCAGGAGTCAATATAAGAGATCCTGTTCCTTTTAGTACAAACCATCCAGTTGTTCCTCCTCGACCATAAACTAGATCGAGCTTCAAAGGTTTGGTTCCTACCTTGGAGAAAGATGGCAAGAAATACGTTAGCATGAGCAACTTGGCTTCACTTGTAGATCCAAAGAGCAAGAAAAAGTGAACATTACATGCAGCAGTATGACATTTTGGTGTTTTTTTGATTTTGTGTTGGATCAAAACAATGATACTTTGTATTGATTTTTGTCTTCTTATGTGGTGGAGCATTATGACATTTTGGTGGTATTATGTATGGGGTTAATGACAAGTTCATAATATTTTGTGGCATTTTGTATGGGGTTAATGACAATTTGACAAGTTAATGATAAAAACAGGGCATTTCTTGCATCTCTGTGTTCTATATTTTTCTTTGTTTTTGGTTGATTGTTGTATTTTTGCAGTATTTTACAGGCCGTTTTTACAATATTTTTTCACTTGATTGCTCAGGTTTTTGGTTGAAGATGGAATATTAACCATAACATAATATTACGTACAAAATTACATATTGCCGATTACAAAACAACATAATGATAGAGTAAAAAATACAAATTACATATCCTAAAATAGCAACCTAATATTGCCGAATACATGAAAAATTGGAGAAATATACTCCAAAGAAAAGTAACAAAGACTCAACAAAAGCAATATTTAAATAACACCATAAGCCAAGATACAACCAAAAAATAAACTAAAACAGTTTGTCTTCGTTGCATCTGTGCAATTTTGTCCTCCATTCTATTCAGTTTTCGAAGCAATCCGGGTATTATAACCTTTGCCCTTGCATACATCGGCGGATCTTCCCAACGAAAAAAACCACATCCGCTTCTTTTTTTCGTACACCCAAAAAACCTCCTACCTGGGTTGTCGTCGGTCTATGAAGTTTTCAAAATCGCAAGCCTTCCACAATGACAAAAATTTTCTCTACTAGCAGCCATATTTTGTGAGATTTTTTTCTACTAAATGCAAGGAGAAATGAAGAATTGGGAGTTAAATAGAAGGAAGAGGGGTATAGTATAATTTCCCACAAAATTGTTGATTTTCCCTCCAATTCTCCATGTTTTCCCTCCATTTACAACAGCACCTAACGGCAATCGGCAGCAGCTGTCAAGTTTAACGGAAATCCCCAATTGGGATTGAAATTGAAAAAAAAATCCACTTACGGGACCAAATGTGCGAATTGCACTTAGTATGGGACTGAAATTGGAATCGGGTCCACTTGTGGGACCAAAAATGTAATCGGGTCAATCATTTCAAAAACTTATTACTCTTTGTCACTTAAGGACGTGTATGTTATGAAGTTATTATATATTTTGACTTCAACTATTCTCATAATTTATTCCTCTTTATTGATTAAAGAATTTAACTATGTATATTCTTATTTTTTGTTAGTGTAAACATGTAATTATTGTAAGCATTAAAACAAAATTGTACGAAATCGTGTAAAATTGCACTTTCGATTTTATTTTTGAAAGTGGCAATTTGACAAATTATTACGAAAAATTGTAAATGGCAATTCGATTTAGAAATGTCATAGAATTTATCGGAACTGCACCGTGATCACTCCTTTTAATTATTATGAAAAATTGTAAATGGCAATTCTAATTATAATAATTTCAATTAAAAATTACCCTTTTTAATTTATTTTCAAAATTGCACATCTAAAGTTGATATTAAAGTTTCAAATAATTGGAATAATTTAGCACTAATGCAATTTACAGTTTTCACATATTTAATACTATAGAATTTTATATTTTAATTGCTATATTATCTTATATTATCCTATCTTGTAGACTAATATAAATTAAATTATTATAATTAATTAATAAAAAAACATTTTTTGGGCAATCATGCAAGTTTATTTATTGTGTATGAATAAATAATTAAATTACTTATTGAATACTTGTTTTTATTAGTATTCAATATTTAGTAATATAAATGACAAGTAAAAAACAGAAATATGAATTGTAGTAATTGAATAAAATTTATGATTTTTTAGGAACCTAATTATTAAAAACAAGTGAAAATATTAAATAAATGCAAGCTTTTAATGCGTAAGGGTAAAACGAGATTTAATCATTAAGTTTGTTTTAAAGAGTTTTTTTTTTTTTTCAAATATTACCAAATTTGCTTTTATCTGTTTCCAATTGTAATTTTTACAAACACCACCACTTCTAATTCTGCCTTAATTTTCAACTTATTTTATAAAAACCACTAATCTAAAAATAGAAGTTTTTGCAAATAATCTTTAAGTTTATTTAAGCAAAAGCAAAAGTCATAAGCAGTTTCCTACCAACTTTTACTGCTTATTAATAAAACTATAAAACAGATAGGCGGACACGTGGTATAGGTTCCAACACATTAGGACACATCACAATAAATCTCTGGCAAACTCCTATACATTTGGTGGAAACATAGCTCATAACTAGCAAGTAACAGACTCTTGGAAGATTTGGACAGACTGAGCAAGACTAGTCAAAAGGCCATAAGTCTTTCAAGATAAGTCCAAATCCTGATATAAGTACTAACTTAAGTATTAAAGTGTTAACCTATGTTTTGCACCAAAAAAGGTAAAGAGGTGCACGGACGAGGCATCTAAGGAGGGACCCCAGAGTAAACGAGGAAGGACCTGCTAGAAGCGGAGCCCAAAGAAGGGACACCTACCAAAGTCCAACCAGCTGAGGAATTATTGACTATGTAGCTTATACCTGGGGATTTGGAGAAGGTTACCCAAATTGGTTCCTAAATAGAAGACGCGGTACGGGAAGAAGTAATCCAATGCTTGAGACGTAACACAGATATTTTCGCCTGGAGCCCCAATACTTGGAAGGGATCGACCCCCTAGCGTTATTACCCATCATCTCAACATAAATCTCAGTATCAAACGTGGTAAAGCAGAAGAAAAAGACACTTCGGACTTGAGAAAGGACAAAATAATTCAAGTTAAGGTCGATAAACTAATGACAGGAGGACACATCACGGAGATATAGTTCCTTGAATGGTTGACTAATGTGGTCCTGGTACCCAAACTAGGAGGAAAATGGAGATGTGTACTGACTTCAGGGATCTCCACAAAGCATGTCCGAAGGACTTTTATCATGTACCCCAAATCGATCAACTGATGGATTTCACATTCGGATGTGAGTGGCTAAGCATTATGGATGCCTCGCAATGATATCATCAAATTATGCCAGCTCCTGAAGATCAGAAAATGATTAGTTTCATCACTTGTGCGGGCACATTTTGTTACATAGCCATGTCATTAGCTTAAAAAATACATGAGCCACCTACTAGCAGCTAGTAGACAAGATATTTCAGCCAAAACTGGGGAAGAACATCGAAGTCTATGTAGACGACATGTTAGTGAAGAGTAAAAAGGCTAAAAATCACATTGCAGATTTGGAGGAAACGTTCTTAGCCTTGAGAAAATACAGACTAAAACTAAACCCAGGAAAATACGTGTTTGGAGTACGAGGGGGCGTTTCCTCAGATTCATGATCACTCGAAGAGGTATCGAAACCAACCCCCTCAAGATCAGGGTTATTCTAGATATGAATGCACCGGCCAATATTAAAGAAGTACAACGGTTGACTGGGAGAATAGCTGCACTCAGTCGCATTATCTCTAAAGCTGTAGAGAAAATCTTGCATTTTTTTCAAAACTTTGAGGAAGGCAATGAACTTTGAGTGAGACATTGGTTGTTGACAAGCCTTCAAGGAACTCAAGAAATATCTAGCAAGGTTCCCCCTCTCGGTAAAACCTTCACTGAGGGACACCTTCTACCTCTACCTCTATGTTACTCCTCAGGCGGTCAGCTCTGTTCTCATTTGGTAACATGGAGGAAAACAAATTTCTATCTACTACGTCGCATCAATGGAGCTGAAGGGCGATACACACCAATCGAAAAAATGGCCTTGGCATTAGTAATCACGGCTAGGAGGCTGCACCTTTATTTTCTCTCATCCCCTGTCAAAGTAAGAACTAATTTGCCACTATAACAAACTTTGGGAAAACCGGATACTTCAGGATGTTTTGGTAAAGTGGGCAATGGAGCTGAGTGAACACGATATTTCTTATTGGACATAAATAGCAATCAAAGCCCAAGCTTTGGCTGACTTCGTCTCCGAGATGATAGGGACGCCCTTCGCGGAAATCCAAAGAAGGAATTATGGTTACTCCATGTAGATGGGTCAGCCACAACACAAGGAAGTAGAGCGATGTAGTCATCACCTCACTCTAGGGGGAAGATATGAAATTTTCCATCAAATTCGAATTTAAGGCCTCCAACAACGATGTCGCGTAGGAAGCACTAGTGATATGAGGATGGTTCACAGAGTGGGGGCTAGGCATCTTGTCACCTACTCGAATTCCCTGTTAATAGTTGAACAAGTAAACAAAACATACGAAGCCAAAGAGGAGAGCATGATACAGTGACTACAACAAAGAGTAGAACTAAAGACAGGACTCGAAAGTTTTCAACTTATTTAAATTCCAAGAGAAGACTATATTAAGCTTATTGCCTCTCTAAACTTGCAAGCGCTACACCTGCCAGAGCTAATGGCTCCTTCGAGCATTCAAGCTATCTCTCCAGCAAAAGACTGGAGCACACTTGTAGTTCGATGGTTGACACCTCCCTGATGATAGATGGGACGTAGACAGACTTAAGGCCCGGGCCACTTGTTCTTATTACAAGGCAAATCATGTATAAGAAATCCCTTGCTCCCATGCTTATCTAAACAAGAAGGAATACATGTGTTGAAAAAAATACATAGTTGTTTGTTGTGGAGCACATAAGGAGCATGGATGTTAGGCAACAAAGCTTTACGAACTGGGTATTTTTGGCCCACCATGAAATAAAATTCTAGGCATCTAGTGAGCAAATGTGGAAAATTTCAAAAGTATTCCACCCTTATACATCAATTGGCGGGGCCCCTCACTACCATGTTGTCACCTTGTCCTTTCTCATAGTAGGGGATGAATATTATGGGACCCTTTCCCCTAGCCTCCGGCCAAAGAAATTTTTTTATAGCCATTAATTACTTTACGATGTGGGGGTGGAGGCAGAGCCACTCACTCGCATCACAGAAGGGAAAGTAATGAAGTTTATATGGAAGAATATTATTTGTTGCTTTGGACTTCCTAAAAAGATAATCTTAGACAATGCTGGTAGTTTCAAGGATGAAACATACAAGAATGGTGCAAAGGCTTACACATCAAGCAAAAGTTCACGTCGGTAGCACACCCCCAGTCCAATGGACAGGTGGAGGCCACCAACCGTATATTGGTACAAGGGATCAAGAGGAGGTTAGAACGAGTTGGTGAAAATTGAGCAGAAGAATTAACTAGCGTTTTATGGGCTTACAAGACAATACCTCGAGGGCCTACGGGGGAGAGTCCCTTTACCTTGGTCTACAGGACTAAGAACTAGGGATACCGTCTCATGGAATCCTACACTTTTCTGAAGAGAATAATACAAAACTCCTAGCGAAAAATCTAGACCTTATTGAAGAATTGAAAGAAAAAACTTTTCTCTGCATACAACAGTACAAAAATACCATGATCAGTGCTCACAACAAAAGAGTAAAAACTCAGAGCTTTCAAGTTGGAGATTTAGTATTACGAAGATTGGACAATCTAAAGTCGGTAGGAAAGGTAGATCCCACTTGTGAGGGACCATATAAAGTACTGAAGTAATAGGCCGAAGAGCTTACGAG
This sequence comes from Sesamum indicum, assembly GCF_026168435.1. Lineage (NCBI taxonomy): Eukaryota > Viridiplantae > Streptophyta > Magnoliopsida > Lamiales > Pedaliaceae > Sesamum > Sesamum indicum. The sequence goes on from NC_142668.1 coordinate 5,839,943, forward strand.
TTAGAAAATGGTGAAGGGCGTCCTCTGCCTCGACTATGGAACATACACATCCTTAAAAAATTCTACACATGACAAAAGACGTCCCCTCAAACAAATAAGTCCTCCTGAATAACACTCCCCTCAAACAAAAAGGTCCTTCCTGAGGATATCCCCCATCACCAAACAAGTCCTCTTGCGGGGCATCTCTCCCCAGCCTAGGGTCATCCTTCACAAAGGTATGAAATTTTTTCACACTTTATATAAAGTAGTAAGACGAGGCATAAAACAGCATAGGAGTAAACTATCTAAAAAGATACGGACGCATTCGTCATAAGGGAAACCTGAGCCCCGTATAAATCCCTCTTATGCCTTTTCATAGTTACATGCATATTTATTTTTAGCAAAAATATCATGAAAACTAACACCATCCTCAAGAGAAAATAGCAGCTAAAGATGCAGGGTTGACAGCGTAACAGGAGAAACATTCAGCAGCACACCTTTACCCTAAACGACCTGGTATACAGAGGGGCCCTCCAAGCAAGATTTCAACATCATATCATGTAAAAATATAGTATAGCACGATTAGACCTCAAGCAGAAAATGAATAAGTATCAGCCGGGTCTTCAGCCGCTAGCAGCAGGGCTCTGATTAGCTTCTGGTTATCTGCATGGCTGGCACAGTAATATCCTGAGGGACTACTCGTGCGCACGGAGCAGCCTTACCTCGTGTATTCCGTTCCTGCCTTCCAACTAGGAAGTCAGTCACTATCCGCTGACAAGTACCTGCCAACGTTCGGTGTCGGATCAGCTCGACAGGTCAGTCAATAGTCTTTCGCAGAGTACCTCCTGTTTTAGTGAACCCTGGGAGTTGTCGGCGGCTCGACGATCTGTATTCCAAAGGTTTACCGAGGTGAAGCTTTTGGCAGGTATTCTCTTATTGTAGCTTTCTCTACTTCAGGCTCTTCCGAGGGCCTTTGTTTGAGGTGAGATTCTATTGTTTGATGGTTACCTCTGTTCTCCTCTCCCTTCCCCGGTAGCTAGGATAGAGTTCTATTTACCTTTCTTTCCTTCCATTCAGGGGCACTCTAAAGGCTTTGCAACGGAAATATGGAATGTCGTATTACGACCCTCGATCTAAAACCTGGGCGGGAGGAGGCAAAAGGAAAGCAAATTAGCATCCACAAACGGAAAAAAAAATTATTTCATCCCCATTTACAATAGGGGAAGGGAGCAAAGTAGAAAAGTAAATTGTTTGGGGGGGGGGATTACATTCTTCGTTCCTTTTCCCCACAAACGGGGTCCTTCTCACTTTCTTTAGAGCGGGTGATCGGGCAAGACTTCCTGGGGCTCTCCACTGGCAACATGCGGATATCCTCCTCCTTGGGCCCCTCGTCTAGGACATCCGCCGCAACAGAATGAATTACAGCTTCTTATGGGGGACTTTTTACCTCAACATCAACCTTTCCTAGGATATAGTTCAGGTCCTCCATTGAAAGAACCCCCCAAATCAGTTCGAAGTAAGGCAAAGTTATAAAATGATTGAAAAAGGAAGAAATGTTACCTAATTCAACATGGAGAGATTGGGTCACGGAAGTCGAAGAGGTGGTCAAGGGGTTTGGAGTATTATCCATTACAACATCAAGATTGAGAAATAAAGGCTCTTCTCTAGACGGGGGATACCGCTCCTTGCAGGCTATGAAACCATACTACAAGAAGGGCTTGGCTATCTTAGCCAACCTCTTGTTGGAAGTCCATAAACCATAGCCTTTTCCACTTAGAGTCACTTGAGGCTGGGGTCCCTTTTGGAGGACCTAGCGGAGGGGTCTCTATCGGGTGACCCCAAGGGACACTGTCACGCATCAGTTTGATGAACATAATATTCGTTGCCAAAGAAAAGAATCAAATAGTTATAATCATGCAATAATAAAGATATCAAGATCAAGAAAGATAATAGAATACCCAGGGGCTCCTCCAAATGCTCCACTCGAGGACTCAGGCCAAAGTGTACTAGGAGCATTTCATCGATAAAGGCTTGATAGTCATAAAGTTTCTTGCTCAACTCCTCCAGCAAGGAGAAGAGGGCAGCCATCTTTTCACCAACATTTACAGCAGGGGGAGGGTTATGTATCCAACGATCTGGAAAAGCCAAGAAACGAGGGGACAATATATAGAAAAGGCTATTCTTCCAGCACTTTGTGAGTTGATATAGATTTTAACAAAGATAATATCAAGATAAAATATGAACATATAGGTAATTTCAATCATTTACTTACACAATATGTAGATCGTCAATGGTCTTAATTTCTGGTGTGGGTTTTTCCCAATTGATCCAGATCTTAATACTATTTCAAATGTATTCATTTTGATATCCACACTTTCGCAAATAAGGATAAAATAAAAATACTTATGTTACCATTTTCATTAGCCTCTTCTAAATAATTTTGGACAGCATCTCTATTTTATGCTACAGGCTCTATTTTTACCCTAAATATTCTAATTTGTTTCTATCTCTATTTTCAATAAGAATCATACAAATTGGATCTCTATGTAATAAGTTGTTTAGGTTTTAGTACGGCCCGGTTAAACTAGAATAGATTTGAACCTACTACTTAAAAATTCTCGCAAAAATCATATACTCTTACAAAAATCACCATATTTTCATAATATGATCTCCTTTTGTGTCTAGTTTCATTTATGAAAGAATCATGCTAATTGAACCAGTAGAACTCAAGTTATATGGTTTTAAATACACTTTATTTGATTCCCCTCAGAAACAGAGCAATATAAAGGTTTCTTATTTTTACCTATTCAAACGACCAATCTAGCTTCTAATAAAAACCACAAAGTTTTATTACACATCACAAAGTTCCCACAAATTCAAGAATCACTAAATTTGGATCGGTATAACTCTAGAAAATCCAGTTTTACAGAGACTATTCAAAATAGAGTCTCTCCTGATGCCTTCCTTCCATTTCAATCGATTTAGTTTCCTTCAATTTCAGTTTACGCCTAGCTCCTACACGAATTTAATCAAGAGAGATGAACAAAAACTTACCAATTCAGCTATAGAAATTGCTCGAGCTTAATGGTAATGGAAAACAGCCCAAAATTCCTCCTCCTCCTCTCCTCTCTTCTCTTCTCTTCCACTGCCTCTCTCTTTTGTCTCTTTTTTTCTTTGGTTTTTCATCTCTACTCTTCTATTTTTTTTTTCTTCTCTACCATTGTCTCTCTATATATATAGTTAAGTATCTATATATATAAGTTAGTGGTAACTTTTTAAATTATATTACATAGTGGTAACATTTTAAATTATGTGATACCCCAAAAGTAGTACCCATTCTTAGGCCCTATACTTGGTCTGCAACCTTACCAAAATTATAACATCAATATATTCACCAAATAATAATCTAATAACTGAAACAAATACAAGTCCTAATCATTCGATCTCTTTCTTAACCACCTCGATATGTTTCCTAAGCCAGTTAAATCCTAAGTTGTTCGCTTTATCTCCTGTATCTAGAGGAAGAAATTTAAAATACGTAAGCAAAAGCTTAGTGAGGCCATGAGTGTGTGCACGTTGAAGAAAATAGTTAATAATAGAAACCCAATCAAAATAATTAACAGAAACATTATATTGACTGGTAGCAGTAACAACTGAGCCTATGAAAACCATATCAGTCAAGGACTGAATCTTATGATCACCATCTTGTGTCTTCCTAAAGACCATTTACTACTTTATCTTCTTTGCAGAGAGCGGCCCCACGACCGCATAGAATTTTCAATGCCTAGGTACATGACGGTGCCGATCAAATACAAACAACCTCCCGCCTGCACGTCAAAGGACACCTAGGTGGAAACTAAACGACGAAACCTCAACTGGCAGCCCAATACTACACCAGCGTGCCCTGCGAACCATCCAGTCCCGGGCCGATTATCCGCTTAGCAAGAATCACATGATAAATCCATAAAGCCAGTCTGAACAATTATATAGGAAATAGACCGTTTAAAGACCACATGCATATCCAATATTACGCTGAACTGAACAATATCAAGATAAATGGGGCCTTTTGGATATGGACTCTAGAGGTGGCTCCCAACGGAAGTTCATAACGGATACCAGAATAACACAAGACGATAATAATAACCACGTTGTAGCACTTAGCTTCTTATAGTTTAGAAGGCCAATTCAAATCCAAGTACATAGCCAAATATCATATTCATTTATCAATGAACGATTTCAAAAAATATTTTATTCAAGTTCGTCGAAAGGAAAGACCATTTTATATATATATATATATATATATATATATAGCGATGCATAATAACATATAATATTCCTCCAGTTTTGCAAATGACAATATAATTATAAATGACACTCACACTGAAGTCTATACGGCTTTTTGGTTTACAGTGGAGCCAATTTGAAGGGATCACTGTTATGTAAAAATTAAATACGAAATACACTAATTGAAATTAAATTTATTATTTTTTGAGAAAATATTATTATTATTATTATTATTATTATCAAAAGACAAGTACAAATTTTAAGCGAAAATAGTATCTTTTTAACGCATGGGGACAATATGATCTTTAATCAATTAAACTTGGTTTAGAAGTACTTTTTTCCTAAAACTGCCCAATTTAGTTTTTATCTGTTTTTTACTTTATTTTTACAAATACAACCCATGTTTTATTCTGGTACAACTTCTAACTTTTTCTTTCAAAAACTTTTTTTAAAAAGCAAAAGTCTTTCGCAAACACACTCCGAGTAAAAAACAGTAAAACCACTTCCTAACGCAATTTTAAGATTTTAATATTTTTTTTTGTTAATTTTGACCGTGTTAATTAAAAAAGTAGAAGCATCACATTTTATGCATTTTATAACGTTCCAAGCACTTGAAAGTCTTATTTTAATATTTTATACTTAAAAAAATATCCTGGAAGATGCAATAAATAAATTACCTAAACATCCTCTTAGTTACAACTACTTCAAGTTTTTTTCCATATCTTGTAATCTGACAAAGAGTAAAGAAGATCAAGTATAGGTAAATAAAAATATATTACCATTTAAGTTTGTATGAAATTCTTAATTGTTAAATTAATGAAACTTGAACTAAATACAATTTCATAAATATTTTTATATATTGATGTACGTACATTTATCTCAAATCGTGTTTACATCATGATATGAAATATACTTTTCAAATAGACATAAGTTCCTTCCAATAGGAAACATACAAAGTGGGAAATAGTAATAATCACATTAGGAAGGGTCATGTTATAGCCTTTCGATGTTTAAGTTAGACATGTCGTAAACAATAAATACTTAAGTCATAAGAAATATTAGGGTAATAAAACTTGTAATTTGGGCATGAAGGATGGTTTCCCTAGTTGCATAATTTCATATGAACGACAAATTTAGGAATGATTAGTTGGTCACAATGAATCCATACATACTCGCATTTGAATATGATTGAGGCAAGTTTGGAACAAATATTTTGATAATTGGACCAATAATTGAACCGAATAAATTACAAAATCACTGGATCATTGGTCCGATCGAATTGAAAAAATCTGTGAACCCAAAATATATACATTTCCTGTTTTTGCTTTCGCATCATGGATCTAGCTCTAGAAAGAAGTGTAGTGTTTCCTTCAAATGAACCATTATCACCTTGTTGTCCGAATTAGCAATTTTTCATGTCTTTAGCTTTTATTCTCATAGGAGATACCAATGACATGTATCGGGATCCAACAGCACCACGAGGATTGAAGGATCTTTTTGAACATTCTAAGATTATCATAGTATTGACTTGCAAAATAATGGTTAGTACTCTAATGTTTAAGTCAGTAACATATTTAACTTAATAAAATGAGAAAAACTTGAATAAATGTGAGATTGTTGTGAAATAAGTAATATAAATGGAGATTAAGTGTTTGAATACGAAAAATAAAGATGAAGTCTAAGTAGAGAGTGTGGAAAATAGTAAGATCCATACAACCTTGCTGTTTGAAAAGTGTGATGAGCTCTCTAAGTTTTACTTACCTTAAACTTGAGGAGTTTGGGAAAGAATTCCATATTTGTTAGGTGCAAATGAGATATTCTATACATCCTTAGGACATCAGCATTCTAGGGATGATGTCTATCCGTTGTTTGGAATTATTTCCTAAGAGATGTGTCGATTTGAATGAATCTTGATCAATCAAGTGGGAATACAGGGAAAATGGTTACCCACCACTTCTAACAGTGGATTCAGCTGGATATAAGGTCATTGTTAGAGCCATTTTAGGGTAATGTGGCTTGTAACGTCGAGAAACTGTTAATGTGTCAACCTTGTTGTTTGAAACTTGGGTTTGTTGATTGTGTCTTGTTTTATAAACTCTATCTCATCAATAGGGTGATAGGAATAGATTGAGGTCCTTGCAGCCTAGAAATTGTAATAGGACAACAGAGTCTTGGCCTGCTAGGTTGCATGAATGGGTGTGTGACTCATTGGTTTTGATTTGGACCCAATTTGATGTTTGGGCTTGAAAATTAATTGTGGTAGGCATCACCCCATAATTTTTTTTCTAGCTAATTTAAGAATTCTAGTTCTTATAGATTAAGTAATTAAGTTAGAGATAAAATTTCTTTTTGCCCCAAATTAATCAAATAAATTTTTATGAATAATTTGAAAATAAAAAATACGTAAAGTAGAATAAACTTTATATGTGATAATTAATTAATTTATTAAAATAATATATAATATTAAATATATTGTAATGAAACTGATATACATATAAATAATTTCATATTAAATATATATTATTTGTATTATATTATAGTTTCTATTAATATGTATAGTAATTTATTCTAGACTTAATAATTTTTTTAAATATATATATTTGTTGAAGATTTTTGTTAATAGTTAATCTTTATGTTAAATTAATTTTTGTATTTTAATATTTTACTAAATTCTGGAAGAAGAATATTTAATTATTTAGTATTTAATCTTCACACTATGGGTTTAAAAGTATTTTTCAGTTTCATATTTTATTTAATATAATAAGTGTTTTAGATTTTAGCAAATTATAAAGAAAAAAATATTTAATGGGCATATTAAAAATAAAATATAGATATGAAAAAGAACACACTCAAAAGATTGGTCCAAAATAAATTATCAAAGGTGAATCCTTTTATTCAAAGATTGGTCCACTTTATGTTATTTCTAATAAGAAAGGGGCTTTGCTAAAGGTTAATGAATATAGATCTTTTTTTTTTTTGCCTATTTTCTCAACATAGGGCTTTTTTTTTAGCATTTTCAAGATAAGAAAGGGGGCAAAATACAATTTAGCCTTTTTTCTTAAAATATGAATTTATTTTTGAATAAATTTGGATAAAAAACCCCGTGATTTAAAAATTCGATTGAAAACTCCTCGTATTAAAAAATATAGGCAAAAAATCCCCTATATTTTTTAAAAATAATTCACACACTCCCCTCCATTAGTTACCCTTAACAACATTAAAATTTTTAATGAGTTGTCCATTATACTCTTATTTTAATAGCTATTGATCTTCAATAGTTCAAAATGAACAGTTCAGATTTTAAATAATTTTGAAAATATATCTTGAGGTTTATATATACACATACGTATATATATATATATCATACATATGGAATATAGTATTTATATATATATTTTATATGTCATCGATGATAGCTGCTGCCTCTATGGGTGGGACACCGACTTTAGGCGAATGCGCCCAATCACCGCCTGATTGGTGACTGTCGCCTTTTCATCTGTTGGTGACTGTCACAACCCAAATCTAGGGTGAGTAGTTGCCTAGAAAGAAATTGCCCAATCTAGACTACATCGACTCATCTTCGTGTGATACTTGGCGGTAGTGGTGGGCGGTGAAGAAGGAGGGAAGAAGAATAAAAAAAATTAGGATAGGTAAAAAGTATTAATTTTTTTTAAAAAATTTAGTAAAAATGATTTAATTTATTTAAAATCTAAGAATAAATGCAACTATTAAATTTTTTTTTTAAATACATATAATGGTAATTTTAATTTAAATATTATTTATAGTAAATAATATACCTTAAAAGTTTGATATTGTTTTTTGGTATTTCATTTGTAATCAATATATTCTATAAATAAATATAGTTTATTAAAGACACTTAACTAAATAACAATTCAATTTAATTTAATTAATAATACATAATTTAAAATATAGTTTTCACTTATATGTCAAAACATGGCAAAATAGACATTTGAAAACATGCTAGTGTCCCCCTCAAGGCGATCCCATTGCGCTAGTATCGATTGTACAATGTATATTGCTTTCTGCATTCAATGAATCCACATTTTGAAAATGTGCTCAATTTACTGCCTTCATACTACACCTTGCTTGTTTCTGTTGATGCTGTTGGATTCTGTGTGCTATTCCTGTCAGCGCGTTGTGCTAGTGTCAGCGGGAGTTCTGTTGTTGTGTTGCTATTAGTGGAAGTAGTCGTTTATTATGGACTACTAGCCACACAGTGCCCCCTTCCTCGTATTGCAGAAAACACATTAAGCTAGTAGGGATAGTCCCTCATGATGACTCTCTGATGCTTAAGCCAGTTCAAGTTCAAGATAGTAATTGGCGATCCAAGTAGTAAATAAGGTAAAAAGCAATAAAAATGTTTTATCATAAATGTCATAGAATGAGGGTATTTACAGGGCTAAATATGCCCATGTGACGTCATCTCAAATCATGAGTGGTTAGATTATCTATGGTCTAAATCTTGGGTCATTAGAGCGGGTCTGGTCGAGCGATCCAACCCGATATAGAAAGACGCCGGTCCTAGGACTATAGTGGTATGTTTGAAAGGTTATTTATATCTTTTTCCGAGTAGGTATGATGTACCCCTATCAGGCTTCGTTGAAATTCTATATATAACTTTCTTATTTGTGCTTTCTCTTATAACCTAATCTCTTGATTTGAATTTAATAAACTAAACTTTGTGTCGTTATATCAATAACCATATCACACGTATATACATTGGATAATTCTTTTTTTTATTTTTTAAAAGAAGATATATATTAGATAATATTTAGCACGCTAAAGTATAGATGACACTCAAAGGATCTAAATGAAAAATTCATAGAGGATGTCTGAGTGGGTATACGAGCTTTTGAGAACATCTTATAAGAAATTTAATAACTTATAAGATGTTGCAAAATATTTGACAAAATTTTTGAAAAATAAGCTCATAAAAATTAAACTATTAGAAGTTTACAAGCTTCTTCAGAAAAAAAAAGTAAGGAGTTCTTAATTTATTCTTAAAATGCTAACAAGCTCTTCTACTATATTTATTAAAAAATTATCATTAGGAAAAATTGCATTTGTGGTCTCATATAATAAACTTATTTTTAATATAGTCCCATATATTACATTTTTCTCATATTTCATCCAATATATGAAGAAAAATTGTCAATGTTAGTCCCGCATAACTTTTCATTAAGAATTAGAGGGAAAAGTCACGTGGTTGTTAGTAAATACACGTGAAGCTAGATTTGGTGGGAAAAAAACATATTTATTAAAGAGAAATGGAAGCTAGGCTCAAAGCAATATTTCTGCATCCAAAAATTAACTTTAGAAGCTGCGTAAATGAATAGTCTACGTGTTATTGTGGGAGAAAGGCGTATTTAAAGATTTCGTGATTAAATAATAATTTACATAAAAGATTTTATAATTATAAGGATGTTGTAGAGTTATTTATTTTTTTATTATCCAAAAAAATTATATTAATATAATTTTTTAAAATATATTAATAATAATATAATAAAATTGTGACTCGATTAAATTTTTTTTTTTTAAAACAAGCGACTTGGGCAAATATTTTTTTATAAGAAAAGCTCAAGTCGTGATCACGACTTGGGCAATTTTTTTCTTCATTTAATTAAATTTTGAATAATTAATTATATATAATTAACATATAAAAGTTACAGTTGTATTAATTAACATATTAAAGTTATAATTTCATTTAATTATATATAATTAATTAAAATTATATTAATTTTAAAAATTATAATTAAGTGTACAAATGTAATAGTGTATATTTTTTCGTACAGTTGTAAAAAATACAATGAAATATACGATTATTCTTGACAACCAGATACCGGCACATCTGATTGTGTAGAATTTTTTGTTTGTTGGGATTGTTGCTTTGTATGCGTTTGCACCCAATCCATCTCGTTGTGAATAATTTATAAAATTATATTATTTATTTAGTCTTTTTACTAAATATAGTTTATATTGAGCGGTTTATTATTTAACCGGAGTATAACAAATCATATATTTGATTTATCAACTAATTCATAAGAATTCATTCAATCAACCCCTTATATATTTATAACTATCGTTTTTAATAACATCTCTAAATTATATTACCATTAAAATCTCATTTTCCCTCTTTAATAATATAATATTTCTTAAATATAATTTTCGGAATATTTCTATGAATTTTCTATCAATTTATCGTTATTATATAATTTAATTAAACAACAATACATAGAATTATGTATTTGGTTAAATATAAAAAATCTAATAATTTAATTAACCAACCATACCATTTTTATATCAAATGTGATGTTTAATTGAACATTAATATAAATAGCCAAAATCATAAAATACTCCGGTTAAATAATACATCGCTCAATATAAACTATATTTAATAAAAGGACTAATGAAATAATATAATTTTATAAATTATTCACAACGAGATGGATTGAGCGCAAACATGTGCAAGACAACGATTCCAACAAAGAAATTCTTCTACACAATCAGATGTGTCGATATCGGATTGTCAAGAATAATTGTATACTTCATTGTATTTTTTACAATTGTACGAAAAAATATACATATTATATTTGTACACTTAATTGTAATTTTTTAAATTAATATAATTTTAATTAATTATATATAATTAAACGAATAACTTTAATATGTTAATTATGTATAATTAAATGAAATTATATAATTAATTATTTAAAATTTAATTAAATAAAAATAAAAAAAATTGCCCAATCGATGAATCACGACTTGCGCTTTTCTTGAAAAAAAAATTGCCCAAATTGTGATTATCTTTAAAATAAATAATTTTTTAATCAAAAATCACGACTCATTATATTATTATTAATATATTTAAAAAAATTATATTAATATAATATTTTTTTTTATCATAAAAAATTAAATAACTCGAATGTTGTAGGAAAGTACGACGAATGAAAGGCGAAAATAAAACAAAATAATAGTAAATATTTGCTCTCGAAATTCAAAATAGAAATATCATTCACCGAAAAATAATTGAAATAAGAGAGAAAAGGCGCGACTGTGTATAAAATGCGGTGAACGTGGATCGAACACGTGACCTTCAGATCTTCAGTCTGACGCTCTCCCAACTGAGCTATCCCCGCAATTGATCTTTCATTCATACAGAAAATAATTAACGAATTACTTTTACCGGTAAAAACCCCCTCTTCACCGGTAAAAATCCCCCTCTTCCATTCCAACGGTAATGAGAAAGATATACAGATGTCGTTCGCACCGGTGAAAACCCTCAAAAATCACCTCCTCTTCCTCTTCCCATTTTCAGCTTCTCCACTTCATTTTCGATTCTCTTCTTGCAGAGAAAACCCTCAAAACCATCGTAGATCTGCGGAGAGGGAGTGAAGGAGAAGGGGACCAATCTGAAGGGTTTTTGTAGCCACGATGAAGGAGAGACGGTGGAGTGCCCGCAGGATGGCCGCGAACGTGAGGATAGCCATGGTGAGTTTGAGCCACCTAGCAGAAAAAGATTACGTAGGCGCTCTAATTATGACGATGACTGGGAAGAAGATTGTAATGACGGGCTGGAATCTATTCCCAAAGCTGGATCTCGTAAGAAGGCTTCTTATGGCCACAAAGATAACCTTAATGGGAAGAGTGGGTCCAGGCATATGATAGTAACTGCCGGGCCAAGAATGCAAGAAGCTTTTCAGCCTGGAGCTACTCCTGCACAGCCTGGAAAGAGGCACTTTCTGTGCTACAATATGCTTGGAAGTATAACCACAATGGAACATGATGGATATTCACATATAGAGGTATCCTGTTATCTTTATTTTCTTTCCTCTGATGTTTAGATGTTGCAATTTTCCTGAAAACCATATGACTTGTTTGCTATTGGGTGGAATGGAACTGGAAGAATCAATGTGGTAAAACCATGATTGAACTTTGCTGCATCAGACAGTGTATTTTGCAGATTCAGTTGTAATGACTGTAAGAATAAAAGATTAAAGAGGAATTACTTTCCTAATTGAAAAACCTCACGTCTGTCAGGGTAAACACATTTTACATTAAGAACACTGAGCACCTTGATCCAACTATTGGTTTGTCTATTGAACTTATTATATTGCTACAGATCAAGGCTTAAGAAATTCATACTCTCAACTTGCGTTACTTCTAGAAAAATAATCAATGTTTACCATCAGACAATTTAGTTTACATGACTTAAATGCAGATAGATTTCCATGATACCAGCAGTGGTACACGTGTTCCTGCAATGACTGACTATTTTGGCTTCACGATGGCTTCTCTAAATGAGAGTGGGAGTGTATTTGCCAATCCATGTAAAGGCGAGAAGAATATGAGCACACTTATGTATCGGCCCTTCAGTAGCTAGGCAAATAACAGTGAGGTCAGCCCTCTTCATCTTTTCCTTGTATGGATTAATATCTTCTTGCAAGTGCCATAATGGATGGGTTAGCATTCTAAGTTTGATGGCGTCATCATTAGAACTTTTAGAAACCTGCCACAATGCTTTCACATATTTTGGTGATGTCTTAAATGTTACAGTTACCCCCTTTATAATGTGATGAACATAACTTCTTTATTCCTATAATGATTATCTCATAACTGTAAGAAACTACTGTAGTTAAGAAAAAGACTAACCATTACGACTCATATAGAGTTTTTTAACGATCCTAGTTACTGACTAATACACGCCTTGCCATCAAGAAAGATACCCAACTGAAAAGATCGCACAATAAAATTTGCTTCATGGCAATTTATAGTTTAGGAAATATTTTTTCAAATAAAAAATTGATGGTTTGCTGATAGCAACATATCATCTAGGCACGTTTGTATGTGGCCCCTTGACATCTGCAATTGGTGTTCTCTCCGCTATTCATTTCTAGTTGTTGTTTCAAGCAAACATCTCTAGATCTTTCTCCAGTTGCTTCTGTAGGAGTTCATTTCCAAAATCCTATTATTTATATCTTTTTTAATTCATTTGTTTTTCAGACTTGCTCAGGGTTTCTGACCCTGACATATCAACTTCTTTCTTTGATTGTCCTTTTTGTTTCTTTATCTTCACCTTTTTCTATGAAGAGGCTTAATATTCATAGAATTGGAAGCATATATCTATTACATATATAGCTACAGATGAAGGCTTAAGAAATTCATACTCTCAACTTGCGTTACTGCTAGAAAAATAATCAACGTTTACCATCTGACAATTTAGTTTACATGACTTAAATGCAGATAAATTTCCATGATACCAGCAGTGGTACACGTGTTCCTGCAATGACTGACTATTTTGGCTTCACGATGGCTTCTCTAAATGAGAGTGGGAGTGTATTTGCCAATCCATGTAAAGGCGAGAAGATTATGAGCACACTTATGTATCGGCCCTTCAGTAGCTAGGCAAATAACAGTGAGGTCAGCCCTCTTCATCTTTTCCTTGTATGGATTAATATCTTCTTGCAAGTGCCATAATGAATGGGTTAGCATTCTAAGTTTGATGGCGTCATCATTAGAACTTTTAGAAACCTGCCACAATGCTTTCACATATTTTGGTGATGTCTTAAATGTTACAGTTACCCCCTTTATAATGTGATGAACATAACTTCTTTATTCCTATAATGATTATCTCATAACTGTAAGAAACTACTGTAGTTAAGAAAAAGACTAACCATTACGACTCATATAGAGTTTTTTAACGATCCTAGTTACTGACTAATACACGCCTTGCCATCAAGAAAGATACCCAACTGAAAAGATCGCACAATAAAATTTGCTTCATGGCAATTTATAGTTTAGGAAATATTTTTTCAAATAAAAAATTGATGGTTTGCTGATAGCAACATATCATCTAGGCACGTTTGTATGTGGCCCCTTGACATCTGCAATTGGTGTTCTCTCCGCTATTCATTTCTAGTTGTTGTTTCAAGCAAACATCTCTAGATCTTTCTCCAGTTGCTTCTGTAGGAGTTCATTTCCAAAATCCTATTATTTATATCTTTTTTAATTCATTTGTTTTTCCGACTTGCTCATGGTTTCTGACCCTGACATATCAACTTCTTTCTTTGATTGTCCTTTTTGTTTCTTTATCTTCACTTTTTTCTATGAAGAGGCTTAATATTCATAGAATTGGAAGCATATATCTATTACATATATAGCTACAGATCAAGGCTTAAGAAATTCATACTCTCAACTTGCGTTACTGCTAGAAAAATAATCAACGTTTACCATCTGACAATTTAGTTTACATGACTTAAATGCAGATAGATTTCCATGATACCAGCAGTGGTACACGTGTTCCTGCAATGACTGACTATTTTGGCTTCACGATGGCTTCTCTAAATGAGAGTGGGAGTGTATTTGCCAATCCATGTAAAGGCGAGAAGATTATGAGCACACTTATGTATCGGCCCTTCAGTAGCTAGGCAAATAACAGTGAGGTCAGCCCTCTTCATCTTTTCCTTGTATGGATTAATATCTTCTTGCAAGTGCCATAATGAATGGGTTAGCATTCTAAGTTTGATGGCGTCATCATTAGAACTTTTAGAAACCTGCCACAATGCTTTCACATATTTTGGTGATGTCTTAAATGTTACAGTTACCCCCTTTATAATGTGATGAACATAACTTCTTCATTCCTATAATGATTATCTCATAACTGTAAGAAACTACTGTACTTAAGAAAAAGACCATTACGACTCATATAGAGTTTTTTAACGATCCTAGTTACTGACTAATACACGCCTTGCCATCAAGAAAGATACCCAACTGAAAAGATCGCACAATAAAATTTGCTTCATGGCAATTTATAGTTTAGGAAATATTTTTTCAAATAAAAAATTGATGGTTTGCTGATAGCAACATATCATCTAGGCATGTTTGTATGTGGCCCCTTGACATCTGCAATTGGTGTTCTCTCCGCTATTCATTTCTAGTTGCTGTTTCAAGCAAACATCTCTAGATCTTTCTCCAGTTGCTTCTGTAGGAGTTCATTTCCAAAATCTTATTATTTATATCTTTTTTAATTCATTTGTTTTTCCGACTTGCTCAGGGTTTCTGACCCTGACATATCAACTTCTTTCTTTGATTGTCCTTTTTGTTTCTTTATCTTCACCTTTTTCTATGAAGAGGCTTAATATTCATAGAATTGGAAGCATATATCTATTACATATATAGCTACAGATCAAGGCTTAAGAAATTCATAGTCTCAACTTGCGTTACTGCTAGAAAAATAATCAACGTTTACCATCTGACAATTTAGTTTACATGACTTAAATGCAGATAGGTTTCCATGATACCAGCAGTGGTACACGTGTTCCTGCAATGACTGACTATTTTGGCTTCACGATGGCTTCTCTAAATGAGAGTGGGAGTGTATTTGCCAATCCATGTAAAGGCGAGAAGAATATGAGCACACTTATGTATTTGCCCTTCAGTAGCTAGGCAAATAACAGTGAGGTCAGCCCTCTTGATCTTTTCCTTGTATGGATTAATATCTTCTTGCAAGTGCCATAATGAATGGGTTAGCATTCTATGTTTGATGGCGTCATCATTAGAACTTTTAGAAACCTGCCACAATGCTTTCACATATTTTGGTGATGTCTTAAATGTTACAGTTACCCCCTTTATAATGTGATGAACATAACTTCTTTATTCCTATAATGATTATCTCATAACTGTAAGAAACTACTGTAGTTAAGAAAAAGACTAACCATTACGACTCATATAGAGTTTTTTAACGATCCTAGTTACCGACTAATACACGCCTTGCCATCAACAAAGATACCCAACTGAAAAGATAGCACAATAAAATTTGCTTCATGGCAATTTATAGTTTAGGAAATATTTTTTCAAATAAAAAACTGTTGGTTTGCTAATAGCAACATATCATCTAGGCACGTTTGTATGTGGCCGCTTGACATCTGCAATTGGTGTTCTCTCCGCTATTGATTTCTAGTTGCTCTTTCAAGCAAACATCTCTAGATCTTTCTCCAGTTGCTTCTGTGGGAGTTCATTTCCAAAATGCTATTATTTATATCTTTTTTAATTCATTTGTTTTTCCGACTTGCTCAGGGTTTCTGACCATGACATATCAACTTCTTTCTTTGATTGTCCTTTTTGTTTCTTTATCTTCACCTTTTTCTATGAAGAGGCTTAATATTCATAGAATTGGAAGCATATATCTATTACATATATAGCTACAGATCAAGGCTTAAGAAATTCATACTCTCAACTTGCGTTACTGCTAGAAAAATAATCAACGTTTACCATCTGACAATTTAGTTTACATGACTTAAATGCAGATAGATTTCCATGATACCAGCAGTGGTACACGTGTTCCTGCAATGACTGACTATTTTGGCTTCACGATGGCTTCTCTAAATGAGAGTGGGAGTGTATTTGCCAATCCATGTAAAGGCGAGAAGAATATGAGCACACTTATGTATCGGCCCTTCAGTAGCTAGGCAAATAACAGTGAGGTCAGCCCTCTTCATCTTTTCCTTGTATGGATTAATATCTTCTTGCAAGTGCCATAATGAATGGGTTAGCATTCTAAGTTTGATGGCGTCATCATTAGAACTTTTAGAAACCTGCCACAATGCTTTCACATATTTTGGTGATGTCTTAAGTGTTACAGTTACCCCCTTTATAATGTGATGAACATAACTTCTTTATTCCTATAATGATTATCTCATAACTGTAAGAAACTACTGTAGTTAAGAAAAAGACTAAGCATTACGACTCATATAGAGTTTTTTAACGATCCTAGTTACCGACTAATACACGCCTTCCCATCAACAAAGATACCCAACTGAAAAGATAGCACAATAAAATTTGCTTCATGGCAATTTATAGTTTAGGAAATATTTTTTCAAATAAAAAACTGATGGTTTGCTAATAGCAACATATCATCTAGGCACGTTTGTATGTGGCCCCTTGACATCTCCAATTGGTGTTCTCTCCGCTATTCATTTCTAGTTGCTGTTTCAAGCAAACATCTCTAGATCTTTCTCCAGTTGCTTCTGTAGGAGTTCATTTTCAAAATCTTATTATTTATATCTTTTTTAATTCATTTGTTTTTCCGACTTGCTCAGGGTTTCTGACCCTGACATATCAACTTCTTTCTTTGATTGTCCTTTTTGTTTCTTTATCTTCACCTTTTTCTATGAAGAGGCTTAATATTCATAGAATTGGAAGCATATATCTATTACATATATAGCTACAGATCAAGGCTTAAGAAATTCATAGTCTCAACTTGCGTTACTGCTAGAAAAATAATCAACGTTTACCATCTGACAATTTAGTTTACATGACTTAAATGCAGATAGGTTTCCATGATACCAGCAGTGGTACACGTGTTCCTGCAATGACTGACTATTTTGGCTTCACGATGGCTTCTCTAAATGAGAGTGGGAGTGTATTTGCCAATCCATGTAAAGGCGAGAAGAATATGAGCACACTTATGTATTTGCCCTTCAGTAGCTAGGCAAATAACAGTGAGGTCAGCCCTCTTGATCTTTTCCTTGTATGGATTAATATCTTCTTGCAAGTGCCATAATGAATGGGTTAGCATTCTATGTTTGATGGCGTCATCATTAGAACTTTTAGAAACCTGCCACAATGCTTTCACATATTTTGGTGATGTCTTAAGTGTTAACAGTTACCCCCTTTATAATGTGATGAACATAACTTCTTTATTCCTATAATGATTATCTCATAACTGTAAGAAACTACTGTAGTTAAGAAAAAGACTAACCATTACGACTCATATAGAGTTTTTTAACGATCCTAGTTACCGACTAATACACGCCTTGCCATCAACAAAGATACCCAACTGAAAAGATAGCACAATAAAATTTGCTTCATGGCAATTTATAGTTTAGGAAATATTTTTTCAAATAAAAAACTGTTGGTTTGCTAATAGCAACATATCATCTAGGCACGTTTGTATGTGGCCGCTTGACATCTGCAATTGGTGTTCTCTCCGCTATTGATTTCTAGTTGCTCTTTCAAGCAAACATCTCTAGATCTTTCTCCAGTTGCTTCTGTGGGAGTTCATTTCCAAAATGCTATTATTTATATCTTTTTTAATTCATTTGTTTTTCCGACTTGCTCAGGGTTTCTGACCATGACATATCAACTTCTTTCTTTGATTGTCCTTTTTGTTTCTTTATCTTCACCTTTTTCTATGAAGAGGCTTAATATTCATAGAATTGGAAGCATATATCTTTTACATATATAGCTACAGATCAAGGCTTAAGAAATTCATACTCTCAACTTGCGTTACTGCTAGAAAAATAATCAACGTTTACCATCTGACAATTTAGTTTACATGACTTAAATGCAGATAGATTTCCATGATACCAGCAGTGGTACACGTGTTCCTGCAATGACTGACTATTTTGGCTTCACGATGGCTTCTCTAAATGAGAGTGGGAGTGTATTTGCCAATCCATGTAAAGGCGAGAAGAATATGAGCACACTTATGTATCGGCCCTTCAGTAGCTAGGCAAATAACAGTGAGGTCAGCCCTCTTCATCTTTTCCTTGTATGGATTAATATCTTCTTGCAAGTGCCATAATGAATGGGTTAGCATTCTAAGTTTGATGGCGTCATCATTAGAACTTTTAGAAACCTGCCACAATGCTTTCACATATTTTGGTGATGTCTTAAGTGTTACAGTTACCCCCTTTATAATGTGATGAACATAACTTCTTTATTCCTATAATGATTATCTCATAACTGTAAGAAACTACTGTAGTTAAGAAAAAGACTAAGCATTACGACTCATATAGAGTTTTTTAACGATCCTAGTTACCGACTAATACACGCCTTCCCATCAACAAAGATACCCAACTGAAAAGATAGCACAATAAAATTTGCTTCATGGCAATTTATAGTTTAGGAAATATTTTTTCAAATAAAAAACTGATGGTTTGCTAATAGCAACATATCATCTAGGCACGTTTGTATGTGGCCCCTTGACATCTCCAATTGGTGTTCTCTCCGCTATTCATTTCTAGTTGCTCTTTCAAGAAAACATCTCTAGATCTTTCTCCAGTTGCTTCTGTATGAGTTCATTTCCAAAATGCTATTATTTATATCTTTTTTAATTAATTTGTTTTTCCGACTTGCTCACGGTTTCTGACCCTGACATATCAACTTCTTTCTTTGATTGTCCTTTTTGTTTCTTTATCTTCACCTTTTTCTATGAAGAGGCTTAATATTCATAGAATTGGAAGCATATATCTATTACATATATAGCTACAGATCAAGGCTTAAGAAATTCATACTCTCAACTTGCGTTACTGCTAGAAAAATAATCAACGTTTACCATCTGACAATTTAGTTTACATGACTTAAATGCAGATAGATTTCCATGATACCAGCAGTGGTACACGTGTTCCTGCAATGACTGACTATTTTGGCTTCACGATGGCTTCTCTAAATGAGAGTGGGAGTGTATTTGCCAATCCATGTAAAGGCGAGAAGAATATGAGCACACTTATGTATCGGCCCTTCAGTAGCTAGGCAAATAACAGTGAGGTCAGCCCTCTTCATCTTTTCCTTGTATGGATTAATATCTTCTTGCAAGTGCCATAATGAATGGGTTAGCATTCTAAGTTTGATGGCGTCATCATTAGAACTTTTAGAAACCTGCCACAATGCTTTCACATATTTTGGTGATGTCTTAAGTGTTAACAGTTACCCCCTTTATAATGTGATGAACATAACTTCTTTATTCCTATAATGATTATCTCATAACTGTAAGAAACTACTGTAGTTAAGAAAAAGACTAAGCATTACGACTCATATAGAGTTTTTTAACGATCCTAGTTACTGCCTAATACACGCCTTGCCATCAACAAAGATACCCAACTGAAAAGATAGCACAATAAAATTTGCTTCATGGCAATTTATAGTTTAGGAAATAATTTTTCAAGTAAAAAACTGATGGTTTGCTAATAGCAACATATCATCTAGGCACGTTTGTATGTGGCCCCTTGACACCTCCAATTGGTGTTCTCTCCACTATTCATTTCTAGTTGCTCTTTCAAGCAAACATCTCTAGATCTTTCTCCAGTTGCTTCTGTATGAGTTCATTTCCAAAATGCTATTATTTATATCTTTTTTAATTAATTTGTTTTTCCGACTTGCTCACGGTTTCTGACCCTGACATATCAACTTCTTTCTTTGATTGTCCTTTTTGTTTCTTTATCTTCACCTTTTTCTATGAAGAGGCTTATTATTCATAGAATTGGAAGCATATATCTATTACATATATAGCTACAGATCAAGGCTTAAGAAATTCATACTCTCAACTTGCGTTACTACTAGAAAAATAATTAACGTTTACCATCTGACAATTTAGTTTATATGACTTAAATGCAGATAGATTTCCGTGATACCAGCAGTGGTACACGTGTTCCTGCAATGACTGACTATTTTCGCTTCACGATGGCTTCTCCAAATGTGAGTGGGAGTGTATTTGCCAATGCATGTAAAGGTGAGAAGAATATGAGCACACTTATTTATCGGCCCTTCAGTAGCTAGGCAAATAACAGTGAGGTCAGCCCTCTTCATCTTTTCCTTGTATGGATTAATATCTTCTTGCAAGTGCCATAATGGATGGGTTAGCATTCTAAGTTTGCTTTTGCCCTTGTGCTAAAAAACAATCTTTAAATAACTTTAGGTTAACCGGATTTCCTTATGCATATTTAGTGGTCTATGCGACTGGAAGTGCTTGGGTTGCAGCTGTTACCAGCCTTTATTTTCTTCGTATCTTCACTGAGGGTGGTCTGTAGGTCTGTAAAGATTCTATCATTAAGTTCTGAACTCCAATATGGACAGAAACCTTCACTTTTGGTTTGAAAATTACAGTTCCTCCCCTTTTACTCATCTGTATCAATAACCATTCATACCAGTCGACATAACAGAATTTGATAGCGTCATCATTAGAACTTTTAGAAACCTGCCACAATGCATAAGATTCAGACATGAATGTGCACTTGCGTTATGTGATTGTTGCTCTGAGTAAATGTGGAGTAATTGAGGCCTAATTTCATGCATTCTGAATTGCTTTGAAATAGATTTGGAATGTCTTTGCTTCCACTCAATCATAGGAGTTCTTGTGAAATCATATTTGTTTGTCAAAACGCCACCCAATTGATCCTTATAAGTTTAACGTGGGACAGTGCATCATTTTGAAAAATTCAAAGGCCCTTCCCCTTTTGAAATTTCTTTTACCATGAAAAAAAAAATGAAGAAAGAATAGCAAGAAAAAGGAAGACTACATCTACTCCGCTGGTTTAGGTCACTTAGTAACTGGGTAACTTCATCACAAATGTTGTTATTCACGTAAAACGGTGACTAGAGCCATGAGTATGCAAAGCACTTTAGGTAAAACGTTTTTTGGTTGAGTAACCGGGTGCCTTCACCACAAGTGTTGTCATTCGCGTCAAAAGACCGAAATACGACGTTTTTTGGTTGAGTAACCGGGTGCCTTCACCACAAGTGTTGTCATTCGCGTCAAAAGACCGAAATACGGCCTAAAGAACGTAGTCACGGGCAAAAACAAAGAAAAAAGAAAGAAAATAAAAGCCATGACAACAAAAGGGGAAGAAAAAAGGGAAAAAAAATGGCCAAAGAAAAGAATGAACAAAAGTCGTCCCAACTTATGCAGAAATAAGGAGATAAAGGGTATTGTGTTGAAGCAACGAGTATGGTGACATTTAGAAACCTATGATTTTGTGGAAGCTTGATTGTTCTACTCTCTACTTGGCGAGACAAAGTGTTGTGATGTGATTGGCCTCTTACCCTCATTATGATAAGTTAGCGTTTGCATAACGTATTGCGGCATTTGTGTTTTGAGATTATCTGCATATGGGTTATAGGTTACCTTTGTTGTTACGGAATATTAGCACAATGTTGAGATCATATTTTTTGCAGTGTCGGACTTTTGCTTGAGGACAATAATTGTTTAAGTTTGGGGAGTTTGATAAGCTTAGTTTTACATATTTATAATAGCGGAAAATAGTATTTTGTTGTGCGGAAGGCAATAACTTAAAAAAAATTGCAATAGTCATTTCCTTCTATTTTTGGTTTATATCTAAAAAATGTCGTATTTTTTTATGGCTATCTGAAAATCCCGTGTAGAAGCCTTTATTTAGACTTTATATGACTACTATTTTTGGTTGGGAGGTGATAGATTCTGACCATGATATTATTTTACCAATATAACTCACAATAATTATTCTAAAAATGTTTAAATGCTATATTATTATGGTTGTCTTTTATTTTATGGATTATTCCTCTTAGATGACCATATCAGCACAGGGTAAATATAACCTCTCAAAGCTACATGAAATATACAATTTGGCTAAGAGATGTTTCGTGGTGGCATTCCTAAGAAGGATGGAAAAATTGACTGTGCTGAAGACTCTTTCAGCAGGCAAGGCAAACATTTTTTAATGTATCAGGACAACTGCAGGTGGAAACATATGCATGTGCGCTCAGTCATGTGTATACCTTCAGGCCAACATGTCGAGTATTGCCTGCGTGTCTGAAAGAGTGGTTATTCAAAGTATCCATGTCTCATCCTATACCATTAACATTCTAAGTTGTAATGTACTTTGACTTTACAAATGGATGGATTTGACCAGACAGTTAATATGAAGGTTATCATGGCAACTAACCGAGCTCACACTTTGGACCCTGCCCTCCTATGTCTGGGAAGACTTGATCGTAATACTGAGTTCCCTTTGCCAGATAGATGTCAGAAGAGGCTCGTCTCTCAGGTGAATCTCGAAGATCATCTACTATTTGACGTTTGCTGGTTCTTAAAGTAAACAAAACTGTTCTCACATCTCACTCATAAAAAGAAGTCTCAATCCAATGGTATTGTTTGCACTGCTAAAATGAATTTAAGTAATGAGTTAGATTTGGAGGATTATGTGTCTCGACCATATAAAATCCGTGCAGCTGAGGTCAGTGATTTTGCTCACTTTTTCCACATTCATACAGCAAGAAATATAGTTACTTATTTACAATTTTATATGCTAGAGACCTCTTCCTCTCATATCTGCCACGAATCCCCCCTATTTGACGCCATCTTATTTGAAGCTAATTTTTTTCTCATAATTATTTTGGTAGGATTGATTACCTTGAGAAGAACAACATGTTATTTGATACACCTCTAAGCACTCTCTCCATTGTATGCTGCACTTTAACTTGAATAAAGTCTATGACGTAGTAAAAATTTTGTGTATATACATATATGTGATATTAACTGCTTTATGACTCATACTCAAATATTGGAACTCATATCATTCTTCCTATCAAGTGTTGACAATTGAATTTCATTTATCTTTCATCTTGCAGATGAAGAGGAAGCTGCCGAAAGTTAATCGGGCTCTGGCAGCCCGACTTCTTGAGGAGGAGGAAGAGCTGAATGTGAATAAGGGAGCTCATGATGCAGATGTTCAGAAAACATCAAAGAAAAAGAAAGGCCTCACCAGTGAAGTCCTCAAAGATGAGAGGTTTACAGCTATGTTTGAAAATAAGGTATTTCATAGAGGTTCTGTTTATGCAAAAAACTTGCTTTTCTTGATTGCTGCTGTTAGTTATGATCAACCATGTAGTACCTTGTTCCCAGGGATTTGTGAAATAGTTGGAACTTTAATAACCCCTAGACAGTAAGTAATATAGAGACATAGAGACATGTGAAAATGCACAAGAAATGATAATCATTATACATATCTTTAGCGCAAAGAATCAATTTTGAGAGCAATGAGATACAGATATATCTCACAGGCTTGAGTATTAACCACCTTTATCCTCTGAAATAGCTCTCAAATTAGCGTGACAACCTTTTGAATAGTACACGAATGTATTGGGTCGAAAGATTCATTAATGATGATGGAATCACTTTTGGACTCGTACTCACAACATATGTATTGGAATTTGTTTACGTCCAAACAGCAGCCAAATTATGTGTCGTTTCTTGACACGGCTTGCAGGACTTTGTGGTTGATGAATTCTCAAACGAATACCTGGCTTTGCACCCAATGCCATCAACAACAAAAAAAGCCATCTTTGCTGGAGGAGCATTTTGAAGCTGTTGAAGAAGAGGATGAAAAGGCTATTGGTGGTTCTGATCCATCAGCAGCGAGTGAATTGTCAAAAGATGAGCATTAAAACACAAAGGCCAAATCCAAGAAAAAAGTACAAGCTCCTAGGTGAGACACATGTTTTCATTTGGACAACAGGAACAAAATTTCGTTCTTTGTGCATGCAAAAGTCATCACATAAAAACAAGTTCAGAGTGCACATTTACCTAATCAAGTCTTCAATATCATGTCATATCTGCAGATTTTTCGAAGTGAAGGATAAATGGCAAAAGAAGGGTTTTCTAAAAACCCCTCATTTTAAAAAGAGAGATGAAAAACCAACAGAGGGGTTGGGGTTTAGTACCACTGGCAGAGGGTTTATTACTCGGGTTGATGGAAGCCAAGATGTGTTTCTTTCATCAATCAGCACATCCAGGAGAAGCGGTGTTGGAGGTGGATGCGACACAAAAATCCAAGAAAGAAAACCCCACTAGTAAAAACCCTCAAAACTACTGTTCGCCTCCCACCATCAAACCCCATCCATACCCACATGTTTCCACTTCTCGATTTTTTTTGTTTCTTTTATTTAGGGTTTGAAAAGCCACAACACTAGAGAGGAAACGGCAAGAAAAAAGGAAAAGAAATTGACCGTTTTAGGGAACTTGAGGGGGGAATTGTTGGTTGCTTGGTTTATTGTTATTTTTGTGATAATTACTTTGGTAGGATTGATTAACTTGAGAAGAACAAGATGGTAATGCTAGATGATTTAGTTATTGATCAAAATCGATAAACTTACTCTAAGCACTCTCTCCGTTGTTCGCTGCACTTTTAACTTTAATAACATTTATGACATAGTAAAGATTTTGTGCATATACATGTATGTATATATTAATGTAATTTCAACTGCCTTATGACTCATACTTAAATATTGGAACTCATATCATTCTTCCTATCAAGTGTTTAGAATTCAATTTCATTTATCTTTCATCCTGCAGATGAAGAGGAAGCTGCCGAAAGTTAATCGAGCTCTGGCAGGCCGACATCTTGAGGAGGAGGACGAGCTGAATGAGAATAAGGGAGCTGATGATGCAGATGTTCAGAAAACATCAAAGAAAAAGAAAGGTCTCACCAGTGAAGTTCTCCAAGATGAGAGGTTTACAGCTATGCTTGAAAATAAGGTATTTCATAGAGCTTCTGTTTATGCAAAAAACTTGCTTTTCTTGATTGCTGCTTTTAGTTATGATCAACCATGTAGTACCTTGTTCCCAGGGATTTGTGAATAGTTGGAACTTTAATAACCCCTGGACAGTAAGTAATATAGAGACTGTGAAAATGCACCAGAAATGATAATCATTATACATATCTTTAGCGCAAAGAATCAATTTTGAGAGCAATGAGATATCTCTCAAATTAGCGTGACAGCCTTTTGAATAGTACACGAATGTATTGGGTGGATTTTATTTGATGATTAATGTACAAAGATTCATTAATGATGATGGCATCACTTTTGGACTCGTACTGATAACATATGTATTGGAATTTGTTTACGTCCAAACAGCAACCAAATTATGTATCTTTTCTTGACACCGCTTGAAGGACTTTGAGGTTGATGAATTCTCAAACGAATACCTGACTTTGCACCCAATGCCATCAACAACAAAATATGCCATCTTTGCTGGAGGAGCATTTTGAAGCTGTTGAAGAAGAGGATGAAAAGGCTATTGGTTGTTCTGATGCATCATCATCGAGTGAATTGTCAGAAGATGAGCATGAAAACACAAAGGCCAAATCCAAGAAGAAAGTACAAGCTCCTAGGTGAGACACATGTTTTCATTTGGACAGCAGGAACAAAATTTCGTTCTTTGTGCATGCAGAAGTCATCAAATAAAAATGCACATTTACCTAATCAAGTCTTCAATATCATGTCATATCTGCAGATTTCGAAGTGAAGGATAAATGGCAAAAGAAGGGTTTTCTAAAAACCCCACGAAAACAGAGAGGAAAAACCAACTGAGGTGTTGGGGTTTAGTACCACTGGCAGAGGGTTTATTACTCCGGTTGATGGAAGCCAAGATGTGATTCTTTCATCAATCAGCAGACCCAGGAGATGCGGCGTTGGAGGTGGATACGACACAAAAATCCAAGAAAGAAAACCCCACTGGTAAAAACCTACTGTTTGCCTCCCACCATCAAACCCCATCCATACACACATGTTTCCCCTTCTCGATTTTTTTTGTTTCTTTTATTTAGGGTTTGAAAAGCCAGAGCAGTTGAGAGGAAAGGGCAAGAAAAAATGAAAAGAAATTGATTGTTACAGGGAACTTGAGGGGGGAATTGTTGGTTGCTTGGTTTGCTGTTACTGCTAATTTTTTTGTGATAATTACTTTGGTAGGATTGATTAACTTGAGAAGAACAAGATGGTAATGCTAGATGATTTAGTTATTGATCGAATTCGATAAACTTACTATAAGCGCTCTCTCCATTGTACGCTGCAGTTTAACTTGAATAAAGTTTATGACGTGGTAAAGATTTTGTGTATATACATATATGCATATATTTATGCAATTTCAACTGCCTTATGACTCATACTTAAATATAAACTCATATCATTCTTCCTATCAAGTGTTGAGAATTCAATTTCATTTATCTTTCATCCTTCAGATTAAGAGGAATGCCGAAAGTTAATTAAGCTCTGCAGCCCGACTTCTTGAGGAGGACGAAGAGTTGAATGAGAATAAGGGAGCTGATGATGCAGATGTTCAGAAAACATCAAAGAAGAAGAAAGGTCTCACCAGTGAAGTTCTCAAAGATGAGAGGTTTACAGGTATGTTTGAAAATAAGGTATTTCATAGAGGTTCTGTTTATGCAAAAAACTTGCTTTTCTTGATTGCTGCTGTTAGTTATGATCAACCATGTAGTACCTTGTTCCCAGGGATTTGTGAAATAGTTGGAACTTTAATAACCCCTGGACAGTAAGTAATATAGAGACATGTGAAAATGCACAAGAAATGATAATCATTATACATATCTTTAGCGCAAAGAATCAATTTTGAGAGCAATGAGATACAGATATATCGGCTGGTCACGGGCTTGAGTATTAACCACCTTTATCCTCTGAAATTTAGGCTACATCATTGGGATATCTTTCAAATTAGCGTGACAACCTTTAACAAGAGATTGAAGCCCAATATTCATTGTGACAATAGTCTTAGATTAGTCAGGGAATTAATTTGTTGGAATGTGGATGTGTGGAGACTGAAAATTATTCGTTGGGGGTTGACAATTTTTAATGAACACGTAAACTTGTGAAGGAAGTTAGTGTCTTTAGAAAAATATGCGAATTATCCTGTGGTAGCACTTGAATTTTCTGATTGTTCTCGTCTTATCCCTTAGATTAATAGAAATTTTTGGTATAAGTCGAGATAAGTAAGAGAAACTAGCACTAGTGGCATATTAAAAAAAAAAATTGTATGAAGTGTGTTCCATTGACCGCATCAAATAAGCAATGTTCAAGAATCAGTACAAAAGCCTTTGTGTGAGCTTTTGGGCCAAAGCACTTTCATCTAAATAGTGCTCCTACATTTCTTTTGATTGAGGGCATCAAACTTAGTGTGTACATTCTAGAACTTGCTTGTGTAATACATTTTGAGTTCACATTCTTGTAAGATTGGTGCATGAAAGTGATAAGGGCACTTAGGAATACCCCATTGACCTCAAAAGAGCCTACCTTGAATTCACCCATAGCTAAACTCATTTGAGCCTTGGCTTTTCCTTTGTTGGTTAAACCGCGTTATAAGCTTAATCATCCCCTTCTTGATTATCTCCTGAAATGATTTTTGAACCCATTCAAGGGGGTGGTGTTGGCTTGGTTGTTTGTAAATTGACATGAAAATGAGAGAATGAAATGAGGTTGCATACAAGCGATGCACTGCTAGTCCCAAAGAAAAGAAAAGAAAAAGAAATGGGACGAGGAAATGAAAAATAAATGATGAAACAGAAAGAATAAAGAGAAAAGGAAAAAGAAGAAAAAAAGAAGGGAAAGAAAAAATATAGAGAAAAAAAAAAGAGAAACAAAAGAAAAAAAGAAATTGGACGAGGAAATGAAAAGCAAATGATGAAACAGAGAATAAAGAGAAGAAAAAGAAGAATAAAAGAGAGGAAAGAAGAAAAGATTCAGAAAAAAAGAGAGAAACAGAGAAACACAAACAGCAAAAGGAAAAATTGGAGGTGTTTGATGGTTCAAATCATTTGAATCGAGTTAAATGGCAGTGAGGTTGGAAGGATAAGCAACTAGGTTGGCATCACTCCTTTGAGTTCATAAGCCACAATTCAGCTTATCTTTTGCCACCCCTTGTCCTAAACCCCATTACAACCCATGGAAAGACCCTTTGATTTATGTATTAATTTTCATTTCGTTGGTGGAGGAGATTTGATTCACAAGCAAGTCTATGGTAATGACATTCTATGTATTGATTTGAGTGGAACCCAAATTCTTAAACACTTTATGAGTGATTAGAGTGATACCCTTGTGAGAGTGCTGAGACTTGTTTCATTTTATTTTGATGAAGTCAATGGGATACTTGTGTGCTGAATGTTGTGTTGCAAGTGCTTGTGTCAATATTGCTGGCTCTTCTTATACTATTAAGTCATATTAGTATAGGGGATATACTTGAATGATATGAAAGAAAATTTGAGAATTGCTACTTGGATAATTCGTGTATTTGGATTGAGACATGCTTGAGGAAAGTCATGGTTCCGGTGTGGGGGAATTTGATAAGATATATATTAAAACTATTGTGCATGCTTGTTTCGAGTGATTAAGAAAGAATTTGTTGCATACTTTAATAATGTTAAGTTACCCCATTTTCCTGGAGGATGGGAGTGGGAGTGGGAGTGTAAGGTAGGTTATAGTTTTTTACACATCACATTTGGAAGTTATAGCAGTGAGATTTAACTCTTGTGTTATTGTTATTGTGGTGAGTGGATTTTTGTGTGAAGTTCAGAGCTAGCATGCCTTAAAATTAATGTTGTGTGTCGTCTTTTACCTCTTTATTTTTGTTCTTAATAATTATTTCACCAATGGGATCAAGAGAAGCCTTTAGGTATCAAATACTACTTTACACTTCTTTTCTTTTATTGTTCATATATTCTCTTTTCAGTTTTGTTTTATTTAAAAATTTGTTTAATTATAGTCTATGGTTTTAGTTTAGAATATGCTAGCTAATATTTTTAGTATAATTAGTAAAGATATTAATTTCATATACATTTACATGCTTACAATATGTAAGTTATTTTATTTATTTCATATTAATGAATCAATGAGATGAAAATGAAGTGTAAATATACGAGGATAGAAATCGAATGTTCAGTCCTGATCTTGAGTTCAAAACTTCATGCTGTATTGCTTGTGATGAAGTTTCACCGATCTGCAGTTGGTTCCTTCTATGGATCCTTATGCATAGTTGGTAGATTCTGAAACAAAGAGAGCTTGTGAACATGAGCAGGGAATATTTTCATGTGTCACTTGTGGGATTTTTTGTTTTGCTTATGTTGCTATTGAAGCAGCTGCTCATTATCTATTGTTAGCCAGTTGCATCGCATTTAAGAATTGGGGTGCTGGTGATGATGACTACAATCACATCAGACATCCAAAGTCTCCCAACAGAAACCTTGGTTCAGGTATTTTCTCCTTCTTTTTCATGGTCTATTGAAAATTTACCATTTTATAGGCATTACTTTTCTCGTAACATATTGGCTGCTAATTCAAAGTTCATATTTCAATGAAAAATTTGCATGGGCAAATGCAGTAGTGCTAAAACAATAGCGTAAGGATCAGGCTTACTCATGTAACAAGCACTAACTACTCTTCTACTTGTCATATTCTATGCCTGATGTATGTCCATATGCGTCCATATACTGAAAATGATGTGTTGGCTATGCGACCATTTACCATCCCATGAGACTTCAGAACTCCAAAGTTTGTGGTGTGAATAATTAAATCACTCATGTTTTGCATACAATATGAAAATAGTTAGAAATGGAAATGGCAAGAAAGTCTAATTATACATTTTCTTTGCAGAATATTAGTATTAGGTATGCCTAGTTTGCTTATGGTGATTTTATGGTACAACATTCAATTTTGAATGTAGTGCATGAGAATTCTAGTGTTCTTATTGTTAAATCCATTTATGTTGAAAATATGGCTACGACTTGTGATTTGAACTTTCATGTGATCATTTGCAGGGATGGTAAGAAAGAAACATGTAATATACATTCGATCTCTGTGGCAAAGCATGTGTGTTGGGTCAAGACCTGATATGATTCTTCATCTGATTCAAGCACTGAGCTAAAGAAAGTTAGAGGTATCATGCAGTTGCTGCAGGCCAAGCCCATGTTCCACTCTCTCTGACTGCTGAGACTCTAGCTTCCCCTGTGGTCCATGTGATCATGGCGGCGGTGGTAAGACAAAACGGAAGTTTCTGGAAGTGTTGGACAATTAAGTTACAAAATGATTGAAATAAAAAGCATGACTTGGAAAATGCCAACATCCAAAGGCTAGTAATCCTACTGCAAAAATTAACTCTACTGGATTTGGTTTACAGAAGGTCATTAAAGTTGAGAAGGAAATGGAAAAGTCTAAGATGTAAAATCCGCTATTACATTCAAACAACGCATCTAAGTCTGGAAAGCCGAATATGAAAGGACTATCGTTGACAAAGTTGTTCACCCCAGTACTGTTTTCGCAGAATAGTAGTATTATGTATGCCTAGTTTGCTGATGGTGATTTTCTGGTGCAACAACATTCACTGTTGGATGTAGTGCATGAGAACTTGTAGTGCTCTTTTTTTTGTTAATCTATTTATGTTGAAAATATGGCAGTGACTTATGGTTTGTACTTTGATATGATCATTTGCAGGTCTGGTAAGAAAGAAACAAGGTCCTTTTGATATGCCAATGATATGCAAATATGTGCGGATCAGATTCAATCTATGTGCCAAAGTATGTGTGCTGGTCAAAATGAATCTGATTTTTCATCTGATTCAAGCACTGAGCCAAAGAAAGTGAATTATCATGCAAAGAAAGAAACAAGGTCCTTCTGATATGCCAATGATATGAAAATATGTGCGGATCAGATTCAATCTATGTGCCAAAGTATGTGTGCTAGGTCAAAATGAATCTGATTCTTCATCTGATTGAAGCACTGAGCCAAAGAAAGTGAGTTATCACGCTGTTGCTGCTGGCCAAGTCCATGTTCCACTTTCTATGAGTGCTGAGACTGTAGCATCCCCTATGATCCATGTGATCACGACAGCAGTGGCAAGACATTCCTAAGGTTGAGACTTTTGCTTGAGGACAATATAAGGTAGTACTGTTAGTTAAAACATGTTGAACCAGAGGGCACCAATTGCTTACCCTTTTCATTTATTCTTTTGTTACTATTGAAATTACTTTGTTTTTATTTGCTTTTCCTAGGTTAGTGAGAATGATTGCTGGTAGAAAGTGAGTCTTTGTACATTTTCTGCTATAATAACATTAACCAAGACATCATCAAAGTCAAATTTCCTTGTGGAAATATTTGTTAATCCTGCTTGTTCTGGTTTTGTAGGGAGTCAATCTTTTGGAGAAGTATGGCCTAAGCCCTGGTACATTGAAGGGAGAACAACACAAGGAAATAGGGGGATGAAAATGTTGGCAAAATCTTCATTAGTGATTTTGTGGTTTCTATGTTTGGTAGCTTACATTTAAGCATGCGAACTCGCAATTTTAGATATTATTGGCTTTTACTTGGTGGGGAATTTTCTTTTGCCATGAATTTTTGAGTTGAACCTCGTGGATACACTCCGTGACCTAGAGAATTTGATCTCTTCAGCTCTAGAAAAGATCATGTTATCTGGGTATCTATTATGCATTTGTGTTGCTGACAAAGAATGCATTAATTTTCTCTGTGATTCTGTAGACTTTGGGAGCATGGATGACATTTCTGAAGTTTCTGGTGGAAAGGATGGAAATGATTCTGAGTATGAGCTTTTGGTTTGCAGTCCATCCAAAATTGAGGTTAGTAAATCTTTTTTGTTAATCTGGGAGTTGGCTTACCAACATTGTTTTCATCCCAAACACTGAGGTGTTAAGCTTAACTGCTCAACTTCTATGCAGAAAGAGATATTGTATGAGATTACAGCAAAATGCTGAAACTGTTAATGTTACTCTTTATCAGCAGAAGATGATTATGTAGATGTTAAAACTTATCTAGCATTGATTATGTTGTTTCTTTCAATTGAGAGTTCATGGGCTGTGTTTCGGGCAGTCTTGTACTCAGCTTGAAGTTCCTTGATTGTACCAATTTCTGACAAGGCCTCGTAGCCACGTAATAAGACTTTGACAGGGAACACAAAATGAAAACAGTTGCTGAACTAAGGAGGGTAATCTTCCAGTGCCGATCAACACGGATTCACTTTACACGGTGAGAATATGGATTCACTTTACATGGTGAGAACATTCTATTATAGCTTCCTTTCATTCATCCTATTATAGCTCTTTTTCATTCGTACTCCAACCTTAAGAAAGAAACAGGATTAGTAAACAAATTGATTTTTCATTTATTTTTGTTCATTTCTAACCATTCGTTTCGTTTTGCGCACAGCCTATTGACAAGAAGCCAACGAAAGTTCAATCCATTGGTCACAATACTTAAGTTTATGTGATGCGCTTTTGATTGATAATTTTTTTTATGGGTGATTTTATAATGTTTATTCTTTAATATGCGTTTTATTAGTAAAAACATTAAATGAAACACATATTGCTTCAACTCCTAACTTAACTCAATCACTAAGTTTCCTATCTTAATTTTTTTGAAAAATATATTATTTTTTTGTTTATTTTCTAAGTTACTTCTAGTTCAATGCTTATTTTTTATTTACCTTATTTGAATGTTGACGATATTAATTGTTTATAGATTTTTTATTAGTTATCATATTCAATATATAGGTTATATAACTTATCATTATTTTAACTAATAACAAAGTTTTTATTATAGGGGCAATTAGTTATGAGGTCACGAAGGATTAAATTTAATTTCTATTTATAATTAAATTTTTATTATCAAAAGGTAGTGGATTTTTTATATAATTTATACAAATATAAATTTATAAATTCAAATTATTGTTTATAGAATATTAAATTATTTAATATATTAATAAAATTAGTTACTAGATTATAAGTTTAAATTAAAAATTTATTACACTACAAAGTAACTAATTTTTATTTTCAAAAGGTAGAGGGGAATTATGAGAAAGTATTATTTATACTAATTTATTTTATTGATCTTTGTATAATTTGCACCTCTATAACTATATTTTATTAACTTCAATGAATCTGTAATAATTTACATGTCTTAATAATTAAACTATTGGATTATATATCTAAGATATCAATAATATTAGTTGTTATATTGTAAATTTAAATTAAAAAAATCTCATATTGTACATTTTTAATAATAATTAATTTGTTACTTTTACTTGTAACCAAAATTTTGTTTTGAAAGAAAAAACTTACGAGAATGAATAATATGATTCTGTATACTTTTGTATTATTTTTTTATTGTATACAATTTACACCTCTAGTAATTGAATATTAAATTATTTATAAAAAATATTAATAAAAATTGGTATAGGTTATAATTTAAAATAAAAAATTATGAATATTATTTTAGATTTTTGAACTTATAAGGTTATTTTTTTATTTTTATTTATAATTAAAATTTTATAATCAAAAGGTAAGGGGGTATTATGGTAATGAATAATGTGATTAGCGATCCCATATATTTTTATTATTATTTATAAATTTAAATTATGTCTTTATTGAGTCTGTATATAATTTAGACCTCTTGATAATTGAAATATTAAATTATTTATTTAATATATCAGTATAAATTATTGTAAATTTTTAGACTTAGAACATTAATTTTTTTAGTTACCAACATTTACACCTCGAAATATTTAAAATTATAAATAATTATTTATAATTTCTGCTGATTCAAATTTAAATTTTTTTATTGAATTATATATAGTAATTAAATGGAGAGGATTTATTACACTTCTAATAATTAAAAGTATTAAGCTATTTACTTAATATTATTTAAATTAAAAAATGATTACCATTTAATAATTATAATATTAAATTGTATATAGAACTTACATCTCTTAATAATTAAATATTAAATATTTTATTCAATAAATAATAATAATAAGATAATTAGATTAATTTTTATAGTTGATTACAAAAAAGCAGATAATATTTATAATATGATCCTATATATTTTTGTATTATTTACATTTATTTAAATTTAAATTGTTTTGTTAATTTTCTAATTGAATATGTATATAATCAACACCACTTAATAATTAAAATATTAAGTAATTTTATTAATATATTAAGAATATTAGTTACTTTGTTATATATTGCATGCGATAAATCTTAATTGGTTGTTTTTTGGATTCACGAACAGCAGGTATATTACATTATTTGTATGGTCCACTCATTAGTTGTTTATTCCCAGTTTTGCTATTTCATCAGCCTAATCTAATTAAAGGCGTAGGTTACAGCTTAAAAAATTATCACACTAGTTAATTAATTTAAATTTAAAATTGAAGGATTAAATTTTAATTTCTATTTATAACTAAATTTTTATTATAAAAAAGGTAGTGGATTTTATATAATTTATATAAATTTAAGTAAAATATTATCAGATTTGTAATTAAATTATTTATTATCATTATTGATAACTAAATATTTAATACCAAAATAGAGGGGGGTTTTGAAGCAATGTATTTATATTTACTAATTTAAATTTAAATTAATTTATTAATTTCTTTTATTGAATCTGTAGATAGAATTTAACCTCGCAATAATTAAAATATTAAATTATTTATTGAATAACTAGGCTATAAATTTAAATTAATAAATTATCATAGTAATTTATGAGAATGAATAATATAATTTCTCATATTTTTATATTATTTATACTAATTTAAACTTTAATATTTTTTCTATTGAATCGTATATAATTTATCTCTGAAAAATTAAAATATTAAATTATGTATTTAATATTATTAAAATTAGTTACTTATAACAAGTGTAATTAAAAAATTATCAGAATTTATTTTTTGGAATTAGAATTTAATTTTTAAATTTGTTTATAACTAAACTTTTATTATCAAAAGGTGGAGGGATTATCAAAGCAATATTATTTGAGTGAATAATATGCCTTCATATATATTTTTTTTATAATTTATGCTTATTTAAATTTTAAGTATTTGTTAGCTTGGATATTTTACTAACTTTTTTTTTTATTGATATTGTATATAGAAATTACACCTCTTAATAATTAAACATTAAATTATTTATTCAATAAATAATAAGATTAGGTATTAGGATATAAAAATCTAAATTGTAACATTATTATACTTTTAAAATTAATATAAAAATCTAAATCTAAATTGTAATATAAATCTAAATTTTTAAAATTAATAGATTAATTTTTTTACTTTTATTACAAAAAAGCAGATAATATTTATAGAATTGAATAATATGATTCTATATACTTTTGTATTGTTATTTTTTATTTAAATTTAAATTACTTTGTTAAATTTAATTGAATCTATATAACTAACACGACTTAATAATTAAAATATTAAATTATTTTATTAATATATTAAGGAAATTAGCTACTTGTTTATATTTTGATTAAAAAATTATCACACTAGTAATTAGTTTAAATTTTATCCCTCAATTTTAATTTTTATCAATAACTAAATTTTTATTATCAAAAGGTAGTGGATTTTTTTATATAATTTATATAAATTTATTTTTATAATTTAAATTAAAAAATTATTAGATTTGTATATATTATTAAATTAAATGATTTATTATTTATTTTTATTTATAGTTATATATTTATTGCCAAAAAAATAGAGGGGGTGTTTGAAGCAATACTTATGAAAACCAATAATATAAACTCATAGGTTTTATTTATTGAATTTAATTAAAATATTAAATTATTTATTGAATATATTATTAAAATTAGTAACTAGGCTATAAATTTAAATTAATAAATTATTATATTTGAATAAATTATTTTTAATTTCTAAAATTAGACCATTATTTTTTTTATTTTTGTTTCTAAAATTAAAACACTATTTTAACAAACTTTTTTTTATATATTACTAAAAGGTAGAATTGTTATATTTATTTAATATTTTTTTATTACACCTCTGAAATTATTGTTAATGTATTTACACTTAGAGAAGATTAATTTTTTTATTTCTTTATAAACTTTTATTACAAAAGCAATATTTATGGGAATTTATAATAATCATCCTGCACCATTTTTATTATTTATATAATTAATTTGAATTATATTAAATTTTTTGTGAAATTGCACTTCTTAATAATTAAAATATTAAATTATTAATATATAAATATAAATTACTTACTAGGTTATAATATGAATTATATTCTGTGTATTATTTATATTTTAAATAATTTATTGAATCTGTATATAGTAAAAATTTAAATCAATTCATTGTATGGATTAGAAGATTAATTTTAATTTTTATTTAGGATAAAGGGGGTGTCAAAAGTAATGAGAACGAATATTACACATAAATTAAATTATTTTATTAACTTTTTTAGTGAATGGTATATAATTTATACCTCTGAAATATTAAATTATTTATTTAATATATTAAAATAAGTTACTAAGTTATAAATTTCATTAAAAAGTGTTTATCGCACTTGTATAATTTCATTTAGAGAGGGTGTCAAAGTAATTATTTATGTAAATGAATAATATAATCTCATATATTTTTTTATAATTTTATTAATTTGTTTATAGAATATTAAATAATTTATTTAATATATTAATATTATAAATTTAAATTAAAAAATTGTAACTTATTTTTATTTTCAAAAGGTTGAGGGAAAACAATATTTATAAGAAAGTGTTATTTATACTAATTTATTTAATAAGTTTTTTTATTGTTCTTTATATAATTCTCACCTCTTAATAATTAAAATAATAAATTATTCAATTAAAGTATTAATTTTAAATTAAAATATTGTTTTTAAATTTTTATTATCAAAAGGTAGGGCATCAAAACATTATTTTATGGAAATGAATATATCAAACTATTTATTTTATATATCAATAAAATGAGTTATTGGGTTATAAATTTAATTAAAATATTTGTCAGACTTATTTTCAAATAGAGAATGAGATTTAAAATCAATTCTATAAGGAAAGTTACTTTTGAATATTTGGTTTCGAAAGAAAGTTTTATTACTAAAAAGTGGAGGGCCTTATATAACTTTATTTTATTAACTTTAATGAATCTGTAATAGTTTATAGTTTTTAATAATTAAAATATTAAATTATTTATCTATTATATCGATAATATTAGTTGTTATGTTATAAATTTAAATTAAAAATTCTCATACTTGTACTAATTATTTTAAATTTTTAAAATTAGTTAATTTGTTAGTTTTACTTGTAACTTATAAATTAATTAATTTTTAAATTGATTCTGTATATTTTTTTTATTATTTATACTAATTTAAATTAAATTAAATTGGTATTAATAGTTATGAGGTAATAAATATATATCTATTTTTAGAATTACAATATTTGACATTTTATTTTTATTTATAACTGAATTTTTATTACTAAAAGATAGAGGGGGTATGAAAGCAATATGTAAAGAATGATTAATAAGATCCCATATCTTTTTTTTAATTTTCTTAATTATCCATCTAATTGAAATACTAAATTATTTAATTAATATTAGGTTAGAAATTTAGATTAAAAAACTATCAAGATTAATTTTTTAGTTTTATTACCCGAACACGTCAAAGCAATATTTGAGTAATATAACCCTGTTATATTTTTTTATTTATAATAATTTAAATTTAAACTATGTTATTAACTTTTTTCATTAAATAAGTATATAAAGTTACATCTCTTAATAATTAAAAAACAGTAACCAATTAATATATTATTTAAACAATTTTATTAATATATTATTTAATGTATTAACTATTAAATAATATATTAATAAAATTGTTTAAATAATATATTAATTGGTTACTGTTTTTTTTTTTTTAAAAAAAAAAACCTTGAGAAACTCCTTCAATTCATTATAATATTAAAAAGCTTATCTTATTCAAACTCTTTAAAAACTCTTCAATTCAAGTTAGAGGGATATGAATAATATTTATAAGAATAAATAATAAGATTCCATATTTTTTGACTTTTTCTTTGTTGAATCTAAATAGGGCATATAGGTCCTTCGGCTGAACAACTTATTGGCCTCCTTGCGTTGTCTAGTTAGGTTGTGAGTTAGATTGTTCTCATACCCTAAGCATCCACATCTGACGCGTACCACTTATTCAATAGTATAAATAGATATATATCAAATTATTAATTATCAATATAATTAATAATAATAATGACAATCAATAACACAATAATTTTATACAAGCGAGATTCGATAATATACTGATGATGGTAATTCTGGAAAAGACCAAACATATTTAGAGCATACTTGATGCCTATAAAGGGGGACACTTAGCACCGGGAACGTGAATAAACCTGCCAATATGGCGGGATAGCAGGGAGATAAAAGGGAAAAATCTGAAGGGAAAGGTAAGTTTTTTATTTGGTTTTTAACGTTGAATGCTATCCTAAAAAAAAGGTGTAATCACTTTGAGATGGGAACTGACTTGAGCGTCGGAGCATCTTCGCCGGGAGACATCCCAATGTTCGTTTCTTGTTTGCAGAGTATTGTTGAGTACGTAGGCAAGGCTGCTAACTAGCTTGGGAAGAAGCTGGGTTTTCGAGTCGGATCACATACATATCACACTTTGTGTTTGATTGGAATTTTATTGATGTGTTTTTCAGGTTATATATCTTGAGGAATAAGCAGAAAATATATTTCTAATTAACTTTTTAAAATGAAAAATCTATCATCTATTATTATAACAAAATGCCTTTATTATTTTTTATTATTATTTATATTAATTTATTTATTTTATTATCTTTTTTATTTATAACTAAATTTTAATTACCAAAAGGTATTTAAATAATTTGTATTAATTTATATTTAAATTATTTTATTAATTTTTTTAATAATTATGATGAATTATAT
Source organism: Sesamum indicum (assembly GCF_026168435.1). NCBI lineage: Eukaryota > Viridiplantae > Streptophyta > Magnoliopsida > Lamiales > Pedaliaceae > Sesamum > Sesamum indicum. The sequence goes on from NC_142668.1 coordinate 5,879,535, forward strand.
GATCTCGTATATTTTTTTTAATAATTTGTATTAATTTATATTTAAATTATTTTGTTAATTTTTTTATCGAATCTTTATATTAAATTACATATTTAATGGATATTAATAGTTACGAGGTAATAAATTAAATTAAAATTTATCCATTTTTAGAACTAAAAGATTTAATTTTTTATTTTTATTTATAACTAATTTTTTTGGATAAAATGCATAAAATTCTCCTATATTTTAGAAAGTATGCAAAAAACGGCTTATTTTGTTTTAGTCAGCAAAAACCCCCCATTTTGTTAGAAACTAACAGAAGGTGGAGGAGATGCGTCTGGTGCGTTTAGGTTCATATTTATTTTTGCCATTGTCACCCTAAAAAAAATAAGTATTAAATTTTGCCTTATTAAATTTAAATTTAAATTCAAAGAATTTTATATTTCTTAATTGTTAAATCCAAAATTATTTTAACTAATTAAAATATATATTTAATTACAACAATTATAGTTAAAATATTTAATTATTGTAATTACTTAAAATATTCTTAATTAATTAAAATATATTTTAATTAATATAATTAAAATTAATCAAAAAATTAAAAAAAAAAAAATCAAATGGCGAAGCATTCGCGGTGGTCCACGATCGTGAAATGCATGTATAGATAATTAAATATGGGAGGGGTCTCATTCGATTCGCAAGGAGGAGACGAAGTGATTGGTGGTGGTCCACAACCGTGGGTCGCTCCGGTAACGACGAAAAGCTTCGGTGGTCGTGGTGGTAGCCCAATTTGTTTGAGGGGAAATGTTCGCCTCATCTAGAGGAGTCGAATGATGTGTGGCGCCCGGCGACTCGCCGTGATAATATTTAGTTATACATCTAATGTTATTATGAAAAATTAATAATAGTTATTATGGATGAATTGTGATCCTGTATATTTTTTAGTATTATTTATATTAATTTATATTTAAATTATTTTATTAATTTTTTTTATAGAATCTTTATATTAAATTACATTTTATTTATAACTAAATTTTAATTACCAAAAGGTGGGGGTATGAATGAATTATTTGATCTCGTATATTTTTTTTAATAATTTGTATTAATTTATATTTAAATTATTTTATTAATTTTTGTTATCGAATCTTTATATTAAATTACATATTTAATTGATATATGAGGAAATAAATTAAATTAAAATTTATCCGTCTTTAGAACTAAAAGATTTAATTTTTTATTTATAACTAATTTTTTAATACTAAAAGTTAGAGGGATATGAATAATATTTATAAGAATAAATAATAAGATTCCATATTTTTTGACTTTTTCTTTGTTGAATCTAATATAAAATTATACATCTAACGTACAGAGCCTATAGAATCTTTATATTAAATTACATATTTAATTAATATTAATAGTTATGAGGTAACAAATTAAATTAAAAATTATTTAATTTTAAAAATAAAAGATTTAATTTTCTTTTAATTTATAACTAAATTTTTATTACTAAAAAGATAGAGGGGGTACGATGCAATATTTATAAGAATGAATAATACGATCTCATATTTTTTTAATTTTTTTTTAATTGAATCTGTATATAAAATTATACGTTTAATTAAAATACTAAATTATTTAATTAAAATAATAAAATTATTTAATATTGGGCCTTCATTATGGTCTAGGCCGTGGGAGGTCTTGGGCCACAATCCTCCTTCATGCTATGTCTTAGGCATCTACTAAAATCAAGTATAAATTATGTTAAATTTTAAAAATTAAAAAATTAATTTTTATTGCTCAATTTTTATTACTAAAAGATAAAAGGGTATAAAATCAATATTTATGAGAACTAATAATAAAAGCGCGAATTTTTTTATTACTTATAATAGTTGTAAAAAATTACACCTCTTTATAATAAAAACTATAGAAAGTGAATATAAGATAGAAATAGAAAATTTAATAAATAAATAAACAAATGAGAAATTCAATTTCTTTAAAATAATTCATAAACAAATAAATTTTTTTATTTTTATTTATAACTAAATTTTTTATTACTAAAAGATAGAGGGGATGCGATGCAATATTTAAGAATAAGATTCCATATCTTTTTTGACCTTTTTTTGATTGAATCAGTATATAAAATTATACATTTAATTGAAATACTAAATTATTTAATTAATATATTATAAAAATTAGATTATCAAATTTGTATAAATGATTTTTTAATTTTTTTATTATAAATTTCTATTAAAAATAGAGGGTGTGTCAAAATATATTTATGAAAAATGAACAATATGACCTATATAATTTTATTATTATTATTGAACCTGTATGTAATTTATTATTCTTAAAATTAAAATATTAAATTATTTGGTTAATATATTAATAAAATTGTTATGATAAATTTAAATCATGTTAAATTTTGAAAATTAAAAGATTAATTTTTTATTGCTCGTTTTTTATTACTAAAAGATAAAAAAGTATGAGAACTAATACTATTTATTACTTAAAATAATTTTTATTTTTTTATGTATAAAATTACACCTCTTTATAATGAAAACTAAATTCTTTAATTAATGTATTAGGTTATAAATTTAGATTTTATTCAAAAGAGAGAGGTGGTTTGTATAGATAGAACAATAAATAGAAAGTAGATATTATCCCTTACATTTAAGATAGAAATAGAAATTTTAATAAATAAATAAACAAATGAGAAATATTTTTTCTTTAAAATAAATTTATAAAAAGCAAAAATAAACATTCAGTTCCGATTTAAAAGAATCAATTATGGTACTTAGATGAATATAGAAACTAGTTATTTATGAAAAGGCCGTTGTTGGAGTGAAAAAACTGACAATTACAATCAAAATTGTCAATTTAAGACTTTTTATTTGATAATTATTAGTTAAGGATATTTGTGAACTTTATTTGTGAAAATATAATTACAGATAATACCACTTACAAATAAAAACTAAAAAATGACACCTAGATTTTAATATAAATATATTCATTCTAGTTTCATATTCAATGCATATTTTAATTATTTAACTAATCCATATTTAAGATTTTAATATTTTAACAGAAAACAAATAATTATGTTGAGAGGGCCAAAACAGAAGAAAATTCCAACTTTTGCGTCATTCTACTACACTATTATTAATTTATGCCAATACAAAATAATTAATTTGATTAGAATATTTATTTATTTTGGTATTAAATATTTACTTATCAATAATAATAAACAATATAATTTAATAATTTATACAAATCTGATAATATTTTAATTAAATCTATAAATATAAATTTATATAAAAACATCCGCTACCTTTTTTTATGATAAAAATTTAGTTATAAATACAAATTAAAATTTAATCCTTCAATTTTAAATTTAAATTAATTAACTAGTGTGACAATTTTTTAAGACGAAACCTATACCTCTAATTAATTAGGCTAATGAAATAGCAAAGCTGAGAGTAAAAAGAGCAGACCATACAAATAATGTAATATACCTACCGTTAGTGAATCCAGAAAACAACCAACCGAGATTTATCGCATACAATATATAACAAAGTAATATATTAATAAAATTACTTAATATATTAGTTATTAAGTGGTGTTAATTATATACATATTCAATTAGAAAATTAACAAAACAATTTAAATTTAAATAAATGTAAATAATACAAACATATATAGGATCATATTATTCGATCCTATAAATATTATCTGCTTTTTTGTAATAAAGTTTAAAAATTAATCTATTAATTTTAAAAATTTAAAATAATCTATAATTTCAATTTTATATCCTAGTAACTCATTTTAAGAGTTGTAAGTTCTATATACAATTTAATATTTTAATTATTAAATGGTAATTATTTTTTAATTTAAATAATATTAGGTAAATAACTTAATATTTTAATTATTAGAAGTGTAATAAATCCTCTCCATTTAATTATTATATACAATTCAATAAAAAAATTTAAATTTGAATCAGCAGAAATTATAAAAATAAAAAAAAATTATATTACTTATTTTTATAAATAATATTTTGACACATCCTCTACCTTTTGATATAAAAAATTATTTATAATTTTTTAATATTTCAATTATTAAGAGGTGTAAATGTGATCATATTATCCTATTTTACCCTCTGAAAAATTAATGTTCTAAGTCTAAAAATTTACAATAATTTATACTTATATATTAAATAAATAATTTGACATTTCAATTATCAAAAGGTCTAAATTATATACAGACTCAATAAAAGGACAATGAATTAAATAATTTAAATTTATAAATAATAAAAAAGTATATGGAATCTATTCATTCCCATAATGCTACTTACCTTTTGATAATAAAATTTTAATTATAAATAAAAATAAAAACATAATCTTATAATTTTAAAATCTAAAATAATATTCATAATTTTTACTTTAAATTATAACCTATACAAATTTTTATAAAAATTTTTGATAAATAATTTAATATTCAAATACTAGAGGCGTAAATTGTATACTACAAAAAAATAATACAAATATATACAGATCATATTATTCATTCTCGTAAGTTTTTCCTTTCAAAACAAAATTTGGTTACAAGCAAAAAGAACAAATTAACTAATGTAAAAAATGTACGATATGAGAATTTTTTAATTTAAATTTACAATATAACAACTAATATTATTGATATATTAGATAAACAATTCAATAGTTTAATTATTAAGACATGTAAATTGTTACAGATTCATTGAAGTTTATAAAATATAGTTATAGAGGTGCAAATTATATAAAGATCAATAAAATAAATTAGTATAAATAATACTTTCTCATAAATATTGTTACCCCTCTACCTTTTGAAAATAAAAATTAATTACTCGTAGTGTAATAAACTTTTAATTTAAATTTATAATCTAGTAACTAATTTTATTAATATATTAAATGAATAATTTAATATTCTATAAACAATAATTTGAATTTATAAATTTATATTTGTATAAATTATATAAAACCTTTTGATAATAAAAATTTAATTATAAATGGAATTAAAATTTAATCCTTCGGAACCTCATAACTAATTGCCCCTATAATAAAAACTTTGTTATTAGTTAAAATAATGATAAGTTATATAACCTATATATTGAATATGATAACTAATAAAAAATCTATAAACGATTAATATCGTCAACATTCAAATAAGGTAAATAAAAAGAATAAAAAATAAGCATTGAACTAGAAGTAACTTAGAAAATAAACAAAATATATATATATATATATATATTTTTCAAAAAAATTAAGATAGGAAACTTAAGTGATTGAGTTAAGTTAGGAGTTTGAAGCAATATGTGTTTCGTTTAATGTTTTCACTAATAAAAAGCATATTAAAGAATAAACATTATAAAATCACCCATAGAAAAATTATCAATTAAACGCACATCACATAAACCGAAGTATTGTGACCAATGGATTGAACTTCGTTGGCTTATTGTCAATAGGCTGTGCGCAAAACGAAACAAATGGTTAGAAACGAACACAAATAAATGAAAAATCAATTTGTTAGTCCTATTTCTTTCTTAAGGTTGGAGTACGAATAAAAAAGAGCTATAATAGGATGAATGAAAGAAAGCTATAATAGAATGTTCTCACCATGTAAAGTGAATCCATGTTCTCACCGTGTAAAGTGGATCCTTGTTGATCGGCACTGGAAGATTACCCTCCTCAGTTCAGCAACTGTTTTCATTCCCTGTCATGTCTTATTATGTTCCTTCAAGGCCGTCATCAGAAAGTGGTAAAATCAGCAACTCTTTTCATTCCCTGTCAAAGTCTAATTATGTGGCTACGAGGCCTTGTCAGAAATTAGTACAATCGAGGAACTTCAAGCTGAGTACAAGCTCGGAAGAGCATAGTGTATACCACAAGAGGCATCTATTTTTCAGAGTCATTCCAACTATGAGAAACAAGGCAAGTCACTTTTTCAAGATGTCATTAGACTCTGCCTTCACTCCAATACTGACTTATCACTGTTTGGAAGAGACTTCCAAGTAGGAATCCACCTTCATTCCTTGAACTCTCCAGGCTGGAAGGAGCCACCTAAGACTGCCCGAAACACAGCCCATGAACTCTCAATTGAAAGAAACAACATAATCAATGCTAGATAAGTTTTAACATCTACATAATCATCTTCTGCTGATAAAGAGTAACATTAACAGTTTCAGCATTTTGCTGTAATCTCATACAATATCTCTTTCTGCATAGAAGTTGAGCAGTTAAGCTTAACACCTCAGTGTTTGGGATGAAAACAATGTTGGTAAGCCAACTCCCAGATTAACAAAAGAGATTTACTAACCTCAATTTTGGATGGACTGCAAACCAAAAGCTCATACTAAGAACCATTTCCATCCTTTCCACCAGAAACTTCAGAAATGTCATCCATGCTCCCAAAGTCTACAGAATCACAGAGAAAATTAATGCATTCTTTGTCAGCAACACAAATGCGTAATAGATACCCAGATAACAAGATCTTTTCTAGAGCTGAAGTGATCAAATTCTCTAGGTCACGGAGTGTATCCAAGAGGTTCAACTCAAAAATTCATGGCAAAAGAAAATTTCCCACCAAGTAAAAGCCAATCATATCTAAAATTGCGAGTTGACATGCTTAAATGTAAGCTACCAAACATAGAAACCACAAAATCACTAATGAAGATTTTGCCAACATTTTCATCCCCCTATTTCCTTGTGTTGTTCTCCCTCCAATGTACCAGGGCTTAGGCCATACTTCTTCAAAAGATTGACTCCCTACAAAACCAGAACAAGCAGGATTAACAAATATTTCCACAAGGAAATTTGACTTTGATGATGTCTAGGTTAATGTTATAGCAGACAATGTACAAAGACTCACTTTCTACCAGCAATTGTTCTCGCTAAACTAGGAAAAGCAAATAAAAACAAATTACTTTCAATAGTATAACAAAAGAATAAATGAAAAGGGTAAGCAATTGGTGCCCTCTGGTTCAACATGTTTTAACTAACAGTACTACCTTATATTGTCCTCAAGCAAAAGTCTCAACCTTAGGAATGTCTTGCCACTGCTGCCGTGATCACATGGATCATAGGGGATGCTACAGTCTCAGCACTCATAGAAAGTGGAACATGGACTTGGCCAGCAGCAACAGCGTGATAACTCACTTTCTTTGGCTCAGTGCTTGAATCAGATTCATTTTGACCCAGCACACATACTTTGGCACATAGATTGAATCTGATCCGCACATATTTTCATATCATTGGCATATCAGAAGGACCTTGTTTCTTTCTTTGCGTGATAACTCACTTTCTTTGGCTCAGTGCTTGAATCAGATGAAGAATCAGATTCATTTTGACCCAGCACACATACTTTGGCACATAGATTGAATCTGATCCGCACATATTTGCATATCATTGGCATATCAGAAGGACCTTGTTTCTTTCTTACCAGACCTGCAAATGATCATATCAAAGTTTGTCACTGCCATATTTTCAACATAAATAGATTAAAAATAAAAAAGAGCACTACAAGTTCTCATGCACTACATCCAACAGTGAATGTTGTTGCACCAGAAAATCACCATCAGCAAACTAGGCATACATAATACTACTATTCTGCAAAAACAATACTGGGGTGAACAACTTTGTCAACGATAGTCCTTTCATATTCAGCTTTCCAGACTTAGATGCGTTCTTTGAATGTAATAGCGGATTTTACATCTTAGACTTTTCCATTTCCTTCTCAGCTTTAATAACCTCCTGTAAACCAAATCCAGTAGAGTTAATTTTTGCCATAGGATCACCTATGGCCTCTGGATGTTGGCATTTTCCAAGTCATGCTTTTTATTTCAATCATTTTGTAACTTAATTGTCCAACACTTCCAGAAACTTCCGTTTTGTCTTACCACTGCCGCCATGATCACATGGACCACAGGGGAAGCTAGAGTCTCAGCAGTCAGAGATAGTGGAACATGGGCTTGGCCTGCAGCAACTGCATGATACCTCTGACTTTCTTTGGCTCAGTGCTTGAATCAGATGAAGAATCATATCAGGTCTTGACCCAACACACATGCTTTGCCACAGAGATCGAATGTATATTACATGTTTCTTTATTACCAGCCCTGCAAATGATCACATGAAAGTTCAAATCACAAGTCGTAGCCATATTTTCAACTTAAATGGATTTAACAATAAGAACACTAGAATTCTCATGCACTACATTCAAAATTGAATGTTGTACCATAAAATCACCATAAGCAAACTAGGCGTACCTAATACTAATATTCTGCAAAGAAAATGTATAATTAGACTTTCTTGCCATTTCCATTTCTAACTATTTTCATATTGTACGCAAAACATGAGCGATTTAATTATTCACACCACAAACTTTGGAGTTCTGAAGTCTCATGGGATGGTAAATGGTCGCATAGCCAACACATCATTTTCAGCATATGGACGCATATAGACATACATCAGGCATAGAATATGACAAGTAGAAGAGTAGTTAGTGCTCGTTACATGAGTAAACCTGATCCTTACGCTATTGTTTTAGCACTACTACATTTGCCCATGCAAATTTTCATTGAAATATGAACTTTGAATTAGTAGCCAATATGTTACGAGAAAAGTAATGCCTATAAAATGATAAATTTTCAATAGACCATGAAAAAGGAGAAAATACCTGAACCAAGGTTTCTGTTGGGAGACTTTGGATGTCTGATGTGATTGTAGTCAGCATCACCAGCACCCCAATTCTTAAATGTGATGCAACTGGCTAACAATAGATAATGAGCAGCTGCTTCAATAGAAACACAAGCAAAACAAAAAATCCCACAAGTGACACATGAAAATATTCCCTGCTCATGTTCACAAGCTCTCTTTGTTTCAGAATCTACCAACTATGCATAAGGATCCATAGAAGGAACCAACTGCAGATCGGTAAAACTTCATCACAAGCAATACAGCATGAAGTTTTGAACTCAAGATCAGGACTGAACATTCGATTTCTATCCTCGTACATTTATACTTCATTTTGATCTCATTGATTCATTAATATGAAATAAATAAAATAACTTACATATTGTAAGCATGTAAATGTATATGAATTAATATCTTTACTAATTATATTAAAAATATTAGTTAGCATATTGTAAACTAAAACTATAGACTATAATTAAACAAATTTTTAAATAAAACGAAACTGAACAGAGAAGATATGAACAATAAAAGAAAAGAAGTGTAAAGTAGTATTTGATACCTAAAGGCTTCTCTTGATCCCATTGGTGAAAGATTCTTAAGAGGCAAAAGACGACACACAACATTAATTTTAACGCATGCTAGCTCTGAAGTTCACACAAAAATCCACTCACCACAATGACAATAACACAAGAAATAAATCTCACTGCTATAACTTCCAAATGTGACGTGTAAAAAACTATAACCTACCTTACACTCCCACTCCCACTCCCATCCTCCAAGAAAATGGGGTAACTTAACATTATTAAAGTATGCAATAAATTCTTTCTTAATCACTCGAAACAAGCATGCATAAGTGTTTTAAAATATATCTTATCAGATTCCCCCACACCGGAACCATGACTGTCCTCAAGCATGTCTCAATCCAAATACACGAATTATCCAAGTAGCAATTCTCAAATTTTCTTTCATGTCATTCAAGTATATCCCCTATACTAATATGACTTAATAGTATAAGAAGAGCCAGCAATATTGACACAAGCACTTGCAGCACAACATTCAGCACACAAGTATCCCATTGACTTCATCAAAATAAAATGAAACAAGTCTCAGCACTCTCACAAGGGTATCACTCTAATCACTCATAAAGTGTTTAAGAATTTGGGTTCCACTCAAATCAATACATAGAATGTCATTACCATAGGCTTGCTTGTGAATCAAATCTCCTCCACCAACGAAATGAAAATTAATACATAAATCAAAGGGTCATTCCATGGGTGGTAATGGGGTTTAGGACAAGGTGTGGCAAAAGATAGGCTGAATTGTGGCTTATGAACTCAAAGGAGTGATGCCGACCTAGTTGCTTATCCTTCCAACCTCACTGCCATTTAACTCGATTCAAATGATTTGAACCATCAAACACCTCCAATTTTTCCTTTTGTTGTTTCTGTTTCTCTCTTTTTTTTCTGAATCTTTTCTTCTTTCCTTTCTTTTTTTCTTCCTTTTCTTCTCTTTATTCTCTGTTTCATCATTTGCTTTTCATTTCCTCTTCCAATTTCTTTTTTTCTTTTGTTTCTCTTTTTTTTCTCAATCTTTTTTCTTTCCTTTCTTTTTTTCTTCTTTTTCCTTTTCTCTTTATTCTTTCTGTTTCATCATTTGTTTTTCATTTCCTCGTCCCATTTCTTTTTCTTTTCTTTTCTTTGGGACTAACAGTGCATCGCTTGTATGCAACCTCATATCATTCACTCATTTTCATGTCAATTTACAAACAACCAAGCCAACACCACCCCCTTGAATGGTTCAAAAATCATTTCAGGAGATAATCAAGAAAGGGATGATTAAGCTTATAACGCGGTTTAACCAACAAAGGAAAAGCCAAGGCTCAAATGAGTTTTGCTATGGGTGAATCAAGGTAGGCTCTTTTGAGGTCAATGGGGTATTCCTAAGTGCCCTTATCACTTTCATGCACCAATCTTACAAGAATGTGAACTCAAAATGTATTACACAAGCAAGTTCTAGAATGTACACACTAAGTTTGATGCCCTCAATCAAAAGAAATGTAGGAGCACTATTTAGATGAAAGTGCTTTGGCCCAAAAGCTCACACAAAGGCTTTTGTGCTGATTCTTGAACATTGCTTATTTGATGCGGTCAATAGAACACACTTCACACAATTGTTTTTTTCAATATGCCACTAGTGCTAATTTCTCCTACTTATCTCGACTTATACCAAAAATTCCTATTAATCTAAGGGATAAGACAAGAGAACAATCAGAAAATTCAAGTGCTACCACAGGATAATTCGCATATTTTTCAAACGACACTAACTTCCTTCACAAGTTTACGTGTTCATTAAAAATTGTCAACCCCCAAAGAATAATTTTCAGTCTCCACACATCCACATTCCAACAAACTAATTCCCTCACTAATCTAAGACTATTGTCACAATGAATATTGGGCTTCAATCTCTTGTTAAAGGTTTTCACGCTAATTTGAGAGCTATCCCAATCATGTAGCCTAAATTTCAGAGGATAAAGGTGGTTAATACTCAAGCCCGTGACCAGCCGATACATCTGTATCTCATTGCTCTCAAAATTGATTCTTTGCGCTAAAGATATGTATAATTATTATCATTTCTTGTGCATTTTCACATGTGTCAATATTACTTATGGTCCGGGGTTTATTAAAGTTCCAACTATTTCACAAATCCCTGGGAACAAAGTACTACATGGTTGATCATAACTAACAGCAGCAATCAAGAGAAGCAAGTTTTTGAACTTTTGCATAAACAGAACCTCTATGAAATACCTTATTTTCAAACATAGCTGTAAACCTCTCATGTTTGAAAACTTCACTGGTGAGACCTTTCTTTTTCTTTGATGTTTTCTGAACATCTGCATCATCAGCTCCCATATTCTCATTCAGCTCTTCCTCCTCCTCAAGAAGTCGGGCTGCCAGAGCCCGATTAACTTTTGGCAGCTTCCTCTTAATCTGCAGGATGAAAGATAAATGAAATTGAATTCTCAACACTTGATAGGAAGAATGATATGAGTTCCAATATTTAAGTATGAGTCATAAGGCAGTTGAAATTACATAAATATATACATATATGTATATACACAAAATCTTTTACTACATCATAAGCTTTATTCAAGTTAAAGTGCAGCGTACAATGGAGAGAGTGCTTACAGTAAGTTTATCGATTTTGATCAATAACTAAATCATCTACCATTACCATCTTGTTCTTCTCAAGTTAATCAATCCTACCAAAGTAATTATCACCAAAAAATTTAGCAGTAACAGTAAACCTAGCAACCAACAATTCCCCCCTCAAGTTCCCTGTAACAGTCAATTTCTTTTCCTTTCCTCTCTACTGCTATGGCTTTTCCAACCCTAAATAAAAGAAACAAAAAAAAATCGAGAAGTGGAAACATGTGGGTATGGATGGGGTTTGATGGTGGGAGGCAAACAGTAGTTTTGAGGGTTTTTACCAGTGGAGTTTTCTTTCTTGGATTTTTGTGTCGCATCCACCTCCAATGCCGCTTCTCCTGGGTGTGCTGATTGATGAAAGAATCACATCTTCGCTTCCATCAACCCGACTAATAAACCCTCCGCCAGTGGTACTACACCCCAACCCCTTTGTTGGTTTTTCGTCTCTGTTTTTGAGGGGCTTTTAGTAAACCCTTCTTTTGTCATTTATCCTTCACTTCGAAGAATCTGCAGATATGACATGATATTGAAGACTTGATTAGGTAAAAATGTGCATTCTGAACTTGTTTTTATGTGATGACTTCTACATGCACAAAGAACGAAATTTTGTTCCTACTGTCCAAATGAAAACATGTGTCTCACCTAGGAGCTTGTGCTTTCTTCCTGGATTTGGCCTTTGTGTTTTCATGCTCATCTTCTCACAATTCACTCGCTCATGGTGCATCAGAACCACCAATAGCCTTTTCATCCTCTTCTTCAACAGCTTCAAAAAATGCTCCTCGAGCAAAAATGGCTTTTTTTGTTGTTGATGGCATTGGGTGCAAAGCTAGGTATTCGTTTGAGAATTCATCAACCTCAAAGTCCTGCAAGCAGTGTCAGGAAACGATACATAATTTGGCTGCTGTTTGGATGTAAACAAATTCCAATACATATGTTGTCAGTACGAGTCCAAAAGTGATGCCATCATCATTAATGAATCTTTCTACATTAATCATCAAACAAAATCCACCCAATACATTCATTTACTATTCAAAAGGTTGTCACGCTAATTTGAGAGCTATCCCAATCATGTAGCCTAAATATCAGAGGATAAAGGTGGTTAATACTCAAGCCCGTGACCAGCCGATATATATGTATCTCATTGCTCTCAAAATTGATTCTTTGCGCTAAAGATATGTATAATGATGTCCAGGGGTTATTAAAGTTCCAACTATTTCACAAATCCCTGGGAACAAGGTACTACATGGTTGATCAAAACTAACAGCAGCAATCAAGAAAAGCAAGTTTTTTGCATAAACAGAACCTCTATGAAATACCTTATTTTCAAACATAGCTGTAAACCTCTCATCTTTGAGAACTTCAGTGGTGAGACCTTTCTTTTTCTTTGATGTTTTCTGAACATCCGCATCATCAGCTCCCTTATTCTCATTCAGCTCTTCGTCCTCCTCAAGAAGTCAGGCTGCGAGAGCCCGATTAACTTTTGGCAGCTTCCTCTTAATCTGCAAGATGAAAGATAAATGAAATTGAATTCTCAACACTTGATAGGAAGAATGATATGAGTCATAAGGCAGTTGAAATTACATAAATATTTACATATATGTATATACACAAAATCTTTACTACGTCATAGATTTTATTCAAGTTAAAGTGCAGCGTACAATGGAGAGACTGCTTAGAGGTGTATCAAATACCATGTTGTGCTTCTCAAGGTAATCAATCCTACCAAAGTAATTATCAGAAAAGAATTAGCTTCAAATAAGATGGCTTCAAATATGGGGGATCGTGGCAGATATGAGAGGAAGAGTCTCTAGCATATAAAATTGTAAATAAGTAACTATATTTTTCGCTGTATGAATGTGGAAAGAGTGAGCAAAATCACTGACCGCAGCTGCACGGGTTTTATATGGTCGAGACACATAATCCTCCAAATCTAACTCATTACTTAAATTCATTTTAGCAGTGCAAACGTGCAAACTATCCCATTGGGTTGAGGCTTCATTTTATGAGTGAGATGTGAGAACAGTTTTGTTTACTTTAAGAACCAGCAAACATCAAATAGTAAATGATCTTTGAGATTCACCTGAGAAACGAGCCTCTTCTGACATCTATTTGGCAAAGGGAACTCAATATTACGATCAAGTCTTCCCAGACATAGGAGGGCAGGGTCCAAAGTGTGAGCTCGGTTAGTTGCCATGATAACCTTCATATTAACTGTTTGGTCAAATCCATCCATTTGTAAAGTCAAAGTACATTATAACTTAGAATGTTAATGGTATAGGATGAGATATGGATACTTTGAATAACCACTCTTTCAGACACGCAGGCAATACTCGACATGTTGGCCTGAAGGTATACACATGACTGAGCGCACAGGCATATGTTTCCACCTGCAGTTGTCCTGATACAATAAAAAATGCTTGCTTTGCCTGCTGAAAGAGTCTTCAGCACAGTCAATTTTTCCATCCTTCTTAGGAATGCCACCACGAAACATCTCTTAGCCAAATTGTACATTTCATGTAGCTTTGAGAGGTTATATTTACCCTGTGCTGATATGGTCATCTAAAAGGGATAATCCATAAAATAAAAGACAACCATAATAATATAGCATTTAAACATTTTTAGAATAATTATTGTGAGTTATATTCGTAAAATAATATCATGGTCAGAATCTATCACCTCCCAGCCAAAAATAGTAGTCATATAAAGTCTAAATGAAGGCTTTTACATGGGATTTTCAGATAGCCATAAAAAAATACAACATTTTTTAGATATAAACCAAAAATAGAAGGGAATGACTATAGAATTTTTTTTAAGTTATTGCCTTCCACACAACAGAATACTATTTTCCGCTATTATAAATATGTAAAACTAAGCTTATCAAACTCCCCAAACTTAAACAATTATTGTCCTCAAGCAAAAGTCCAACATTGCAAAAAATATGATCTCAACATTGTGCTAATATTCCGTAACAACAAAGGTAACCTATAACCCATATGCAGATAATCTCAAAACACAAATGCCGCAATACGTTATGCTAACGCTAACTTATCATAATGAGGGTAAGAGGCCAATCACATCACAACACTTTGTCTCGCCAAGTAGAGAGTAGAACAATCAAGCTTCCACAAAATCATAGGTTTCTAAATGTCACCATACTCGTCACTTCAACACAATACCCTTTATCTCCTTATTTCTGCCTAAGTTGGGACGACTTTTGTTCGTTCTTTTCTTTGGCCATTTTTTTCCCTTTTTTCTTCCCCTTTTGTTGTCATGGCTTTTATTTTCTTTCTTTTTTCTTTGTTTTTGCCTGTGACTACGTTCTTTAGGCCGTATTTCGGTCTTTTGACGCGAATGACAACACTTGTGGTGAAGGCACCCGGTTACTCAACCAAAAAACGTCGTATTTCGGTCTTTTGACGCGAATGACAACACTTGTGGTGAAGGCACCCGGTTACTCAACCAAAAAACGTTTTACCTAAAGTGCTTTGCATACTCATGGCTCTAGTCACCGTTTTACGTGAATAACAACATTTGTGATGAAGTTACCCAGTTACTAAGTGACCTAAACCAGCGGAGTAGATGTAGTCTTCCTTTTTCTTGCTATTCTTTCTTCATTTTTTTTTTCATGGTAAAAGAAATTTCAAAAGGGGAAGGGCCTTTGAATTTTTCAAAATGATGCACTGTCCCACGTTAAACTTATAAGGATCAATTGGGTGGCGTTTTGACAAACAAATATGATTTCACAAGAACTCCTATGATTGAGTGGAAGCAAAGACATTCCAAATCTATTTCAAAGCAATTCAGAATGCATGAAATTAGGCCTCAATTACTCCACATTTACTCAGAGCAACAATCACATAACGCAAGTGCACATTCATGTCTGAATCTTATGCATTGTGGCAGGTTTCTAAAAGTTCTAATGATGACGCTATCAAATTCTGTTATGTTGAGTGGTATGAATGGTTATTGATACAGATGAGTAAAAGGGGAGGAACTGTAATTTTCAAACCAAAAGTGAAGGTTTCTGTCCATATTGGAGTTCAGAACTTAATGATAGAATCTTTACAGACCTACAGACCACCCTCAGTGAAGATACGAAGAAAATTAAGGCTGGTAACAGCTGCAACCCAAGCACTTCCAAGTGCTATTGCTCTAACTTCTTCCCCTTCAAGTCGCATAGACCACTAAATATGCATAAGGAAATCCGGTTAACCTAAAGTTATTTAAAGATTGTTTTTTAGCAGAAGGGCAAATGCAAACATAGAATGCTAACCCATCCATTATGGCACTTGCAAGAAGATATTAATCCATACAAGGAAAAGATGAAGAGGGCTGACCTCACTGTTATTTGCCCAGCTACTGAAGGGCCGATACATAAGTATGCTCATATTCTTCTCACCTTTACATGGATTGGCAAATACACTCCCACTCACATTTAGAGAAGCCATCGTGAAGCGAAAATAGTCAGTCATTGCAGGAACACGTGTACCACTGCTGGTATCATGGAAATCTATCTGCATTTAAGTCATGTAAACTAAATTGTCAGATGGTAAACGTTAATTATTTTTCTAGCAGTAACGCAAGTTGAGAGTATGAATTTCTTAAGCCTTGATCTGTAGCTATATATGTAATAGATATATGCTTCCAATTCTATGAATATTAAGCCTCTTCATAGAAAAAGGTGAAGATAAACAAACAAAAAGGACAATCAAAGCAAGAAGTTGATATGTCAGGGTCTCTGACCCTGAGCAAGTCGGAAAAACAAATGAATTAAAAAAGATATAAATAATAGCATTTTGGAAATGAACTCCTACAGAAGCAACTGGAGAAAGATCTAGAGATGTTTGCTTGAAAGAGCAACTAGAAATGAATAGCGGAGAGAACACCAATTGCAGATGTCAAGGGGCCACATACAAACGTGCCTAGATGATATGTTGCTATTAGCAAACCATCAGTTTTTTATTTGAAAAAATATTTCCTAAACTATAAATTGCCATGAAGCAAATTTTATTGTGCTATCTTTTCAGTTGGGTATCTTTCTTGATGGCAAGGCGTGTATTAGTCAGTAACTAGGATCGTTAAAAAACTCTATATGAGTCGTAATGGTCTTTTTCTTAAGTACAGTAGTTTCTTACAGTTATGAGATAATCAATATAGGAATAAACAAGTTATGTTCATCACATTATAAAGGGGGTAACTGTAACATTTAAGACATCACCAAAATATGTGAAAGCATTGTGGCATGTTTCTAAAAGTTCTAATGATTACGCCATCAAACTTAGAATGCTAACCCATTCATTATGGCACTTGCAAGAAGATATTAATCCATACAAGGAAAAGATGAAGAAGGCTGACCTCACTGTTATTTGCCTAGCTACTGAAGGGCCGATACATAAGTGTGCTCATATTCTTCTCGCCTTTACATGGATTGGCAAATACACTCCCACTCTCATTTAGAGAAGCTATCGTGAAGCCAAAATAGTTAGTCATTGCAGGAACACGTGTACCACTGCTGGTATCATGGACATCTATCTGCATTTAAGTCATGTAAACTAAATTGTCAGATGGTAAACGTTGATTATTTTTCTAGCAGTAACGCAAGTTGAGAGTATGAATTTCTTAAGCCTTCATCTGTAGCAATATATGTAATAGATATATGCTTCCAATTCTATGAATATTAAGCCTCTTCATAGAAAAAGGTGAAGATCAACAAACAAAAAGGACAATCAAAGAAAGAAGTTGATATGTCAGGGTCAGAAACCCTGAGCAAGTCGGAAAAACAAATGAATTAAAAAAGATATAAATAATAGCATTTTGGAAATGAACTCCTACAGAAGCAACTGGAGAAAGATCTGGAGATGTTTGCTTGAAACAGCAACTAGAAATGAATAGCGGAGAGAACACCAATTGCAGATGTCAAGGGGCCACATACAAACGTGCCTAGCTGATATGTTGCTATTAGCAAACCATAAGTTTTATATTTGAAAAAATATTTCCTAAACTATAAATTGCCATGAAGCAAATTTTATTGTGCTATCTTTTCAGTTGGGTATCTTTCTTGATGGCAAGGCGTGTATTAGTCAGTAACTAGGATCGTTAAAAAACTCTATATGAGTCATAATGGTTAGTCTTATTCTTAAGTACAGTAGCTTCTTACAGTTATGAGATAATCATTATAGGAATAAAGAAGTTATGTTCATCACATTATAAAGGGGGTAACTGTAACATTTAAGATATCACCAAAATATGTGAAAGCATTGTGGCAGGTTTCTAAAAGTTCTAATGATGACGCCATCAAACTTAGAATGCTAACCCATTCATTATGGCACTTGCAAGAAGATATTAATCCATACAAGGAAAAGATGAAGAGGGCTGACCTCACTGTTATTTGCCTAGCTACTGAAGGGCCGATACATAAGTGTGCTCATATTCTTCCGCCTTTACATGGATTGGCAAATACATTCCCACTCTCATTTAGAGAAGCCATCGTGAAGCCAAAATAGTCAGTCATTGCAGGAACACGTGTACCACTGCTGGTATGATGGAAATCTATCTGCATTTAAGTCATGTAAACTAAATTGTCAGATGGTAAACGTTGATTATTTTTCTAGCAGTAACGCAAGTTGAGACTATGAATTTCTTAAGCCTTGATCTGTAGCTATATATGTAATAGATATATGCTTCCAATTCTATGATATTAAGCCTCTTCATAGAAAAAGGTGAAGATAAACAAACAAAAAGGACAATCAAAGAAAGAAGTTGATATGTCAGGGTCAGAAACCCTGAGCAAGTCGGAAAAAATAATGAATTAAAAAAGATATAAATAATAGCATTTTGGAAATGAACTCCTACAGAAGCAACTGGAGAAAGATCTAGAGATGTTTGCTTGAAAGAGCAACTAGAAATGAATAGCGGAGAGAACACCAATTGCAGATGTCAAGGGGCCACATACAAACGTGCCTAGATGATATGTTGCTATTAGCAAACCATCAGTTTTTTATTTGAAAAAATATTTCCTAAACTATAAATTGCAATGAAGCAAATTTTATTGTGCTATCTTTTCAGTTGGGTATCTTTGTTGATGGCAAGGCGTGTATTAGTCAGTAACTAGGATCGTTAAAAAACTCTATATGAGTCGTAATGGTTAGTCTTTTTCTTAAGTACAGTAGCTTCTTACAGTTATGAGATAATCATTATAGGAATAAAGAAGTTATGTTCATCACATTATAAAGGGGGTAACTGTAACATTTAAGATATCACCAAAATATGTGAAAGCATTGTGGCAGGTTTCTAAAAGTTCTAATGATGACGCCATCAAACTTAGAATGCTAACCCATTCATTATGGCACTTGCAAGAAGATATTAATCCATACAAGGAAAAGATGAAGAGGGCTGACCTCACTGTTATTTGCCTAGCTACTGAAGGGCCGATACATAAGTGTGCTCATATTCTTCTCGCCTTTACATGGATTGGCAAATACATTCCCACTCTCATTTAGAGAAGCCATCGTGAAGCCAAAATAGTCAGTCATTGCAGGAAAACGTGTACCACTGCTGGTATCATGGAAATCTATCTGCATTTAAGTCATGTAAACTAAATTGTCAGATGGTAAACGTTGATTATTTTTCTAGCAGTAACGCAAGTTGAGACTATGAATTTCTTAAGCCTTGATCTGTAGCTATATATGTAATAGATATATGCTTCCAATTCTATGATATTAAGCCTCTTCATAGAAAAAGGTGAAGATAAACAAACAAAAAGGACAATCAAAGAAAGAAGTTGATATGTCAGGGTCAGAAACCCTGAGCAAGTCGGAAAAAAGTAATGAATTAAAAAAGATATAAATAATAGCATTTTGGAAATGAACTCCTACAGAAGCAACTGGAGAAAGATCTAGAGATGTTTGCTTGAAAGAGCAACTAGAAATGAATAGCGGAGAGAACACCAATTGCAGATGTCAAGGGGCCACATACAAACGTGCCTAGATGATATGTTGCTATTAGCAAACCATCAGTTTTTTATTTGAAAAAATATTTCCTAAACTATAAATTGCAATGAAGCAAATTTTATTGTGCTATCTTTTCAGTTGGGTATCTTTCTTGATGGCAAGGCGTGTATTAGTCAGTAACTAGGATCGTTAAAAAACTCTATATGAGTCGTAATGGTCTTTTTCTTAAGTACAGTAGTTTCTTACAGTTATGAGATAATCCTTATAGGAATAAAGAAGTTATGTTCATCACATTATAAAGGGGGTAACTGTAACATTTAAGACATCACCAAAATATGTGAAAGCATTGTGGCATGTTTCTAAAAGTTCTAATGATGACGCCATCAAACTTAGAATGCTAACCCATTCATTATGGCACTTGCAAGAAGATATTAATCCATACAAGGAAAAGATGAAGAAGGCTGACCTCACTGTTATTTGCCTAGCTACTGAAGGGCCGATACATAAGTGTGCTCATATTCTTCTCGCCTTTACATGGATTGGCAAATACACTCCC
The DNA here is from genome assembly GCF_026168435.1 of Sesamum indicum. Classification (NCBI taxonomy): domain Eukaryota; kingdom Viridiplantae; phylum Streptophyta; class Magnoliopsida; order Lamiales; family Pedaliaceae; genus Sesamum; species Sesamum indicum. The sequence goes on from NC_142668.1 coordinate 5,899,936, forward strand.
ACTCTCATTTAGAGAAGCTATCGTGAAGCCAAAATAGTCAGTCATTGCAGGAACACGTGTACCACTGCTGGTATCATGGACATCTATCTGCATTTAAGTCATGTAAACTAAATTGTCAGATGGTAAACGTTGATTATTTTTCTAGCAGTAACGCAAGTTGAGAGTATGAATTTCTTAAGCCTTCATCTGTAGCAATATATGTAATAGATATATGCTTCAAATTCTATGAATATTAAGCCTCTTCATAGAAAAAGGAGAAGATAAACAAACAAAAAGGACAATCAAAGAAAGAAGTTGATATGCCAGGGTTAGAAACCGTGAGCAAGTCGGAAAAACAAATGAATTAAAAAAGATATAAATAATAGCATTTTGGAAATGAACTCCTACAGAAGCAACTGGAGAAAGATCTCGAGATGTTTGCTTGAAAGAGCAACTAGAAATGAATAGCGGAGAGAACACCAATTGCAGATGTCAAGGGGCCACATACAAACGTGCCTAGATGATATGTTGCTATTAGCAAACCATCAGTTTTTTATTTGAAAAAATATTTCCTAAACTATAAATTGCCATGAAGCAAATTTTATTGTGCTATCTTTTCAGTTGGGTATCTTTCTTGATGGCAAGGCGTGTATTAGTCAGTAACTAGGATCGTTAAAAAACTCTATATGAGTCGTAATGGTCTTTTTCTTAAGTACAGTAGTTTCTTACAGTTATGAGATAATCATTATAGGAATAACGAAGTTATGTTCATCACATTATAAAGGGGGTAACTGTAACATTTAAGACATCACCAAAATATGTGAAAGCATTGTGGCATGTTTCTAAAAGTTCTAATGATGACGCCATCAAACTTAGAATGCTAACCCATTCATTATGGCACTTGCAAGAAGATATTAATCCATACAAGGAAAAGATGAAGAAGGCTGACCTCACTGTTATTTGCCTAGCTACTGAAGGGCCGATACATAAGTGTGCTCATATTCTTCTCGCCTTTACATGGATTGGCAAATACACTCCCACTCTCATTTAGAGAAGCTATCGTGAAGCGAAAATAGTCAGTCATTGCAGGAACACGTGTACCACTGCTGGTATCATGGAAATCTATCTGCATTTAAGTCATGTAAACTAAATTGTCAAATGGTAAACGTTCATTATTTTTCTAGCAGTAACGCAAGTTGAGAGTATGAATTTCTTAAGCCTTGATCTGTAGCTATATATGTAATAGATATATGCTTCCAATTCTATGAATATTAAGCCTCTTCATAGAAAAAGGTGAAGATAAACAAACAAAAAGGACAATCAAAGCAAGAAGTTGATATGCCAGGGTCTCTCACCCTGAGCAAGTCGGAAAAACAAATGAATTAAAAAAGATATAAATAATAGCATTTTGGAAATGAACTCCTACAGAAGCAACTAGAGAAAGATCTAGAGATGTTTGCTTGAAAGAGCAACTAGAAATGAATAGCGGAGAGAACACCAATTGCAGATGTCAAGGGGCCACATACAAACGTGCCTAGATGATATGATGCTATTAGCACACCACCAGGTTTTTATTTGAAAAAATATTTCCTAAACTATAAATTGCCATGAAGCAAATTTTATTGTGCTATCTTTTCAGTTGGGTATCTTTCTTGATGGCAAGGCGTGTATTAGTCAGTAACTAGGATCGTTAAAAAACTCTATATGAGTCGTAATGGTCTTTTTCTTAAGTACAGTAGTTTCTTACAGTTATGAGATAATCCTTATAGGAATAAAGAAGTTATGTTCATCACATTATAAAGGGGGTAACTGTAACATTTAAGACATCACCAAAATATGTGAAAGCATTGTGGCATGTTTCTAAAAGTTCTAATGATGACGCCATCAAACTTAGAATGCTAACCCATTCATTATGGCACTTGCAAGAAGATATTAATCCATACAAGGAAAAGATGAAGAAGGCTGACCTCACTGTTATTTGCCTAGCTACTGAAGGGCCGATACATAAGTGTGCTCATATTCTTCTCGCCTTTACATGGATTGGCAAATACACTCCCACTCTCATTTAGAGAAGCTATCGTGAAGCCAAAATAGTCAGTCATTGCAGGAACACGTGTACCACTGCTGGTATCATGGACATCTATCTGCATTTAAGTCATGTAAACTAAATTGTCAGATGGTAAACGTTCATTATTTTTCTAGCAGTAATGCAAGTTGAGAGTATGAATTTCTTAAGCCTTCATCTGTAGCAATATATGTAATAGATATATGCTTCCAATTCTATGAATATTAAGCCTCTTCATAGAAAAAGGTGAAGATCAACAAACAAAAAGGACAATCAAAGAAAGAAGTTGATATGTCAGGGTCAGAAACCCTGAGCAAGTCGGAAAAACAAATGAATTAAAAAAGATATAAATAATAGCATTTTGGAAATGAACTCCTACAGAAGCAACTGGAGAAAGATCTGGAGATGTTTGCTTGAAAGAGCAACTAGAAATGAATAGCAAAGAGAACACCAATTGCAGATGTCAAGGGGCCACATACAAACGTGCCTAGCTGATATGTTGCTATTAGCAAACCATAAGTTTTATATTTGAAAAAATATTTCCTAAACTATAAATTGCCATGAAGCAAATTTTATTGTGCTATCTTTTCAGTTGGGTATCTTTGTTGATGGCAAGGCGTGTATTAGTCAGTAACTAGGATCGTTAAAAAACTCTATATGAGTCGTAATGGTTAGTCTTTTTCTTAAGTACAGTAGTTTCTTACAGTTATGAGATAATCATTATAGGAATAAAGAAGTTATGTTCATCACATTATAAAGGGGGTAACTGTAACATTTAAGATATCACCAAAATATGTGAAAGCATTGTGGCAGGTTTCTAAAAGTTCTAATGATGACGCCATCAAACTTAGAATGCTAACCCATTCATTATGGCACTTGCAAGAAGATATTAATCCATACAAGGAAAAGATGAAGAAGGCTGACCTCACTGTTATTTGCCTAGCTACTGAAGGGCCGATACATAAGTGTGCTCATATTCTTCTCGCCTTTACATGGATTGGCAAATACACTCCCACTCTCATTTAGAGAAGCTATCGTGAAGCCAAAATAGTCAGTCATTGCAGGAACACGTGTACCACTGCTGGTATCATGGACATCTATCTGCATTTAAGTCATGTAAACTAAATTGTCAGATGGTAAACGTTCATTATTTTTCTAGCAGTAATGCAAGTTGAGAGTATGAATTTCTTAAGCCTTCATCTGTAGCAATATATGTAATAGATATATGCTTCCAATTCTATGAATATTAAGCCTCTTCATAGAAAAAGGTGAAGATCAACAAACAAAAAGGACAATCAAAGAAAGAAGTTGATATGTCAGGGTCAGAAACCCTGAGCAAGTCGGAAAAACAAATGAATTAAAAAAGATATAAATAATAGCATTTTGGAAATGAACTCCTACAGAAGCAACTGGAGAAAGATCTGGAGATGTTTGCTTGAAAGAGCAACTAGAAATGAATAGCGGAGAGAACACCAATTGCAGATGTCAAGGGGCCACATACAAACGTGCCTAGCTGATATGTTGCTATTAGCAAACCATAAGTTTTATATTTCAAAAAATATTTCCTAAACTATAAATTGCCATGAAGCAAATTTTATTGTGCTATCTTTTCAGTTGGGTATCTTTGTTGATGGCAAGGCGTGTATTAGTCAGTAACTAGGATCGTTAAAAAACTCTATATGAGTCGTAATGGTTAGTCTTTTTCTTAAGTACAGTAGTTTCTTACAGTTATGAGATAATCATTATAGGAATAAAGAAGTTATGTTCATCACATTATAAAGGGGGTAACTGTAACATTTAAGATATCACCAAAATATGTGAAAGCATTGTGGCAGGTTTCTAAAAGTTCTAATGATGACGCCATCAAACTTAGAATGCTAACCCATTCATTATGGCACTTGCAAGAAGATATTAATCCATACAAGGAAAAGATGAAGAAGGCTGACCTCACTGTTATTTGCCTAGCTACTGAAGGGCCGATACATAAGTGTGCTCATATTCTTCTCGCCTTTACATGGATTGGCAAATACACTCCCACTCTCATTTAGAGAAGCTATCGTGAAGCCAAAATAGTCAGTCATTGCAGGAACACGTGTACCACTGCTGGTATCATGGACATCTATCTGCATTTAAGTCATGTAAACTAAATTGTCAGATGGTAAACGTTCATTATTTTTCTAGCAGTAATGCAAGTTGAGAGTATGAATTTCTTAAGCCTTCATCTGTAGCAATATATGTAATAGATATATGCTTCCAATTCTATGAATATTAAGCCTCTTCATAGAAAAAGGTGAAGATCAACAAACAAAAAGGACAATCAAAGAAAGAAGTTGATATGTCAGGGTCAGAAACCCTGAGCAAGTCGGAAAAACAAATGAATTAAAAAAGATATAAATAATAGGATTTTGGAAATGAACTCCTACAGAAGCAACTAGAGAAAGATCTAGAGATGTTTGCTTGAAAGAGCAACTAGAAATGAATAGCGGAGAGAACACCAATTGCAGATGTCAAGGGGCCACATACAAACGTGCCTAGATGATATGATGCTATTAGCAAACCACCAGTTTTTTATTTGAAAAAATATTTCCTAAACTATAAATTGCCATGAAGCAAATTTTATTGTGCTATCTTTTCAGTTGGGTATCTTTCTTGATGGCAAGGCGTGTATTAGTCAGTAACTAGGATCGTTAAAAAACTCTATATGAGTCGTAATGGTCTTTTTCTTAAGTACAGTAGTTTCTTACAGTTATGAGATAATCCTTATAGGAATAAAGAAGTTATGTTCATCACATTATAAAGGGGGTAACTGTAACATTTAAGACATCACCAAAATATGTGAAAGCATTGTGGCATGTTTCTAAAAGTTCTAATGATGACGCCATCAAACTTAGAATGCTAACCCATTCATTATGGCACTTGCAAGAAGATATTAATCCATACAAGGAAAAGATGAAGAAGGCTGACCTCACTGTTATTTGCCTAGCTACTGAAGGGCCGATACATAAGTGTGCTCATATTCTTCTCGCCTTTACATGGATTGGCAAATACACTCCCACTCTCATTTAGAGAAGCTATCGTGAAGCCAAAATAGTCAGTCATTGCAGGAACACGTGTACCACTGCTGGTATCATGGACATCTATCTGCATTTAAGTCATGTAAACTAAATTGTCAGATGGTAAACGTTCATTATTTTTCTAGCAGTAATGCAAGTTGAGAGTATGAATTTCTTAAGCCTTCATCTGTAGCAATATATGTAATAGATATATGCTTCCAATTCTATGAATATTAAGCCTCTTCATAGAAAAAGGTGAAGATCAACAAACAAAAAGGACAATCAAAGAAAGAAGTTGATATGTCAGGGTCAGAAACCCTGAGCAAGTCGGAAAAACAAATGAATTAAAAAAGATATAAATAATAGCATTTTGGAAATGAACTCCTACAGAAGCAACTGGAGAAAGATCTGGAGATGTTTGCTTGAAAGAGCAACTAGAAATGAATAGCGGAGAGAACACCAATTGCAGATGTCAAGGGGCCACATACAAACGTGCCTAGCTGATATGTTGCTATTAGCAAACCATAAGTTTTATATTTGAAAAAATATTTCCTAAACTATAAATTGCCATGAAGCAAATTTTATTGTGCTATCTTTTCAGTTGGGTATCTTTGTTGATGGCAAGGCGTGTATTAGTCAGTAACTAGGATCGTTAAAAAACTCTATATGAGTCGTAATGGTTAGTCTTTTTCTTAAGTACAGTAGTTTCTTACAGTTATGAGATAATCATTATAGGAATAAAGAAGTTATGTTCATCACATTATAAAGGGGGTAACTGTAACATTTAAGATATCACCAAAATATGTGAAAGCATTGTGGCAGGTTTCTAAAAGTTCTAATGATGACGCCATCAAACTTAGAATGCTAACCCATTCATTATGGCACTTGCAAGAAGATATTAATCCATACAAGGAAAAGATGAAGAAGGCTGACCTCACTGTTATTTGCCTAGCTACTGAAGGGCCGATACATAAGTGTGCTCATATTCTTCTCGCCTTTACATGGATTGGCAAATACACTCCCACTCTCATTTAGAGAAGCTATCGTGAAGCCAAAATAGTCAGTCATTGCAGGAACACGTGTACCACTGCTGGTATCATGGACATCTATCTGCATTTAAGTCATGTAAACTAAATTGTCAGATGGTAAACGTTCATTATTTTTCTAGCAGTAATGCAAGTTGAGAGTATGAATTTCTTAAGCCTTCATCTGTAGCAATATATGTAATAGATATATGCTTCCAATTCTATGAATATTAAGCCTCTTCATAGAAAAAGGTGAAGATCAACAAACAAAAAGGACAATCAAAGAAAGAAGTTGATATGTCAGGGTCAGAAACCCTGAGCAAGTCGGAAAAACAAATGAATTAAAAAAGATATAAATAATAGCATTTTGGAAATGAACTCCTACAGAAGCAACTGGAGAAAGATCTGGAGATGTTTGCTTGAAAGAGCAACTAGAAATGAATAGCGGAGAGAACACCAATTGCAGATGTCAAGGGGCCACATACAAACGTGCCTAGCTGATATGTTGCTATTAGCAAACCATAAGTTTTATATTTCAAAAAATATTTCCTAAACTATAAATTGCCATGAAGCAAATTTTATTGTGCTATCTTTTCAGTTGGGTATCTTTGTTGATGGCAAGGCGTGTATTAGTCAGTAACTAGGATCGTTAAAAAACTCTATATGAGTCGTAATGGTTAGTCTTTTTCTTAAGTACAGTAGTTTCTTACAGTTATGAGATAATCATTATAGGAATAAAGAAGTTATGTTCATCACATTATAAAGGGGGTAACTGTAACATTTAAGATATCACCAAAATATGTGAAAGCATTGTGGCAGGTTTCTAAAAGTTCTAATGATGACGCCATCAAACTTAGAATGCTAACCCATTCATTATGGCACTTGCAAGAAGATATTAATCCATACAAGGAAAAGATGAAGAAGGCTGACCTCACTGTTATTTGCCTAGCTACTGAAGGGCCGATACATAAGTGTGCTCATATTCTTCTCGCCTTTACATGGATTGGCAAATACACTCCCACTCTCATTTAGAGAAGCTATCGTGAAGCCAAAATAGTCAGTCATTGCAGGAACACGTGTACCACTGCTGGTATCATGGACATCTATCTGCATTTAAGTCATGTAAACTAAATTGTCAGATGGTAAACGTTCATTATTTTTCTAGCAGTAATGCAAGTTGAGAGTATGAATTTCTTAAGCCTTCATCTGTAGCAATATATGTAATAGATATATGCTTCCAATTCTATGAATATTAAGCCTCTTCATAGAAAAAGGTGAAGATCAACAAACAAAAAGGACAATCAAAGAAAGAAGTTGATATGTCAGGGTCAGAAACCCTGAGCAAGTCGGAAAAACAAATGAATTAAAAAAGATATAAATAATAGGATTTTGGAAATGAACTCCTACAGAAGCAACTAGAGAAAGATCTAGAGATGTTTGCTTGAAAGAGCAACTAGAAATGAATAGCGGAGAGAACACCAATTGCAGATGTCAAGGGGCCACATACAAACGTGCCTAGATGATATGATGCTATTAGCAAACCACCAGTTTTTTATTTGAAAAAATATTTCCTAAACTATAAATTGCCATGAAGCAAATTTTATTGTGCTATCTTTTCAGTTGGGTATCTTTCTTGATGGCAAGGCGTGTATTAGTCAGTAACTAGGATCGTTAAAAAACTCTATATGAGTCGTAATGGTCTTTTTCTTAAGTACAGTAGTTTCTTACAGTTATGAGATAATCCTTATAGGAATAAAGAAGTTATGTTCATCACATTATAAAGGGGGTAACTGTAACATTTAAGACATCACCAAAATATGTGAAAGCATTGTGGCATGTTTCTAAAAGTTCTAATGATGACGCCATCAAACTTAGAATGCTAACCCATTCATTATGGCACTTGCAAGAAGATATTAATCCATACAAGGAAAAGATGAAGAAGGCTGACCTCACTGTTATTTGCCTAGCTACTGAAGGGCCGATACATAAGTGTGCTCATATTCTTCTCGCCTTTACATGGATTGGCAAATACACTCCCACTCTCATTTAGAGAAGCTATCGTGAAGCCAAAATAGTCAGTCATTGCAGGAACACGTGTACCACTGCTGGTATCATGGACATCTATCTGCATTTAAGTCATGTAAACTAAATTGTCAGATGGTAAACGTTCATTATTTTTCTAGCAGTAATGCAAGTTGAGAGTATGAATTTCTTAAGCCTTCATCTGTAGCAATATATGTAATAGATATATGCTTCCAATTCTATGAATATTAAGCCTCTTCATAGAAAAAGGTGAAGATCAACAAACAAAAAGGACAATCAAAGAAAGAAGTTGATATGTCAGGGTCAGAAACCCTGAGCAAGTCGGAAAAACAAATGAATTAAAAAAGATATAAATAATAGCATTTTGGAAATGAACTCCTACAGAAGCAACTGGAGAAAGATCTGGAGATGTTTGCTTGAAAGAGCAACTAGAAATGAATAGCGGAGAGAACACCAATTGCAGATGTCAAGGGGCCACATACAAACGTGCCTAGCTGATATGTTGCTATTAGCAAACCATAAGTTTTATATTTGAAAAAATATTTCCTAAACTATAAATTGCCATGAAGCAAATTTTATTGTGCTATCTTTTCAGTTGGGTATCTTTGTTGATGGCAAGGCGTGTATTAGTCAGTAACTAGGATCGTTAAAAAACTCTATATGAGTCGTAATGGTTAGTCTTTTTCTTAAGTACAGTAGTTTCTTACAGTTATGAGATAATCATTATAGGAATAAAGAAGTTATGTTCATCACATTATAAAGGGGGTAACTGTAACATTTAAGATATCACCAAAATATGTGAAAGCATTGTGGCAGGTTTCTAAAAGTTCTAATGATGACGCCATCAAACTTAGAATGCTAACCCATTCATTATGGCACTTGCAAGAAGATATTAATCCATACAAGGAAAAGATGAAGAAGGCTGACCTCACTGTTATTTGCCTAGCTACTGAAGGGCCGATACATAAGTGTGCTCATATTCTTCTCGCCTTTACATGGATTGGCAAATACACTCCCACTCTCATTTAGAGAAGCTATCGTGAAGCCAAAATAGTCAGTCATTGCAGGAACACGTGTACCACTGCTGGTATCATGGACATCTATCTGCATTTAAGTCATGTAAACTAAATTGTCAGATGGTAAACGTTCATTATTTTTCTAGCAGTAATGCAAGTTGAGAGTATGAATTTCTTAAGCCTTCATCTGTAGCAATATATGTAATAGATATATGCTTCCAATTCTATGAATATTAAGCCTCTTCATAGAAAAAAGTGAAGATCAACAAACAAAAAGGACAATCAAAGAAAGAAGTTGATATGTCAGGGTCAGAAACCCTGAGCAAGTCGGAAAAACAAATGAATTAAAAAAGATATAAATAATAGCATTTTGGAAATGAACTCCTACAGAAGCAACTGGAGAAAGATCTGGAGATGTTTGCTTGAAAGAGCAACTAGAAATGAATAGCGGAGAGAACACCAATTGCAGATGTCAAGGGGCCACATACAAACGTGCCTAGCTGATATGTTGCTATTAGCAAACCATAAGTTTTATATTTCAAAAAATATTTCCTAAACTATAAATTGCCATGAAGCAAATTTTATTGTGCTATCTTTTCAGTTGGGTATCTTTCTTGATGGCAAGGCGTGTATTAGTCAGTAACTAGGATCGTTAAAAAACTCTATATGAGTCGTAATGGTTAGTCTTTTTCTTAAGTACAGTAGTTTCTTACAGTTATGAGATAATCATTATAGGAATAAAGAAGTTATGTTCATCACATTATAAAGGGGGTAACTGTAACATTTAAGATATCACCAAAATATGTGAAAGCATTGTGGCAGGTTTCTAAAAGTTCTAATGATGATGCCATCAAACTTAGAATGCTAACCCATTCATTATGGCACTTGCAAGAAGATATTAATCCATACAAGGAAAAGATGAAGAAGGCTGACCTCACTGTTATTTGCCTAGCTACTGAAGGGCCGATACATAAGTGTGCTCATATTCTTCTCGCCTTTACATGGATTGGCAAATACACTCCCACTCTCATTTAGAGAAGCTATCGTGAAGCCAAAATAGTCAGTCATTGCAGGAACACGTGTACCACTGCTGGTATCATGGACATCTATCTGCATTTAAGTCATGTAAACTAAATTGTCAGATGGTAAACGTTCATTATTTTTCTAGCAGTAATGCAAGTTGAGAGTATGAATTTCTTAAGCCTTCATCTGTAGCAATATATGTAATAGATATATGCTTCCAATTCTATGAATATTAAGCCTCTTCATAGAAAAAGGTGAAGATCAACAAACAAAAAGGACAATCAAAGAAAGAAGTTGATATGTCAGGGTCAGAAACCCTGAGCAAGTCGGAAAAACAAATGAATTAAAAAAGATATAAATAATAGGATTTTGGAAATGAACTCCTACAGAAGCAACTGGAGAAAGATCTGGAGATGTTTGCTTGAAAGAGCAACTAGAAATGAATAGCGGAGAGAACACCAATTGCAGATGTCAAGGGGCCACATACAAACGTGCCTAGCTGATATGTTGCTATTAGCAAACCATAAGTTTTATATTTGAAAAAATATTTCCTAAACTATAAATTGCCATGAAGCAAATTTTATTGTGCTATCTTTTCAGTTGGGTATCTTTCTTGATGGCAAGGCGTGTATTAGTCAGTAACTAGGATCGTTAAAAAACTCTATATGAGTCGTAATGGTTAGTCTTTTTCTTAAGTACAGTAGTTTCTTACAGTTATGAGATAATCATTATAGGAATAAAGAAGTTATGTTCATCACATTATAAAGGGGGTAACTGTAACATTTAAGACATCACCAAAATATGTGAAAGCATTGTGGCATGTTTCTAAAAGTTCTAATGATGACGCCATCAAACTTAGAATGCTAACCCATTCATTATGGCACTTGCAAGAAGATATTAATCCATACAAGGAAAAGATGAAGAAGGCTGACCTCACTGTTATTTGCCTAGCTACTGAAGGGCCGATACATAAGTGTGCTCATATTCTTCTCGCCTTTACATGGATTGGCAAATACACTCCCACTCTCATTTAGAGAAGCCATCTTGAAGCGAAAATAGTCAGTCATTGCAGGAACACGTGTACCACTGCTGGTATCATGGAAATCTATCTGCATTTAAGTCATGTAAACTAAATTGTCAGATGGTAAACGTTGATTATTTTTCTAGCAGTAACGCAAGTTGAGAGTATGAATTTCTTAAGCCTTGATCTGTAGCTATATATGTAATAGATATATGCTTCCAATTCTATGAATATTAAGCCTCTTCATAGAAAAAGGTGAAGATAAACAAACAAAAAGGACAATCAAAGCAAGAAGTTGATATGTCAGGGTCTCTGACCCTGAGCAAGTCGGAAAAACAAATGAATTAAAAAAGATATAAATAATAGCATTTTGGAAATGAACTCCTACAGAAGCAACTGGAGAAAGATCTAGAGATGTTTGCTTGAAAGAGCAACTAGAAATGAATAGCGGAGAGAACACCAATTGCAGATGTCAAGGGGCCACATACAAACGTGCCTAGATGATATGTTGCTATTAGCAAACCATCAGTTTTTTATTTGAAAAAATATTTCCTAAACTATAAATTGCCATGAAGCAAATTTTATTGTGCTATCTTTTCAGTTGGGTATCTTTCTTGATGGCAAGGCGTGTATTAGTCAGTAACTAGGATCGTTAAAAAACTCTATATGAGTCGTAATGGTCTTTTTCTTAAGTACAGTAGTTTCTTACAGTTATGAGATAATCAATATAGGAATAAACAAGTTATGTTCATCACATTATAAAGGGGGTAACTGTAACATTTAAGACATCACCAAAATATGTGAAAGCATTGTGGCATGTTTCTAAAAGTTCTAATGATGACGCCATCAAACTTAGAATGCTAACCCATTCATTATGGCACTTGCAAGAAGATATTAATCCATACAAGGAAAAGATGAAGAAGGCTGACCTCACTGTTATTTGCCTAGCTACTGAAGGGCCGATACATAAGTGTGCTCATATTCTTCTCGCCTTTACATGGATTGGCAAATACACTCCCACTCTCATTTAGAGAAGCTATCGTGAAGCCAAAATAGTTAGTCATTGCAGGAACACGTGTACCACTGCTGGTATCATGGACATCTATCTGCATTTAAGTCATGTAAACTAAATTGTCAGATGGTAAACGTTGATTATTTTTCTAGCAGTAACGCAAGTTGAGAGTATGAATTTCTTAAGCCTTCATCTGTAGCAATATATGTAATAGATATATGCTTCCAATTCTATGAATATTAAGCCTCTTCATAGAAAAAGGTGAAGATCAACAAACAAAAAGGACAATCAAAGAAAGAAGTTGATATGTCAGGGTCAGAAACCCTGAGCAAGTCGGAAAAACAAATGAATTAAAAAAGATATAAATAATAGCATTTTGGAAATGAACTCCTACAGAAGCAACTGGAGAAAGATCTAGAGATGTTTGCTTGAAAGAGCAACTAGAAATGAATAGCAGAGAGAACACCAATTGCAGATGTCAAGGGGCCACATACAAACGTGCCTAGCTGATATGTTGCTATTAGCAAACCATAAGTTTTTTATTTGAAAAATATTTCCTAAACTATAAATTGCCATGAAGCAAATGTTATTGTGCTATCTTTTCAGTTGGGTATCTTTGTTGATGGCAAGGCGTGTATTAGTCAGTAACTAGGATCGTTAAAAAACTCTATATGAGTCGTAATGGTTAGTCTTTTTCTTAAGTACAGTAGTTTCTTACAGTTATGAGATAATCATTATAGGAATAAAGAAGTTATGTTCATCTCATTATAAAGGGGGTAACTGTAACATTTAAGATATCACCAAAATATGTGAAAGCATTGTGGCAGGTTTCTAAAAGTTCTAATGATGACGCCATCAAACTTAGAATGCTAACCCATTCATTATGGCACTTGCAAGAAGATATTAATCCATACAAGGAAAAGATGAAGAAGGCTGACCTCACTGTTATTTGCCTAGCTACTGAAGGGCCGATACATAAGTGTGCTCATATTCTTCTCGCCTTTACATGGATTGGCAAATACACTCCCACTCTCATTTAGAGAAGCTATCGTGAAGCCAAAATAGCCAGTCATTGCAGGAACACGTGTACCACTGCTGGTATCATGGACATCTATCTGCATTTAAGTCATGTAAACTAAATTGTCAGATGGTAAACGTTGATTATTTTTCTAGCAGTAACGCAAGTTGAGAGTATGAATTTCTTAAGCCTTCATCTGTAGCAATATATGTAATAGATATATGCTTCCAATTCTATGAATATTAAGCCTCTTCATAGAAAAAGGTGAAGATCAACAAACAAAAAGGACAATCAAAGAGAGAAGTTGATATGTCAGGGTCAGAAACCCTGAGCAAGTCGGAAAAACAAATGAATTAAAAAAGATATAAATAATAGGATTTTGGAAATGAACTCCTACAGAAGCAACTGGAGAAAGATCTGGAGATGTTTGCTTGAAAGAGCAACTAGAAATGAATAGCGGAGAGAACACCAATTGCAGATGTCAAGGGGCCACATACAAACGTGCCTAGCTGATATGTTGCTATTAGCAAACCATAAGTTTTATATTTGAAAAAATATTTCCTAAACTATAAATTGCCATGAAGCAAATTTTATTGTGCTATCTTTTCAGTTGGGTATCTTTCTTGATGGCAAGGCGTGTATTAGTCAGTAACTAGGATCGTTAAAAAACTCTATATGAGTCGTAATGGTCTTTTTCTTAAGTACAGTAGTTTCTTACAGTTATGAGATAATCATTATAGGAATAAAGAAGTTATGTTCATCACATTATAAAGGGGGTAACTGTAACATTTAAGACATCACCAAAATATGTGAAAGCATTGTGGCAGGTTTCTAAAAGTTCTAATGATGACGCCATCAAACTTAGATGCTAACCCATTCATTATGGCACTTGCAAGAAGATATTAATCCATACAAGGAAAAGATGAAGAGGGCTGACCTCACTGTTATTTGCCTAGCTACTGAAGGGCCGATACATAAGTGTGCTCATATTCTTCTCGCCTTTACATGGATTGGCAAATACACTCCCACTCTCATTTAGAGAAGCCATCGTGAAGCCAAAATAGTCAGTCATTGCAGGAACACGTGTACCACTGCTGGTATCATGGAAATCTATCTGCATTTAAGTCATGTAAACTAAATTGTCAGATGGTAAACGTTCATTATTTTTCTAGCAGTAACGCAAGTTGAGACTATGAATTTCTTAAGCCTTGATCTGTAGCTATATATGTAATAGATATATGCTTCCAATTCTATGAATATTAAGCCTCTTCATAGAAAAAGGTGAAGATAAAGAAACAAAAAGGATAATCAAAGAAAGAAGTTGATATGTCAGGGTCAGAAACCCTGAGCAAGTCGGAAAAACAAATGAATTAAAAAAGATATAAATAATAGGATTTTGGAAATGAACTCCTACAGAAGCAACTGGAGAAAGATCTAGAGATGTTTGCTTGAAACAGCAACTAGAAATGAATAGCGGAGAGAACACCAATTGCAGATGTCAAGGGGCCACATACAAACGTGCCTAGATGATATGTTGCTATTAGCAAACCATCAATTTTTTATTTGAAAAAATATTTCCTAAACTATAAATTGCCATGAAGCAAATTTTATTGTGCTATCTTTTCAGTTGGGTATCTTTCTTGATGGCAAGGCGTGTATTAGTCAGTAACTAGGATCGTTAAAAAACTCTATATGAGTCGTAATGGTTAGTCTTTTTCTTAACTACAGTAGTTTCTTACAGTTATGAGATAATCATTATAGGAATAAAGAAGTTATGTTCATCACATTATAAAGGGGGTAACTGTAACATTTAAGACATCACCAAAATATGTGAAAGCATTGTGGCAGGTTTCTAAAAGTTCTAATGATGACGCCATCAAACTTAGAATGCTAACCCATCCATTATGGCACTTGCAAGAAGATATTAATCCATACAAGGAAAAGATGAAGAGGGCTGACCTCACTGTTATTTGCCTAGCTACTGAAGGGCCGATACATAAGTGTGCTCATATTCTTCTCGCCTTTACATGGATTGGCAAATACACTCCCACTCTCATTTAGAGAAGCCATCGTGAAGCCAAAATAGTCAGTCATTGCAGGAACACGTGTACCACTGCTGGTATCATGGAAATCTATCTGCATTTAAGTCATGTAAACTAAATTGTCTGATGGTAAACATTGATTATTTTTCTAGAAGTAACGCAAGTTGAGAGTATGAATTTCTTAAGCCTTGATCTGTAGCAATATAATAAGTTCAATAGACAAACCAATAGTTGGATCAAGGTGCTCAGTGTTCTTAATGTAAAATGTGTTTACCCTGACAGACGTGAGGTTTTTCAATTAGGAAAGTAATTCCTCTTTAATCTTTTATTCTTACAGTCATTACAACTGAATCTGCAAAATACACTGTCTGATGCAGCAAAGTTCAATCATGGTTTTACCACATTGATTCTTCCAGTTCCATTCCACCCAATAGCAAACAAGTCATATGGTTTTCAGGAAAATTGCAACATCTAAACATCAGAGGAAAGAAAATAAAGATAACAGGATACCTCTATATGTGAATATCCATCATGTTCCATTGTGGTTATACTTCCAAGCATATTGTAGCACAGAAAGTGCCTCTTTCCAGGCTGTGCAGGAGTAGCTCCAGGCTGAAAAGCTTCTTGCATTCTTGGCCCGGCAGTTACTATCATATGCCTGGACCCACTCTTCCCATTAAGGTTATCTTTGTGGCCATAAGAAGCCTTCTTACGAGATCCAGCTTTGGGAATAGATTCCAGCCCGTCATTACAATCTTCTTCCCAGTCATCGTCATAATTAGAGCGCCTACGTAATCTTTTTCTGCTAGGTGGCTCAAACTCACCATGGCTATCCTCACGTTCGCGGCCATCCTGCGGGCACTCCACCGTCTCTCCTTCATCGTGGCTACAAAAACCCTTCAGATTGGTCCCCTTCTCCTTCACTCCCTCTCCGCAGATCTACGATGGTTTTGAGGGTTTTCTCTGCAAGAAGAGAATCGAAAATGAAGTGGAGAAGCTGAAAATGGGAAGAGGAAGAGGAGGTGATTTTTGAGGGTTTTCACCGGTGCGAACGACATCTGTATATCTTTCTCATTACCGTTGGAATGGAAGAGGGGGATTTTTACCGGTGAAGAGGGGGTTTTTACCGGTAAAAGTAATTCGTTAATTATTTTCTGTATGAATGAAAGATCAATTGCGGGGATAGCTCAGTTGGGAGAGCGTCAGACTGAAGATCTGAAGGTCACGTGTTCGATCCACGTTCACCGCATTTTATACACAGTCGCGCCTTTTCTCTCTTATTTCAATTATTTTTCGGTGAATGATATTTCTATTTTGAATTTCGAGAGCAAATATTTACTATTATTTTGTTTTATTTTCGCCTTTCATTCGTCGTACTTTCCTACAACATTCGAGTTATTTAATTTTTTATGATAAAAAAAAATATTATATTAATATAATTTTTTTAAATATATTAATAATAATATAATGAGTCGTGATTTTTGATTAAAAAATTATTTATTTTAAAGATAATCACAATTTGGGCAATTTTTTTTTCAAGAAAAGCGCAAGTCGTGATTCATCGATTGGGCAATTTTTTTTATTTTTATTTAATTAAATTTTAAATAATTAATTATATAATTTCATTTAATTATACATAATTAACATATTAAAGTTATTCGTTTAATTATATATAATTAATTAAAATTATATTAATTTAAAAAATTACAATTAAGTGTACAAATATAATATGTATATTTTTTCGTACAATTGTAAAAAATACAATGAAGTATACAATTATTCTTGACAATCCGATATCGACACATCTGATTGTGTAGAAGAATTTCTTTGTTGGAATCGTTGTCTTGCACATGTTTGCGCTCAATCCATCTCGTTGTGAATAATTTATAAAATTATATTATTTCATTAGTCCTTTTATTAAATATAGTTTATATTGAGCGATGTATTATTTAACCGGAGTATTTTATGATTTTGGCTATTTATATTAATGTTCAATTAAACATCACATTTGATATAAAAATGGTATGGTTGGTTAATTAAATTATTAGATTTTTTATATTTAACCAAATACATAATTCTATGTATTGTTGTTTAATTAAATTATATAATAACGATAAATTGATAGAAAATTCATAGAAATATTCCGAAAATTATATTTAAGAAATATTATATTATTAAAGAGGGAAAATGAGATTTTAATGGTAATATAATTTAGAGATGTTATTAAAAACGATAGTTATAAATATATAAGGGGTTGATTGAATGAATTCTTATGAATTAGTTGATAAATCAAATATATGATTTGTTATACTCCGGTTAAATAATAAACCGCTCAATATAAACTATATTTAGTAAAAAGACTAAATAAATAATATAATTTTATAAATTATTCACAACGAGATGGATTGGGTGCAAACGCATACAAAGCAACAATCCCAACAAACAAAAAATTCTACACAATCAGATGTGCCGGTATCTGGTTGTCAAGAATAATCGTATATTTCATTGTATTTTTTACAACTGTACGAAAAAATATACACTATTACATTTGTACACTTAATTATAATTTTTTAAATTAATATAATTTTAATTAATTATATATAATTAAATGAAATTATAACTTTAATATGTTAATTAATACAACTGTAACTTTAATATGTTAATTATATATAATTCATTATTCAAAATTTAATTAAATGAAAAAAAAATTGCCGAAGTCGTGATTATGAATCACGACTTGAGCTTTTCTTTTAAAAAATTATTTGCCCGAGTCGCTTGTTTATAAAAAAAAAAATTAATCGAGTCGCGATTTTATTATATTATTATTAGTATATTTAAAAAATTTATATTAATATAATTTTTTGGATAAAAGAAAAAAAAAACTCTACAACATCCTTATAATTATAAAATCTTCTATATAGATTATTATTTAATCACGAAATCTTTAAATACGCCTTTCTCCCACAATAACATGTAGACTATTCATTTACGCACCTTCTTCTACTTTCAATTAACATGAGCTCCTTTACAACTTCTAAAGTTAATTTTTGGATGCAAAAATATTGGTTTGAGCCTAGCTTCCATTTCTCTCTAATAAAGATATCTTTTTCCCACCAAATCCAGCTTCACGTGTATTTACTAACTGCCACGTGACTTTTCCCTCTAATTCTTAATGAAAAGTTATGTGGGACTAACATTGACAATTTTTCTTCATATATTGGATGAAATATGAGAAAAGTGTAATATATGGGACTATATTAAAAATAAGTTTATTATATGAGACCACAAATGCAATTTTTCCTAATGATATTTTTTTAATAAATATAGTAGAAGAGCTTGTTAGCATTTTAAGAATAAATTAAGAACTCCTTACTTTTTTTTCTAAAGAAGCTTGTAAACTTCTAATAGTTTAATTTTTATGAGCTCATTTTTCAAAAATTTTGTCAAATATTTTGCAACATCTTATAAGTTATTAAATTTCTTATAAGATGTTCTCAAAAGCTCGTATACCCACTCAGACATCCTCTATGAATTTTTCATTTAGATCCTTTGAGTGCCATCTATACTTTGTCGTGCTAAATATTATCTAAGTATATATCTTCTTAAAAAAAATAAAAAAAAGAATTATCAAATGTATATACGTGTGATATGGTTATTGATATAATGACACGAAGTTTAGTTTATTAAATTCAAATCAAGAGATTAGCTTATAAGAGACTGCACAATTAAAAAAGTTATATATAGATTTTCAACGAAGCCTGATAGGAGTATATCATACCTACTCGGAAAAAGATATAAATAACCTTTCAAACATACCACTATAGACCTAGGACCCGCGTCTTTCTATATCGGGTTGGGTCGCTCAACCAGACCCGCTCTAATGACCCAAGATTTAGACCATAGATCATCTAACCACTCATGATTTGAGATGACGTCACGTGGGCACATTTAGCCCTGTTATACCCTCATTCTATGATATTTATGATAAAACATATTTATTGCTTTTTACTTTATTTACTACTTGGATCGCCAATTACTATCTCGAACTCGAACTGGCTTAAGCATCAGAGAGTCATCATGAGGGACTATCCCTAATAGCTTAATGTGTTTTCTGCAATGTGAGGAAGGGGGCACCGTGTAGCTAGTAGTTCATTATAAAGGACTACTTCCACTAATAGCAACACAACAGCAGAACTCCCGTTGACACTAGCACAACGCGCTAACAGGAATAGCACACAGAATCCAACAGCATCAACAAAAATAAGCAAGATGTAGTATGAAGGCAGTAAATTGAGAACACTTTCAAAATGTGGATTCATTGAATACGGAAAGCAATATACATTGTAAAATTGATGCTAGCGCAAGGGGGTCGCCTTGAGGGGGATACTAGCATGTTTTCAAAAGTCTATTTTGCCATGTTTTGACATATAAGTGAAACAATATTTTAAATTATGTATTATTAATTAAATTAAATTGAATTATTATTTAGTTAAGTGTCTTTAATAAACTATATTTATTTATAGAATATATTGATTACAAATGAAATACCAAAAAACTATATCAAACTTTTAAGGTATATTATTTACTATAAATAATATTTAAATTAAAATTACCATTATATGTATTTAAAATAAAAATTTTAATAGTTGCATTTCGTTATTCTTAGATTTTAAATAAATTAAATCATTTTTGCTAAATTTTTTAAAAAAAAATTAATACTTTCTACCTATCCTAATTTTTTTTATTCTTCTTCCCTCCTTCTTCACCGCCCACCACTACCGCCAAGTATCACACGAAGATGAGTCGATGTAGTCTAGATTGGGCAATGTCTCATGCATTTCTTTCTAGGCAACTACTCACCCTAAATTTGGGTTGTGATAGTCACCAACAGATGAAAAGGCGACAATCACCAATCAGGCGGTGATAGGGCGCATTCGCCTAAAGTCGGTGTCCCACCCATAGAGGCAACAGCTATCATCGATGACATATAAAATATATATATATATATATATATATATAAATACTATAGTCCATATGTATGATATATATATATATACGTGTGTGTATATATAAACCTCAAGATATATTTTTAAAATTATTTAAAATCTGAACTGTTCATTTTGAACTATTGAAGATCAATAGCTATTAAAATAAGAGTATAATGGACAACTCATTAAAATCACGACTTGATTAAAAAATTATTTATTTTAAAAATAATCACGACTTGAGGCAATTTTTTTTTTCAAGAAAAGCGCAAGTCGTGATTCATAATCACGACTTGGGCAATTTTTATTTTTATTTTTATTTAATTAAAATTTAAATAATTAATTATATAATTTTATTTAATTATATGTTAATCATTACAACCAGGATCATCAGGCAAGGATAGGATAATTTTACAAGATAATGAATAACCGGCAACCTTTCATAAAATTTATATCCAAATATAATACTCCAAACTACCCCTAAAAACGCCTTCAACACGGCTATGACCGGGGTCTTACCAGGAGCCATATATTTAGAATATAATTTTTATGTCAAGGCCAGTTATTATTATCCAACCTATAAATTTGATTAGTCCTAATTATTCATGATGCCGAATTCATGCTAGTGTAATTAACAGTTAGGAATCAACACATGAATCGGTTAGCCTATAAGGCTATCCATGAACAATAAAATAAGATAATAAATAAAATACAGAAATTAAAATAAAGCGAGTAAAACTTACAGTAGTCCTTATGTAGTTGCAAACTTCTTTTATTTCAATATATAGATTTACAATGAGAAGGGATTGCTCAACACATGAGCCAGAGAAAGAGAGAAAACAAAAGAGATATTTCTTCTAAGGTTCTGCCCTTAACGCCCTAAACATCTGCATTTATAGAATGCAGAGGAGCATATTCTACAGGGCCTATCCCTACTTAGTACAGTAGAAACCGTGTATTACACAGTATAAGACCGATATTTCGGGAAAAAGTGCTACAGTTACAATAATAACTAAACTAAAAGTAAAAAATGAATAGTAGAAAAGCCAAGATTCCCGGCCTTCTGTCTGCTTTGACGTCATTGATTACGTCATCTTATAAAATGGCTTATTAATGTGTCATTTGATTGCTGATCATGCATTGATGCCTTCGTTAATCAGACTTTCTCCCAATTCTTGCCTGGTTTGAGGAAGATTCTTCCATGTCTTTTTTATGAATCTTTTCTACCAAGGTCTCCTTGATAGCTTCAAAAATATCCTCGAATTCAACATCATTAGGATCTTGAGCATCTTGCATGAATTCAGATGCCATAGTTGAGTCTGATTTGGTGGATTTATTATCCTCCCCAAAATGTGCCATCAGGTCCTTTTTCATTTCTTCCACATATGCAGCAACCATCTGCTCTTTAGTCAGAAATTCTGACTTCATTTTGAATTTCCTTGAGGTATGATCGAAAGGAGATGGGGTAGCAATATCTTCCTTTTGGTTTTCATAGAAGCTTATTTTCGTCTGAAGGAGATCCATTGTCTCTTTTCCAAATATTTCCTTTGTATTAGGATCAATTTTCATCATTTTATTTCAAAATTTAATATGGGATATTCTGTATAAGCAAGGAATTCTAGCATCTGTCTGACCAATTTCTGGCGTCCATTTCCAGATCTAGGGTATTGAAAATTCAATGAAAAAGAAACATGAGGCTATTCCCTCTATGAATAGTTTAGCTTCTTGTTTCTTTATCAATTGTGGTGAAATATCCACCCATTTATCAAAAAAGAATTTTATTTTCTCTGGTAAAATATTTGGAGTGGGACCAAAATAGTAAAACCAGTGTATAAACCAGTGTATAAACCAGTGTGGGATATCAGTGTTATAAACATTGGCACAAACCTTTATAAACCATGAATGTTTGTGCTTATCATTTTCATAATCTAATACCTTCATAAAGGCATCGCAGTAATCCCAGTAATTATACTTTACTGCTGATTTATTAATCAAAATTTCTTTATCTTTCATAGGAGAAATTCCCCAATCTTCCAAAGGTATAACCTTTTTGATAATCATTTTGCTGAAATTATAAATTTCTTTATTAGTGCTCGTAAAATGTGATATTTCACATGAGCCATTTTGAACAAGTATTTGTTCATAAAAGTATCTGGACTTATAAGTCCTTGCTGGTAAGGATGAATTATCCAAATACCTTTGCATTAAAACCCATGGATCATTCTTCCATTTTAAATCTTTTTCTTCCAAAAGAAATATAATTTCTTTATGTTGGGTTTTTGAAAATCCAATATTATTGGATTCAGATTCTTCATCATCAATTATTTTGGCATATGAGGGACTATCATTCCCTTCAGTTTGAGATTGCTGACCTTTTTTATATTCCAAGAATGTCTGATATTCAGGATCTTGTGTTAAATCCATAGCTGTAAGCTTTTATTTTCCATTTTGAGATATAATCGCAGGTGCTTTGCCTCGACCACCTCTTCCTCTATAAGAGGAAGATCCCCGACCTCGGGAGTTCATGCCTGTCATTTGTTAAAATATTCCCGAGTTAAGAAATCTGGAAGACTATTATCTTTTCCCTTTTTATAAAGTATTTCAAAATCAAATGGGGCTAATTGAGCCTGCCATCTTGCAAACATTTGTTCAGAAATATCATGTTTAAAATCCTTTTGAAACATAAATTGGGCTGCTTTGCAGTTAGTCATAATCAAAAAATTTTGATTATATAAATCATCTTGAAATTTTAAAACACATTTGACTATAGCTAGAATCTCTTTTGCTATAGTTGCATAATTTTTCTGAGAATCATTCCATTTTCCCGAGTGGAATCTAACAAGATATACTTGTTTTGTTTCAGGATTTATGTGGGTTAATATTCCTCCAAACCCTATATCAGATGCGTCAGTTTCTATAATTTTTTTTCAATCTGGATTACTTAACATTAAACAAGGAAGTGTTTTAACTTTAGATTTTATTCTTTTAACAGCTTCTGTATGGGCAATTGTCTATGGCTTAGGATTCTTTTTCAGTCTATCATATAAGATAGCGTATCTTCTATTAAATTTTTGTAATAAGGAGCAATATAATTTAGACTTCCTAAAAATCTTTGTAACTGAGTTTTTTCAGTTATTTCTTTTGGAAATTTATCTGCAAAATCAATACTTCTATTAATAGGAATAATACTTCCTTTTTCAATGATATGACCTAGAAATCTTATTCTTGTCTGAAATAATTCCATCTTTGACTTAGAGATTACTAAACCATTTTGTATAATTAGACGTTTAAATATATTTAAATATTTAAAATGCATTTCAATAGTTTTTGAATAGACTAATATGTCATCAATATATACTATTATAAAAGTACTATAAGGAGTAAAAATATCATTCATAATCTTCTGGAATTCAGAAGGAGCATTTTTCAAACCAAATGGCATAACATTCCATTCATAATGTCCAATAGGAACATTAAATGCAGTTTTATATCTATCAGATTTATTAATTTGTATTTGCCAATATCCTGATTTTAAGTCAAATTTAGAAAATACTAAACTATCATAAAGTCTATCAAGTATATCTTTTTTATTAGGAATAGGATGCCTAATCCATTTTAATGCCTTATTAAGGGGTTTATAATTTATAACTAATCTTGGAATACCTCTTTCAATTTCAGAATGTTTATTAACATAAAAAGTAGTACATGACCATGAGGATTGAGAAGGACTTATTAATCCTTTCTGTAAAAGGGATTCAATTTCTTTTTTGCATAATTCTAAGTATTCAGAATTCATTTGACAACGCCTCGCCTTAGTAGGTATATTCTTTTCATCAAAAGAATCTTCATAGGGTAAAGAAACTATATGTTTCTTTCTATCCCAAAAAGCATTAGGATGATCATTACAAATTTCTAAAGAGAATTGATTTTTTAATAGACTAATTTTATCCTGTAACTTAGGATTCTTCAATTGCTCTTCAATTGTTATAATGTTTATTTCTTGTTTTAAGAAATTAATTTGATTCTGTTTTGCTTTAATATTATCATAAATATTATGCAACATTTTACTAAATGGTTCAATAATAAATTCAAGAAATATATCATCATTCTGGAAAGTTCCTATAATTCCTTTACTATCAATCTTTTTATTGGATAAATATTATGTAAGAATGGAGTCCCAAGTATTACTTGGTTAGTAATATTCTTAGCAAGAATAAAACTTTGAGAAATACATTTATTATCAATGCAGACAAAGGCTTTAGGAATTTTATACTGTATTTGGAGTTTATCACCTCCAGCATGCCATAAAGTACGACTAGTTTTATGAAAATATCTAGTTGGTATTAATCCTTCTTGAATAACATTCAAATCAGCACCACTATTAACAAGAGTTGTAAATGATTTTGTATAATGATTATCAATCAGAAGAGATATTTTTATATACCATTTTTGGGAAATAACCATTTCTATGGTGGATAAAAAGTTTTCAGAGAAAATACTATGCTCATCTATTTTTAGTTTATTATCATTTTGAGATATATTTTCTAAGTCAGAAATTCTAGACTCCTGAATAATATTTTTATCTTTTAATATTTTAATTTCTTCTTTTAAATTGTTTATTTCTTTATATAAATTTTGGAGAGATATATTATCTTCTTTATGTTGATATTTACTTCTAAGTTGGTTCATTACCTCATTCATATGGTATGATCTTTTTGGGTTTATAATTGTTTCATTTAAGTCTTCTGGATTATAAGAAGTAGAAGTACTGGATTCAGTATTAATCTCATCAATAATTTGCATTCTTAATTTTGGATCTTTAATTGCTTTTAATAATTCAAAAGCATGATTTGAAGTAAGAACATTAATATTCATTTCTGAGAATTGGGAAAGTATTTTATACAATTCAGATTTTTCAATATCATTTTTATTATTAATATTATTTAGTTCTTTAGGACAGGCTAGTCCTAGGCTGCAAGGTTCACATTCTGAACTTGATTCTGAAATATTTTCATTTTCTAACACATTTAATATTTCTTCTTCTTCTTCTGATTCAGAAGTACTTATTGATTCTGTTTCTGTATTTTCAGATTCTGATTCTTGTAAAGTTTGTATTATTATATTCTTTATATCATCTGATATTTCAAGATTATTAATCTTCTTTTTAGTCCAACAGTATTTTGCAGTATGACCTAATTTCTTGCAAATCTTGCAGTATCTATTTTTATTTTTCGAGTATTTCGGTTTTCTTTGAGATTTTTCTTTTTTTTTATTCTTTTTCGCTATATGTTTTTGAGAATATTTTCTATGTTTTCATTTATAAGGCTTATTAATTTTATGGTCCTTACTAGTAGTAGGATTTTCTAAACCAAATTGTTGACAAAATTGTCCTAATTGTTTCCTTTCATCAAGGTTTTGTTTTTTAATTTGTTGACTAAGCTTTATCTCATTACACAAAGCTAATCCTTCTTGTATACAAGTATCTATTAGAGCTCCATAAGTATAACTTTCATTTGGGATATTAATCTGGTCTTTTCTTAGTTTTTTCCTAATCCTTTCTGCAAATAGACTAGGCAAACCATCAATAAATTTCGATTTCCAGTGTATATTATTACATTCTGGTAATTCCATTACTCTACTTAAGAAAGTATCTTTATACCATCTAAAGTCTGAAAGTGTTTTACACCTTAAATTTTGTAATAAAGTTCTAATAGTATCACTATTATCACTAAATCTTCCTGTAAAGTGTTCAATAATATTGACAGCGAGTGTATAAACTGCATTATTTTCTTGTTTAACAGTATTGATAATACTATCTTTATCTTGTTGAGATTGATAATTATCCCACCAACCTTTAAGTTGTCCAGTAAATCCAGCAACAATCATTGCTGCGATAGTTTTATCTGAATTATTACTATTTTTATAAATAGTGAAATACATAAGCATTCTATGTACCGTGTTATAAATCTGTTTATTAGAATATCCATCAATATTCCATTCATAAACCTTATTACCTGAATAACTAATATCTATTGTAATAGAATTTACTCTGAATAGGTTTATCTGCCCATTTATTAGTGATTTTATTAATTTGGTTTTTAAAAACTTGTTTATGATTAGTATTTTCTATCAATTCATACTGTAACTCCTTATCAAGAGTTTTTATACTCAGTTTACTGAATTTTTCCTCAAGCATTTTTTCTAATTCATGTATTGGTCTTATTTTGAAATCAGATATAACTGGAGGAGGCTGAAAGCTAGGAGATGCTTCTTTTTCTTCAGATTTTGTTTCTATTATAACCGGTTGTATATTATTTATAGCTTTAATAATCATTTCAATTTTATTATGAATTGATTGTATTTGTTCTCCTAAAATATTTAGGAATAAATTTGTATAATTTTGTTGTTCAAACATATTATTAATATGTTTACAAGTTACTGTAAGAGTGTCAGTTTCTATTAATTTAGAAAAGGCTGAAAAATTATGGATTTTTCCATTCTTTTCAATATAAAAAGCCTGTTGTGGAGGGTAAAGACCTTGATAAACTTTACCTGATTCTAATTTATAATTTATTTCTATTACAGAAATGTAGTTTTTGACATATGTATCAATAAACCATGTCACAAAAGGAATTAAAGCATTTTTTTCTTTGCAAATCTTATAAAATTCATCTTGAAAATATAACATTTCTTGTTTATCAAAGCTTTGGAAAAACCATTCTCTGAATTGGCTATAACCAACATCTTTAAATTCTTCTGAAATAATTTTTCTGGCTGGAGAGCCAGGACTAAAATCTATAATAGAGCTATAATCCATTAAATATTAAACTCCATTTCTGACATAGTCGGTTCTAACTCATTATTATCCTGAGTTTGATTATTAGCTTCTCTTACAATATTTTGTCTGTTAATGTATAATTTTTCCGTAACAGGAGTAAATATTTATGTTTCTCTTATTTGAGAAGTAGAGGCTCTATAAGGCATAGGAGATTCTACCCTATAATCTATAGGTGATATGTAAGATCTCATCGAGTTACATTTCTGAAATAGTAATGATTTAGAATTTATTTCAAATTTAATATTTACAGTTCCTTCATTATTTTGAAGAATATCTATAATCTTATTATGATAATGTATTTGTGGCCTTTTAGGTACAGCTTGTTCAATTATCCAATTTTCTGGAAAAGTTATTTCTTCCCATTTAATGGGTCTTCTTGTAGTAATATTTGAATTACTGAAATTGGTTTCAATTAATATAGTTTCATGTTTTGATTTATCAATCCTTTTACATTGTGGATTTAATGTAAATAAAGGCTTATAATATATTCTATAACAGATACATATTACTTCTGTTCCAGGCATATAAACATAACCATGAGTTTTAACATTTAATGTTAAAGCATTTAATATATTAATATCAGATAAAGATAATTGTAAATTTGGATATACATTAAAATAAACTGGTCCATGTGCCAGACTAGATTGTATTATACCCATAAGGGATTGTTTTCAATTTAAATTTCTACCATCTCTTAAAGCTGCAATAAAGCTTTCTGGTAAATCTTCTAAGGTCAAAGGTTTAAATTCAATTTGTACAAGTCCTATATGAAGGAATTTATGTGTTTGTCTATAATGACTAATATCTTTTTCGGATAATAATCTTATTATCATTTCATCATTATCTAATGAGATAGATTCTTCAGTAGTACTTTACTACTTGTTTTAATCCTAATTTTTCAAAAAAGTTCCTAATTGATATATTAATCTCGGTTCAACTTTTGGAATTGTCCATCTATTTAACAGATCCAAATTCTGAGGTATATCATATTCCTCATTTTTAATATTTTTAATATTAGAATTCTTATTAAGTATGTTCATGTGATTCATGAGTAAAGTCATGTGTTGATCCATAACATATTAATTACTACTACCATGGCTTTGATACCATTACAACCAGGATCATCAGGCAGGGATAGGATAATTTTACAAGATAATGAATAACCGACAACCTTTCATAAAATTTATATCCAAATATAATACCCCTATAATTTTTTTAAATATATTAATAATAATATAATGAGTCGCGATTTTAAATCACGACTTGAGGCAATTTTTTTTTCAAGAAAAGCGCAGGTCGTGATTCATAATCACGACTTGGGCAATTTTTATTTTTATTTTTATTTAATTAAAATTTAAATAATTAATTATATAATTTTATTTAATTATATATAATTAACATATTAAAGTTATAATTTTCGTTTAATTATATATAATTAATTAAAATTGTATTAATTCAAAAAATTATAATTAAGTGTACAAATATAATATGTATATTTTTTTGTAGTTGTAAAAAATACAATGAAGTATACAATTATTTTGACAATCTGATACCGACACATCTGATTGTGTAGAAGAATTTCTTTGTTGGGATTGTTGTCTTGCACACGTTTGCGCTCAATCCATCTCATTGTGAATAATTTATAAAATTATATTATTTGATTAGTCCTTTTATTAAATATAGTTTATATTGAGCGATGTATTATTTAACCGGAGTATTTTACGATTTTGGCTATTTATATTAATGTTCAATTAAACATCACATTTGATATAAAAATGGTATAGTTGGTTAATTAAATTATTAGATTTGTTATATTTAACCAAATACGTAATTCTATGTATTGTTGTTTAATTAAATTATATAGTAACGATAAATTGATAGAAAATTCATAAAAATATTCCAAAAATTATATTTAAGAAATATTATATTATTAAAGAGGGAAAATGAGATTTTAATGGTAATATAATTTAGAGATGTTATTAAAAACGATAGTTATAAATATATAAGGGGTTTGATTAAATGAATTCTTATGAATTAGTTGATAAATCAAATATATGATTTGTTATACTCCGGTTAAATAATACACCGCTCAATATAAACTATTTTTAATGAAAGGACTAAATAAATAATATAATTTTATAAATTATTCACACCAAGATGGATTGGGAGCAAACGCGTACAAAGCAACAACCCCAACAAAAAAATTCTTCTACACAATCAGATGTGCCGGTATCGGGTTGTCAAGAATAATTGTATATTTCATTGTATTTTTTACAATTGTACAAAAAAATATACACTATTACATTTGTACACTTAATTATAATTTTTTAAATTAATATAATTTTAATTAATTATATATAATTAAATGAAATTATAACTTTAATATGTTAATTAATACAACTGTAACTTTAATATGTTAATTATATATAATTCATTATTCAAAATTTAATTAAATGAAAAAAAATTTGCCCAAGTCGTGGTTATGAATCACGACTTGAGCTTTTCTTTTAAAAAATTATTTGCCCAAGTCGCTTGTTTATAAAAAAAAAAAAATTAATCGAGTCGCGATTTTATTATATTATTAGTATATTTAAAAAATTTATATTAATATAATTTTTTGGATAAAAGAAAAAAAAACTCTACAACATCCTTATAATTATAAAATCTTCTATATAGATTATTATTTAATCACGAAATCTTTAAATACGCCTTTCTCCCACAATAACATGTAGACTATTCATTTACGCACCTTCTTCTACTTTCAATCAACATGAGCTCCTTTACAGCTTCTAAAGTTAATTTTTGGATGCAAAAATATTGGTTTGAGCCTAGCTTCCATTTCTCTCTAATAAAGATATCTTTTTCCCACCAAATCCAGCTACACGTGTATTTACTAACTGCCACGTGACTTTTTCCTCTAATTTTTAATGAAAAGTTATGTGGGACTAACATTGACAATTTTTCTTCATATATTGGATGAAATATGAGAAAAGTGTAATATATGGGACTATATTAAAAATAAGTTTATTATATGAGACCACAAATGCAATTTTTCCTAATGATAATTTTTTAATAAATATAGTAGAAGAGCTTGTTAGCATTTTAAGAATAAATTAAGAACTCCTTACTTTTTTTTCTAAAGAAGCTTGTAAACTTCTAATAGTTTAATTTTTATGAGCTCATTTTTCAAAAATTTTGTCAAATATTTTGCAACATCTTATAAGTTATTAAATTTCTTATAAGATGTTCTCAAAAGCTCGTATACCCACTCAGACATCCTCTATGAATTTTTCATGATCCTTTGAGTGCCATCTATGCTTTGTCGTGCTAAATATTATCTAACATATATCTTCTTAAAAAAAATAAAAAAAGAATTATCAAATGTATATACGTGTGATATGGTTATTGATATAACGACACAAAGTTTAGTTTATTAAATTCAAATCAAGAGATTAGCTTATAAGAGACTGCACAATTAAGAAAGTTATATATAGAATTTCAACGAAGCCTGATAGGGGTATATCATACCTACTTGGAAAAAGATATAAATAACCTTTCAAACATACCACTATAGTCCTAGGATTCACGTCTTTCTATATCGGGTTGGATCGCTTGACCAGACCCGCTCTAATGACCCGAGATTTAGACCATAGATCATCTAACCACTCATAATTTGAGATGACGTCACGTGGGCACATTTGACCCTGTAAATACCCTCATTTCATGACATTTATGATAAGATACATTTATTAATTTCTACCTTATTTACTACTTGAATCGCAATTACCATCTCGCACTCGAGCTGACTAAAGTATCGGAGAGTTATGGTCAGGGACCATACCTACTAGCTTAACGTGCTTTCTTCTCCTCATGGACCACTAAGCATCTCAAATAAGCACTTTAGATCACCCCCCTTTGTCTCACGAGATGCCTTTTGCAATGTGGGAAAAGGGGCACCGTGTAGCTAGCAGTCCACAATAAACGACTATTTCCGCTAAATAGCAAAACAACAACAGAACTCCTGCCAACACTAGCACAACAGGCCGATAGGAATAGCACACAAAAACCAACAACATCAACAAAAATATGCAAGGTGTAGTATGAAAGCAGTAAATTGAGCACATTTTCAAAATGTGGATTTCATTTAATGCGAAAAGCAATATACATTGTACAATCGACGCTAGCGCAAGGGGATCGCCTTGAGGGGACACTAGCACATGGACTATACCAAGCTTCAAATACTCATGATCCCTATAATAGTTTTAAAAAGATTTTTTTTATTGACAACAATATATACTAGAATTGTTAAAAATCGCACCTCAGGAGGCATAAAGGCTCCCACGAGTAAACAAAAAGCATTTACATGCGTACAAGATAAAAGACCTACACCTAAAACTCTAAGACTGGGGAAGTCCACTATTCCATTCATCGAGAGGAATAGAGTAAGGCTACCGATCCTAGAGCTCTGAGCTAGCGGCTGAAGACTCGGCTGTAAGCCTGTCTGTAAGTCAAGAAAGCTAATCAAGCCGAGCATTCCTAAGTTTATGAAGGAATGCAATAAGGCTCTACTGCTCTATCCTCCTTAGATAGTAGGCATAAACTAAAAGTTGGAGCCCAACCTAGCAATGAGGATTGGCATAAGGCTTCCCTCTATAAAAGCTAAGAGTTGTGGAGCGCCTTGCTAGGTTGGGCTCCAGCTTTTAGTTTATGCCTACTATCTAGGAATCATAGCCGTCTTCTCCTTACAACAGTTTACGGTAGTTTTTTTGCTTTATTCGGTTCAACTGCGCTAACCCCCTATAATATCTTCTAACCGCTGTTTGTAAGCCAAGACCCGGTCCAACCAGCGCTATTCTGACTGCAAGGAAGAATAGAGTAAGTGGGTCTACCTATCTTACCCCTATGGACTAGTAGTTGGGAGCCATGAGTTAGGAGCTCGATGTTTGAGTTAGCTGCTTTGAGTTCGTAGCTAATGCATGGCTGAATGTGCGTCAAGGGTACCAAGAGTGCAGGCGGCCCATGTCAGTGGCTCGTGGCTCCATAGGTTTCGCAAGCGACGCCTTGTCAGTAAAGGTCACTAGCGGATTCAACAATTGTTTCTTCGGACAATCCTGATATCTATGTAGGCCATCTCATAGGAAGCATAGGAAACACTCGCCGACTCTAGCACAGTGCGCCTATAGGAATATCTCATAGAATCCAATAGTAGCAGCAGAAATAAGCAAGGTGCAGTAGGAACAGTAAATTGAACACAATTTCAAAATGTGGATTTCATTGAATACGGAAAGCAATATACATTGTACAATTGATGCTAACGCAAGGGATCGCCTTAAGGGGGACACTAGCACGTGGACTACAATAAGGTTCAAATACTCATTCCCCTCTATAATAGTCTTAAAAAGATTTTTCCTGTTGATAGCAGTATATACTAGAGAGGATGAAAATCGCACCTTATGAGGCATAACGGCCCCCATGAGTAAACAAAAGCATATACATGCGTACAAGATACAACACAAAAGACCTACGCCTCAAACTCTAAAACTGCGAAAGTCCAGCATCTGTCGGTGAAGGTTGTTGGTCAGCTGGGTCGAGCTTGACACCTTGGGAGATCGCATCATAATAGATTGTGAATCACCACCCTTTGAAATATAACAGATTTAACTCGAATTAAAGCCCTTCAAATATATGGACAAGATTGAGAGCACAACAAGAAACATGAGTAATCACACTGATCTCCTACACTTGCTAATAAATCATATTGACTCTTACACGTTAAGTATAGTTGATACAATTTTCCAATAAAAAATCTAAGGATTCTGCATTTCGAGATTCTCGATACGTAAATAATTACAACCTTGGAGGACACCAAGTGCGGGGATAGCTCAGTTGGGAGAGCGTCAGACTGAAGATCTGAAGGTCGCGTGTTCGATCCACGCTCACCGCATTTCATTGTCTTTTTCCCTTTCAGTCCTTTCTCCTGGCTTTCTCTCTGTATTTTTCGTTTAAATTTGCTGCTTGATTCTGAAATAATTTTTTATTGCATACCTGCTTCTTTTCGATCCACTTAAGAACAACAGTTTTTTTTTTCTGATTTTAGTGGAGGATCAATTGCAGTATCCACAACACAACACGTTACTTCTACAAAGAGCACTTGGGGCGTCCACTACCTGCTTGATGAAATGCTCGATTGATGACCCTCTTCCTTGCTGCATAAACTCAGCAAATAAAAATGGCCCTCTTCTTAGAAACATGCATGCAGTTCATAGTAGCTAATATTACATGATATGTTGTGAATAGATATCGTGTACACCCCTGATGATGGTATGTTTGGAATCAGCTGATTCTTGATTTAATGAGCAAGAATTTTCACACTTTGATAAGTTGATGCAAATTATGTTGTGAACTTAAAATAAGTTGACCTACATCTCAACTCTCACACTAATAATGGAAGTTAAACATAGAATATTCATAGAAATTATAATCTGTATTTAATACATTATCAATTGCGGGGATAGCTTAGTTGGGAGAGCGTCAGACTGAAGATCTGAAGGTCGTGTGTTTGATCCACGTTCACCGCAAATTTTACACACACCCGAACCTTTTCTTCTTCCATTTTCATTCTTTCTTTGTTCTCTATTTTTTATTTATTTGTTTGTTTTAATGGGATTGTGCTTCTTCTCGATATATGGGCATGGTTGTATAGGAGAGCAACTGCATTGTGGACATGATGTTCGACGAAATGCTCGTCCACAAAGAGCACTTGATCTGTTTGATGAAATGCTTGATTAAGATTGATCCTCCTCCTGGAAACATTCATATATTAGTAGGATTTTGTTTTGAATAGATTTGGTGTTAGTGTATACCCCTGCGGATCGTATGTATACTTGGGATGAGCAAGTTCTTGATTTTTTTAATTCAAAAATTGGCAACTGGACTCCAAACTCAAACACTAGGTACCAATACACATTGTTCTTGCTAACGAAGACGACGACGGTGGTACGCGGTGTTCCAGCTACACTGATGATGATTGTGGGATCAAATAATTTTCATGAATTAACCATTCTTAAGTATAGATGTACTGTAGAGGTTAATATACATAACATATTTGTTTTCAAGTATTTTGTTTTTAACATGTTCCCACTTATCTATATCTATCTATACTATTATAAAAGAAAATATTTTATCGTATCAATTTTTAGATATCCAAAATTTTTAAATTCAGTTCTTTCCTTTAAAAAAATTGTGTCAGAATAATAATTTCAAAATTTTTTAATAATCTCAAATTTTACAATTTTTTTTTATCACCCACTACTCCATGTTTCTCTATCATCAAACTTGTCCATGTTTAATTTTCTTACAAATCTCATAGGGGGTCTTTTGCCTATTCTTTTAACACAGGGGGTTTTTAGCTAAATTTTGAAAACACAAGGGGGTTTTATACAATTTTCCCATTCATAAAAGATAATTACAACAAATAGATCCTTGTGGTTTTAACATATGTCCTTAGCTTGACAATATGCAGGCTGCAAAGATCACGAAACTCGACAAGTTTGAAATTTCTGCTAGGATTCAGTTGTTGCCGGATCCCTAGACTCGGGAATCTGGCTTAGTCACTGCAGCTCTGAAACTAAAGAGGGAGCTATTGAAGAACAGGTTCAAGGATGAGCTCAAAAAGTTATACGAGTGAAACTTTTCTTGCTTGTTATGCAAAATGATGCTTCTTGTTTGAAGAATAGGGTTATTTCGAATACTTAATATCGTTTTGTGTCATTGTGAATAACTCGTGTAATATTGACTATGCGTGTCTTGTCATGCCCACTAAGGATGAGCTTTTTATGTAGTATTGTTGCATTTCAATCCTATTGTGTTATAGGAATTCTGATCAGCATACATGTTGATGCCACAAGCACAACACTCTCTAACGGCTATGTGGGATGTCATCTTTGTTTTCACATATAGTCAAGTTATTATTACATAAGGAAGTTTTCTTTATGAATTATTTTTGTGTGCATTTTGCTTATGAATTTTGTCCACAGGGCTCCTTTTTCTAATGTCAAAGGATAAATATTTGGTAAGGCATCAGAGTCTCATTCTATGGTCTGTAGTCTCTCTAACTTTATAGATAATGTTATGATTTAAATTAGTTGTTTTTATATCTTAAAGTTCTAACTATTATTATTTATATTTTATAATAATCAATAAAAAAAATATTATCAGATATAAGAAAAGTTTTGATCATGTTAGTAATTAATTTATTTAAAAAAAATCGGTATATTTTGAATAAAGATAAACAATCATATGCTTGTTCAAATTTTAAGAAGATCTAGTATGTTCGTAGGATAGAGCACTGGCGGGGATAGCTCAGTTGGGAGAGCGTCAGACTGAAGATCTGAAGGTCACGTGTTCGATCCACGTTCACCGCAACTTTAACGCATTTTTTTCCTCTTCCGTTCAATCAGGTAATGTTTGTTTAGATCCAAGCATATCACTGCGTCTATAGTTCTCCTTGGTTGTATGTTTTGTATGGTAGTGGTAGTAAATAGTGATCGATTGCAGTGCCCATAAGGTATTTAATGAAATGCACGTAGCATGGAGAGCAAATGGGAAGTCCACTGTCCACAACCTGTTTGATGAAAATGCTCGGTTTTCTGCCCTTCTCGTTGCTGCTGGAAACAGGCAGATACTACGCCCATAATGAACAGGCTTTCAATCGACCATTGTAGACGAAAGGCGATGGGGCAGACGGTTGAACTATGTGACCCACCGACCGACCTCGCAAGTCATGCAAGTCCACCAGCTCGTTGAAAGGTTTCAATTGCATCAGAATTACATAAACCACTTATACGTGATGTCTTGTTCATTTTTAAGGACAACAAGAAAAAAAATCCGACTACATACGGATTTGATGGAAGCATTTGATACTCAATATCAGAATAATTTGAAATACATCAATATTCAGCAAAATATTATTCAAATTTAATTATTTGAATTTAGAATTATCCAAAGACATCCAAATGATTTGATGCTAAAAATTTGAAATCGATGACTTCAAGTCCATTAATCCAAATGTAACTTAAAAAATTTTGAAAAATAATTTCAAATTACTACGTATTAGAAAAATTGAAACCCAGCAATATTTAACACAATATAATTGAAAATTAAAATTTTTTCGATGGAATTATTGAAATAAATACAAATTATTTGTTATAGAAATGTAATTATGCAAGAATTTAGTTAATAATTTCTATGTTTTTCTTCGTCTATTTTTTGATAATACATACTCAAGTAATTCAAGAAGTGCATATTTTTTTCGCTAAAAATACAAAAGAAAGAAAAGAAATGATCCAAGTGCATAGAGCGTCGATACAAAACTCTACCGTAATTTCCCCACGATCTCCATTAACATCTCATAGTGACAACATAATTGCCATGAACTACTTCAAACAACAAAAACTAATCTTAAAGCAGCCGCAGCAAAAACATGCAAGATGATTCTTGTTCACATTTGAAGTTGTCGTTGCATGCATGTTTCTTTTCTCCTCAAATTGTTCGATATTCCTAGCAGCATGGTATGATGGTTTCATACTACCAATGTAGGTATATCAAACTACAATAATGTTGTAAAGTAAAATGATGGATTATCATGTATAATCTGACGGTCTACATCCAAAATGAGCTGCTGCGACTTATGTGAATAGTACAAAACCTCCTAGTATCAGGGAGGTTTTGGACAATCATCTTCTGTTGCATCACATCTTTGATGACAAAAAGATCGTCATGTGTGAACAAACAAAAACATGTATTATTGTATTTCAAGTGAACCAAACTTCAAAGGTGAAAGTTAACAGTATTTGTACTGTACCAGAGTTGAGAATGTGCAAAACAATGAGAAGGCTTCGGGCATCATGCTTCATCAGAAGATGGTGCTAATGCAATTGGAGCCGCTGATAACGACGGTCGTAAGAGAAGATAGAGGGCAGGGCCTAAGAATGGAATCAGCGACAAAGGAAGAAGCCAAGACCCTTTGCCATCCCTACAAGGCAACGGCATATTAGAATCATATCCACAGATATTATCCTGGAATAATGCTTGAAAATTTGAGCTAACCATTTTCGAGCAGTCATGTCATTGTACACCCAGAAAGGCGCAAACGTCGACAGCAAACCAAAATCAATTGTCATGATATGGATCTGAAATAACAAGGGACACAAATACTAAGTCGTGATGGAAAGTACATTAATAAGCGAACCAAGATGGGATCAAATGCTAAGCCATAGGAAAATGAGGTTGGACTTGAAGCTAGCGACTTTATCCTCTTTGTTTTTAGGAACTATAACACATAATTGAAATGTGCACAAAAACAAGAAGGAAAATCAAACACAAGGACATACAACTAGGACATCTGTAAAATATTGTAAAGTCACAAATTTAAGAGTATGCCAATTTTTTTCTCTTTTTTGGCTCTCACTGGCTCGTTTTCATCATAAACAGGTCACGTTATAAAATTATCTGTCAAAAAATGATATACTCACAAATTTGCTTCCCTTGAAGTACTGGTAAAATTCCTTCCACAAGTCACCGCCAGATGAAAATGCATAAACCATTATAGCTACCCCTGCAGCCATTGTAATCTGATGTGTGATTAGTTAGCTACATTGTCCAGAGATGTAAAGAAACTTGGATGCGAACCACCAGATAATAGAGAGCACTAGTTCTTTGACAATATTTATTATTATGATATATAGGCCCACAACATCATGCAATGCTTAGTTCATAACCTATATGACCTCCATGACGGCTATGAAACAGTGTTTACTCCAAGGAATAAACCGTAATCTTTATGTTGACAGTTCCCTATTAAGTCAGAACCCATGTTCCTTTGATCATTTGGGGGATTTTAAGAATTTTCTTTTAGGCATTTTAAAGATTTCACAAGATAGTGTAAAAGAATCTCCCCACCGCTGCAGTTAATTTCGACTCCAGGAAGTTTAGAGGCCATCTCCTAAGCTCAGATTCTTCAACAGGTGGAGCCGGTGGCTTCCACAGAACAAAATACGGAATAAGAGCATATGCACCTCCAAAAAATGACAGAGTAACAAACGGCCAAACTGGAATTTTGCTTTTTGAGCTGCACGAAAACAAGAAATACCATTACATAGGCACATATTTGTATCCCTGTCCCCTCAAAATCTTGACATGGTCTTTCGCCCCAATGGAACACATACCAAGTTAAACCATTTGATTGACCCCATTACATGATACTTCAAAACTTACGCAACCAAGAAAAGGGAAAGACCATAAAATCGTGTGAGTATTATCTTCTTCGTTTTTCTCCCATTTCAAGTCAAAAGAGACCTGCAAAAGTTACCTTCTGGCAGTGGGAAGGAGCAGCATACTATATACCAAAGGCCATAACCCCATGATGTACCATTCAGCTACCAATACTGGATTCATTTCAAAACCATCATCTCCTTTCAAATTCAGTAGCTTTTTCAAGAAATACACGTCCGTTACCTAAAATTATGCTCACCACAATTCACAAAATAAAACCAATCAACACCCAAAAAAGAGAACCTTATGCAGCACTATAACCAAAAATTTAACTTGGAAAAACAAAGTAATGAGCTGAAACAGCACGATTGCACAAACCGGTGTCTGGTCAGGAGCAAGGAAGAAAACATAGTACATGAGACCAGCCCAGAAAGCAAACAGCAAGAACGACGTCGTCCAGTCCCTCTCCTCCCCACCACCATCCCCACCATTCCCACCATCAGCAAGAAGGTCATTTTCCTCAGATGAAGAAGAAACAAGAGGTGGGTCTTGCGGACTTTGGGTGTTAAATGAACTCCGGCATATTTGAAGGTGACCCTTTTTCCGGTTGATTAAAAATGGCAAGATTTTGGAGAATCTTGGGCTGTGATTTGACCCTGCAGACGAAAATACTAGGGATTTGGGCGGAGAAAATGATGTTCTTGGGAAAGAAGAGTAGTTGACTTTGGGTGGCAGAGGAGAGAAGTTGCAGGAGAGTATCATGTTTTTCTCTTCTTCTTGAAAGCTTGTAAGGTTTGTGTTGTCGGAGAGTTCAATATATTTGGATTTTGTACCACAGTTCAAACACTCTTTCCTCAGCTCAACAAAGTACATATCAAAAAACAACATGCTTAAAAGTCCCTGTTGTTCTGGAAATTCCAAAGAAGCCCTGAAACTTTTATAAACTTTAGACGTAACTACCTTATTTCTTTTTTAATGTGAAATTATGTGTTAGAACTATAAATTTTAATTCAGATATGGCTGAGGGCTGTCACAAGATACAACCTTGGGAACATTCTTAATCAACATTGGTTATTTTCTTAGGAATAATTACACTTTCCTCCCATGAGGTTTGATGTAATTACATATAAATTTTTTATGGTTTGAAAAATTACATCTAGTACCTTTGATGTTTGCTTACGTTTAATAAATAAGTTCCTCCGTTAGTCGAAATTCACCAAATTTGCTAATATTAACAAAAAGATATAAAAAAAAATCTGTTTACCCTTCATTGACTTATTATTGATCTATTGTAGGTCAGATAAATCTTTTTATTACCAAATTACCCTCATATATTTTCACGTGTTAATGCATGTAAGAAAGTATATTTTCAACGAAATGAGGGTAACTTAGTCGAAGAAATTGTTTGACCTGTAATTGACTAGTAATAAGTCAATCGAGGTTAAATATTAATTTTTATTTATTTTTCTTTGTTAATATCAACAAATTTAATGAATTTTGACTAATGGAGAGACTTATTTGTTAGACAGGAACAAACCTCAAAGATGCTAAATGTAATTTTTTAAACCACAGGGGTTAAGGTGTAATTACACTAAATCTTAGGAGATGTGAGTATAATTATTCTTATTTTTTAAA
This sequence comes from Sesamum indicum, assembly GCF_026168435.1. Taxonomy (NCBI): domain Eukaryota; kingdom Viridiplantae; phylum Streptophyta; class Magnoliopsida; order Lamiales; family Pedaliaceae; genus Sesamum; species Sesamum indicum. The sequence continues at coordinate 5,939,962 of NC_142668.1, forward strand.
AACTAAATTTATTAATAAAATAGAATTAAAATATTTTTACTAACGATATTATCAATTTTTAATTCTATTTAAGATTGTCGGTATTTTTTTATTTCTTTTTTGGCACAAAAGTATCATACGAAACTTGTTTCTATAATTACTTTCATTTTCTCCATCAATATTTGAATACACCCTAGGCATGCTAACCTCATTTGACGTCGGTATGTGCAAAATACCCCATATACAAGTATTAAATTATGTTTATGTGTTTATTAAAATGAAATAATTTATCCCATTAAAAAAATAATATATTGCATGCGTCATATGTGTGATTTTTATTAATTTTTAAGAATATTTTTTTATATTCAAATATATATAATATATTACATATAATAATATTATATGTAATAATATATATTTTTAAGCATGGTTACCCTAAAATGTCTCTAGGTGGCTCCAAGTAAATCAGTAACTAAAGTGTCTACAGGTGGCTCCAAGTAAATCAGTAACAAACGAGCTAGAAAATTTATGAATAACTAACCCCGTATTATTAAGTAGATTTGGCAAGTTTTCGTACAACTGGTATATTTGGATCAATATTTATTCAAATCCTCAACGGTTTGTTGTGGATGAAAGCCAACTTAAATAGCTTTCTAATGACGTATGGAACTCAGTAATTGGCCATGTATCCAACTCTGTACAAGCCTATAAAAGAGAGACATTGTGCAGATATTTAAGCACATCATTCTTCAAACTCAAATTCTCACTCTCTTGCATTATTCTCTCTTGATTTTTATGCTATTTTAAGCTTATAATTTATGCTCCACATGAATATTCATCATCCTTAACTACATCTTACCATTATTCTCACTTTAATTCAAGTTTTTTCTTTTATTTATTCTTTAATCCGTTACTAACTTAAGCATCAAAACGATCCTCTATTTTGCAGGTTAGTCCCCCATAATCTTAGGATTTTCTTGATGATCCTTCGACCCTTAGCCATTGAGCGAAACTCTTCTCTTCCTGCTGTTCCACCTATAATCCCCACTTTGGGAGATGCTAAGGTCTTTGATCCAGATCCAGCAGTGGGAGTTAACACTCCAGTCTCAGTTCCAGCTTTGGACCAAGCAACTAGACCTGCTATTTTAAATCCACTCTTCTGCGAGCAACTTCGTATATTCATCATGGAGACCATCAACTCAACCCTTCGTGGTTCTCAAGCCCGCGGAGCAGGACTCTCTTCCCAATTAGAAAGAGGAGGAATACCAGGAAGTTAAGGTATGGACGAGCAAATCCTGTTGGGCTTCACTGGATCGATCCACTCATGTTAATTCTGTAGGCAAAGAGGTAGTTGGACATCAACCTCCTGGTATCTGGCAATCCTTAAAAAAGGAGATGCTGGAACTTCAACAACAAGTGACAAAAGAGACTATGCGTGTTGAGTGCGGCATTCCTTTCAGTGAACACATCATGGTGGAAGAGCTTCCTGCTCATTTCCGAGCACCTTCAAACCTACCTTCTTATGATGGTACTACTGATCCAGCTTAATTCATTCGCAAGTTCGAAATACAGCCTTCCTGCACAGGTATATTGATGGTATCAAGTGTCGTGTTTTTCTTACTACACTAATGAATTCTACCCAATAGTGGTTCGGCCAGCTTCTTGCTCGATCAATTAGATCCTTTGGAGAATTCAGTTCCCTCTTCTAGCATTAGTTTGCTAGCAGCAAGAGTACAGGAAATCAACCATTAGCCCTTTTGGATTAAACAGGAGGAGAAGAAAACCTTGAGCGCTTATTTCCAACATTTTAACATAGCTATCCTAGAGGTCCGCACAACCCATTACAAGGTGTTGGTTAGTGCGTTCACTCAGGGACTTTGTTGAAGACCCCTGTTTGAATCTTTAGCTAAGAAACCGGCTGCAGATTTTCTGGAGGTAGTGGCTCGAGCAGAGAAATATATGAATTTGGAGGACATCTAGATGGTGAAGAAAAATGGACGTGACAGGACAAAAGAAGAATGAGTCTCTTTCTACTCATAGGCCTCGAGGAGAACCGCGAGGACGTTTCAACCCTCTTGATAAAAAAAAATGACCATTGCACACATAACTATTCCTGTCAGGATGCTTATGGCGATTATCCAACTCCCTGCTTTGTAGTGGCCTAAAGGCTTAGAGTAAGGTCCCCTATTCGCAAAATCTAAATATTTCTGCACATATCATATAGAGTATGGGCACGATGCCAATCATTGCTGCCAGCTCAAGCACGAATGAGAGACTCATTCAGGCCAGTTACCTATAGGACTACGTGGATAAAGACAAGAAGCATGAACAGAAGGAAGAACGTTCCTCGCACCATGGCTCCAACACGACTAAGCAGCAAGACAAGGATTCTCGTAAAAGGGAACATAGGAAGAAGTGAGCCTAAAAAATATTCCCGCTAAAGGAATAATCCATATGATAGTAGGAGGACCTACGAACGGGGACTCAGGACGAGCCAGGCCCACCCACGCAAGGGCTACAAGAACCTCTATGGAGATAGATGACAAAGCGCCAACAAGAGAACCAATGATCTATTTTTGTCATGTTGATGCCTAGGGAATACATTCCTCTAATGATGCACTTGTTCTCTTTGCCACAATGGCTAATTATACTGTTCAACGTATCTTTGTGGATTCATGTAGCTCTATGAATGTCCTATTCTACAAAGTATATCAACAGATGGAGTTAGGTGACATCATGCTAGAACCCATGGATACTTCGTTATATGGCTTTGCCGGAGAGATTGTACACTCGTGGGGACAAATTTCGCATGCCCTTACTTTGGGCACGAAGCCGACTAGGATGGTAGGCTTCTTAGTTGTAGATATGCCATCAACATACAATTTGATTTTAAGACGATCTGCTCTGAACACTTCTAGGCAATTGTCACTATATACCATGTGAATCTAAAATTTCTTGTCGGAGACAAGGTGAGAGAAGTTAAAGGTGATTAATACATAGCGCGAAAGTGCTACGTGGAAGCAATAAAAAGCAGCAGCGGAAGGATGGAGGTGGACCCTCCTAGTAAGGAAAGCAACCAGAGTTCTATCCAACAAGATGACCAAAAGGTGTTCCCGCTCGTGTCCAGCCAACTGAAGAGCTACTAAGCACCCCGCTGGTGCTGGGAGAGTCAGACAAAATCACCAAGATCGGCAGCTGAGTTTTGCACTAGCAGGACAATTAACCATCTTTTTACAACAGAATGTTAACGTCTTTGCTTGGACAGCTAGCAACCTCGTGGGTATTGATTCTAGTATAGTTGTACACAGTCTAAACCTAGATCCAACCTTCCCTCAGTAAAGCAAAAGAAGAGGCATTTTGGGCCTGAGGAAGATAAAATTATATAGGAAGAGGTAAGTAAGTTGTTGTCAATAGGTTACATCAAGGAATCCAACTTCCAAAGTGGCTATCCAATGTAGTGCTAGTTTCCAAACCAGGTAACAAGTGGCGCATGTGTGTTGACTTTTGAGATGTCAGAAAAGCATGCCCAAAAGGTTTATACCGTTTACCTCACATAGACCAGCTAATGGAATCTACCTCAGGCCATGAATTATTGAGTCTAATGGATGCTTCACAAGGTTATCACCAAATAATGCTTAACCCTGATGACCAGAACTGATTAGCTTCATCACATTAGGGGGAACCTATTGCTATATTGTTATGCCTTTTGGACTAAAAAATGCAGGTACTAATTTGTTGGACAGCCTGTTTCGAGAACAATTAGGACGTAACATGGAGGTATACGTTGATAACATGTTGGTGAAGAACCGACAGATGGACCAACATCTTGCTGATCTAGTTGAGACATTCGATACATTGAAGATATATCACATGAAGCTAATTCCAGTTAAGTGTGCCTTCGGGGTGCGAAATGGCAAGTTCCTAGGATATATGGTTACAGAGAAAGGAATTGAGGTCAACTTAGAAAGAACTAGAGCTATCAAGAAAATGAAGCCTCCTACTAACCTCAATGAAGTTCAGAGATTAGCAGGGAGCATAGCAACTCTTAGCATATCATATCGCAATCAGCAGAATGAAGCTTACCATTCTTCAAAGCCCTAAGAAAAACTAAGAACTTCGTTTGGGATGAATAATGTCAGCAGACATTTCAAGATCTGAAAACCTACTTACCGAAATTGCGCCTGCTTCCCAAACTAAAACCACGTGAGCCACTATATCTCTACTTGGCAGTAGGTCAGCAAATAGTTAGCTCTGTGCTCATCAAAGAGGATGAAGACCACCAAAAAACAATCTACTATGTAAGAAAGGTAATACAATGGGTTGAATAGCAATACTCTAAGGTAGAGAAACTAGCTTTCACTTTAATTATAACAGCATGCAAGTTACGACCTTATTTTTCATCACATCCTATTTGTGTGTGTACTAATGCTCCGGTACAAACTACATTAGGTAAAGCTGAAACCTCAGAAAGGATGATCAAGTGGGCTATCTAGCGCATTGACTATGATATTTCTTATCAGCCCAGGACAGCTATAAAAGCCCAAGCCTTGACTGAATTCGTAAATGTGGCCACGATTGTTGCATGCAGATGACTTTTCCACCCCTGCAGGCAGTGGGACAGGAGTGGTGCTCACCAGTCCGGAGAGGGACGAACTGGAATATGCTTTTCGTTTTGATTTCATGGCCTTAGATGCAAGAGCTAAGAGTCTAATTGCCTACTCTGATTCTTAGCTAGTGACAAATCAGGTGGAGGGTAAGTATGAGGTTAAAGAACATAGGATGAAGGAATTCCCCCAAGAGATAGACGAGTTTACCAGTCGGCTGAAGAACTTTCAGCTTCACCAAATCCCGCGAATAGAAAACACCAAGGCTTATATTTAGCCCGATTAGCCAGCTCCCTGGTTGATTGTAACACTAGCACTATCACTATAAGGACCCTCGTCAAAAACTCTCTAAAAAAGGATATAACTATCTTGCAGATTATCCCAGCTGAAGGTGAGCTAGAAACCTTCAGAATCCAGCATTATGAGCAGAAAACAATGACAACCTACTTTAAGTCAATCTAGACCTTATAGACGAAGTACGAGAAAACATATAGAAAGATACAAGAAAAGAGTAGTTAATGCTTACAACTGATGAGTTAGAAGGAACGAGTTCCAAGTTGGAGATTGGGTACTTCGATGAGCCGGCGCCCTAGTGTCGGTAGGAAAGCTAGTACCCAATTGGGAATGACTTTAAAAAATTACCCGCCTCATCAAATTTGGGGCGTACAAACTTGAAGACATCGATGGCAGAAAACTTTCTCGACCATGAAATGCTTTCCATCTCAGGAAGTTTTACTCCTGAAATTCCTTTATTTTAAATCAGTTATTAAATGTACTCAAAACCTCTCTTTCTTAATTGAAACATATCCTTTGTCTTCCTTCTCATGACGTCTGCAGGATGGAATCTCAAATAAAGCTAACTGCAGAAAACAACACTCAACTTTACTTAAGCCGCCTTGTTGGCGCATGCTTTATTTTAAGTCGCCTTGCTGACACACACTTTACTTAATTCGCCTTGCTGTCGCACACCTTACTTAAGTTGCCTTGCTAGCACATGCTTTACTTAAGTTGCTTTGCTGATGCACGCTTTGATTAAGCTATCATGCTTGTACATGCTTTGCTTGAATCATCTAGCCGACATACGATCTATTAAAAACGTCTTGCTAATATGCACTTTACACACTACTAACGAGCAATCTATTGGTGTGTGACTGTCTCAATTAGTCTTGTTGGTTCAAGCTTGCCTTATTGAAGCAAACATTATATCTCCCAACAAACATGTGCCCAGGATTAATTTGGTTATTTATTTTAATCACTTATCCTTTATAAATTCTTTAGTACTATGGTCTATCCTATAGAAAGATATGTTTTTCTTAACCTAGTAGGGACACTTAAGGGAGATATATAGCACGCAAGCATGTCGGATCATACTTACTTGTTTTGGGGACATAGGATGTCTTCTATAATTTATTAGTAGTAGGAGGATAGTTCACCTATTCCTCCCTACCTAAAGCTATACTAACCATTGCAGGAATCCTACTCATACAAGCAGGAAAACGACTCCTTTTCAAATTATCAACATATGAGAAAGAGAAAGCATAGAATCACAAAGATCAATAAAGCAGGAAAAGAAACAAAAATCAAGAAAGCAATAAATCATCCAAAGCCCACAAGCAGCATTTTCATAAAACCTCATGCAGGAGGGAGCAATAATGTTTGTGTCAAAAACAGAAAAGCAAATTTACATGGCAGCAAGAGGGGCAACACCATCATCATTAGCGGGGGAGACCATTTTCAATGGGACAACATCCTCTACCATTGGGTCATCTAGGTCCGTTGGAGCCTCACCTTCTGGAGGAACATGGAGCAGGTTCTCTGGCAATTCATGGGGCACTTCCTCATCAGGCTTAGCTGCATCCGCGAATCCTGCATGGATATCTAAGAAGTCGATCGGAGGATAACCGACATAAGCAAATTAAGAAGTACCAGTCTGGTATCCATGACAATAGTACTCAAAGCACTATCTACAAGGAGGCGTTGAAATTCCTCAAACTTCTTGAAATCTGCTAGCCCACTATCTCATGAAATTTCTTCTTTCCCTCCTCAGTAGATAGGTGATCCTGAATCTTTGACAACACATGCTCCAAACAGTCATGAAGGTTTGATACTTCAGAATTGAAATGAACAATGCTGGTTTCATGCTTACGCTCTTTCTCCTGCAACTCTTTCTCTAGCTCTTCCACTTTCCTCAGGGTTTCCTCTGTGGCAGGCCCACCATGTTCCAGCTAGTCTCCAATCAACAAAATAGTCTGCAAACATGTTAAGTACACCCATCAGGTTAGCACATATTGAAATTGAACTTTCTTACTCCTTACCTTGCTAGCATATGAAGCCAATGAGTTCATGACTTGATCATGAGGAAGAGCCTCTAAAAAGGTCTTATCTGGGGAGCAAGGAGTCTCTTCACAAAATCAGTAGCCCGATTGCTCTCACCCTCCTCTTTTAGCAGAGAGGAGACCTCATTAAAGTTGAGTTTTTCCCTTTTATTTGCACAACCGAAGGATGGGAGTGCCACACGTGTAGGAGGCCTGGGCTCAGGAGGAGCAAAGGAGCTTGAGGAGACTTATGCTTTCTTGGCAGGGGGCGACATGGTTTCTACTTGATATTTTCCCTTAATATCGCCAGTAGAAGCTAAACTTGCAGGGGTCGAGGAAGGACTTTTAGTTGACGAACGCTTGGATGAAAAACTAGTCCCAAGGTTCTTTCCCTCGCCCAAAGCCTTGTCTTGCATCAGTTTGTTTAAACATATTGACTACAGGAAACACAGAGATATTAACACAATAAAATGCAAATAACAAAAATATGTAAAATAAAAATATGAAATATACGAGTGATTATACCACCAGCAGTATCCAGAACAACCTATTTGGGACTTAACGCATAAAGAAAGAGAAGGGCCAGATGAACTAGCTCAAGGGGGTCATAATGGAAAGTGTTTAAACGTTAAAGCAACAGGACGCTTGCAAGTGAAATACCTAGGGAAATCGGGGAGCAACTGGAACCCATTCCATGGGAAAAGGCCACGGGGTGGGAGAAGATACAAAAAAGTAATGGCGATGTCATTCTTTAATAGATGTGTCGGAAGGAACGAAATGGGCACTCGTCGGGAGGTAAAATAGAATAGGCCAAGACTTGCTTTCTTAAGCATGAAGAAGGATGAAATTGAGCGGCAAAAAGGTCTCACCTAAATTCCTCACTAAAATGTAAAATCTAGCAAGAATGCTGAAAGCTTTGGGAACAAGTTGGTTCAGGGGGATCTTGAACAAAGTAGACACTTCAGCAAAAAAAGGATGACACAGGAAACTGTAAAGCCTCCAACTGGGCTATATAGAAGCCTAAGAAACCCTCAGGAGGCGAATGAGGGTGCTCAAAAGAAGTAGGGACTTGAATCAAAATCATCAGGTATCCCAAACCTAGCTCTAATCACACCTAAATCTCCCTCCTTCATGCAGGAATGAAGAACTCTATAAGAGGCGCCACCAGACATGACCACCATGTCCTTGTTTTTTTTTTTCTCTCTCACTCTTCCGTAGATATGCGTTTTTCTACTACGACTAACTTCTTCCTCACCTCTTTCCTCTTGGTGGTCGGATTGGGAATTATTAGAGAAGGTTTCCAAGTGAATAAGGAAATCCTCAATCGCCCGTTCATTCACTCTCTCCTCAGACATAATTCAAAATTTCAGAAGGAATAGGAGACTTACCTACAAATGAAGGCACTGCAAGATGGGAACGAGAGAAATATGTAAACCTGCAAGATCAAAGGGCTAGAGATTATCCTAGCTTCAGATGCGGGAAAAAGGGGAAAATGAAAGATTTTCTTTTTACCTTAGAATGCGAGGGGTAAAAGTAGAATTAAAGGGAAGTTCCTTATATATGATTTATTAATGCGTACTAGAAATTGGGCCACACTACAAGGGCTGAAGGATCTTCAAGAAAATCCTAAGATTATTGAAGGACTAACCCTGCAAAAACAGAGGTTAGCACTTTGATGCTTTAGTCAGTAACGGTTTATGAAGAAATAAGGAAAAACTTGAATTAAAGTGAGAATAATGGTATAAAATGGTGATAAGGTGTATAATATATTCTTGTGGATTGCAAAATATAGGCTTGAAATATGCTAAAAACCGAGATAGAATGGTGCAAGAAAAGAGAAAGTTTGAGGATGAATGTGATGTTGATTGCACAAGACACCTATTTATAGGAATGTAAAGAGTTGGATACAAAGTCAAATACCAAGTTCCATACGCCATTAGAAATCTATTTGAGTTGGCTATCATACGCAATAAACCATGGATAATTTGGATAAGTATTGGTTGAGATATGTGAGATGGATAAAATCCTGCCAAATCTGTCTATAATTCTGGGAATTAGGTATTCACAGACTTTTCAGCTCATTTATTACCGTTTTATCTGGAACCACCTGGAGATATTTTAGGGTGACGTGTACAAACGTGTTAGCAAGATACATGACATATCCTCCCTGCTGTATCATGACGGTTCCGACTGAAATGGACTTATTTCTTGGACTTGTCAATTTAGTAAAATAGTAGGTAAACTTGTGGGTCTTACTTCTCTGTTGGTGGGCTTTATCTGTCCTATTGGTGAGCTCTTATTTGTCCTGCTGATAAGCCAACTGGGCTTTTATACCTAGGCTTGTGGGCTTGGCCCGATAATTTTAGGGGGCATCATTTATTATGAACAACCATCCTATCTAAGGATTCAAGTTGATTGCTGTCTCCTCCCGCTGATTGCGTGAGCTTCTAAGGAAAATTAGAAAAATAGAACTCTTATCCTTCTTTTTTGCAATCATTACCATTAATAATTCTCTTCTTTGCAGCTGTAAATTCGAAATTTCATATCTCCACAGGAAAAGGAGGGAACTAGATAAGCTTTGTTCGCCCTACTGATAAGTAGGGAAAAATCTCTCCTTTGTAGGACATCTTGCTTACTCCAGCACACCAAGTCTACGACTTGCACTCCTGGTGTATGTGTGTGTGTGGGGGAGGGAGGGGGGTGATGATACCCCTTAAAAATTTATTGGACCAAGCCCACAAGCTAAGAATGCTAGCCCAGTTGACTAGGGACCCAACTGACTTAGCAGTAGGATGGATAAAAGATCTACCAGCAGGACAGGTAAAGCGCATCAGGTGGAGGGATAGGCCTAAAGGTTTACCTGCTATTTACTGGATTGATAGGCCCATTAAGCCCATTTCAGCTGAACACATCATCATACAATTGGGAGGACATGTCATATAGTTTGCCAACACATTTGTACATGTCATCCTAAAAATATCTCTAGGTGGTTTCAAGTAAATCGGTAAAAAACGAGCTGAAAAATATATGAATAATTAACCCCGGATTTTCAAGTAGATTTGACAGATTTTCTTCGAGCTGGTATATCTCAATAAATATTTATTCAAATCATCAATGATTTGCTGTGGATAAAATCCAACTCAAAATGCTTTCTAATGACGTACGGAACAAACTGTAATTGATCCCCTATCCAACTCTATACAAGCTTATAAAAGAGAGGCCTTGTCCAGACATTTAAGCACATCATTCTTCACACTCAAAAACTCTCACTTGCATTATTTTTTCTCGATTTTTAGGCTATTTCAAGCTTATAAGTTGTACTCCATATAAATATTCCTCATCCTTAATCACATCTTACCATTATTTTCACTTTAATTTAATTTTTTTTTTATTTCTTCTTTAATCCGTTACTAACTTAAGCATCAGATGCTAACCTCTGTTTTTGTAGGTTAGTCCCCCATTCTTAGTATTTTTTTGAAGATCATTCAACTTTTATGATGTTGCCAAATTTGGTGCGCATGAGCGTGTACTACATAAAATCACGTGATAGGATAAATTGCTCTATCCCTTGTCCTAAGATGTTCTTCTCGACTCGTGTATAAGAGAGTTAAACGAATTGTTTCTTTTCTTGAATTAATGTTATTTTAAATGAGTTACGTTCCAATAAAATGAAGTTATTCATACAATAATAAAATAATATATCGATTCACTAACATAAGATTATTCGAATTTTTGCTACTCCTAACTCGAAGTGAAGTAATAAGATGATAATTAGACCAAAATCTCAAGGTATCAAACAGCAATTAGTCAATTCTTTTGGACCTTTTTGTAAATTTATAAAATTAGTATGCATTTATTAACCGTCTAAAACTACCAAAGACAAGATAAGGTGATACGTTTCCCAATCAAAGCAACGCCATCGCCATGGCTGAAGCTTCAAGAATTCTCCAAACCACTCTAATTTCCACTTTCTCGCAGAACCCATCTCAATATACACTAAAAGCCCACTCCCATCACTACATTCCACCTTCCACCTCGAAAAGAAGCAACCTTTTTCATCGAATTCGCTGCTCAGTGTCCACCGCCAGCACCGGCGGAGAAAGCGCCACCGGGACCACCATCCCTTGGGGCTGCGACGTCGAATCGCTTGAAAATGCATCGGCTTTGCAGGAATGGTTGTCCAAGTGTGGGCTTCCTCCCCAGAAGATGGCTATACAGAGAGTGGACGTTGGAGAGAGGGGACTTGTTGCTTTGAAGAATATTAGGAAAGGCGAGAAGTTGCTTTTTGTGCCTCCCTCGCTTTTCATCACTGCTGATTCTGTGAGTTTGTCAGTTTACCTTTTCCTTTTCTTTTTCTGTTTTTGTCCCCTTAAATCGCTTCTTCTGTTTTTTGTTTAGTTTTCCTTTAACTGAGTTCCAAGGTTTTGTATTGTCTGTCATTGGTTCTCGAGTGGGATCAGATGAATTGGGTTGAATTTTGTTGATTGTTTGATGCGAGTTACTTCAATTTCTGAAGTGTGAGGCTTCTTGAAAATGAATAATTCCATTTGGAGACTGATTTTTAGGAAAATGATGGTTGATTAAGATGAATAGGGATTTGTAGAACGTAGTTATATGGTTTGGTTTTTTTTGTAATAATTTCTCGGTAGAGGTAAAAGTCCCGGGAATGTGGAATAGTGGCACTTTTTTTGCTCTGAAGGTTTAAATGTTTTGGTAGCAGCATTGAACTATTGTCTCGTTGGCTGGAGCTTGATAACGTGCTTCCTTAATTAAGTATCCGGTGTGATTTCCCTCATGTTATTTAAGTTTGCTTATTCCCAATCTTGTTCCATCTTTTAAATGAGGTTCACTTTTTAGACAAATACTCATTAACAACCAATTTTAAGTACCCGGTTCATAACATTTTAACTATAAAAGAATACTGAATTCAGTTTGTACTAATGCACACATGTTCTGCCCTCATCTCTTTGTGGTTTTTGAATAATGCCATCTCTCGTGGCAATACTGTTTTCTCTCCCACTTTTATGTATTTAGTTGGCATTGAAGATATTCTTGATAAACCAAGGACAAAAGGCCTCCTTGGATGAAAATGAACAGACTATATGTTCTGTATGTTCGAGGCACTTCGCATGAGAAATTTGTTCACCATTAAACTTGATATAGCTTTATTATCTACATTAGTGACTTAAATTTTTCCCGCTGTTGTGTGGAGATGGATTTCAGGAGTGGAGCTGTCGCGAGGCTGGTGAGGTGCTAAAACAGTACAATGTGCCGGATTGGCCGCTGCTTGCTACCTATTTGATTAGTGAGGCAGGTCTCATGAATTCTTCAAGATGGAGTAACTACATTTCAGCCTTGCCGAGGCAACCCTATTCACTTCTGTATTGGTAAGCCTAATTTTAGTGGTCCAAAGAGGAATTTGTCACAGTTTTTGGTCTCTACACATACTCGTCCATGCTCAGTTGGTTGCCCTACAGAACCTCCATGTAATTTCAGGACTCGTGCAGAGTTAGATAGATATCTGGAAGCCTCAGAAATAAGACAGCGTGCAATTGAGAGGATCAATGATGTAATTGGAACGTATGAGTTCTTTTCAAATTTCTCCTGTTCTGATCTACTTTTTTTTATGCTGTTTAGTGCTATTGGTGAATCTCATATTTGATAAGAGATTTATTGTGCTTGTTGACTGCTAAGCTCTATCATAATCTCTTATGCAGGTATAATGACTTAAGAGACAGGATATTTTCCAAGTATCCCGATTTATTTCCTGATGAGGTACATGTCGATGATAACTGTCATTGTCTGTGTTTGATTGACATTAGGTCTATCATCTATGTATGGCATTCTCTAATCTGCAAACTCTTTATTGTTTGTCCAAGTGATGAACAGTTAAGTTATAGGCTAACCATAGATTCTGGGATCAAGACAAACTTTTGGAGGAGAAATGACATCTTCCCTGACTTCCTCATGCTTTTGTTTAGTTTCACATCAGAAGAGAAGGGCATGCTAGGCAAAAGATGTTCGGTTTTCTTAACACCACATTCATTTAATCAAAAAGATAGGAACCATCACTAGTGATAGCCTGTTGTATGTGCGTCCACTGTGCGTGAGTACAGATAATCCATGTGATATTGATGACGGACTAATTTTCTTGATATTTCCTTTCCAGATATTAGTCATTATTTTTTTAGTGATCGTTGAAGCTACAAACAGCTATAACTTCTATAAGAAGTATGAGTCATATGATATTTAGAAAGTTCCTGCAGTTAGTCATGTTATATAGCTCTTCAAAACTGTATCGGTTTTGTTTATGTGTGCTGTATGGAGGAACTTGCATGGAGTGATGGAAAAAAAGTGATAAACTATGGATAGTCGAAAGCACTCTAATGCTTGTTTCTTTGCCCATTCTCCAATTGTTACTTGCTGTTTGGACAAAGAAATTCATCTTTAAACTAGAGGCAATACTTCTTTGGTAGAGAGAAAAGGAAATGAAGCTAAAACTTCTCTGTGGAGGAATATAAAAGACTTTCATCTTTTTTAATCGTTTGATTTTAACAAGATTATAGACATGAAAATTCATTTGGCATCCAAGTTCCATGAGGGAGAAGTCTCCCAGAAAACTTACAAATGTCCTTGTTTACTTGAAGAAACAAATGTCACCCCAGCAAAAAAGAAGTTTCCTTTTGATCTTAGATTCTGTTCTATTGCTATGTGAAACCAAGTGAAGGAGATGGATACTTGGAATCTTCATGATTCATTATTCTTGTATTTCCCTTGAGCCCATCGGGTAAGAGACTGCAGATATGAATGATATTATGGTGGGAGGCAATTCGGCACGGCCTTTGTTAATCTGCGGTGTGCATTCACAGCTCTATTTTCATAACTTAATCTTATAAAAATAAAAGGTGAAACTGTGATGGTTAAGCATTCATGTTATCTGGTGATGGTTCTACTGTGGAATTCATATTTTTTCTATGCTGTCCAGATCCCTGTAGCTTGTTTTAATTGATGCTATGCATTATTACAGGTATTCAACATGGAGAGCTTTAAATGGTCATTCGGCATTCTTTTTTCTCGCTTGGTGAGTTTTCATTTGTCAAAAGCTCAACTTAGTTCCTCCAGGGAAATTTATGTGCATCAACAGGAAGTGCAGAGTCGGGGTGGGGAGTGAGAGATTCTTGATTCTGAATCCTTTTGTCATGCATTTATGCCTTTATGCATTATTTTGACTTAACAACAGTTATATTGATTTATGAACAGGTTCGCCTACCCTCAATGGATGGAAGGGTTGCCTTGGTTCCTTGGGCGGATATGCTGAACCATAGTTGTGAGGTATGTATTATGCAAGATTGCATGCCATTCTTTTGAGTTGACATGATCTCAACTCTAATTTTAATGATTTCATTGATCTTAGGTAGAAACATTTCTAGATTATGATAAATCATCCCAGGGAGTTGTTTTCACAACTGATCGAGCATATCAGCCAGGTGAGCAGGTACACAAGCTTCCGCAGTTGAGCCACCAAATATGTTAACATATTGATCCCGTAACAAGATATCATTGAAAAACAAACTTCTGATTTAACAGTACATTTTCATACAGACACCATATTGTTCTCTTTTTAAGTTTAATAGTATGTAAATACACACACTCACACTACATATTATATATATATATAGAGAGAGAGAGAGAGGGAAAGAGGGAGGAGGATGGTAGTAGATATTGGTAATAGTTTTGTTGGGACCTAAGGTGGTTGTAACTTTTTTCACGCAGGTTTTCATATCATATGGAAAGAAATCTAATGGAGAGCTGTTGCTTTCTTATGGATTTGTTCCCCGGGAAGGCACTAACCCTCGTGACTCTGTTGAGTTGTCACTCTCACTTAAAAAATCTGACAAATGTTACAAAGAGAAGTTGGAAGCTTTGAAGAAGCATGGACTATCTGCGTGAGCATGACGTCATAACTCATCGAGTTATTTACATACCAATGATTTGCTTGATAGTGACATATCATAATGCCTACAAAAACTATACAGCTTCTGTAATAGTTCCTTTGTCAACAGGTCACAATGTTTTCCGATACAAATCACTGGTTGGCCTGTCGAGTTGATGGCATACGCTTACCTCACCGTAAGCCCTCCAAGTATGAAAAACCGGTTTGATGAGGTCTGATAGACTATCTTTTTTGTTTAATTACGGTATCTTTCCCAATGAGTTAGTATAGTTACTCACTGTACCCCTCGTCCTTTTCAAATTATCAGAACCTCCTCTATAAGCTTACGCACATTTTTCACATCACTCATTTCGTTTTAATGTGTTGTAATAATTAGAAATTTGAGTGGTTTTTAATTTCTTTGATTCCAATAGTGGCGGAATTACTCGCTCTCGTTGTAATATCTTTTTCGGGGACGGAAACTTAGAGGGGATGATTTTGTAATTTTAAAAAAAAGGTGAGTAAAGTCAGTAAATACACTAACTCATCAGGGATGACACTGTGATTAACCTGTATATTTTTTAGTACAAAAGATATTAGCATAAGAGTCTATATATGTTGGATAAATCTCGTGAAAAATTTCCCACAGATGGCTGCTGCTGCATCAAACAAGACGGCATCCAAGAAGGCGATAGTATATCCTGAAATAGAGGAGGAAGCTCTACAATTCATCCTGGATATGTGCGAGGCCAGCATATCAAAGTACTCCAAATTTCTTCAGGCAAGTACATTTATTTTCTTATGTAGACGAGTGTTTCTCTGGAAAGGTTATTATAGTAGAGACAGATATTTATTAACGGAATACACTAATGTCAACGGTGAGGAATTACTCAGATCTGCTGATTTTTTGACAGGCAAGTGGATCCATGGATTTGGACGTGACGAATCCGAAGCTTCTGAACCGAAAACTGTTCTTGAAACAGCTAGCTGTGGATCTATGTACCAGCGAACAGAGAATACTCTTTCGTGCACAATATGTAAGGATACTCTCAATCTTCGCTCCTTGGTAACAGTTTTCATTCACTTCAAAAGATATAGAAGGTTAACTCATAGAGCTGGAGGCAAGAGTCTTTCGTACAACTAATTAAAAAAAAGCGTATCTGCCGATTCTTTAATGTTGACTTTGGATTGGAAGACTTGAACTTGAAGGTTGGACTAAGGGTAACAACAAACATCATCATAGCAGATTCAACTCTGTGATAGTGATTGGAAAAATCGACTGAATTGGTTGCTTGATGATTTGCGTCCGTAACTTCATATCCTTCAATTCAACATGCTCGTAAGGGCGAAAATTCTCTCATTTAGAACTAGCTTTGTAGTTTTTCTTTTTTTATCTTGCACCCACTCACGCACACTCCAAGGAATTGAATCCCAAACCTCTAAGAAGTTGTCTTAAAGCTCAATCCATTGTGCTGTCCCCTTATGGAACTACCATCCTCATAGCACACGATCGACTCTTTCTTTTACTTTGACACAGTGAATTTTCACCACTTTTCAGTCAAAGTGACTAAAAGAAGTACCTTGTTGTCACGAAACTGCTGAGATTAAAAAACTTGTCTTTCCCATTAATCAGCGTTCCTTGTGTATTTCAGTTATCACAATGCTTCCATATTTTGCTGCATAAATGCAACTATGTGCCACCATGATCATATACCATTTTTGATAAAGTTAATAGATCCGGAAGTTTTTGGTATGCATGCATGTAAACTATCGAACCGCGACTGTATTAGTTAGAAGTGAGATTTATAAAACATCAATGCATATATGAATTTTGGGATCATGCACGCATAGATCCTACATTCTTAACTTTTAATGTGATCATCATCTCCCCCTTCCCCGTGTCTCTTCTTGTTCCACAGATACTAAGGCGGAGATTGAGAGATATAAGGAGCGGAGAATTACGGGCTCTGAGGATTTTTGATGGTTTCAGAAAGTTATTCAACTGAGCAATACATGTTGTATTGGTAATGGTGGATATATGTATATGCAAAAAGATTTGATCAAAGGTTGTCTGGTTTAGATTATTGCATCTCTTCAGTTTTCGAACTACTTGTTTCAGGATGTTCTCTTCTGTGTGTTGCAATATTGGCATTGTTGATTCAGATGCAATTTTTTTTTTTTTTTTTTCTTTTACTATATTTTCTTGTAATATCAATCAAAATATTTTATTATACATTCATCCCATGTCAAATCAAACACTCCCGATATTTATAATTTATTTTGAGTTTGTTTGGAATCTCTTTTAATAAAGTACTGGATGTTTATTTTTCAATAAATGTACTTACTAGAAAATAAAATATTTTCTTTTATCGAACGTATTTTATTAATATCTAAGTTCTTTTTTAGAAAAAAAGAAAACAAAAAACACACTTATTGAAGTTTTTACGTCTAGCTAAAGAGTGTGCAACTAAATTAGCAGAACGACGGACAAAGCAAAAGAAACATTAACAGATTGCAAATGCAGAGAGTCTAAAGACCAAAGGGCCAACGAGTGAAGAGTTGTGAACTTCAGAGCGGAGCTTGTGAATCAGAGTCTCATAGTCACCTTCAATAACCATAGTCGGCCAACTCTGTCGAGCAACTAAACGGGTAGCTTCACGAGCAGCCATGGCTGCAATGAGCAAAGGGTTGACAGGTTACCAAACACGAGATGAGATCCAAGAGGTACACTGTCCCGAAGAATCCCGAGCAATGACACCACTGCCCCCTCCTGGCTATCTTTGAAAAGGGCTCTGTCAAAATTGACCTTAATCACCTCTGGTTGAGGTCGTCTCCAAGAGGTCTGATGGCAATGCCGGACGATGCTCATTAGTAGCAGCAAAGGAAGCCAAATACGAGCGGGCAAACATGACCACATCTAGTGGCGATGCAAGAAATTCTTGGCCGCTCTGCGATTCTGAAAACACCAAAGCTTCCACGTGACAACCAAGAAAAGCAAGAACTCGTCGGCTTCCAGCTTTGCTACCCCTCCTATCCAGCATTCTTTACCATCACCTCCAAGTTTGAGTGTTCTCCACTACATTTTAGTTAGGAGCCAGACCTGACGAGCAGCGGGACACTCGCACAAAGCATGCATGATGTCCTTGGTCTTCGCCTCATAATGTGGACATCCTGTTAAATGCACCTCAGACAGCGCGATCCTGTAGGCAGTGCATCGAGGCATGCAAAAACCTAGACTCGTCGGGGCACTCCTGCTGTCCAAATGAAGTTCCAGGAGGGAACTGTTGAGGAAGAGGAGCCAATCGACAAGCCATCCCTAACCAGGAAGTAAGCACTCCTAACCGTGAACAACCCCGATTCAGTATGGTGCCAAACTCGGATATCCTCTTTAATGTGCTGACCCAGTGGAATGGAAAGAATTAGGTCCTACACGCTGGAAGGAAGTGTCCACGCATTCTCGGCACTAGTGGTTGGTTGCACTATCAATTATTGCACTAAAAGGAGCACCAGCTGTAGCACCCCCTAACAGCACTATGACTATCCCGTAAATATCATATTTAAAGTAAACTCCTCTTATACATGTAATTATGTACATAACCCAGTTCCTGTGTAGTATATATACACACACACACACGTAATCCCATCATCACTGCTAGCAAAATTGTCATCTCGTCAGTAAGATTCAACGTGTTTCTATAAAATACCACAAAATGGTTGTTATAGTTAGTTCACATGTCATACTCATTTTTAATTTATATTTTTGTAATCCCAAAAGGTGATTTTTTATTTTTATTGACAAGTGAAAGAAGAACTGCATATTAGCCGACCTGATTGAAACGCAAGGTTCGGACCTAGTCTTCAGTGGGTAAAAATCTATACCTAAAAAATATTAGCAAATGAATGAGCCTGCAACTCAGTAAGTAAACAACCGACATCACCTATATATGTACATTAAATATAGTCTAGACAAGATAAATAAGCAATATATATATAGAATATAATTAATTTAATTTCAACATAATTAATTTTATATAAGGCATCCAACTCATAACAAGACAGTCAATTAAACTCTCCTTTTCTGAATCTGCTTATCAGAAGGTGATATAGTGTTTTTCTCCACCGACTCAACCTCACTTTTTATTATATAATGTTTAAGTGAATCCCTTTGATACGCCACGAGAACTCTCCTTTTCTGAATCTGCTTATCAGAAGGTGATATAGTGTTTTTCTCCACCGACTCAACCTCACTTTTTATTATATAATGTTTAAGTGAATCCCTTTGATACGCCACGAGAACTCATTAATCTCATTTCACATCATAGCTCTTTTCATATCGAATTATAGCTCTTTTTATTTTATTTCGCCACACAGACTATTCAACAATATCAAAGGATATTCACATTATAGTTATATTCAATTTTCACCACTCCATCATTTCCACATATCACCATTCTTATAAGCAACCAGTCACGTAAAACACATCTTAACACATACCTATATAATTAAATATTTGATTAATCAATCGATTAGATTGAACAAATCAATTATAGAAATAATTATATCTAATAAATTAAATAGTTTAAATAATTAATTATAGCAATTTAATTGAGGGTGGGCGTCTGACCGCCCATCCTCAATTATCTTAATTTTTTTCAAAATACTCATTACGTTCCTTCTAATTTTTTTAATTTGCTCCAAATATTGTAACGAGCTCCAATTTACTCCATTCAAATTTTAATATATTCGAATTTTGAACTATACTGTATTTGCTAACTAATTAAATTTTTTAAATATTTACCAATTAATTTCACAATTATATATTAAAAGTTTTTCAATGTTACACTAGCCACAAAGTGTGGGAGTGAAGTAATTGATTGGAAAGTTGAGGGATGAGGGATCCAAGGGTCCAACCCAATTTGAATAGATGCGCTTGAGCCAATACGATACCAAAATCCTGCACAAATAAGTGGCTTAGTAGAGATAATGCTACGCCACACTAGGAAGGGTCTTAACAAAGCTAAGCATCAATAATAGATGTACCTGGAAAGCATCTCGCCTGGAGTATTCTATAGACCAAAGGGTGCTCATTCATAAGAAGATGCCAGAACTGTTTTCCAAGCACGCCAAGGCTGAAAGCACGCAAATCCGGAAAGCCAGCCCCCTCCCCCCCAGCCTTGCTAATGCAAAGACGGTTCCAAGCAATCCAGTGCACCTTTCTCTTACCACGATTGTGCCACCAAAAATCAGCACACATAGATTGAATGCTCTGAAAACTGAATCAGGGATGCGAAAGATACTCTAGCACACATCGGGATAGCTTGGAGAAAAGCCTTGATGAGGATCTCTCTTTCAGCTTGCGATAGGAGCTTCTTGTTCCAACCATTAATGTAATTCCATACCTGGTCCCGAAGGCCTTCAAAGACAGTTCCTTGGGACCTTCCCACCACTGCCGTAGACCCAAATATTTCTCGTGCCTTTCTTCCCTCCGGATGTCAAGCATTGCCGCCAATGACCCCTACAACACCATGGGGACATTCGCATTAAAAATAACCATGCACTTGCTAAAATAGATCTCTTGGCCTGAAGCCTTCACATAAACATCAAGAGTCGTCGCCACCCGTTGATTTGAAGGCATATAGCAGGGTAGAACACCGGGGTGTCATCAACAAAAAGGAGATGAGTATTTAGCTGTCAACCACGGCAATAGCCAAACCCTCAATACCCCTATCCCTCTCTATTTCTATGATCAAGGACGTAAGCGCCTTTGTACACAACAAAAAGAGATGTAGGTGTAAGCATGCAAAATTTATTGCCGATTATATAATGACATGTGCACTATATTTTTTTCATCAATTTTATATTCTTTATAAAATAAAATATTGTTGATGCATCAGTCAAATATTTCCATATATGAAATTGAAGTATTCACGACAATATAAATCTTTTCTTGCCAATAAACGAAGCAAATATCAATTATTTGATAACTTTATATCACATCTTGTGATTAAAGAAACAAATCATAAAGGGCCAATCATATCGCATCACGTCATCAGGTAATTATGGTAAAGTCTTCCATGCTACAACTATATTCACCACTCAACAAACGTAACTCAAGGTACAAGACAAGACACAAATGAAGACGAATCAATAGGTCACTCAAAACAAAATTGAAGTGACAATCGAAGAAAGAAGCAAAAGAGCGTTCAAAAAGTCTCAAAATTCTCTCAAGCGCAAATCAAGGAAGATCTATTGCGTTCAAAGAAAAATCAAGGCGTTTGGCATGGAAATCCTCCAAAGTCAATATTTGATTCGTGAAAAAGTTAAAAGACCATCAAATTAATGTTGTCAACACACAAATCTATCTTGACGAAAGATAAAAGTGTCCAGTCCACTAAGAAATACCCAAATTTCAAGTCAAACACTCCAAGTTTATAGGATTTAATTCGGAAATAGGTCAAAAGACCTTTGAATTAATGGTATCGAAGACCCAAGTCAACATTAGAGGAGATCAAAGCATCAAGCTCCACCTCCAAAGTTGCCAAAATCAAAGATCGCATTCGTGAAGTGAAGAATCAAGAGTTCCAAGTAGAGATTTTGTACCCACAAAAAGTACTATTAAATTCAAAAATTATTTGTAATATTTTTCTTATTCAGAAACACGAAATTTGCATTACAAATGTCTGGCAGGCTAGATGGGACCGTCTCTACCTCCCATCTCTTCACCAAAACTCTAAAGTATCGCAATGGCTGCTAACAAGATTCCGAAACTCAAAGTTGTTGCTTCTAATGAAACCATTGGAGTCATCACAAGAAGTATGTCCGAGAAAGCATACCCCAAGGTGACTTTTCATGAAACTGTTGAGAAAGATCTACTCCATCTCGGCGGAATCCATGAAGATGGTGGAGATTTGAACGATGATTCTTCCTCGTCCATTCCTCGCTCAACGTCAAGTGTAGCTTCTTCCATGGTGACAAACACTATAACCCTGGAAGAGCAAATTGCAAATCTGAAGAGAGCTATAGAAGGTCTTGCAAAGCATGTTCAAGAGCAAGACTCTCAATCAGCAAGTTAATGAACAAGATCGACAACATTAATACTAGTCACCTGGTCAAAAAACAAGTTGAGACACATGAAAAAACTTTGACATATCTAAAGCAACAATCCAATGAAAGAGAAAAGTCATCAACGAAGGAGCTACAGGTCTCCTCAGAAGGGTTGATTCCCTTTGATCAACTGAAGGAGTTCATCATGGGGACTATTCAAAACAAACTTGATGGAAGCTTTAAGTCGTCCATGACATACACAAAGCCATACACTCAAAGGATCGATAACCTAAAGATGCCAATCAATTACCAACCTCCAAAGTTTCAATAGTTTGATGGAAAGGGAAACCCAAAGCAGCACATTGCTAATTTCATTGGGACGTGCAATATTGCAGGGACCTATGGAGATCATTGGTATTATTTCTAATAACAAGGTCACATTAGGAGTTCCTAAATTGACTAAAATTGATTGAACTCTTCTTACTCATGGTGTCCACTACTATGTTAACTTTCCCAAGATGATAATCCATGATACAATCATAATTCTTTAATAATTCTATACACCTCATTGGTCTCAAGTTCAATCATATATGTGTCAAAACATATTTCAAAGTCTTGTAGTCAATGAAGATCTAAAATCTTTTTTTATTAACTCTTGCCTTTATTCTTCAATGCATGTATAATTGTTGCTAATTCTAAATCTTGTGTGGAGTAACTTAACTCATGGGTCCTTAACTAGCAAGATACATACACTATTACTTTTCTATTTTGCATTAATATACACCCTACACCTTATTTCGAGGCATCTATATTCATCACATACCCTCCAAAAATCTCATATAATACCAAGTAATTCCTAAGAAACTCCACATTTTAGTCACATTTTATTAATTATTTTAATTCTCTAATAGCTTTCACCCTTGCAGGGTCAGGTACAACACAATCCTAGATATCGGGTGTCCTACAAGAACTACTTTACTCACCCAAAAATTTACTCTAACTTAATTTAGCATACAACTCCTTCTCTTTTCAATATCTGTAATACTATTTTCGAATGTTGATCGTTCATCTCCCTAATTTTTGAATGCACAAAGATGTCATCCATAAAAACTATCACAAATTGACCGAAGTACTCTTAAAATATGTGATACATCGATGTTATGAATTTTCTTACGAATTTCTAAATCCAATGGCATTACGCAAAACTAACCATAACAATTGCAAAAACCTATTTTACGTAAACCATTCTCTGTTATACTCAATTTTCAATAACCAGGCCTTAGATCGTTCTTTATTTATTTATCACCGTCACTCCATTCACTTTCTGATAATTATTTATCACGTACGCTCGTGCCATCTGTTGATTCTACAAACTTATTTCTTCTAACATCTGGCTTAGTAAGTGCATCATAACAAATCATTCAAGCATTAAACATATCTCACAGTCAACCTATAACTCTAGAAACTTAGACCCGCTCAGATATCAACCAATGTCACACCCCCTTCGAAATTACCTTCAATTCCATAATAAATTCACATTTAAACCTAATAAGAAATCTGATATAATCAATATTTAATATATTCCTCAAGCGAATAAATACTTCATAAAAAACTTGGTATAATATTCTTTGCTATAACATATGAAAAAGAGAAAAGTGGTGTTTTTAGCTATTACAATACTTGAGAAATCAATTCCTTCACAGTTTAATACTCTTGTAAATATGTAGCTAGAACTCCTGACTCAAAATGATACTGCTTATGCACCTATAAGTCTGACAATTGGCTTACGCTCTAGCTAGATTATCACTGCGAGTTTTCTCCTAAAAAGTACATGGCAAAAAATGAGTTGCCAACTCAATAAGCATAGCTAACTAGCGTATATATACGCGCACACACATATGGCATGTACAACAAAAGACCAATTTCAATCAATGGCACCAATCAATCAATATTTGTTATGTAATCACAAAGTACTCAACGCCCATAGTCATGGAAAACTAATACGAGAATGGAACCCTAATCACGACATAATATTTGACGTTATCGTTTATTTTTTTAGGGCCCTGCTTAACCAAACTAGAGTGCATCACTCAATGGCCTTTGTCGGCTATCATCATCATCATCATCTCAATCACAATACTTCTTTTTTTTTCTTTCTCGATATCACACAACACACAACTCGTATGATACTCCATCATCAGTAATACCACACAACAGACAGCTCGTATAATATCCTATCATCAATCATATCACACAACACACAACTTGTATGATATCCCATCATCACTGATACTACACAATACACATCTCGTATGATATCCCATCATCAATCATATCACACAACACACAGCTCATATGATATGCCACATCATCTCCACTGATCAATAATAACACACAACTTGTCATTGGTTATATCATCATAAGCCATTGCAATATGCCCCTCCTAGTTAGGTAAGCCATCGTTTATTCCAATTTACACATCAACATTATTAACTCCATCATTCAATTCCATTCAATAATTATTTTCTCGTCAATAACTTTCTTATTTGATTTCATTCAATAATTAATTATAAGATCATATAATTATTCATCTGACTTATGCACAACCACACTATTTAATCTATAGTTGATTTGTAGTTAAACTTAATTTTTTTAATAATTATCAATTAGTCTATCAATTATGTATAAAATCCTATAGACGTCACAATTCTCCCCTCCTAATAAAAAATTCATCCTTGAAATTTAACTATCCTACCCGTTCAATAGAATAAATAAAGATATTTTTCTCCCATACGCTCCTCAACCTCCTAAGTCACCTCTCTCAGTGAACGGTGACTCCATTTTCTTTCACCATTTGTATTTCATTATATTTCTCAATTTCCTTTACACTTCTGTCCGAAATCTCTGTTGGCTCTTCCACATATGTCAACTACTCATAAATTTCTACCTCTGGTTCACAGATAATGTGCCTAAGATCAGATCGGTACTACTGCATAATCGAAACATAGAATACATCATGTATCTATAACAACTCTGTTGGCAATGCCAACCGATATGCTAGTGGTTCCCAATATATTTTGGACTCAACTTTCCTTACTTACCAAATCTCAAAATTTGCTTCCCATCGAAATTCCTTTTGGAAAACATTCTCATCTATTACATATTCTACATCTCTTTAGTATTTATCAAAGTAACTTCTCTATTAATTTTATGCTAGCAGATTTAAATACTTTTTAATTATTTATATCTTATATACCATTTATTGCAACAATTCAGGATTTTCAGATTGCGTAATCCTTCAACATCCCAACATGTTAGTGATAGACATTTAAATAAATAAAAGGCTTCCTATTGGGACATAGCTATGCTAGATCCAAAACTATTAATATATGTAAATTCCTTCAGTGATAGGTGAACATCTCAATTTGTCCTAAATTCAATTGTTCAAACTTTTATTAGATCTTCTAACATCTAAATTGTTCTTTTGATTATCCATTTGTTTGAAAATAAAATATTTCACTAATATTTAAATTTGTACTTAATTTTCTTAGTAAACTTTTCCAAAAATATGAAATAAATCAAAGATCTCGGTCAGATACTACATGAATAAGTACACCAAGCAATCTTATAATTTCTAGAAAGTACTACTCAATTAATTTATACAGATAATCACCTTGTCGTACAAGCAAGAAATAAGGTGATTCAGTCAATCTATCACAATTGTCCAAATAGTATCATGATTTTTTTTTAACACACACGGTAACCCAATGGCAAAATTCATAATGGTCATTTTCGATTTCCATCCAAGTATAGATAAAGGTTGACACTTACCTACTATTACTTCATATTCTATTTGTGACGTCCGTAGAAGTTTTCACGTAATTGGGAGACTAATTGATGATTATTAGAAATTTAGATTTAATTAGTAAATAAATTATAGGTTAAAATTGGGATATAATAAAGCTTGAGCGGAGTAAATGGAAGTTCGTTATAATATTTTGGGGCAAATTATATTAATTAAGAAAATCAGAAAGGACGTAATGGGTATTTTGAAAAAATTTAAATTAAATTAAAAGAAACAAGAAGAAAGAAAGATAAAAGAGAAGAAAAAGAAAAATAAAAAATTGAATTGGGGGGAGGGGTGTGCCTCACCCACCGGCCCACCTTCATGATATACATATATATATATATATGTGTGTGTGTGTGTGCAAACCACAATTTACAACTATTGCAGTTTCCCTTTTCTCCTTCAATTGATGCGCACTGAAGGTAATAATTTATATAAATATATTATTTAATTACTCCATTTATTAAATATTGTTTATATTGAGCGATGTACTATTTAATCGCAGTATTTTATGATTTTGGCTATTTAAATTGGTGTCGAAGTAAATATCACATTCGATATAAAAATGATATAGTTGATTAATTAAATTATTAGATTTATTAGATCTAATAATTATTATAGCTAATTTACACAATTGCATCGAAATGATTAACCAAATATGTAATTCTATGTATTATTGTTTAATTAAATTATATAGCAATGATAAATTGATAGAAAATTCATAGAAATATTTTAGAAATTATATTTAGAGAATATTATGTTATTAAGAAGGGAAGGTTTTGATGATAATCTCATTTACGAATGTTATTAAAAACGATCGTTAAATATAAGGGGTTTAATTAAATGAATTCTTATGAATTAGTTGATAAATGAAATATACGTTTGATAAGCTTAGAAAGTGTAGTTATTTAAAATAAAATGGAACAAGGGTTTTGACTTTAATATAAATATAATATTAAAAGATCGGTGGGAAATGTACGAACATTATATAATATTTTATTTAGAGTTTATAATATTCTGTATATTGATTATACGTACAATATTCTATTATAGGACTTGATGACAAAGTAGAGGGTTGAGCAGTCCCTCATGAAATCGAAGCATTTTGAATTTAAGGTAAGTATAGCTAATTGAATTTATATATATAGCTATATGTATAGTATTGTATATACTATATATATTGGTTTCTTGGATATGATCGTGAACTTGACTTTATATTTATATACGTGGATTCGTACATTGATTGTTTATATAAGTAGTTGGATTATTTGTTAGATTACCAGAATATCGATGAAATTGTTACTATGTGTTATGTGATTATAATGTAGGGACATGCGGGATATGATTATGTGATGATCGTATAATTGATTGTTGTATGAAGTCGAATTGCGAGTTATTATTGAGGAAGTAATTATTATAAAGAATAGAATGATGATCGTGAATTGAAATAAAAGATGATGCTTACCTAGTTGGGAACACAGTCAATGGTTTACGAAAATGTGATTGATGATGTGATATGAAAAATAAATGAATTAAGTTAGGTACCATGGCGCTTAGAGTACCAGGGTATTCCGGGTAGCCGGGAATATCCTGTGTTGTTAGCTACACATTGGGGTGGTGTGGGGATATGATGTTTGTTGTGATGTCCTGTGCTGATATTGTTACACACTAGAGTAGAGAGTGTGGGGACATCACATACAACGGGTATCATATGTTGTATATGATATGACGTTGATGAGATGATGATGGCCAACAAAATCATTAACTAATGTACTCCAATTAGAGTAAGTAGGACCCTTAATTAATAAACGATAGCGTCAAATACTATATCGTGGATTGATGTACAGTCGTGGGCATGCATTATTCTTTATATCTGCTATTGCTATATGACGAATATTTGTTAATTGATGTAATTGCATTGTACGTGACTTGAGGTCTATGTGTATATATATAGACTGGTTAGCTATACTTATTGAGTAGGCAACTCATTCCTTGCCACGTACTTTTCAGGAAATAGGTCACACTGACTAGCCACATTGGACTTTGACCCGTGTCGCCGTTCTTATTAGGTGGGTTAGCCATGACATGTGAAGCCGGAATATTTGGCAGTTTGGTTGTTAAATATTCTAGTCTCTTATCAGTTGGTGTTTAAAGTTGTGGTACTACTTTTCTTAAGGTTATGCACATGAGGTCATCTAGTGAGGGTAAATATAAACTTTTGGAGGTATCTATTACCTTTTGTGATATATATATATATATTATATTGATAAATTAGAATTTATTTTACGGATTGAAAGGGAATTACTTATAAAATGAGTTCTAATTAAAGAAAGGATAAAATAGTGATAATTAGATGTAGCGAATAGGGGTGCTATCCATAACCATCAATACCCTATTTGTCATATAAGTCCATTTCCCCGTATCAATACACTAGGTCTCAAAAGACTTCATGTTAGACTGACGAACTATATTCAACCCAAACTTTCGACATCACCACATCACCAAAATGACCTAAGTTCTAAACTTAATACTTTAATTATAATAATCCCATACTGGTCGGCTGCACAGTAGTGATTTATAATAATCTCAGCACCTAATCAACCCAAAAGTTTGAAATAGCTCGGGTTTTTGTACCTCTCCTCTAATCCAATATATTTTTACTTGCTAACAAGTCAACTTTTTAATCACAAATTATGTCCATCCTTTTTTCATTGTTTATCACTAGTAAAAAGGTCTCAGATTTCGATACATTTTTCAAGTACCAGGATACACTAGATATGGTATATTGTAGACTTCCTTCATGATCTCCTTGTGTAACCCTTTTGTATTATATACACAACCTAACCTCGCATTACTTTCACTTACTCAAGTTTATTTTCTTTATCATTTGTAGTAAGAAAGGATCCAATTGAAATGTAATAGTTCGATCACTAATATTTCTATCAATTATCAAGGTTTGAGATGTTCCTCCCAACATATACAACCAACAAGTACAACATATTATCCAAGTGTACCAGTCAAGTTCTTATGTTTAATAATATTCTTATATTAAACCAATTCCACTTCATTATTTCCTTTGTTGTACACTAGTACTTGTCCATGAATAAGAATTCTATTAGAAGTATTAACTCAAAACTTAGTTTTCTTATATTTCTTCAATATAAATTTGACCAAAATTATCATCCTAACCCAAATATCATTCTTATATATTTGCATTACAAAATTTATTGAGTATGAACAATGTCATCTCATCGTTCTAATAGATATTACACAAGTTAAAATCATTCCTTAAGGTATTTTAGCATTATCATTACCTAAGATTCATCGGTAATCAGTAACTCCTAAGACACCAATTACAAATCAAACATCACAATTGATGATCTCGAGTATCTAATCTTTGTCAACTAATCAATACCATGCTTGTTTCATAAGTTTCTTGCGGCATATAAAATACAATATGTCTCCAAGACTCCTTATCAAATTGAGAACTAATATCAAACCCAAACATATGATATTGTCACAATCAAAATAAACTACCACAGGGAGAACAGTGACATAACTTTTCGGCTCTGTACTGCACTTTTGGTAAACGACGTACTAGTCAGTCGCCCAATAATTATTCATC
Source organism: Sesamum indicum (assembly GCF_026168435.1). Taxonomy (NCBI): domain Eukaryota; kingdom Viridiplantae; phylum Streptophyta; class Magnoliopsida; order Lamiales; family Pedaliaceae; genus Sesamum; species Sesamum indicum. Next base: position 5,969,309 of record NC_142668.1, read on the forward strand.
CCAATTTCTGGTCTAACAGATCCGAAATCCCCAAGATAATAAAAACCTTTGAACTTCTACTCTCATTCAATAGTTAACATACACCTTAGGTTTGGAGCTAAGGCAATATCTGGATTAAATTCCAAAGTCGCTGACAAATCCGCTACATGATCAAGCTTTAACTTCACAATCATTGGTATTATTTCTAATAACAAGATCACATTAAGACTTCCTAAATTAACTAAAATTGATTGAACTCTTTGTACTCATGGCGTCCACTACTATGTTTGCTTTCCCAAGATGATAAACGATAGTACAATCATAATGCTTTAATAATTCTAGACACATCATTGGTCTCAAGTTCAACTCTATATGTGTCAAAACATATTTCAAAGTCGTGTAGTCAATATAGATCTAAAATCTTTTTTCACATAATTGTTGCCTTTATCCTTATGCATGTACAATTTTTGCTAATTCTAAATCTTGTGTGGAGTAACCTAACTCATGGGTCCTTAACTAGCTAGATGCATACACTATATATTACCTTTCTATTTTTCATTAATATACACCCTACACCTTATTTCGAGGCATTTGTATACACCATATACCCTCCAAAAATCTCATATAATACCTAAATCATTTCTAAGAAACTCCAATCTTTAGTCACGTTTTATTAATATTCTTTATTCCCTAATAGCTTTTAGGATCAGGTACCACACAACTCTAGATATCACGTGTCCTACAAGAGCTACATGATTCACCCAAAAATTTACTCTTACTTAGTTTAGCATACAACTCTTTCTCTTTTCAAGATCCGTAACACTATTTCGGAATGTTGATCGTTCATCTCCCTACTCTTTTCAAGATCCGTAACACTATTACAAATAATATTAGTGTTCCCTACTGCGAAACACACGAACTAATAAATTCTTTTTTTTTTTTTGAACAATTCTTTATTTGGGTTTTTGTTCTCAACTCTTAATTTTTCTATCTTGACCAAAGTCATATAGTAAAATTCATTTTTCTTCGTTGTGGCAAACCTAATAAATCATTAAGAAACACTTTAGAAAAATCTCTTGCCATGGAACTTTCTTCATAATTGGGATTAATCCTTCAGTATCTTTTACACTAGCCGAATATGCTATACATCATTCTAACATCGATTGTTTTGCCTCTACAGTTCATATTACATAAACTGGCATTACTTACTTACACCAGATATCACACAAGTTGACATCACTTACTAATCTCCAACAATTATTCTTTTGGTTTGCCTAATGATAAATACTAATTTATTATGTGCTAATATATCTATCACTATTTTACATGGCGCTCCATAATCCATCGGCACAACATCTACACATAGATTTATATATCCAGCCTCAATTTCTACAGATTTTAACTCGTGTCTAGTCCACTGGCATTGCACGTACACTCGTGCCAACTACTGATTCTACAAACTTACTTCTACTAACAACTAGGTCATCAAGTGCATCATAAAAAACCATTCAAGCATTAGACACATCCCACAATCAACCTATAACCCTAGAAACATAGACCCGCTTTGATACCACCCGATGTGACACCCTCCGAAATTACCTCCAGTTCCGTAATAAACTCACATTTAACTTGATAAGATATCTGATATAATCAATATTTTATATATACTTTAAGTGAATAAATATTTCATCAAAAACTTGGTATAATATTCTTCGGTATAACATATGAAAAAGAGAAAAGTGGTGTTTCTAGCTATTACAATACTTGAGAAACCAATTCATTCACAGTTTATACTCTTGTAAATATGTAGCTAGAACTCGTGACTCAAAATGATACTGCTTACGCACCTACAGGTCTGACAACTAGCTTACGCTCTAGCTAGATAATGTCACGTCGAGATCTCCTAAAAAGTACGTGGCATTGAATGAGTTGCCAACTCAATAAGCATAGCTAATTAGCCTATATATATTTATATATATATATATACACACACACACATATGGCACGTAAAACAGAAGACCAATTTCAAGCAATGACACCAATCAAACAATATTCGTTATGTAATCACAAAGTACTCAATTCCCATAGTCATGCAAAACCAATGGGAGAATCGAACTTTAACCACGACATAATATTTGATATTATCTCTTATTTTTTTAGGGCCCTGGTTAACCAAACTGGAGTGCATCACTCAATGGATCTTTGTTGGCTATCATCATCATTATCTCAATCACAATACTTTTATTTTTTTTCCTCAATATCGCATAATACACAACTCATATGGAACCACATCATCACTGATACCAAATTGCACACAGCATATATGTTATCCCAATCATCAATCATATCACACAGAACATAGTCGTATGATATGCCACATCATCTCCACTGATTAATGACAACACACAGCTCGTCATTAATCATCATCATAAGCTAGTGCAGTATACCCCCTCCCAGTTAGATAAGTCATCTTTTATTCTAATTTACATATTAACATTATTAACTTCATCATTCAATTCCATTTAATAATTATTTTCTCATCAATAGCTTTTTCATTAGATTTCATTCGATAATCAATTATAAGATCACAGAATTATTCATCTGACTTCTGCACAACCACACCACAAATAAACACATAATAATTTCACATATATCCAGGTAATTCAGACAAATAATCGACATCCACAATGAAGTATATAAACAATCAATATATTATATCCATATAATATATATATATAAACCCAACAATCAATATATTATATTCATATAAATATATATATATAAAAATTCAATTAACTATACTTACATCAAATTTAATAGAGGGAGAAACTTAGCACTCTTCTTTATCCTCTCGTCCTGTTTTCGTCGCAAAAGGAGTGTGTGTGTGTGTACATATGATTTTGAATGTGATTGTGATTTTTGTGTGTGTGTGAGAGAGAGTGAGTATGATTTTGAATGTGATTGTGATTTTTGTGTGTGTGTGAGAGAGAGTGAGTTTAATGTGTGACACACACACACACACACACACACACACACATATATATATATATATATATATATATATTAATTGTGAGGCGGTGGGGTGTGATGGCCTACCCCCCCATCATATATATATATTATTTTTATTTAATTTTTTTATAAAATATCCATATGTCCTACCTAATTTCTTAATTAATATAATTTGCTCTCAAATATTATAATGAGTTCCAATTTACTCTATTCAAATTTTAATATATTCGAATTTCAACCTACAATTAATTTGTTATTAAATTAATTTTTTTTAATAATTACCAATTAGTCTCTCAATTATGTATAAAATTCTATACACGTCACAATTAGAACAAGAGTTTCTCACTCGCTTTTATAGTACCACAAGGACAATCAACAAGATCGAGTTTAGAAACTCCCACTAGTGAGGAGGAAGAGCTTGTTATTAATTATATCAATCGTTGAAGAAATTTAAGCCTCAATTGCAAGGATAGATTATCCGAGACTTCAGCAATTGAGTTCTGCATCCAAGGAATGCATTGAGGTCTTCGCTACATATTTCAAGGAATCAAACCAAAAACTTTTGAAGAATTAGCAACTTGTGCACATGCTATTGAGATAACCATGAATCTTGATGAACGACAACATTTAAGTGCTGACACTGACAATGGACAAGAAAAGGGCGAAGAATATGCTGAATCATACTGAAAACATTAGAAGGCTCCTTGATAAGAGTCTAAACTGTCAATAACTCTCCTAGAAGAGCCTAAGTTATCAATCATTACTCCTTAATAAGAGTCTACACTTTCAATGATGCTCCTAGATATGAGGTGAAACTATCTAAACTCTTAAACTAAATTTCTTTTTAGCACTCCTTGATATGAGTATAAATTATCTATCGAAATCAAATGAAAATAAAGACTCCTTGATATGAGTTTAAACTATTCCCCAAATTCAAATTCAAATGAAGAGTTCAATACTCCTTGATACGAGTATAGACTATCTGTCAAATTCAAATGAAGACTCCCTGATATGAGTATAAACTATCTACAAATTCAAATTCAAGGCTCTTGATGCGAGTGTAAACTATCTATCAAATTTAAATGAGGGCTCCTTGATATGAGTATAAACTGTCTACAAATTCAAATTGAAGAGTCAATGATATGAGTATAAACTATATGTCAAATTCAAATGAGAACTCCCTGATACGAGTATAAACTGTCTATAAATTCAAGCTGAAGGCTCCCTGATACGAGTTTAAAGTATTTACAGGTTTTCAAATATAGAGAACTACGGTATGACTTGATCCTCTGAATAGGGTACGTAGGTAGCTTGAAATTTATTTTTCAAGTTCACTCACATGTCCAAAAAAAAATTGAAAAGAAGAAGAAGATTGAGAAATTAAAACCTCATGCGAAGAAACAATTTCAAGACATATTCACTCGTCCACTTTAGTGCAATTTCTGAACAAGTCTCGAGGAGGCCTTTGTAAGCATGCACAATTTATTGCCAATTATATAATGACATGTGCAATATATTTTTCCATCAATTAGATTCTTTATAAAATAAAATATTAATTTATGGATAAAATCAAATATTGCCATGTATGGACTTGAAGTATTCAAGGCAATGTAAATCTTTTCTTACCAACAAAGCAAGCAAATCAATGATTTGGTAACTTTATATCTCATCTTGTGATTAAGGAAACAAATCATAAAGGGCCAATCATATCGCGCCATGTCATCAAGTAATTATAACAAAGTCTTCCATGCTACAACTATAAATAGGGATGTGCACCACTCAACAGACATAACTCAAGGCATAAGACAAGGTACAAGTGAAGTGTAGTCAAGAGGTCACCCAAAACAGAATTGAAGAGATAATCTAAGAAAAGAAGCAAGAGAGCGTTCAAAAAGTCTCAAAATCCTCTCAAGCTCAAATCAAGGAAGATCTACTACTAGTAGAGCTCTCAGTGGGGTTAAGAGTTTTCTCTCTCTAGAAAGTTTTCTCTCTAGAGTGCCTCATCTTAGTTCGCTCTTCCATGTCTCTTCTTCAAGATTCTGCAAATTTCGGACCGATTAAACTTTTTCCCTTCGGCTAATCATCATTTCTATCGAATGGTTTTGGGTTTTGAAGTCGTCTTGCCGGCTGAAAAGCCCCCACCGAAGTGTTAAAACAGTTTCTGCATTTTCTGCTGCTGTTTTGGGCGATTTCTGCTGCTGTTTTGGGCGTTTTTCTGCTGCTATTTGCAGCCATTTGCATGGGTTGCAGCTTGCCATCGTTTTGCTGGTGTTTCTATGTGTTTTGCCATCATTTTGGGCGAGTTTCAGCTGCTGTTTTGGGCGAGTTTCTACTGCTGCTTGAGCGATTTTCTGCTGCTTTTTGCAGCCATTTTGTGCTGCTATTTTCTGCTGTTGTTGCTGTCTCTTTTGCCTTCGTTTCGCTGCTGGTGTTGAGCATTTTTCAGCCATTTTTTCCGTCCAAACAGAGCTGCCCGGTGGTAGGTGGGAGTTTCCATTTTTGGCAGCAACAAAAACTGTCTTCTTCCCTGCAAGCCTGTGCTTTCCCTGTTTGGCTGCTGTTTTCTGCAATTCCTGCAGCACATTCCTCTTTTGGTGCTGCATATTCCTGCAGCAACTTCAGCCACTGCTGCACACCCTCCTTGTCCCAAAAAGCAGCCATGGCAAAGAACAAGAAGGCAAAAAGTGCTGCAAACGCCGCTTCCGGCCAGCCCTCCGTCCGGTCATCGGCAGCAGCTGAAACTGAAAAAAATGCTGCTGCAACTGTCCATGATCCGCCCATCAACCAGCCGGGCAGAAACCTAGCGCCACCACCACCACTGCCAAGGTTAGTGCTTCGGTTTTCAATGGTTTCATTTCTGATTTGGAGGCTTCCCCCTCCTTTGTTGCAAAGTATAATGTAGAGAACGCAACCGATCTACGGCCGGAGGCAAAACAGCAGGCGATCGAGCCCACCACTGAAAATACGGGCAAGAAAACGGTCTCCTTCGCCGGTCTATTCAGCACTAATCGCAAGTTAACCGATGAACACAAGCTCACTAAATTTGCGGTGGACGACGGTCCACTCACTTTGGGTTCCGATGACTTGCTCGATGTTCGGGCCAAACTGGGATATTGCCTCGTTGGATACATAGCCGGCAAATTCCCCGGACTAAAAGCAATCAGAACGCTTTCTCACTCTTGGGGAGCAACCTTCCAGCAGCACGGGAGCTGTGGTTAATCTTTCGTTTCGCCCGAGATGAGGATAGGCAGCGTATACTAGCCGGAGGTCCTTATTTCATATATGGATGGCCCCTTCTTCTGAAGCACATGCCTGACTGCTTCGAATTTAAAGAAGATGATATAAGCCTTACACCGGTTTGGGCCACCCTGCCATCACTCCCCCTTGAGTGTTGGCACCCGAATGCGCTTGGCAAGATCGGTTCGAGGATTGGCAATCCCATTGCCATGGATTCACTTACGATGAAAATGGAACGGATATCCTACGCCGGAATCATGGTTGAGGTCGATGCATCAAAGAAACTCATCGACGAAGTGGAGTTTGTTATGCCAAATGGCATAACCAGAAAGCAGCCGGTGGTTTATGAATTCACCCCCAAATTCTGCACAGCATGTAACAGGTTTGGGCACTTGCAAGAAACATGTCAACGTCTACCGGTCGTTGTCCCCGCAGCCGTCCCTGCCACTACTACCCCTGCTGCACAAGCGAAGCCGGTAGAGGCAACAAAGATGAAGCCTGCTGAATGGACGGTAGTGTAGAGGAAGAACAAGGGCAAAGCTACAGTCAAGCCGGTAGTGGAGGTGCAACAACCGTCTTCTCCACCAGCCGGCAAGGTGGAACAGGGACGGCTAACCATGAAGGCACCGCAACCGACCAACCCTAAGCAAGCAGTGGTTCCTTCACCGGCTGATTCCGAGAGCTCGTCAACTGATTCGTCGACGTCCACATAGTATAAAATGGCGGGCAAAACGACTGAGGAGAATGCAGCATCGGGCAACATACCGAAAAATAAGGCCGGAGGGGAGTCCCCCCCTCAATCCCCATGAAGATAGGATTCTGGAACGTGAGAGGCTTTAACCGGCCTCTCAAGCACAATGGGGTTGCCCACCTCATTAAGAATAACCGACTTTGCCTCTTGGGCATTTTGGAGACGAAGCTTGCAGCATCAAGTATTCCGAAGATTCTTAGCCGCACATTTTTGGGATGGTGCCAAACCAACAACTTTGACACCATTGTCGGCGGACGCATCCTAGTGGTTTGGGACCCGGCAGTCATTGACCTACACCCGGTTGACATATCGCCCCAAGTGATCCACTGCCGTGCCACGAATAAGTCCTCTCAACTCTCCTTCTATATTTCATTTACATATGGTCTTTATCCTGTTGTCAATAGAAGGAGCATGTGGGAGAAACTTTCTGATTTGGGACAAGGACCGAGCATGCCATGGCTTATTATGGGCGATTTCAACTGTGTGAAATCTCCCGAGGAGAAGCAGTTGGGTGTGGCACCAACATGGTATGAGCTCAAGGATTTTGTAGACTGTTGCATAGCACTTGGATTACTCGACGTTCCCACTACGGGCTGCTACTACACATGGTACTCCAACAACGAAAGCAACCTCGTATGGTGCAAGCTCGATCGGGTCTTATACAACAATGAATGGCTTGAGGCTGGTTTGCATTGCTCTGCCCATTTCAATCCACCGGGATGCCTTTCCGACCATTCTCCGGGTATTATTTCTATCTTTGCTCATGCACCCACTAAGCCAAAACCATTTCGCTTTTTCAATATGTGGGCAGATCATCTGGATTTCTTAGCTACTGTTGAAGCAAGATGGAACTTGAGCGTGGAAGGAACGCCGCAATACAGCCTTTGTCGGAGGCTGAAAGCACTTAAAGGCGCGCTCAAGGCTTTCAACATGCAACACTACAGCCACATCTCCACCAGGGCCAAAGAGGCTGAGCTCGCCTTGCAAGAAGCCCAGAATCAACTTGAATCTAATCCGGGAGATGTGGCGCTACGGGACGCTTTGGGAGATCTCAGGAAGAAGGCCATTTTTCTTGCCGAGGCAGAGCGGCACTTCTTCTACCAGAAAGCCAAGATCCATTTTCTTAAGGAGGGGGACCGCAACACCAAGTTCTTCCACGACATGGTGAAGAGGAATGTCGCTAGGAATTCCATCGGGGCGGTCACTAGGGCGGACGGGACTGTTATAACTGCTGCCGAGGGTATTGCCCAAGAGTTCGTTGATTACTACACATCACTCTTGGGCACCGAGGCTCACACCCTCCCTGTCGACGATGGTGTGTTTGAATGGGGCCCCATACTCACCTCCGAGCATACTGCGGAGCTTTGCCGGGCAGTTACACCATTGGAGGTCAAGGATGCCATATTCCACATTAGCGACAACAAGGCTCCCGGCCCAGATGGATATTCCTCGTGCTTTTTCAAGAAAGCATGGAACATTGTGGGTGATCAAGTTTGCAGGGCCGTCCTGGATTTCTTTAGGAGTGGGCGGATGCTACGGCAGCTCAACCACACCATCATTGCCCTTGTGCCGAAATCAGATCATTCCACCTCTGTTGCGGATTACCGGCCGATTTCGTGCTGCAATGTGATCTACAAGGCCATCACGAAAATCATCTCGGACCGGCTAGCGCCTGTTTTGGAGCATTTGATTGACTGATGCCAAGCAGCATTCGTTGGAGGCCGCAATATCACCGACAATATTTTCTTGGCCCAAGAAATGGTGTGGCAGTACTCGAGGAAACGGATTTCACCTCGATGTACTATCAACGTCGATCTACGCAAGGCATTCGATTCGGTCTCATGGTCATTTCTTGCTCGAGTGCTTCTCGGGTATGGTTTTCCACCACTATTTATTAATTGGATTATGGAATGCATTTGCAGTTCTTCTCTTTCAGTGGCGTTGAATGGCTCCCTTCACGGGTTTTTTCCGGGGAAGAAAGGCCTAAGGCAAGGAGACCCGATGTCGCCGACCCTCTTCCTTCTTTGCATGGAATATTTCTCTCGACTGGTCAAGAGGAAAACAACTAATTCGGACTTCAACTTCCACCCCAAGTGCGAGAAGTTGAAAATCACGCACCTCCTCTTCACCGACGACCTCATGCTTTTCTCTCGTGGCGACCTTCCATCTATCCACGTCTTGATGGAATGTCTCCAAGAGTTCAGGGACACATCCGGCCTCACCGTCAATACCTCGAAGTCAAGCATTTTCACAGCAGGCATCCAAGATGAGGAGCTTGATGGGATTCTCGCTCGGACGGAATTTGCGAGAGGTGAGATGCCGGTCAGATACCTTGGCATACCATTAGCGGCACAGCGGCTTGCGGTCACCAACTACTCACCGCTTGTGGATCAAATTGCCAACTGCATTTCGAAGTGGACGGGCAAATCCCTATCTTATGCAGGCCGACTGGAACTTATCCGATTAGTAATTCAGGGGGTGGAGTGCTTCTGGCTCCAAGTTTTCCCACTTCCAGCGGCGGTCATCGAGAAAATCCACCGACTTTGCAGGAACTTTCTATGGAACTCTTGGAGGGCACCGGTCGCTTGGGAGGAAATCTGCCATCCCAAGGAAGAAGGTGGACTCGGAATTCGACACATACAGTCTTGGAACGTGGCCCTCCTTGCCCGTGTATTATGGAACATTCACCGCAAGGCAGACACGTTGTGGGTGCAGTGAGTCAACAGTGTCTACCTTAGAGGTGCATCAATCTGGGACTGGCAACCGAAGAAGGGAGATTCTCCACTCCTCCAACGGCTTGCCGATATTCGCAACAGGGTGGTCACTGATTTTGGGTCTCCGGAGGCAGCAATTGTAGAAATGACGAGATGGTCCACCCCGAAGGGTCTCCAAACGTCGAGAGCTTATGAGTACTTCAGGCCGAAACTTGCGAGGCAGCCTTGGAAAGCGGCTATATGGAAGGCATTCATCCCACCGAAGTACTCATTCATCTTGTGGCTTGGCTTGCGCGGTAGACTAGCTACAAGGGACAGACTTAGATTCCTCCAAGAAGAGGATTTGTGCTCGCTATGCATCAACACCAAGGAATCGGCTAAGCATCTTTTCTTTGAGTGTCCGTTCAGCAACTTCGTTTGGGCACGCATCCGGCACTGGATTGGCATTAAGGACTATGTCAACCCTTCAAAGTGCGTCAAGTGGCTCAAGAAGGAGAAGACAGGTTCTTCCGTGCAGAACAAAGCGCGTCACCTCGCTTTGGCATGCACGGTGTACACACTTTGGAGGCAGCGCAACGAAGTCATTTTCGAGGGGTCAACGGCCTGTCCCGAGAGGCTTATAAATTTAGTCAAGGTTACATTGTATAGGGTCCTTTGGACACTCTTCCCACATGGTTTTGATCGTTCTTAATCTTTAGCGTGGGCTTTTGTATCTCTCCGGGTATGCCCGGAGTACATTGTAAATATTATTCTTGGTTGAATAAAACTTACATTTCACCCAAAAAAAAAGGAAGATCTACTACGTTTAAAGCAAAAATCAAGGTTTTCGCCATGAAAATCCTCAAAAGTCAACATTTAATTCGTGAAGAAGTCAAAAGACCTGGAATTAACGTTGTCAACACACAAATCTATCTTGTCGGAAGCTAAAAGTGTCCAATCCACCAAGAAATACCCAAAGTACAAGTCAAACACTCCAAATTTATAGAGTTTAATTTGGGAATAAGTCAAAAGACCCTCGAATTAATGCTATTGAAGACCAAATCAACATAAGAGGAGATCAAAACATCAAGCTCCACCTCCAAAGTTGCCAAAATCAAAGATCAAATTCATGAAGTAAAGAATCAGGGAGTCCAAATACAGATTTTGTACTCGCAAAAAGTACAATTAAATTAAAAAATTATTTATAATATTTTTCTTGTTTCAATAAATTTAGAAAGACGAAATTTGCATTATAATGGGGAAAAAGGGTCCTCCTATCTTAGTCCACGTTATGGTGATGAGGACCCAAACTGAAAACCATTAAGCATGAAGGAAAAAGAAATAGTTGAAACACAAAGCATGACAAGGGATATAAAACAGGGTGGGAATCCTAGTCTAATTAAAACACACTTCAAAAAGGCCCACTCAACCTTGTCATATGCTTTGCTGATATCAAGTTTGAGAGCCATAAATCCCTTATTTCCTTTGGTCCTGGTTTTCAGAAAGTGGTTTAGTTCATAGGCAATGATAACATTGTTGGTGATGGGTTGACCAGGGATAAAAGCTAACTACGTAAGCCTATTTGCAATAGATTTAGATGCAATTTCGTATAACACATTGCAGAGACTTATAGGGCGAAATTAAGAGAGAGTCTCCTGTTTAGCACATTTGGGGATGAGTACAATATTAGTGGCATTAACCTCTTTAGGCAAAATATGGTCATTCAAGAATCAAACACTAAAGCAAATAACATCAGTCTAGACAACAGAATAATATTTCTGATAGAATAGAGGGGGCAGTAGTCTGGCCCCGGTGCTTTCAATGGGACCATTTAGGATAGAGTAAGTAAAACCTCCTCACTAGTAAAAGATCGTGATAGCTCGTCAAGCATGTCGTCATCCTGCCAGGGATAATGTGCTCTGTTCCGCTCTCAAGATCCAACTCTGACGGGCTCCGAGTTTGGAAAATCTTTGCAAAATGCTCCTTTAGCAGGCATTGGATATCATGATTCCCCACCAACCACCTATCTCCCTCATCCTCAAGCCGATGAATCGATTTAATCTATGTTGACTATTAGCCGAGGAGAGGAAACAACATGGGTTCTGATCCCCCTCCGAAAACCACAGGGGACGGCTCCGCTGTTTCCAATAAGATTCATCGAGTGCATAAAGGGCCTCCAGCTAACTTTGAATCCGACTCATTTCTAGCTTAGCGAAGTTGAGATAGGCGACTCTCCAATTTTTTAGTCGATACACTATTAATTCCTGGGCAGGATTTGCTCCAGCTTGTAAGGTGCGTCCAATACTCCGCCAACTTGTGAGAAAGATTACAGGAAACCAAGGTGGGAAGGCTAACCAACCAACTTTGTTCAACAACCTGTCTGCATTCCTCCAACTGCATCCAGCATGATTCAAACCTCTAAGGCCTCGCCCCCAAGATCTGAATAGTACCCCAAACGGGGCAAACCGGATGAGGATGGGACTATGATTTGAACAAGAGGCCTCTAAATGTTACATTGTCACTAATGGGAAAATCATGCATCAAATCTGCATTACCACATGCAATGTCAAGTCTCCCCCAGTTAGTGAAAGGCTATATCTAATTATTGCACCATGTGAAAGGTTCCCTTAAGAAACCCAAGTCATGCAACCCATTGGCTTGAAGAGCCGCCTAAAAGTTCTGAACTTGCCACACTGGTCGAGCTTGGCGTCCATCCTTCTCAGATTGATCCAAAATTTCCTAAAGTCCCTGGCACAAAGCTAAGCATGTAGAGACTAATCCGCCAGTTTGGACAGAAGTTTCCATGATAGAAGTTCCCAACGGCTGACCTTAGCTGCACTTTAGAAACCTGTAAAGAGCCGAAGTAATGTGGAGATCGAAGAATGACTAGAGCTGGAGGAAAATAGACTTATCCCATAGCAACATAAAACCTCCACTCATACCTTTGGGCTCCACACAAAACCCATAACAATCCAATTGCTTAAGTAACTCCACACGGCAATAAGTACACTTGGTTTCAGCCAAAAAACCAAAGAGGGGTGGAAATCCTGGATGAGCTCTCTGAAACACGGAACTATACCGGGGGCCCTCAAACCCTGGCAGTTCAAGGCAATGGTTCTCGATGCTCCTAAAGGGATTGCATCACCGTATCCGCTGCTAAATTAGTAATATCAAAGAGAGCTGACATTTTGGGTTGTTTTTATGGGAGATGGGGTGGAGAAGTAGAATTGGTGGACAATGAGTTTGTGTTTATGCTTTTGAGGTAGGTGACTTCTAGACTGAAAGGTGGGCCTACGGGATTTTGGTGAGGAGCTAGTGGGTTTAGGTGACCGGGCGATATTAGGGGTTATTTGATTAGCTTGAAAAGTGAGATGGGTATGGATCAAAATTATCGAATTGGAAATATGGAGAGGAATAATATTATCTATAAAGGAGGGTAGTTTCGAGGGAGAGGATTCTGTGGGATGCATAGGGGGGTTGTTAGAGGAAGATTGGTGAGGTAGAGAGGTGGTAGGAAAACTTCCAAAGATAGCGGTGCCACAGTGTCAAGGGCCGCCCGCGCACTCGGCACCCTTGAATCACATTCGGCCACACAACCGCTCTACTCGATCAACCAACAACCTTCGCTAACAGACGTTGGACTTCCACAGTCTTAGAGTTTTAGGCGTTGGTCTTTTATCTTGTACTTGGTGTACTCTTGTAAATACTTTTGATTGCTCAGGAGGATGTTAGGCCTCCTGAGGTGCGATGTTCAACCTTTTCGGTGTCTACTGTTGTAAATAAGAAAAATTTTAAGCCTATTATAGAGGGGAATGAGTTCTCGAAGCTTGGTGTAGTGTGCGTGCTAGTGTCCCCATCAAAGCGATCTCCTTTCGCTAGCATCGTTGTACAATGTATATGCAATTTGCAATGCAATGAAATCCACTTTCTGAATCGCGTGCTCAATTTACTGCTTTTCTACTGCACCTTGCTCACTGTTGTTGCTGTTGTTGCTATCGGTGTTGCTATTCCTGTCGGCTCGTTGTGCTAGTGCCGGCTGGAAGTTCGATTGTGTTTTGCTATTGGCGGAAGTAGTCTACGGGCTGCAAGCCACACGGTGCCCCTTTTCTCGCATCGTAGAAGGCGCCTCGTGAGACACGGGCAGCTTGGGTTCTAGGAGATGGGTTAGATCGACCAGGGTGTAAGGGGTTTGACGACGAAGTCGGGAGATAGAGTATGAGCGAGCATGAACAAAGTTCCAAGGGTAGTTAGCCGCTGGTGGGGAAGCCTAGAGCCAAGATTTAAACAGAGTATTCTCCCCCGGATAAGAAAAATCCTTTTCAAATTGCAACTCACAATCCTTCGACAGGTGACCAAGCCGCCCACATAAATAGCAAAAGTTAGGAAGTCATTCATATTGGAGCCGGACCAATTGTTCTTCACCTAAGGATGTTCGTAATCTTAGAGAACGCCTCAAAGGGCAAGTAATATTAACGGAGGCCCTAATACAAAGAGCAACCCCCACGTACCACTATTTGCATCAGTATCAAGATCCAACAGCCTCCCAATCTTATTCCCTATGAATTCTGCAACTTCCTTTGTCATTCTATGGATAGGTAAATCAAGTTTATTGATATGGAAGCAACACCAATCAAGATCAACCGAGAGATTCCGATCTAATAAGTGATGAAAATTAAAGAGAAAACGACCTTCCTTAAGAATCTTTCCATCCCCTTAACCAAATTGAAAGATGATAAGAGAGTGGTGCGCAAAGCGTTTGCATGGAAGAGCTTGGGGCTAAGTAGTCGCTCTACAAGAAAGAAACCCTGAGGCTTGGGCTCTCTATGCCACAACCCTAACAGAATAACAACATCCTCATCAACATCCTCCGTCAGATTGAGGGAATTTCCAAGCCTAAACAACTCCGGATCCATAGGATCAGATTGAAAAAGTAGGACGACTGTGCACAAAACCCTGAGATCGGATGTGAGACACAGCCTACCGAGAGAACGCTACCTACACCACAAAGTGAGAAAGATGAAAAAGAGGAAGGGACAACGAAAACCCTGAAAACTTAACAGAAAGGAAAACCAGTCCATGAAAGTAAGGAACGCAAGTCTTAGAATTGAATCAGTGAGGCGTATGTTCAGATTCGTGCAACCTTACGAGCCAAACCTAGCAAGGGGAAGAAAACCTCATTACGAGGAGAGAAAACTCTCATACTAGAGGAGTCTCTTTTTATCATTAGTATTATTACCTTTATTGTGTTGAAACTATTATTTTATCCTCTTAGGTCATGTTTACTAATATGTATGGGATTGTAGTGGGCCTGGTGTTGAGAATGCTACATCCTTGAGGTCATCTTCTCCAGTGTCTGCTGTTACTACCTGCGTTGCTGATACAGAACCCAGCAAAGAAGAGGATGAAGTTGCTGGTTATTCTCTGTTTGATGCTAGGTAGAGACGTGTTCTTTGTTACACGTTTTTTTTTTATTTAGTGTTGTATTTGTTATGTTGGCATACACATCATTTATTCTGTGGGTTGATTGGTCCACGTCATATCTGAATTGATTAGATTGTTACAGACAGTTTCAAGTTAGTTGAGGTCTTTGTATTTAACGCAAGTTCGAAGCCCATTTGTAGCAACTTTCAATCTGATATTTTTCACAGCAATGAAACGGAGTTCTCTCCCTGTTTTCTTCTCGTTCATACTCTGCCAACCATTGATGTTTTGTGAGGTTTTAACATGGTATCAAAGCCTTCTACGTGAAGGACTTTGGGCTACCTCACTGTAGTGATTGTATACCTTATTGGTTTCGATTCAGAATGGCGGATGACGCAGCGTTGTCGACTATGGGACATAGACCAGGTGAAGTATCGTCTCAGTATGAGAAGGACATGCTTTTCATTCATCCTTCTGAGCATTCGCAGCTGGCGTTGACATCTTCGCCGCTGGATGGTACGAATGTTTTGGTGTGGCAGGGGGCAGTATATGTATCCCTTGGAACGAAAATGAAGCTAGGCTTCATAGACGGTTCGTTCTAAAAACCAGCTCCTGGTTCACTCATTTTTTAGCAATGGAGGCGCATCGATCTGATGGTGACCTCATGGCTATGGAACTCCATGTCGAAGGACATAGTAGAGTCTTTCATATATTGCAGCACCTCACGTGAACTTTGGTTAGCAGTGCAAGAGCGATATGGATGAAGCAATGGACCTTTAATATATCAATTGCAGAGGGAGCTCTCTTCGGTTGCTCAACAGGATCTGAGCCTTACTGCCTACTTAACTAAGGTCACAACTCTGGAATGAGCTTAATTGTTTGGCTCCTCCACCAAGGTGTAAGTGCGGAGGATGTACTTGTGGGATTAATCAAGAGATTGATCAACTTGCATCGCTAACGTAACTAATGCAATTTCTTATGGGGCTTCATGAGATTTTTAGTAACAAACACAGTCAGATTCTCATGCTAGATCCTTTACCAAGTGTAGAGAAAGCTTTTTCGATGATTTATACTGTTGAACAATAGAGAATGATACACACATCCATGGAAATGAACACCAACAATGTAGCTTATGAACTATCTTCTAAAGGCAGTAAAAGAGACGATAGCAAATATGCACAAAGGCAGTGATTTACTGCAGCAGAAAGACGAACTTTGGTTTGTTCACATTATCGTAGACCTGGACATGGGCAAGACACTTGCTTCCAGTTGCACGGAGTACCTGATTAGTATAAATCACTCAATGAACGGAAGAAAAAAAGGCGAGCCTTCACAGCTAATATTGATGTCAAAGGTGAAGAAGTGCCGGACAATGCCACGGAAATGATGACTCGATTGATTCAGTTGCTGAAAAAGGCGAATGCTCCCTCGGATCCTATTACTAGCCACGCAAACTTTGCACAATATGAAGAGGAGTTTGCAGGTAACGTTGCTAAGCCAACTAGTATTTATTTAAACTCTTGGATCATTGACACGAGGGCTACCAATCATGTATGTGCGAACATTGCATCATTTTATTCATTTGCTAAACCTGCTACTCCACACTTCATCCATTTAACAGATGGCTCGAGAAATGTAGTTCCGTATGTCGGCAGCGTTCGGTTAAACAATGAAATCACATTACATAATGTATTTTTTGTGCCTCAATTTTCTGTCAATCTAATATCTGTCAGCCAACTTTGCACTCATACTCCTTTTCAGCTCCTTTTTACTAAAGAGTCATGTTTTTTGCAGGACCACGACAGTAAGAAGAGCCTGGCCATAGCTCATTTGTTCAAGAATTTGTACATTTTCAGACATCATTCCAGTTTTGCTTCTGCCATGGATAGTGTTGGTAGTGGTCTTGCCATGTCGGTGCACACAATCTGAGAACCAAACTTTGTGGCATCAACGTTTAGGACATGCTTTTTACAAGCAGTCAAACACATCAAAAATATTTTTTTTAATGTTGATAGTGATAAGACTCCTTGTGATGTTTCTCATAAAGCTAAGCAAACTCGTGTACCTTTTCATGTTAGCTCTTCTTATTCTAGCGCTCCTTTTGAACTCGCGCATATGGATTTATGGGGACCGTATGTTGCTTCTAATCTCTTGGGGGGAACATACCTTTTAACGTTTCTTGATGATTATTCACGGTGCCTTTAGACTTCTATACTTAAACAAAAATCCCAAGTTCCTAATACTTTAAAACATTTCTGCTCCTTGATTTCTAACCAATTTAATCATTCCTTTAGAACCTTAAGGTCTGATAATGGTTCGGGGTTTTTTAATCACGACTGTCAAACTCTTTGTTCTGACTTAGGAATCATCCATCAGTCTTCTTGCACATATACTCCCCAGCAAAACGGCCGAGTCGAATGGAAACATGGACATTTGTTAAACGTCGCTCGGGCCTTACTTTTCCAAGCTTCTCTTCCCATAAAATTTTGGGGAGATGCCATCCTCACTGCCACATTTTTTATTAATAGAACTCCTAGTAAACTTTTACATTGGAAAATACCATTTGAATTACTTCATGGACACCTTCCTACATATAATCATTTGCATGTTTTCGGCTCACTATGTTTTGCTACCAACTTAAATCCCCATAAATCGAAGTTCCATCCTAGAGCCTTAAAGTGTGTATTCATAGGTTATTCGATGCACCAAAAGGCCTACAAGTTATTTGATTTAGACTCACATTCTGTTTTGTTTTCCAAGGACGTACAATTCTACGAAGCTGTGTTTCCTTTCTCGCAGATTGATTCCTCCTCTAATTCCTTGCCTTCATTGCCTCTAGTTTCACTAGACGCGGTTTCGTCTCCTTCTTTGGATCCTCCTCAGCCTGTTGTGTCTCAGTCCCTTCATTCACAGTATATGTCTCCACTACCCTCTACAGATGCTTCAACTCGTGCTATTTTCCCTGTTCCTCGTCGTTCAAATAGAGTTTCTCGTAAGCCAATTTGGCTTGAGGATTTTGTTTCTACTATCACTAACCCTTGCATCATTCATCCTTGCAATGTCGTATGTACATCCTTTGTAGCCTCTATGTCAATTTTGCAGGAGCCTAAGTCATATCATGAGGCGATGCAGCACCAAGAGTGGCTCGATGCTATGAAAGCTGAAATCACTGTTTAAGAGAATAACCACACATGGTCTCTTGTTCCTCGACCAGCTGGAAGAAAATTGATTGGGTGCGAGTGGGTGTACAAAACGAAGCTGCGGGCAGATGGTTCAGTGGAAAGATACAAAGCTTGCCTAGTGGCGAAGGGTTTTTCACAGATAGCCGGGGTGGTTATACGGACAATTTCTCTCCTGTTGCGAAGCCAGTCATAGTGCGTGTACTTCTTGCTGTAGCAGCTGCTTATGGATGGCCCTTGCACCAGATGGACGTGAATAACGCCTTCTTGCATGGCTACTTGGAGGAGGACTTGTATATGGAACCACCGGAGGGGTATTCTGTTCAACCTGGGCTTGTTTGCAAGTTGCAATGATCACTCTATGGCTTGAAGCAAGCCTCTCGATAGTGGAACGTTGAGCTCACACTTAAGCTTACAGATTTTGGTTTTTCTCAGTCGGCATACGATCATTGCCTCTTCACCAAGACGACGGATATTCGTCTACTGGCTCTTCTAGTTTATGTTGACGACATAGTGGTTACAACCCCTTCCTTGGAGCTTATTCAATCTGTCAAAGCTTATTTGCATTCACTCTTTACAATCAAGGATCTCGGTGACGCACGTTATTTCCTCGGGCTCGAAATCGAGCGCAATTATGATGGTCTTTATCTTGCTCAGACCAAGTACGTTCACGATATCATTCGTGATACTGGGATGATGTCTGCGAAATCTATGAGTACCCCTTTTCCGTTTGTCCTCAAACTTAGTAGTGACTGTGGTGCTTTACTTCCATAACCTGATCAATATCGACGACTCATTGGACAATTATTGTATTTGAGCTTTACCCGTCCTGACATATCGCATTCGGTACAACAGCTTAGCCGATTTCTTAATCATCCTTGTGTTGCCCATTGGAAGGCCGCACTTCATGTTGTTCGTTATCTTAAGGGAGAGCCATCAAAAGGGTTGTTTTTTCCTACCACATGCTCTTTTGAATTGACGGCTTATTGCGATGCCGATTGGGCATCTTGCACTGATTCGCGCCGCTCGCTCACATGCTATTGCATCTTCTTAGGCGATGCCTTGGTGTCTTAGAAGACCAAAAAACAGTCTACGATTTCACGTTCTACCGCGGAAGCAAAATATCGAAGTATGGCGTCGACAGTATGTGAGCTTAAGTGGCTTTCCTACTTGTTGTCTGATTTTGGTATCAATTTGTCTCTTCCTGTTCGTTTGTTCTGTGATAACCAAGCGGCTTTACACATCATGGCTAACCCCATTTTTCATGAGCGTACGAAACATATTGAGATTGATTGCCATATAGTTCGCAATGCCTACAAAGATGGTTTCTTAGCTCCTTTGCACATTCGTAGCTCTTTGCAGGTGGCTGATATGTTTTATTAAACCGCTGCCTCTAAAGTCTTCGCATTCCTGCTAGGCAAGTTGGGTCTTGCTGCGTTGCACCCTCGTCCCACTTATGGGGGGGGGGGGGGCTGTTGAGAATGCTACATCCTTGAGGTCATCTTCTCTAGTGTCTGCTGCTGTTACCTGCGTTGCTGATACAGAAACCAGCAAAGAAGAGGATGAAGTTGCTGGTTATTCTCTGTTTGATGCTGGGTAGAAACGTGTTCTCTGTTACACGTTTTCTTTTATTTAGTGTTGTATTTGCTGTGTTGGCGTACACATCATTTATTCTGTGGTTGATTGGTCCATGTCATATCTGAATTGGTTAGGTTGTTACAGACGGTTTCAAGTTAGTTGAGGTCTTTGTATTTAAAGCAAGTTCGAAGCCCATTTGTAGAAACTTTCAGTCTGATATTTTTCACAGTAATGAAACCGAGTTCCCTCCCTATTTTCTTCTCTTTCATACTCTGCCAACCATTGATGTTTTGTGAGGTTTTTAACACCTCGGAAAAAATTGGATTTCAAACTGTATGAGCTGGGATTTAAAACTTTACATCTTGTTTACTTTGGCCTATCTTATTTTCTAGATTAGAGAGTAATACTCAAAAACTCGTTTAGTACCTTTCATCAGTTGTGGGATTAATGTACATTTTAACAATTTTACCCCGTGTAAAAGATAAAACATCACGTGAGCTTGTTTGTAAAAAAAATTATGTCCCACTACAGTCACTCTCTTTCCCTTGTAAGCCACCTCCATTAACAAACCGCAGTTGCATGTATTTCAGGCAATATACCTTGTTTGAAGAAAGCTTTTTTAGCATGCTGAATGGTATTCTGTTTGTGAAGAATCAGTATGTGAAGTTGGGAGTGAAAAAGTAAACTGCTAGGAGACAATCATAGCAGTATTTCAAGGAGTGGACTATTACCCGACCGACTGCCTTTAAAAATGGACAAAATGTATAAAATCTCCTGTATTTTAAAAAGTTTGCAAACAAAATCCTCCTATTATGAGAATAGGCTAAAAGCTCCTATGTGTTTTGTAAAACTCAGCTCAATCGCCTCCTCTCCGTTAAATCCAACTAATGGTGTTAATTTTTTAGAAAATGACCGTTATACCTTTACTTTATATATATTATTTCTTATTTTAATGACTGTTGAATCTTTTTTCATCAAATATTGATCATTAGATCTAATCAATTAATCTCAATTGTTAGATTTTAAAAAAATAAAAGGTCTAGATTCAACAAATTATTTAACTTATATTATATATAACTAATTTAAATTTTAAAAATATATTATTACATATTTTAAAAAAAAAACTAACTACCCCACCCGGCCCCCTTACCCCCGACTTCCCCACACCACCACCACCACCATCTCGTCGCTGGCGACGCAGTTTTGTTAAAATTGTCATATTTTCGTAAATTTTTTTATCAAATTGAATGAGGTCGGACTCGTTAGAATCGTCTTGAAAAGACAAGTTTGATGATGGTGGTCTGAGACAGAGATTTGACCGGATGGAGACGAATCGACGACAAACCTGTTCAATGGTCGTGGCTTGAGCCTACTCTCTCTGATTGACGAAAACTCAAATTAAAGGTATGAAAATGCTCGTCTTAAAGAGAGGATTCGAATGGTGCCATTGGCCATCGAAAATTCATTCGGACGACGCCTGAAACTTAGAAACAAGTTTCCAGTGAAAAAGGGGCGAAATCGCAGTTTTTTTTAATTATAATTATATTAATTAGAGTTTTAATTATATTAATTAAAATATATTTTAGTTAATTAAGAATATTTTAAATAATTATAATAATTAAATATTTTGGCTAATTAATAATAATTATAATAATAGTTATTGTAATTAAATATATATTTTAAATAATTAAAAATAATTTTAGATTTAATAATTAACAATTATAAAATTATTTGAATTTAAATATAATTTCATGTAATATTTAATATTAAATAAATTAAATATTTTAATTTAAATTTAATATGGCAAAATTTAGTACTCGATTTTTAGGGTGAGAAATGGCAAAAAGAAAACACAAATAAGTCAAAAATTCATTTGTATGTTATATAGACCCATAAAGGAGTTTTTAGTCCAAAGTGTCGTTAAATATGAACGTAAATCGTAGAAAATGACTACTAACCGCAGCAGCTGCGCGTCTACTCCACTTCCCGTTAGTTGCTAATAGAATGAGGATTTTTTACTTATTAAAACAAAATAGAAATAAGTTTTTAGCCTATTTTAAAAATAGTGAATATTTTTTACATACTTTTTAAAACTTTATGCATTTTGTCCCTTTAAAAACTGTATACAAAAATGGGCTGAACCCACCAACCTATATTGGATTGTGTATGGTTTGATGATCTATAAACCCCATGCTGAACCACCCCATCTTTCTCTCTCTCTCTCTCTGTCTCTCTTTAGCACAGTGGACTGGCCGTAGATTCTGCCGAAAGAATTAGCTCCGGCGAGACATCCGGCAGGTTTCGTTGCCCACTTTTCTTACTAAAGGTCAATCTTTGAAGTTTTTCTTTTTTGTACGTTTTTGTCCATCATTTGTGGGTCTTTGGGTTGGGGTTGTGGTTGGGGTTCGGATTCTAGCTGCATTTCTCTTTCCCTTTTTCGATTTCTTCTCTGAACTTGATGCATCTGGACAGCACAAATGAAACTGACTACGAATTAAGTTCTCTATTGCTTTTTTGGGTACAGCAGGTGTCTAGTTCGATGAAATGCCTGAATGGTTCCTGTATATGTTTATTATTAGGAATTTTGATGTAAGTGCCTGTTTCTGCTGCTCTTAACACTGAAAATGTGGCGACTGTATGACGGCTGGAAAGAAATTCTGAAGATTCAGAAGTTCCGGAGGATGGTGTCCTATGCTGGATTTTACTGTTTTGTTACACTCATCAGCTATGCGTACACCAATAATACGTAAGTTTTTATCCCCTTGTACTCGTTCCTTTTCCAGGAAAAGCGGGAGCTTGGGGATAAAAAAAGCATTGTTTTTGGAAGTTATTTCAATTGGACTCCATTTCTCAGATGATTGGTTCTTTAATACAAAATCGCTTATCTATTTCCTATTAGAAAAGTTTATCGGGGTAATGCTCATTTAGACTGAAGCTATTAATAGGGTAAAGCAAGATTATTGGTAATCTAATGTGGTTATTGTGGGTTTGGATCTTGAAAAACCACAGCTGGTTCAAATGGTTCTATGGAATCCCGTGTCATTTTTCTTAAAGTTCAATTAAACTTATTATATATGCAGCCCTCAATTTCCTTTTCATTTATTAATGTGGATAATGCAGGACTAGAGCTGGATACTCGAGAGCTGATCAATTCTATGCGTCTTATCCAGCTGGGACTGAGCTACTTACTGACACGGAAAAGGTCTGTTGATTTGTGTTGCTAGACAATAACAAAAAAGTTCGTGGATGTTACTGCATTTCCCTGTTTCACAATTTTTGTTGTTGAAATTAAAACTTGGTGCATGCCTTATCCCAAAGCTCCAGAGGCACAATTTAGGCTCAAAGAAATTGAAAATTTTTTTCCTCCTAAGCACAGCTTGAGTTTTTCCTTATTTTTTCAGTGTGGAAATAATAATTCTTCTGTTGGCTATTCGTGTTGAGTTAGTTGCTGAAATACATTAAAGATTGACCTCAATTTACTTCAGTTCTGGTGTCCTTCGACGCGATGTTTAATTTAACTCCTGTGTTCTGAAATATAACCTCCCCCCAAATTAAATTACAAACTGCTGCAAGCTTTCACTTTTCTTCATTTTTTACACTCTGGTAGTCTTGTCAAATACTGTAATTTGCTTATGTGAAGAGTGCACTGAGTTTGTTGCTCTGCACTTGGTGTGCACTTTTGGGAGAACTTTGAACGTTTGGATTTTAGCTAATTGATATTTCAACATGGTAGTTATATAAAGCTGCCCTTGGCAATTGCTTCGAAGAAGAGGAGTGGGGACCAATTGAATGGAGCATTATGGCTAAACATTTTGAACGCCAAGGAAAATCACCATATGCATATCATGCAGTAAGTTTGTTAGATGTTATGGTCTACTTTTTCTCTTTTACGTAGTACACCTGATGCTTTTAGTTCATTTGTGATTATGCAAACAGATCTCACTTCGAAAAATTTGAGAGGCACTGAAGATGATTTAGGCTTTAGTCATAATGCCTGAATGTTATTTATATGCTATATGCATTACAGAAAGATGTTCGAAGTACTAGCTTAAGACGTTTAAACAATACTTAGTTAAAAAGGATAAATGAAACAGAACCATCAATATTGTAGTGAATGATGACTTCTCTGACTTTGTTTTTGGTGCACTAGTAGGTATTTCACTTGTCTTTTAATATTGTTAACTGTATGAGGTGTTGATTCTAAATTTGCTTCTTCAAAACTGTAGCTGGTACTTTTGCTTTTCTACTGTGCATGATAAAATATGAATAACTGACTATATTCCATTTTTGTAACTGAAAACCGGAATACATAGGAAAAGAATCTTTTTACATACTATAAGCATCTGGATAAGGTGGTTATTCATATCTACTGGTGCAATTAAATGATATTTCTTGATGTGCATTCTATTAATGGTATTCAAATACTTAAATTAACTGAATGATATAATATTTCTGAAGTTAAACTTGTTCTTTTCCATATGTAAATGCTATGATGAAAAATTCTACAAACTGGTAAAGAGAACTTATTTTTTGTGTTAAAAGCAACAGCTATTGATCCGACGCTGCATCAAAGTTTAAGAAATTGAATCTGAGTTTGTGGAGAGGGTGTTAACCACTCACTAGTGTGTATGGCCTTAATATATTTTATGGCCTGAGTTTTACTAGTTTTGTCAGAGTCAAAGATCTATGTGAAATTAAAACTGTCAAATGCCTACCAACCAACCCCTTTCACGACGACGTGTGCTCAAATTAAGAATTTTTGCTTCCAGAGTTTCCTCATGTTCTTCTCTTTTGACCACAGTTATGACTATGGGACTTCTCATTGCTGTATCCTCATCTCTCTTTACCTCCTTTCCTCTCAGCGACGTCTTTTTTTTTTCACATTTTCACCTTGTGATTTGACTCTACATGGTTCATATCCATCTTTCACTTAATCTAACTTTTCAAACAGGTTTTTTCCACAAACACAAGTATTATAGTGATGTACGTCCTAACCACTTTTAACCTTGCTGCTTCTTAGCAATTTAAGTAATGCCATTTCAAGCCTTCCCTTCTATATTCTTGTTTCAGGATGTTGGCATGTAGATTGGTATTCAAAATAATTAGCTATACCAAATTGTCTATATGTCCACATGAATCCATGTCTTTTAGCTAACTTGCGGAATTGTAATTGAAGTATGAGTTCAGATTGCATTTACTGCAAAGGTGATTAATTGTAACAAAATCTACTCCTGCAGTTCAGCTTTTACACTTTATTGAAATAATTTTCTTGCTGTTAATCGTTGTTGTCTTCTTTCTTGCTTTCCCTTTTTGTGATGCTGTAGCAATATATGGCACACCTTACCTCCCATGGCCAACTTGACGGAAGCGGCTAACTAAGGACTAGGAAAGCTCATGTTTCAAGCGGATGGGGCTCTCCGGTGTAGCATTCAAAGTTGATTAATTTGTATAGCTAAATATAGAAGAAATAGCCATATTCCCGATTCATTTTGTATTCCATGCTATTGACTGTATTGCTAGAGTTGCATTATCTACCTTGGCATCAAATTTTGTAGTCCTCGTCACCCTAACAGTGCAGGTGAGGGGTTGAATCTCTTGCTTCTATATTTTATGCTAGAGTATTCCCAGCAGAAAATGATATGTTGGAATGAGTTTATGAAAACCCACTTAATTTGGTCCAATGGTAGTTAGACACTAAGGCATATTTTTATCAATAAGCAAAGGGTTCGAGATTTTAAAATCACTTGTTCAGAGGGTCACTTAACAAGAAGTATTTTTATCTCCAACGTGGGATGATAACTCCTGCGATGGAAGAAAAGAGAAAAGAACATGGTTTTTTTTTTTATAACAGAGAAGAACAGGGTTAATATCATTGTTTTATTTATTTATTTTGTTAGCCAAGAAACTTTTAACTTGAATGTAATAGATAATAAGAAATCTTAAAACATATAAATTCAGCTAGTTTAAATAACAGGACATGATTGGTATATAGGGTTGAAATTAAGTGGTAATTAATTGAATTTAAGAATGAAATAAGGATGAAAAGCAATAATATTTTGATAGTACTTTTATGATTGCTATACAAAAAAGTTAGAAGGTAATGAGATTGTTATTCATTAATTGATTCTGCTCACCTGATTGATAATTAGAAAGAACTGGTTAATAATGGAATAAAATAACTTTTATGATAAATTTGCCTTTTAAAAATTTCTTTGCTTTTAATATGTTAAATGCATTTTATAATAGTAATAAAAAATTACTTATACAATGTTACAAGGATTTTATAAAATATTTTATATATTATTAAAAAAACATATGAGAATTTACGTGCCAAAAATGTACGAATCCAATGGAATATGAATCAAACCTCGCTGATGGATCAAATTCTTTGCACGCCTAAAATTAGGAACTTGCAAAAAAGAGGTCAGTATTCCAATGTCAAAGTCAGTATGAGATAATGAAATAAGAATATCAAAATAAAGAGTAAAAATGGTTATGAAATGCGGATGATGATCAGAATTCAAGAATGATATGTGTAGAAGGTGAGTTCTTGCAATTGAGCACTTTGAAGAAGAGTCGTCCCCCTCTGTGAGGTGGACAAACATGATTTTGTAGCAGGAGTCTCCCGGTGGTGAGGGTGACTGGTGTACGCGAAGGTCGGGGAAGGTGGTTACTTCCAAATAGGCATCTCCACGATATCCTTATCCAAGCTGGCTAGCGAGTCCTACAAGAGTCCCTCTCGACTGGGGGACTTCAGTGAGGGCAGCTGTATACATCCTCCAAAGTTCACCCCATTTGGATCTCCTTATCCTATTCAGATCCAATGACTTTTCTCCACCTGGGCAAGTGCCTAGCTGGCCGCCACGAGGAATTCTCAGCATGCGGGCTTTTTTAGGGTTCATTTTTGTTTGGGCTCATTTATCATTTTGGGCTTTTATGAAGGGAGGTTGAGGAAAGCCCTCCCTGATGCCTTTATTCATTTCGTGCCTTTTGGGCTCTCTGTTGGGCTTTATCTTGAGCCAATGATTTGTGATAATACCATTCAATCCCCCCCCCCCCACTCCCCCCAACTTTGAGGGGGAGGTCCACTTGCTCCTTCTCGGAGTAGGAGGTTCTTCTAGGGAGT
The DNA here is from genome assembly GCF_026168435.1 of Sesamum indicum. Classification (NCBI taxonomy): domain Eukaryota; kingdom Viridiplantae; phylum Streptophyta; class Magnoliopsida; order Lamiales; family Pedaliaceae; genus Sesamum; species Sesamum indicum. The sequence goes on from NC_142668.1 coordinate 5,996,282, forward strand.
GGGAGCTTCCTCATTCCTTCAGGGAGGATGGTATTTGAAAGAGACCTCCGTACGTCTCCGAGGGAAAATTGACTAGTCCTTAGACAACCTAAAACACATAACCATCTATTTTTCAGTTGTTGGTTTTCACGCTAATGCTTCGACTCTTTCAATATGCAGATGCGGTTTTCTTGGTCTTGTTGTAATTGGGATGTGGACATTCTTTAGGCGTCAAAGAAATGGAGAGGACGTTAACGCGGCATACAGAACACTATTGGCAGCATTTGTCTATCACATTTGGCAAGAGCGTAATCATTGGAGATTCCAATAGCTTTGGCAATCGACTAACTCTTTAACTCGTATAGTTGTCGAGGAGATTAAACATAAGATTGTTAGTACTGATTTATTAGTTAATGTTAGTACTACAGTGGTGTTTAGATTATGGAGGATGCCTTGGTCCCATACATCGGAACCCTCTAATTGATTGTATTGTACATTTGTACACGTTTATTTATCTATGCAATTTATCGCTATCGAGAAAAAACTTAAAAGGCCTTATTCTTGGGCTTTGTGATTTACTACTTGTCAGTCTTGATTTGAAGGCTAAGCCCTAGTCTAGCCATCTTTTCATGTGCCTAGGGGGGAGGGGTGCTGGTAACTGCCTTCCCGCACACCCCATACTCTTGGTAACCGCCCAATGAGAGGTGGTTATTTGTGCTTCAAAAAGGTTAACCACCCACCTTCTCCTCATTCTTCTACAAAATTTTCTCTTTTCTTACCCCACCATGATCTAGAGAAAGTCTTCTTCCTTATCATTTTGTTAGCTATTCTGTGCTTCTAAGTTCCTTCATCTTGCTCCTTCTTTTCCTTCCATTCTTTTTCCTTTAGTTTTTTGTGTGCATTTCTTCTCTATTAATGGTTTTTTCGGACGAACATCTATGAGGTTTATAGGAGAGAGGTTGGCAGGCGATAATCCTTCTGAGGTTACTTCTTGGAGAATGGGCCTAACCTTGTTCGCTTTTACCAATGCCTGAGGTGGAGCCTAAAGCAGGCTGTTGCCACCACTCGTCATCTTATATGAATCTTCATAGGGAGAAGGGAAAGACACGGGGGAGAATGAGGAAGAGGAGGGTTCTTCCCCTAGAGAGGAATAAAGGGATGAACCAGAGGAAGTGAGTGATGAGGAGGAGAGGGAGGTTTGTGCATTTGTGGGGCACTGGACCCTACCTCTCTTAAGTTGGCTGACGTCCGTCGTTTGATGGAGGAGTTTGGCATTCCCCCTGATTATACTATTTATGTTCCCTCTCCCTATAGTCACTCTGACTCTCCATTTCCTAACTATCTGTGTTTCTCACCACCCAACTCTGGCCTAGCCTCTGTTTTCCTATCCCTGGTTTCTATGAAGAGGTTGCCTATCTTTTTCGGGTCCCTCTTAACCAACTAGTTCCTAACTCCTTTAGTTTGATGGCTAGTTTTGCTATAGTCTTTAAGTTTAATTTTGCCCCCGTTTCCAGGGAGATCTTCTTTCAATGTTGTTATTTAAAGCGTTCCAAACTTGGGGATTTTTGCTTGCTCCTAATTCACTTAAAAGCTAGAAGGGTGGTTGTTTTTATGTTTTGCCTCCTCAACGATGGGCTCTCCTTCACTAGTAGATCCATGATCTTCAACTTGTTATTCCCTTTGCTTTAAAAGATAGGACTACCACGATCTCTCTCCTTTTGGAGGAGTTAAATGATAAACCTTATGACTATAAAAGCTTGATAGATGAGAAACTTCTACATCATTTCAAATTGAGTCCTTGTGCTGCCCCTTTGGGAGAACCTTTGGGTATTCACATTGTCCGCGTGTTTTTTTTCCTTCTTGACTTTTCAGTCATGGAATCTTGATGCCATTTTGTGTACTTTGCAGAAAGGATAATGTTTGTCAAGCTACTCTAAGAAGACTGGGTTGTTCTGCTGCCACCCCTTCCTCCAAGGTCCCTAGAGGAACACCTGCTTCCAGAGACCCTAGATGAACACCTGTTTCTAGTGGCCTTAAAGGAATAGGCCAGCTCTTGTGGGTCTAGGGGGGTCTTCTAAACATGCCCGGGTAAGTTCTTTGAACCATCCTTCTCCAGCACTTCCTTCAGGTTCCACGCACATCGTTGTTACTCCCCACCTCCTCGTAATGTAGGAGCTCATCTACAAAGCCTCCACATTTGCTACCTGAGGGGAGTCTTTACAATCGCTAAAGGAGGTGTCTACTTGTGGTGACAAACGACTCTTATTTGCTCTGTCAAAGGAGGAGGTGGACAAGCTATTATCCTCTAGTGTGGCTAAGGTCAACAGTTCGATTATTTTCTTCGTGATATTCCTCAAATTATTTAGCTCTCATATTTAGACTTATGCACATTTTTCTATCCCCGAGTAGCCATGCTGTGGGGGAGCTTCTTTCATACCCCCAGGTAATACCTTCCCCCACTTCAAGGGGACGTCCAAAAGCAAAAACTGGAGGACCGTATGGAGTGTCTGGTGGTTGAGGTAATCAAGTTAAAAGAGGCAAAAAATGAGGTAGGGAGTAGATATCAACAAGTTGAAATGTAGGCCAAGAAACTATAGAAGGACTCCTAGCCCTCACGGAGAGCCATTTGAAGGAGCTAATGAAATAAACAAACTGGGGTCGTTTGGACTTCCCCTATACTAAAGAAGGGCAGTGTTATCTGGAAACTTATTGGCAGAGTCGCCTTCTTGAGTACCAAATCGAAAGATTTTTAGGGAGAAGTGGTGAGGCTAGTTGCGCCTTTCCTATAGCATAGTTTTTAGGCCTGTAAGAAACAGTTCACAACTAAAAGATACCCTCCGCTACATGAGGAAGCCTCTTTTTTTTAGCTTTGAGGCGGCTGTAGATAGTGTCTCCAACCCCTTTGCTGATATTCCTGGGCCTACTACTGAGACCCCCTAGTTGATTCAGGTAATCCATGTGCTCGCTTCTTATTCCTCCTTAATGAGATTTTTTCTAAACTATTTGAGCTCTCTCAAAAATATTTTTCAAATGATGATTCAGATCATATACCCGGGGGGAAGGGGGTTGAGCCGGAGGTACAACGTCCCCCTCCCTCTACGGACACACCAGCAACTGTCCTAGCGGATGCTTCTAAAGGGGATCCCTCTAAGCCTGTTATTGGAGACACCTCCAACCTCTCTGAAGGGCCTGCTGCTAAAGGAACCCGTCCTTTGTCTGTGCAAGAAACTAGCAAGAACATTAAGAAAGTCGAGCATGCGGGGTAAAAGTGATCTGTACTTCTTAAAATGATTTCTTTTTATGTGCTCTTTTTCCCTTCATCATGAGATGGGGATGAAACAATTTTTCTACTTTTTTGTTTTTGAAAATTGTAGTTTATGACTATTCTTAGTCGATTTAGCTAAAGACCTACTATTGCATTCATCTCTTCTTTGCCTATATTTACTTTGAGGGTTGGACCCCACATATTCTGTAGAATTGTTCCATACTTGTCTATAATTTTTTATGTTTCTATGACAATGCTCTTCCTGAAGTTTGGTGTAAGACAAGGTTTGCTTTTGAGGAAAATATCTACCTAGAGGGCAGGGATTATTTTTTCGAGAGCTGCCTACCTGAAGAGCAAGGATTAATATTTTAGGGGATGGCTGCCTGGGGTGGTAGGGCATATTTTTTAGAGGGATGCCTGCCTAGGTGGCAGGGCTTAGCTTTTAGGAGGATGTCTCATAGATAGAATCTTTTGAGATTATGCACGTTCTAGGGCCTAGTCAAGGGGCGACCTTCTCCGTCTTCAAATTTATATGCTCTATGATCTAACATACCCATGACCTTACATGGCCCTTCCCAGTTGAGATCTAGTTTTCCTACGGGTTTTAGGCTATCCACCCTTCAAAGGACTAAGCCCCCTACTTGAAAACTACGGGTTTTTACCCTTTTTTTGTAAGCATTGACCATCATGTTTTTGTATCTCTATATGCAAAGAAAAGCTTTTTCCCTTAATTCTTCCCGGAGGTCAAGGTTTTCCTTGAGAAGTGCAGTGTTGTTTTCCTATAGGTAATATGAAATCCTATGAGATGGCATTTCCAGTTCAGCAAGGATGGTAGCCTCCATTCCATATACCAAGGTGAACGGACTTTCGCCTATAGAATCTCTAGAGGTGGTTTGAATGCCCACTAGACACTAGTTAACTCTTCAACCCAATTTCCACCTGCATGATGTAATCTTCTTTTGATCCCTGGTACCAGTATGCGATTAGTAACTTCTACTTGTCCATTTACCTGTGGGTGAGCTACTAAAGTAAATGTCTGCTTGATGTGCAAATTCTTGCACCAATCTTGTGCTTTTCATCCTTGGAATTGTCGGTCGCTGTTTTAATTTATGTTTTGTGGCAGCCTAAAGCGGCAGATGATATTTTTCCTCACAAATTTCATAACTTCTCCTTCCGTAATTTGTGCAAGGGGCTCTGCCTCTACCCATTAAAATAATCAATAGCTACTATGAGGAACTTCTCTGACTCGGGGCCAAGAAAAAAGGTCCCACTATGTCCATGCCCCACTGGGAGAAGGGGCAGGGCGAGAACATGACGATGAGAGATTCCGCCGGCTAATGTATAAGAGTAGAGTATTTTTGGCATCGTTCACATCGACTTACACACTCGTTTGGCATCTTCTTTCATTGTGAACCAGAAGTAGTCAGCCCTTAGAGTTTTGTTAGCTAGAGCCCCTGTTCCTGCATGGGCTCCACAATACCCACTATGAATCTCTTTCAGTACATGTAAGTCTTCTTCTCAGGACAATCATTTTAGTAGAGGATGTGTGAAGGATTTTTTGTATAAGAAGTCCCCCTGCATTAAGAAGCAGGATGCTCGGACCTTCAATCTAGCAGTCTCCCATCTATTCTCCAAGAGATGTCCTTCTCTCAACCAAGCTACTATGGGTGATCTCTAGTCCTCCATGGGGAGGATAGTTTGCACCTCTAGGGGGTTCTGGACCTTAGCAAATGTTGTATAGTCATCAGGTTCCGCAGTCATCCAAGGCACTTCCCAACTTGGATAAGTAATCCACCTTGGTATTTTCTTTCCTAAGAATTTGTATAAGTTAGAAGCTTTCAAACTTCATCTTTAATTCTTCTATTTGATGTAGATATTGCACCATGTTGTCTTCTTTAGCTTCATATATTTTGTCCATCTGTCTCACCACAAATTGGGAATCTGAATAAGCGATCAGGTATTTGGCTCCGACTTTGTGAGCCATTCTCATGCCAGTTTCAAGAGGCTTGTATTTGACTTCATTATTTGAGGCTTTGGAAGTTAAATTTTTACAGCAAATTCCATATCTTCCCCTTGATGGGATGTGATGACTATACCAGCTCCGCTCCATTATGAGGTGGCTGACCCGTCATGGAGCAACCATACTTCCTTGGTGGGGGATTCCTCTCGGGAAGGACTTGTCATTTCATAGAGGAAATCAACTAGGACCTGAGCCTTAATGGGTGTCCAAGGTAGGGGTGGGCATCGGGTCGGGTTTATCGAGTTCGGGTTTATCAGGTCGGGTACCCGACTCGTCGGGTAGTGTTAACCCGAACCCGAGTAAGGCGGGTACCCGATTAGTCGGGTACCCGTCGGATTCGGGTACCCGGCAGTCGGGTTTCGGGTAATTTTATGCAATTTTTTTTCATTTACCCCAAGGACAAGCCATGTTTTTCATCTAACTGGAGGAATAGTTAATTAGGTGCACAATATCTAAAACTCACCATGCACACCAACTGCAAAGTATGAACAAATTTCACAGCCACAGAGATACTGAAACAATGAAACCAATAAACCGGCCTAATGCTTGACACCTAAAGAAACATACTGCAGCATAAACCTCAAACAAAACACTCTCTACAAAAATCCATCAACAAGAACAAGAATCATACTCCTCTTATTGTATAACATCAAGACCACAGAAGAAAAACGAAACACAAAAATCCTATGACATCAATGTTACAAAAACTGTAAATTCTGTTCAAACAATATCGTACAACATTATCCAGGAGAAACAGTTCAGTCCCACAGGGATCTAAAGAAAACGTCAACACGTATATCACAAACAAACCCACAAACTATTAACTCGCCGATCATCAATTTTACATCCCAAGATCAAAACTTTTACCCATGAACCCCCAAAGCAATCAATTCCAATACACGAGTATCAAAAGAAATCAACAGAGGACAACCCACATCAACCATCAAGTCATTAGCAAACATCATTAGCAAACAACATGAACAAAATAATCCATCAAGTCATTACATTCTAATCATTAATTTACAATTACATGTGAAGTACTCGATCCAAAATAGTCCAAACTCCAAAGTAGTCCAGTCCAATATCAATTATGGTTGAATCAACTCCCAATTTTGTCAGCTCTACAAGAAAACAAACAAAAAAAAAATGAATTGAGATTTATATAAATAAAAATATATAGAATTTAATATAAAACAAAACAAAAGAAAAAATAAAAAGTACCTTGCTCAAACATTTCAATTTCACTTAAATCTTCTTCTATACTTATTGGCTTGGAATCTTTACGGATCCAATCTTGAGCACAAATAATAGCTTGAACAATTTTAAGAGATAGTGAGCTCCTAAATGCATCAAGAACTTGACCACCAGTGCTAAATGTGGCCTCTGAAGCAACAGTTGAGATAGGAACTGCCAATATATCTCGAGCCATCTTTGAGAGAATCGGAAACCTCTGAGAATTCACTTTCCACCATTTTAATATATCAAACTTTTCCCTATACTCTTCGACATCCTCACTGAGATACTTCTCTAACTCTGATTTTACGTGATCTTTTCCTCCTGTCATGTACAACATGTACTCTTGTTGTAAAGAAAACCTGCAAGTCTCGTTCTATTCATCATGCATAAACATTTCCTTTGATGAGGAAGAAGATGAAGAAACACGACTAGACGATGAACCGGGCTTTCTAAAGTTCCTTGAAGAGTGTGGCCATATCTTAACTTGTAATTTATTGAACAACTCATGAAGACCATCCCGTACTCTCTCTTTCATTGCATCACTTTGTCCAATACCACCATATAATTTATCAAAGAAAAATTCTACAAACCCCAAATTGTGACGTGGATCAAGTATCACACCATAATACAAAACTATATTCATCTTTTCAATTGATCCCCAATACTTATCAAATTTTTCTTTCATTTTTCTTGCCATATCACTTAATTCAACATCATCACTATTCAACCATCTTCGGAGAAGCAAATCAACTTCACATATTTCATGAAACACAATATTAGATGTGACATATGAAGAACCGGAAATGCACAATGTGAGATTGTAAAAGTGCTTCAAAAACTTCAATAGCATCTTTGCCCTATCCCAGTCGGATTCAATAGGAACCCCATCAAATGGTTTCTTTGAAAGATCAGTCTTATATGCAAGATCTATATCTTCATAAGCATCAAATGCCCTTTTAAGACATATCACAGCTTCTAACATCAAGTAGGTAGAGTTCCAACTGGTAGGTACATCAAGAGACAATAACTTTTTTGTTTCCATAAATTCAGCGCATTTTTGAAATTTTTTGTACCTAGCCGGAGAGTTTCTCACGTACCTAACTGCCCCTCTAATACGAGATATTGTCTCATGCTCATCCTTCCCTTTCAAACCATCATAAACCACAAGGATGATTATATGTGCCATACACCTCAGATGCACATATTTTCCACCTAAAATATTTTGACCCCAGTTTTCAAGTTTCTTTTTCAAGTGAACCATAGCTCCATCATTAGAAGATGCATTATCAACAGTAATCGTAAAAATTCTATCAATACCCCATTCAAGCAAATATTTCTCAACACCTCTACTAACTTCTTCACTTTTGTGTCCAATAATTGGATAAAAGTTCAAAATTCTCTTATGTAAATTCCAATCATCATCAATAAAATGAGCAGTAAGACACATGTAATTGACTTTCTGAATAGATGTCCAAGTGTCTGTTGTAATGCAAACCCTTTGAGCATGATTTTTAATAAATGACTTAAATTTTGCTCTTTCACTGACATACATATGGAAAATGTCTTTTATTATTGTCCTTCTTGATGGAATAGCAAACATTGGACAAGCCACCGACATGAAATGTCTAAATCTAGAATTCTAAACCATTTTAAATGGGAGCTCATCTACAACCAACATATAAGACAAAGCCTCTCTAATTTTCTCTTGATCAAATCTCCAATTGATAAGAGGGGCCTCTTTTTCGCCTAAATGAATTGATTGAAAAGACAATCTCGTCTGATTGGTGGAAACATCATGAGGTTTATTCTTGCAGGATTCAAAGTGGTTCTTTAGAGGCCTAGTTCCATGTACTTTTGGATCGGCTTTGATTTTCTTACTACAATACTTACATCTAGCCTTTTGTACTTTATCCTTTTCATAGTAAAATTTATGAAAATGATCCCACCAAGGTGATCTAGAAGTCACTACCCTCTTTTTTTTTTCTTAGAATCAAGTGGAAAATCGTCCTAATCCTCTGACATATTATCCATACCCTTATCAATATCAAAGTCAAGATTATCAACATGATCACCACTGACCTGATTATAAACCATGTTCATATTTATGCCTCGATCTTGAGCATCTGATAAGTCTACAGTAGGTGAAGATTGAGATTGAGAATTTGACATCTGTAAGATTAAAACATCCACATGTAAGAATTATGATACACAAGATAGTCTGAGAATATAAGATTATGGATATATAAAATCATGTTTGAGAATCTGAGATATATACTCAAAGTCTCGAACAGTTGATGTAATGTAAAGCACAACTAACCCCAAATAATTCTTGTTTAATCGAGAAAACATAGGGAAAAACTACAACTGGAAACTTGCATTACTTTTTGAATTGTTTACATTAACTCCTACTCGCTCTATATGGATGCTCATATCTGCACTCTCTTTCTTATCTCTCATTTCCACACAAGAACAGTCACAGGCATTGAACTAGATTAAAAATCACAAATACATATACACAGAAAATAAATGAAAATATACACACAGTTAATAGTTTTTTATGATCTTAAATTCTTACTACATACACATCCTGACAGTTTGTATTGTTACATTAAATAGTTTTCATTTAGCTTCTATTTATAAAATTGAGGGGATATGTAAATAAACACACTTCTAAACTTTGATCCAGTTTCCAGGATGTTCAAACACACCATTTCATCAACTATCAAAATCTATAGACATTACTCATTCAAGAAACAAGAATATATATCAAGTATCAGTCAATTTGTATTCCCATCATCAACACAAAACAACTCTACAATAGTTTGTCAATTAGCAATTAGCAATTTCGTACAGTAATGCCCTGAAACTCATTATCTAAATTCTAAAAGCCTAAAACCCGTAATGCCCTTAAACCAATTGTAGAAAACTTTCTTCAAAAATTGAAAATATAGAGTAGATAATTTTTACAACCCCATGTAGACTATAGTTGAAGATTCAAGGAACCCTAATTCAAAATTGGATCTTGGAAAAGATGTGTAGACAGAGTAACAGCAATGTCAGCAAACGACAGCGACTCACGAGTGGTGGTAGACTGGCTGGGAAGGGAGAAGAGCGACGGCGACTTGCGAGTGGCTAACTGGCTGGGAAGGGTGAGAATCAGACGCAGAGGGAAGAGAGAACTAGTTTGAGAGAGAGGGAACTAGTCTGAGAGAGAGGGAGAACGAGTTCATAAACGGTAAACCCTTTCAATTTTTGCCCCTTTTAATTCGGGTACCCGATCGGGTTAATCGGGTTTGGTTTTAAAAACCGAACCCGATCCGATTAAAAATAGGTGGGTTTCGGTTTACCCGAACCCGCCTTAAAAATCCGAAAAAGCCTCCCCGTTTTACCCGAACCCGATCGGGTCGAGTTGGGACCCGATGAACCCGACCCGTTTGCCCACCCCTAGTCCAAGGTAAGTAAGAGATGTCATACTCGCTCAATCTACTGCTTATTTTATCAGTCTTCCTGAGGTGTCAGGTTTGCCAAAAGTTCGTTTTAGGAGGATGTTGGTCCTTACCCCTATGGGCGCAAAAGGAAGTATGGGCGTAGTTTTCTACCGTGACCACTAGGGCAAGGGTCATTTTCATCAATGGGGATATACCGTCCTTCTGCACCATTGAGTACTTTACTAATGTAGTATATAGGTATCTGTCTCCTAGAGTCTTCTTGAAGAAAGACGGAGCTGACAACCTGGGGGTTATAGAGACATAAAGGTATAAAATATCACCCGATCATTGTTTAACTAGTAATGAGATTCTGGCTAAGTAATATTTGAGTCCCTCGAAGGCTTGGTGACAATCAGAAGTCTATTCAAAATTTTTAGGCTTTCTTAAGGTCTTAAAGAATGGTAAGCTTTTTTCAGCAAACTTGGATATAAAGCGACTGAGAGCTGTTATCCTTCTTGTTAATCATTGTGCTTCGTCGATATTGGTTGGAGCCTTCATATCTAAGATAGCTTTAATCTTAAGGGGGATTGCCTCGATGCCTCTCTCCATTACCATGAACCCCTAGAAATCGTCCTCCTTGAACTCTGAATGCACATTTGGCTGGATTAGGCTTTAATTTGTACTTCCTCAAGACTTTAAATGTCTCTAGATTTACTATGTGATCTTTAGATTTTCTACTTTTTACTAACATATCATCCATATAAACTTCAATATTTCGTTCCAACTAATGATGGATTATCTTGTCTACCAAGAGCTGATATATGGCACCTATGTTTTCAGGCCGAAGGGCATAGCAGCATAGCAGAAAGTGCCAGTGGACGTGATGAAGGTGACCTTCTTATGGTCTTTTAGGTGCTAGCATAATTTGATGATGCCCCTAAGAGGTATCTATCATACTTAATAACTCAACATCAGGATGTGGAATCTACTAGTTGATCAATTCTAAGTAATGGATAGAAGTCTTTGTGACAGACTTTGTTGAGGTCTCAGAAATCTACACACATTGTCCATTTACCCTTGGTTTAAGGAATAATACAAATTTTAGACAATCATTTCGAAAATTATATTTCCTTGATGTGCCCAGCTGCCATGAGTTTGTCTACTTCTGCTTGAATGATTTTATCCTTCTTGGGTCTGAAGTGCCTCTTTTTTTATTTTACCAGTTTCATGCTAGGGTCTAACTGGAATCTATCCCTTTTAAATCTTGTGAGGTCCATCAAAAACATCCGTATTTCGTCAAAGACACTTGACTAGCTCTTCCTTGATTGTTCCTTCCAACTAAGATCCGAGATAAGTAGTTTTCTCAGAATTTCCTGGTGACAACTCCAGAATGAGCAATTCTTCGGTAGGTTGGACTTTGACCGACTTGTCTTTGTGGATGGTGTTCTTTTCTAGGGATAGGGGCTTTATCGCCTATATTTTCTAGGGTTCTTTTGTCAGCAGGTCTTCTAAACTTCCTTTTATCCCTTTTTAATGGATTCTACGTAGCATTTACAGGATTGAAATTGATCCCCATGTACTTCCCCTACTCTTCCTAGAACGGGGAACTTAATGTTCAAGTTAAATGTGGATATCACAGCTTGAAGATGTTGAGTGTGGGCTTTTCCAAGATGACATTATACGCTGATGTGATATCTACCACCAAAAACTCATAAGGCAAGTTTTCCTAAATGGTTCTGTCCCCAAAGATGGTGGTAGCGAGATCATGCCTCGAGGTCGCACCATTTCCCTCGTGAATCCATATAATTAAGTATCCACATTCTCTAGAGTGACATCCCCCAATTGCATTTGATCATAGACTTCTCCAAACAAGGTACGAAACTTCCTGAATCAATAAAGATTCACCTACTTCATAATTGGCCAAAGTGGATGTAATGACCAAGGCATCATTATAGGGGATGGCTAAGTCGTTCCTCTCGGTATATCCAAATTGAATGATGGGGGTTTCAACAACAGTCTCCACATCCAAAATTTCCTCCAAAGACATTTTGTTGAATTCTCGTATTTGGGGCTTCCCAGCCCTATAGGAATCTCCTCCTACGGGTCCTCCAGAAATCATGCGAATCACTCCTTTACGTGCAGGATTAGTATTTTCGGTTATGGGTGCCCTAGGAACTTCTTTCCTAGAACGCTCTGGACTGGCTTCTCCAATCGTCTTTCTTTTATCCTATTCCCCCTTGTCGTAGGGACTTGTACGTCTGGCTTTCTCTCGATACATAAATTCTTGTAGGTACCCATTCTGCATGAGTCACTCTATTTTATTTTTTGAATGCGAGCAATCCTCAATGGTACATCCATAATCATTATGGAAGCAACAATACTTATGAGATTTGGGGCAAGTGGGGCCATGTCTAGCCGTCCTAGGCCAAACTAGGAGACCCTTGCCTTCCAAAGCCATGAGTGCTTGAATAATAGGAGCATTCAAAGGAATGTATGCAGGATTCATCTTTTGGAATATAGGCTTCTTATCTCGGAACTCCTGCTTGGCCTTTCTGGAGGAAGTTTCCTCCTTGGACTCCTTTCTTTTCTCACCACGTCCTTCTCTCTTGGAAGCTTGGGCGTCCTGATGTATTTTGTTGCTTAAGCTAAAAGGACATCAAATCTTGAGGCAGGCTTCTTAGCCAAGGATTTGAAGAAATCCCCATCCAGGAGTCCCTGGAAGGAAGCGCCAGCTTTGGCTTCCTGAGTGGCCAAAGTACCTCCAAGGTTGCGATATTGAATCGATGGAGGTAATTCTTTAAAGATTCCCCCTCTTTTTTTTTTGGAAAGAAAAGAGATTGAGCTCCGTTTTCCTATGCTTCCTACTACTAGCGGACTAATGCAAAAACAAAGATCAAAATTCTTGAAAGCCTCCAATTGCTCCTGCAGGCAATTGGTTAAGCCATTGTTGGGTTGCTCTAGTGAAAGTTTTCATGAAAACATGACGCTTAATCCCATCCATCTAACAATGCAAGAGAGTCGTGTTCTCAAAATAAGACAGATGCTCTTGAGGGTCAGCGTGCCATCGTATTCTGCAATGGCTGGGGTTTATAGTTCATGGGAAGTTCATCCATCATGACTCTTTCGGTGAAAAAGATACCTTGTTGCTCCTCCAATGGCTCTCCCATTACTTGGTACTAAACATTCTGGAGACTCTTCTGAAGGCACTCTAGATGAGCGAGCCATTATGGAAGGACTCCCTTAGGATGCTGTAGAGTATGCCTCTATACTCCTAAAGCCACCAACCTATGGGTAGGGAGCATCTCTTTTGGTTCGTTTCCCATTGTTGGGGCTATCAAGGGTGTGGGTGCAGCGGCCAGCATCTGTTCCCACATAGTAGAAGTGATCATGCGTCGTATGATCACTAGCAGCCCAGGTGGCAATCCACCTGCTGCAGTATCTGACGAGGTGCTATTTCATGGAGATTCAGTTGAGGTATCAACAAGTCTAGAGGATCCTGCCACCACCTAGAGAGCCTGGGTATATCCACGAAACAATCTTTTGCTTGTTTGAAGCATTATTAGGTGCTTCCATTAATCCTCATGTTTTACCTCTAGTTTCCACATTTGGTGCCAAATGATACGTACAAAAAATGAACAATTCAGTGAAATATGGATCTAACTACTGATGGACCAAATTCTTTGCAAGCCTGAAGAGAGGGACCTAGAAAAAAGAGAGCACTTCTATGCGCAAATTAGTATGAGATAATGAAATAAGAATATCAAAATAAAGAGTAAAAATGGTTATGAAATGTGGAATAATGACGAGGATTCAAGAATGATATGTGTAGAAGGTGAGTTCTTGCAAATGAGCACTTTGAAGAAGTAGAAACCAAACCTGATTTTATAGCAGGAGTTCCCTAGTGGTGAGGGGACTGGTGCTCGAAGGTCGGGGAAGGTAGTTACTTTCAGATAGAGCTCCGTGATATCCTTATCCAAGCTGGCTAGCAAGTCCTGCGAGAGTCCCTCTCGAAAGGGAAACTTCACTGAGAAGAGTTGTCTACATTCTCAAAAGTGCATCCCATTTTGGATCTCCTTATCCTATTCAGATCATTTGAGCTTTTTTCCACTTGGGTAAGCGTCTAGCTGGCTACCACAAGGGATTCTGGGCTTACGGGCTTGTTCAGGCTCCATCTTTGTTTGGGCTCGTTCATCATTTTGGGCCTTTATGAGGGGAGGTTTGGGAAAGTCCTCCTCAATGCCTTTATTCATTTCGTGCCTTTCGGGCTCCATGTTGGGTTATATCTTGGGTCAATGATTTGTGATAATACCAGAGAAAATTTATTTATTTGCTTGTTGATTAGATTGAATTTTTTATATTGATTTGAATAAACAAATGAATTTATCTATCTAATTGTAATGCATCTACTATTTTTTCAATACTCGACCAAACAAATATTTTAAATTAATAATAATTAAAATTAAATAGCAAAATCAATAAATTAACATTTTTTATAATTTCAATAAAATATTTATAATCTTTTATAAAATAAAAAAATGTTTAGTATTATAACAAGTATCAGAATAGCACGCTTTAATTTACGCTAAATAAAATTGAGTACACATCACTCAAAGTTGTAAAACATCAGAGAAAATTTATATGACATTTTCTGCCAAACAAGCGAGACTCAAATTATATAGAATTAATTAGCAAATTTACCATAAAAACTCTCTCGCCTATGGACTCCTACAATTCTCTCTCTCCGAATTCACACACTAGCACACCACAAATTACACACACACAACCCCTAGGCTCTAATTCGATAGACGGAGATGGTGGAGACGATGGCGAGGATGAAGGATGTGATGAGGAGGGCGTTCAGACGACGGATGCGTTGAACATGATGGTTGAACGTCTCCAAAAGATGGCCACTGACAATTTTGGCGGTGACTTGAGGCGCCGCCCTACCCTAGGGTTTGCAAGCGCAAAATCAAGGGGCTCTCATGGCGAACATGGATCGATCTTCCACATGCTTGAGTTCTCAAAACTTGCCTATACAGTGATAGATGCCCGCGATAAACAAGCTTTGGATGCATTGCGTGAACTAAACAACAAGTGGACGGAGCGTTTTGGGGAAGAAGCAACAACATGATGCTTTCCGCCATCTAGGGAGGCGATTACCACGCCGTTTTTGCCCAGAGTAAGGAATATTCGGCCACCGGTCAGGCGAGTTGAGAAGACGGAAACACCATATCCGAAACCGCTTGAGCCGGCGGTAGATTGGAGCCAACCACCGTCCACGGATGCCGGGCAGTTAGTAGCTGAGTACGTGTCAAACACTGGTTACGTGACATCGGAAAATCGGACTGCAGAGATGGTTGAAGATGGGGCACTAGACTTGGTCAATATTGACTCGATCAATAATAACACGGTCAACGTGGAAAACGTGAAACAAGATTTGATCAATAATGACTTGGTCAACGGTGACTTGGTCAATAATGACCCGATTAAAATTGACTTGGTCAATAAAGACGCGATCAATGTGAAAATCATGGAACAGGACTTTGTCAATGATGACTTGGTCAACGGTGACTTGGTCAACAAGGACCCGGTCAACGTTGATGTGGATGGGGAAAAGGACAAAGATAAAGATGTAGACACGGTCAATAGCAATGACACTGTTGGATTTGGACAGCAAAGAACATATGAGACTAACTCTACTCATGCCGGCTTATTTATATGGAACATCCCGTTGCAGTCATACCCAATTTCAGGCGCGGATGATAAAATTACTGACGATTTCAACAACTCCTCCCGTAAGACGCTCTCATATATCCCCCCTACTATACAAAATGGGAAAATAGTTACCAAACCTACGATTGATCTATTCGAAACGGAGCTAGTAGGTGGAAAACTACCGCGGTCGGTTACTTTCTGGGAAAGAGACCATACTTTTATCATATCCAAGAATATTCCATGCCCGTCTGGCCTGGATTACGTGATGTTAAGGCCATCATGAACGGATTCTACTTCTTCCAATTCAAGACAGTGGTATATATGGAAGAAGCAATCGAAGGGGGACCGTGGTTGTTCCAAGGGCAACCAATTGTGCTGCAACAGTGGGAACCGGGAATGATGCTGTGAAAATTAAAACATACACAGGTCCCAACTTGGATAAAATTGAGATATTTGCCGGTAGAATTGTGGACAGAGGAAGGCCTAGCACGGTGGCCAGTGGAATTGGCAGACCCTTATACCCAGATGCGATTACAAGAGCATGCACGAGATTGGACTTCGCTCGTGTATGCGTGATGCTAGATGTGAGTTCTAAATTACCAAAGCATATTATCATCATGATGCCTAACGAGAAAGGAGGAGAAATACCATGAAAAATTGATGTTGAATATGAGTGGCTACCTCCTAAATGTACAAGTTGAATGACGTTAGGACATACGGCAAAGGTTTGTGCGTTCACCAAGCCATCCAACCCAGCTAAACCATCGGTCTCTGTCTACGTTCCTAAACGGTACCTGCAAGGTCACCACCCATGCACGATCAAGAGAAAATGCTGCCGACTCAAGGGGTGGACAACCAGAGAGAGGGACGAGAGCTTCCTCGCAGGGAAAGCCGCATTCCTAAAATGAGACCTTCGAGGCCACCACCTATGCATGATCAAGAGAGAATACTGCCGAATCAAGGGGTGGACAACCAACAAGAGGGACGAGAGCATGATCAAGAGAAAATGTCACCGACTCTAGTGGTGGACAACCAAAGAGAGGGACGAGAGCCTCCTCATGAAAGAAGGTTGAGTCGTGAGGAAAAGGGTAACGCAATTGTCGTGTATAGTACGTTTGATGCTCTACAATTGCTAGATGATGCAAAAGATACACGACGGGATCATATACCGAGTCCAGAGACTGGAATACAGACATTACATCATGTGTTAACCTCATTTGGAAGGAGAGCAATCTCAGACAATTAAAGCACACGGAACGAACATCCACCAGCATGGCATTAGTAATAGTCGAGGATATTAGAAAGCGAATTCATAGCATCACCTTGCCTAGATCGATCAGTACACGAGCTTTATTTAGACTAGGGCGTATCCCTTGGCCTGTCAAGGGAGACACCGCCGGATGATCGAATTGTTATAATTTTTCTTTCTTTCGTTTTACTTAATGCAACTTGCCTTTCCCGAAATTATATAGAATTAAAAAGAAAAGAATTAATCATTTGAATTTGTTTCATATCAATTATCATGCTTCCCAACTACTTAACACAAACACTTGTTCTTTGTCTTGGATTCAATTCTGCCTCCAAATTTGAACGGCAATTTCCACTATCATAGTCAATCTCCGAAATCCGCAGTAAGGTCCCTGAAACCTTGTCATTCTTATTCCATTCACCAGAACAGTATTTCAAATGCTTATTCTTTGATTAGTGCATGGATTTTTCAGTTTTATTTCTTTGGTATTTGTGTGCGATTAATGAGTGCAGATGGGAAATGGGTGGTCAAGAATGTTGATGAAAATGCTGTTCTGGATGACAATATGGTTAATGGTGCAATCGAGAGGAGGGTTTGGGATCAGATTTGTGATCGACAGACAGGAGTGTCTCTCCCACAATGTTCTGTACGAGGGTGACACCGTCCATGTTTCGTTTGTTGTCATCAAAGCTGATAACAATTGGATTTATAGCGATGAGGGTGTTGATCTCCTGGTAGCAACTTCCTTTCTTTCTTCCCTTTTTTTTCAGGAAAAACAAAATATTTCAGCAACTGGGATTTCTTGATTTTCTAGTGATTTTGTACACATTTTGGTGTCTTTTTCTTGTCTCTTCTTTGATGATTGCGACGAATTATATGCACCGTTTATGCTGTTTGTTTTCCCTTAAAACTATGTCCCGAAGAAGTGCTATGATTTATCTTACATCTATTAATGTCCTCCAATGATATCATTGCCTGATTCGGTATAATCTTGTAGATTTTGGAGCTTTTGTGTTTATGTCACTGGGTAGATGAGTGGGCGTTTGTGTGAATAATGCTTGCATCAATGTAACCAGTTCACCTTTAGGTAATGTGTGCTCTTGAGGGTCTTGATTCCATGTCCCCTTTCATATTTGTGTGGTCCGAATCTTCTGACTGTGTCCATGGGTGGATGTGTGGAGAGATAATTTGGTGGCTTCTCTTTGACTTCTTGATAAGGGTATGAACAACATTGAACTATTGTGCACGAACCTTGTACTAGCCTTAGATACTAGGCTGAGTGGTAAATGTAGCAAGTGTCATTAAAGTCAATTTCATGTGAGTTGGTATATACGGACTTTTCTTACACGAACCAGCTTTGAAGACAGCACAATGTATAGATTACGCTACTTTAGGACAATGTTGATCCCATACCGCGTGTTTTTGGACCGGTCCTATATAAGAAAAACCCGGTAAATGCTTGCAAGATATATGACTATGATTACGGCTCAAGTTCTCAAGGTTTATCGGATTTGAGTATATGTTGTAATGTGCTAAACTTGATTCCACATGAAAAGGCTTGGGCTTTTGATCGACGAGGTTTGCTTAAAGAAAGAGTCTAGGAAACATAGGTAGAATATGATGGCTAGGCTCATGTTTGCATGACGTGATGAAGAAATCCCTTGCGAGTAATCTGTATAATGTTGTTGTTATTCTTACACATCTCCACTAACAAACTTCTGAAAGAAATTGTTGGGAAGCATGAAAGACACTGTGTCAGAGATGATAATTAATGGTAATTGATGTAGCTTTAACACTACGAACAAATGACAACTACAACAATAGTACTACTTAAAGTCATCCTTAATAACAACAATGGTAATGGCACTATAACACTTGTATTGCATTGTTTGAGTTTTGTCCTGAATCCTGATTGGCTTGACTTGTATTCACATGGATACCATGTTAAACTCGCAGACTTTTTCTTCTTTCAAACCGCTGATACATCTCGAATTTCTTTGGGTTATAAATTATGTTTTAATTATCAGATAAAAGGGCCATCTGGCGAGCAAGTTCATGAATTCCATGACAGGATAAGTGAAAAGTATGAGTTTTTGTCTCAAAGAAAAGGTATTTATCGGTTTTGCTTCACAAACAAGTCGCCGTATCATGAGACCATAGATTTTGATGTGCATGTTGGCCACTTTATGTACCATAACCAACATGCAAAGGACGGTACGATCTCTTGTTGCTTTTCTTGTAAATTCTTCCTAGCTATCAAGTTTTTGTTTTTCTTCCCCAATAGTCCCAAGTAAAATAAGAGTTCTTCGTCTGCAGAACATTTCAACCCCATGCTGGAACAGATTTCTAAGTTGGAAGTAGCTCTTTACAATATCCAATTTGAGCAACACTGGTTAGAGGCACAGGTTGACCGCCAAGCGCTAGGTAACTTTGTAATGATATATAGTTGTACATTGTTCCCATATATGTTATGTTATTCATCGAGGGAAAATGGTGGAGACGAATCACTTATTTTCAAGGGAATTGAGGAACTCGAGTTCATGGCTTAATGTACAAAGAACATATATTCACTCATAGGATACAAAATTCTGTCAGTATTACCTTTGTACAAAATATATATTGGCGTTACAAGAAAAGAAGTGAAACACATTTACACATTCTGCATTATCTCCTGCCAAGAAATATCATTTAAGCATAAATAATCAGATATCGTGCCGTAGTGCTTTCACAGAAGTACAAAACAAACCTTCCATTTTCTTGAACTGCTAATGTGCCACATTCTTTTCCAATGACTGCAGTTAATGAAGTGATGGGCCGGAAAGCTTTCTACAAGGCAATCTTCGAATCATTAGCACTTCTTGGAGCTAGTTTCCTTCAGGTTTACCTCCTTCAACGACTTTTTGAGCGGAAGCTCGGAACATCTAGAGTCTAAAATTTGCATACTCTATTCATTCTTATTCATTGAAACCTTAGGAAGAAGAAAGATCGATGTTGGATTAGACAATGTGAGTGCATATATAGCTCATGCTCGTCGATTTTCTTATGATGTTATTGTGCTCTTTTCATTCTCGGGGATTTGTCATATCGCACCGTGCTAGCTGTGAGTTTCTTGGCGTTGTTGCTTTTTATGCCTTTTTTGAGTGAATGGGATTTCGATGCAGATTTTGTGTATGATAAGTCCTAGCGGCTATGAATTAATCGATTTATGTAGGGATGTTTGCATTAGTTTTTATTTGATGGGAGTAAACTGTAAAGAAAATTATAAGTCTAATTATAGTAAATTTTAGGAGTGTTTGAAAACAAAACCGAAAAGGGCCGACAAACTATGAAGTTGGAATGTTTGAGGCAAAAGTTTAAAATATGTACGGGTTTACCTCTAAGTTATAAAAGTTGGTGGCCATAAGGTTATACATTTGGCTTAAGTGAATTTAATTTAAATACTTTTTTTATTATTTGGAAACAGTTAAAACAGTGTAAAAGTATATGTTGTACATAAAATTTAGGATAAATTACGACTCTTCCTGATGTTTAATATAATTACGAATACTTTCTTGTTG
This sequence comes from Sesamum indicum, assembly GCF_026168435.1. Taxonomy (NCBI): domain Eukaryota; kingdom Viridiplantae; phylum Streptophyta; class Magnoliopsida; order Lamiales; family Pedaliaceae; genus Sesamum; species Sesamum indicum. The sequence continues at coordinate 6,016,731 of NC_142668.1, forward strand.
TTTGAAAATTATCAATACTCCCCTGATTTTAATGATCGTATAACAATTAGCTCAATTCGTTAGGTTTTCATCTATTTTTTATAACGAACTGACCAAAATGCCCTTGTGGATAAAAAAATATAACATTATTTTTTTTTTAAATTTTTTTCAGGGCTAAGTGGATATTTTTTTATAATTTTTAAAAAAAAATTCATCCATCCCGTTCGATTTTTTTAATAAGTTTTTAATTTTTTTTTAAAAAGAGAATTCAGTAAAGGCAAAGTTAACAATTTTATACTTACATTCAAGTATTATATAATTCTATCAAATGTAGGAGTATTTGTAATTTTTCAAATAACGAAAATGTAATTGTAATTATGTCAAATTTCAGAGGAGGTAGTTATAATTTACCTAAAATGTATCTCATTCTAGGTAAAAAGTTGAAAATTTTCACAATTTGATGTAATTGCCCTGACATTCATTGGAGTTTCAAGAAATACATAACAGTTTTGACAATAATCTATACCTTATTATTAGTCTGTCAATTTATAATTTTTTATTATTTAATTTAACTTATTTATTGATTTCCCACTCTCCCATTTTTCTAACACTCAAATCGTTCTTTTTTTTTTATTTAATAAATGTAAATTAAATAAAAAAAAAATATAGAGGTACAATACAACATGTTTCAATGCGAAATGCTAGACATCCCCCTCAACAATCGATCACTCTTTTCAGTTTCTACTGATAACTTTTTATAATTTTTTTTATTCTTATTTTAATATTTTTCACTTTTTAATCATATTGAAAATTAAATTAATTTTTAAATTTTTTATTTAATTATGCACACTCTTTTCAACTTCCATCGCATATATATGGATGTAGCAAACATATTTCTAGCTTTTTATACTAAAAACATAAAACATGTGTATATAAATTTATAAATAATTAATCATATAGAAAAAGTATAGTCTTTTATTGTTAAAGAGTTGTGATGATGCTATTTTCTATAATTATACATAAAACGTTTGTTATTTAATTATCCACTATTAACGCACGTTAACCCACCCACTTGTGAATTGAACTAGACCCATTTTCAGACCCGACCCGATACTGATCAAGGGAAGCCAAACAGGTTTCTGGGTTTGGCCCGTTTTGTCATACGACCCAGCTGGGTCCATTAGCCACACATTAACCCACTTTGGATACCAAAGGAACATCTATTGAGAAAATAGTGATACACCCTTTTCTTGCATCAGAAATACACACTCTTCTACAGTCTAAGTACATTGATTTTATTGGGAAGAAAAGGAGAAAAAAATGGGGAAAATAAAATCAACAAGAAGTTATGGAACTGAAAAGTCTAGTTTGCCCTCATGTTCTCGATGCGGCTAACGACCAACGGCAGCTGCAAGATACATCAGCTGGAAGAAGTCTGCGATAGAGACGGAGACAGTTATTAATCTGCGCAGACCAGACCTTTGACGCAAGACTTTGCATTACACAACACAGAAGAAAGACATAGTAAAGACATACCAATATGCTAATCTAGGACTTACCAAAAGTTGAAAAAGATTAGACAAGTTCCAAGACGAGGGCTGAAGCACCTCCTCCTCCGTTGCAAACACCACCGACTCCATACTTTCCATTCTTCTGCTTCAGCACCTGAGACGACACAATGTCACCATGTCAATAAACGTAGCATATATCATCCTGTTCTGAGATCAAACAAGTGTATGAATAGACAATTGAATTCGCCAGCCAAGATGCTCCTGATTTCTAGTGGTGGTTATTAGTAAGTCTGAAACCGCAAGTAGCCAAAAACGGCCTTCGCTCAACACTTGCTGGTGTTTTTGCCCAGAAACAGAAGAACTCTTTTTTTTCCCCAAGAAACTTGAAATTAGCAAGTTCAATGGAGAGAAAAACACACCCCCAAAAGAGTGACCAAGATACGAGCTCCACTGCAACCAAGAGGGTGTCCCAGTGATACAGCACCACCATGTACGTTGACTTTTTCCTGAAAAATATATCAGTTCAGTAAGGTCGAGCCAATCTATCACAACACAATAAGTGAAAAAATTCCATGATAAGTGATTCTCATGCAAACACAAACATGGAAAAAATCAGCACTGAGAGTTGAGGCTAAAAACTCACTGGACTAAGGCCCAATAGCTTCTGATTTGCAAGAGCAACGACCTGACAAAATCACATTATGGAATAAGATGACAGATTTTTAGTTGGCAGACTTTTCTTGTTTATTTAATTGAAGAAGCAGGAGAACATACCGCAAAGGCTTCATTGATTTCATAATAGTCTATTTCAGATGCATTTAAACCAGCATTTGAAATTGCTTTGGGAATTGCAAGAGCTGGTGCAGTTGTAAATAATTCTGGGGCCTGCCAATGTACTTGATTTCAGTTTTCAAACTCCGACATTGAAAATTGAACAACAAGAGAAAAGAAGGGGCCACTTTAAATTCCACAAACAATGCTCATACAGACGTACCTGAGCAGCATCAGCATATCCAGTGATCTTTCCAATGACTTCAAGCCCAAGCTTCAGTGCCTTCTCTCCACTCACTAGAACAAGAGCAGCAGCACCATCACTGCAAAAAGGGATCAAATTTGTTGAGGAAAACTTAAAAATTCTCAACATTTAATATTTTCATCGATCAAAACTTCAAGAAGAGTCAAGGAAGTTACACTACACAACCATATAGATGCAAGAAAGTATAGGGTTCACTTATGAAAAACTCATTTGTCCTTCGCCCCTCCCACACCCGAAAAAGGAGTAAAAATATAAAAATTTGGGGAAAATTAAGTTCCTCGAACATGTAGGAGAAATTAGCAAGTTCATTTTCATATTTACAGAAAGTTCTGAGGACATTAAATATTGGAAATCAAACCCAAAGGGAACGACCAAATTAATGTTTGAGTAGAAAAATGAGATAGGTGCAGTTTAAATATGTCATTCATTTCATATAAATGGAGAAGGAGGTTCTCAGGATCCTACTAAGCTGTGCTTCTCTATTTAGTTATGTTATATAATCAACAAAAACTAAGACTGACTGCAAGAAGGGAGAAAAAGGCTACAGACCTTATGCTAGATGCATTGCCAGCTGTTACAGTTCCACCAGTTTCCTTGAAGCTTGGTCTTAGCTTCCTCAACTTTGCAGCATCAAACTGATCACAAAAGGAAATGTTTACTACCAAGCAATAATGGTGCCCATGAACTGCACAGTTAACATTCCCCAGCTCATGCAAATTCACACACAAACTCACAAGTGTGGTCTCCGCTTTTCGCAATTAGAAGGAATTTAAATGCATCACCAAGTCCCCAATAATCAGATATAGTTTCAGGAGGCAGAAAAAAGTTACTAAGGTTGTTTTAAGGAACTCTTCCATATCCATAAGAGAGAACTATTGAACATTTCTTTCATGTAGTGTGTAAATGACATTACCTTGGCTTGATCAAATACATATTAATACCTTTAAATTAGTGGCATTTTGTTTAAAATCAATGATTTTGAAGGATATGTTGATGGAAATAGGCTGTCCAGTTAGAACTCTGGACAGAGAAACGATGATAATATACTCATAACTGATCCATGTATATACTGAGGAATGATTGGTGAATTCACCTTTCCTAAACCTTCGTCCTTATCAACAGTTGTGGATGGTCTTCCTCTTCCCCCAGATACTTCAACCTGCATGCACAAGATTACAGTTCATAATGTAACAACAAAAAAATGAGCTATGCCTAGCAGCTAAGATCCAGCAATTTTACCGGGACAATCTCCCATGCAAAGGCACCAGCATCTTGAGCAGCAATTCCACGCTCAAAGCTTTGGACTGCATAATCGTCCTGCATAGTTTAAGTATTATAAACATCAGAACAGAACTATGCTACAGATTCAAAGATAGATTGGGAAAAGAACACAAAATCAATTGGTGATTGCAAACAAAAAAGGTCAACGAAAGATTGTTATTCCCCCCTTTCAGAATATGTTTAGATATGACGGTTGAAAATGCAGATCTTAGGTAAGACTTTAACAGGCCAAAAGAAATGGCAGTGGTAAGAAAAACGTTGAGAGAGAGAGAGAGACAGTCCAAATTTCTACTGGTGAGAAGACTACCATATATATCGCTTTAGAATGTAACAACTTAAGTGAACATGAAATAAATTGCCACAAACCCTTGCAAAGGTTGAATGAACTTTTTTGGGACAATATAATCTTTATCAAGACTGAGAATAAACAAACCTGCTGCTCTCTTGTAATACTATGGTGTTCAGCACATAATTCAGCACAAACCCCCATGCCAACGTCATTATAGACATCCCACAGTCCATCTTTCAGCATTCCATCAACAAGAGAGTCATGTCCAAGTCGAGATCCTTTTCTGGAATATGTCAATATAGAGTAAACATGAGAGGTCTTTAATAATGTCAAAACATCAACTGACAAATTACTATACAGTTAGGTTCAACATGTGCCAGGTTAAGGGTAAAATGTGGTTGATCTAATCATTTTACTGCAGTAGCTGCAATATGCTTGAAGTTGACTGCCATTGAGAATGTCAAGGTGCTTTACAGCAAGTTTGGCTTTGGGAAACCATGAAATCTTAATAAATATCATTTAACTTGAAAAACCATTTGGTAAATCTCTAGAGAAAGGTGATCTGTGCCAACAGTATTGTTCTTCAAACTCCACACTCCAAAAGAAGACATTGCAGTCAGTACTTGGTCGGACAGACTCAAAATATTTTAAACATGATCAGCATACGAAAAAGCTTTCACTATCGTGCACTTTGGGAAATTCTAATGATTGCTCCCCTGTTTCCACACAGTCGCAGAATAAAGACAATCGAGATAGGCCACAAAATACCTTGATAGTTATCAGTTAAATTATCATATTTATTCATTTTTTTGCCTCCTTCAGTTAACAACTTCTCATAGAGAGAATAAAGATAAAGAAATTCATTACACTCAGGTTAATAATTAAAGCATTGTCCCTTTGAAATACAAACCTTGCCTCTGCCAGGTACTTTGGGACATTGGACATGCTTTCCATGCCACCAGCCACTACAACATCATTGATGCCCAACTGGATGCTCTGGGCCGCAAGCATAGTTGCTGTCATGGCAAAAACATAATATTCAAGATCACAAAAAAAAAAAAAAAAAGATGGCCTCCCTATTAGGTCAGAATACACCAGCAAATATTCGGTATCACAAATAACGATTGTCTTTCGATTAGGACAAAGTAAACCCCTTCAGACGATTATGCTATTAGCCGAACCTTTCATTCCAGAGGCACAGACTTTATTCACAGTTGTGCAGACAACTGTATTAGGAATCCCTGCACCTATTGCTGCCTGCCTGGCAGGAGCCTGTCCTAAGTTTGCACTGAGTACATTTCCGAAGAAAACTTCTTGTACAGATGATGGATCAACATTCGCTCTCTTTAGAGCACCTAAAAGTTGGCAGGTTGGAGAACAGATTATAAACCATAAATGCTAATAGTTAAGTAAGGCTTTTCCATCTGAAAGATCAAGTAACAAATTCGTAATCTTACTCTCAATTGCAATAGATCCAAGCTTGGTAGCTGATAATGATGAAAGAGAACCAAGAAATCCACCCATGGGCGTCCGGGCAACACCAACAATGCAAACATCTACAATTAAAGCATAATTCATAAGGACAAGAAACTGAACCTTATAAAGATTGTATTATCCAAAAACGTTTGCTTTATGTAAGATAAATGTCCGGCAGCACAATAGACACTGGGGACAATTTTGAACTACAGAGAGATAAAAGGCATCAAAACAAACTTTTAGTTATTCAAACAGAAAGTAAGAAACGATCACAGAAGAGGCTGGAAATGCAGCAGATACAAATAGGGAGAAGGATAGAATCAGAAATCTAACTTGAGCAAACACATACTATACATATTATGGGAAAAAAGGAAGAGCAAAGAAGATACCTCTCGGCTTAATTGAATCCCCTGCTGGCGCCATGATCAACTTTTGTGTAGACTAATGCCTGTTTTATCAAATTCAATCAGATTCAGAAGCAAAAACATATACTGATCTAAGACTGATATACCACATTCGAAACAACATTTTATGCATAAAACTTAACTTCCTCAAAATTCTGAGTAATTATACTGCTTCAATTATGCCCTTAGACTACATCAGCTCACAATCAGTTTCAGTGAACTAATGCATCCGAAATTAATAACAAAAAAATCCCCCCTTTGATATGACTGCATCCAAGTAAACCTCCTTTCTTTTTGCCTCTTTTTGCACCCAAGAAAGACATGTAGATCCCCAGACAGAGGAAAGAGCGAGAGAGAGAACACATACAGATGTACGTACACATATACATACAGATCTCCAGCTCATAAGATCACCCAGTAAAGTAACACTTCAAAAACACATCAGTGATAAAAAAAAATTTAGATCCAACCAGAACCCAGAAACAACCAAAGCGGAAACCAAGCAAGAAGTTCATTCACGTGCATTTTGCATGAGAACTGAAAGGCACTCTTCAAGTTCATTTGATCGGAATAAAAGAATTACATCAGACCAAAAGATTACCTGCAAAATGGCGAGAAGTGAGGAAGTTTTGAGCGGAGGTAAAAACAAGATACAGGGGAGAATGGGAATTGAAGTGAGGCAGAGGTGGGCGCTGTGTATATATAGGGGCCGAGGGGGTTTGGTGGGTAGGCGGTTGTGCAGTGTGTTTAGTGTGTGTATTTTGAACAGTTGACTTGATAGCATTTTCATCTTCACCGGCTTTCTTGACCCACCAATCCCCATTTGCCATTTTCAATTCAAAAAACCATTACAAACCCAAAGCTGCCCTCATTCTTCTTCATTTTATATATTAACTACTATTATAATTCGACACACTCGATGCATGTGCAACGAATAAGTATATAAATATATATTATTTTTATTAATTAAATATATATTATTATAAAAAAATAATTTAAATTTGTACCTCAAAAATTATACATTATGAAGATTTTCAGTAATATTTCTTTTAATTTTTAAAGATTATTTCGAACTTCGAAACGAGCCCAACTTTTCATACGTATGGAGGTCCATGTTATTTTTTAGATGTCAATCTACTATTACGTTTGTCCTCCATTTTCACCCCAAATTCGTATGTTATCCCATTTTTAATGGTAAGTAGGATTTTTGCTACTATATTTATCCTCACTTTCGCTCCATGTTCATCACTTGCTCTATTTTTAATTATGTGCTTGTTTTTGTTTCTAAAAGTTGTGATATGTCCATTAAATTGTATGCACGCACGTATTGTGTGACACGATAATTAATATACATATATATATAATGCAAAATTGTTCAAGGGTAATTTTGGTAACTTAGAGCTTATGCAAGGACATTACAATTATAGAAGTTAGGGTCAAATATTTTATAGACTTCATTACAAAATTACTAATACTCGTTTAGATATCCAAGCCATATCTCACACTAAATCACCTGGACAAAACAGTATTTTGGGAAATAAATGGTGTTAAATCTAATCTTATGGTTCCCAAGACTATAGAATGGAGAAATATCACCTAACCAAGAACTTGGAACCTACCTCCTGGGACAATACCACTTATTCAGCCTATAAAAAATTCAAAAATTAACTAAATTACTCAACATCCTGATGGATCTGTAGGAGTCAAGTTTTGTAGACAAAATTCATTAAAAACAAATAGGACCTTCTATCTCATCCTATTACTCCTTCCAGACATTCAATTTCGGAAATCATTAGATCTACTACCTCAAAGTTTTAAGGAATAAGAATAGATCAAAACATTGCACAGCCAATTTACCAAGATTACGAGGAAACAAGATATCCTAATTCTACACTTTCACAAATTCTTGCAATTACCAAAGAATTTTTAATTGCTAAGAATTTCTCAAAAAAGGCTTTCTTTCAGAAGAAAATATTTCTAATAGGAAATGGTTCATGAGTAGTTATTCTGAATTTCAAAGAGTATTATCAAATCTGAATGGTATGAGTACATGTCATACATTAAACAAAATATTCTTTTTTTCTCTTATTTATTCCAAACATATGGAGATGATAAATTAGCAGTCATCCAAAAAAACTCTTAAAAAATGGACAAAGCTTGATAGGTCAATAATCTCCAATGAACATCCATCATTAGAAGAATCAGGTATCTCTAAAAAAGGCCAAGTCATCAAGTGTCTCATGTTAGTGAGCCATCCACCAGTGAGGTAAGTATGGTTCAGATCAAACAGAATAATTTTTCGAATTTAATTCTCCATTCTATTTGAAAACTATTAAATTGAATAAAAAATACAATTGAAGAAACTTTAGGAAAAAGATATTCAAATCCTTCATCCTCTTCTTTAATAACTCCTAAAGATTCGACTCTTCATATTACTGCTGATAATCTTCTTTTTCAGAAATCTAATGTATACCAAAATTAAATTCCAAAAAATCTATTCTTTTAGGAATTCAAGAAAGATTAAGAGATTTAGGCAAAAAAAAAAGTCATTAATACAATTGAACAAAATCGTGAAGATTCTGATAAAGAACAAATTCCTAATTCAATTTATCCCGTCAACACTTATCACCTTATAAAAATTATTATAAACCAATTCCCCCTGATTTAAAAATTGAAGAAGTCCAAAATTTTAGGTTTTTTAATGGAAGCTCAATATATGAATGGAATTTAGATATATTGTGTGAATACCAAACTCTTAGCTTGTGTAAACAAATGGTTATGGTATCAAATATTTATAAAGAAAGAGCAGGTCTAACAGACGAAGATGCTGCCAAAAATTTTATATTAGGGTTCAATGGTCAATTTGGACCAGAACCACAAATTCTCCTAAATCAGTTCAAGAAGCCTTCAAATTCTTTTCAGAAAACCTGAAAATCAGTATGTTTCCAGGACAACACCTTCCCAATTTGTTCAATTCTACATCAAATTCAATCTCATCTGGATACTGAAAATTGACCACAATTTAGACCTCTTCAAATTGACGAAGAGACAATCATATTTTCTTTGTGAAAAAAATATTATGTTAAATGGTACGACAAAATGAATACAGAAACTTTTGAACGGATAACAATCATTGAATGGTTCAAGCAAAATCCCATAATGTGTAAAACTTCAACAATACTTGGAAAAGATATCAATTCAGATCAAGAGTAATTTCTACTGAAGAAAAAAAATTTGTCTGCAACAATAGCCAAAACAACTACAACAAAAGAAATGCAAAAAATTATTGAAGAAATTCAAAGTAACAAGGAAGACTCTCTATCACCTATCAACCTTGGAGATGAAAATGAAGATGATTGTTTTGGAATATATATTTTGTTAACTAAGCCCGTTCGACCCTACAATTGAACAATCTTCAACCTTGCGTTTCGAGTATAGAATGTAATTTCCAGTTTGGTTTGACCAATTTTCAATTATTACGTTTTGGATTAAACTCAATTCAAACAATGCTTTTAATAAAAAATTATCATCTGTAACATTTTATTTTACTACATGTTTTACCCAAAAAAGGCAATAAGGTATCTGGTTATGTTACACTGAGTGTTTAAGGTCCTTTCTGTTAGGAATGACTAATATATCCATTGGATTAGGATTAGATAACTCCAATTGATTTTATCTACTTAGTTAATTAAGGATTGGATAAGTCCAATTGATCTTATCTACTTCGTCATGGCTCTATAAATAGGCATGAGTTCTCCTTCATTTACACACCACAAAAAACTTGAGAACTCTCCTCTTCTAGCTCATTTCTCTTCTTTCACTTCTGAGTTTTATATTTCGTTCGTTGTTCCAAGCTTTCTTCCACGAGTGCGCGTGTAAGAAAGTAATAGCTGTGTTAACCTTGGGGAGCGATCGGTTTATACTATCTGCACCACGGTAGTATCGAAATTTCGCTTTCAAGGCAGTGGTTTTCCACGGCACAGTCATTCAATATTCCAACAAGTTGAAAGCGAAATATTGTTATAATGGTTGTTCCAATTGCTAAAACACTATCTGACCTCTCCAAACTAGAGCCACTTGACGGGACCAACTATAAACGATGGTCACAAAAGTTGCTCATATTTTTTGAACAATTGGACATGGACTATGTGCTATTCCAGAATCCACCGGAAACTACAGCTGAAATCTCCACTCTTGCCATTACTGCAGCGGCAATTCCAGCAGAAGGGACGACTACAAAATCTGAGCACGAGACAAAACTGAAATACGACAGAGATAATAAAACGGTGAGAGGTCATCTACTGAATCATATGAACAATTCCCTGTTTGATTTATTTGTCAACTATAAGAGTGCCAAAGAAATCTGGGCTACAATGGAAGCAAGATACAGAGGTGATGACGCTGGAAGAAAAAAGTACGTCGTCGGCAAATGGCTTCAATTTCAAATGGTTGATGAGAAGCCTATAATGGACCAAATCCATGAGTACGAGAACCTAGTAACTGAAGTGCTAAGCGAGGGCATGAAAATGTGTGAAATTTTACAAGCCAACGGTACTAGTGGAGAAATTCCCTCCTACTTAGAGTGAATATCGCAACCACTTGAAGCACAAGAAAAAGGATCTAACACTTCAAGAACTAATCAGCCATATGAGAACGGAGGAAGCAAATCGTCTAAAAGATAAGGAAACTTCTCTCTTTTCTGTTTCAGTTAAAGCTAACCTTGTTGAGTCTACTGGATTTAAAAACAGGTTTCCCCAAAATAAAATAAAAGGCTTTCAAAAGAACAATCAACACAAGACGTTTAAAGGACCTGACAGCAAGATCCAAAAGCACAAAATATCGTGCTACTGCTGTGGGAAGCTAGGACACAAAGCGTATCAGTGCTACCATAGAAAGGATCAACAAAAGACAAACCAAAATCCAACCACTAAATCAACTCCACAAGTCAACTTGATAGATATAGAAAATGATGAGATCATCGCTGCGGTAGTTGTAGAAGCCAACTTGATAGAGAACAAAGAAGACTGGATACTAGACACTGGAGCATCCAGACATTTCTGCTCCAACAAAGCACTATTCCATGAACTTAGCGACGCAACGGACGGCGAGTGTGTCTTCATGGGAAACTCTACAACCGCCGGAGTCTTGGGTAAAGGAAAGATCTTCCTTAAACTTACTTCTGGCAAAACACTTGCTTTGAATGACTACTATATGTGCCTTCATTACGTAGAAATCTAGTTTCTGGTAGTTTATTGAATAAAGCTGGCTTGAAAATTGTGTTAGAATCTGATAAGGTTATAATCACTAGGAATAATGACTTTGTAGGAAAGGGATACTTATCTGGTGGTTTATTTGTTCTAAACACTGTTTCGCCTGCTATTAATAAAATTTCTTCCAGTTCTGCTTATTTGATGGAATCTGTTGATATTTGGCATGGTAGATTAGGACATGTAAACTATTCCTCTATTAAAAAGTTGAAAACTATGAATCTTATAAATATTTCTGACACAAATGGATGCTCTAAATGTGGAGTCTGTGTAGAGGCAGAATACGTAAAGAAACCTTTTAATTCCATCACATCTAGAAGTACTGAATTACTAGAATTAATTCACTCAGATCTAGCTGATTTCAGAAATACATTAAGCAAGGGTGGTAAAAAATATTATATCTCCTTCGTTGATGATTTTTCTAGATACACTAGAATTTATTTGTTAAAATCAAAAGATGAGGCTGCTAAAATGTTTTTGAAATTTAAGGCTGAAGTCGAAAATCAACTGGATAAGAAGATTAAAAGATTTAGATCTGATAGAGGTGGAGAATATAATACTAAATTCTTAAAAGAATTTTGTGAGCTTAATGGAATAATCCATGAAATGTCTGCTCCATATACACCTCAACAAAATGGCATAGTCGAACGAAAAAATAGAACTCTAAAAGAAATGATGAATGCTATGCTTTTAAGCTCAGGTATGCCTGATAATATGTGGGGGGAAGTAGTTTTATCTGCATGCTATATCCTTAATAGAGTTCCACATAAAAAATTGGATAAAACCCCTTATGAATTATGGAAAGGGTTTGCTCCTAACTTTAAACATCTTAAAGTGTGGGGTTGTCTAGCTAAAGTAGCATATCCAGAACTTAAGAAAACAAACATAGGACCTAAAATATTTGACTGTGTGTTTATTGAATATGCCCAAAATAGTACCGCATATAGATTCATGTGTTTAAATGATAACTCTCTTTGTGAATCAAGAGATGATGAATTTTTTGAACTAGTTTTTCCATTAATTAAAACATCTAGAACGGACATAGCTTCGTCAAGCAATAAATCTCTGTTAACTTCCTCTAATTCTATTGTGAATGAACCTAGAAGAAGTAAAAGACAAAAAACTGAACATAGTTTTGGACCAGACTTTTTAACTGCTTTCATAACGGAAGACCAAGGAAAGATAAATGAAGACTTTGTTTCAATGTTTTTAGTTGAAGACAATCCTAAGACATATACGGAAGCAATAACTTCCATAGATTCTAGTTTCTGGAAGGAAGCCATTAAAAATGAACTAGATTCTATAAAGTTAAATCATACTTGGGATTTAGTAGATTTGCCTATAGGAAGTAAGCCTATAAAATGGAAATGGGTATTCAAGAAAAAATTAAAACCAGATAGATCAATAGATAAATTTAAGGCACGATTAGTGGTTGTGGGTTATACGCAAAAGAAAGACATAGACTATTTTGATACATATTCACCTGTGACAAAGATTGCAACCATTAGAACTCTAGTTGCACTATCAGCTATTCTTGCCTTAATAATTCATCAAATGGATGTAAAAACAGCCTTCCTAAATGGAGACTTGGAAGAAGAAATATATATGGAACAACCAGAGGGGTTTATTATACCTAGCCAAGAAAATAAAGTTTGTAAACTTAGAAAATCACTATATGGGTTAAAACAAGCACCCAAACAATGGTATGAAAAGTTTGATCATACTTTAAAAACTAATGGATACAAAACAAATGTATCAGATACATGTGTATACTCAAAATTGTTTGGGACAGAATGTATTATTACATACCTATATGTCGATGATATGCTGATTTTTGGTAGTAACATAGAAAGAATTGATGAAACCAAAAGATTCTTAACAGCACAATTTGACATGAAAGATCTAGGAGAAGCTGATGTAATCCTAGGCATTAAAATTAGAAAAACAGAAAATGGGTTCTCTCTTAGTCAGTCTCACTACATAAAGAAAATCTTGGACAAGTTCTGTGGTCAAGATGAAATACCAGTCAAAACACCCTATGACACAAGTATATATCTCAAAAAGAACAAAAGTGATAGTGTGTCACAAGCTGAGTACGCAAAAATCATAGGGAGTGTTATGTTTCTCATGAACTACACCAGACCTGATATAGCTTATACGGTGAGTAGACTGAGTCGGTATACCCATAATCCTAATAATGAATATTGGAATGCACTACGTCGCTTGTTAAGATATCTAAAGGGGACTATAAACTTGAGTTTGCACTTTAATAAATTCCCCCCAATGTTAGAAGGATTTTGTGATGCAAATTGGGTTACCGATAATGATGAAGTAAGCTCAACTAGTGGATTCGTCTTTACTTTGGGTGGGGGAGCTATTTCTTGGAAATCTGCAAAACAAACTTGTATAGCTCGCTCTACTATGGAATCTGAATTTATAGCTCTTGAATTAGCAGGTCAAGAAGCAGAGTGGCTGAGAAACTTATTGGGAGATGTGCCCTTGTGGGGGTCAACTGTGTCAGTGTCTCTGCACTTGACTCTTAAGCTGCTATTGGAATTGCCAAGAACTATGCTTACAATGGCAAAAGGAGACATATTCGTATCAGATATGAAGTAGTGAAAGAACTTCTAAAGAATGGGATCATCTCCCTTGATTATGTGAGGTCCGAGAGGAACTTGGCAGATCCTCTCACTAAAGGACTAACCAGGAGAATTATCTTTGAGTCTTCAAGAGCAATGGGGTTAAAATCCCTTAATTGATGAAATATGGTATTAACCATATAAATCCATAGCCCTGTGTTTTGGGTGGTCCTAATAAGGACTTGATGGATAACTCTGACTCTATTCAGAAAGATAGCCTCATAGCTCAGTTGTTGAGTGGTCTATAGACTTTATGAAGCTATCTGTGTTGAGTGTGGAGGTGGGCCGCCTTCTATGAAAGAAAAATGAAAGTTCTTTCTAGGGCACTCATTGGAACCCAAGGTATAAGCGCATGGCCATTAATAGCGCTCGGAACTTTATCGCGGAACAACGAACACTAAGGAATTCATACGTGATTGTGGGGGTCTCAATTTGAACTATCGAAAGTTCAAGAGTCATATCACTCTCGTTAGCCAAATTGATTGCCTCACTTCACTACGCATTAATTCAATCGAAAGATATTAATGCTTAAGTATATCTATTCCTTCACTCAGAAATCATACTCTTCTTCTATATTAGTCATTTGTGGGGGATTATTAGGAATGACTAGTATATCCGTTGGATTAGGATTAGATAACTCCAATTGATTTTATCTACTTAGTTAATTAAGGATTGGATAAGTCCATTTGATTTTATCTACTTAGTTAATTAAGGATTGGATAAGTCCAATTGATCTTATCTACTTAGTCATGGCTCGATAAATAGGCATGAGTTCTCCTTCATTTACACACCACAAAAAACTTGAGAACTCTCCTCTTCTAGCTCATTTCTCTTCTTTCACTTCTGAGTTTTATATTTCGTTCGTTATTCCAAACTTTCTTCCACGAGCGCGCGTGTAAGAAAGTAATAGCTGTGTTAACCTTGGGGAGCGATCGGTTTATACTATCTGCACCACGGTAGTACCGAAATTTCGCTTTCAAGGCAGTGGTTTTCCACGGCACAGTCATTCAATATTCCAACACTTTCTACATGAAATGCTCTGAATATGCCCTAGATGAGAAGTAAACTCTGCAAAACAAGACGACGTTAAGATCAAGTCGGAAGGAATTCTGGCGATGGCTTTCTGACACTCAAGTCAGTCTTGAATCCAAGGTTTCTAAGAGAAAGAGCGTAAGAGTTGGAGTAGCAAAAGTTGTACTTGATGCATGAGATCCAGTATTTATAGCTATCGATCTGATCGTACGATTTCACGTGCATCCTAGATTCCAAGTATGATCAACGGTGTGCAGTGGGTCGCATATATCCATATAACAGCGATAGATGATGGCCAAAGTAGACAGAACATGCCATATTGTCAAAAGTGACTATAGCACTATCAGTATTGGACATATATCATTTTCATTAAGTACGAAAGTCTCGCAAATACCTTTACACTTAGGTGTCTTTAAGAGTAACATAGCGCCCGGATACTAGAGGTCGAGTCCGTCCAAAAAAGATCTCTTCGGAGACTAAAGGTCTCTCATCAATCTTGCAGGTCTCTAATAAAAATATCGCCATATCACCACAATTATTTTTCATCTAATCACCAGTTATGCGCTTTAAATACTTTTTTTTAATGTCTTGATCAAAAAACCTTAAGAGTAATTGAAATTTAACAATAATATGCATTTGAATAAGCGATGATAAAATTATAAATCCAAACATCACAAGTGCTTTTAAAAAATAATAATTATTATTTTATAATTGATTCTCGCATGATTATTTGATGCGAAAGTCGCGTCAAATTGAACCTAAATAGAAAATAAGATAAAAAAGAAGGGCAAATATGTCAAACCCATATTGCAATATTCATAACTCTATTAAGTATTTTTTTTATTATTTATTAAAGCTCATGGCAAAAGACAAAGTTAATGTCACAAATACCCTATTTGAGCGGTTTTCTGAAGATTGGTGATATAACAAGAAACAAAAATAGGAATTTCCCACATTGTTAGTATACTCAGTTGCAACTTTTGTTTACATTAGGCTGGCATTTATTACATTTAGGCTAAAATACAACCTGACCCCTAAACTATAGTATATTTACAAAACAATCCCCTAAATAATCGAAAAGAGAACAAATGCAAGCAACCCCTTGTGATATCGCGAATGAATAAATTATCCCATTACGCAAAAATAAATAGCGATTTACCTCCCTATATTTTTTAAAATATAATTTACCTTCCTATGTTTTTTAAAATGAAGCAATTTACCTCCCTATATAAGAAGGTAAATTGATTCATTTTAAAAAGTACAAGAAGGTAAATTGCTAAATTTTTTTCATAGGGAGATAATGTGCTCATTTTCAATATCACAGTGGGTAAATTGCTATTCATTCAATCAAAAAGTAACATTAAACTATTGAACAATTACTGATATCACATTTTTATCCTTCAACAAAATATGAATTTCCACCAACACCCTTAAAAATGAGAATTACAATACGTGATGCGAATATTTTACTCATCAAGATCAAGATTTGCAAGTTGGATTATAGAAGTTTTTTTATGGGAACTCCTCTAATCATGATTGCTCGATCCAGATATGAATAACTTACTCAACATTTATTTTCTGTCATCTGGTTAATTATTAAGAACAATTTCCTGAAATTTAGTGTAATTATACGTAAACCCTCTATAGTTTGAGAAATTATATCTAAAATTCTTGAAGTTTGCTCCCATCTAACAAATAAGTTCCTCCATTAGTCAAAATTCACTGAATTTGTTGATACTGACAGAAAAATTGAATGAAAATTTATATTTACCCTCTATTGACTTATTACTGATTAAAAACTACGACAATGTTTTGATTTAACTAAAAATCATGACAAATATTTGATTAATCCTGGTAAAAAATTAACATACTGTTGATTTGTTTTCTGAGTGTTTTGTGGAGATATATAGAGAGAGAAAAACAAAGATAATTAAGTGTGTGTTAGAGATAGTATGTATGTTTGGATTTGTTTTTAGAGATAATTTAAATAAGTATTGTATGTTTAATGTTGTGTTTTGAGAGACAAAAATTACTATTCATTATCAAATCATGTCTCTTTTACATATATTTATGTATATGTATGCGTGTATATATATGCATGAATTTATGCTAAAACAGTTAAAAGCACCCAGGTAAAGTATTTACGAATGAAGGCAAACATTGGGTATATTTTTTGACTCGTTTCGGAGATAACATGAAAATAAAAACAAACATAGTGTAAAGTTTTTCGTATTGGTTTTGTTCTGCCGTAAATTTCTTATAATTTGTAAGTTATAATCATTTATGATGTACGAAAAATCACTTTCTTTGTGGTGCAGAAAAGCCTAAAATTTATCTAT
The DNA here is from genome assembly GCF_026168435.1 of Sesamum indicum. Classification (NCBI taxonomy): domain Eukaryota; kingdom Viridiplantae; phylum Streptophyta; class Magnoliopsida; order Lamiales; family Pedaliaceae; genus Sesamum; species Sesamum indicum. The sequence continues at coordinate 6,033,984 of NC_142668.1, forward strand.
TTATACTATTACAAAAGAAAATCTCTGGCCTTACCAACTTTTGAATACTCAAATTTACCCTTTAATTCATTTCTTTCGTTCAAAAAATTTACTGGGCAGAATCCCAACTTTAATATTTTTTTTAATAATCTCACATTTATATAGTTTTTTTCTTCGAACCACATCACTTTTTCTATATTTCTTTTTTTCATAAATTTTTATATTTTTAATGAACCAATAATTATAATTTATTTTTTTCTCTCTCACCTCACTTGACGTTTTTTTTTCCTCACAAACTTTTTTCTCTCTCATCCTTCCACGCAACAATTATTATTATTATTATTTTAATCTTATACTATAAATTTTTTTTATATATTTGCGAAGACCGCATGCAACGACGATTAGTATTGTAAAAAAACATTGAGGCGTTGGACCAACTTGAGCAGCCTGATTTAATACAGCAAACAAACTGTCACGAAAAGAAATTAGAGTGATTAATTTTGGGTGTACTTATAACAACAAATTAACAATGAATGGGGACATATATCTAAATATTTCACCTACCAACCTTTTTCATTAAATTATTCTTTCTTTTTATTTTCTAAAATAAAATTAATGCTTACTTTCTATTAATATTCATACCACCGCAGGTTTTTTTTTAAAATAAAAATTCGGGATGATGTTTATATTTTTCTTTATAAGTATAAAATTATTACATGAGAATATTAAATAAGAGGTAAAATTAAAAGTTTATGTAATTATTTTTAGTCGATTTCATCATTTTTGTCCAGATCCTAACAAAAATATGTCGGGTGCAAATGGTAAATTTTTAGAGTGGAGTTAGGTGTAATTTTATAATTGTTTTAAGAAAAAATATAATTTTATATTTAAAAAAAAGACATTTCTTGGGGAATGAGACTTGAAGTCTTGACTGGGACCCACTAAATGAAAGTCCTATTTTTATATTTATATAATAAATAGTTTGTTATATTTTAAAATATATTATAAATATAAAAAAATTAGATAAAACCAACACAATATTTCAAATAAATAAAAAAAATTAATTTAAAATATTATTGATACGTCAGAAAATCCAAAATAATAATATTATATATTACCGTTTGTGAGCGAAAAAAATCTTCTCTTTATATATATATATATTAGTATAGATACTCTGAAATCAAAGAAATTATAGCAAAGTTTTGTGAGGAGGCTTTTGTTGACTTTGATCATTAAGTCTAACGATGGCGGCTTCACCAAACCCTCATTTACTATTATTATTTCTCATGTTCTCATTGCATTCTTAATTATTAGTAGGTTGTAAGACTTATTACAACCAATCATTATCAATTAGTATTTAAATTTAAATATTCTCACACCCACAATGTGTGTTCTGATATTTATTGAGACATTTTATAAGGTTCGATTCTTGGTAACAATAAATTAGTTTTAACAATCATCACTGATGTGTTTCACATCGTTTATCTCATACAGAGCGGTACACGGGTTGTAGTACGATTGTGTAATTATACAACGTTTTACGTTTAATGAAATTTGGCACGAGAGTATCCGTTATAAAGGCTATGATTATCATATATGATAAAAATGTAATTTTTTATTTAATCACAATATAAAATTCCAAACATCAAAATCATTGATTTGTGGATGTTGTATATAAATTCATATGACCAACGACTATGATTTTTTAAAATATATTAGTTGCTAGATGAATATGCGCTTTTTCGTTCTCATTGTTTGTTTTTTTTGCACATATAAGTATTATTTTTTGAGCCCCTCTTAATAAATAAATGAATATTATATTTTTGTAATTTATTAGACTCGAACGTATTCAAGTCTTATGAAATTGAAAACAAGAAATATAAGGAAAGAAGGGAAGACATACGGCTAAAATGCATTTTATCCTGTGTGTGTTTTTTTATAAATGATTAAAATTTTTTAATATTTAAAACCTGGTCAAAAAATTCTTGTAATCTCAAAAACCCTGCATGAAACGCTCCGTCTATTAGAACTTAACTGAAAGTGGCTCTCACGCAAGGTGAGTGCGAAATATCCTCATAATATTCGAATTCGTTTTTTGAGTGTTTTGTTGTGTTTTGTGGAGATAGAGAGAAAAAAAAAAAAAGATAAATAAGTGTGTGTTAGAGATAGTATGTATGTTTGGATTTATTTTTGGAGATAATTTGAAATAAGTATTGTACGTTTAATGTTGTGTTTTGGGAGACAAAAATTACTATTCATTATCAAGTCATGTCTTTTTTATATATATTTATGTATGTGTGTGTGTATATATATGTATATATTTATGCTAAAACAGTTAAAAACACCCAGATAAGGTGTTTCTGCATGATAACAAATATTGGGTATGTTTTGACTCATCTCGAAAATAATTTAAAAATGAAAACAAACATAGTGCATGATTTTTTACTGCTTTTCACCTATTTTGGACATACAATTGATGATAGGGATAATTATATTCCCTTTTTCTAAAGTTTGGTGTAATTACACGTAGACTCTCTGTGGGGTTTGAGAAATTACATCTAGCATTCATTAGGTTTGCTTTCGTCTAACAAATAAGTCCCTCCGTTAGTTAAAATTCACCTAATTTGCTGATATTAACTATTTGCCCTCGTTTGACTTATTACTCACTTATAACAAGTCAAATAATTTTTTTATAACAAAATTGCCCTCATACGTCTTTACACATTAATGCATGTGAGGAGGATGTATATCTTCATCGTTATAAGAGTAGTTTAGTCCAAAAAAATATGATTGGCCTTTAATAAGTCAATTTTGAGTCAATTAAGGATAAATGTCAATTTTCATTCATATTTATTTGTTAATATCAGCAAATTCAATGCATTTTGAGTAATGAAGGGATTTGTTTGTTAGACGAGAGCAAACTTCAAGAGTGGTAGATATAACTTCTCAAACTATAGAAAATTTACGTATAATTACATCAAATTTCATAGGGGAGTGTAATTATCCCTTGATAATGATACCCCTAGTTGCTTTTATAAGTCACCCCTTTGTTTCTTTTGGTTTGAGGGTATATTTTGTGGGTTTATTTTTTTTTATCTAAAAAGGTAAATAGTTTTGTTCTTTAATAGATTTATTTAAATATCTAAATACCAAAAAATTAAAAAGTTTTAAAATCTATAATTTACATTGAAAATTTAAATTAAAACACAATATATACAAATTAATATAATAACGTTCATTTTACAAATTTAAGTATCTTTATGAATATAAATATTAGTCAAATGTAATAATTATATATTATCACTTAACTTAAATTATTATTTAGTTTAAATGTATTTAAATAAATTTATTATTACTATAAATAATATTTAAATTTATTTTTTATATATAATATAAATCAACCATTTTAGTTCAAATCAATTTTATAAAATATAAATCAATTTAGTATATTAAAAACTTAAAAATAAAAATTAAAAAAAATAAATTTGACAACAACGCCTCGCCAAGAACTCTACCCTACAATTGACCAAATTTATCATTGTCGTCTAAATCTCACCTGGGCGATCACGGCGGTCACCCAGGTAAGGGGGTGACGGCCACGTTGACAACATTGTCGTCGCCCCCTTCTGCGTTGGGTGGTGGGTGGGTGATAAGGGGAGGGGGGTCTGGTGGCAGGAAAAAAGGATAAATTTGGACCGTTAATTTTTTATAAATTCACGATTTAACAGTTGAGATACATTGATTAAATTCTACGACTTTCATGTAATAAAAAATTCAATTATTATTAAAATAAAAAATAATATATAATAGATAAAGACTTAATGGTCTTTTTAATAATAAAATTAACGTTGTTAGCTTTAATTAATGGTGAGAAGCACATGTGCTACATTTAAGAAAATATAGGAAACATCTTATTTTTTAAATACAAGAAAACTTTTAACTAAAATTTTAAAACACACATAATTTTATGCAATTTAGCCAAAGATAAATAATGAGAAAATGGAGCAATTTCATGACCAAAATTGAGGTGCATTATCAGCAGCAGTCCTTTTGGACTTGGATGGCAAATCAAGTGATCACTCATCAGTTAGCAATCCACTTTTGACTTCTGCCATAGACTTGAGAAATCATTGAAACACATCATCAGCTTTTGTCCTAAAAAAAGTCCAGTTCTTTTAGTCACATGCACTTAACCACAACAAATTTATTATCTTTTAGGGGTTAAATTCCATTACACTCTTGAATGTTTTGTTAAATTAGTAAAAAAGAAATACTCATTGTATTTTGAAAATTGACAAAAACCCTTCTTCTGTTTTCAAAATCCCAGCAAAAATATCCGATTCTATTACAAATTAATGGAAAGTGGCGTGGATGTGCTCGCGGTGGGCCAGATTGTCGATTTGAACATTTTTTGTTAATATTTTAGTCCAATTTGATCTAAAATACCCCTTATATAAGTATATAAGATACTAAAGTATTTTTGACAGAAAGGTATAATTATCTATTTTTAAAACAAGAGGGGGGAGGGGGGTTTCCCTAAGTTTTTAAAACACAGACGGGTTTTTTGCAATTTTGCCTATTTTAGGGGTACACATCATACTCTAATATCTTATTCATCCAATCCAACTTGTTTCAAATTTTGATCAGAGTTTTAAAAATTGAGTTGAAAATTTTTAATCGAGTCGAGGTCGAGTAGTTTGAATTTAATGACATAATTTTACCAATCTTTTATTAATCGAGTCCAAGTTAGATGTCAGAACTTGTAAATAAAAATAGCATTACAAATCAGACAGTTCTTGAATAGATTTTTATCAATCGATTTCAACCATTCTTTTATATATAGAGAGAGAGAGGAAAAAAATGGCCCAAATAAAAAATGAATAGGGATTTTATTCAACATTGTAAACAATCAAATAGAACTATTCAACCTCTTTTTTTCTATCCCTTTTTTGCTTTCTTTTTTTAAGAATTATACACATAAATAAATATATATATATATAGATATTTTTCTTGATTAAATCTTTTTCCATCCTTTAAGCAGGTCTAATCAATGGAACAAGGAGAAAAAACCTGTACACATGAAGCAGATATCAAATCATTTTCTCAAATTTATCAAGTCTGCTCACCCTCTGCATGGATCTGATAAACAGAGTGAAGAAAACACCTGCATTGTATTGAAAATATATGATTACTACTACTCACCACCAAGTACAATATAGACGAAAACTGATCGAATGATGGATGGATATATGAAATATGTGTTCGCGGAGACGAGGATCACACTCACCTGCAGCAACGAAAGAACCGTTTGCGATGACTTCACTGCCTTGGTTGCTGAATGTGACCCCAAGATTTAGGAGGGTACCGCCGGCAACGGTATATATGGTTGCCATCTGTAGTACTGTAGCTTTTCTTGCTGCTCTCTCCGACTGGAAATGCAGGTGTTTCAGTTTTCTTTCATGTTGAATTGATTTGAGGGTATAGTCCTTTTTATCGGACAAGGAAAACAACATACGGAAAGTGACATTGTCGATGTGATGGGGGAATGGGATTATCATAATAGTTGAAGACATAACGAATATTTTCCCTAATCAGGGTGAGGACACAGTCTGGTGGGATTCCTTAGACTACAGATAGTCTGGTGGGATTCCTAAGACTACAGATCGTATCACGGGATAAGTGAGTTTTTCATATGGATCAAGTGTGAGAAGATCAAACAGCGAGAACTAAGCTACGTTAGCAGAGGGACCTATATTGTGCAAACGTGTAAGACTCATACCTTTTTGTATTTCCACGCTCAATCTGTATAAGAAAAATCCCTAATGATAGTTAAAATTCAGCTACAAACATCACATTTATGATGAGTTTTGATATCTACACGTTCAAGTGTTTCGTATTTCATTCCATAGTTTGCTATTTACTCTCTTGACCTAGATGGTTGGTTTGAAAGTCAAGAGGGTTTCAATAAAGGACTCTTGGCTATTTTAAGCCAATCTACCTTTGCTTGGACTATGTACCAAAAAGGTAACTGACTCTCCCACCTCTTAGTGAAGTTAGACGACATTGTGATGGAAGAATGGAGAGTGTTAATAAGAACATCACCTCGAGGACTCGGACTCGGAGCTTCAAATCTCCGGATTCAAGCTGTTTCACTATGTCTTCTATCTGCTGGATCCGATAAGGCATGGAGATCGTGGACGATCTTGCCTGGACAAACAATTGAAAATAAAGCACTTTATAAGTCATTGTTCATATAACTATGAGAACATGTAATTGTTGAAAAATGAGAATAAGACGAGAATTGAAGTACATCGTCGGCTTGTTTCCTTATTTCTTGAACGAGTGTCCCAGTACGCTGCTGCTGTCTTAAGTCCAAGAGCTCCTGTACAAAAATTTGACCCATGTCGGAGTTTTAGAGAGATTGTTCATGTATTACATTGATAAGAGCAGCAGCAGAAGTAATGTAGAACCTGAGCATAAGGTGCAGCAATCTTCGGAAAGGAAAAATCCGGGTTGAGAGTATAGCCGATGCCTACAAGAGACATAACCTCTCATTTTCAAAATATCATGAAAACAATACAAGATTATTACGTAGAATTCCACGTTCGGCAAGTTATAAAAAGATCTTTTCAAAATTAGTGACAACCCCTGCAACCATGCATTATATCACAAATCCTCTTGATCATTACGTATTCAAGGGTAAATATGTGATGTAAAATATGGCTGCAAGGTGCTGCATAATTTTTCATTTCACATGCCAAGAATAACCACGATTTAGCAAAATATCGTCAGTTGACTTTGTTGCATAACTACCTCGTTTAAAAGTTTAAGTAATTATAGAAGAGAATCATTTTAATACTGAATACCTTCGGCATGCCCTCTGGTATGCATGTAGTATTCTTTTTGGTGAAGTCTAGTACATGAAATTCTTATCAGTGAGTGGATGGTAATGATATCAACCTTAGGACCTCTTATTTAGCTACTTGGTTTGACTTTGATACTGACTACGTCGACTAAAAATTTAAGCTATTCGAAAGGGGGAATCTTTTCATATTGGGATAGTTACACTTCCATCCCCTAAGGTTTGGTGTAATTACACGTAAACCTCCTGTGGTTTGAGAAATTATATTCAACACCTCTGAGATTTGCTTTCGTCTGACAATAAATCCCTCCATTAGTCAAAATTCAATGAATTTGCTGATATTAACAAAAACTGAATGAAAATTGATATTTATCCTCGATTAACTTATTACTGACTTATTGCAGGTTAAATAATTTTTTCGGACTAAACTACCTTTATAAACGTGAAGATATACCTCTTCACATGCATTAACGCGTGAAAAAGTAGGAGGGTAATTTGGTCATAAAAAAATTTATTTGATCTGTAATAAGTCAATCGGGGATATATAAATTTTTTTTTATTTGTTTTATTAATATCAACAAATTCGGTAAATTTTGACTAATGGAGGACTTATTTATCAGACGGAAGCAAATATCTGGGGTGCTAGATGTAATTTTCTAAACCACAAATATCTGGGGTGCTAGATGTAATTTTCTAAACCACAGGGGTTTACGTGTAATTATACCAAACCTCATGGAAGCGGAGAATAATTATCCCTTTAATATTTAATATCTCTAACACACCTATTAATTAATCAAATTTTGTCAACCATGAGTCTTTGACCACTCATTCTTATCTTCCTCTTCTATTTCTTTTTCATAAAAGAAAGAAAGAGTGAAATATAGATCACCTTCAAGTGTTGAAAACGCCCTCAGCACGAATGTAAAAGTGGAAGGAAAGCGGAATGGCTGATCTGTTGCTATTGCAAATAAATCCTGCAAACAACATTTCCATGCCATTTTAAATTCCAGCCTTGGCAGGACAATCAAATAAACCAGTAACTGATGGGGAGCCTTCCTATGCTCGACTGCTTTCATCAAAAACCAAATTTTATACGAAAAATTATGATAAAAACATGATGTCAGGATTGGTTGGATCGTGCTATCAATTGTAACTTTCACTTAAATAAAGGAGATTGGTGTGATTGGTGCAATTTTCTAAGCAAGAGAAGAAATGAACAGCACCAAGCAGATGTAGGCCAAGCGGCTGATCTTATTTCAAGAAGTGACTTTTTCTAAACTCTTTGGGGATTTTATATTTGAAGAAATGATTTCTGACAGACTAATTGGTTTTCTTTGTACCTCACCAATTGCTGACAAAGTTTGCTGTTGATCGGGTCTCTGGTTTAGCAAATTATCCAAGAAAAACTGCACCGATCTCCTCACCTGAAAACACAACGTTTTTTTTTAAGAATGTCTAACATAGTATTTGTTGTAACATGTCTGTTATGCATTGTTTGACAACGAAAGATGAATTTTACATCAAGCAACATACCGATGTCATGTCTCCTGTGGGCTGAAGTGCTCCAAGATCTATGAGACCTTGCATAACCTGCATGGATAGCTTCTACATTTTAGCTTCTTGCATTATGCCCTTAGTTTTTACAATGATTATGGAGCATTGTAGTAGTTGAAAATGGACATTTTCTGAGCCTAACCATTCTTACAACCGATCAAACCAGCGACGGGTTCAAAACATTGGACCAAAAGACACTTTTGAGCACTTTTTCTCTTTGGTTAAATATCACGACCATTCTTGATGCTATTATAGTAAAAAATTATGTTTTACTTAATACTTTTTCTTTTTCAGAGACACGGATATTATTCTTTATCTAATCTTCCACATGCAACGAGTGTGGTTGACTACAAGTACTAAAGAATTGATGCTCTTGTTCACCAAGGGATTCGCGGCAAGAATGCAAAAGTACCAGACAAATTTAAAATATGAAATAAGAAATTGGACCTTTTTTGCATCCTTTTCATAAACAGCATAGAAAACCTCTAAGAGTCTTTCCTTTGTAAAGCTCTTAATTTCTCCCATCATGCCGAAGTCGTAGTAAATAAGCGCTTCGTCCACATCAATAGCAAGATTTCCAGGATGAGGATCAGCATGGAAGAAACCAGTCTTTAGTATCTGAAATGGTAACAAGAGCGCAGGTAATCATGTAGGAAATCAAACGAGGAAAAAAGGGGTCATCATTTTATAAATTGACTGCAGGAAAAGCACCTGAATTAAGTAGGCTTCAATAGCACGTGACGAAATATTAGCCCGACTGTATCCCCGCGCGTCTATCATATCTAACTGGTTTATCTTAATGCCTGATTAAAATGGTGAAAATTTCAAAGTACATAAGCACTACAGTGTTGAAGAATTTTACCTTTAGGAAGAAATCAATATACATAAACAAATACACCAATGTCATCATGCAGAAAGAAGAGAAATAAAACAATACCGGGAGCATACTCCAACGTCAACACCTTTGTTGCTGTATAATCCCAGTAGACCATCTGGAATGAATAAAACAGTAATACCTTTAAAATGAAGAAAAATTCAACATTGTACATCTTAAGTAGCGTATTATAGGAAAATGACGTTTCAGCAGTATGTCCAAGGTTGCGTATTCAGGGCAAGTCTTCCACATAATGTCTTCTTGATGGTTCTTACAACTTAGAGAGAGAAAATATATGTCGAGAATTGAAAAACATCATATTCTGTTTCTCTTTTTAGTCTCAGTCTCTATAACATTTCTGCAGACCTTATTATGTTCATAATTGATATTAGTTTAAGGCTTTAAGGTCTTGGAGAACGAGAAATAATTTATTTAAGGAAATGCAACAAACAACTATATTCGAAATCTAAATATAAAATATAGCTGATGAAACATATGTTAATTATCTGAAGAATAGAACAAGCCAGAAAGGGACAGAGAGCTTCAAGTCTTTCAGGAGGAAACATACAGGTACTCGGACCCACTTTATATTTCGAAAATCCCGACGAAATCTATCAGCATTCTTTCCTTCATTCACGTAATCAATTTCCTCGTACAAGATCCTAAAATTTCCAGGATATTTAATGAGTCAGATTGAATTAACAGCAGATCAGAATTAACTCAAGACAACAAAAGAACAGGCAAATGCTTTCATTTCAAGGACGATTGCCAGCCCACAGAAACAACACTAAATATAAATTCTTTTTCACATATCTCTAAGTGCAATAGGCATTGAATAATTGGTCAAAGAGCAACTTGCTCTACGTATGCAAAGGATAATCATTGAATTGATCATGAAAAACATGACACAACACCATGTTGAATGTTGAATTTCCAGAATAGAGAGGTATTTTGATTGATATTACTATCATACGTACAGTTTTTGTTCTTTTAAAACTATAGTTACCACAATAATCATCATTATCAGTGAAAAACTTGTTCATTTATACAGCTTACTTAGCACATTCTTCATATATTCCAATCCAATCCCTTGTTGGGCCGCCGAGAGTTTCACTCCTTTGAAAGTATTCAGCGATCAGCTTTAAATTTTCTGAAGAATGGGAATGTTACAATCGGATAAACGAGACATTACACTTATAAAAATTGTCAAAGAGTAGCTAGCACTCACTAAGATCAATGTTGAAAAGTTTCTTTAGTCCTGGTCTTTGAACTTTCACGACTACTTTCTCTCCGTTGTGCAAGATAGCCCGGTGTACCTAACAAAATTCCAAAATTACAATCAGCATAGTTGGGGCATTTGAAACAAATTACAGGCATGTGAAGAAAGTAAATCTTTCCAACTTTTATATGATTGAGACATTGAAATACATATACTTTTCGGTGGATGCTTCTTTCTTGATTTCTAGATAAACTAATGACAATTTGAATCAAAAGAAGGTAGGCAAGAAGGTCCCCCAGGGCACGAAAGCCAAACAAACTTTTGCATATATGTTTGAATGCTGCAATTAGTCAATGCAGCAAAATACGTATTTCGTATTTTTTCCGTAGATGCTTCCAACGAACATAAATTCACAAGATTTATACTACTATGCTGTTTTCCCATTTCAGCAAAAAGAGGCAAAAACAAAAAGCAAACACCTGACCAAGACTAGCAGCTGCAATTGGTAAGTCTTCAAACTCCTTGTACAAAATGTGGATAGGTGCACCCAATTCATTTTCAACGAATTTCTTTGCTTTGCTTGGTGAAAAGGCAGGTACTCTATCCTGAATCATAAGCCAATTTTGTTAAAAGCAATTTGACAGACAAGATTCAACAATTTTTACAAGACAGAAGTAAAATATGTACAACAGCACAAGAACACAAGTTTTATGTGGTTCCAAGATTAACTGCTCCCAAGTTTACAGTCACTCAAGCTGTACCACAAGAATCTGTGATAGAGATATGCGAGCAACGCCATTTCTCCAAGAAAAAAATCTTAACCTGCAACTTCGCAAGCTCATCAACAAATTCTTTGGGAAACAGATCGGATCTAGTTGATGACAATTGACCAAGCTTTATAAAAGTCGGACCAAGTTGCAACACACATTCCCTTAACCATGAGGCAGTACGTCGTCTCCTCTCCCCCTGAAAACCAAGCCCATAACATAAAATTACAAGGATCCAATCTGATTAACCAGGAAATGAAAGAGGCTGCTTTAATATGTTAAAAGTCGTCAATTAACCAAGCCCACCTGCTTATCCTCGGAGAAGCCTCCAACATATGTCCACTTTGCATTGTCCAAAAAGATTCGCGCACGAAGTGAAAGAACAAAAGACCACACATCTATAGTTCTTTGTACTGAGTTATAATTTTCATTGGCCCAACTAAAACCTTCATCTGAAGGTAAAACTTTCAGGTCTTCAATAGGAGGAAGCTCTTTAGTAGTTGAAGTTTTTGAAAGGGGTGGAGTAGGATCTCTCTTAACAAGACTTCTTCCTCCATTCACATCACGTACCCCATTCACATTCTTGGGGGCTCCATTTACGTTGTCTGTTGTACTTATGGATGGAGAGATTCGTTTCTTGACCTCGGTTGCAGGTAACATTTTAGTAGCTCGTCCGTTTGTACCTACTTTTGTGGGAATTTCTGTCTGTTGCATTCTGACTCGAAACCTATAGAATTTCCTAGCTTTAGCCAGATTGTACAAATCTTTGTCAAAATCTGCATAACTATTGTGCGATAACAAGCCTGAAAAACTCAGATCATCTTGCACCCTTCCACGATATGCTAATTCTCCAATGCTACAACAGCAGCTATATGAAGCCAGTATCGCCGCCATTCAAGGTGTTAAACCTGAAGAAGAGCATATAATGACATTGGATATTTGAACAATTCACAACTTCTTAACAGTAAAATCATCAGAAACCAGGTTGTAGTAAAAACTTCTGAACGAAAAATCCGTAAAACAGCAAATGGCTGCAAAGAGAAACGTTATCAACACAGATCTTCTTATCCAACTATCCATTTCCAAGAACTTATAGCACAGACAATTTCACTCTGATATACTTTTAACAACACAGAAAATGTAAGTTCAGTGCAAAGACAAATCCACCCAAAAGAATCACCAGCAACTTCTAACCAAACAAGAACAATACAAACTACAAATCATCGAGCAAAATATCAAACAACATGAATGCAGTCGGGTTTAACGTAGGATCATAGCAGACGCAGAAGCCATAATTCTACTCAAAGCCCTCAATAAAACCAACTTATGGGAACTAACCTTTCAGTTGAAAATCAGGAGAGCCAGAATCAGAAGCACTTATGATTCACTCAGAACTCAAATCCCTTGAAACTGAGCCCCGAAACTTAAAGGGCAGCAAGAAATGAACACAAAGAAAAACGGGCCTCCCACGTTCTTGCAATTTGTACCACGTTTGACAACCAAAACCAAGAATTAGTTAGATATTATGAAGTGAAAGCAAGAAACAGACAAGCTAAATTTCGTGTGAAGCTGAACTACTTATTTTTTCATTTTTAGACGAAAAAGAAACTGGAAATGGCTTTCTTGAACAGCAACCAACCACCACAATGTGGGAATCATCACTTGGCTTTGTCGTTGCCTTGCTTGGTACACTCCCATTGGTCTCAGTTCCTTCTGACGTGTTGCATTCTTCTCCTCTCAGTCTCATCACTCTCATGTACTTCAATTACACAAATTTCGACAGTTACGTCGCATGATATTTTCTCATGGAATGCGTGTAAACCTCGTTTACAAGTTTCGTAATTTTACAATAAGTTTTTGTATAATAATAAGAATATATTATAATTAATTAGATTTGGTTTATTGAGAAATTCAGTTGAATCTGAACTAATTATAAAAATGCAAGATGTTTATTGTATGAATGATATACAATTGAGAGAAATTGATTAATTATATAGCAATTGTGATACACTTGCTTTGTGATTGTTTTGGTTCGATCGAACTTGAGGTTAGAAAAATTTTTTTGGTTTATGTTGTTATTGCTGCAAAAATAATATTTTTTTAATTTATAAAAATGATAATTTTATTTTTTTTATTGTCAGAACTATCAAATAAAATATACTTCTGTTTAAAAAATTTAGTCGTCGCCACACATGATCCTACGATCATATGAAACAGATTTAGTGGGTAATGAAAATTAAAAAAATTGGTAAGAAAAGAAAAAAAAACAGAGAGAGAGAAAATAAATTGTACATAGTCGGGTGAAAGAGAAACATGAAATGTAACTGTGACATTATAAAAAAATGTTAAAATTACTATTCTGTACATATTTTTGAGAAGGAATGAATTAAATGATAAATTTGAGTATTCAAAATTTAATGCGACATAAATTTTTTTTTTATAATAATATAGATATAGATGATAGTTATATTTTTCATTGATTTAGAATTATAGTAATGACATATTAAAGTATTATGAAAAAAGAATATTTTTTTATTATATTAGTTTAAAAAATGGATGATTGAAAGGTTTTATGTATTAAAAAATAATAATTAAGATGAGAATGATAGTAAAATATTTTACAAATAGGCTTTAATTTTCAAAAACTTAAAACTGAAAATGAACTGATTGTAAATGTAGATCTTAATTTGGAGTAGATTTAAACCTTCTAATTTTTATTCAAATTTAAGAGAAACATAATATTCTTTTTTTGAGTAATATACAGACAAATTACATCAATCTAATAATATAACAAGGTACAAATTACAATAACTTACAAAACGTGAGACAAATACTCACATGAAGTGAGATAAATATCCAAATATTCAGTAGAATTCGAGCTCATGATCTCAAACTTGTTTATGAAACTTCAATCTTAGACTTGACAGCTAGGCGAAGACATCATTAGTAGAGAAACATACATTGTGTTTGGATTTGTAATTTGGGTGTTTTGGTTTTGTGTTTTGCAGATAGAGATAGAAAAATAGAGATAAATAAGTATGTGTTTGAGATAGATGGTATGTTTGGATTTGTGTTTTGATATAATATAAAATAGTTTAAAATAAGTGGTGTATGTTTGATGTTGGGATATAGGAGACAAGTTACTGTTGGATGTCAAATCATATTTTTTTTTGTATATATTTATTAATACAATTGTGTATGTATATAATAGTTTGTTTGTTAGTGAAATATAGTATATATATTTAAATTAAGTATCTTTGTTAAATACTTTTTTTTAACATTTTAAATAATAATTACAAATTTAATGAATAATTTACTGCACTGTAGTATTCTCTCGAAAATTATCTTGTTACACCTACAATTTGGATTGGAAAAATATAATATATAAACATTTGAATAATAGATATTTTTAATTAAGTATGTATTATTGGTATATTGTCCTCAATTTTCAAATTTATCAAATATTTCACAGAAGTATTAAAAATTTTGAGTTCGAAATATTAAAATAGTGTAAGTACAAAAAATTTGTAATTAATATTTAGTAAATTGAAGTATAGTAATGTGATGAAAATACATTCGTTAGACCTTATATTCAGATTGATTGATTATAATAGATAATTAAAGTAATAAAAAATATGAATTTCGTATATAGTACTGGTGTATTATCCGCAATATACAAAAGTAAGTAATTTATTGAGGTAGAAAATTTAAAAATATTTTTAGTCAGTAGCATTGATAGTAAATATTTTTAATATCAATATTTTTGTAAGTTAGAAATTATTTTTATATATAATTGTTGCTTAGATTTAACATATAGCATATACATTAAATAATATATAATATACATTATATAGATAATTTAGAAAAATTCACTATATCTCATCTGCTTTGGTGTGGAGTTTATTACTTTATATTAAATAATAATTAAAAATTAAATAAATAATTACATGCACTACAACATTATATTGAAAATGATTTCATCCGCCTTTATATTTGCGGTGAAAATATTTAATTGATAAATCAAATAATAAGTACTTGCATTACGCATGCAGTAATTATACAGTGTCCACACGGTTCAAATTTTAAAAAAAATTTCGTTCAAATAGAAAACTATATTGAGTCCAAAATATGTAAATTATCAAAGTTGAATCAATTAGCATTGATTAGTCAAAAAACAGAACAATTAAAATTATTTTTAATCATGACATACAAGGCTGTCAATTTTTAGGGAATGATGAAAATGTAATTACACAACTGCACGATATATAAGAAACGAATGCATTTGACACTCACAAACTGCTCGATTAGTTGTTTTCTTTTTAATGATTAAATCAATATTCGACTAGAAAGTTTCCCAGTCGGCATTGTATGCCTAAGGACCGTCACGACGGCGTGGTGGTAGTCCTCGTGGTCGCGGCGAGCGCACTGTGCTGTCTCCCTCACTATACGTCTGGGCACCCCGATCAGACTGCACACCAATCCGACGAATGTAGTCAGTCCACGATCCAATCCCCCCCACTTTCGAGCCCATGTCGATACTTCGTCGTGCAACTACTGAGGTATTACGTGCTAGCACCGGGCCACCATCTCCACGAGCTACATGGTCCACTACATCCCAACTGGCGATGTGCGTATGTGACTGTAACGATGGGGCAGTAGAATCCGATATAACAATAGGTGCATCCACGCTTCCTCTCACCGGATTACTCACAGTATTACCACTTTCGTTATTTTCTGCTTCGCTTTGTGCCTCAATAGGAAGACCTGGCAACCTGATGGGCCCCCACACCTCTAACATGCTGGAATAATGTGGCTCTAGGTACTCATAGTACCGTCTAACCAATGAAAAACGCTGTAAAAAGGGTCCAATTATAAATTTGTTAGTGTTGGAAATTACAATAGTATTTTCAAACGATGATTGTTAAGTAGTTGTAATCAGATTGGAACTCAATTTATTCAGTAGCTTTGGGCCCGGTTCTGTCAATCTTCCCTTGAACTGATTCATTCAACTTATCCATCGTCTCACACTTCTTAGCTTGCAACTCACTAGCTACTCGTCGGAATCGACGCCCACTTCCAGATGGACCAGCGGAAGCCTGCGATGGTCCTGGGGAAGAAAAGTATTCGTCTGGGGACGTCATGGGAACAGATTGAGAGAATATTGTATCTTCGTACTCATCTCGTGAACGACGGCTGCCCGATTGAGTGCCATCCATCTGTTCATCGTCTATGTGGTTGGTGCTGTGGATTGTCCAACGTTGTTGTGATGACGAACGCACGAGCCCACCAGTTGCGGTGTTCCGTGAGAACATTTCAGTGCATAGGTCAAAGCGTTGAAGCCCATGCTCAACTATTTTTTTATATTCTGGATTTTCCTGCATTCATTTACATTGTCAAGATATGTAATTAGTTTGTGACTCTGTAAGGACATTGCAATCAAGAAGGCAGCACGAGTAGATGTTTACCCGATACAGCTCCTCCAAGCGTCCTGCATCGTCTGTTATGGTATTCCTTTCTGAATCCCATCCCCACCCAGTCCCCCTATTCAAAATTTTGTTTAACAAACGCCAAGCACGACGCAGCCTGTTAAGTTTGCCCTTAAGTTGTACCGTCATAAGAAGACAACCCTGACTCACAACCGAGTTCATTCGCTCGGTTACATGAGCCCAGACTGACGGTGGAAATGTGGATGATTGGAGTGTGTGTGTGATGAACTTCTCGTGCATTAACTCAATGAACACGCGTTCCATTTTCGTGGTCCATAACACTTTATCATATCGAGATGAGTGGGAGGAACCAGCGTCATTTGGGTGTTGCCTCTTTGTGGGTTGTCTTATATATCAAAGTGTCGTAACAATTAATTACAATCGTTTATATATCCATAAAGAAAAAAACTGCCGCCCATCACAAAGGATTGGAATTATAAACAAACAATCATTATCTCGCTGATGAGTTACTAGAACATAAAACCATGTGTTATTATTTCTGTTAAAGTATAATATTTATACTTTTTTATTATTTAATAAATTATATATAAAATAATAAGTTAATTCTTAAAACTATAAAAAATATAGTGAGAAAAAATGAATGAAAATTAAAATAAAAAAGAAATAACTATTGAAAAATAGTAAATGAGTTCAAATTTGAAGCACATATTTGGTTGCAGATCATGCCGCGTTTCTAATAACATAAGGCACCGTTTATTTATTTAGGTTATTAATCCTATTATTTAACATTTATTTACGTTAGATTTAGTATAGAATTATATATATATTTGTTATATTAAATTAATTGTGTTTTGGCCTCATCAGTCACATAAAAAAACGAATCATTCCTTTGCTATATGGAAAGAGCCAATCAAAAAATTTCATTATATCTCTTCTAAGCATTCTATTTCATCTGATAATTCGTAAGGATAAAATAAGGGATAGAGTATAAAATAGACTTCTTTCTGTTTTTTTATACAAAATTTCTTAAAATAAATTTGAATAAAAATAATATAAAGAAACCTAAATTTAATAAATAAATAAATTGCGTTCAAATTAAATATTAAAATTAGCATATCAAAACAATTGAGACGCCAATTTATCAATTTTCAATTATATATAGTATAGGTAAAGATCGTATTAAAAAATACCTCTGTACTATTAAATTTAATCAATACCTATTATATATTAAAAACGAACACTTACTGTTAAATAGAAAGGGAGTTTTTATAGCACCTTCGTAGTACAAATGCGCAAATTGACTAACATTGTTTTTAAAATTTCACTTTTAACAGGCAAGCTACATTTTTGTTATATAAAAAATATTGATATTCACCAATTATAATAATTTATCAGTAGGATCCCGCCTTTGCTTTGATGTTGAATTAAGCATATACATGAAGACTTATTGGAAGAGATCCACAAGGAGCAACTAGAGGGTTTCAAATTGACTTGAAATTTTTTTACCTCTTTATTGAAAAATAGATTGTACAGTATCAAACATCATCCATAGTGGAATAATGAATTCACATACCTAAGACCATTTCAGGTAATTTCTTCATCAAGTATGAAACGTTTTGATGGTGTATTGCTTATTTCAATCACAAGCTGATACGACAGGATGCCAGCAAAATTTAATAAGAAATCTGATCAAATTATTCACAATGAGAGACTCACATTACTCCCAACACATAATTTCAGGATATCTAATCTTTATTTATCGCAAAATGATACATCAAGAAAGTTCCTAAAAGTTCAATGTAAGCAAATTGAGAGCAATCATCACTGTGCTATGGAAGTGACAAAAGCAATGACACTATTAGTATCTTACAAATTCTATAAGTGTAGATCTTTTCTTGTTTAAGTCTATGCTTCCCCCCTTAATATTCTAACAGATACATATCAGCACATGAAGCATACAACTGGTTTTAGGTTTATGCTATGCCCCAAGCAACCTGAAACATGTTGCCCTCATCTGCTTGTCATATGAAAAGTAATGCCCAATCATTTTCATAGTAAAGCAAACAGCCTACAATTTGAGAGAAAGATTAAAAAGAGAAGAGACTATGACATCCTTGTCATCCTATGACATAATGCTGCAAGTAATCAAGGCCAGATCATCTAGTGCATTTGAGAGTCAAACTACTAGACTTAAGAAGTTGTTCTTGTAACTTAATCTTTTAAGAAAACGGAAACCATCATAAATTCTACTCCTTATGTAGTTAGACAAATACAAGAAGTATGAGCAAAAACCTCAAAGTGGCACATTTGCTGGAGTTATCATATATATCTCTATAAGGTATGAGTTACATGAATATGGAGAAAGGTAGGCAATTACTTGCCACAATGAGTGTTAGAGATGATAGTTACCTAAACAATCCAATCCTCAACTAAAAGATATATCGACAGGAAATTGCCGGACGCACTCCACAACCAATTCTCCGATTGATCACACAGACAAAGTGAAGAATATATACTACCATAAACATTACACATGTTCAACACCTACAAAATTGAAAGTAACATAACATAGAAAGTAACTTAACCAAGTGATAACTGCATTAACAAACATAAATCATCACTACAGATTTCAAACATCAGATTGTTATGAAGGCAATAACAACACATCATTGAATACAAATATAGGTATTCAGTTTTACTTACCGGAAAAGGTACCGAGGTTTCGCTTTTACTGGCAGCTTCAAAAACTTATAAAACGAGATCTGAATGAATTATGAAAGCTTCAATGTGGTGTTTATATCGCACTATATATTGTATTTATAGACATACAACCGTTTGCAGATTATTGTAGATGCAAAATTGAATCACTATTCAATGTGTGAATCAACAGGAACATCAGGAAAAGGTGAAAATCTGACAACAATTTAAAGAAAGAAAGCACTGTGCACATGCAAAAGATCAGATCATCGCAGACAATAATTTAAGGCAAATACTGTTGAACCGTACAAACTTTTCAGTATAATACATCCACACCCAACTCTGAAGACATCAGAAAATTCAGAAATCAGAATTGAATGGAAGAAATCGTGCAATTAAAGTAAAAGAACAAGAAATTGTCGGCAAACTTAACAGAGGAAAATCCGCCCTTTCCCTTGATTGACGCACGGTGTGGAACGAGGACTAGGTGGTGCTTGAGAAATCGATTCCAATAGCCGGCGGCACACCTTTGACGTGAACGGCCAGTGGCGGCGGACTCCAATGGAGTTTGTGGCTTGGTCATCGTAACACCGTCGTGGTGGGAGGACGCGGGTGATAGCGGCCCTGGGCTATGCTGTCGATGGAGTTCTTCTCACTACGCCGTGGTGGGTCTGACGCCGGTGATGACGGTGCTAGGCTGTGGTCGGTTCGATCGGAGTTTGTGGGGAGAAAAGGTTGAAGACGATGACAAGGAGCTGCAATTTTACACTTTAAAAAACACTAATTTCTGTTATGGGCTAGGCCTATATAAAAAAAAAATAGGTTAGTAACCCAATTTTCGTTTTTACACCTAGTCAAGGTGTAAAAACTAAAACCAAACATTGCTGTGTTTTTGGCCCATCTCGGGAATGGGCCAAAATTGGAATCCAAGCACAGCGTTAGTATTTAAATTGATACATGTTTTGTCAATCTAAATCAATATTATCAATTATTAGGGTAAGTTATAGGAACTTTTTATGAGATTTGGCATAATTATAAATATCACATTATTTGAAAAATCACAAATACCCTCTGATTTTAACGAGAGGCTAACAACTAGCCTAATGTGTTAGTTTTCTATTCATTTTTTATCTATTGTGAACTTAGTTTTTCTATCCCTTTTTTTATGATAAACTGACTAAAATGTCATTGGATTATAATTTAATGGTACTCATTTTTTAGAATTTATTAACCAATTGAATAATTTTTTTTACAATTTTTTCATCCATCCCGTTCGATTTTCTTACAATTATTTTTTTTATTTGAAAACAAATACAACAAATGCAAAGTTGACAATTTTAGGCCTCTATAAAAAAAATAATATAATTTTATCGAATATCAGGGGATGAGTAATTTTTTAAATAATAAGCGCGTATTTGTAATTGTGTCAAACCTCAAAAGAGTTGGTTATAATTTACCCTAATTATTAGTAACCATTAAGCAATTAATTTTCACAAGTAAGATGCAATTATATACCTTGCACACCTTGTGCTTGAGTGGAATATTACTGATGCAATTTTCAGGTTATATATCTTAGGGACGTACACCTGAAATTAGAATCAACGCATGAAGCCAATTGGAGAAAAAGATGAGAGTAAGATTCCGATTTAGTTTATCTTGCACCCTCTCGGTTTCTTCCTTTAATTCCAGGGCCGGTAATTTTATGTTATTTTACACCGAATGCCCGAAAAAGATCGATGGTACACCCTTGATCATAGTTTTATGCTTTGATTTTGTTTATTGTTTGTTTTTCACGCTTCCGCCTTGCATCCCTGATCGATTCCCTTCCTTGAAATGGTATTAGAGCCAGGTTTCCTTAATAAAATTTGCAGAAGCTGTTATTTAGCTACCATCTTTAGTGATACTAATTACTAATGTGTGCGGCACACTTAAATACCTGTGCAATTAATATAAATTTAAATAATGAAAATATTAATTAAAGAGAAAAGTATTATTTTAGTCTGCTAAGTATGCCTAATTTTAATTTTAGTCCGATAGCTATATCCATTTTTGTTTAAATCAAGTAACTTACGAAATTGCTTACTTTTAGTCCTCTGGCAGATTTTCGAACAATTTTACCCCTATGAGTGCATATGAACTAAAACTGCCTTTCAAAAGTTGCATAGGGGTAAAATTATCCGAAAATTGCCAGATGACTAAAAATAAGCAATTTCGTAAGTTACTGGACCTAAACAAAATGAACATAGTTATCAGACTAAAATTAAAATTAAATATAATTAGCAGACTAAAATAATACTTTTCCATTAATTAAATATAAAATAATAAAAAGATAAAATTTGTGAGAAGTTGAGAGAGAGAGAGAGAACGAATTGGAAATTGAGAAAAGTTAAAAAAATATTGAAATAATTTAAAATATTCAATTTCTGGTATTATGCACGGTCTTTTATTATCAAGTGGACAAAGTGATCTAATTAAATAAAATTCTTCAGATTACTAACTAATGACATTTGTATAAACTATTTCTTCACATGGGCAGAGTAATAAGAAAAATAATATAATTTACCCCCTTACGGAAAAATGCAAGCAATACTCTTGTGATATCGCAAATGAGTAATTTACCCCCTTATGAAAAAACAAATAGCGATTTACCTTTCTGTATTTTTTTAAATACAACACTTTACCCCCTATGATTTTTAAAATGAAGTAATTTATCTCCCTGTATAAGGAGGTAAATTGCTTCATTTTAAAAAGTATAAGGGGGTAAATTGTTATATTTTTTCCATAAGGAGGTAATGAGTTCATTATCAACATCACAGGGGATTAAATTATTTATTTTTTTTAACCGTAAAAAGTAGGTATAAATATGTTTTCGACCCATAAAGTATGCTTGCAGTCACATTTACCACGTAAAGTATAAAAGGTAACATAAATTCTGTTTATACATCGACTATAAATTTTTTGGATATTCTTATCATTTGGGCCCTTATTATATGTTTGAGGAAATGTCAAAACTATATAAAAAAAAACCCAATACAGAAAGTTGGTCAAACGATGATATAATTTGAAATTGTACTACAGTAAATGAAATATAATTTAGGCTCTATTCAAAAATAGATTATCTTAAAATGTAAAATTTTAATTAATTTACAATAAAATTTGGAGAATTTATCTCCACCTAAATAATTATAAACCCAAACTTGAGGATGAAAAAAATAATAAAAACAATTATAAGGGTACTTTTGCAAAATATGAAAATACTCGTTCACTCCCTTTAGTCTAGTTTGTACAAACCTACCATCAAACCTCATTTGTTTTTCTGTCCAGATTCAGGAAACTCTTTTGTAGAAACCCTCAAAATCACTGCTCACAAACCCACATCAAATCCCCTCCATCCCCGGTAAAAACCCTCAAGATTCAAGAAAGAAAAACCACCGGGAAGTGTTGGACTCCACATCAAGGTAGCCCAAGGGAAATGTTGGAGGTCTTCGCTTTGTGCCCACATATCCTCGGCGAAATTAGAAAGAAAAAACAGAGGAATGAACCCGAGAAAAATCTGCCACTTAGCCTCGGTGAATGAGCCACGGTGGAGTTAGTGGTGCAGTGCGCCGACAATTGCGACTCAAGGCGGAGAATGTGATGGGGCCTGATGGTGCCCCTATGCAAAGGCAGCACCCACAGGAGAAGCAGTGGCGGAGGTTGGGTACAACACAGAAAAATCGAAAAAAGAAAAAACCCACTGGTAAAATTCCTCAAAACCACTGTAATCTTCCTTTCATTTCGTTTCTTGAATTTTTGATGAAGAGGGTTTCTTCGTGATGTACTTTTCGGCCGTTGTTGGAGAGTATGCTTTGTGAATCATACTTTCTACGTGGGTATTAGTGGTGACTTCATGATATAATTGCTTGGATAATGTTTGACCTCATCTATTTCGCAATTTCTTGTAAAGTACGGCTATTATCATAACAAGTACGAATGTCTTGTTTAAGAAACTGTACTTTTGGCTATGGTGTGTCCACAAGGATTCTTGCTGGTCTTAGTTCTATGATAGTATTCTAAGTTATTGAAGGATATATGGTTAACGCTTTGTGTTATTATTTACTTATCGTTTTCGGCAATGCAGTCATATGTTCCACGTGAAAGGACTTGGAATGCAAGTCTAAAACTGTTGTTGTACATGTCTGCTCCATTCTTTTGATAGTTAGTTTTAGGATTTTCACCTAGGAGCGAGTTCTGCAATTCAAATATTGTATGTCGGTGATTTCTTTGTTTCTGCATTCTTATTGCCATAACTAATCTATTACTCTATTCCTCCACTGCTCGCTTTTGTTTTCTTTGGATTTACTTGTTATCTAATCCCAAGACTTCCTTATCAAATGTTATCCTCTTATTTTGCTTTCTGAAATGTTGTACTTGATAAACTCCCCACACCTCATTTTTACTTCCTGTTTGATTCTTTATGAAAAAAGATTTGATTATCGTCTGTAATTTTTCTTGCTTTAGTTGTCTCATCGCTCATGTTTTTCTGACACAAAGAACTAGTACTATTATTGTTTTTTAAATGAAATGGCTGATGGTTGCTTCTGTAAGAAATTTTTTAATTAGTGGAAGAATGAAATCAATTGTTGCTCAAAATTGAGACCTTTAAGGTCTATTTTTGTGGTTATCGTAACCAGAATTTGTTTAACTTTCCATGGTTTTGATTTTTCATTATTGAGACTTGATCCACAAATTAGTCTTTAGACTGTAGTCACTGTACTGAAATCTGAGATCCTGCAATTATAATGCTTTCCCCTGACCCTTTACAATTTATTTTGAAGATATCAAGATTGAGCTCAACTCTACTAGTTGCAGTTTATTCTTTTTCTTCTTTTAGTTTGATTGAGCCTTTCTCCCATTGTTCCCTGGTTCCTGTCATATGTTCCATTGCTTACTTTGCAATATCTTCTAAAATAGTGGTAGTTATAAACACATTATATGTCTCCTTTCATCTTCCAATTACAGACTATGCTGAGAAAAGCTGTTTCAACGGAGGGAAAAACTACAATCTTTAACATTTCTGCATCATCAATTGTTATCAAATGGAGGGGTAAGATACTTTTCTTTCTCACTTCTCTTATTATCATCCTTGCTTGGGCCAGCTTGGCTCATCATGCCCAGTTCAGTATTTCTTGGTTGCATTGCTATGATTTATATTGATGATCTTAGTTGTTTTGCTTTCTTTCTCCTCTTTCTTTTCCCCCTTCATTAGTTATAGCCTTACCCACGTTGTACATTGAATTAAGAGTAATTAGACCTCTTTTTTAGCTAAAATCAAGTACAACATATTTTATATGATATTATTAATCATCTTCTAGTTGTGTGGCCACATCATTGTCTTTGGTGCACTTCTTTTTCATATCAACAATCTTGTTAACTGAAGCTTTCTACAGGTTATATTTGCTAAACTGTGGTTTATTATGATAACTGATATGGTTCATTACATTTCCTGCACTCCAAATCATTCTGGCTGATAAAAAGTTAGTGACAGAAGAGGTCTTTGCGTTTGTAATTTTATAAATAGAAGAACAGTTGGCACTTTCGTATTCATGTATCCCTAAAGCATAGAGTCAACGGCTCGTGGCGCAAAGGACTCCTGGAGCCATGGCGCATGGCACATGGCACGCACATGCCTTTGCTAAGGACAACGCTAATGCACAAAAATAATTGATATGTTTATATAATTAGTATTTTTCATAGTGAACAATATAAAAAAGTACATTATATTTCTCATAGATTAGATTTCAGTAAATCTCTGCACTTCTAAAGTAATAATAGTAGATAGATATACTTTATACTATAGTATTAGAAATTAAATATCATGATATCATCAAACTATTAATCAGCAACAATGTTATAATAATTTCAACAACAACAAACAATTAAACCTTATAAATTTCCTAGTAATTACTAATCAAAATAGATAATAGAATATACAAATAGAAAACAGAGAAAGAAGGAAAGAGGAGGAAAAAAACAGAAACTAAGTTGTGCAAAGACAGTTGGCAGTGTGCAAAGACAGTTTTCCTCAAGCATAGTAGTCAATTAGCATAAAGTCCTGATTTTATTAATTAGTCATTTGGTTGATTTATTATTTTTTTTGTCTATTACAAGTTGAACTTCGATAAGTTAATTATGTTTTCATCAATTAATTTGCAATTTATCTTCTTTAGAGTTTGCCTAAATTCTACTAACAAAATTTGAATAGTATGAATTTTCTTCAATACCAAGATGGTTGTTTTTTAGCATATAAAAGTCATACTTTTTCATTTATTTCAATTGATATATCTCTTTGTATATATATTATGAACTTTTATTGTTTTTAATATTGATGCACTGTAATTTGAAGAACAAAATTTTTTTGTATTATTTATCTAAAAGCTTCTATTTCATTCGACTTTTACATAATTTAAGTTTTTATGAAGTATCTTTTAATTATTGATTAATTTAATCCCTGCATAGCACGGGGCACACGCTACCTTATATATATTTCAAGGTTTATTTATACAGAATTTCTATTTTTCACTAAACACTGCAGCTTCAGACTCTTGGCTTTCTTATTCTTGCTGCGTATTGCAAAAACTTGACATTTGCTTTGCTTCAATTTCAATGTTCCTTCAATTTTATTGCTACTTCAAAAGCAGAAGTCTTTGTGAACACTGCCCTGAATGACTTTCAGCCTTGACTCTCGTCCAAGTTAACAACATATAAACTATTAATATGAGCAATTATACATCTACATTACTAATTAGGATTAATTACATTTACAGCTCCTCTGAAAATGGGTAACTACACTCCTCCCCCCTAAAAAAAATAGTTCCGAAACTACACTTACACTAGTCATCCTTTGGGGAAAAAAATTGTTGTTCCTCTAATATAGATTATGTTGGACTGTTGGATAAAGCTAGTAAAAAACTTTACTAGATTGTTATATCTTATATGATCCCTAATATGCAAGTAAGCTTGTTAGCAAACTTCCTTTCCCTTAATGCACTTGTCTCTAATTCCCATTACTGGAATAAAATTTTCTTTTGGTCATGTAGATTTCTGCAGTTGCTAGAATTCGAATTGCCTCAGCATATGCTACCCACATATTCTTCCAGAAGCATGGTTTCCTTTATGCTTTCGGGCCAACATTTCGAGCAGAACATTGCATACTTAATTCTTAAAGACATCTTGCTGAATTTTGGATGGTGTAACCTGAGATTGCTTTTGCTGATATACAGGTGTGCTGATTGTAAGCTTCTCTATGTATTCGCACATAATTTTGGATACACATGAAAAAGAAGGCAATTCAACTTTTTGCCTATCATGCTACATATTCCACTCCTTGAGAAATACACAGAAATGATCTTATAGGTCACTTGTATGCACACTGAAAACCTTTCTGTGCGCTATAATAACTAATGGTGTAAAATCTGTGAGGGTGCAACATATCCTGACTTTGCTATGACCCAGATTTAGTGGGAGTGTTACTAATATTTTCCTATCCTTTTGGATAGGATTAGTTGAGTTAAATCGACTAGTTTTGTAACTTTGTCAACAGATTCTTTTCCTCATCTATAGCTACAGTTAAACAACGAGATTACTAATCCATATTTAAATTGACACTGAACAACCATTGTGTTTCCCAGAAACTTGCAAAGTTTATTATTGGCTATTATAACCTTTTTAAATTCTTCCAAGTATGCTCTAGCTTAGCAAATAACAGAATTGACACTTTTGTAGGATGATATTAAATGTGCGGAAGCATATGTCAGGTTTCTTTGTGAGAGATTGCTTGACCATTGCTATGATGATATGGAGTTCATGACCAAATTTATTTATAAAACTGCCCTCCAACGACTTGAAGTTGTTGCAAAATCCAAGTTTCACAGAGTCACTTACACTGAGGCAGTTGCCATTCTTGAGGAAGTAGCGAAAGTGAGGAAATTTGAGAATAAAGTAGAATGGGGGATTAATTTAGCTTCTGAACATGAAAACTAAATTGCCATATCTTCTATCCATCATCTTCAATTCATCAGCTCATAGATTTCCCCCCAAATTATGATAACGGATACTTGACTGAAGAGAAGTTCAAAGCACCTATTATTGTCTATAACTATCCAAAAGCAATCAAAGCCTGGTATATGAAGGTCAATGAAGACGATAAAACTGTTGTTGCAATGGATGTGCTTGTACCTAAGGCAGGCTCTAATTCTTCTCTCTCCTTTTCTTCCCTTCTCTCCATGACATACTATTTTTCCAAGTAGATTGGAACCTTATGTAATTCATTGATAAACCTTGTTCTGAATTTTCAATAATTTGATTACTTTCTTGCTAGGTGGGGGAACTTATTGGTTGTAGCCAAAGAGAAGAGAATTATGACGTTCTCAAGCAAAGGTAAGAAAAACTTCATTAGCACTATAGCTTCATCTCTAATAGGCACTCCGTAGACTCCCTGGCTGAAGTTTAGGATTCTGTCATACTTGAAAACAATAGTAATTTTATATAGCTAGATTCTCCTTCTGAAACGACAGGAAATTGCATAGAGCCTGGCTCCTCTGTTTCTCTTGTCCTTCTTACAACATATAAACTTGTGTAGTCTTTTTACCTATATAATTTGGTTGAAATTGAAGAAGCCATGATACACTTGAACACCTTTCCGTAATATCCCTTTATTATCAGTGATTCAGGTCCACTAAGTGATAGTAAATGCATAGTCACATTTCCTATCATACCTGTTACTCCAGTTCCCTCATGCCCTCATATTTTAAGATTGTAATTTATTCACTTTGGAAATGTCTAAGTTTCCATGGGCAAAATGGATGGCCTTGTATGCATTTTAGGAGTCTAGTAACACGGGAAGAGTACATTGTAACTTCTCTAATGTATCATGCATGGTAGCAAATATTTCAGTCGAGTTAAGACTTTGTGCTATAAATAGAATGTAGTTGTATCTTTAATGTGGATAACTGAACCAATATTAAGAAATGGATCTCTTCTTAAGTGTATTCTTAATCCACATTTGGTAAGCCTTGCTTACTTCCCTAATGGCAGGACCACTCTAATATTTAGAATTGTTATTGATTTGAAACTTAATTTGCCTTCAAAATTCAGGCTTCGCTTTAAGCATCATAAGCAGTTGTTAGAAAAGGATTATTGAAAATGTAATCAGATGAAGCCTATGTGCTTTTAGAAAATAACTAACTGCATCTCTATTTTCTTTGTGAATCATACTTTGTGTGTGGGTATATACTTGTAGTGGTGACTTCATGATTTCATTGCTTTGAGTAAGGTTTGACCTGACCTATTCTGTGATTTAGTCTAAAGTATGGCGATCATCATAACAAAGAGTAAAAATACTAAAGGTCTTGTTTAAAAGACTTTCACTTTTCTTTGGGCATCTATTGTGTGTGTGTTTCATGCTCTTCTTAGTTATATGATGGCCTTCTAACTTATCTTTTTTAAGCATTGTATTGGTGGTTCGTCTTTTACATGAAGACGTCTTGCCATATCTATGCATTTGACAGTTGGTTTATATTTGAATGTTTTTTCACTACATAGGTGAGCAAGCTTGTGGACTTCTATAAGGGAAGTTCAGAGGAATGGTCGCAGAAGGCGATAGAGCTTGAGGGAATCATCAAGGCTTTAGACGTAAACCCTGTTTGTGATTTATTTATTCAAAATTACCGAATGACACACAACAATACACTAATTCCTCTTATGAACATGCAGTGGCTTACGTTGAGGAATTGCAAACTTATCTATTTGTCTTCATGCATGGTAGCTACCAAGGGGATGTGTATGAGGTGGCAACGAGGAGGAATACTACAGTTGTGTTGGAGGTTGGGGCTTTGAGAACAATGACACAGGTGGTGATTAAAGAAAGTAAAAAATCTTTGCAAAGTGATAATGGTGGTAAAAAGTTTTCTTGGCTTCCACTTTTC
Source organism: Sesamum indicum (assembly GCF_026168435.1). Lineage (NCBI taxonomy): Eukaryota > Viridiplantae > Streptophyta > Magnoliopsida > Lamiales > Pedaliaceae > Sesamum > Sesamum indicum. The sequence goes on from NC_142668.1 coordinate 6,063,348, forward strand.
ATTTCATTCATTAGACATGTTTTCTTTTATGTGCGTGAATTGTTATCTTGAAATCTTGATATTCATCATTTGCATCATAATGCAAAGGTACTTTTCTTTATATCTCGCAAGTTTGTTATTTTGAAAAATATTCTTGGATGGTTTTCCAGTGATTTTCCAATTGATTTACTACTGTGGGTGTTTCTCATCCTTCTTTATTCAGATGTACTTCAGTGTAATTTCCTTCAAGTAAACTATATGCCTTGCTCTTTATGGTATATCAAGTTTTCTGAGACATTTGATTGTCAGAATGTCAATATGTTTGTGTAGCATTTTTGGATTAGACTCTTGGTTCAATTGACATAACATGGAAGTACTCATCCAATTTTCATGTGAAGGACCCAATAAACTATTTCAAGTGTAAAGAATTCCACCTTTTTAAGTTTTCATTTGTCTTCTATTATATTATCAAACTACTACTTTTTTTTTCGAGTTTATCGAGAATGATAGTTAGTAATTTGACAAATAAATGTGATTTAGGAAGCATAAGATTGAGACATGAATGTGCACTTGCGTTATGTGATTGTTGCTCTGAGTAAATGTGGAGTAGTTGAGGCCTAATTTCATGCATTTTGAATTGTTTTGAAATAGAGTTGGAATGTCTCTGCTTCCACTTAATCATAGGAGTTCTTGTGAAATCATATTTGTTTGCCAAAACGCGGCCCAATTGATCCTTATAAGCCTAACACGGGACATGCATCATTTTGAAAAATTCAAAGGCCCTTCCTCTTAGAAATTTCTTTTACCATGAAAAAAAAAAAGAAAGAAAGAATAGCAAGAAAAAGGAAGACTACATCTACTCCGCTGGTTTAGGTCACTTAGTAACTGGGTAACTTCATCACAAATGTTGTTATTCACGTAAAACGGTGACTAGAGCCATGAGTATGCAAAGCACTTTAGGTAAAATGTTTTTTGGTTGAGTAACCGGGTGCCTTCACCACAAGTGTTGTCATTCGCGTCAAAAGACCGAAATACGACGTTTTTTGGTTGAGTAATCGGGTGCCTTCACCACAAGTGTTGTCATTCGCGTCAAAAGACCGAAATACGGCCTAAAGAAAGTAAGTCACAGGCAAAAGCAAAGAAAAAAGAAAGGAAACAAAAGCCGTGACAACAAAAGGGGAAGAAAAAAGGAAAAACAAAATCATTAGTGGCCAAAGAAAAGAAAGAACAACAAAAGTCGTCCCAACTTAGGCAGAAATAAGGAGATAAGGTTATTGTGTTGAAGCGGCGAGTATGGTGACATTTAGAAACCTATGATTTTATGGAAGCTTGATTGTTCTACTCTCTACTTGGCGAGACAAAGTGTTGTGATGTGATTGGCCTCTTACCCTCATTATGATAAGTTAGCGTTTGCATAACGTATTGCTGCATTGGTGTTTAGAGATTATCTGCATATAGGTTATAGGTTACATTTGTTGTTATGGAATATTAGCACAATGTTGAGAACATGTTTTTTGCTGTGTCAAACTTTCGCTTGAGGACAATAATTGTTTAAGTTTGGGGAGTTTGATAAGCTTAGCTTTACATATTTATAATAGCGGATAATAGTATTTCGTTTTGTGTGGGAGGCAATAACTTCAAAAAATTGCAACAGTCCTTTCCTTTTATTTCTGGTTATCTAAAAATTGTCGCATTTCTTGATGGCTATCTGAAAATCCTGTGTAAGAGCCTTTATTTATTCTTTATCTAACTACTGTTTTTGGTTGGGAGGTGATAGATTCTGACCGCGATACTATTTTACCAGTATAACTGAAAATAATTATTCTAAAAATGTTTAAATGCTATATTATAGTTGTCTTTAATTGTATGCATTATTCCTATTAGATGACCATATCAGCAGGGTAAAGAGAACCTCCCAAAGCTACATGAAATATACAATTTGGCTAAGAGATGTTTGGTGGTGGCATTCCGAAGAAGGATGGAAAAATTGATTATGCTGAAGACTCTTTCGCCAGGGAAGGAGCATTTTTTATTGTATCAGGACAACTGCAGGTTGAAACATATGCCTGTGCGCTCAGTCGTGTGTATACCTTCAGGCCAACATTGCGAGCAGAACACTGGCATACTTCAAGACATCATGTTTCTTTGTCAGTGGTTGCTTGACCATTGCTATGATGATATGGAGTTCATGACCAAATTTATTGATAAAACTGCCCTCCAACGACTTGAAATGGTTTCAAAATCCAAGTTTCACGGAGCCACTTACACTATGGCAGTTGCCATTCTTGAGGAAGCAGCGAAAGTGACGAAATTTCAGAATGGAGTAGAATGGGTGATTGATTTAGCTTTTGTTATGAAGGTCAATGAAGACAATAAAACTGTTGCTGCAGCGGATGTGCTTGTATCTAAGGCAGGCTCTTACTCTTCTCTCACCTTTTCTCCCCTTCTCTCTATAATTCATTATTTTTCCAAGTAGATTGAAATCTTATGGGTAATTCTTTGATAAAGATTGTTATGAATTTTCAATTACTTGATTACTTGTGCTTGCTAGGTGGGGGAACTTATTGGCGGTAGCAAAAGAGAAGAGAATTATGATGTTCTCAAGCAAAGGTAAGAAAAGCTTCGTTAACACAATATCTTGATCTCTAATAGGCACTCCAAATTCCCTGGCTTAAGTTTAGGATTTTGTCATGCTTGAAACAATAGTAATTTTATATAGGTAGATGGTCCTTCTAAAACGACAGGAAATTTCATAGAGCTGGGCTCCTCTTTTCTCTTGTCCTTCTTATAGAAACTCGAACACCTTTCCATGATATGCAAGGCTTTATTGTGAGTAATTTAGGTTTACTAAGTGGAGAGTCAATGCATAGTCACATTTCCTATCATACCTCTTACTCCAGTTCCCTCATGCCCTCATTTTAAGATTGTAATTTATTCACTTTGGAAATGTCTAAGTTTCCATGGGCAAAATGGATGGCCTTGTATGCATTTTAGGAGTCTAGTAACACGGGAAGAGTGCGTTGTAACTTCTCCAATGCATCATGCATGGTAGCAATCATTTCTCTCGAGTTAAGACTTTGTGCTATAAATAGAATGTGGTTGTATCTGTAATGTGGATAACCTAGCCAATATTAGGACATGGTTCTCTTCTTAATTGTATTCTTAATCCGCATTTGGTAAACATTGCTTAATTTCACAATGGTAGGGCCTCTCTGATATTTAGAATTGTTATGAATTAGCATCATAAGCAGTTGTTGAAAAAGGATTATTGAAAATGTAGTCAGATGAATGCATAGTAGTCAGTGGCACAAGGCGCACAATGGCGCCAAGGGCTCCTAGAGCCATGGCGCACGGCACGGCACGCGCCTTTTTGAAGGATGGCACAAATATAAGAAATAATCTATATATTTATATAATTAGTATTATTTTGATTAGATTAATGTATAAATATAAATAGTGGCAATGTATGCTATCAATCTACAATAAATACTGACATAAACATACAATAAAATATTGCAATTAATCATCCCAAAAAGAAAACACCAACAGAACAACTAAAACACTCAAAGATTAATAAAATCACATCAATTTCAAAGATTCAATCAGCATAATTAGACCAAAAATTTTTACACTAAATAAATTTAGAAAAAAAGTCCTACCAGTGAACAGCAGTGGCACATACTATGGAAGAAAGAAAAAGAGAAGAACTGAGAAGAAAATGCGTTGAAAGAGGAAGAAGAAAGAAGTGAATAAATAAGACTCAAGAATGAAAGTTACCCATGCATGCAAACTTCTTCATTTGCTAAAATTCCTTTTATAAACCCTAAATTCCTTTTATAATTAGGGTTAATTAACCTAATTTATTGTTTTAACTCATGGGCCTGGGCAGCCCAGCCAAAACCCAGGCTGCCCAGGCGGATTTCTCCATGGCGCACCTGGCGTGCGCTTGGGCAGTCCGAAATGGCGCCCAAGTGCGCGCTATGGCGACGCCATAGAGAAGGCGCACGCTATGGCGCGAGAGGCACAATTGACTACTATGGATGAATGCTACCTCCTTGAAAGAGAGATGTCCTAAACCACTAGACTATGGGGGCCGACTTACCCAACCGCCCTCGTACTATGATCATAGTATGATCAGTTTTCAGAAATCGGCAGTATAATAGAATGACATGATTAGATCCAAAGGATCTTTTCGAATTGTCTAGAATATTTGGATTCATCATTCATATTCATGAGTTGTTCATTAGAATCGACATTCTCTGTATAAATTTTTACTAAAATCAATCTAGTAAGCGGGATCAAGAAGTTATCGTAAATTTTCTCTAAGGATTTAGTTCAGAGGGACAAGTAGAATCTCTTCATCACATGATTCGGGTGAAATATCTTGAAGTTTCTTTTATGTCGTATTGGTAAATGTACATGTATGTTATGTATCAATCAAGTGTTTTTTGTTTTGATAGGGATGATCTCATCATGTGTTTCATTTGTCATTTGTGAGATTTTGTGTTTTGCTTGTGTTGCTATTGAAGCAGCTACTCATTATCTCATTATCTATTATTAGCCGATTGCAGCACATTTAATTATTGGGGTGCTGGTGATGATGACCACAATCACATCAGACATGCAAAGTTTCTCAACACAAACCTTGGTTTATTGAAAATGGTCTGTTGAAAATTTATCATTTTATAGACATTCCCTTTCTCATAAAATATTGACTACTTTTCCTAAATTAATAATTTTCTATGTGATTCTGTAGACTTTGGGAGCATGGATGACATTTGTGAAGTCACTGGTGGAAATGATGCAAATGATTCTGAGTATGAGCTTCTGGTTTGCAGTCCATCCAAAATTGAGGTCAGTAAATCTAACAAAAAAGTGCTGACTATACAATGAAATTGATGAGAGCAATCCAGAAGAAGTGTGGTTGTTAGGAGTAATGGAGAGTGAATATTCAAATTTAAGCATTGAATAGAAGTTAAATGCTTTTATTTTCAAAATCTGGTAGTCAGCTTACCAGCATTACTTTAATCACAAACACTGAGGTGGATTTAAGCTTAACTGCTCAACATCTATGCAAAAAGAGATATTGTATGAGACTACAGCAAAATGATGAAACTGTTAATGTTCCTCTTTTATTAGCAGAACTGGGATTAATATGCTTGGATGAATTATATGATCCCTTTTACTTATTTATATTTAAATTATTTTATTAAACTTTTTATATTAAATTACATATTTAATTGATATATTAATAGTTTAAATTAAATAAAAATTATCTATTTTTAGATTTGAATTTTTTTATTTTTGTCCATATAAATTTTATTATTATTATTGAATATATAATTTACTACAAAAAGATTGGGCACTATTAAAAAACATGGACCGCACAGACTTGGGTATTGGGCTGCTTCTGCATTGGGCCCAAAGCTTTTCTAGGCCGCAACATTTGACTGGGCTGCTCCCGCAACTTGGGCCGCCTCATCTGCGGGCTCCCTCTGCTGGGCCGTTCATCCACACAATTGGACCATTTTGGTGTTGAAATCTGCCAAGAATTTTTGGGCCCAAAGAGTTTTTGTAATAATCTATATTCTTATTTTCTTATTATTTATAACAATCTAAATTCTCATTTTTTTTTATGAATAAACCTCTTTATAATAAATTATTTAATTAATATATTAGATTATAAATTTAGGTTAAAAGTTATCAAGATTAATTTTTTATTTTTGTTACTCGAACGCATTAGAACAATATTTATAAGAATGAATAATATGACCCGACTCGTATATATTTTTATTTATATTATTTTATTAATTTTTTTATTAAATCAGTATATAAAGTATATCTCTTAATAATTAAATATTACATTATTTAATTAATATACTTATAAAATTAGTTACTAGGTTATGAATTTAAAGTAAAAAGTTATCGTTATATGTATAAATAATAAAAGTTTTTATTTTTATTTACATATCATCCCATATACTTTTTTATTATTTATACTAATTTATATTTAAATTATTTTATCAATTTTTTTTATTAAATCAGTATATAAAGTATATCTCTTAATAATTAAATATTACATTATTTAATTAATATACTTATAAAATAGTTACTAGGTTATGAATTTAAATTAAAAAGTTATCGTTATATGTATAAATAATAAAAAATTTTATTTTTATTTACAATATCATCCCATTTACTTTTTTATTATTCATACTAATTTATATTAAATTATTTTATTAATTTTTTTATAGAATCTTTATATTAAACTACATATTTAATGGATAGTAATAGTTACAAAGTAATAAATTAAATTAAAATTATCTATTCTTAGAATGAAAAGATTTAATTTTTATTTTCTTTATAACTAGAATTTTATTGCTAAAAGATAGAGGGAGTATGAAAGCAATATTTATAAGAATGAAACATTTCATATCTTTTTGACTTTTTATTTATTAAACATCTATATATAAAAGCATCTAATTGCAATAGTAAATTATCTTAATTAATATATTATAAAAACTAAATTATTTTAAATTTATAAACTTAATCTTTTATAAATTGCTAAATTATATTTACGGGAATGAACAATATGACCTCATTAATTTTATTATTATTATTGAATTTGTAATTTACTCTTCTTAATATTAATATATTCAATAATTTGTTAATACAATATTGACAGTTATTTCAAAATTATCATAAATTAGTTAAATCTTTAATTAAAAGATTAATTTTTTATTTTTATTTATAGCTAAGTTTTTTATTACACAAAACATAGAGGGAGTGTCAAAACAATATTTATGATAATAAATCCAATATATTTATTTTTATTTATACTAATTTAAATTTAAACTATTTTTTTATTAAATCAGTATATAAAGTTACATCTCTTAATAATTAATAAATTAGTCTAAATAAAAAATTAATCTTTGATAATTTTCAACCTAAATTTATTGCTTAAATACCCAAATTTATATTATTTATATTTTCAGCTTGCGTCACCATCTCTTTTCTTATAACATGATTGGGTTGGTCAAGTTTCACCGATTTTGTATACTTATACTTATAATTTATATAAATTATTAAAAGGTGTAACTTTTCAATAAAAAGGGTTAATAAAATAATTTAATTTTAAATAAGATAAATAGTAAATAAATTAACGAGATCATATTATTCATTTTCATAAATATTCTGTTGTTCGCTACTTTTTAGTAATAAAAGTTTAATTAAAAAAAATAATTAAATAATTTATAATTTTTTTTAATTTAAATTCATAACCTAGTAACTAATTTTTAATTTAATATTTTAATTAAATAATTTTTATTTTTAACTTTTAAGAGGTGGATTTTTTTAATTTTTAAGAGGTGTAATGTTAAACATATATAATAAAAAATATAAAATAATTTAAATTTAATTCATTTAATAGAAATTATATTTGTGCACATATTATTCATTCCCATAAATATTGTTTTGACACCCTCTCTACCTTATGATAATAAAAGTTAGTCATAAATAAAAATAAAAAAATTAAACCTTTTAATTTTAAACTATAAATTAATTTATACAAATTTTTAATTTTATAACCTAGAATTAATATATCAATTAAATAATGTAATATTTCAATTATCTAGATGTGTGATTTTATATGCATATTTGAAAAGAAAGTTAATAAAATAATAATTTAAACTAAATAAAAGAAAGTTATATTATTTATTCTCATGAATCTTTTATATCCCTCGAAATGTGATAATTTTTTAATTTAAGTTTATAACCTAATAACTAATTTTTATTAATATGTTAATCAAATAATTTAATATTTCAACTTTTAGTTAGTAAAATAATTTAAATTAGTATAAATAATAATATATTCCCACCCCTCTCTGTCATTTGGTAATAAATTTTATTTTAAAATTTATAATAATTTATAATTGAATTTAACCTAGTTATTAATTTTTACTAATATATTAATTAAATATTTAATATATAAGTTAGTAATAGGTATAATTTTATATATAAATTCAATAAACAAATTAAGCAAATTAATATAAAAATAAACAAATAAATCATACTCATTTCCATGAAAATAAATAAGTCAATAATTAAATTTATAATTAATGTTTCAACGTTAAATATTAATCTATATACTAATATTCTAATTTTCATTATTACGTTAATTAGATAATTTAATATCTTAAAATTTTTAAAATACCAATTCAATAAAAAAATTAATAAAAAATTTAAATTAGTATAATAAACAAACAACCATAAATATTATATATGGATTTAATAAAAACTGTTATTAATTATATTAAAATTAGCATATATAAATAAAAAAATCTATGTGGTCCTATTTACTAATAAAAATTTGTAACTTAATGGTAATTTTTTAATTTAAATTTATAATCTAGTAATTAATTTTAATTAAATAATATATGTTTATGATAATTTGAAATAGTATAAATAATTAAGAAATATAGGTGGTTCTATTATTCATCCCATAAATATTACTTTGCATAAACAAAAGTTTTAGTAATAAAAGTTTAATCATAAACAAAAATAAAAATTTAATCTTTTACAATTTACACCAAGTGTAGTAATTTTTTAATTTGAATTTATAACCTACTAACTAATTTTTATAATATTTAATTTTTAAGACATGTAATTTTATATAAAAATTTTATTTAAAACAATTTAAATTCTAATAACAAAATAATGTATATGATATCATATTATTCATTCCGTTAAATATTGCTTTGACATGCAGTCTACCTTTTAGTAATATAAGTTTAGTTGTAAATAAAAATAAAAATCAATCTTTATATTTTAAAACCAAATAATTTAAAATATTTATAAATTTTTAATTAAAAATATAATCTATATACAGATTCAATAAGAAAAGTTAATAAAATAACTTTTATCTAAATTAGTATAATTAACAAACAAATATATAGAATCATATTACTTATTTTGTAAATATTGCTTTGACGCCTCCTCTACCTTTTAGTAATAATTTTTTTTTCATAAATAAAATTAAATAATTTATTAAAAAATTTAATTTAATTTGATAACTTAATAGCTAATTTTTATAGTATATATAATTTAATATTTTAATTGTTAAATTTAAATATTGGTTATAAATAAAAATTAAATAATTCTTAATTTTTTTGTAATTTAAATTCATAACCTTATTAATATATTAATTAAATAACTTTTACGATTCAACCAAAAAACTAAATAAAATAATTCAAATTTAAACTAATATAAACATAAATAAACAATAAACTTAAAATTTTTAATTAATATATCAATTAAATAATTTAATATCTCAACTATTGAGTGGTAGTTTACATACAAATTCAATTAAATTATACTATTAATGTAAAAAATTTTATTTAAATTTAAATTATTGATATCTCTCTACCATTTTCAAAAAGTAAATAAAAATTTAATTACAATCTCAATAAAACAATTAATAAATAAAATTCTATTATTCCCATAAACACCACCCCTTCCAAATAAATATTTAATTTAACTCCATATCTATACAGATTCAATTTTTATAAAAATTTAAAATAACAATCCATTCATTAAATCTAGTCCAAAATATATGTCCTTGTAAATAAATGCATTTGTACTAAATTGTTGATTATTCGCTTGTTATTAGATAACTAAAATATATGAACTGAAGATGTAAATTAAAATAATTAAAATATACATTCGATTGGGCTCAGTAGTGCATTATTCAATCCCTACCTACTATGCATTCCTCAAAGCTAATTTTCATTGTTATGTTAATTAAATAATTTTTTTAACAGATGTATCTATATACAAATCCACTAAAAAAAGTTAATACAATAATAAATTTATAATTCCTTTCCGAAAAAATTTATTAGCATAAACAATTTAAATTTATAACCTAATAACTAATTAAATATATACAGATATTTATACCCCTCTACATTTAAATTTTAATCTCTTAATTTATATTTTAAATTAATATAAATGATTAAAAAATATGAGGTCTTATTATTCATAAAAATTATTAATCAGAAGCTCAACTCATAAATTTAAAACAACTCAGTACTGTAACCAATGGAATGAACTTCATTGACTTCTTGGCAATAGGCTGTAGCAAAACGAAATGAATGGTTAGTAAAGAACACAAATAAATGAAAAAACAAGTTTGTTTATTAATCCTGTTTCTTCCCTAAGGTTGAAGTAGGAATGGAAAAGAGCTACATTAGAATGTAGATGTTCTCACCGTGCAAAGTGAATCCGTGTTTGACCGTCACTGGAAGGTTACGATCCTCAGTTCAGCAACTGTTTTGTTTTCATTCCCTGCAAAGTGTTATTACGTGGCTACAAGGCTGTCTTTACAAGGTGATAAAATTGAGAAGCTTGAAGCTCAGTCCAAGCTCGCAAGAGCATAGTGAATACCACAAGAACATATTAATTCCCAGTTTACATGAAGTTTAATTAACAAGACATCTATCAGAATGAGTTACAGAAGGCAAGGCAAGGCAATTAACTTTTTTTCTGATGTCATTCCAATTATGAGAAACAAGGAAAGTCACTTTTTTCAAGATGTCAATCCAATTATGAGGTATAGAAATATGTTTTGCAAGGTGCCTGCAAAGACTGCCCAAGTGGCAGAGCCCATGGGCTCTCTCCAGGTTGGAGGACTCTAACGTACACCCCTAAGAAACAACACAATCAATGCTAGATAAGTTTTTAACATCTATACAATCAGCCAAGCACATTAATCCCATCTCGGCTGATAAAGAGGAACATTAACATTTTCATCATTTTGCTTTAATCTCATACAGTATCTCTTTCAACAGAGAAGCGAATTTAAGCAGTTAAGCATAACTCCACCCCAGTGTTTGGGATGAAAATAATGCTTGTAAGCCGACTCCTAGATTGACAAAAAAGAAAAGTAATATTTGATACCCAAAAACTTCTCTTGATCCATTAGTGAAATAATTATTAGCAACACAAATAAAGAGGCATACAACAGACATGTTATCTCCATAATATACATAAAGCCACAAACAAACACCAAGTGGACCTTTAACTCTTATAACACAAAGAGCTGAATTGACTCTTATAACTACTAATTGTGATGTGTCAACTCTCACCTACCTCACACTCCCATCTTACACGAGTTATTTTGTTATTTTTTGTATATGTGAAAAATATATTGACTATCCACTCCAGGAAGTAGAATCATCATGGGCAATGCCATTTCAAAAAATGCTAGAGGCCATACATTCACATACTTGTACAGATGTTTCAATTAACACTCAGAAAGCAAAATCGCAAATTAGAAACTGCAAACAAGAGATTTCTGTAGAGAGAAGAAGAAACATACTGACCCTTATAACGAAATGCATAAAGGAGCTATTAAAAAAAATAAAAGGGTTACCTCCATTTTGATACTGGAACCAACTATGAGCAGATCAATCAACGCAACAAAAGCATTTAACTTCTCTTCAATGCTGAAATCTGGATATTCATTCTCCATTAGTCCTAACAACCACCTCTCCTGGATTGCTCTCATCAACTTCATTGTATACTCAGTAGTGATAATATCAACCAACTTCACAATATAATTAATGAACTAGGCATGCCCAAAGACATGTAAAGAGAAGTACTTACGACATGCCAGAGAACATGTAAATGAAGTACCTACCAAAAGGGACTGACAAGAACCTAAACTCATGTACCAACATCATGCTCATTATGAGACAGATACTATGTCCATCCCGCTCAAGACCATGTATGCAAACCAAGTTACTGTGATGCATTTCAGATTGTTCTCTCCTCTCTAGACCCAAAAAAAGAAGCAGAAGGTTAAAATGGATCTAAAACAAAAGTATTGCAAACTATAACTTGAAACACTTCGGTTATTGCTCACATAAAAGAATAAAGTTGAGAGAAGTGCCAGCGTTTAACTTTTCCAATTGAGATAAGCATCTTTTCCTTGACGGAGTAAAGACTTCCGAATTGTCAAGGAGAGTTAGTTGACCCTGACCGGACAAAGCCAGAACCTTCCATTTTTCAGCAAAGCACCTTCCCAATGTTTTAACCTTACTGAATGCTTAACACGTAGTATCATGATTGTCAAAAGGTTATTAGTTCTTGGTGTCTAATGGACAGGATTACCTACATCCACCACAAATTTGTGGACAACTTTAACAATCCGCACGCCCAATTAATACAAAAGTCTGGAATTCTGATGATAAAAGAAAATTAAGAAAACTTTCAAAAAGCATGAACATACATTTATCCTTTCCTCCACATCAAGCATGCCAGAATTACCAACCAACATCTCCCGATATTCTCCAATGCACCATACAGCAACTCGAACAAGAGTTTCCTGGTGCAGACATAGCATATATTTAGGACATGAGTGCATGCATACAAGAAAACTTAATCAAATTTCACAATGAATTTATATTGCTGCTGCCATAACATACCTGTCCGCCTGCTGTTTGTACAGCCTTGTACAGTGCTCTAACAATATATCCATGGAGGTTAGAAGCATTAGTAATTACAATGATAAGGGCATGCCAGACTTCATCCTTCACATAATTCCCAGCCTGCAACACTATCACAACAATCAATTCTCACTTTTTAAGTGAGACAAAAGATCAACATAAAATGCTCAGGTCACCCTCTGCCCAAGCCTAAAGAAAATTGTAAAATATCATGTTCCTATACCTCATTGGTCATAGGATAGTATATGGACGATAAGCGAATCTTGAAAAGCTAAATTTTACTACCATCAAAATTAAACTATCTTTGCTTAAAGGCAAAATCATTTACTGTTACCAGGCGAAAAGCTCATGACGACAAGACAATAAAATAAAAAATTATAAAGGTTAAGTATCATGTTGGACCAAAAGGTCAATCTGGTTTATTATAATGCAACCAAACTTGTGCATTTGACGCAATAATCACAAGAAAGTACTAGGGAAAGACCTGCTCTTTTTCAGTTAGATAAGAGATCATCATTTTAACTCTGTGATCCATAACAACCACTTCCTAAGTAACCAACTTCTTGACTTTCTGACATACTGCACTCACACCAATATATTAACTACAACTAGTAATCGTGGCACATTCAATGTGCGTGCAAAATGGATCGAAATTCACTTAATACCTATATAAGTATATAATATTAATTAGATAGGATAAATGTGATTTGTTGTTATACATAATGTATTATGATTTTTTTCAAAAATAAATAAATGAAAATGATAGTTATCGTGAATACTGCAATGTATTTTACAAAAAAAGGCTGGGAAACTTACATAGATAAAAAGTATAATACAATGGAGAGGAGAGGAGAGAGAGAACAATGAGAGAAGGGAAAAGTTGACTTGTCATTTCTATTGATCTAGGGTTAATCCATACATATAGTGCACACCAAGGTGGTTGTTCTACACCCCTCAACCTAAAAAATATAGTATACATGAAAATGAAATCACAAGCTAGAGTTGCATATTTTTCTTGATACTCTAGGTACATGATAAAATAAGAAGGGTTTAATATGATTTCATGCCTCAAAGCTTAACATGGATGCTAATTTATCAATCATCATGGCAGATCTCTGCCTTACAGTGAAAATCAGTGAAATAAGAAATCCAGAAAGGCACAAATTTTACCTGTGTTAGAACCTTAACCATCTGATCAATGCACCATATTTTTTCAGGGGAAAACCTGGCACCACGCAGCAAGATGAATGAGATTCTGTATAACTACAATAAACTGGAGGATACATCATAATTCAAGTTCAACCAATTTATTTATATTGTCAACCTATATAGCAGGTCACGCATGTTTTACTACTTGGGTGATCACAGGCCACAGCACAACATGGAAAAGAAGAGAAAAAATACGTGAGGGCATAGAATTGAGGTAACTGAGAAATATGTGGCGGTGAAAGACAATAATGAGAGCAAAATAAGGTTTTGACATGCAATACATTTTCAGTAGAGGAGCTAGAGGGGCCACTAGTAGGGAAAAAGAAGAAAGACCTTCTAAATGTCCTGTTACTGAAACAATTGTTTCAGAACAAAGCAAATATCTGACCTATAAGACAAAGCAAAATCAATCAATAACCACACTTTCTTAAACCTTGAAAGTTGGAGAAAACAACTCATGCAGAGACCAAATCAAGCAGATATTTTGAAAAGTACTCCATATTTATGAGCTGCTTCAAGACACACGGACACACATTCACATGAAGTCATGAACATAGCATGCTTCAAACATCATATTATAAAACTAATTGGACAAGAAAGTGAGCAAACCTTATAGACAAACTATAGATCATTCAACTTACTTCTCCATAATTGAGCAAATTTTGGCCGTGAGGTCTCCCTTAAATTCTGGTTCACTTACTTCTAGATAATCAACAAGCTCCTTTGTCAAAGGCTTCACATTGCTTTCATTTACTAGAAGACAAACAAGCTCTAGGGCCCTTTTACGGATCGAAGAATCTGGACCCTGCCATCAAATAAGAATCCATAAGCACCCAATTCTATTCTTATCATAGTAGTTAATGGCGCGCGCGAGAGGCGCAACCCTCGCGCCATTTGCAGCCTATGGTGTGTGAGTGAAAATCAGTGAAATAAGAAATCCAGGAAGGTACAAATTCTACCTGTGTTAGAACCTTCACCATCTGATCAATGCACCATATTTTTTCAGGGGAAAACCTGGCACCACGAAGCAAGATGAATGAGATTATGTATAACTACAATAAACTGGGAGATACATCATAATTCAAGTTCAACCAATTTATTTATATTGTCAACCTATATAGCAGGTCACGCATGTTTTACTACTTGGGTGATCACAGGCCACAGCACAACATGGAAAAGAAGAGAAAAAAGACGTGAGGGCATAGAACTGAGGTAACTGAGAAATATGTGGCGGTGAAAGACAATAATGAGAGCAAAATAAGGTTTTGACATGCAATACATTTTCAGTAGAGGAGCTAGAGGGGCCACTAGTAGGGAAAAAGAAGAAAGACCTTTTAAATGTCCTGTTACTGAAACAATTGTTTCAGAACAAAGCAAATATCTGACCTATAAGACAAAGCAAAATCAATCAATAACCAAACTTTCTTAAACCTTGAAAGTTGGAGAAAACAACTCGTCCAGAGACCAAATCAAGCAGATATTTTGAAAAGTACTCCATCATATTTATGAGCTGCTTCAAGACACACGGACACACATTCACATGAAGTCATGAACATAGCATGCATCAAACATCATATTATAAAACTAATTGGACAAGAAAGTGAGCAAACCTTATAGACAAACTATAGATCATTCAACTTACTTCTCCATAATTGAGCAAATTTTGGCCGTGAGGTCTCCCTTAAATTCCGGTTCACTTACTTCTAGATAATCAACAAGCTCCTTTGTCAAAGGCTTCACATTGCTTTCATTTACTAGAAGACAAACAAGCTCGAGGGCCCTTTCACGGATCGAAGAATCTGGATCCTGCCATCCAATAAGAATCCATAAGCACCTAATTCTATTCTTATCATAGTAGTTAATGGCGCGCGCGAGAGGCGCAACCCTCGCGCCATTCGCAGCCTATGGTGTGTGAGTGAAAATCAGTGAAATAAGAAATCCAGAAAGGTACAAATTTTACCTGTGTTAGAACCTTCACCATCTGATCAGGAGTGCAAATTCAATTTCTATCCTGATATTGTCATACATTTATACTTTATCTTCATCTCATTAATAAAATAACTACATATTATAAGCATGTAAACGTATATGGAATTAATATATTTACTAATTATATTAAAAATATTAATTAGCATATTCTCAACTAAAACCATAGACTATAAGTAAACAAATTTTTAAGTAGAAAGTAAGTGTAAAGAAAATATGTGAACAATAAAAGAAAAGAAAGTAGTATATAAAGGGGCAGAAGACGACACACAACATTAATTATAAGATATGCTAGCTCTAAAAAAAAATCCCCTCACCACAATAAAACAAGAGTTAAACCACACTCCCACAACTTCAATTGTGAAGTGAAAAAAACTATCACCTACCTTACACACCCACTCCCATCCTCTAGGAAATTGGGGTAACTTAACATCACTAAAGTATGTAATAAAATCTTTCCCAATCACTCAAATAAGCATGCATATGAGCTTTAAAATATATCTTATTCCCCCACACCGAAACCATGACCACCCTCAAGCATGTTTCAATCCAAATACACAAATTATCCAAGTAGCAATTCTCAAATATCCTTTCATGTCACTCAAGTATATCCCCTATACTAATAAGACTTAATAGTATAAGAAGAGCCAGCAATATTGAGACAAGCACTTGCAGTACAACATACAATATTCAACACACAAGTATACCATTGACTTCATCAAAATAAAATGAAACAAGTCTCAACACTCTCACAAAGGTATCAATGTAATCACTCCACTCATAAAGTGTTTAAGAATTTGGGTTCCACTCAAATCAATACATAGAATGCCATTACCATAGGCTTGCTTGTGAATCAAATCTCCTCCACCAACGAAATGAAAATTAATACATGAATCAAAGGGTCTTTTCAAGGGTTGTAATGGGGCTTAGGACAAGGTGTGGCAAAAGATAGGCCGAATTGGGGCTTATGAATTCAAAGGAGCGATGCCAACCTAGTTGCTTATCTTTCCAACCTCATTGCCATTCAACTCGATTCAAGTAAGTTGAACAATCAAACACCTCCAATTTTTTCGTTTTCTATTTCTTTTTCTTCTTTCCTTTCGTTTTTTCTTCTTTTTCTTCTTTTTTTCCTCATTTTCTTCTTTCCTTTCTTTTTTTTCTTTTTTTTTCTCAATATTTTCTTCTTTCCTTTCTTTTTTGCTTCTTCTTTCTCTTCTCCTTTTTTCTTCATCTCTTTGTTCTTTCTGTTTCATCATTTGTTTTTCATTTCCTCGTTCTATTTCTCTTTTTGTTTTCCTTGGGGATAGCAGTGCATCCGTTGTTCTTCACTCATTTTCATGTCAATTTACAAGCAACCAAGCCAACACCGTCCCCTTAAATGGGTTCAAAAATCAGTTCAGGAGATAATCAAGAAGGGGGGATGATTCAGCTTATGACGTGGTTTAACCAACAAAAGAAAAGCCAAGGCTCAAATGAGTTATTCTATGGGTGAATTCAAGGTAGGCTCTTTTGAGGTAATGGGGTATTCCTAAGTGCCCTTATCACTTTCATGCACCAAACTTACAAGAATGCGGACTCAAAATGTATTACACAAGCAAGTTCTAGAATGGACACACTAAGTTTGATGCCCTCGATCAAAAGAAATGTAGCACTGTTTAAATGAAAGTGCTTGGGTCCAAAAGCTCACACAAAGGCTTTTGTGTTGATTCTTGAACATTGTTCATTTGATGCAGCCAATGGGACACACTTCACACTACTTTTTTTTTATATGCCACTAGTGCTAGTCTCTCCTGCTTATCTCGACTTATACCAAAAATTCCTATTAATCTAAGGGACAACACAAGACAACAATCAGAAAATTCAAGTGCTACCACAGGATAATTCGCATATTTTTCTCAAGACACTGACTTCCTTCACAAGTTTCGGTGTTCACTAAAAATTGTCAACCCCCAAATAAAAACTTTTAGTCCTCACACATCCACATTCCAACACATTAATTCCCCAACTAATCTAATTCAATTGTCACATTGAATATTGGGCTCCAATCTCTTGTTACTTTATTACAAGAAAGATTGTTTGGCAAGTCACTCTAATCCAATACGAGTAATATGTCATAATACATAGAGTGCACAAGCAACAATAAATCAAAGTTTTGGAAGTTCCAAGTCATATCTTCCTTTATTTTTCTGAAACAAGTCTTTCATAACTAAGTCCTACAGAGATTTGCACCCCTTTCTGATCTAGTTCAATTGTCAAAAAGTATTAATTAGAAACAATGAGCTACAAAAACTAAAGAAAAGATAAATTCAAGCATAGCAAATCTTTTCTACATATGAGAATTGCGAAACTTACCTATTAATCACAAAGCAAGATAAAAATGCAGCAAATTTCATGCACCTCTCAAACAATAATAAAGAAATGAAAGCCATGTAGAGTTGTGGTTGCCGCTATCAAGGGGTGCACATGCGAGGCAAGAGCCATGAGCTCCACCAGCCTACCTTATCTGCATTGCCATTGCTAAAAAAATTGATTAAGCAAGTAGATACTGCTTCAAGGGAGACAAATACATTTTAACAGAATAATTCCAAGACTAGTATGAGCCTCGAGCATCTTGCACCATTTAAGGTAGACTAGATAATTATTTCTGATGAAGATATGTTCAATACAAAATTTAAAACAACAAGGGAGCTTTTAAATGGGTTAGTGAAAAGATGATATAATAAAATTTTGGTGAAGTTGGGATAACGTGCAAAAAGGCTGATAGCAGACTAACAAGTGTCCATGAAATCCTCACAGGTATAAAACAGAAGAAGTTTGATTAAAATTGACGATATACTTGGTGAAAATTCAGGTCTAGTTCCCTTACAGTTTAAAGCCAAATCAGGATAAGTAATCAGAGCTGGTTTGTCCTGATCACCGAAAACAGCAACAGAGACAGAACCGCAGCCAGTTTTTACTATATGTTCCTGTAAACCAGTGCAAAAAAGTTAGTTTGTATGATTGTCAAATAAATAACAAAAGTAAAAACTGGAAAAAGTTGTTCTCGGGATTACTGCCAACTGACTGATCACTCTCCAAATATATACATATGGTGTCAAAAGACTCATATAGGAGCACAATCAAAGGCGGCAGCAAAGAATTAGAATAGATCATCCACCATAATTCCACTAGCTACTGCAACAATTTGCATTGAAATAATTCAAGCTTTTAAAGAGCTACCCACCAATCCGAAGCTCACATCCACCAGCTTGAAAGAATTTGCTAAAAAATTTTCTAGTTTCCATTATTTCCTTGAAGGACAAGAAATTCTCCACTTTCCAGGTGAATGAGCTCCTCTTCCCAATTCCATCTGACTGAGAACAGGCAGTTCCTGAGTCAGTTTCTTGATCAATGAAGTCCTGCATTATGGAAGTTTCTTTCAATATAAGAACCTCAGCACAGAAGATAACAGTATCCTGGACTAGAAATCCAGAATCCTGATCAAAGAGACTAGTGAGTGTCACAAACTCGAAAACAATATCACCTCACATCAGGGACGTCGTTCTAACGACTGAACTAGGGGCCGGCACCACCATTAACATGCCCATTGCTATGGATCCCAACACCATTTGGGATAAGCGGAGGAGGCAATCCAACAGCCATTGGAGGCGTAGGTGTTTACAACCCATGTGTGTGAGGTAGGTTGTGGGAACTTACAAGTGGACTCCCAGGTGGACTTCCTTTACGCTGTTGTATGGCATGTATCTGCCTCAGTTCTTCTTCATGGATACGTGATATTGTCTCGAGCTCCTTCATTGACAAAGCTTCCAGCCCAGCACCATATAGAGGAGCATGCCATGACATCTCTTCCTGAAGTTGAGCCTCTAGATGGCGGATGTATTGCTGCAAGAAAATAGCACTCTATCAGCAACAACATCAAATAATCAGATTCCTTCACATAAAGGAGCTGACATTAAGGAAAATCGTTCAGGGGCTAAAAAGTCATTTTTTAATGAGAGAAAAGTCAATAATCCAATCAAGTACTAAGCTAATTGAGATACTGCAAACAACTTCAGCAAACACAACCTCGCAGGCCTGCAATTTGGACTCCATCCCATCAATATATGCCTCACATCGGGCAACCTTTTCTACAGAATTCTAATAAGACTCCAAGATAAGTCTAACAGTAATAGCATCAATAATGTCAGCTTCTACCCTGACTTTCTGCTGCTAGGAACAATATTTAGACACTCCTTAGCCTTCCATACCAGGACACAAATTCCAGAAAATTGATCAATTAATTCAATATAGATGCGGGCCAAGGAAATTTTGACAACCAAAATTTGCCATGACTAATATAGTAAAAGAAGAGTTGCCAAAAAAAAAAAGAAGTATAGATAAGAATGGTAGGCCTGGTTCTTAATTAATGACTAAACAAAAGTCATAGAAAATGATTTGACAATTGTTTTCAATGAATAAACATTCGTTGGACTAACTTTAAGGCACAACCCATAACAGATATCAGTTTCTTCCTTTTTTATCAAAATTATCATTCCCCATGCCATATAAAATCACGACTCCACCAGAAAATCCACAAATTAATCACATGCAACCACAGATTCACAAATGTTCGTATCCACAAAAAAGATTCAAGCTAAATAACACCATAAAAAGTTAAACAATTACAGAAATATAAAAATATTAAGGAGCTATAAACGATACTTACATTGATACAAACAAAGAGAAGAGAGAAGTCGGCAACTTAATTTCTTTTCCTTTTTTCTTGCCCTTTCTTCTCTACTCTCCGGCTTTTCAAACCCTAAATAAATGAAATAAAAAATCGAGAGGTGGAAACATGTGAGTGTAGATGGGGTTTGATGGTGGGCTCGAGTAAAATGGTGGGAAGAGAACACTAGTTTTGAGGGTTTTTACCAGGTATTCTTTCTTGGATTTTTGTGTTGCACCCACCTACATTGCTGCTTCTCCTCGGTGCACTGAATGGTGAACAAATCCATCTTCGCTTCCATCAACCGGAGAAAAAAACCCAAATGAAAATCCTCAAACAATGGCACTAAACCCTAACCCCTCTCTTGATTTTTTCTCTCTGTTTTTAAGGGTTTTAAGCAGTGGGGTTCAGAAAACTCTTTCAGTTGCCCCTGCTTTTCTTCTCTCTTTGCTCAAGATTGCAAGATCGTTCAAGAATCTCTCTTCTTTGTTACAGCCTCATCTCTACCATGTTCCTCTTTGTTCAAGATTGCAAGATCGTTCAAGAATCTCTCTTCTTTGTTACAGCCTCATCTCTACAAAACATGGTGCTTGATTTCGCATTGCTTTTCTTGGAATTGAAAGCTCTCGTGTTATATCTGGCGGTGTTGGGGTATATTTGGGATAATACGTATATATGTATATACTGGTGGAGGGGCGGCCAATTATAATATATTATTTTCTTTTTTTTTATTTATATTTAAATACAATCACGAAAGGAGGAGAGAATTATTTGGTATTTTTTAGAGGATTTTATGTTGTTTTACCTTTTGTTTTTGGGCAAGACCATCACCAATTTTAATTTAAATTATTTGGTTTGGACAATTGGAATATTAGCAAAAACTTCATTTTTTTGGTAGTTTATTTTATTTTTTTTATTAGAAATTGATAATATCTCATATCCAACTTATTATATATTATGTGTATAAAATTCATAGCCTATATACTTTAAAAAATGTTATACACATAATTCATTTATATTAAAATATAATTATTGTGTTCTAAATATCGATATTATGTGTATAAAATTCGTAGCCTATATACTTTAAAAAATATTATACACATAATCCATTTATATTAAAATATAATTATCGTGTTCTAAATGTCGATAAAAATTATTCGCTTTTTTTCGCTCATTAAGAGAGTGTCATGTTGTATCTATCATATATTTCATATTTAAGTATTCTTTTAGTATTTTATAAAAATATTTTTGTAATTATTTTTATTACCTTTTCACCCTTCATGTTTGGGTGTATGATCATTTAAGTGTAGAGAAATATTGGTTGCAAACTAATCGAAAATTCTTATTTTAAATGTTCTTTTGGCCTTAGGATTGAATAGATTAAATCTCATTCTATTTGTGTATTTTTTTGTTGTTTTTACAATATACATCTATAAATGTATGTGTATATATATGTATGTAATGCAATTAATACTTCAGTCTGTTTTTGAAAAAAATTTAAAATTATTATATTCAATTAATAATAAGTAGTACCATTATGTTTCTACATCACATTTTTTATTCTTAAGTATATGTGTGTATATAAACATGTGTATATAATACAATTATTAGTTTAGTTTATTTTCTTGATTTTTTTTTAATTTTTATATGCAGTATGTTTTTTTAAATTATTATATTCAATAAATAACAGGTACTACCATTATATTTCTACATTACGTTTTTTTATTCTTTTCTAAGAACAATAAAAGGTTAAATTAATCATTTTGATAATACTATTATATAAACTCCTTTTTAAATATTATAATCATTTCGTCAAAGTAGTAAAGATCGCATCTACACTGAAAAAACACAACTTTTCGTCATATATGTAAGAAAGAATAGACTACTTGAAAATACGCCTTTCAGTGAACTTCTCAAACTAGAGAACATGGAGAACATGACACAAGGGAAAATCAAAGCATCAAATATTTGCAATTATACATTTGGTTTTCTGTCATTATAAATTATCAAGAAATGGAATAATTGATGAAAAATAAAAGTGACGATGAAACAGGCACAAGTAATCCATTTTTCTTGTGCAAGCGAAGCAGAATTGATAAAGTTTCCTGCCCGAATAAACACAACAACATAAAGAAGCAAAGTAGGAGATACAAAGCATGAATCCCAGGTACGTATTTGAAATCTGATTTCACAAGCCAAAAATGACATGACAAACAACAAACTCTAAGACCAAGTAAATTAAATGAACATCATTGATGTTTCTTAAATAATTATCAATGCATGGTTGCCTTAGCCCACCACCTTGTTTCTCTTTTGGAAATGCGGTCTGACTTGGGAACAACTCTACAAACCAAATATGCATCGAAATGTTGATCGGTTTAAGTAGTTCCTGACTTATAGGCATAGCAAAATTGATCAACAGCAGCAAAACGAAGTGTATGAGCTACATATGACACGACCATCCATATACCTTGCTAATTTAAAGTATAAATAGTTAATTTAATTGATATTCCAATACATATAAATATATATATATATATCGAGTGCTGATAAATATCAAAACAAAACGTATCAACCAATTGGAACAAACTGTTACAGTAAAAAAATCTAGCTAATCAAGTTACACCACATGGATTACTCTTGACAAATGAATTGGATTATGTTGAGACACAAACGAAGCGAGAAAACATAGTCAAAGAGAGTGCTATTTTTAGAGCACGAAAAGGACACCAGTCTCGAAAAGACAAAGTTGTCACACAATCAATATGTGGAAAGAAAAAATAATTTTGTTAACAGATCTTGGCTTAAAGAGCTCATAAAGGTGTCTATAGATAATATTATCTGGAGAACTTGTAAGATATGATTCTTGACTTTAAAAACCATTGAAGCAATTGACAAGGTTCTCATATCGAGTCCAAGGCTCTAGCATGAGATCCATCCGTTAGTCAAGACCGCAACAAGATCATTTACAAAGATAGGGCACTAGAACTCGTCATGAAAGAAATCTAAGGCCTCCCCCTTAGCAAGGACACCATCCATCCACTGGACAACCAAGATATACAATTCTTATAGTGTTGCATTGTTGTACTTTTGGGCTGTTTATTTGACATCTAAGGTATCTTTAGCTCCCAACCATGCAAAACATGCAAATGGGCAGCAGGTGGAGCAGGGATATTTTTTTCAGAGACACCCAGAAAATGAAGGGGCAACCATACCAAGACAAGCCATATTTTGAACTGTATGTTAAAAAAAAGTTTAGTAGTAGGAGCGGACATCATATCAATAGAAGTAGAATTAATACAAGCACAAGTTTACCCATCCAAATAGAGAAAGGAGGAAGCCAGACAGCCAGGAGAAATAGTTTGTGGTCCATAGATTATACTGCTTCCCAAGATTGCAAAGATTAGGATCAAATACAGTTCAACTCCATAGATTATACTACTTCCCAAGATTGCAAAGATTAGGATCAATTACAGTTCAACTCCCTCTCAAAATGTAAAATTATATTTTTTCTAATAAAATTTTTAAAATTATACTTACACCCCTTTTGAAAATTCTTCATTTACACCTGACCCTTCCGTTAGGGTTTGGACAAAGACTTTAAAAAAAAATACATAATTTTTTTTTGCCCCTCATTTAGCATTCCAATGGATATTTTTTATAATATATGGACAGAAGTCAAGAATTTCTAAGCAACTAGCATTGCAAGGAAACTTAGAGTAATAATTTCATTTAGGCCATTATTTTCAGGAGAGAAGAACCTCAGATTGGAATTGAAGTCAACAATGGTAAATGGAATAGGCTTCTCAAAGTTGTTCTTAGAGTAATCTACACAAAAAGCTTTTGGGGGCAGGGACAACTCACTGTGGAGCTGGTTTGTGTGTAAGTCTAGATTGTTTTGGACTGTAAGATTAGGAAAATTGTGTAGGTTGCAAGAACCTAAGATGCTGTTTGGCTAAGCTTTCCTAGAATATCTTATAAGAGAGCTTATAAGATGTTGGATCTTATTCTAAACATAAGTTCCTAAAGTATTTGGATAAAATAAGATGTCGAAACTTATAAGATGTGAAAACATCTAATGATTATATGTTAGGGTGTTTGGCATAATAAGGTCTTTTATTGATAACATGATTAAAATGGGCATAATACTATTTGAATCAAATAAATTGTTATTTCTTGACATATTTTGCTTTACTAAAACGCTTTTACAAATAGTACATTGGTTTAGTTCCAAACAAAAATTTAGTAGATAATGTTTTTATAGTAAAAGAATAATGAATTATTACCAAAACTTTTTTAAAAAAATAATATATATGTATATTCATGCTAGTCGAATATTAATATAGATATATAATTTATATTTTCTTTGTCAATGCACTGCTTATTTCTAATCGTATAATTTACAATGCCTTGGATTTATATTTTTCAGTAAATATAATATCAAATACCAATATTATTTTTATTTAACTATAATAATTTATTATTAAATAATTGAGTATTTTCTCTTTTTTGATTATTAAAAAAATTAAATAGTATTTTTTTTTATTTCTAGAGAGAGTAAGAGTGTGTGTGCGCGCACGCGCGCGAGAGAGAGAGAGAGAGAGAGAGAGAGAGAGAGAGAGAGAGAGAGAGAGAGAGAGGGGAGAGTATGTGTGTGTGTGTGAGAGAGAGAGAGGGATAGAGTGTGTGCGTATGAATATGGATATTTTTGTCTTGTGATGTATTAATTTTATATAGCTTATAAGATCTTATAAAAAAGTTAGGAAAGTTAAACTTTTTTTTAAAAGAGTTTATAAGATCCAAAGCATCTTATCCTGAGATTTTATAAGCTCTTTACACAAAAAATTATCAAATACTTTATTGAAACTTATAAGCTGTCTAACATTTTATAAATTATTTTTAGCAGCTTATAAGCTTTTTCAAACATCCTCTAAGTCTAACTTGAATAGTTGGGGAAATGAAGACAAACTTATACTGGTACTACTCGGTGTCAAAGGATATGTTGTTGTAACAAAGGTCAAGTATTGTAAGATTGACTATACCTTTGATATTTTCTAGCTGAACAGTGCCACTGAAAAAGTTGTGTGACAGATCGAGAGCTTCAAGCCTTTCTAGTGTGGAGAAATGTAAAGTTGGAAATTCATAGACTGTGCAATTAGCTGGTTGTAGTTAAGTACAAGTATCTGCAAGGAGAAATAGCATTTTTAGTCCCATAAGTTAGGTCCATTTCACTTTTGGTCTCATTCATTACGGGATTAGCACTTTTAGTCCCATAACTTATAAAAATTAACACTTTTACTACTCAAGCACTTTTCCATCTACAATTTAATGATATAGGTCACGTGCCTAGTACATCCCCATTAAGTACTTTTGGTTGGAGGAAAATTTGGTCATTTTTTTCAATAGAAGCATATGAGTACTTCATTGGCCTACTTAATTCACTTGTAGAAGACATGATTATTCTGTTGCTTCTGCTTAGCTTCAACTCATAGAACCATGAGAAACAGAGGATTCAAATTTTGTGAGAAAAGAGAGAAATCGATATATTTTTTGCTCTAATTTTCTTAAAGATTTATTTTTTCTCCTCAAATGTAGTTATATTTTTTATCAAAAAATATTTTGAAATCATCCTAGTTGTCATCAACATGTCACCCACTCACATATTTCAGTATGGTCAGTGAAAAAATGGCAGCAATGTTTTCACGACGTACCTAATCTCCTAGATGGGAAGCTTCTTGGGCAAGCTCCAAAACAACACTATAGCTACGAGGGAATAAATTAACTCAATTATTGGAATAATGAGCGTATGGAGAGCACATATTCTTATAACTTTCATATACTACAAAATCCTTAGCAAACATAATTTCCTGAAATACTGGCATAAGCCCCTTTAGATTTATATAATTTCCACATGCGATAAAGTAAATAGTAAGGCTTCTACACCAGGCATTACAAAAACTGGAAGCCTAGGAAGCAATACATATCTATGGAGAACTAAAGAAAAAATAAGCCAGTTGTTCTGTTCCATTTTGGCCTAAATGGCCTATTATACGCAATTCCAGCTGTGATGTGGTCAATTGCAACACTGTTATTATAAGACTAGTTTCCATGAACAAGTGTTCGGGGTGTTCCAACCGCACAAACACAGAAAGTGATTCTATTTTTGTTTGAAAAGCTAGTTTGATTCAAGCATTATGACTTACTATGAGTAACTTTGTGGAGGTGATAAACGACTACAAACAACTATGCAAGCCACTTTCTATATTATTTATGGAAACTACTTGTTATAACCAAAATAAATTAACTAAGAGCTATCCCACTCAAACAGCAAACTACAAACCAAGTACCTTGCATGCAGTAGCGGTTGTGTCTTCATCTTGCGAGCAGCAAAAATTGTTTTCCAAGCACTCAATTGTATCTGCATCAAGAGCAACAACTCCAAGTTGGCGAGTGGATGTTGCTTTTTTTTGCTTTTCCTTTTCTCTTTTGGATATTGCTTTTTTTTTTTGTTTCTTTTGCTTCTTTTGTTTTTTGAATATATTGCTTTTTTTCTGTTTCTTTTTCTTCTTCTTTCTTTTCTATATATTGCTTTTTTCTGTTTCTTTTTCTTTTTTTTCTTCATTTTTTTTTTCTTCTTTTGTCGATATTGCTTTCCTCATTGGCTTCCTAGTTCTCTTGTGCTTGTCTCCAAGGCATCTTCAGAAATCTATTGAAAAAATAAGAGAAAAGTAGAGAGGTCAGTGTAAGACAACCTATCACTTATAAAAAATCATTGTTGTAGCAGAAATTGTATGGAGCAAACGAACCAGGCAAACTGCAACATTTCACTTGATTCTGCTGCACATTTTGTGTGCACTAATTCAATAGAATGAATTTCAGCAGCAACAGAAATCAATTATGCAGAATAATCCATTTAAACATATTGAAGTTTGCAATTCATTTACGCAAAAAGTTGGAAATATGGAATGTGAGTTGCACGATCGATGCATTAGGTTCAACACGTAATCTACGTTAATTCTTACTTAAACTAAAGCTGAACAATTACATTAATTTGCTATCTAATCCTAGTGACTTACGTATTTCCTTGGAAACAGAACTATTTTCAAGTAACACTAAAATGCACTCCCTCATCCTCTTTCTCCTGCCCAATTTTTAGGGCACCAAAAGAGCCTTAAATGAGTTCTTCCCTTTATCCTTTGTCATTCGACATCAAAAGATAATAGCAGATACAACTAGGATTCAGAATGTAACAACTAGAAACAAGAGCCAAAAAGCAATTATTTTTACGAGAAATCAAAAAACAGAGATAAGAGGAACAATTCTAGTTAATTCATATATTTATACACCATATGTGTGCAAAGTGGTATTAAAATAGCATTCATGGTAATTGAATGAATGAGAACATAGAAAATCTTCATAAAAATGTTCACCAATAGGGGAAGGACAATTACCACATAAGTTTCTTCAGGAACTACCGTAGCCCATACAATAGTTCTTTCCATGGGGTTTGACGTTGTGCAATATGTAACCCCTTTTTCTGCAAACCTTGTGACCACATGTCCTAAGCTACGAAAGCGAAAATATAGCTTAGGCGCCTTGAAGGCGGTGAGTGGATTCCAAAGGAAGAAGAAAAAAAGAAACACAAATAACGAAAGATCCTACCTCCAATTGATCCCAATTCCACCACTTTTGTGTAGCTACAATGGATTTTAGAGCATATTTCCCCATTTCCCACTTCTGCATCTCCTTCTTATATTTTCTCATCTCAGCACCTTCAGCTTTTGAAGCAGCTGTAAGCAGCTTCTCTTGCTATTTTAGAAGAATCAAGTAGATTAAATAATGTGTCACATAAATGAAAAACATGCAAGCACATCCACATATAAACATATTCATATGCAGTTTTTGAGTAATGACTTACTTCTTTCAGTTGTTTCTTTTCTTCCATTAGACGAAGTATCTCCTCCTTTGATATTCTCTTTGGATTCATTGTTTCATATGCCTTCTTTTTCACTTTTGTATAGCATCCATCTTTATCTTGTCGACTCAGTATTTGACCCACACAATCCATTGTACAGGCTTTGTCTTCACATGCCTAAGGAATCATCAATACAGCAATTTAAATAGGATTATAAAATTAACAATGGATCAATTTACATTAATTCATATATTTTAGTATGGTAGGTGATAAGATGGCATCAAGCCCTATCAATGAAAATTCTCTCTCTTGGATAGCACTGAAACAAACGTGTCACAGGCATGTCAAACGAATACAAAAGAATCCAAAAATATCCTAGCAGCCATCAATATGTCACCACCACTAACATATTTCAGTATGGTGACTGAAAAAATGGCAGCAATGTTTTCGCGACGTAGCCAATCTACTAGAAGGTAAGCTTTTAGGGCAAGCTCCAAAACAACAATACAGCTACCAGGGAATGAATTCACTCAATTATTGGAATAATGAGCATACGGAGGACACATATTCTCATAACTCTCATATACTATAAAATCCTTATCAAACAGAATTTCGAGAAATACTAGCACGAGACTCTTTAGATTTATATAATTTTCATGTGTGATAGAGTAAATAATAATGCTTCTACACCAGGCATTACAGAAACTGGAAGCCTAGGAAGCAATACATATCTGGGAGGAATTACAGAAAAATAAGTTGAGCTTTTCCATTGCATTTTGGTATAAATGGCCTACTATACGCAATTCTAGCTGTGATGTGCTCAATTGCAACACTGTTATTATAAGACTAGTTTTCATGAACAAGTGTTCGGGGTGTTCCAACCGCACAAACACAGAAAGTGATTCTATTTTTGTTTGAAAAGTTAGTTTGATTCAAGCATTATGACTTACTACGAGTAACTTTGTGGAGGTGATAAACGACTACCAACAACTATGCAAGCCACTTCCTATATTATTAATGCAAACTACTTGTTATAACCGAAATAAATTAACTATGAGCCATCTCACTTAAACAACAAACTACAAACCAAGTACCTTGCATGGAATAGCGGTTATGTCTTCATCTTGCGAGGAGCAAAAATTGTTTTCCAAGCACTCAATTGTATGTGGATCAAGAGCAACAACTCCAAATTGGCGACTGGATGTTGCGTTTTTTTCTTTTTCTTTTCTCTTTTGGACATTGCTTTTTTTTGTTTCTTTTGCTTCTTTATTTTTTGAATATATTGCTTTTTTTCTATTTCTTTTTCTTCTTTTTTTTGCGGATATTCCCCTTTTTTCTGTTTCTTTTTCTTCTTCTTTCTTTTCTATATATTTCTTTTTCATTTTTTCCGCCGATATTCTTTTTTTCTTCATTTTTTTTTTCTTCTTTTGTCGATATTGCTTTCCTCATTGGCTTCCTAGTTCTCTTTAGCTTGTCTCCAAGGCATCTTCAGAAATCTGTTGAAAAAATACGAGAAAAGTAGAGAGGTCAGTGTAAGACAACCTATCACATTTAAAAAATCGTTGCTGTAGCAGAAATTGTATGGAGCAAACGAATCAGGCAAACTGCAGCATTTCACTTGATTCTGCTGCACATTTTGTGTGCACTAATTTTGTAGAATGAATTTCATCAGCACCAGAAATCAATTATGCAGACTAATCCATTTAAACATATTGAAGTCTGCAATTCATTTACGCAAAAAAGTAGGAAATATGGAATGGGAGTTGCACGATCGATGCATGAGGTTCAACACGTAATCTACGTTAATTCTTACTTAAGCTAGAGCTGCACAATTACATTAATTTGCTATTAATCCTTGTGACTTACTTATTTCCTTGGAAACAGAACTATTTTCAAGTAACACTGAAGATGCACTCCCTCATCCTCTTTCTCCTGCCCAATTTTTAGGGCACCAAAAGAGCCTTAAATGAGTTCTTCCCTTTTATCCTTTGTTATTCGACATCAAAAGATAATAGCAGACACAATTAGGATTCAGAATGTAACAACTAGAAACAAGAGCTAAAATGCAATTATTTTTACGAGAAATCAGAAAACAGAGATAAGAGGAACAATTCTAGGTAATTCACATATTATACACCATATGTGTGCAAAGTGGTATTAAAATAGCATTCATGGTAATTGAATGAATGAGAACATAGAAACTCTTCATAAAAACGTTCACCAATAGGGAAGGACAATTACCACATAAGTTTCTTCAGGAACTACCGTAGCCCATACAATAGTTATTTCCATGGGGTTTCACGTTGTGCAATATGTAACCCCTTTTTCTGCAAACCTTGTGACCACATGTCCTAAGCTACGAAAGCGAAAAAATAGCTTAGACGCCTTGAAGGCGGTGAGTGGATTCCAAAGGAAGAAGAAAGAAAGAAACAACAAATAACGAAAAATCCTACCTCCAATTGATCCCAATTCCACCACTTTTGTGTAGCTTCAATGGATTTTAGAGCATATTTCCCCATTTCCCACTTCTGCATCTCCTTCTTATATTTTTTCATCTCATCACCTTCGGCTTTTGAAGCAGCTGTAAGCAG
Organism: Sesamum indicum; assembly: GCF_026168435.1. Lineage (NCBI taxonomy): Eukaryota > Viridiplantae > Streptophyta > Magnoliopsida > Lamiales > Pedaliaceae > Sesamum > Sesamum indicum. The sequence continues at coordinate 6,094,236 of NC_142668.1, forward strand.
CTTCTCTTGCTATTTTAGAAGAATCAAGTAGATTAAATAATGTGTCACATAAATGAAAAACATGCAAGCACATCCGCATATAAACATATTCATATGCAGTTTTTGAGTAATGACTTACTTCTTTCAGTTGTTTCTTTTCTTCCATTAGACGAAGTATCTCCTCCTTTGATATTCTCTTTGGTTTCATTGTTTCATATGCCTTCTTTTTCACTTTTGTATAGCATCCATCTTTATCTTGTCGACTCAGTATTTGACCCACACAATCCATTGTACAGGCTTTGTCTTCACATGCCTAAGGAATCATCAATACAGCAATTTAAATAGGATTATAAAATTAACAATGGATCAATTTACATTAATTCATATATTTTAGTATGGTAGGTGATAAGATGGCATCAAGCCCTATCAATGAAAATTCTCTCTCTTGGATAGCACTGAAACAAACGTGTCACAGGCATGTCAAACGAATACAAAAGAATCCAAAAATATCCTAGCAGCCATCAATATGTCACCACCACTAACATATTTCAGTATGGTGACTGAAAAGATGGCAGCAATGTTTTCGCGACGTAGCCAATCTACTAGAAGGTAAGCTTTTAGGGCAAGCTCCAAAACAACAATACAGCTACCAGGGAATGAATTCACTCAATTATTGGAATAATGAGCATACGGAGGACACATATTCTCATAACTCTCATATACTATAAAATCCTTATCAAACAGAATTTCGAGAAATACTAGCACGAGACTCTTTAGATTTATATAATTTTCATGTGTGATAGAGTAAATAATAATGCTTCTACACCAGGCATTACAGAAACTGGAAGCCTAGGAAGCAATACATATCTGGGAGGAATTACAGAAAAATAAGTTGAGCTTTTCCATTGCATTTTGGTATAAATGGCCTACTATACGCAATTCTAGCTGTGATGTGCTCAATTGCAACACTGTTATTATAAGACTAGTTTTCATGAACAAGTGTTCGGGGTGTTCCAACCGCACAAACACAGAAAGTGATTCTATTTTTGTTTGAAAAGTTAGTTTGATTCAAGCATTATGACTTACTACGAGTAACTTTGTGGAGGTGATAAACGACTACCAACAACTATGCAAGCCACTTCCTATATTATTAATGCAAACTACTTGTTATAACCGAAATAAATTAACTATGAGCCATCTCACTTAAACAACAAACTACAAACCAAGTACCTTGCATGCAGTAGCGGTTGTGTCTTCATCTTGCGAGGAGCAAAAATTATTTTCCAAGCACTCAATTATATGTGGATCAAGAGCAACAACTCCAAATTGGCGAGTGAATGTTGCTTTTTTTTCTTTTTCTTTTCTCTTTTGGATATTGCTTTTTTTTTTGTTTCTTTTGCTTCTTTTTTTTTTTGGCAGATATTCCCATATTTTTCTGTTTCTTTTTCTTCTTCTTTCTTTTCTATATATTGCTTTTTTCTGTTTCTTTTTCTTTTTTTCCGCCGATATTCTTTTTTTCTTCGTTTTTTTTTTCTTCTTTTGTCGATATTGCTTTCCTCATTGGCTTCCTAGTTCTCTTGTGCTTGTCTCCAAGGCATCTTCAGAAATCTGTTGAAAAAATACGAGAAAAGTAGAGAGGTCAGTGTAAGACAACCTATCACTTATAAAAAATCGTTGCTGTAGCAGAAATTGTATGGAGCAAACGAATCAGGCAAACTGCAGCATTTCACTTGATTCTGCTGCACATTTTGTGTGCACTAATTTTGTAGAATGAATTTCATCAGCACCAGAAATCAATTATGCAGACTAATCCATTTAAACATATTGAAGTCTGCAATTCATTTACGCAAAAAAGTAGGAAATATGGAATGGGAGTTGCACGATCGATGCATGAGGTTCAACACGTAATCTACGTTAATTCTTACTTAAGCTAGAGCTGCACAATTACATTAATTTGCTATTAATCCTTGTGACTTACTTATTTCCTTGGAAACAGAACTATTTTCAAGTAACACTGAAGATGCACTCCCTCATCCTCTTTCTCCTGCCCAATTTTTAGGGCACCAAAAGAGCCTTAAATGAGTTCTTCCCTTTTATCCTTTGTTATTCGACATCAAAAGATAATAGCAGACACAATTAGGATTCAGAATGTAACAACTAGAAACAAGAGCTAAAATGCAATTATTTTTACGAGAAATCAGAAAACAGAGATAAGAGGAACAATTCTAGGTAATTCACATATTATACACCATATGTGTGCAAAGTGGTATTAAAATAGCATTCATGGTAATTGAATGAATGAGAACATAGAAACTCTTCATAAAAACGTTCACCAATAGGGAAGGACAATTACCACATAAGTTTCTTCAGGAACTACCGTAGCCCATACAATAGTTATTTCCATGGGGTTTCACGTTGTGCAATATGTAACCCCTTTTTCTGCAAACCTTGTGACCACATGTCCTAAGCTACGAAAGCGAAAAAATAGCTTAGACGCCTTGAAGGCGGTGAGTGGATTCCAAAGGAAGAAGAAAGAAAGAAACAACAAATAACGAAAAATCCTACCTCCAATTGATCCCAATTCCACCACTTTTGTGTAGCTTCAATGGATTTTAGAGCATATTTCCCCATTTCCCACTTCTGCATCTCCTTCTTATATTTTTTCATCTCATCACCTTCGGCTTTTGAAGCAGCTGTAAGCAGCTTCTCTTGCTATTTTAGAAGAATCAAGTAGATTAAATAATGTGTCACATAAATGAAAAACATGCAAGCACATCCGCATATAAACATATTCATATGCAGTTTTTGAGTAATGACTTACTTCTTTCAGTAGTTTCTTTTCTTCCATTAGACGAAGTATCTCCTCCTTTGATATTCTCTTTGGTTTCATTGTTTCATATGCCTTCTTTTTCACTTTTGTATAGCATCCATCTTTATCTTGTCGACTCAGTATTTGACCCACACAATCCATTGTACAGGCTTTGTCTTCACATGCCTAAGGAATCATCAATACAGCAATTTAAATAGGATTATAAAATTAACAATGGATCAATTTACATTAATTCATATATTTTAGTATGGTAGGTGATAAGATGGCATCAAGCCCTATCAATGAAAATTCTCTCTCTTGGATAGCACTGAAACAAACGTGTCACAGGCATGTCAAACGAATACAAAAGAATCCAAAAATATCCTAGCAGCCATCAATATGTCACCACCACTAACATATTTCAGTATGGTGACTGAAAAGATGGCAGCAATGTTTTCGCGACGTAGCCAATCTACTAGAAGGTAAGCTTTTAGGGCAAGCTCCAAAACAACAATACAGCTACCAGGGAATGAATTCACTCAATTATTGGAATAATGAGCATACGGAGGACACATATTCTCATAACTCTCATATACTATAAAATCCTTATCAAACAGAATTTCGAGAAATACTAGCACGAGACTCTTTAGATTTATATAATTTTCATGTGTGATAGAGTAAATAATAATGCTTCTACACCAGGCATTACAGAAACTGGAAGCCTAGGAAGCAATACATATCTGGGAGGAATTACAGAAAAATAAGTTGAGCTTTTCCATTGCATTTTGGTATAAATGGCCTACTATACGCAATTCTAGCTGTGATGTGCTCAATTGCAACACTGTTATTATAAGACTAGTTTTCATGAACAAGTGTTCGGGGTGTTCCAACCGCACAAACACAGAAAGTGATTCTATTTTTGTTTGAAAAGTTAGTTTGATTCAAGCATTATGACTTACTACGAGTAACTTTGTGGAGGTGATAAACGATTACCAACAACTATGCAAGCCACTTCCTATATTATTAATGCAAACTACTTGTTATAACCGAAATAAATTAACTATGAGCCATCTCACTTAAACAACAAACTACAAACCAAGTACCTTGCATGCAGTAGCGGTTGTGTCTTCATCTTGCGAGGAGCAAAAATTATTTTCCAAGCACTCAATTATATGTGGATCAAGAGCAACAACTCCAAATTGGCGAGTGAATGTTGCTTTTTTTTCTTTTTCTTTTCTCTTTTGGATATTGCTTTTTTTTTTGTTTCTTTTGCTTCTTTTTTTTTTTGGCAGATATTCCCATATTTTTCTGTTTCTTTTTCTTCTTCTTTCTTTTCTATATATTGCTTTTTTCTGTTTCTTTTTCTTTTTTTCCGCCGATATTCTTTTTTTCTTCGTTTTTTTTTTCTTCTTTTGTCGATATTGCTTTCCTCATTGGCTTCCTAGTTCTCTTGTGCTTGTCTCCAAGGCATCTTCAGAAATCTGTTGAAAAAATACGAGAAAAGTAGAGAGGTCAGTGTAAGACAACCTATCACTTATAAAAAATCGTTGCTGTAGCAGAAATTGTATGGAGCAAACGAATCAGGCAAACTGCAGCATTTCACTTGATTCTGCTGCACATTTTGTGTGCACTAATTTTGTAGAATGAATTTCATCAGCACCAGAAATCAATTATGCAGACTAATCCATTTAAACATATTGAAGTCTGCAATTCATTTACGCAAAAAAGTAGGAAATATGGAATGGGAGTTGCACGATCGATGCATGAGGTTCAACACGTAATCTACGTTAATTCTTACTTAAGCTAGAGCTGCACAATTACATTAATTTGCTATTAATCCTTGTGACTTACTTATTTCCTTGGAAACAGAACTATTTTCAAGTAACACTGAAGATGCACTCCCTCATCCTCTTTCTCCTGCCCAATTTTTAGGGCACCAAAAGAGCCTTAAATGAGTTCTTCCCTTTTATCCTTTGTTATTCGACATCAAAAGATAATAGCAGACACAATTAGGATTCAGAATGTAACAACTAGAAACAAGAGCTAAAATGCAATTATTTTTACGAGAAATCAGAAAACAGAGATAAGAGGAACAATTCTAGGTAATTCACATATTATACACCATATGTGTGCAAAGTGGTATTAAAATAGCATTCATGGTAATTGAATGAATGAGAACATAGAAACTCTTCATAAAAACGTTCACCAATAGGGAAGGACAATTACCACATAAGTTTCTTCAGGAACTACCGTAGCCCATACAATAGTTATTTCCATGGGGTTTCACGTTGTGCAATATGTAACCCCTTTTTCTGCAAACCTTGTGACCACATGTCCTAAGCTACGAAAGCGAAAAAATAGCTTAGACGCCTTGAAGGCGGTGAGTGGATTCCAAAGGAAGAAGAAAGAAAGAAACAACAAATAACGAAAAATCCTACCTCCAATTGATCCCAATTCCACCACTTTTGTGTAGCTTCAATGGATTTTAGAGCATATTTCCCCATTTCCCACTTCTGCATCTCCTTCTTATATTTTTTCATCTCATCACCTTCGGCTTTTGAAGCAGCTGTAAGCAGCTTCTCTTGCTATTTTAGAAGAATCAAGTAGATTAAATAATGTGTCACATAAATGAAAAACATGCAAGCACATCCGCATATAAACATATTCATATGCAGTTTTTGAGTAATGACTTACTTCTTTCAGTTGTTTCTTTTCTTCCATTAGACGAAGTATCTCCTCCTTTGATATTCTCTTTGGTTTCATTGTTTCATATGCCTTCTTTTTCACTTTTGTATAGCATCCATCTTTATCTTGTCGACTCAGTATTTGACCCACACAATCCATTGTACAGGCTTTGTCTTCACATGCCTAAGGAATCATCAATACAGCAATTTAAATAGGATTATAAAATTAACAATGGATCAATTTACATTAATTCATATATTTTAGTATGGTAGGTGATAAGATGGCATCAAGCCCTATCAATGAAAATTCTCTCTCTTGGATAGCACTGAAACAAACGTGTCACAGGCATGTCAAACGAATACAAAAGAATCCAAAAATATCCTAGCAGCCATCAATATGTCACCACCACTAACATATTTCAGTATGGTGACTGAAAAGATGGCAGCAATGTTTTCGCGACGTAGCCAATCTACTAGAAGGTAAGCTTTTAGGGCAAGCTCCAAAACAACAATACAGCTACCAGGGAATGAATTCACTCAATTATTGGAATAATGAGCATACGGAGGACACATATTCTCATAACTCTCATATACTATAAAATCCTTATCAAACAGAATTTCGAGAAATACTAGCACGAGACTCTTTAGATTTATATAATTTTCATGTGTGATAGAGTAAATAATAATGCTTCTACACCAGGCATTACAGAAACTGGAAGCCTAGGAAGCAATACATATCTGGGAGGAATTACAGAAAAATAAGTTGAGCTTTTCCATTGCATTTTGGTATAAATGGCCTACTATACGCAATTCTAGCTGTGATGTGCTCAATTGCAACACTGTTATTATAAGACTAGTTTTCATGAACAAGTGTTCGGGGTGTTCCAACCGCACAAACACAGAAAGTGATTCTATTTTTGTTTGAAAAGTTAGTTTGATTCAAGCATTATGACTTACTACGAGTAACTTTGTGGAGGTGATAAACGACTACCAACAACTATGCAAGCCACTTCCTATATTATTAATGCAAACTACTTGTTATAACCGAAATAAATTAACTATGAGCCATCTCACTTAAACAACAAACTACAAACCAAGTACCTTGCATGCAGTAGCGGTTGTGTCTTCATCTTGCGAGGAGCAAAAATTGTTTTCCAAGCACTCAATTATATGTGGATCAAGAGCAACAACTCCAAATTGGCGAGTGAATGTTGCTTTTTTTTCTTTTTCTTTTCTCTTTTGGATATTGCTTTTTTTTTTGTTTCTTTTGCTTCTTTTTTTTTTTGGCAGATATTCCCATATTTTTCTGTTTCTTTTTCTTCTTCTTTCTTTTCTATATATTGCTTTTTTCTGTTTCTTTTTCTTTTTTTCCGCCGATATTCTTTTTTTCTTCGTTTTTTTTTTCTTCTTTTGTCGATATTGCTTTCCTCATTGGCTTCCTAGTTCTCTTGTGCTTGTCTCCAAGGCATCTTCAGAAATCTGTTGAAAAAATACGAGAAAAGTAGAGAGGTCAGTGTAAGACAACCTATCACTTATAAAAAATCGTTGCTGTAGCAGAAATTGTATGGAGCAAACGAATCAGGCAAACTGCAGCATTTCACTTGATTCTGCTGCACATTTTGTGTGCACTAATTTTGTAGAATGAATTTCATCAGCACCAGAAATCAATTATGCAGACTAATCCATTTAAACATATTGAAGTCTGCAATTCATTTACGCAAAAAAGTAGGAAATATGGAATGGGAGTTGCACGATCGATGCATGAGGTTCAACACGTAATCTACGTTAATTCTTACTTAAGCTAGAGCTGCACAATTACATTAATTTGCTATTAATCCTTGTGACTTACTTATTTCCTTGGAAACAGAACTATTTTCAAGTAACACTGAAGATGCACTCCCTCATCCTCTTTCTCCTGCCCAATTTTTAGGGCACCAAAAGAGCCTTAAATGAGTTCTTCCCTTTTATCCTTTGTTATTCGACATCAAAAGATAATAGCAGACACAATTAGGATTCAGAATGTAACAACTAGAAACAAGAGCTAAAATGCAATTATTTTTACGAGAAATCAGAAAACAGAGATAAGAGGAACAATTCTAGGTAATTCACATATTATACACCATATGTGTGCAAAGTGGTATTAAAATAGCATTCATGGTAATTGAATGAATGAGAACATAGAAACTCTTCATAAAAACGTTCACCAATAGGGAAGGACAATTACCACATAAGTTTCTTCAGGAACTACCGTAGCCCATACAATAGTTATTTCCATGGGGTTTCACGTTGTGCAATATGTAACCCCTTTTTCTGCAAACCTTGTGACCACATGTCCTAAGCTACGAAAGCGAAAAAATAGCTTAGACGCCTTGAAGGCGGTGAGTGGATTCCAAAGGAAGAAGAAAGAAAGAAACAACAAATAACGAAAAATCCTACCTCCAATTGATCCCAATTCCACCACTTTTGTGTAGCTTCAATGGATTTTAGAGCATATTTCCCCATTTCCCACTTCTGCATCTCCTTCTTATATTTTTTCATCTCATCACCTTCGGCTTTTGAAGCAGCTGTAAGCAGCTTCTCTTGCTATTTTAGAAGAATCAAGTAGATTAAATAATGTGTCACATAAATGAAAAACATGCAAGCACATCCGCATATAAACATATTCATATGCAGTTTTTGAGTAATGACTTACTTCTTTCAGTTGTTTCTTTTCTTCCATTAGACGAAGTATCTCCTCCTTTGATATTCTCTTTGGTTTCATTGTTTCATATGCCTTCTTTTTCACTTTTGTATAGCATCCATCTTTATCTTGTCGACTCAGTATTTGACCCACACAATCCATTGTACAGGCTTTGTCTTCACATGCCTAAGGAATCATCAATACAGCAATTTAAATAGGATTATAAAATTAACAATGGATCAATTTACATTAATTCATATATTTTAGTATGGTAGGTGATAAGATGGCATCAAGCCCTATCAATGAAAATTCTCTCTCTTGGATAGCACTGAAACAAACGTGTCACAGGCATGTCAAACGAATACAAAAGAATCCAAAAATATCCTAGCAGCCATCAATATGTCACCACCACTAACATATTTCAGTATGGTGACTGAAAAGATGGCAGCAATGTTTTCGCGACGTAGCCAATCTACTAGAAGGTAAGCTTTTAGGGCAAGCTCCAAAACAACAATACAGCTACCAGGGAATGAATTCACTCAATTATTGGAATAATGAGCATACGGAGGACACATATTCTCATAACTCTCATATACTATAAAATCCTTATCAAACAGAATTTCGAGAAATACTAGCACGAGACTCTTTAGATTTATATAATTTTCATGTGTGATAGAGTAAATAATAATGCTTCTACACCAGGCATTACAGAAACTGGAAGCCTAGGAAGCAATACATATCTGGGAGGAATTACAGAAAAATAAGTTGAGCTTTTCCATTGCATTTTGGTATAAATGGCCTACTATACGCAATTCTAGCTGTGATGTGCTCAATTGCAACACTGTTATTATAAGACTAGTTTTCATGAACAAGTGTTCGGGGTGTTCCAACCGCACAAACACAGAAAGTGATTCTATTTTTGTTTGAAAAGTTAGTTTGATTCAAGCATTATGACTTACTACGAGTAACTTTGTGGAGGTGATAAACGACTACCAACAACTATGCAAGCCACTTCCTATATTATTAATGCAAACTACTTGTTATAACCGAAATAAATTAACTATGAGCCATCTCACTTAAACAACAAACTACAAACCAAGTACCTTGCATGCAGTAGCGGTTGTGTCTTCATCTTGCGAGGAGCAAAAATTATTTTCCAAGCACTCAATTATATGTGGATCAAGAGCAACAACTCCAAATTGGCGAGTGAATGTTGCTTTTTTTTCTTTTTCTTTTCTCTTTTGGATATTGCTTTTTTTTTTGTTTCTTTTGCTTCTTTTTTTTTTTGGCAGATATTCCCATATTTTTCTGTTTCTTTTTCTTCTTCTTTCTTTTCTATATATTGCTTTTTTCTGTTTCTTTTTCTTTTTTTCCGCCGATATTCTTTTTTTCTTCGTTTTTTTTTTCTTCTTTTGTCGATATTGCTTTCCTCATTGGCTTCCTAGTTCTCTTGTGCTTGTCTCCAAGGCATCTTCAGAAATCTGTTGAAAAAATACGAGAAAAGTAGAGAGGTCAGTGTAAGACAACCTATCACTTATAAAAAATCGTTGCTGTAGCAGAAATTGTATGGAGCAAACGAATCAGGCAAACTGCAGCATTTCACTTGATTCTGCTGCACATTTTGTGTGCACTAATTTTGTAGAATGAATTTCATCAGCACCAGAAATCAATTATGCAGACTAATCCATTTAAACATATTGAAGTCTGCAATTCATTTACGCAAAAAAGTAGGAAATATGGAATGGGAGTTGCACGATCGATGCATGAGGTTCAACACGTAATCTACGTTAATTCTTACTTAAGCTAGAGCTGCACAATTACATTAATTTGCTATTAATCCTTGTGACTTACTTATTTCCTTGGAAACAGAACTATTTTCAAGTAACACTGAAGATGCACTCCCTCATCCTCTTTCTCCTGCCCAATTTTTAGGGCACCAAAAGAGCCTTAAATGAGTTCTTCCCTTTTATCCTTTGTTATTCGACATCAAAAGATAATAGCAGACACAATTAGGATTCAGAATGTAACAACTAGAAACAAGAGCTAAAATGCAATTATTTTTACGAGAAATCAGAAAACAGAGATAAGAGGAACAATTCTAGGTAATTCACATATTATACACCATATGTGTGCAAAGTGGTATTAAAATAGCATTCATGGTAATTGAATGAATGAGAACATAGAAACTCTTCATAAAAACGTTCACCAATAGGGAAGGACAATTACCACATAAGTTTCTTCAGGAACTACCGTAGCCCATACAATAGTTATTTCCATGGGGTTTCACGTTGTGCAATATGTAACCCCTTTTTCTGCAAACCTTGTGACCACATGTCCTAAGCTACGAAAGCGAAAAAATAGCTTAGACGCCTTGAAGGCGGTGAGTGGATTCCAAAGGAAGAAGAAAGAAAGAAACAACAAATAACGAAAAATCCTACCTCCAATTGATCCCAATTCCACCACTTTTGTGTAGCTTCAATGGATTTTAGAGCATATTTCCCCATTTCCCACTTCTGCATCTCCTTCTTATATTTTTTCATCTCATCACCTTCGGCTTTTGAAGCAGCTGTAAGCAGCTTCTCTTGCTATTTTAGAAGAATCAAGTAGATTAAATAATGTGTCACATAAATGAAAAACATGCAAGCACATCCGCATATAAACATATTCATATGCAGTTTTTGAGTAATGACTTACTTCTTTCAGTTGTTTCTTTTCTTCCATTAGACGAAGTATCTCCTCCTTTGATATTCTCTTTGGTTTCATTGTTTCATATGCCTTCTTTTTCACTTTTGTATAGCATCCATCTTTATCTTGTCGACTCAGTATTTGACCCACACAATCCATTGTACAGGCTTTGTCTTCACATGCCTAAGGAATCATCAATACAGCAATTTAAATAGGATTATAAAATTAACAATGGATCAATTTACATTAATTCATATATTTTAGTATGGTAGGTGATAAGATGGCATCAAGCCCTATCAATGAAAATTCTCTCTCTTGGATAGCACTGAAACAAACGTGTCACAGGCATGTCAAACGAATACAAAAGAATCCAAAAATATCCTAGCAGCCATCAATATGTCACCACCACTAACATATTTCAGTATGGTGACTGAAAAGATGGCAGCAATGTTTTCGCGACGTAGCCAATCTACTAGAAGGTAAGCTTTTAGGGCAAGCTCCAAAACAACAATACAGCTACCAGGGAATGAATTCACTCAATTATTGGAATAATGAGCATACGGAGGACACATATTCTCATAACTCTCATATACTATAAAATCCTTATCAAACAGAATTTCGAGAAATACTAGCACGAGACTCTTTAGATTTATATAATTTTCATGTGTGATAGAGTAAATAATAATGCTTCTACACCAGGCATTACAGAAACTGGAAGCCTAGGAAGCAATACATATCTGGGAGGAATTACAGAAAAATAAGTTGAGCTTTTCCATTGCATTTTGGTATAAATGGCCTACTATACGCAATTCTAGCTGTGATGTGCTCAATTGCAACACTGTTATTATAAGACTAGTTTTCATGAACAAGTGTTCGGGGTGTTCCAACCGCACAAACACAGAAAGTGATTCTATTTTTGTTTGAAAAGTTAGTTTGATTCAAGCATTATGACTTACTACGAGTAACTTTGTGGAGGTGATAAACGACTACCAACAACTATGCAAGCCACTTCCTATATTATTAATGCAAACTACTTGTTATAACCGAAATAAATTAACTATGAGCCATCTCACTTAAACAACAAACTACAAACCAAGTACCTTGCATGCAGTAGCGGTTGTGTCTTCATCTTGCGAGGAGCAAAAATTATTTTCCAAGCACTCAATTATATGTGGATCAAGAGCAACAACTCCAAATTGGCGAGTGAATGTTGCTTTTTTTTCTTTTTCTTTTCTCTTTTGGATATTGCTTTTTTTTTTGTTTCTTTTGCTTCTTTTTTTTTTTGGCAGATATTCCCATATTTTTCTGTTTCTTTTTCTTCTTCTTTCTTTTCTATATATTGCTTTTTTCTGTTTCTTTTTCTTTTTTTCCGCCGATATTCTTTTTTTCTTCGTTTTTTTTTTCTTCTTTTGTCGATATTGCTTTCCTCATTGGCTTCCTAGTTCTCTTGTGCTTGTCTCCAAGGCATCTTCAGAAATCTGTTGAAAAAATACGAGAAAAGTAGAGAGGTCAGTGTAAGACAACCTATCACTTATAAAAAATCGTTGCTGTAGCAGAAATTGTATGGAGCAAACGAATCAGGCAAACTGCAGCATTTCACTTGATTCTGCTGCACATTTTGTGTGCACTAATTTTGTAGAATGAATTTCATCAGCACCAGAAATCAATTATGCAGACTAATCCATTTAAACATATTGAAGTCTGCAATTCATTTACGCAAAAAAGTAGGAAATATGGAATGGGAGTTGCACGATCGATGCATGAGGTTCAACACGTAATCTACGTTAATTCTTACTTAAGCTAGAGCTGCACAATTACATTAATTTGCTATTAATCCTTGTGACTTACTTATTTCCTTGGAAACAGAACTATTTTCAAGTAACACTGAAGATGCACTCCCTCATCCTCTTTCTCCTGCCCAATTTTTAGGGCACCAAAAGAGCCTTAAATGAGTTCTTCCCTTTTATCCTTTGTTATTCGACATCAAAAGATAATAGCAGACACAATTAGGATTCAGAATGTAACAACTAGAAACAAGAGCTAAAATGCAATTATTTTTACGAGAAATCAGAAAACAGAGATAAGAGGAACAATTCTAGGTAATTCACATATTATACACCATATGTGTGCAAAGTGGTATTAAAATAGCATTCATGGTAATTGAATGAATGAGAACATAGAAACTCTTCATAAAAACGTTCACCAATAGGGAAGGACAATTACCACATAAGTTTCTTCAGGAACTACCGTAGCCCATACAATAGTTATTTCCATGGGGTTTCACGTTGTGCAATATGTAACCCCTTTTTCTGCAAACCTTGTGACCACATGTCCTAAGCTACGAAAGCGAAAAAATAGCTTAGACGCCTTGAAGGCGGTGAGTGGATTCCAAAGGAAGAAGAAAGAAAGAAACAACAAATAACGAAAAATCCTACCTCCAATTGATCCCAATTCCACCACTTTTGTGTAGCTTCAATGGATTTTAGAGCATATTTCCCCATTTCCCACTTCTGCATCTCCTTCTTATATTTTTTCATCTCATCACCTTCGGCTTTTGAAGCAACTGTAAGCAGCTTCTCTTGCTATTTTAGAAGAATCAAGTAGATTAAATAATGTGTCACATAAATGAAAAACATGCAAGCACATCCGCATATAAACATATTCATATGCAGTTTTTGAGTAATGACTTACTTCTTTCAGTTGTTTCTTTTCTTCCATTAGACGAAGTATCTCCTCCTTTGATATTCTCTTTGGTTTCATTGTTTCATATGCCTTCTTTTTCACTTTTGTATAGCATCCATCTTTATCTTGTCGACTCAGTATTTGACCCACACAATCCATTGTACAGGCTTTGTCTTCACATGCCTAAGGAATCATCAATACAGCAATTTAAATAGGATTATAAAATTAACAATGGATCAATTTACATTAATTCATATATTTTAGTATGGTAGGTGATAAGATGGCATCAAGCCCTATCAATGAAAATTCTCTCTCTTGGATAGCACTGAAACAAACGTGTCACAGGCATGTCAAACGAATACAAAAGAATCCAAAAATATCCTAGCAGCCATCAATATGTCACCACCACTAACATATTTCAGTATGGTGACTGAAAAAATGGCAGCAATGTTTTCGCGACGTAGCCAATCTACTAGAAGGTAAGCTTTTAGGGCAAGCTCCAAAACAACAATACAGCTACCAGGGAATGAATTCACTCAATTATTGGAATAATGAGCATACGGAGGACACATATTCTCATAACTCTCATATACTATAAAATCCTTATCAAACAGAATTTCGAGAAATACTAGCACGAGACTCTTTAGATTTATATAATTTTCATGTGTGATAGAGTAAATAATAATGCTTCTACACCAGGCATTACAGAAACTGGAAGCCTAGGAAGCAATACATATCTGGGAGGAATTACAGAAAAATAAGTTGAGCTTTTCCATTGCATTTTGGTATAAATGGCCTACTATACGCAATTCTAGCTGTGATGTGCTCAATTGCAACACTGTTATTATAAGACTAGTTTTCATGAACAAGTGTTCGGGGTGTTCCAACCGCACAAACACAGAAAGTGATTCTATTTTTGTTTGAAAAGTTAGTTTGATTCAAGCATTATGACTTACTACGAGTAACTTTGTGGAGGTGATAAACGACTACCAACAACTATGCAAGCCACTTCCTATATTATTAATGCAAACTACTTGTTATAACCGAAATAAATTAACTATGAGCCATCTCACTTAAACAACAAACTACAAACCAAGTACCTTGCATGGAATAGCGGTTATGTCTTCATCTTGCGAGGAGCAAAAATTGTTTTCCAAGCACTCAATTGTATGTGGATCAAGAGCAACAACTCCAAATTGGCGACTGGATGTTGCGTTTTTTTCTTTTTCTTTTCTCTTTTGGACATTGCTTTTTTTTGTTTCTTTTGCTTCTTTATTTTTTGAATATATTGCTTTTTTTCTATTTCTTTTTCTTCTTTTTTTTGCGGATATTCCCCTTTTTTCTGTTTCTTTTTCTTCTTCTTTCTTTTCTATATATTTCTTTTTCATTTTTTCCGCCGATATTCTTTTTTTCTTCATTTTTTTTTTCTTCTTTTGTCGATATTGCTTTCCTCATTGGCTTCCTAGTTCTCTTTAGCTTGTCTCCAAGGCATCTTCAGAAATCTGTTGAAAAAATACGAGAAAAGTAGAGAGGTCAGTGTAAGACAACCTATCACATTTAAAAAATCGTTGCTGTAGCAGAAATTGTATGGAGCAAACGAAACAGGCAAACTGCAGCATTTCACTTGATTCTGTTGCACATTTTTTGTGCACTAATTTTTGCAGAATGAATTTCAGCAGCACCAGAAATCAATTATGCAGAATAATCCATTTAAATATATTGAAGTCTGCAATTCATTTACGCAAAAAAGTTGGAAATATGAAATGTGAGTTGCACGATCGATGCATGAGGTTCAACACGTAATCTACGTTAATTCTTACTTAAGCTAGAGCTGCACAATTACATTAATTTGTTATCTAATCCTAGTGACTTACGTATTTCCTTGGAAATAGAACTATTTTCAAGTAACACTGAAAATGCACACCTCATCCTCTTTCTCCTACCCAATTTTTAGGGAACCAAAAGAGCCTTAATTGAGTTCATCCCCTATTCCTTTGTCATTCGAAATCAGAAGATAATAATAGACAGGATTCAGAATGTAACAACTAGAAACGAAGAGCACAAAAGCAATCTTTTTTAAGAGATATCGAAAAACAGAGATAAGAGGAACATTCTAGTTAATTCACATATTCATACACCATATGTGTGCAAAGTAGTATTAAAATAGCATTCATGGTAATTGAATGAATGAGAACATAGAAAATCTTCATAAAAACGTTCACCAATAGGGAAAGGACAATTACCACATAAGTTTCTTCAGGAACTACTGTGGTCCATACAATAGTTCTTTCCATGGGGTTTGACCTTGTGCAATATGTAACCCCTTTTTCTGCAAACCTTGTGACCAGATGTCCTAAGCTATGAAAGCGAAAAAATAGCTCAGGCTCCTTGAAGGCGGTGAGTGGATTCCAAAGGAAGAAGAAAGAAAGAAACACAAATAACGTAAGATCCTACCTTCAATTGATCCCAATTCAACCACTTTTTTTGTAAATTTCAGCTACAATGGATTTTAGAGCATATTTCCCCATTTCCCACTTCTGCATCTCCTTATATTTTTTCATCTCAGCACCTTCGGCTTTTGAAGCAGCTGTAAGCAGCTTCTCTTGCTATTTTAGAAGAATCAAGTAGATTAAATAATGTGTTAGATAAATGAAAAACATGCAAGCACATCCACATATAAACCTATTCATATGTATTTTTTGAGTAATTACTTACTTCTTTCAGTTGTTTCTTTTCTTCCATTAGACGAAGTATCTCCTCCTCTGATATTCTCTTTGGTTTCATTGTTTCATATGCCTTCTTTTTCTCTTTTGTATGGCATACATCTTTATCTTTTCAACTCAGGATTTGACCCACACAATCCATTGTACAGGCTTTGTCTTCACATGCCTAAGGAATCATCAATACAACAATTTAAATAGGATTATATAATAAACAGTGGATCAATCTACATTAATTCGCACATTAAATCTTCTCTTGCTATTTAGAAGAATCAAGTAGATTAAGTGATGTGTGAGATGAATGAAAAACATGCAAGCACATCCATATATAAACATATTCGAGGGAAACCTCCGTACTCGAAAAGCCTTAAAAGATCACTATATTGGCCGTGAATGTCACCTGAAGTAATGCCAAAGATAGATAAGATCATGTTCATGACAGTTCTTCTGCACAGGTCAGCATGACTCTAAGTTATGACAACTGAAACTGATGGACTGGTGAGGCAAATTGATAGCTAGTTATCAGAGTAAATAAACCAGCAAAAGAAAAGAAGAGTAAAGTAAAGGAAAATTAAGAAAGAAGACAATCAACCAGAAAAGTAGAAGACTAAAAGATTGCATTTTCCCTTGCCTTCTCCCCTTTTACTGCTTCAAAAATTGAGATACCAAAATATGGAGACAGGTCAGACATAGGCCAAGCACTTAAGCACTGTAACAAGTATAAAGGGGACTGGCAAGACATGAAAAACGCTACAGTTAAGAACATTGGTTTCTGAAGTAGCCTAATTGACTCCAATATTAGTTAAATTTACTTCATTTGTAGACACAAATACTTCAGAACTTTGATCCATCCACAGGACACTTTATCCAAGCATTGGCAATTTAAGTAACAGCCACAAAGATGTGGTAGAGTTGAAAGATATAGTAACTACACGTAGGGAACTTGTCCAATGAGGCTTCAACCATAATTTGCTGCTATAATTTGCGACTTCAAGTCTCTTTAAGCTGTACAAATCTTATAGTGAAGTAAGTTAAAATACAACTAAGCCAGTTCATCGAGTAAATTGGATTTGTATCAGGTCGTTATCCCCTTCACTTTCCCACTTCAACCCACCAAACTGATGGAATTAGAGTGAAGACTCCCACAACATTTCAACTTGAGCTCACTATAATGTAGGTTCCATCTATAGTGTATGCCCTCACTTCCTCCTGCAAATATCTGAATTTTTAGGAAAATAAAGAATTACAGAAACAATTCTCGACACAACTTTTCAACTATCTCTCTCATTTTTTTAATCAGCTTTCTCTTTTGCTCATTATAAAAGTCTAATCCTTCTTTGCATCAGAGATCATTAATTAAGTTTGGCACTTCCTGTGAATGTGTGATGCCCAGAGAATATTATGAGTAATTCCTTTTCCTTCTAATTCTCTGCAAGAAACTGTGCAGGAACTCTGTTGAGTATCAAGCTATGTCTTCAATCAAGCGTTCAGATTCCATCCTGCTTAGAATAGCTCCCTATTCATCATTGACAACCACATTCATATCAAGAAAAAGCCTCAACCACCAGTATATCACTTATACCTGAAAATGATGCTACATCACTTACCTAGGCACATATAATTGCAGCCTATTGAATAATAGCAATAAACCTTGTTGTCGAGATAGAGAATACATAATCACAGAGAAAGAACCTAAACATTCACGGCCAAAGTCAAAGCCTAAGCCCGTTCAAACATGAAAGATTCTATTGTATGGAACTTTTTCTTAAGAAATTAAAAGATGCCAGCCAGCACTACAGATATGTTTTTTCTTGAGTTGCCACTTGCCACAATAATGAAATCAACATTAAAATATTAATTTTTCATGACAAAGATCATAACAGACAATTAGCAATCTTTTTTTACTAATCATGAAAACTTGCATTTGAGCAAAAACATGACAAGCCAAACAACTCATATAGCTGAAGTATGCAGTTTTTGAGTAATGACTTACTTCTTTCAGTTGTTTCTTTTTTTCCATTAGACGATGTATCTCCACCTTTGATATTCTCTTTTGTTTCATTGTTTCATATGCTTTCTTTTTCTCTTTTGTATAACATCCATTTTTATCTTGTCGAGGATTTGACCCACAGAATCCATTGTGCAGGCTTTGTCTTCACTTGCCTAAGACATCATCATCAATATAGCACTATGCAGATTAAGTTACTGGTTTCTTCCAAAGAGGTTTTTGCAATAAATCGCAATGCTATAAACAAAAATAGTAAACATTTTTTCTTGATAAGTTACATGAACCTAAAGCAACAAGGACAAGTGCCACCTAAGGTGAAACCGTAGCATGGGCATTACCACATTGGAAACTAAAGAGGATCCTAAATGGATGAAAAAAGTTGGGAAATTTCGCAAGTTTTAAATATTTACAAGACTAACCATGCTAAAAGAGACCCTACTCCATATACAGCTATTAGTATTGCTCATTATTTCATCAAGACGCTTGATGTTAACCACTTTGCCTGTATAACTTGGCGCAATAATGGGAGGAATGCCGAACATTAGAAACTTTGAAACATGATGAAGCAAATAACTTCATGCAGCTATAAGTACATGAATGTCAAAGAAACGCACCATATCCATCACGAAAAGCATCCTCTATGAACTTTGATGGAAGAACATTAGCTCCTTTGCACACCAATCCTTGAAACTCTTTGTTTGGTTCTACCTTGTAATAAAATATGTTGAAATAAATTCATATTCTCAAACCAGGACTAGCAACTGAGTAACTTAGTCACCAGCTCATTGGAGTAACTGGTTGACTTAGTGCTAAGAAACTGTTTAGATAGCATATCAACTGTTTACACACACAAACACATGAACATATATATATATATATATATATATATATGATTCCATGTGTGTGTCTTTTACCGGTAAAACAAATAAATATATCATATAACTGCAAATAAGATAAAAAGAGTGAAAGAGATACACAGCAAATCCCTTTCCCCGCACACCATTCTTCCAAACACAAATAGATAGATGCATACACCCTTACATATCCCTGAAAGAGTTGTCTATTTCACTGAATTTTTCTATAGAGTATTTGCAGCAAATTCAAAGAATTAGACGAATTTCCTTCAAAAGAAAAGATATCTTGTTTGACGTGGGTAGAGAAAGAATCGTGGTAATATTCCCTTAAAGAAGCACTCTATTTACATCTCTCAACTTTCCTCTAAAACTCCTCCATATCCAAATCCACCATCAAATGACTGTCCTCCCATCAACAAGAAAATGCACTAGCAGTAAGCAAATTGTTTTAAGCATCCTACTTCAAGACCAAATTGGTCCTTGAATTCACATTAATATTTAATGGTGAAATAATGAAATCGGATAGTTCTCAGTAAATATGGTAAGTGATGAGGATGTCGCAAGGAGATGCTGATTAAAACAAAGCTTTGCCAGATGGTCGCGTATAAGGTCGCAGGTCGATGCGAAGAAAAGGCATGAACAAGATCGCAAAGTGAGATCGCAGGATCGCATGTGGCACATTGTGACTTGATGACGTCTCAAATCGGGCCCCATGAATCCGAATCCAACCCATATTATATATCGGACAGGTGTCCACCGGAAGAATAGCTGAGTCATTGCATAGATAAGCCTGAAGCCGACACCTGTCCAACAGGAGGGTCCCATCTTCACTCACCTATAAATACCCCAAGTCCACACTGAGAGAAGGTACACTGTTCATCTACATTTATATTTTAGATCGCTGAATTTTACCTTCGATCTCAACCTCTGACTTAGGCATCGAAGTATCGTCGTCGGGACGATCCCGACTAGCTTTGTATTTTATTTCCAGATAACAGGTCCAAATCGGTGACGTGGGAGGTCGAGATCATTGATCAAGGTCAAACGTAATCGAGGCGGATCAGTTTGGCACCGTCTGTGGGAACGATTCTGGAGATAAAACAAACCCTAAAACATGGAGAGATTGGAAGGTGGTAGGCGGGCCATTGAGGAGACCGCGAGAGTGGGGAATGAAAGAATAGTCCAATTGACTCAAGACAAATTACAACGAATGATGGAGGAAGCTAGCAGGAATGCCATTTTAGCATACGAAAGAAGAATACAACCCGTTGAAAATGAAAATGCCCGACGAAGAATGGTACGGGAAAGAGAGACCGAGCGGGTTTCTGAGGGGATGAGTAGGAGAGCTCCCGAGAGGAGACGCGCGGCCGCTCCTTCTGAAGTGGGGTCTAGTTCGCATGGTGGATGGTGGAGGCGAGAACTCACGATCTCGAGAGCGGATGTCGATAGTGTAGGCAGACAGATTCATCTACTGGGGAAATAGATTGATGAGCTGAAACGAAGGGGAGAATTAGTTACTCAGAACAAACACTCACTGTTTTGTAATAGAATTTTGAGTGAAATTGTAGGTGCAACTTTTAAAATGCTGGATTTACCAAAATATGACGGTCTGAAAGACCCGCAAGAGCATGTGTCCGCATTTGATTTGATGATGAATCTTTATGGACAAACGGACCCAATTAAAGCAAAACTATTCGTGACTACCTTAACAGGGAAGGCACAAGAATGGTTTATGAGTTTGCCGGAGGGTAGCATTGAATCACACGAGTAGCTGGTGCAGAAATTCATTTTCCATTTTGCGAGTAAGAGAAAGCAAAAAAGGTCAGCGACCTATCTATTTACTATGAGGCAAAAAGAAAATGAGACCTTAAAAAAATTCATGGGGAGATTTAATAACGAGACTCTGGAGGTCCAAGATCTGAGGATTGACATGATGGTAAGTATCCTCATTCACGGGTTGAAGAAAGGACTTTTCGCCTCTGCTCTGGCAAGAGACCCGCCGACCAATGTGGAACAATTGATGCGCTTGGCGCAAAAATATATTAACGAAGAAGAAATGAATGCAATGAAGGATGGGGAGTGGTTAGGTGCTAGAAGGACCCGCGACCACGAATCTGGGAATGATCTAAGGCAAAATGCTGATCGCACTCGCGACCCTCCATACCGACCAAAATACCACCGGTACACACCCTTGAACACTACCCGAACGAAGGCGCTGTTGACTGTGGAGAAATCAGACATGTTAAAATGGCCCCGCCATACGAGATTCACACCAGCTAAGAAATTTTCGGGTAAGTATTGTAAATTTCACCGCGAGCGTGGACATGACACGAAAGAGTGTTACCAACTGAAAGATGAGATTGAGAGGCTGATAAGACAAGGATATTTTAAAGAGCTGGTGTTAAAATGTCGCGCTGAGGAAACTGTTGTTCGTAGAAGCAGGTCTAGGAGTCCCGACAGAAGGCAGGATAAAGGAAAAGGGATGATGAAAGAAGCTAATCTGGGAGGAAATGCGCCTGTGAAAGGCATCATATATACTATTGCAGGAAGGCCTGAAGGGGGCGATTCGGGGAGATCTAGAAAGCGACAGAATAGAAATGTTCAACGTGGTCAACTGATGGCAAATATTGAGCCAGAAGAAGAAATCACATTTGGAAGCAAGGATGCGACAGGAAGAGCAGGGTCGCAAAACGATCCCATGGTGATCAGACTCGACATAGCAACTTTACGGTCCGAAAAGTTCTGAATTATAATGGAAGTTCAACAGATATCATCCTCCAGGATGTCCTCGTCAAGATGGGGTTAGAAAATGCCGAATTAGAACCTATAAGAACCCCTCTGGTTGGGTTTGGTGGTACTGAGATCATACCACTCGGAACCCTTGATCTGCCCGTGTCTGTGGGAGAAGAACCTCGGAGGAAAACATTGATGATCAAATTTTTAGTCGTAGACACGCTGTTTGCATATAATGTAATCCTTGGAAGACCTGGGTTGAATGCTTTTCGAGCAATATTGTCTACATACCATTTGAAAGTAAAATTTCCAACCAGAGCGGGAATAGGTGAGGTGATTTGCGACCAGTAAAAGCACGGATAAAAAGAGAAAATTAGACATTACTGAAGGAGGAGACCAGGTACCTGAGGAGAAAGCCGAAAGAATTCGACCGACTGAAACTCACAAAATTGTAGAGGTGATCCAGGGAGATCCCTCCAAGACTACCAGGATAGGGTCGCATTTGGGTGAGCCATTGGAAACCTTGATGATATCGTTACTAAGGAGAAATGCTGATGTCTTCGTGTGGAGCTCGTCTGATTTCGTAGGTGTGGCACCAGAAGTGATTGTTCACAGGTTGAATGTAGACCCTACCATGCGACTTGTGCAACAAAAAAAGAGAAATTTCAGCATGGAGAAAAATTAGGTGATCAGAGAAGAAGTGGAAAGACTATTGAGCGCTGGATGCATTACTGAAGTCCAATACACAGATTGGTTATCCAACGTTGTGGTAGTGCCTAAACCAGGAGGAAAGTGGAGAGTTTGTATCGACTTCACAGATTTGAACAAAGCATGCCCAAATGATCCGTATCCACTTCCTCGAATTGATGCATTGGTAGACTCAACCACTGGATATGAGCTATTCTCCATGATGGATGCCTACCAAGGTTACCATCAAATTTTCATGGCAGAAGAGGATCAAAGCAAAACTTCATTCGTGACGGAAAGGGGAATATATTGCTATAAGGTGATGCCCTTTGGGCTAAAGAATGCAGGGGCCACAACCAGCGCCTAGTGAACAGAATGTTTGAAGATCATATTGGGAAAACTATGGAAGTCTATGTTGACGATATGCTGGTCAAGAGCTCGAGGTCGCAGGATCATATAGTTTATCTTGAACAAACCTTTGCAACACTCAGGAAATTCAGAATGAAGTTAAATCCGATGAAATGCACCTTCGGAGTTGTAGGGGGAAAATTTCTGGGTTATCTAGTCAGTGAACGTGGAATCGAAATGAACCCCGAAAAGATAGACGCAATATTGAAGCTGAAGTCGCCAACCACGAAAAGATAGACGCAATATTGAAGCTGAAGTCGCCAACCACCATCAAAGAGGTCCAAAAACTTACTGGTAAGCTCGCTTTCCTCAGTCATTTTATTTCTAAATCCTCAGATAGAAATCTACCTTTCTTTAAGGTGTTGAGGAAAACCAAGAATTTTGAGTGGACGGATAAGTGTGAGCAAACATTTCAAAACTTAAAAACATACCTGCGCTCACCACCGCTACTAACAAAACCGAAAAGAAATGAGGTGTTATATATATATATCTAGCCGTGTTGGAGAATGTAGTCGGTTCGGCCTTGGTTAGAGAAGAAGGTGGGGTGCAGAATTCGATATATTATGTAAGCAAGATGTTGCAAGGAGCGGAGAAAAGGTATGCGCAGATTGAGAAGCTAGCACTTGCGCTTATTGTAACGGCCCGCAAATTGCGACCTTACTTCCAGGGTCATCGCATGGTCGTCCTAACCAATCATCCGCTCCGTAATATATTGGCGCGACCAGAAGCCTCGGGTAGGCTTGTGAAGTGGGCAGTAGAACTGGGCGAATTTGATATTGAATATCAAGCTCGTACGGTATTGAAAGGACAAGTTTTGGCAGACTTTATGGTCGAGTTCGTTGGCGAGCCTAAGAGTGAGCCTAGGCAGGATAAATGGATGTTGCATGTGGACGGATCCTCTAATGCGGGAAATGGAGGAATCGGGATATTGATACAAGGTCCTGAAAATATAGAGATCGAGGTGGCAGCACGACTATCTTTTTCAGTCACCAATAATGAAGCTGAGTATGAAGCTCTTATCATGGGTCTGGAGTTGTCGTTGGAAGCGGGTGCAAAAGATCTAGAAGTCTTCACAGATTCACTACTTGTTGCTTTACAAATAGAGGGGACTTATGAGACCAAGAAGAGCGCATGATACTGTACCACACCAAAGCAAAATCCATAATGTCCAAATTTAACAAATGCCAGGTGCATCAGATCCCACGACATGAAAATGACAGAGCCGATTCGCTGTCGAAGTTTGGGGCTACTCTATCAGGAATTAGAGATCGCAAGATTACAGTGATGATCAAGGAAACGTCCGCGATCGCCGGAGGTGTTGATGTTAATACGACGAGCGAGATGCCGTCATGGAAGGATGAAATTGTTCGATACTTGAAGGAGGGTATTTTACCGACTGATTCCATTGCTGCACGGAGATTGAAAGCGAGAGCAGCTCGTTTCACATTAGTTGACGAGCAGTTATACAAGAGGACCATAGAAGGACCATTGTTGAAATGCCTTGATCCAGAGAAAGCTAAATACGTGATGAGGGAAATTCATGAAGGAAGTTGTGGAAATCATTCTGGGGGAAGGTCATTCGCACAAAAAGTTATCAGACAAGGGTATTTTTGGCCAACCCTGGTGAAAGATACGAAAGAATTGGTCAAGAGATGCGAAACTTGTCAAAAGTTTGCAGCACAAATCCATGCACTAGCGACCCAACTGAAACCTATTAAGATCGCTTGTCCCTTCGATCAATGGGGGATAGACATCTTAGGACCTTTCCCCACCGCGCGATCTCAGAAAAAATTCATTGTAGTGGCCGTGGAGTACTTTTCTAAATGGGTAGAAGCAGAAGCTGTAGCTAAGGTGACGGAGAGCAATATGATCGATTTCATATGGAAAAATATCATAAGCCGGTTCGGAGTCCCTAGAGTCTTGATCTCAGACAATGGCACTCAATTCTAAGGAAAGAAAATCACAAATTGGTGTAAAGAGCTAAAATTTCAGCAAAACTTCACTGCAGTGGGGCACCCACAGTCGAATGGACAGGTCGAGGTTGTTAACAGGACCATCCTTCAGCATTTGAAAACAAGATTAAGTTCTAAGGGCTCATGGTTGGATGAATTACCTAGAGTTTTGTGGGCGTACCGAACTACACCTAGATTATCAACAGGTGAAACTCCTTTTTACCTTGTATTTGGTACTGAAGCTCTTATTCCTGCAGAGATAGGCGAGGAATCACATCGAGTGACTATGTATGACCCTGCAACTAATCGCGAGGAACGCTTGCTGGACTTGGAGTTGATCGGAGAAAAAAGAGAGGTCGCATATGCGAAAATGCTTCATCATAAGGGTTTGATGATGAAAAGTTATAACAAAAAATTGAAGCCCAGACAATTCCAAGTTGGAGACCTCATTTTGAAGAAGGTTGAGGTATCAAAGCACGTAGGGAAGCTCGACCCGGGCTGGGAAGGACCCTACAAAGTTACAGTAATCAAACAAAGAGGTACATACCGCCTGCAGGATATGGAGGGTCGAGATTTACCCAGGCCGTGGAACGTTCAAAACATCAAAAAGTTTTATGCGTAGTTATGAACCTGTAAAAGGCCGTCAGCATGTAGATAGAGATCGCTTTTGTACCTGAGAAAGGTCTATTTCAAAACTAATGAAAGGTCATGAATGTTGTATCTGAAAAAGATCGTTTGCATATATAATACCACCATGTTCTTTTTCTGCGATTTATCTTATTGAACGCTTGTTCCTTGTGTTTATTTCTAGAATCTGCAAAAGATTACAAGATCTGAAAAAGATCATTCGATTTGAAAAAGATCGCAGAATCTGAAAAAGATTACAAGATCTGAAAAAGATCATTCGATTTGTGAAAGATCGCAGAATCTGAAAAAGATTACAAGATCTGAAAAAGATCATTCGATCTGTGAAAGATCGCAGAATCTGCAAAAGATCATATGATCTACCAAAAATCGTTCTATCTGGAAAAGAGTGGTGGAACCTATGGATGATCAATCGATCTGCGAAGAATATTTGGAGGTTGCAGGTCACGTGATCACCCGATCATTCGATCTTCCTGACTTGGAAAATGTTGCAGTAGTGTTTAATCTAAACATTCCAGAACGCCATTCACACATTCATTGAATAAATGAAGAAGCTATCATGCATTAAATCGATAAAGTTGATAGACATGGCAAAAGTTTAAAAATCATTAAAAAATATGAGATCAGAAAGCATGAACAGCCAAAATGTGATTATGTCTCTAACCCTGGATCTATACAAAAATTCTCTAAGTATTTGCAGGAATGCAGGTCACAAGGTCGATCGGTCGAGCTCATTCATCCATAGCCTCCACGTCATCTATTAAGCTTGCGAACTCGGTCCCTTCAATCTGAGGAGATGGCTCTACAGGGTATGGCTGGAAGTTCTCATCTACAAAGGGGTTGAGCTTGCTCTGATCGAACCCTTCAGCAAATGCCTCCAATTTATTAGCTTGAGCCTTGCACTTGTTGAAGCCCTGTGTCATGTAGATGCTCGCCTTGATCTCAACCGCAGTATCGAAGACTGGAGTCTTCAAGAAATCTCGAGCTCCTTCCAGCCTAGCACTGCGAACTCGAGCATCGAACTCAGCAGAGTTCAGAAACTCCTCCCCTACCTTCTGTGCGACCTTGAATGAGACCCGCTTCTTGGCCTGCAGAAAAGCCTAACCTTTGATCCTCTTCACGCACTCTAGCGATCTCAGCACCATGCAGGTCAACGATCTCCTTCAGTCGAGCGACCTCCGCCTCAAGACTTGCCTTCACCTCATCAGAGCATTGGCGTTCCTTTCCCCATTCCTTCTCTTTCGCCCGGAGATCGCTTCGAATCTCGCGATATTTTTCTTGAGCCTCCTGGCGACGCTTGTGAAGGACGGTACATTTGAGCGACAGTGATCGCATGAACGACCCGGCCTATAGAGAGGATACAGATTCAGAAAAGAAGTCGAGACAACTAAAAAAGTAGAAGTCATTACCTGTGCCAAAGCATGAGCACCATACTGCTCCAGTCGGGGATATGGATAAGAAAGAAGTGCAGCTTGGTCGCGGGGTAAGATCGTGTGCCTGTAGATCTCATAAGATTCCTGTCCAGCCTCGCTGTTCAGAATAGTACTATCATCAGAGACCTTCCAGTTAGGAGCAAGTCGAGCCCCGGTCAGTTCAGCAGATTTTTGGGATTCTGTGCGATGAGTGGCCAAGGCAGACAACTCCCACTCCTCAACCTCCTTCAAACGCTTCAAGTTTTCGTCTTCAACAGCTCGAGCAGCGGCAGCCTCCTCTTCGGATCGCCTGTGGAAGAGTGGTCTCCCATGCCTCGACCTAGAAGGCGACCTATGCTTTCGTTTCGGGCGACTAGGGCCAGCAGCCGCACCCTCGACTTGCGAGCCAACCATCTCGGTGCTGGGGGAAGCACCTCGAATAGGAGGAGGAAGGTCGTGAGGTTGGACTTCCTCACTGTCGATGTCAATCGGAGTCTCCAGCCTTTGCAAGTCAGCTGTTGGGGTGGCCGAAGTGTTAGGATCGGGTCGCTGAGGAGTGACGCGACCTGGAGCCCGATCTTGTGGTGGAGTGGGTTGGACATGTTCACGAGTAGCTCGCTCCTGGCGAGCTTGAGCACGCTTAGCCAGACGACCCAACATAACTTTGGTCTCTGCAAAATTGCGACCTCGAAAAGTTAGCAAATAAGAAGAAAAAAGGAAGAATCACCTAATGACCCGGTGATGGGTACAAAGGCACGAGACAGGCGCGCAAGACAGAAAATCTCTTCGGTCAGCAACTTTTTTGGAAAAAAGGGGTTAGAAGTGAGACTATTAATCAAATCCCCATCTAGACCCTCTCCTTCGGTAACTGGTTCAGGTTTTTCTACGGACCACTTGAGAGTAAAAGGCCACTGTTGGCCAGGTGGAGGTCGAACGAAGACGAAGCGATCCTTCCAAGGACCGGTATTGGATTTAAGGGGCTCTAGATATCTACACTGTCTACGAAAGGTGAGGTAGAAGAAACCCCTATTGGCCGAACTAGTGGAGGTAGTGAAAGAATAGACCGACCAAAAATTATCAAAACTGGGGTCGAGGTCGAAAGCTCGCATTATTATGACAAAAAGTACAATGTGGCTGATGGAATTGGGGGACAGTTGCATAGGGTTTAACCTTAATCCCCTAAGTATGCGAGCTACAGGGGGAGCTAGAGGCAATCGCAGACCGGCCTCGAAATGGCCGATCGATAGAGTACAAAAACCTCTAGGAGGTGTATGCATGCGATCAAAGGAACGGGGGATCAAGACCTCAAAATCATGCAGGATGAAGTCTTTTTCCTTTATTTGGGAAATGGATTGCTTTACTTTGCTTACAATACCGATCCAAGGACTGTTATCTAAAGATTGTTGATACCTAACATGCTTGGGGGTCTCATCGTCAGATGAGTTGTTGGAAGGATTTGATCTAGACCTCGACCTAGATCTAGACCTAGATCTAACTACAGAAGGACCCTCTGGTTGTTCATGCAAAGGGAAAGTCGCAGAAATAGAAAAGGAAAAGCTCGAGCTAATGGAAGACATGGTACCTTGATGAGGTCGAGGAGGCAGGTCGTTGGGAGTCTGGCAACGATCTTGAGGACGAAGTGATGGAGCAGGCGGATTTTGAAAGGGAAGGGTATATATAGGCTACTGTGTGGAAAGGTGCGCCCTGCTGAAGCGAGCGGATGAATGACAAGTGGCGCTTCGATGATCGAGCTGTCGCGCTCATTAATGCGACGTTTGGGCTTATTGTAGCAAGACCTTTCGGTTACTGATCTTGGATGACGGTACATGTGCAAAACTTCAATCCTCGATTATCATATTGCATTAAACACGCGACCTTACAAGGATTTCTTTCGACCTAAATTGGAAGAGACATACTTCTTCCTAATGCAATAAATTACATTTGAAAGAAGTGGGGGAATTGTGATGAGGATGTCGCAAGGAGATGCTGATTAAAATAAAGCTTTGCCAGATGGTCGCGTATAAGGTCGCAGGTCGATGCAAAGAAAAGGCATGAACAAGATCGCAAAGTGAGATCGCAGGATCGCATGTGGCACATTGTGGCTTGATGACGTCTCAAATCGGGCCCCATGAATCCGAATCCAACCCATATTATATATCGGACAGGTGTCCACCGGAAGAATAGCTGAGTCATTGCATAGATAAGCCTGAAGCCGACACCTGTCCAACAGGAGGGTCCCATCTTCACTCACCTATAAATACCCCAAGTCCACACTGAGAGAAGGTACACTGTTCATCTACATTTATATTTTAGATCGCTGAATTTTACCTTCGATCTCAACCTCTGACTTAGGCATCGGAGTATCTGGAAATAAAATACAAAGCTAGTCGGGATCTCAACCTCCGATGCCTCAAAAAGTATCTGGAAATCAAAATCTTAAAGAATCAACAAAAAGAACAAAACAAATAACCAAAACCCCAAAGAATCAACAAAAAGAACAAAACAAATAACCAAAACCCCAAAAAATCACCTGGGTTTTAACTGGATGGGTTGCTAAACAATTCTGGTACTATTTCCACAGCCTCAACATGCTAAAATCTGTAGAACCCGTATGATTTTCAATTCTAAGAATGTGGGTTGGCAATAGCAATTTGAGAGATTACGTAATTAGGAGCCTCAGGAGGGAGGAGGAACTAGAGTTTTTGTTGTTTGTCGAGTTTATGAAATGACGAAATGTAAAGAAATGCACAGCACACCATTTCTCTCTCTTCCTCTCCCTTTCTATTTTTTATTATCCCATCTCTATTCGAATAATCCTTCTACTTTATACTAATTAATTGTCTTTTTTAATATTATCAATTTTATATTTTATATCATTAAATTTATTATTTTATATGGAGTGTATTATAATTCAACATATTTATTTAATTATCAATGTGTTAGTGATGACAATATTCGATTGTTTTTTGTTCTTTTTTTTTTGTAAATACAATAATTAACTAGATTTAATTATCTTAATATCACTGGCATCAATATTAAGATAATTTTTCTGCAATATTTTTACCATAAGAAATGTATGATTATTTTAGGCCGACATTGTAAAAAAAAAAGACTTTGTATTAGGCATTATGGTATCTAAAAGAATTCAGTAATTTGTTCAGATAAATTAATTAATAACTTAATTAAATTCAAAGACCTAATTAATATTTTTTTTTATTATATTTCTAGGTAAACTAAATTTTGATTTTAGTTAATAATTATTTAATATATATTAATGTTTTCAACGGTTGGATTTTTTATATTTATTTCCTCACCACATAATCCTGATTTTTTTTCTTTTCCCTTTTTTGTCACACGTACTTGGGAAACCTCTTTGGATTTTATATAAAATTTATATAAATATTTAGTTGGTTATTTATTCTTACTCAAAAGATTTTTCTTAATAACTTAAATTTATTTGAGCTTAATAATACATTAAGTTTGAATTCTTTGAAATTTATTTACTTATTTTTTGAATAACATAAATTTCCCCGGCATTTTAGCCTTCTACTTTGCAAGATAGATAATTATGACTTTTTGAAGATCTAATTTTTGGATATGATTGTTTATCTTTATCCATAAGATTCATCAGATCTTTTGGATAATTATCTTTTTTTTTTATTTTAAATTTTATTTGAATTTACATAAGTGTATAATTGTTATCTCTATCTAAAAAAATCTAAAAATCTTTGGAAATAAATTAGTTAGTAACATCATTTACATTTATTTTCTGTATCTCATAATATTAAATTTTCTTACATAATAAGAGATAAATTAAAACTTATGCAAAATATAGAATTCTAAATTTGTTTCCTAGTTAAACAGAAATTGGATATATTAAAGATTCTAAGTTGACTCGGACTCTTCAACTTGAGTTCCAACCCCTATATATACAGCCCCACACAAGCCCTCTACATCAATCGTTCTCTTGCTTTACTTTCATAATATTCATTATTTTTCATTTTTAAATATTAATTATTTTTCTTTCTCCATCCTAAAATGATGTGTAAATAAGTAAAAGATTTCAATAAGAAAATTTTGATGAAAATATTGATATCAAATTTGATTATTAGAAATGAGCTCCAATCGAATATTTATACATTTGGCTTTTCAAATGGACGGAAAAGATTAATTTCAATGGTGTGGTGAGAAGCTTTAAATAAACTCTTTTAAAAATATTTTTAAATACCGTAAAAGCTTATAAACTTATATATAGAACTTTCCTAAAATTTTTCTTAACTTCTATATTTTTCTAAAATCTTGCATCCACAAATTTTCATATTTATATAAAATATTCTAATTTTTCTTTTAACATTCTATATTTGATGTTGCATTTAGCGCTTTTAATATTAACCTATATAGCTTTGTACATCCTTTTAAAACATGCCACTTTGAAAGTTGTTCATATATGCACATTTCTCTTATTTTTTTCTTGAAAATTGAAAAGGAGATTTTAAATATTTTATCAACTCAAGAAGTTCAGAATTAGAAAAACACTGAGCAATGTACATAATGTAAGAGATGGATTAGAATACATAAAAGAACTTTTTCGATTTTGTCCAAAAATCAATAAAACACTAATGATGCAATAAATATTAGTCTAACTTTAAGTTATTTTAAACTTTAAATTATAAAATTAATTTTAAAAAATCCACAATATCTTTCGCATATCCAAATATATCTTATATAGAAAAATATGAATACTAATGATGCCCCCTAAAATTATTGGTTCAAGTCCACAAGTTAGACTTTCTAGCTTAGTCGGGTAAGAGCCCAGCTGGCTCATCAGTAGAACCAACAGGACGGATAAGGCCCATCAGTAGGAAAAAAAGGCTCACAAGCTCACTTGTTATCTTATCGAACTGGCAGGCCTAAGAATTAAGCCAATTTTAATCAGACACGTCATCATACGGCTAAGAGGCCACATCATATAGCTTTCCAACACATTTCTACACATCACCCTAGCGTATCTCCAGGTGGTTCCAACTAAATCGGTGGGTAATGAGCTGGAAAATTCACAAATAACCAACTCCCGGATTTTTAGCAGGAGCAGCTCTAGCTTTACCAGTTTGTTCAAATTGCTAGTCCGAATCAAGGGCCAAAGTCCAAACTCACGATTTGACAGAATATGCAAACTTGACAGTGTTCAGTCCAGCTCATGTATCTTAGTCAATATTTATCCACATCAACGGTTTGTTGCATATGACAACCAACTCAAAGAGCTTTCTAATGACGTACGGAACTCAGTAATTGACCCTGTATCCAACTCTATTACAAGCTTATAAATAGAGTCCTTGTGCAGTCATTTGGTAACATCACTCTTCACTCTCAAACTCTCACTATCTTCTCCATTTTCTCTCGGTTCTTAGGCTATTCTAAGTCTATATTTTGCATTCCACATGAATATTTATCATCTTTAATAATATCTCACTATTATTCTGACGTTATTTCAAGTTTTTCTTTTTATTTCTTCATAAATCGTTACTGACTTAAGCCTCGAAATGCTAACCTCTATTTTGCATGGCTAGTCCTCAAATAATCTTAAAATTTTCTTAAAGATCCTTCGACTCTTGTAGTGTGGCCAAATTTGTTGTACGCATCATTGGCGCCATCTGTGGGAACACTTGAGCTTTGGCGTGAGAAATGAAAAATTCCAAGATGGAGGTGACTACAGATCCTATGAGGGAGACTTTTCCTTCCCTGTTGCATCTAGACTTACTATTCCACCTACCAATCGCACTTTGGGAGATGCTAACGTCCATAATCCAGATCCAGCACCATGGGCTAATGCTCTTGTCCCGGCTCCAACTTTTGACCAAGCAACTGAACCTGCTGTTTTGAACCTAATCTTTTGTGAGCAGTTTTGTCAGTTCATCATGGAGACCATCAACTCAACCCTCTGTGGTTCTCAAGCCAGCAGAGTAGGTCCCTCTTCCCAACTGGAAAGAGGGGGAACGCTAGGAAGCTAAGGAATTGATGAGTAGATCCCTGCTGGACTCCAGTAGGATTAATCCACCCCCGCAGATTTTGCAGGCAATGAGGTAGCTGGACATTAGCCCCCTGGTATCTGGCAATCCCTAAAGAAGGAAATGGTGGAACTTCACCAACAGGTGACAAAAGAAACCATGCTTGCTGACCATGGCATTTCTTTCAGCGAACACTTCATGGTAGAAGAACTTCCTGCTCAATTCTGAGCCCCTTCACATCTACCTGCTTACGATGGTACCACTGATCCAGCGGATCACATTCGTAAGTTCGTAAACGCAACCTTGCTGCACAGGTATACTAACGGTATCAAGTGTTGTGTTTTTCTTATTACACTTAACAAATTCTGTCTAATAATGGTTCGACCAGCTTCTACTGGATCAATTATATCTTTTGCAGAATTCAGTTTCCTCTTCCAACATCAGTTCGCTAGTAGCAAGAAGTACAAAAATTTAACCATCAGACTTTTTGGGATCAAGCAAGAAGAAAAGAAAACTCTAAGGACCTATGTGCAGCATTTTGATATAGCCATCTTAGAGGTCCCTACAGCCCTCTAGGAGGTGCTGGTCAGTCCGTTCACTCAGGCTCTTCCTGGAGGGCCTCTGTTCGAATCATTAGCTAAGAAACCATCTACTGACTTTTTAGACATGCTAGCTCGGGTAGAAAAAATATATGAATTTAGAGGACGCCTAGTTGGTGAAGAAGAATGGACGTGACAAGAGAAAGGAGATTGAGTCATTTTCTACTCGCAGACCAAAGGAAGAACCACAAGGGCCTTTTAACCCCCGTTGATTCCAAAAATGATCATTACGCACCTCCAATAACTAGTCTTGCAAGGACGCTTGTGGTGATTGACCGATTTCCTGCCGTGCAGTGACCTAAGGTTCAGATGAGGATCTTCACCTCCCAAAATCTAAATACTTTTGTAGGTATCAGATGAGGATCCTCACCTACCAATCATTGCCGCCAGCCTAGGCAAGAAATAGAAAGACTTATTCAAGTTGGCTTCCTAAAGGACTACGTGGATAAGGAAAAAAAGCGTGAAGAGAAGGAAGAACGTTCACATCACCACAGCTCTCGCAGAACTGAGCAGCAAGACGAAGTCCTCGCAAAGGGAAATATAAAAGGAAGGAGGTCCCAGCTACAGAAACAAGCCTAGAGAATATTCCAGCTAAAGGAATAATCCATATAATAGCAGGAGAACCCACAGACGGGGACTGGGGATGAGCTAGAAATGCCCATGCAAGGGCTGATAGAAATGTTATGGAGATAAACGACAAGGCGCCAATAGGAGGACAAATTATCCATTTTGGTCCTGCTGACGGCCAGGGAGTATATTTACTAAATAATGATGCACTTGTTATTTCTGCCACAGTGGCTAATTATACTAGTCAACGTATCATTGTGGGTTCAGGTAGCTAGTATATCAATAAATGGAGCTAAGGGACATCCCGCTAGAGCCTGTGGATACTTTGTTGTATGGCTTTGCAGTAAAGGTCGTACACCCATTAGGATAAATTTCGGTTCCCCTTCTTTTTTTCTTGTAACCCACTAGGAGGACTAGGATGGTTCACTTCCTAGTCGTGGATATGCCATCAGCATACAACCTGATTCTAGGACGATCTACTTTGAACACTTCCCAGCCTGTTGTCCCTATTATATAAAGCTGAACTTTTTTATCAAAAACAACATAGGAAGAGTCAAAGTTGATCAATACACAACACGAAAGTGCTGCAAGGAGGCAATTAAGAGCAACAACGGCAGGATGGAGGTGGACCCTGTTAGGATAAATGACCAAAAAACCAATTAGATTGGCTTGAATGTAATCTATTCTGAAATATTATTTAGTGAATAAAATGAGTATTCACTTAATTGGCTTATTTATTTGTTGTGCTCATTATGTCTGTTTATATCTGCCTAAACATCATAACAGAGCCCATATACCACTTTAACAACCATGCAGTTAGACCGCGCATTGGATGGTGGTCATGAAATTAACTGCTGAGAGGTTAGGTCTGAAATATTCCAAGTCGAGGACCTCGAGATTGGACATCGAGTATCCTATGGAGACTTGCACAAAAAGTTAAATTCATTTGATGAGTGCCGCATTTCATCGGTGACAGACGAGGTGCGTCTATGCGATCTTAGTGGATTTATTGACTAGGTGTCGAATCGACTAAATTGACTCGCGGGGGTTGTCATGTAGAAGCCTTGAGGGCTTGATCGACATAACTTGGATACCCTGCCAAAAAAGAAAGGACTTGGTTTGCTCGTTTTATCAATAGGGCCAATCGTCCGAGTTTAGCAGGTTGGGTTTCCTCCCTTTTCCATAGGGTTGTTCTTTTGAATTTTGAATTTTTGTATAGGAAAAAGGAGTCATAAAATAGTAATGATTACAAGAAATAAGGAAGGAGAAAGTCAAGCTCTTTGAAAGTTTTGGGGGCTGTTTAATTGATGGGAGGAGGAGAAGGCCATCAAGTCCTTAGTTAGAGGGACTGTTTATGACAAGATATATAAGGCATCTTTCCTTCTAGCAGCTTCACTCTTCCGTTGTGTCAAGGTAATTTCATAGTTCTTCTCTTTTTCCCCTTTTTTCCTCGTCTCTTTCTGATCCGCCATTTTTCTAGTAGGTTGTAAGCGCTTCTTCTGCTAACATCTTATTATCCTCATTCATCCTAGTTAAGTCTTTTTTCTCTCACTTTTTTTAGTTTAATCATGTTTGAGGGGGGTGCATGCGAGCAAACCGTACAGGATTTTTTGATCGATTTAACTACTCTATTAGATGAATACGAGGAAGTCTTGATACTTCTCACTCTAGTCTTCAAGGGCAAAGGTGAGGAGGAAGTGAGTAGTAAAAAAATGAATGTCTAGAGAGGAATCGGAAAGAAGAAAGACAGAGGATATGGTAGTCGCCTCTAGTACGGAGTCATTTAGGATCTTCCAGTCTTGTCTGGAGGAGGACATATGTGCAATTAGGTCTAGGTTTGGAATACATGATCAATTCCTGATTCAAGCCCCTGCTTCTGCTGAGCGTCCTCATTTCCCCCGAGGGTTTTCCTAGTTTCGACGTGGCCCCACTAGAAGCTGGGCTGTGATTTCCTGTTCCTTCTTTCTTTGTCGATGTGTCAATTTTGTTTAAAGTGCGCTTGGTTAACTAGTGCCCAAAGCTTTTAGTATAATTTCTGATTTTTATATTTTGGTTAGGAATTTAGGAGAGACCTCATCAGCTGCTTAATTTCACTCTTTCTTTACATTGAAGAAAGCGAGTTCGGGCTTGTTTTATTTTACCTCTTGGGGGAATGCCCAATTTCATCCATCTGATACCTCTATCAAAGAGTGGAACGTCATTATTTCTTCATATCAGCTCCTACTCCCTGGCGTTTCCCTACAATGTGGGTTTCTGTTGCCCTTGAACTCCATAGGTACTCAATCCATAATTGCCCTACTCCTTTCAAGCTCCTGCTAGATAGCTTAAATGCCTTCCAATACGACCCTCGCTAGCTTGTTCACCCAGCCCTCCTTTCCTGCTATGGATTAAGTCCTAAAGAAGTCATCTTAGGCACTATTGCTAGTACAACTTTTTGTGTATTTTGATTTTATTCTTGCAAGCTTTTCCGATTTAGATGTGAGTAATTGTGCTGACATACCAATGTTTGCTATGATATAGTTCAACCAACTTTTGCAAGATAAGCTCTGAATAAAGGCAAGATCCATGGAACATGTTCTTCTTCCAAGCAACCAGCTTGCATGTGGTTTTGAAATGCCTTCCTGTGCGTTTTGGATGATTATTTTGAGGGCCCGTGATGCCTTTCGGATTCTATCTTCTCTCCTCTCATCTTCTTGATTGTTTGCAGGTTTTATACGATTCTACTCTTTGCTATTTTTAATATATCTTTCTTACAGATTAATTATTTAGCTGAGAAATACCCAGCTTGCATGTTATGTAACAATGTTCCCTGCAAGTGTTAGGATAATCTCAAGTAGGATAGGGAGGGAAGGTTTTTCCAACCCCCGCTAATGTAGGTTGAGTAGTAAAAATAAGTGCTTTATCACATACTTATCTAGATAGGTAGATAAGGCAATTTATTGACCCTGAGCAAATAAGACTCCATTGTGGTAAACCAAGAAGTTTAGGCAACCTGTTATAAAGCATGGAATATTGACTTGCTTTGCCTGGCTGGTGCATGCTTACTTGTTCCAGCTCCTCCTGTTATTAGCAAGGAAGATGTTTAGAGTAAATGAATAAGGATAGAACCCCAGTGGTATATTAGTCTTGCATTATGCTAAAATAGATGTGCCAACACAAGACAACCAGAAACTGAAGTGAGTGTGTCAGTTGGTAGTTACCAGTATAATGTATATGCTAACTGGTGATGGTTGAATTGGATGTAGGTGTAGGTAAGGGGTAGATCATGTTATTGTGAGTATCAACTGATCATTATTATGTAAACACGTTTATCAGCCGGAAGCAACTTGCTAAAGGCACGAGCTAGCTAGGGGTGACCTAGGTATTAGTGGACACCAGCTGGGGGTGCTTTATATATAAGCGTCCACCAGCTAGGGACGACTTATGTAAGAGCATGCGCCAGCTAGGGACGACTTATGTAAGAGCATGCGCCAGCTAGGGACGACTTATTAAAAACATGAGCTAACTAAGAACAACTTATGTAAAATTTTGCGCCAGTTGGGAGTGACCTATTTGAGAGCGTGCGCCAGCTAGAGATGTTTTATGCATAGATAGGTGCTAGCTAGCGGTGGTAATTTTATATGAAACTTTAGCCTGTTAACAACATAAGAAAGGGGGAAAGAATTTCTTTTATTCATGTGAGGGAATGCTTGATTACAAGGATAACTAATTGTAAATAGAAATATTTGAGGAGTAAAACTTTCTCAGATTATAAGCGTTCCATGGTCGAGAAAATTTCCTACCATCGGAGTCCTCTAGCTCGTACACACCAAATTTGATGATCTGAATGACTTTGTAAGGTCCTTCCCAATTAGGAGCTAGTTTTCCTACTGGTCCAAGAGCACCAGCTCGTCTGAGCACGAGGTTTCCCACCCTGAATTCTCTTCTTCTTACTCATTGGTTGTAAGCATTGACCACTCTTTGTTTATATCTTTCTACGCAAGTGTGAGCATCTTCCCGTACTTCTTCCTTTAGATTTAGGTTGGTTCGCAGCAAGTTGCCGTTGCTTTCCTAGCTCAGCTTATGCTGGAAAACGGCTTCCAACCCATAAACCATGTTCAAAGGGGTTTCTCCTATGGTAGATCTAGGATTAGTCCTGTATGTCCATTGTTAGAAATAATAACACAAGGTAAACCATACCTACAGATTACGTTTTTCTAAAATAATTTTAACTCTTCATTTTCTATGATTCGATTCTGCTTCCATTCACTTGTTGAAATAGTCTAAAGCCACAATAAGGAATTTACATTGCGCTTGCGCAGTTGGAAAATGGCCCACTATGTCCGTTCCCCATTAGGAGAAAGGGCAAGGTGCTGATAAAACTATAAATGGTTTAGCGGGGACGTGATTCAGTGGACCATGTCTTTGGAATTGCTCTCAGTTCCTTGTCCAATTTATTTCTTCTTTCTTGAGAGTTGGCCAGAAATATCCTGCTCGTAAAGTTTTGTTTGTCAGAGCTACACTTGCTATGTGAGACCCCACAAGATCCTTTATGTATTTCCTACAATACCTTCTTCTCTCACCAGGCATCAGAGATAAAGTTGGGAAAAACTTCGCTTATATAGGATATCATCCAACAAAACAAATCAAGTTGCTCTACGTCTCAAGCAGACCGCCTCTGTTTCATCAGCAGGGAGAATTCCTTCCGTCAAGTTGTCGAGGAGCAATTTCCTCTAATCTGTATCAATTTGTAAGATGGTTATGTCAGTTTTAAGAGGAATTTTAACGAGAGTTCTTATAGTATTAGTGTGAGTACTACAGTCGGCTAAAGAACTAACTAGTTTGGCTAAGTAATCAACCTTGGTGTTTTATGTGCATGGAATCTCATGGAGTTGGAAGCTCTTCAGCTGGCTCCTAAGCTCGTTTATCTCCTAGAGGTACTCTTTCATTCGATCTTCCTGAACCTCATAGGCGCCTTCTAATTGATTTGTTACTAGCTGGGAATTGGAGTAGGCGATTAAGTTCCTAACTCCTGCATCTATGTCTATCCTGATACCTGCAATGAGAGCCTCGTATTGGTGTCATTGTTTCAGGCTTTGAAGTTGAATCTCAAGGCGTATCCCAGCTTGTTTCTCTCCAGGCTGGTGAACAATACTCTGATTCCACTACCAGCAAGGGTGGAGGATCCATCTACATGTAGCAACCATTTTCCTTTATTCTCTTTGACGACTGTTGCTTCCTTTACAAATTCAGCTAATGCTTGGGCCTTGATAACTATTCTTGGCTGGTAGGATACATCATACTCGCTGAGCTCGAAAGCCTGCTTATCATCCTACTTGAAGTTTTTGCTTTGCCCTGTTGGAATAGGTGACCAAAATTAAATTATATTGACGGTTTTTAGAACTATTCAAGCAATTTTTATTTAAGCAATGTTGTCCCGACGAATATGGTAAGTGTCCGTCTGTTGCGCTAACCATATTACATCAAGCACTGCTTTGATATGCCTACAGATCACTTAATAATCCATGTAGTTGGGCTGCGCATTGGATGGCGGCTATAGTAGGGAGGGAAGAGTTTCCCTCATAGGATCCATTGTCACTTCTATTATCTGAATTCGTCATTTCTCAAATGAAAGCTTAAGATTTCCACAGACGGCTCTAATGATGCGTACTATATTTTTGGCCACACCATAAGGTCGATGGATCTTTGAGAAAAATTCTAAGATCAATGGAGGCTACCTCTACAAAACAAAGGTTAACACTCCGATGCTTAAGTCAGTAATGATTTATAAAAGAAACCAAAGGAATGCTTGAAATAAAGTGATAATAATAGTGACATATGATGTGAGAGTGATAAATATTTGCGTGGAGTGCAAAATATAGACTTAGAATAGCTTAAAAACCAAGAGAGAATAATGAAAATAAGTGAGAGTTTGATTGCACGGGTTGATATTACCAAATGACTGCACAAAGCCTCTATTTATAGGCGTGTACAAAGCAAGATACGAGGGTTGTTGAGGAGAGTCCTATGGAATTTGAAAACCCTTTGAGTTGGCTATTATTTAGAAAAAACCGTTAGTGATTTGGACTTAATTTGACTGAGATACTCTAGATAGATTGAGTCTTGCAATACATGCTGGAAAATTCACAATCGGTTACTTGTGAATTCTCAACTCATTTGCCCTCGATTTACTTGGAACCACTTGGAGATATATTAGAATGGTGTGTCTAAATATGTTCGCAAGCTATATGACGTGTCTATCCGGTTGTATGATGATGTGTCCGGCTTGAATTGGCTTATTTCTTGAACCTATCAATTCAGTAAAATAGGAGATAGACCTATGGACCTTTCTTTCCTACTGATGGCCCTTTTCATTTTTTTTATTTGACTTATTATTTGATTTGTAATATTTTAATAAAGTGTGACCACAAATTGTAGTAAGTAAATTTATTTTTAAATAAAATTATAGAAATTTTATGTCAATATTAAATAATTAATTAGTTTTTTAAATTATAATTATTTGTATTTGAAGTGATACAAATAACATGAAATATAGTCAAAACTAAAATTTAAAATAATAATATTAACTCACATAAATTTTATTTAAAATATTATTATTATTGGGACATAAAATTCAAAGATATAATATTCAAACTTTGATAATAGTAGAGAGAGAGAGAATAATCTAGGATTAGCGAGTCCTTTTAATATATCTGATTTTTTCTAATCATTACATATTCACAAAAGGCATTTTTAGCAAAAGGTGATTTAGAGGATCCAATTTTGCCAATAAAATAATCCAAGCTCAATAAATAAATCGAGAGGAAAGGCACATTCACAAGCAGACGATAAGAGAAATAAAAACAACTGATATTTTGGTCGGACTGAATTAGTCGAATTTGAACCAATTATATAGCAAATATAATACACTTATCGCATGATTGACATACAGTTAAAAAAAAACGACCAATCACATAACAAATGTAATACATTTTCTTTGTAATCGATTTGATTCAATCAAATTTGATCAATGTAAAAATCCACAATTACTTTCATTGATCAAAGTCATTCAAATAACAAGAAAATAGAATAATTTGGAGGGGAGAACCGAAAAGAGGAAAAGAAAATGGATTAAATACACTTTGCACTCTAAAACTATGAAAATATCGCATAAACACCCCTCGATTATGAAAAGTAACAAAACGACTCTTACCACTAGCGTTCGTCCATTAAAAATATTGGAAAAAAATACAAGCAACCCATTGTATCGCAAATGAGCAAATTACCCCCTTATGAAAAAACAAATAGCGATTTATATAAGGAGGAAATTATTTTATTTTAAAAAGTATAGGGAGGTAAGCTAAATTATCTCAAAACACATACTAACTTATCACTACTTTTCTCTCTCTATCTCCAAAACACCAAAACAAAAACACCCAAAACAGTAATCCAAACATTACGTTAATGTTTATTGGTTTAATTTCAATTACGTGTTTTTTAAAATTCAAAACATTTAATTTAATCAAATAGTTTTTATCCAAAATACAAATTTTGTTATTTCTTATAAACATTATTATTTTTAATTATTTTTTTTTAACAATATGTGACTAAATAATTGAAATTTAAGGATAATAATATGCGGCTTAATAATTTATATACACACATATTTGTACTATTATAAAAAAAAAATATTTTATCACACCATTTTTTGAATACCCAAATTTACTTTTTTTTTTCATTTCTTTCCTTTAAAAAAATTGATCAAATCAGTAATTTTAATATTTTATAATACTCTCACGATTATATATATATATTCTATTAACTACCCACTACTCCATCTTTCTCTCTCACATTATTTCTCCACATTTATTATAATGTATAAATATAATTTATGTTTTTCACAAACTTCTTTTTTTTATCATCTCACAACATCTCACAACATGCGCACGGAAACCGCATACAATAATAACTAGTATTATATATATAAAAATATCTGAGTCGATCAATTTTTTTTTAGTTGGTTCAGTCAGTCGGGCTAGTGATCCTATGATCTATTAATTTATCTAGTTTGATCTCCTGTTCGATTTTATTGGTTGCATTTGCACAAATGGAATTACAATATTTATATTATTTGTTGGAGGGTATAATTGGTTTAATTATAAAAAAATATAAAAATATATTTAAAATAATTAATATAATATTAATAATACGAGTCGCTGTTTGTGACAGCAACTCCACCAATTTTTTTTTTTTCTTAATTTTTCGGCCTGGACTCCAAGTCACGGACTACCTCAACTAGGAGTCACGACTCCCCATTTTTTTTTTATAAATTATATTTATTACTTTTATTTATAATTTTAAATTTACAAAGTGTAATTAATCTTTA
Organism: Sesamum indicum; assembly: GCF_026168435.1. Classification (NCBI taxonomy): domain Eukaryota; kingdom Viridiplantae; phylum Streptophyta; class Magnoliopsida; order Lamiales; family Pedaliaceae; genus Sesamum; species Sesamum indicum. The sequence goes on from NC_142668.1 coordinate 6,136,710, forward strand.
ATTTTATTCTACAATATATAATAAAAATTAAATAATTAATAATTTACTAATTATAATACATAATAATATTTTTATTATTACTTCTTACAATTATTAATTTTAATAATGTATTAACTATAATTAATAATAATTTTAAAAATTTATTAATTAAAAAAAATACGATCAATTATTACAAATACTATGATAATTACATACAAATATTAAAAATGACCTCTCGTCCCACAATTGCGTCGGTGGCGTTGGCACCGAGATCCTCTTATTTCCTCAACCATACATTCTGTGTTGGCTCATTTTTTTCATTATCATCATCATCATCATTAATATGCAATCGACTTGATGTTGTTGCAGAACTAGACTCCACATGATCACAATATGCACTAAATGAGGGAAATAGAATTGGTGAAACGTTATATTCTGGTATATATGATTTATTAATATCAAGGCCAAGATTAAGACCAACATGTGCATAATAAGATTTTGCATGACTTGGCATGTATGGAGCTGATTGAAACCAATCATCTTGTTGCGTCGAATGAGCCAGATAGTAATCTTGAGATGTATACACTTAGAAATACCACTTATATCCACCCCAACATTATCATGTACAATTGAACTAGTGGACATTTGGCTACAACTTCTCCTTTGTCAGTGGGACGTGGATGGTGTAGTTTGATTTGTTGGTAGTGTTTCTTTGAATGCATGACGAACTCATAAATATTGTCTAATGTGACATCATATCTGTCTAACAACCTATTAAGACTTTTGACATTTGTTGGTCTAAGTTGAGTACTTAGATGAAAGGATTATATTTTTCGAGCCTGAAATATGTAGAAAATATAACTTTTAATATAAATAAAATATTTTATATTATACAAATACCATAAAATCCCTCATGCATGCATCTTAAGATTGGTATCCACTTTCCACACGCCTATTAGCAGATGACGAAACGAAACATATTGTTGTACCATTCCCAATATCCACATTTTAAATGTCTTCCGTAGGAAATGGGTGGTCTACGCACAACCATGTCATGTCGTCTCTACCATCTACTAATGTATAGTATGTGTTGTAAGCCCCAATCTATGCCCGTACGCGCTTTACAGGAGATCTGATGCAGGCTCATGTCCCGAGAATATGGCATTTAAAGAATATTTTGTCTTATCCCAAATTGGTGAAGGACCCGCTTGGGATGATGCATTTTCACAATGGCATAGAAAATCAGGGCATGTTGACGTCCACAGCTTAGGGGTAAAATCAACTGCATAGGCCATAATGCAGTCTGAGTCCATGTCATATGGTTGCCAGATAGACTGTAATAAATGAAACGATGTAAATTGATGTTAATTTAATATTTTATAGATATATATAATTTTTGAAGATTAGATTCCTAATCATCCTTGATATCATCCGATATATCTCTCATGACCCAAACAGTTGTTCGTATTGTCTTGGTGAGGTTGTGCATACAATTCACGTATAAGCATACACCATTAGTTGACTGATTGATATTTTTCTTTTTTCAAATATGTGGTGTAGATGGGAGCTTCGGGGTATAATAAATCAAAGATTAGATGTTGAATAATAATCAAATATGGGAGGGGGGGGAGGGGGGGACCATACATGTATTCTAAATGATATGTCCCTTAACATGGTAATTTAGACAAAGCTTATATTGCTCCTTTGCTTTTAGGATAGGTGAAATGCGGCCCCTCATATGGAATAAAGTATGTTATTCAAACTGTGAAGAGCCATACAGAGTTCAACATACCATACCAAAAGGCATGGTACAGTTTGAAGATGACCCGTGAAATTGTTTATTGCACATGGAAGAGCACAGTTCGAAAGCCACCTAGTTTCATGGAGCTCTCCAAAAATTTAATGTAGAAACTAGTGTTGAATGGGAGCTCAAACCTTTCAGCATTCAATTGGTGCATATGTGATAAGATACATCTTCTGGGCATTCAAACCATATATTGATGGGTTTCAATTCTGTTGCAAAGTCATTACTGTTGATGGAACTTATTTATATACAAAGTGCAAACACAAAATATTGATTGCAGCTATCGTGGATGGGAATCAACAGGTACTCCCTCTTGCGTTTGCAATTGTCAATGAAGAATCCTTTTCATCTTGGAAGTGGTTTCTTCAACAGTTGAGTAGACATGTTAGAAAAGGGAGGCCTGAATGTGTCTTTTTTCTGACCGTCACCCAGGTATCGTAAGACCACTATGCAAAAGTTCGGACTTTGGCAACCTCACTAAGTGCATCGGTATTGCTTGAGGCATGCATGTTCTAATTTCAACTGTCAGCACAAGAATGTGTGGTTGAAGGATCTTTGTTAGAAAACTGACTCTGAATATCAAATTAAAAAGTTCAATCGAATTATGGTGGAAATAAAGAGCCACAAATTAGCAGTGCTTGAATTTTTAGACCAGATTGACAAGAAAAATAGACAGCTTTTCATGATGGTGGATGACTATGTGGTATTCTGACGATCAAAATATTAGAATGCATTAATGGGGTCTTAAAAGGGGTTCACCGCCTGCCAGTGACTGCAATAGTCTAATTAAAGCTTTCTCGTATTGTCCACTATTTTCGTGAGAGGCTGGCGAAGAGTGAGTAATGTTGAACAACAACCAACTATAGACGTATTATGCATATAAGATGTTCATACGTTGGCACAAAAAATTTGTTGAACATTGGGTTATGAGATACCATCAATTCCAACAGTCTGTCTCGATCGTTATAAATCGGCAGTATGGACATGGACTCAATATGCATGTTGTCAAAATTGCAAGTCGAGAATGTTCATGTGGAAAATGGACTCAATTTGGCATCCCTGGCTCTCACGCTCAAAAAGTATGCGCTGTATACATGATTAATGCTACTTCAATTGTTAAGGATTATGATGATTTAATGGCTTACAGAAATACATAGTCTAAGTCTTTTGAACCTTTGAAGTCGAAAGATTATTGAAATGTCCAATTTGAATTGGTCCACGATACTACTATTCGCACCTCCACACGTCCTGCTTGAAACCAAACATCAAGTATTCAAAACGAGATGGATTGACCTCAAATGCATCAAAGAGAACAAGCCTAACAAAGAGGAGATACTTCAAGAAGATCAAATGTGCAAGTGCGGGGTAGTCCAGATAAATAATGTAATAGTTAATTGGATTTTTTTAATTAATAAACTTTTAATATTATTAATTATTGCAATTAGTAAACTATTTAAATGTGTATTATTTAATTATTATATTAGTTTGGATTTTAAAACTTAAAGTTATTATTAATTGTAAGAAGTAAATTTAAAATCATAAATAAGTATATAGATATAATCTATATAACAAAATTAAAAAAATAAAAATGGTCCGCGACTCCAACTACAAAACAAAAAAAGGAATTTGTTGGCATAGTCCATGATATTATATTAATTAATTTAAATTTATTAAAATAATTTTCTTTTTTAATAATAAAAAATAATTAAGCCGGGTATAATTGGCAAAAATTATAATAGTTAGTGCAACAGTCACTATAGGCAGTATCTACTAGCGATTCGTAAAATCGTTTTTCAACTTCTCGCTTTAAAAAAACACTTTTGAAGTCTTTAGGATGTCAGTTTCAGCTTCTACTTCTAAACGGCCAGAAAGAAATTTTTAGGCTAAAAGTTATAAGCACCATCGGGAGTTATTTAATTAAATATTATAAAAAAATTACAAATCTACCGCAAAGGCGGTAGAATTGCAAATTTAATGGAAGTAGTTAGTGCTACTAACGAATTTCAGAATTATTTATTTTTTTATAAAAAAAAATGGCATGTCGTTAGTATCACGAACGACATTTGGACCCAAATAGGTAGTCTACTAATGACTTGGGACTTTTTTCTTTTTTTTTTGGTTAATTATATATATATATATATATATATTAATTTTTTCATCAATTATATATATTGATATTATTTATATAAGTAGGCTATGATAATTAATTAATTAATCAATATTTAATTTTTATTATATTTTGAATTTGTATAAAAAATTACAATATTAAAAATAATAATAAAGAATTTTTTAATACTCAATTAATTTTTAATAACATAATAAAATTTGAAAATTACATGCAAATAAAAGAATAAAAGAACAAAAATAATATAAATTTAAAGTTAATTACAATTTTTAATAATGTCCTCTAGTTCCACAAGTGCGACATTGCCTTTGTCTTTGAGGTATTCTTCTTCTTTGTTGAACCACCGGTGCTGTTGGTTCGTTTTGCTCTTGATCACCATCATCTGTTGGAATGTGCAATTGTCTTGATGATGCTGTAGAGCTCGACTGTATTGGATGGCGATATGCACTCAATATCGGAAATTGAATAGGTGAAATATTATGCTCTTGTGCATATGTTTGTGTGATGCCCAAATTAAGATCAAGGTCAACATGAGTTCAATAACTTTATATGTAAATTGGTATTATGGAGTCGATTGGAACCAATCATCTTGTTGTGACAGTTTAGGCACGTAGTAATCTTGTTGTGGCGGTTCAGACACATAGCAATCTGGAGATAGATATTGAGATGTATGCCCATTTAGTGGACCAGCTATGTCTACCGATTGCGTGTCTCTTTGTGCTATACTCGAAGACCTTCTATTCAAACTTCTTCTTTGACTGTGGTATGTGGACAGAACACTATATTGTGGCGCAGGATATTTAGGAGCCATATGTTGTACTGTTGCTTATTCACATGTGGCAATTTGATGAACATTTGTAGATATGACTCTAATGTGGTCCATGCTTTGATTCATTCCCTCGAGGTTCTGTGATCTATTACCACAGGTTATTTGTATGTTTTTCATTTGATTAGCCTAAAGTAAATAAAAAAATAGTATAAGTTGAAAGAATCGGTATGGCCCGATAACGCGGCGGAAGCGTAAAATTAAAAAATTATTTAAAACGAATCAAATGGGTGTTCCCCTTTGAAATTCCCGGGCGTCCGGTGTTCGTCAAAAGCATAATAATAAATGAAATAAGCATAGAAATACAATATGTAACTTTACCTTTTGTTTCTACAGATGAGTAGCAACGTGCGCTGTTTCCCTTTTTGTTTCTCTTTCATTCACTCTAGGATCCAAATTAGAACTCCTATAATTTGTCCAAACCACACTAAGGAAGAGATATACTTTTTTTTCTATTGCTACATGGAACAAAGAACAAAAAGAAAACAACTCCAAACTAACACTATTATTTAGTGCTTTTGGAATATTTTATATTCTAACTTGAATCCAATTCAATGTAGAACAAAAAAGGAGAACATTTTTGGAGAGAAAAGAGAGCAAATTTCGTGGCTTACGTGTTGGTTATGCATGATATGTATGTAGTTTTCTACATTACATACAATTGAATTCAAAATTCAATAACTACCTAGTTTTCGTCCAAGGAAACCGATACACACACATGATATAACCTCAACCATAATGAAATAACCACTCCCTTATCTTCATCATGGTGAGGAGTTTCAACTCCTTCTTAACTTGCTCCAACCTCCCTCAAATGGGCTTGGACTTCAAGTATGGACCAGACTTGATTTAATCAAATTAAATTAACCCCAACCAAAGTCCATTGAATAATAATTAATTTAAATTATTTTTAACCCAACTAAGTCCAAAGATCCATTTAATCCAATTAAATAAATTTAAGCCCAAACTCTAATTAATTGATCCAATCAATTAATTAAGCCAAATCAAATAAATGAATCCAATTAATTTAAAGGTATTAGGCCCAAAATTAACTAATTTAATTAATTAATTCTTGAGCCATCCATCAAATGGACTATTAAATAACTCTATTAATTTATATATTCTCCTTAAATTAATTTAATTCAATTAAATTAATTTGTTTCTTCTCGAATTAATTCTAAATTAATTCCACCAATTCCATAGTGATTTGTGTGTGGCTCTTTAGGTTCACCCTCAGCTAGACTTGGGCATTGTGTCCAACACAAATAATTAATTAAATTTAATTTAATTAATTATTTCTAATTAACCATTAATCAGAAATGCCCGTCACTATGGGTGGTCGTCTAGCAACGGTCCATGACACTAGAGACTAGGTGAATGTTGGCGTGAACATTTAGACTCTCGAGTTCCATACAGGTATGGTCCTTCCGTTGACCATCTCCCAGCCTTAATCTAGGGCATGGAAATGGGCGTCGGTTCCCATCCTGGACCAAACAACTATGCTGAATACTTGAGATGCATTTACTCTATTGATCGACTAAGTAAACTATTTTATATTCGACCAGTCGCTATGGCCATAGACTTAGAGAGTATAAACCACCTCAAAGCGCATAGGAGATATATTCATCATATACTGATAGGGGATGGATTCTATCTTGAAATCCACCATCCTCAATACATAATCCGACTACACTGGACAAAGTTTATAATAATCACATTGAAGACACAATCATCTCTTGCCAGATCTAAGATATAACCATTATATGTATGCAACTGCATTTGATTCCTCAAGTCTAAGGACTAATCCTATATTATCGGAGTTGGAAATTCAAATTATACCGACCAAGCCTCCAAGGGTTCTATATGACGATTCTTGTGAGTCAGTTGAATCAGCTAAAAACCTTGTCAACTAATTCACTAAAATTGTATAGACACCCCATGTCTGTTGCCGATGAAACACGACACTCATCCAATGAATGCAATACTTAATGTAAGTCTCAATAGGACTCTCGATGCCAGTCTCGAGGTCCTCGACTTGGAATGTTTCTAACTAACCCTAAGAAGTTGGTTCCATAGCTGTCATCCAATGCGCAGCCCAACTACATGTGTTATTCAATTGGTCTGTGGGCATTTGTTGTGACGTTAAAACACCATTCAACGTAAATAGTGAGCACAGCAAATACATGGTGCCACAAATGAATGCTTGCTACATTCATCAAGATAATATCACATTCATAAAGATTGTTAAATGATTCCCAAAACTGCCAATACCAATTGACTTTCTTGTCATCATTTCTAACATAAGTATATAATATTTAAAGGAAATGATAAATATAAATTAGAATGAAGTATGCTTATTAGATATGGCATCACAATTTGCCACTATGATGCATCTCCAAGTTGATACCCTGATTGTACATGCCTATCAATTGATGATGACACGAATCAACATGTTATGCTATTGTACTATTCCCACCCAAATTTTGTATCAATTTCATTGGATATGGGTGGTTGAAGCACAATAGTGTCAATCGTGCTCCCATCAATTGATATATAGTATATGTTGCATGTACCAATCTATTCCCCCATGATTTCTTCGGGAAACATTGTGTAGTTGCATGTCTTGATTGCCAACCATTTTCTAAATATTTTGCCTCATTCGTAATTGTCGGAGCACACATTTGGGATGGTGCATTTCCACAATTAAGTAGAAGATTAAAGGAAGTGACTATGTCTACAACTGTGGGTTGCACCATGCTGGTAACTCTCTAATACATCATAAGTTCATGTCGTATGGTTGCCAGCGAAATTGAAAAAATATGCAATTAGTGCATAAATATTACGAAAATATGACATAATCTCCTAATGCATTAAATGTATTCTTTTCAAAATTTTATAATACCTGATCATATGCCAAGCAGTGAAGTACCTCTCGCATTGTGCGAACAGTAGGTGTAGAGTTGATGTGAATTTTGTAATACCATTCCAGATTGTACCAAGGGGGGTATTGGGTGGAGAAGGTTTTCACCAGTTTGACAGGGTCTCATGTCTACTCGCAATCTTTTTATTTCGGGTGCAAGTGGAATCATGCGTGACCAACCGCAAATCTGTAGGGAATAAGCGTGTAATTTATTAAAAGTGAATTACGAAAATACATATCAAGATACAAATATATGTACTTAATCTTACTAGTAATAGCTGCAGTGCTCCACCGATACTCCCTTTGCCTTTCAGATTGGCAGTATATAATTCACGGTATAGGAATGCCAGTTCAGCACGACTCCAACTGTATGCTAGTGTCGCATTTATATCCTCCATTTTATGGAGATATAGTAGTGACACTGGATTTTGCCGGATTTGTCAGGACACATCACACTACCTAAAAGCAGTAATGCAAATGCCCAGGTATACTTTTGGACCACGTGTATTGGTGTTTCTTCATTTATTGTGATGTCTGTAATGTGGTTTATAATGAAATTAATATAAATGCGGCCACTTTTAAACTCAGTTTCCTCTGCCTGGAAATCTATGTACTCATGCAGTAGTCTAACCATTCATTAGCAGATCATTCTATATCTTGACCACATACAGGCTCTCTATCAATGGGGAGAGCCCATATTACAATGACATCTTGAAGAATGATAGTTGCTTCCCCCGTACGAAAATGAGAAGTGTGTGCTTCGGGTGCCATCTCTCCACAAGTGCTGTAATGAAATGACCATCATATGCATGCTGTCACATCTGTAGACATCGTAAAAGCCAATGTCAAATAGTAAACCTAACACGCAAGCATGGGGATGATTTTCTTGAAAGAGAGTCCAAAAGAAAGAATCAGTACATCTTGTGTGTAATGTCATGTCAAGATCTCCATCCGGAGTATCATCAAAACGATGTTGTGCTTGTTCTCTCAAGGTTGCCGCATTGTGAGGACCATAAATGGCTCTTTGATCCATTTTGAAAATTTTTAGCAAAATGATTTGAAATATAAAAAATAAATTAAAAAATAAAGTATAATTGTAATATTGATGAAATGAAAATATAAACGTAATATCTTTCCCATATATTTATACCCCAATTCAATATTTTTTTTGTGATGTGAGCGTTGACGCTGATGGCAATGGGAATCCCCTGCGTGCCGCATGCATACAACAATATATATCTATTTTTTCGCTCAAATCGTTAGTAGCACTAACGACACCATGTTGTTAGTGCTACTAACGACATACCATTCTTTAAAAAAAGAAAATTTGGAAGTTGCTAGCATTAATTTGCAATTCTACCGCTTTTGCGATAGATTTGCAATTTTTTTTATATTTAATTAAATAACTCCACTTTGGTGGGTGCTTCTAGTTGTTTTGGTTTTTATAAATAAAAACTTTATTTTTTACTACTTTACCCTTATTATAATAATTTTAATTCATTTTTACCATATTTAATTTACTTCTAAAATTTTATATTTAAAGTTGATATCGAAGGTTTTATAATTTAACAATAATAAAATTTAATTTCACATATTTAATATTTTATTTGTTATATCATTTGATTATATTATTATTTGATTAATTAATAAAAATATTTTTTTTTGCAAGGATGCAAGTTTAATTATTATTTATGAATAAATAATTATATTACTTAGTGAGAGCATTATTAAATTAAATATATATTTTAATATTTTTAAAATATAAATATGGAATATACTAATTGAAATAAATTTTTATTATTTTTTACGTAAAAATAATTATTCGTGACAAACAACATGTAAAATATAAGTAAAAATTTAACACATAGGGATTAATCAATCTTTAATTAATTAAATTTATAAAAATTAAATTTATTTTAGAAGTAATTTTTCTCCAAAACTATTCAATTTAACTTTTATTTATTTTTCAATTTTTTTATAAATATTATCCACTTTTGATTTTATTATAAAAATTATTTTTTAATTTTACCAGGCACTCTTATTTAGAGTAGTCTTAGTACAGTGGGGCCCATTTTGTTAAGTATTAGAGGTTGGTTGTAGTTCACGGTAGAAAAGGTAAAAGAAAGAAAAAGACAACTCCGACAAAACACAGTCCAAGGGAACAACCCCAACAGCAGATCATCATATTTATTCTTCTTCTTCACCAAAAACCCTCACCAAATTCAGTCGCATCAAATTTTCCACCCACTGATTTCCCTCGTAATCATCATGGCCTCAAATGGTTCTCCACTTGTCAGTGTTCCCATGCCCGAACATCTCTATTGCTTTGTTTTGTTATTTTTTATTAGAATTCAAATTGGTTATGTTTAGTGTTTTTTTTTTTGTTTTTTTGGTTAATTCTTTGGTAATTTAGGGTTTTGAATTGTGTAGGGAGACGCGGATACGAAATCGAGCTTGGAGAAGATCAAAAGGCAGCTGGCGTCGAGCTCCGGTAGAAATCTACTCCAAGGGCCCCTCCTCAAGCGATCCGAAACGGTAAATTATTCTATTTCTCAGTTTTTTCTAGTTCGTTTACCTTCAGCTGCATTTCTGTCTATTCTTTTGTTTAATTTCGAGGCTCGCGAATTTCGAAGTCACTCATATGGGTATTTCGCTTTTAGCTGCTAAACTGGTTCAACTACTTCGCATTTTGGAATTTTGATGGTTTTTCTTGAGATATGAGTAGAATTGTTTCTATACGAGAGATGGGGTATTAAGTCCAACTGATAGTGACAAGTTCATGAATACATCCTCTCTCATAGTAATGAGAGGAAAAATTGATTGTATTTGAGATGAATATGATACTGATTTGGATACTTGCTTTGTTAGTTAAAGTCTATGCTATATTGGAATGCTAATCTTGTCTTTTTATTGATACATGTCAAGGCTTCAATCTTTATCTATAAAATGTTAATATAATGTACTATTGCCTGATGGTCATAATAGTGTAGAAAACATCATGCATGCCGACAAGAGGGGAGATATGGTTTACTTGAAATCTATTATAGGAGAAACCACACTTAGTATGGATCGTGTTCATGCCACCCATTGGAAGGATCTGCATAAAGGGGGGGCAACTTGCTTGTGTTTAATCAACATATTTATGTGAGTGAATTTGACAAAAGATGACCTGAGCTTTATGGTAAAGTTTTTTTTTGTGGACTCGCTGTCATGACTGATTGAGCGATAAGAGGTTGTAGTTTAAAATGTCCATGAATGAAAGAGCGAGCATAAATATATTACATATCCAGTTACGATAAGTGAGATTTGAAGCTTGTAAAATGGCATGGTGTCTGGGTGTCAAACTCAAGAAGCTTCAATTGCCTTGACATGTTAATTATATTTATATTTTGCTTTTAGCTACTGATTGAAGTCTTATAAAAGAACTAAATTTCAAAAGAAAATCCACACTGCTTACTTCAGAAATTCTACTATATACTTATTTGGCTTTTGTCTATGCACTTCTTGTCCTTTTTCTCTCATCCTTCTTCCCTTCATCTTCTAAACTCAAATTCTTCACCAACACTATTTATATCTCCAGTTTTGTTCTCCTTACTTCCAATCTGCGCTTCTTTTGATTAGCATATGAAATGTCATGAAATCTGTGTAGTTAGCCTGAATTGCTTCAGGAATGATTGCACAGTTGCTATTAAAATTGAGTTTCTGAAATTTAAATATTTATTAGAATGTATAAAACATAGAGTGCCATGGATTGGTGCTCCAATTGAAAAAAGGTTGATGTGTGTTCTTTGGACTGGCATCAGTTTGAGGAAGGTGACCCAGAGTTCTGTAATCTCCTAATACACTTTCTCCATTGCAACCTGGATTTTCATTATCATGTCGACTTTATGGATTAGATTGAGTTATTATTTTTCATCTGTCAGAAGAAAGAGCACTAGTGGAGTTCGATGTATTCTGCTGATTATCATAGCTTAGCTTGGGAACCATCTAGAAGCGTCCAACTCAAAACCATTAGTAAAAACCCCAGACCTTATGGCCTTAGGAAACCTCATAATTTTGGTATGGCACAGTAATTTATTTTCTCTCTCTTAACAGTAATAACCTGTGGCAATGTGCTTATTCTATGATGAGTTTGTACATTAAGGATTAGCACCAACGGAAGTTAGTTGACTGTTACTTTGCTGTCCTTAAAGGTTTGTGTTTTCCACTGGTCTTTACCTCAATAGCTGTTCTGTCCTTATGGGCGCCCTGAGGGACAAAATATGCGTCGAACTCGTCATTGTTCTTTATTGGCAGAAAATTTTGAAAACTGTGTATACCATTTTATTTGGAACTCTAGCCTGAATCCTTCTGAAATATGTGCATTTGCTAACATTATTCTTTTAAACAGCTGAGAAAGTGGAACGAGAGGTGGGTGATTCTAGACCCAACAACTGGGAAGATGGAGTACAAGTAAGAACCTGAATATAACCCTTTTTCTGTTCTTAGGGTTTCTTTCTTTTGGCAATGATACGCTGCCTTTGCAAAAGTATTTATTGATTGGCATGTGTAGGGTCAGGAGAAATGAGCCAACAGTCAAAGGCACCATGATATTTGATGCTAACAGCACTATAACAATTTCTCCTGTGAATTTCCAGTAAGATTCTTGTCTTTGTTCATTTTGATTGTGGTATCAGGAATTGTATTTTCTTTTTTTTTTCTTTTTTAAAATTTTAGCACGTACATACTCATTATAGGATAGAAATGATGCTTACATCTTTTTCTTCTTTCTCTTATTCAGTGGACTACCGAAGTATGACGGCTGTTGTTTCTGTATCCTTCTTAATTTGTTGAATTATTTTTCTTCTTTATCTGAGCTTTTTATCTTTCTTACTAATTCTATTGGAGATAAAGAGAAAAGAAGTTTGGCTATGGTTATGTTAAGCTAGAATCTGAAAATTCCAAACTTGATTGCATAAAATTTTCTTTTAACTCCTTTTACTTCTTTCCCTATATTACTTTTCAAATCTTAACTTGATTCTTAGATATAGGGACACCACAGAAAAAAGATTATTTCCTTTGTGCAGAAACTCCTGCTGCTGCTAGAGCTTGGGTGTCTACTCTACAGTGAGTTATCAGTTTTTATCTCCCATTTATGTGCATTTGCAATTACTTTGTTGTTCTTTCAGTGATAATTAACACAAAATGGTTGTGAAGATGCATTCATAGTGTTTGGTTTTGTGTTTTGGAGTATTTTGTTTGGTTTTTGGAGATAGAGAGAAAAACAGAAATAAATAAGTGTGTGTTGGAGATAGATGTTATGTTTGGATTTGTGGTTTGAGGTAATGTAAAACAGTTTAAAATAAGTGGGGTATGTTTGATGTTGGGATTTGGGAGACAAAAGTTAATGTTGATTGTCAAATCATGTCTTTTTTATATATATCTACATATATAAGTGTGTATATATATAGAATTTTATTTGTGATTGAATTATGTATGTATACATATGTATGATTGGAGATGTACTTGGGATGCAAAAAAAAAAAAGGGCAAAAACACAAACAATCAAAACACACCTAGACAAGGTGTAAAATGTTGCAATCCAAACATTGGATTGGTTTTGCCCCATTCCCGAGATGGGTCAAAACCAAATCCAAACATAGTGAAGTTTCTTCAATGATTAGAGTTGTAGTATGTGTAATCGGTGTGCTTACTCACTATTTCATTTTACCTGAATGAAATCTTTATGTTGTCCCTCTCACCCATTTTCTTCTCTCCACTCTGGTTGTTGGGTCTTGTTGTGATCTTGCAGCATTGTGAATAGATCCTTAAACTATAAGGCTGCAGATATCCCCCTTCCTATATTTATTTAATTATTTTTTGCTTTCCATTTTCCCTTTGTCCCTTATTTTGAAGTTTTAGCATGATTTATATAGCATATCTCTCCTTTTTGGCATTTTAACTGTAGCTGTTTTTTCTGAACTTTTGTACGTTAGTGAACTTCATGAACTATACAAATTGCATGGGAGTATATAAATCTTAAGATGAAACGGTGTGAGGCAAAACTTGGAATTCAGCTATTGCTTTGTTTTCTCTCATTCAATAACTATACCTGAATTTAATCTCTTCTAGTGTGAAGTCAACTCTATAGCAGAGTTATTTGCTTTCAAAATTCTCTCATGCTAAGTTCACATTTGGAATTTTTTGAACTCTACACTATATTTTATGTGCTCTTTCATGATTTGTTTCCCCTTCAAAATACAGTGCGACTCAACTGGTATTGAAGGCTCATAAAGAGGCAGTTAATACCTTAAGTGGAAATGGATCCACAAAGCTGGGAACAGTTGCCACTGTTGTTGCCGCTGCTAATTCAACAGCCCTGGAAGCTTCTAAAGAAATTGAAGCTGCATTGCAGATTTCCATGCAAAATGCTATAGGAGCTATGTTGAATAGGACGACTGATTTTCCTATGGATGATTTGTCAATCATGAAGGTAAGAAAATTGTTCCTCAGAACTATCTACCAGCCTTCCTCTCTCTCTCTCTCTCTCTCTCTCTATCTATCTGTCTATATATATGTATATTTCCTGTGTTCCTACTGCTGTGTTTCCCTCTGCCCATATCCCTGAGTATTGCATAATTAGCAAGAGGAGAATTCATGAGTGAAGTGCTCTTATGGAAAAGTCTATTCCTGCCTCTGGTTTTCTCCCAGAAGTCCCTTCTTTCTCATTTTCATGGAGGTGCAGCCAAACCTGCATAGATGTGGGTAAAAGTTGCAAGAATGGTGAGGGAGTTAACAGTACCTAATGAGTACCTAACGACATTCAGGGTTTGGGCTAAACCAAATTTAGAACAGTGCATGTTCGGTCAAATTGATTTCAAGCACAAATTCAACTAGCACATTATACAAACAGCGCTGTAATATCAAGTGATCCATGAGGCTCTTACTTAGCTCTCTTCTAGTAGCTTACCTGCTCAAAGAAGATAACTTTCTTGTTACTCTTTTAGTAGGCTCGTAAGAAAAGAATGAACATTCAGCTGAAGAAGATTCACCTTCTACGCAAAAAATTAAAGCAGTAATACAATACTCTGTAGGGGACGTCTAAAACCATCAACAAGGTATCCTCATTCTTAAGGTTCAACTCTCTTCTCTACAAAACTGTTGTCTCGGATTTATGCTGCTTCTGAGATGCAACTCGTGTAGCCTCTCATTTGGGCTCCTTGCTGTATCTCTGCATACTTTTTTGTTTTCTTTCAGGCTTTGTGTTTTTTTTCTGTCTTTTTGGGGTTTTCCTGTCTGGATTTCGCTGGCTGCTACACGATGAACTTGAGGTTATGCCGAGGGTTCCCCTCCAAAATTTTCCTCATCTCTTCTTGAATGGTGGTTTTCCAACTGTTTGATATCAGCGATTCTTGAAACTTACTGTGATAGTTGGTCGAAATACAATGAGAAGTAAGGTGAAGAATCACTTAGGCTTTGACTGGAAAGAGACAAGTAGGTACCTGTTTTGTTTAGGCATGTAGGAATTGCATGTAGTTTCTATACTGCCCTGCAGTTTTCAATTATCATTGCTTCTATCCTTGTCAAACTGGAATCATGTACTAAAGCTGGTCTCCTACAATATATGATAAAACAAAGAAGAAAGTTAATGCATACCGTGGAGCCATCAGAAGTTCGGTGGATCTAGAAACTGGATGATTAATTAATAAACCTTTTCTCTAGTTTCTACAAACTCACATTATTGCTTTATTTTTTGTATTCTAATCAGTGTCTGTGGCTGAAGGATTACTTGTTTAATCTGTGTTGCAGGAAACCCTGAGGGTGAAGGATGAAGAGCTGCAAAATTTGGCAAGGGATGTTCGTGCTAGGGATTCAACGATAAAGGAAATAGCAGAGAAACTATCTGAAACTGCTGAAGCCGCGGAAGCTGCAGCATCTGCTGCTCATATGATGGATGAGCAAAGGAGAATCGCTTTTGCAGAGGTCGAACGCCTAACAAGAGATTCAGAGAAACAACTGGAGTCGTCAAAACTGAAGGTAATTATAGACATTAAAGTTTCAGTTTCAGCTGGAGTCTTCATTTTTTCTAATACTATATTTTATTTACCTATAGATAAGAGAATTGGAAGAAAAAGTGCTGCACCTGAGCAAAGAAAAAGATCAGCTGTTAAAACAAAGGGACTCAGCCATTCAGGAGGCACACTTGTGGCGTTCAGAGCTAGCAAAAGCTAGAGAACGTGCTGTGATATTGGAAGGAGCAGTTGTGCGAGCCGAGGAGAAGGTCAGAGTTACAGAGGCTGATGCTGAAACTAGAATAAAGGAAGCAATGGAAAAAGTTTCAGCTACTGCCAAGGAGAAACAAGAACTACTTGCTTATGTAAATGCATTACAAGAGCAGCTCAAAAGGTTCATATCAAGATCTTTCCGATGCATGAAATTAATATATTAGGTGGTTACGGAATATTTGTTTTGCATTTCTTCCCTGGCTTCAGACTTTTGCCATGATGTGAGTTGAACAAGAAGCTATTGTTCTCATCTTGACCAAGAATAAAGGTTCAAACAGAATACTGAAAGATTTTGCCTTTAGGGAAATTCCAAACTGAGATGGGGTTCAGTAGATGTAATTTTGAATTAATTAAGAAGTACTTATCTGCTTCCTCTTTAGTTGATACCTGGAACTTTCTGAAATTTCTATTTTCTTGCTGACAGGCAGCAGGTGGAAACCCGGCAAGTCTTTGAGGAGAAGAACGAATCTTGCTCAAGTGGAGGTGGTGATTTACCACTAACAAAACATGTAGATCCATCGCAAGAAAATGTGGACAAGGCGTGTCTGAGTGTCTCAAAGGCAACACCAGTTCCTGCAGAGAATGTAGTTCATCTTGCAGTCGAACAGTCGGATCTCCATTCTATCAGGGAGAGCGAATGGAGCGATATCCAAACCACTGAGGCTAGGATTGCTGATGTTAGAGAGGTTGGCCCTGCTGCAGAAGGTAGGAGCCTTGATATTCCTGTGGTACCTTTCCCCGTCAATGCGCAGCAGCAGGAGCATGGCTCCTCCAATCAGCCTTAGAGATTTTCATGCGATTATCATTTCACTGGATGCCGGTTTCATATGGGATCATAAGCTCAGCAACACGAGGAAGCACCAATAATCTTAGTGCATGTTTCACTCACATTTTGTGTCTCCTTGTTTCTGTGATAAATGATTTTATGATTGAATAGTAAATGTTTCAAATTTAGGGATTTTCGGATAACTCTTGTCTGATATCTGTTGAGTGCAAATATCGTGATAAAGATGTAATATAAATTTCATTGTATATGTATTACTTGATTGTTCCTGATGTATGTTCAGCAGGATACGTAGGCCATGCATCTGAGAAGAACTTAAATGGTTTTATGCCGTTCCTCGAAACTTGTTGATCGTGATAATGCATTTGCAACTAGGGAAAATTAAGAATAACCATTTGATATCGTTTCTTTCCGAAAGCAATAGGGGAGTTTCACAATCGAGTTATCTTTCCGTTTCCTACTACTTCTCATCTTGTTTTTGAGCTCCAACTAAGTGGTTTTATTGCAACTGCATGGAGACTACAAACAAATGTACATACTACCACCTAAAGATTCATAGGATACAAGAATTAGCAAGCTCAAAAACCCAAAACTGTCTGCTGAAGATCTGTCTAAGTATCTTTTGCCAAATTTGAAAGTTAGAGGGATCGATCAAGTGCCAGGCCACTAATGATTGATCCAAGCTCGTACCAGTTTCCATTTCTCAAGATCTCATAATGATCACCATTTTCAGACCAAAGATATGAGCTTGATGATGATGTGACTGTAGATTGAGATAATGAAATCTGTTCCACAGGATTAATGTTGTGGTAATGGCTTCTAAGTTCTTGCAAGTTGTTCTTGATCACTTCATTCTCACCTGTGGAACTCATGATGTTGATGCATCTCCCATTGCTGCCTGCTGATTCAAAGCTGCATGTTCTTGAATTTGCATCGTCCTTGCTTGTTTTAATGTTGTTGATGGTGTGCTTCCAATCTTGTGCTATGCGCTTCTTTTGAGGTGTATTCCTCCTCACTATTCTACAAAGTGTCCAAACTTCCTGCAGAGTCAAGAAACTATATTGAGACAAAGGGGTTCTTGGTGAGTTGATTAATATGATGTGTTGATTTTGGGGTTTGCAAATTTAGTCCGAACTTGACACTTTTGCTGCCAATTTGACAATCTTGCCCATGTAAACACCAAGGCTTGTTACCCATTAGTCAAATTAGTACAACATAAATTGACTTCTAAAAGTCATACATCAAATATAAACAAACTACTCACAACGTCCCAATGTCATATGTAAGAGTTTCAGATCAAAGTTGAATAAGCAAAAGTATATGGTGTTAAGATCATTCATTTCATGGAGTAGAGAATAAGAAAAGCAAAGTAGGTAATATGATGATGGATGCAGAAATAAGTAACAGAACAGGAGAGGTCTGTAGCAGATCATATGAACTCACAGCTTCTTGATGATGAGTTGGAGGAGGGAGTCTGAATTCATGCATCATCCAATCTGTTTTAGTCCCTTTACCGGCGCTTCCTCCATAATAAACCAGAGACTTCTTGAGGCCAATGATGCAGCATTTGGTGTTGGAGGTTGATGCAGAATGAATTGGCTTATCAATGCCTGTTGCCTTCCAGAATCCAGACCCTGTCACTGTTACTCTATTCGGCCTCGCGCTGTTTCGATACTTTCTCCCTCTCTTGCAGAAGAAATACCATTCTTTTTCCCCTTTACTCATTTCTGCATGCAACAAACATCATAGATTATTATTAATTTTTAGCTTAAATTAAGCAGAAGCTCATGAACATATATATATATGCTTACTTGGAAGATCCCATGGATCATATTTGTAGATATCAAGTTGTGTGATGAGGTCTAAAGTGATGGATTTGCCTTGAACCTTTCTCTGTAAATAAAATCCCACAAGCTCTTCATCAGTTGGATGAAACCTAAATCCTGGTACAACACTACTGTAATCTGCTTCTTCTGATCCTTCATTGTTTCTTCCCTCTTCTGCAACACTATAATTCTCCTCCATCTCTATGTTTTTGCTGCTCAAGATTTTTAAGTCCTTCAATGCTATATATATATAAGTGATTAGTTCTTGGCCTTGGTCAACTCATGCATTGCCACATATACATATATCTATATCTCAATATATATCTATAGTTATATATATATATATATAATAATATGTCAAAATGACATATATTTCGTGCTAAGTGATTGGATTTAAGTAATATTAGTGATGGAGGAAAGAAGAACTCACAAGGACAAAATGGGCTTTTCACAATCAAGCAAAATTCAAGAAAAATTATATATTTGAATTCACCAGGCTAATTACTGACTGCCCATTACAATATAATAATAAATAAAACTGTATTTTCATTGCAGGGGTAATAAATGCCTCGTATAGTATAAATACCCCTAACTCACAGAGAGAAGACTAAGTTGAAAAGAAAAATATAAATTGTATGATTTTGGGATTATTCAAGTTCCCAAATAATATATGGATATTTTATTTGTATTTATTTACTTAAATGTTACTTGGATATTTTGATATTCTCCCTTGGGATGACTTACATGGCTAAGTGATGCCTTGGCTGGTTTCGTTTCTATTTTCAGTTTTTAATTTTTGAAAAAGTAATGAAAATAAAATTATTTATAGGGATAATTATATTTACACATCTTGATTTATAATTTATTTATATAAATTATTCATGTCTTTTGCGTAATGCCAAAATCCACCCCTGCTAGTAAAAAAAAAAAGTTTGTGGAATGATGGTGACGTTTTCATGGGCTGTATTTATAATTTTAAAAAAAAATGTAGATGGTTTGTGTAAATACCGTTGACTGTGTATTATAATTTTTTTTTTCAAAATATGTGAATAATTTCTATATATAAATCATAAATTAGAAAGTACAGATATAATTATCCCTTATTTATACGTACTCTCATTGAGTATTGATCCTGCTAAAAAATTGTGGTCGAAAGAGATTATACTGGTAGTCCAAGTGTTCGACCTCCACGTACTTCTTCGGTAGGATCTGTCAACTGGAACAAGAAAGGTTAGGATGGTCGGAGTCGTCCCCGACGAAAACACTCCGACGCCCAAATTAGAATCTCAAAGATATTGTTAAAATATTGGGTAGTTGTTCATAAACTGTCTCAAATTAACATTACCTGTTTATTATGCGGATCCAGTATTTATAAGTTGACATCAGTCGCATATGGTAAGTGCGTGTATCACGGATTAGCCTTCCTCTTATAGGTCGAGCGTCTGGACTGATTGATGCCTGCTGATAAAGTGATAAATTAACCTTCTTAATTCAAGCCACTAACGTGCCCAAACAATTTCCTTCCTTCCCAGCGAGATTTATCGTATCTCTTCCAGAATTACTCTTTTACCCTTAGATAGGATTATACTTGTCTTTTCAATAATCCTACCGTTATCAAGTATCCTCTCTGGGATATTGATGATTGTGGAGTCTCCATTTCCAGATATTTTTCCACCCCATTATAGCAATTTTCATGCACTAGTTAGCACAGCATATGTCATGCTTCTAGAATTTGGGGTTTTGATGTCATGCTCATCGAGAAGAATACCTGCAATATTCCAAGAAATTAATTAGTTGACTATATTGGTGTAGTGCATCTACACCTTCATATTTGAGGGAAAATAAAGAACTCTTAGTACAAAAAATTGACAATACTACTTCTTGGAAAACCACATTGGAGTACTTCCATTTATTATTCTTTTTTTTTTTTCAGGGGTCAATTCCAACGATTTTTTTTGAAAATTTGACATAATTATAAATACTCACTCATTATTTGAAAAATTATCAGTAATTCTCTGATTTGAATGATCGTCTAGCAATTAGCTCATTTCATTAGTTTTCGTTAGGTTTTCATTTATTTTTTGTAGTGAACTGAACAAAATATCCTTGTAGATTAAAAATTATGACTTTTTTTAAGATTTTCATATTTTTTTTATTAACTAGGTGGATAATATATTTTTTTTTTATAATTTTGCAAACTTTTCAAACATCCCATCCGATTTTTTTTGCAAATTTTAAAAGAAAATAATACAGTAAGGATATAGTTGATAATTTTATACTTTCATTCAAGAATTATATAATTTTATGATGAAGTAGTACAAACATTGATATGAACTAATATTTATAATAAAAAAAACTAATAATTAAAATAATTGTGGAAGTCCACCAATGTGGGCATACTATTGACCAATTAGATCTAAGGAAGAGGGAAGGGTTTTATTCGAAAACACGAAGGGATAATTATACTTTTCTTTCCTGAGATTTTGTGTAGTCATGTAGAATTTTTTATGATTTGAAAATTTTCATTTCGTAGCATTGAGATTTACTTTTATTTAAAAAATAAGCCCATTCGTTAGTTAAATTAAATTTGTTGATCTTAATAAAAATAAAATAAAATTTCATATTGACCTCCAATTGATTAATTACATAATTATTGTAGGTCAATAATACCTTTCTATGACCAAATTATCCTTATATATTTTCACATATTAATACATATGAGGAGGTATATCTTCATATTATAAGTGTAGATTAGTCGGAAAATATTTGTTTGACCTGCAATAAGTCAGTAATAAGTCAATCGATGGTAAAATAAGTTTTCATTCAGTTTTTTGTTAATATCAACAAATTTAGTGAATTTTAACTAATGAAAGAACTTATTGTTAGAAATAAATAAATTAAACTCAAAAATTCTAAATATAATTTTTAAAATAATACGAAATTTACATATAATTACACCAAACTTCTAAATCGGAGAGAGGGTAGTTATCCAGTAAAGAAAGTTGTATGAATGAATGAATGAATGAATAAATGTGGGTTGGGGGTGTGCAGCAAATACCACCCACCAACACTTTATAGTCTTTGCAAGAAAATTGACAATTTTGCAATTATTACCAAGAAATCATGTTTTTCCTTCCATTCTAGACTCAGTTGCTATCTTCATACAATACTTAAATGTTCTATTTTAGCCCTAAAGTCAATGAAAATGCCTCATTTGTCTGCACTTGTGCTTCTAGACATCAATTTCTGAGATTTTGATAAAATCATAAATACATTTTTGTTATTTAAAAAATTATTGATACTTATGTAACATTTGGATGATAAATTGGAAATGTCAACTTTATTCTTAATAATTTTTTTGATTTTTTAAATATTAAATAATATGATGTTTGTGCAAGGTTTGGTCGCTTCAGTGTTTATGCCTTGTAAATCTTAAAAAGAGCATTTTTAGTCCATAAAATATTCTAAAAGGCATGTGAAGTTATAACTTACACTTCAAAATAGCATTTTGGGCAGTTCAATACAAAATCTTGATGTAACCCTATCAAAAGCGAATGATTGGACGGACGTTAATTTTAAGGGAAATAGACAGTTCTGCAAACAACGAGAACACATTTATAATCGTATCTAACGTTAGGGAAAAGTATTATTTTAGTCCGTTAAATATGTCTAATTTTAATTTTAGTTCGATAACTATGTCCATTTTTTTTTAGGTCCAGTAACTTACGAAATTGCTTACATTTAGTCCTCTGACAGATTTTCGAACAATTTTACCCCTATGAGTGCATATGGACTAAAACTGCCCATCAAAAGTTGCATAGGAATAAAATTGTCCGAAAATCTGCCACATGACTAAAAGTAAGCGATTTCGTAAGTTAATGGACCTAAAAAAAATAAATATAGTTATCGGACTAAAATTAAAATTAGGCATACTTAGCGGATTAAAATAATACTTTTCCCTTAACGTTACAAGTCCGTCCCAATAAACTCTTTTTTTCTCGACACACTTCCTTTTATTGTTCCTACCTGCATGAAAGCCCTTGGAATCTTCACATGTCTTCATCCTAATCAATTCCTATCCTCTTCTCTAACTTTCTTTCCTTCCTTCCTTCCTTGTTCGGTTTGTGTCATTACTTATCCTTCATTTTCTCTTCCAAGTATAGACTTTTGATTGTTATGGCCAATAGCTACAGACACAGTCTGTTGGAATTTTATGGAAGGATTTCTTTTTCTATATGAACTGGAACACATTCACACAAGACTATCATTTTACTGGAAAAAATACGAGCAGCCTCATGTGATCATAAATGAGCAAATTATCCTTTTATAAAAAAAATAAATAGCAATTTACCTTTTTGTGTTTTTTACAATGCAACAATTTACTCTTACCGTATTTTTTGAAATAAAGCAATTTACCTCTTTAGAAGTGAGTTACAAATAACAAATTGGATTGTTTTCTCATCAATCAAAATAAATATTATCATTTTTTTAAGAACAATTGCATAGGTGCTAATGATTCAACGATAGTAATATAAACAAAAATATGAGGTAAATTGCAATCTATCTACCTGTATTATGAAAAATAGGCAAATAGTCCCGTTATGAAAAATAAAATAGCAATTTATTATTCTTGTGTTTTCAAAATAAAATAACTATTATTTTCATAGGGGGATAATTTGCTCGTTTCCAATGTCACGGGAGGGTAAATTGCTATTCACCCTAAAAAAATATGATGAGTTTAATTTGTAACTAATAAGTGAGATATTCACGTCTAAAAGTATATTTTTTACACGTTCGTTGCACTGCGAAACTTGCTAGTGCAACGAAAAGGATGTTTAAACCAAGAAATGCATGAGATCACAGCTACGAAAGTGTTATGTCCCGGGGCGTTGTAGACAGATTGTAAATGGAGGGATGCCATGGCGTATGTAGACAGATGGAGGATGAATGGCATCACAAAACAGTTTCCTACCACACATGAGAAATGAGAAGAGCATAATCTGATCGTTGACAACATTAAAATTTTGTCGTGCCAACGGCTTGAACTGGTGATCAAGGCTTGATTGCCTCCAGTTTGCTGCACGGGCCATGCTAGGACACTGACTTCTGATGGAAATGTAGAGACGAGATTGGCATATCTAAGACTCACTGTTGTTACCTTGCTGTCAGAAGGAGAGGCGTCCTCCAGAAACCAAATAGCATTAGTTTAGGCCATGATCAGCCGCTAAAACTTATTTATTAATACTACAGTAGACAGAAAAAGTCGTTTGTTGCGCATGAAATGGTCGGGGCCGACACTTTTTGATAACAGTAAATCAAAATGGTGACATGAAGGAATTATGACTGATAATCAGTTTTGCAGTAATTTAATAAGCTTCAAGTTAAGAGATACAGAAAAGATGGTAGTACGTAAGAAAATGAACAGAAAACTTGCTATTTAAGACAACCTGATCAATTCAAGAATGCAATAGAAAAATTACTGTAAGTGCCATAAGCTTCAGATTTTGGCACATATATTGTTGTTGCATACAATACTGATGTGCTACTTTAGAAAAGAATTTGTATAGGAAAAGAATCAGATGTGCATAATGAGCACATCAGTATTGTATGCAAAAACTAGCACCTCAGTTGATTTTTTGGGTTAAATGCAAATTTACGTCCATTACATGTGAAATGAGCAAATATGAAATGAGCAAATACCTTCTTGTGAAAAAAAAATTAGCAAATTAATTACCCTTGTGTTTCAACAAATGAAACAAATTATCCTCCTATCAATATTTTGGATATGAGTAATTTGCTTCATTTTCCAAAACACAGAGGATAATTTGCTATTTTATTTTTCATAGAT
The DNA here is from genome assembly GCF_026168435.1 of Sesamum indicum. NCBI lineage: Eukaryota > Viridiplantae > Streptophyta > Magnoliopsida > Lamiales > Pedaliaceae > Sesamum > Sesamum indicum. The sequence goes on from NC_142668.1 coordinate 6,161,086, forward strand.
TTTTTTGCTCAATTTTTCATATCACAGGGGGTAAATTGCATTTTTCTCCATTTTTTTTCTAAAGATGAAAAACGATAATGGAACAAGATCATATATATCCTCATCGGCGGTGGCACTGTAGACCAGTCTTTTAACAAAATAGCAAGTAAGGACACTAATTTCTAAAAAAAAAAGGGGCAGTTTCAGTCCAGTTTACCCTAATTTCATTTGAAATGGTCACATGTCCAGCATGTGACAATCAAAAAATTGGGATTTTTGTCTACTTTGGCCCACAATTACTTACGTGGCAATAAAAAATCCGGCCAAAGTGGCAGGAGTGATGTATCAAATTTTAGCACATTAGCGTTGCCACATCATCAAGGTCTATGTAATCAGTAGCCTGGTCAACCGCTTTTGGAGGGAAAATATATCACACTTCCCTCACGTGGCTCTTCTTCCAAAAGCCCTAAGCTGAATATCCTTACCAAGCTAATGCCGACGTAAAGGAGGAGAATCAGAGTTCAGAAATCATCACAAGAGGCTCAAAATAGTTCGATTGAAAGAGTAATTTTTCTAAGACGGTGATGATAGGCATCTAAGCATGCCCCCATTTGGATACCATAAGTTTTCTAATTAGCTTTGGATATAATGAAGTGGGAAAAATGAATGTATTTTTATGGGGTTGAGTGTTGAAGTGTTCAGCTCCTTCAGTTCCAGAGGTTGAAGACGATAATCAAATAGGGAACTGAAGTCGTATTTTGCTAATTACGCTTTCTCTCCTACTTACGTTTTTATTAGTTGTTATAGGTGGCACATGAGTCAGAAGCTTAGTTGTTGGGTTAGTTAGGAGTTGTTAGTTTGTTTCTTCTTTTCCTCACGAATGCTGAGCTTATTTATAGTTGGGTTCAAGATACTCAATGTACTATTAATTCATCTTCTACAGAAATGAAAGTGTTCCCTTCCCACTGCTCACACGTTGTTGTTATGCTTCTCTAATTTTTTATTTGGCAATGGCTTCTCCTGGATTTTTAATGGTATTAGAACTATCATCATGATGGTCTCTGTATACACTCGCAGTTAACATAATTGAATTCCTTCACGATGGCAAATTCCTCAATATTCAGTCCTGATCTGACTGGTGTTGGTACCAATGCTGGCAATGACCCTATGACTGGACGACCACCAGTCCTTGATCCACTGCAATGGTGATGATCTCAGCACCACTAAATAAAAGTAATTGGTTATCTTGGAATATATTTGTATGCATTACACTAGAAGGACGAGATAAAATTGGCTATATAGATGGATCCTGTGGAAAACCGGTTGAAGGATCTGCGGAATATCGTTAATGGAGGATATCGGAATCAATGGTACGAACTTGGATACTGAATGCAATCTCAAAGGACATTGTCAACGCTTACCTCTATGCGAACTCAGCTAGAGCACTGTGGCTGGAACTTGAAACACAACATGGAGAATCCGATGGTCCACTGCTTTACAAAATTCAATGCGCAATTACCTCCATCACTCAAGGTAATCTCAGTATCACAACATACTATACCAACTTAAAGCAGATGTGGGATGAATTGGCATGTTTGATGCCACCTGCAATGTGCACATGCAGAAACTGCACATGTGGTTGTAATAGAACAAAAATCAATCAAACTGAGGCAAGTCAGTTGGTGCAATTCCTTATGGGATTGAACGAAATCTATGACAATATACGCAATCATATTTTAGTCCTTGATCCATTACCGCATGTAAATTAGGCATATTCATGGTTCTTAGAGTTGAAACTCAACGTCAGGTGAATCTAGGTTTTATGGATGCTGGGGATTCAACTATGATGGCAAGAGGTATTGACTCAACTATGATGGGAAGAGGTATTGAGCAAAGAGAGGTCTCTGGGCCCAAGAACTTTTTGAGACGCAGGGGTCCGGGGGACAAGAGGTAGCTATTCTGCAGTCACTGCCACAAGTCTGGGCATAATAGAGAGTCTTGCTTCAAGCTTCATGGTACCTTTGATTGATACAGGGATCTAACAAAGCAAAGGAAGAAGAACACACATGGGGATAGGCTTATGCTATGCACGACTTTGACCATTAGCACCTTATGAATGTTGTCGGTGTAAAGAGGGGAGGAAGAAGTGTCTCAGTTGATGATTTAATGGAAGCTTTATAGCTTGTTTAGAGCAAAACAATCCTTGATCCAGTGAAAGTTCATTTTGCCAAGACAGATGAAGTGGCAGGTATGACTCAAAATTTAGCCTCGAAGTGTTTAAGTTTGAGTTATTGGATTGTAGACACAGGGGCCTCGAATCATATATGTGGTGATGAGAACATGTTTGAAACCTTACATTCCTTGAAACAACCTGTTAACATCCTACTTCCTAATGGCAGCAGCACATCAGCCATCAAGGCTGGTGACATCCCTCTAGCACAAGGACTCACTTTATCACATGTCCTCTTTCCTCCCAGCTTTAAATACAATTTGTGGTCTGTATCGCAACTCTGCAAATCTCACTTTGTCAGCTTCATCATTCTCACTTCTTTATGCCTTTTGCAGGACCTGAAGACTAAAAGTATTCTGGCTCTAGGAACACAATTAGGGAAGCTCTATGTCTTAGATGCAAATTCTTTTGTTTCCAAACCTTTGTTAGAGAAACCTTCTAGCTCTGCTGCCTATTTTTCTGCTGCTCAAGACATGTACGCTTTATGGCATAAAAGGCTAGGTCACTCTAGCTCCTTAGTACTTCAACACATTCCTATGATAAAGGTGTCAAATGATGTCAATGACCATATTTGTTATATCTGCCCCTTAGCAAAACAGACATGGGGAGCGTTTCCCTTGAGTAATTCTTGTTCTTCTCACATCTTTGAACTAATACACATTGATATTTGGGGTCCATACAAACAAGCTTCTCTTTCGGGATCACATTACGTCCTAACCATTGTTAACTTGCTTTCATCTTTCTTCGCCAGAACCTGCACTCAACTTTCTGCCAAGGTTCAAATCATGCGTACTGATAATGACTCGAAATTTACTAGCCTTGTTTGTTAGAATTTACTCCACTCCCATGGCATTATTCACCAAAAGAGTTGTGCCTATTCCCCCCCCAACAAAATGAGACCGTTGAACGAAAACACAACACCTCCTCCAAGTCGCTCGAGCTCTCATGTTTGAATCAGGTTTGCCCAGGTTGTTTTGGGCAGAATCCATGCTCACTGCCACTCACATAATCAACAGATTACTTATACCTTCTCTTAACTGGAAAACTCCTTTTCAATTCCTCCACCATAAACCTCCATCCTATTATAATCTAAAAACATTTGGGTGTCTCTGTTTTTCTTCGAATGTACTTCCCCACAAAAACAAGTTTGATCAAAGAGCTTTTAGGTGCATTTTTATGGCTATGTTCTAGGGCAGAAGGAGTATAAACTTTATAAACTTGATCACCACAAAGTTATCATCTCATGTGATGTTGTTTTTGATGAACATATATTTCCATATCTGTCATCTAATCACTCTACTTCATCTACTCCTATACCTACTCCCATCACTGACCCCTTCACTGCGCCTTGTGTTGATCCTCCAATCTCTGCTAGTTCCACTGCTTCCTCTTCGCCTGATCTTGGACCTGCTCTCCCTTGTCCTCAACTTGTACCTGCTCCCCCTTCTCCTTAACCTATACCTCCTCTTCGCAGGTCAACTAGGGCTACTAAACCTCCCAGTTGGTTGGATGATTATCACTGCCAATACTCTTTTTCTAATGCCTCTGGTTTCCCTTATGATCTCTCACCTTTACATATTAATTTCATGGCAGCTTTGTCTACTGTGCAAGAACCCAAAACTTACTTGCAGGGGTAGGGCAAATTGGAGCGGGAGCAGGCCATGAAAGATAAACATGCAGCCTTGGAGAAAAACGAGATGTGGGATATTGTGGACTTGCCTCCTGATAAGCATGCCATTGGGAGCAAGTGGGTGTTCAAAGTCGAGTTGAAACCCGATGGTTCTATGGATCGTTATAAGGATCGACTCGTAGCGAAGGGGTACAATCAGGTCGAGGGGGTTGACTACATTAATCACTTTTCCCTTGTAGCCAAAGCGGTCACCGTGCATCTTTTGTTGCCCATAGCTTCCAGCTAGTCCTGGCATCTTCATCAAGTTGACATCAACAGCGCCTTCCTTCATGGTTTTCTTGATGAGACTATCTACATGAAGGCACCTAACGGTTATCTTGTTGCTCCTGGAAAGGTCTGCAGATTGAAGAGGTCTCTCTATGGCTTGAAACAAGCTTCTCGACAGTGGAACCTTGAACTCACTGCTGATCTTCTTCGTTATGGGTTCTTTCAGTCTTCTCATGATTTTTGTTTGTTTGTTAAGCATTCTTCTGCAAGTCCCCTAATTCTGTTTGTTTACGTTGGCGATGTCATCTTTACTGGTCCTTCTGAGGACGCTATTTAACACACTAAGAAGTTTTTTGTCAGACTCGAGATTGCTCGTTCCACTGCAAGTATTTATGTTACACAGCACAAGTACATTTGCGACATCATTTCGGACACTGGACTTTCTTCTGCTAAGATGGCTTCCACGTCTCTTCCTTTGGGTATCAAGCTATCAACTCGCTCTGCTCTTCCCTTGTCTAATCCTGAACTTTATCAAAGGCTCGTTGGCCGATTGTTGTACCTTGGTTTCAAGGGGCATTCAGACACTGGGTTTTTCTTTCCTGTTGCATCTTCATTCTCCTTGACTACTTATTGCAGTACGGAGAGGGCCAACTGCATGGACTCCAAACGCTCTTTGACAGGATACTGTGTGTTCCTTGGGTCCTCCTTGATTTCCTGGAAGACCAAGAAGCAGACGACGATTGCCTGTTCCACGGCCGAAGCGGAATATCGCGGCTTAGGAACCCCCACTTGTGAGCTGCGTTGGATCTCCTATCTACTTCAGGATCTCCACATCCCTATTTCTACGCCCATTCCTCTCTTCTGTGATAACCAAGCTGCTATCCACATAGTTGCTAACCCCATTTTTAACGAGAGGACGAAGCACTTTGAGATCGACTGCCACTTAGTTCACGATCAGTTCAAAACCTATTTTATTCTTCCTACTCCTGTCCCCAGTTCGTCCCAGCTTGCAGACTTGTTCACCAATCTGCTCCCTGCTTCCAGTTTTGCACGCCTGCTCTCCAAGATGGGTTTGAGTGCCTTCCCTCAAGTCCATCTTGAGGGGCGATGTTGAAGTGTTCAGCTCCTTTAGTTCCAGAGGGCACTGAAGTCGCATTTTGCTGATTACGCTTTCTCTCCTACTTACGTTTTTATTAGTTGGTACAGGTGGCACATGAGTCAGCAGCTTAGTTGTTGGCTTACTTAGGAGTTGTTAGTTCATTTTCTTGTTTTCCACACGAGTGTTGAGCTTATTTATAGCTGGGTTAGGAGTTCTTAGTCAATGTACTTCATTCATCTTCTACAGAAATGAAAGTGTTCCCTTCCCACTACTCACACGTTGTTGTTATGCTTCTCTAATTTTTTATTTGGCAATCGCTTCTCTTGGATTTTTCATTGAGGTTGTTGTTTGTGTTTTTGCTTTTGTTTGCCGGTGTTTTAAAGTAGGATGATTTTGTTTATTCTCCCTATATGAGAATCTTACTTTATGGTGTGTTGGTGAAATATTGTATGTGAACGTGTACCCTACATGTGGGGCAGTGAATGTTGTGGTCTCATATGCATTTTTTGCTTTTTCTTCTTTTTTTTGTTTATTGTTCGTAGACCCTGCGCAGTCAAAGCATTTATGTGGTTTTGCATTATGATGCTGAGAGTAGAAATGTGCCTGTAGCTAATTACATTGGTGGCAATGTGAAAGAATTTGATTATGTAAATGCTACACACATGATCAGGCATAATTTGGACATGTTTGCTGAAAAATGTGGGATAACCGAAAATGGTACAAGGTATATTACATTATAATGAATTGGGGGTTCAAGTTGCTGTTTAGTGACGATGATATATCAAAACAGAGTTTGAACCATTTGGAGAGGAGAGAATTTAGAGTTTATGTTGAGTACAATGTTATGTTAGGGACATATTCAATGAGGAATTATTTGCAGATTGCAGATTCAGATGCAACCTGTGAAATGTGAATCAAATGAAAGTGATTGGTGGCAGTGACATATATGAAAATAGGGTGTCTGATGGAGAGGAAATGGTTCTTCTTATCCATAATTTAATCTTGCTGAAATGTACGTAAAAAGAATTAATATGGTCCAGGAATTGACAAGAACGTAGTGGAAGTACGAAAAAAAGTATATTCAAATTTTAAATTGAAAGAGAACTAGTCCTTTGAACCTAGACGTTCGACATTCAATAGTGTAAAAGAAGCTTGAAATATAACAAGTGGCCATTGTAATGTAGAGTGATAAAATGTAATCATGAAATTTTATATTTCTGATTGGAAGACTTTCTTTAAGCTTTTATCCTCTAACTGGATGCTCTCACAAAGACCAACGAGATCTCCTCTACGTCGAACACACATTATACCACAAGGTAGTCTATACCAAACCTTGCTAGATGTAAGGTGTATGTAGTATCAGATATTTAATTTTACTATTAGCTTAGTATATCAAGTTCAAGAGGACCTTGGTCTAACTTGAAATTAATTCAAAAAGAATAAAAGAAGTGAGAGTGAGGGAGGAATGTTGTTTTTTGTATTATATACAAAACGATACATACACATGCCTATACACTATACACGCATATAAATGACATCTCATGTACTTGTTGTATATATATATATACATTACATGTCAAGTCAAAAATAGGTACAATAGGTGTCCCCATAGTACACAACCTACTCCTACTACAAGTACTTAAACAATAACTGCCTCATCGTTACACCCTCATATATATATATATATATATATATATAAATATAATTCAAGTTAGGGTTGCATATATAGAGAGCCTATTGGGCGTAATTCAAAATAAATTAAACTCATAAACTTGGACCTCTATAGGATTAATTCAATTAATTTCAAAAACCCATTTGACCATTCCAGAGGTCTCATACTTAATAAATTTCTCATTATTGAAAATACCTTTTCTTTATTTTTCAAATCTTATTATTGAATTTTAAAATATTTTCTATAAAACATGAAAATGAATATTAAGACTTTTACCATTTAAAGTTTTGCCAATCATATTAATCTAACTCATAATTTAATGATAATGCTGAAACTATGATTAAAACTCTAAATCTTAACGTCCATCTCCAATTAAATTATGATAAATAATCGATATTTATTTTCCAAAAATTAAAAAAAACAAATTATATTAAAGGCAATAATTTATATATTTATGGTCTTAAAATTAAAACACAAGAAGATAAATAAAAATGTTGGTGTAGACTGTGACTCTTCTTCTCAAACATCTATAGAAAATAACCCTTGAAACTCTTTTTAAGAGAATATATATTAGCTGATATGTGGTGTCAAGTTTTAGTTGAAAAAGGATTTGCCACTTGCATTGATATTGATTGATATTTGGCTGGAAAATATTTATATATTTATCATACTCAAAAAGGTGGATGTACATATAATTTTTATTTTGAAAAAGGGTAATTACAAAGTATTTTTTTAAGTTTGTCATAATTATGAATATTTTTATATTATTTAAAAAATTACAAATAATTATCCTAAAATTATTAATCATTTAACAAATATCCCTTCGTGTGACAGCCCATTATAAAAAGTATATCAAATGATCGTTAATTACAAAAGGTATACCTAGGGGCGTAAATGAGTCGAGTTCGATCTTTTTTGGTGAGTTCGAGCTCGACTCTTACATGATGAACTCGAGCTCGACTCTTACATGATGAACTCGAGCTCAAGCTCGAACTCGAGCTTGGTAATTTTTATTTATTTATTTATTTATTATTATTAGATTAAACCATGGGATCGAATCATCAAAATAAATTACATAATATATACTATGTTATAAATATACCAAAATATAGTAAGAAATTTTAGTTTATTATTATAAATATAAACTTTAATTAGTTTAGTAGTAATATAATCAGTAAAATATACCCCAAAAAAAATTCATACTGAATAATTTAAAAATTGTAGAAAAGTATCCATTATCTGAATAATGCAATCGAAATACATAAAAAATATTTTATAGTTGAGATTAATATATGTTCACAATCTGCAATAAATTTATATATTTATAAATGTTAGTATTACATTGATGTAATTATCATTTTACATTGTTGAACAACATGGGTTAATCGGGCCATCAAAATTCAGATCAAACCGTTAGATATGATCAAACTTATAAAAAATAACATTTGGAAAAATTTTAGACTTATTGGTTATACAGATATCGATATATCGTATTCGAAACATAAGAGTAATCATTCAAGACAGTGTATCATTGGAGCACATCATGTGATTTTAAATCATACCGTCTGATGTGATCTAATGGACACAGTCTTACATATATATATATATTTAAATTTGGTATGAATCGGGTGCCTAAATTTTAAGATATCGTAATTATTGTTTAAACTTTTCATCAATAATAATAAAAATAATTAAAATTATTCGACCATCATCATCATCACCATTATTATTATTATTATTATTATTATTAGTATTATTATTATTATCATTATTTTTAGATTAATTCATAGAAATCACTAAATTTCGACATAAATCTATAAGTAATAAAACAAATTGCACAATGCATAATATGTATCTTGATATAAATATAAAACTCAAAAATTGATAAAAAAAATCATAAGTATATCACTTGTCAATTAGAAAAAGTATAACATAATACAACAAATATTGTCTACTGTAATACTAGATATCAGCCAAATTTAATTTATTTGATATTATTAATCAAGTATGATTGTTGTAATGATCTTTATTAAATATCGATATTCGACAGAAACTATTGTAATCGATTTATTTAAAAAATAAATAAACAAACAAACTCAGATAAGCGCATTGTAATTTACCCTTAAAAACAATATAAAAAAATTAACATATATCTTTATAATTCATCTGTATATAATTAAAAATAAAAATAGTGAAGCCATTCAAATAACCACCCCGGACACATATTTGGATAGAGTGATTAGAATCAATACAGCCATATAAAATATTAGATTATTATATATAATATGTGTATATGAATACATACACTTTTTGATATTCATTTTTAATATCCATTATGTTATACCCTTTTGTATCCCACATTATGTTTTATAATTATAATAGTCATGGTGTATTTTGTAACCATAATTTTGGTGGTCTACAAATACCACCATGTATTTCATTTGTAAATAGCTTTTGGAGAGAATAAGAAAGTGATTTGAGGAAATCCATATATTGTTTTCTTTGTATTCTATTAGGAGTGAAGGCCAATAAACTTAGAATTTTTCTAAGTTTATAACACGTTATCAGCACGACGTTACGTTTCGATCAAGGTAGAATGTTAATTTTTCTAGTATAATTTTTATTCTTTGTTTGTTTACCTCTACAGTATCATAGTTACTTTTATTCTTGATTCTTCATAATAAAATATGAGTAATTATATTATATATATTTCAATATCTCCTGAAGTGGACATATATATATATAAGTACTATCATATGATATTGCCTCCAGAAGTAGGCATATAATTCTTGATTTTATCCCATAAAGTGGATGTGATATTGCCTCCAGAAGCAGGCATATAATTCTTGATTTAATCCCCTGAAGTGGATGTGTTCTATAAAATTTCATTACTTTCTGAAGTAAGTAATGAGTTAAAATCATCTCCAGTAGTAGGTGAAATATTTTGTGCCAATTATGTGCAATATCATCCCTGAAGCGAAGATAAGTACAATGTTTAATTTTCTCACCACCGAAAGTGTTTTGAGATAATGGCTTGATCAAGAAGCTCAATGCTTCTTCGTTTATTTATTTGATTCGTGATAATTTTTTCGATAACATAGTATAGCGATTGTTATTAAAATATGACTAACTTGAAGTTAATTTTATTAACTTACTTTGCCCACATAGTTTTCTTTCATATGTCCATGTATGTATTTTGCATGTTTTGCTAATATATTTATATGCAACAAAATTTATTTGTTAAGAAAATAATTTTGGCATGAATACCATTAATTGCTATTTATAACATTATAAGTTTTAAGCCAAACTTAAATATATTGAATTCCATGTATATATGCATGCCATAATAATTCAAACTAATTACATAGTAACTTATATGTAACTTAATGTTAGTAATATTTCATGTCATTTTTACTTTATATCATGTGTAATACATATTATTTTACTTTTATGTATATATTGAATATTATGCTAAAAGTGCATATTAACTTGTTGTAGCTTAATGGCCAATCTCACAAAATTGAATTTCGTTGCTCTTGATATTTTTGAAAAAAACTACCTATCATGGGTTTTTGATGCCGAACTACATTTGGCAAGTAACAAATTGGGAGAAACAATAAAAAAAAATACTAGTGCTTCTGAGCAAGACTGTGCCAAATCAATGATTTTGCTTTATCATCATTTTCATGAGAGCCTGAAGTCTCAATATTTAACAGTCAAAAGTCCTTTTCAACATTGAAAAAGTTTAAAGGATCGATTTGACCATCAAAAGACTGTAATCTTACCACGTGCAAGATATGAATGGATACAATTGCGATGCAAGATTTCAAAACAATTGCTGAATATAATTATGAGATGTTTCGAATTGTATCAAAATTGAGGTTATGTGGAGAAGATGTGAAGGATGAACAAATGTTGGAAAAAATATTTTCTACTTTTCATGCATCCAACCTTGTACTCCAGTAGCAGTACAGGGAACGTGGGTTTAAAACCTATTCAGAGTTGATTTCATACTTGCTTGTTGCAGAAGAAAATAATCAGCTTTTGTTGAATAACCATCACACCCGACCCACTGGTTCCAAATCATTTCCTGAAATTTCAATGGCATTGCCTAAAGCAAATGCTACTTCTTCATGAAAGAGGCATTGTCGATACCATGGCCCACCGCAGGGCCATTCTTATGGTCGTGGTTGTGGTAATGGTCGTGGTAATACATAGATTAATCCCAATATTCAGAAGAACAATGAAAATAAGGCAAAGAATCAACAAGAAAAAACTACAAATAGAGATCTTTGCCATAGATGTGGGATGTCTGGACATTGATCCCGTACCTATCGTACGGCACAACATCTAATCAAATTATACCAGGCTTCTGAAAGCAAAGGGTAAAGAATTTGAGACTAATTTAGTTGAGGCTGGAATCTCAGACAATACCCACATGGATGCTTCAAAATTTTTCCAGTCCATTGAAAATGATGATAAAAATCTCCCTGAGCTGCCATTACAGTTTGGTGACATTACTGAGGATTTCAACATGCTTATTGATTAGTTTTGTCTCATATGTCATCAGTATGTTTCTATTATTCAGTCATGTTTACTTTCATTTGTAGGGAATTTCTTTTAATCTTGTAATATTTTTATATTTTATGAATGAAGTGTTCTTTTACTTATTATATGTCTATTTTATTTATATAGCATGGACAAGTCATTACAAATCTCAATGACAAGGAGCATTGTCTTGTTGATAGTGCCACTACGCATACAATTTTGAAAAACAAGAAATTTTTCTCAAGTTTGTTAGTGGCAAAAATAAATGTGAGTACTATTTCAGGAGTTAGTAATCTTATTGAAGGCTTCGGAAGAGCTACTATCTTGTTACCTGAAGGAACAAGATTACATATCAATGATGCCTTATATTCTAGTAAATCACAAAGGAACTTATTGAGTTTCAAGGATATTCGACAAAATGGTTTTCATATTGAAACCATGAATGAAAATAGTATCGAATATCTGTACCTTACAACATATAAAATTGGCCAGAAGCAAGTTTTAGAAAGAATGAGAACATATACTTCTGGTTTATATGGCACATTAATAAGCTCTGTTGAAATACATAGTATCACTAACCCAAAGTTAGTCGATCAAAGTATTTTTATATGTGGCATGATAGACTTGGCCACCCAGGTAAAACAATGATGTATAGAATTATTGAAAATTCATATGGACACCCACTAAAAGACCTGAAGTTCCTTGTTAAAAGTGATTTTATATGTTCGGCTTGTTCTCTTGAAATATTAATTACAAAGGCATCTATGATAAGACTGAATGTAGAATCTCCTATGTTTCTTGAACAAATTCAAGGAGACGTATGCAGGCCAATAACACCGTCATGTGGGCCATTTAAATACTTTATGGTGTTGATGACACATCAACACGTTGGTCATATGTAAGCTTGTTGTCAACACGAAATATTGTTTTTGCAAGACTGGTAGCCCAAATTTTTAAATTGAGGGCTCATTTTTCTGATTATCCTATTGTTTTCTTTGTATTCTATTAGGAGTGATAGGCCAATAAATTTAAAATTTTTCTAAATTTATAACATAGATATATTTCTTTTTTTACATTAGTTTTTGGACAGATACAATTAATATCTACCTAAGTAGATAAATATGTCAGGTAGCAGTCAAATACAAAATTGTAAATTAATAACAGTACACATGTTATACAAACATGTGCTAGACTCATATGACAATCATCAAAATTTAAATTTTTTTTATATACATTCATTTTTACTTCATACGAAACCATGTGATTTTCGTTAAATTTTCAATTAAAAAAATTTATTAGATTGCAGAAAACTAATAAATTATTAATTGCCAAAGGCATAATAAGATGGGACTAATATTTTATAATTTAAAAAAACTCATCCCAATAATTTCCAAAGGCATGATATAATAGTCTTGTAGATGTTGCATATTTGGTACAATTAAATAATGAACACATATCTTAATTCTAAAAATGAGGAGTATGTCAATCATTCATGCCCCCCTTGCATTGTGCAAGGGATAGAACATGAATTTAACCATAATTTCTGCTATTTTTCACTATTGGAAAGCTAGGCAATAGCATTGTCAAACCAAATTCAAAGTAAACTCCCTCTGTTTATGTACATTGAAATCAAACATTGACCTTGTCATGAATATCACTCCAAATTCTGCTCACCTGTCCTAGAATTTGTTCAACACCAACTTAGGAATGGTTCATGAACAATGATGAAGAAATACATGAATGCTGCACAGTAATGGTGAACTCACAAAAAAAATGAAACAATGATTTCAGGGCTTCATCAGAATGAAACAACAGATTTGAAGTGGGCTGGAGATTGCAAATGAGATAAAGCAGTATCAGACTCTTCGGATTCGCTGAAATCAACTGGAGGTGTCTTGCTGACAGGCTTCCTGCAAAAGGGAAACGTGGCATATCAATTTAGATTTCTTTGCTTCCTGGAGGGCAAAATCATAGACATAAAATTGTTTCCATAAATTAGTTTTTCTTGTTTCCCATAGATATCCATTGCTTGTTTAGATATAATATTCCCCAAAACTTCATTAAAGAAATCAAGCCAATGTTCAAAGAGGTGGCACTAGCTTACAGTATGTTGCATGTGTAAAACATACAAACGTCAGTATTCGTCTTTGACCTTCTAAGTTTGTCCTCACAGATGCAAATTTACGAGGAAGTATGCAACATGTAGTGTTCTCATTTCTCAACTAAGAGTAACATTTTGAAAGCTTTTGTGTTGCTCAATTAAACTGTTTGCTGTAAATTAAAACCAATGATCTACCTAAACCGAAGGGATATGGGAACTGAAAGTTTGTTACTAAGAGCAGCTCTTGTTAACATAAACTGGCAAGGAACAGATACCACAGAAGCCACACACATTAGTTACTGACAAGCTCCACTTAAAACCAAATAAATAAGACGTTTAGCAAAAAGTCATCACCAACACAACATACCTCTGAGATATAAAAGTTTCTTCAGACAATGCCTTTTCTAGTCGCTCCTCAAATGGTGTGGCGTGCCAGCTAACTTTCTGATCCTGCGAAACAAAGGTGGCCAGTTTCAATTGGGTGATCAAAGAGAGAAAAGTGGCTGAAAGAAGAAAAATGAATTTAAAACAGAGGCAGGACTTACTTCTTTATACTTGTTGGTGGAATTCGGAATTCCATTCCCGTCCCACCATTTAGGTGAAACATGAGATTCCTCATCATCATTCCAGTGTGCAGCCACCATCCCCAAAATAGGCCTATCTGCAGGAGTTCTCCTCAAATAACCTTTTTCACCAGAAACTGAACCAAACTGTTTGTTGTTGCCATCTTGCTTGGCTGAAGGTGGTTTCAACCAAGAAGACAGGCTTGCTTCATTCTTCATCTCTTCTCCAACTGAAAGATGTTCTACAGCCAACTTTGATGTTGGGGTTGACATTAGATTTAATTCGTCGTTTTGCTTAAGTGATTCTCTATGGTGCTGGGAATCAGAGTTTTCATCCTTCAATTCGTTCCACTGGGAAGGATTCTTAACTGGGTCTAAGACAGGATGTACATACTGAGACCTGACTTTTATAACCTTTTCACCACCAATATCATTCATATACGCAGGGAACACAGTGCCAGGGGTTTGCATCTCATCAGTTAATTTCAGCGGGGTGGGATATGGTGATGGTTTTGTTACACTCCTACTGCCCACAAATCTAGGCTGTTTTGAATGTTGACTAGCACCTTCAGATGAAGAGCCTTTTGATGAAAAGGCAGACCTATCTGACTCGCTGTCAAACCGAACAGATTTATTTTTGCATTGTACACTGGGAGCAAAGAACCCAGGTGAAATTGATGAAGTTTCAGAATGAGTTTCACTATCTCGCACTTCTAGTGCTGTAAAAACATTCTGAATGTCACGTCTTTGGATGGAGCTGCTGGAGACTCTTCCCATGTGTCCATCAGTCAAGCAGCTAACGACAGAATAAGAATTTGTGAGTAAGTCTTAGTGTTCCCAAAATGTCATTTCTGTCAATCCAACACCCAGTTGTTCTTTGATGTAATGGAATTTGATGCCTAGTAATGTGAGTGTAGCATGCCAAGCCATCTCTAAAAATTCCACTCAGCAAAATATGAAGAAGAGAAAGTCGTATGGTCATCAAGCTCTCATTTGCAAACAAGAGCTCAATGTTGTATTAGGGTCATCATCTATACAAATCTAAGCCATCGAGGGAAGTTGGGAGTTATACCTGCTTGGAGAGTCCAGTGAATAACCTAAGCCAGTTAGCGATTCTTCATGAATTTTAACGGGTCTTGGAGATTCATCTGATTGCTTCTCCAGTTTCAACTTCTCAATGGATGCATTGGGAAGCCACGAAATGAGTTTTGAAGATTTTTCTTCTCCAATTCGAGCTGGTATATCCTGCCATTTCTCTGAGGCTTTTCGAATTTCAATAGGGGTCTGAGGTAAAGTTCCACAAGCTTTTAGGAATTTTGCCTGCAGGAAAACAATCATAAAAGGAATAGATTGTATATTTATATATATACACACACAGACACATATACACAGGCAAACAACTCAACAATTTTAAGATGAAAATCAATCTGAATATTAACATACGTCACCAACAAGCAACGAGACAACAGTTACAAATGATTTATGCAAACTCATAAACTCTCAATTGTGATTCAATACTACTCTTTAAGAGTAACAAGGCATCCTACATGAAATCTCAAAAATTAACAAGGAAGACGGGTTCCCGCGCTAAACTTTTAAGACTGAAGCCGATATATGAATTAAGCCCACACATCAGGTCTACTGGTTAAACAACTCGAAATTAGTTAAACACCAATTCATTTTCAAATCCTAGAATAAAGAATACCAAAATGGTGTTGGATAATATTGATCATTCCATAAAGAAGTCGATTTTCCAACATATGTTTGGAGAATCAAATAAAGTATATACCTCATCCTTGAGCTCCGCGACACCAAGTTCCTTAGGCAGTGGATTTCGACCTTCCTCTCCCTGTCCAAGCGACTCATCTATTTATCCATAAGCAAAACCAATAAATTACGGTAGAACTTGATCGATCAAAGATAAACAAAAACCGACACAAGTGCAATTACACTATACAAAGCTCGTGAAATTCACTTTATCTCCACTAATTACCACAAACAAGATGAACAAAAATTACCATCACACTGGAACAGTGACGACAATGCATTCCTACTGCGAGACACCACAGGTTCCTGTCAAACAAGAAAAATTCCATATCCTCCATAAAAAGAAAACAATAAAACACAAACTGAAATCATAAAAACTGAAGAAAACATCAGATATTCATCTTCACAACATGTAAAAACGAGGGGAACAAAATTAAAGAAATTCAATCTTACCGGAGGAGTAATGAGGTTAGAACGAGAGTCTTTGAATCGAAAACAGCCGAAAAAACAGCCCATGGTTCTCCCCACAAACCCTACCGCCTTGCTTCTTCACAGAAGAAAACCAACACCACAACGTTTACTCTATATATACATATATATTTATATGTATATCTCCATAATTGTAATCTGAATTATTGAATTGATTTATCAGAATTTCATTTGAATTATTGCAGAGAGAGATAGAGAGAGAGAGAGAGAGAGGGAGGTGTGGTGTCACTGTGCTGATGGCTCCATTGCGTTTTGAAATTCGAATAGAGAGGGAAAGAAATTTAATGCAGTATTTACGTCTCTACTTCACACGTGCCGTAAAATTACTATTTTCTTTTCTTTTAATGGAAAAAATCTTTATTAGACTACGTCGTGTTTAAACCAATCATACATAATCTAATATAGGAATAATTATACTCTCCTATCCTGATATTTGGTGTAATTACACATAAATTATCTTGTTAGTCAGAATTCAATGGATTTGTTGATATTAACAGAAAAAACTGAATAAAAATCGATATTTACCGTCGACTGACTTATTGCTGACTTAGTAGCGACGCCAGAAATTTGGCTTAGCCCTATCAAATTTTAATTAATTAGATTGTAAAATAAAAATATTCAATTCACAAAAAAATTAGATTATTATTGTAATCATTACAAATTAAACAAATACAATAACATAAGTACAATTGATTCTTACAAATTATTATTCGGACAATGAAGATGGGTTGAAATTTATAAGGAAGAGGAATTTTGACAAGAAATATAACGTGGTTTTGAGAAAATCACATGATAACAAATATTTCTTCTTGGCTCGATGGAAATCATGTAGTTCTAACCAATAGAGAGACTGAAATTGAGAGTGCCAAAAAAATTATTTGTTAAGCTCGTTAATGTAAACTTTGATTATTATTTTTATTAATAGACATGATAAGTTTAGACTTATGGCTTAATAGGTTAATATAGACCCAAAAGGAAGCCAAGCCCAGTCGACCGCTAGGACTCGATGGGTATTGGCACGTCCCTGTACTAAGTTATTACAAGTTAAAAAAAATTTTTGTGATTAAACAATTCTTATAACAGTGAAAATATACGTCTTCATATGTATTAACATGTAAAGATGTATAAGAGTAATTTGATAATAAAAAGATTTGTTTGACTTGCAGTAGATGAATAATAAGTTAATAGGTTGGTAAGTACGGATGTTTTTATCTAATTTTTTTGTTAATACCATCGAGTTTGGTGAATTTTGACTAACATAGGGACTTATTTGTTAAATAGAAGCAAATCTCAGGGGTACGAGATGTAATTTTTCAAATCACAAGAGGTCTACATATAATTACATCAAATCTTATAGGAATGGTGTGTAAATTATATCCACTATAATATAATTACGTGCAAAAAGAATTTTGTACATTATACTATGACTACTTTTATCCGACTAGTTTCTATGATCACCTACGAAAAAAGAAGTATGTATTTTATGCCAAATAAGGCCTCTTCGAAACCCCTTGTGATACCTTTACCTTAAATGATTTTTTCAGGGGCCTTCACAGTGAGAAAATGCTAGTAAGGAGTTCCTCTTGTTGTTCCCTAAAAGAGAATGCTCTTAGGTCTTTCTCTTTTCTGTCTTTTACCGACCGATGGGGACTTAAAGCCTCCGATCGAGGAGGCGAGAGCTGATTCAAAAAAGAAGCTCGAAGCTGACATCTATCGGAGTCAAGAGTGCGTGGCCAGCCATTCCTGACTTCTAGGAGGGAATGGATACTTTGTCATTTAAATATTTTTTTTCAATTTGTTATACCAACTGCACAACTTATACTAATTAAATACTGTCGGAAAATGATTCAATGCAGCGCACATATGCAAAAATCTTTTTTATTTCTTAAAATCATTTGTTTGTTTGTTAAAATTTATATCGACTCTGAACCAGATTTGAGATTTTGTAGTAGAAAGTTACTCATACGCGTTGCATGTTACCATTTTTTTGTCGAAAATTCTACTGAGAAATGATCGAAACTAATAATTTGCAAAATTAATATAGTTGATATGGTAAATTGAAAGAAAAAGTAAAAGTTTAGACGATAAATTATAAAAATGGTAATAGTTCGAGGCAAAATATTTTTTACCCTATAATTAATATGTGATCGTTTACTTTTTTAATTGAATTGTACATTAATTACGTATCAAGTATATTATTTTTATGTGATTAGTTAATTTATCTAAATTATAAATTAAATTATATGAAAAATATGTAACACTTGTTATTTAATTGATTTAGATTTTATCATATCTACTTAAACTATTTTTTTTTTAAAATGGTAAGTGAAAGGGGGAAGACGGCCTAAATTTACTCTAAGTATAATACGTTTTAGGGGTAAATATTAATGATAGTCTTTTAAGTTTCAATTTTGGACCATTCTAGACCATAATTTTTAATTCATGATCTTAAATAGGGGTGACAGACGAGCCGAGTTGGCTCACGAAGCTTGATTTGAAGCTCGATCGAGCTTTTAATGAGCTTGAGCCCGAGCTCAATTTTCTGTCCAGCTCACGAGCTTTTCAATTTTTTTTATTTTTTTTATATATTTAATTTCATATTAATAACTATATCAACTTTATATTAAAAATTAATCATATATTATAATTAATAAGTAATATTACATATTTTAAATTTAGTTAATGATAAAATATGATAGTTTTATTTATATATTTAGTCTCTACACAAAAATAATCTTAGTGAACAAGTTAGTAAGTTCATTATTATTATTATATATTTAATTCTTATATTAATTATTAACTTTTTAAATTATCTAATAGTTGAAGAAAATTAAAAATATATTTTTATTAAAAATAATTTGTGTCTATCAATCTAACATAATAAATAAATATTCTAAAATAATTTTATTTCAATTATAAATACAAAAAATAAAAAAGCTCGATCTCTAGCTAAATGTTTTGAACTCATAGAGCTAGAGCTCTAATTCGAACTCAAGCCAGAATTTTTTACCAAACTCGACTTATTTATACCCTTAGTTTTAAAGTCCCTATTGTTTAAATTACATCCCACTTTAGTCCTTTTAATTAATTTTTAACTAAAAAATTAAGGACAAAATTATCAATACATAATAAAAGCTATCAAATGAAATATTTTAAAGGGCAATTAAGTTTGCCAAAAATATTATAAAATTAAATATAACGAGAAAGTTGTAATTTTTTTTTTCTAGAACTCCAAACATTTAGATTATTATGAAAAATTTCCAAATAAAAAGAAGTCTTATTTTTTAATAGAGAAAATATTTTCATAATTAGAATATATTAGGACAAGTTCAACATTTTATTTTTAAAAATCTAAGAAAAATGAAATTAATTAGATAAAAATTCTAAAATTTTATAAGAATTCATAAAACTTGAAAATTTGATAGCAAATATTTGAAACAAAATTAATGATTTGCGGTGGTAAAGAAATATTTAAGTGAAATTTTAACTATAATTTTTCGTAGTGTTTAATGTTCAGCATAAAATATTCAAAAACTTTTATATTTATTTTTTAGATTTCAGGAAACTATATGAAAGAATGGATGTTCCATGTGCAGTAGCAGCAGTAGGTCGTGTTTAGGTGGCACACGACTTTTAGGGGCTAATACGATTTTATTAGTCATAGGGTCTTTCTTTTTTTCTTTTTTTTTTGGGCAATATTGTGGTTACCCGTTTTCTTATTTAACTAGCACTAACGTTTCTTGCCATAGCAGCTTAGTTAGTTGCTTCTTAGTAGTTAAATTAGTTGAGACTACTTAGTGGTTAATTCACTTAAGGGCGGTTTATTTAGGTTAGTTTAGAAGATTAACCTTCGAGATTTCATGGCTATACGCGGTTCCACTAGTGACGATAGAAAAATTTATTGGACTAGATGGGCTTTCATCGGGCTTGGGTATCAGAAACATCAGGGATACTGTCACAGCCTTCACCCATAAACTCTGGTGGCGGCTGAGACAAAACAATTCTCTATGGGCTAACTTTACTATCAGTAGATAATGTAAAAAGTTTACACCTGCCTCTATTAAAGCTAAACCGAAGGTTTCTAACATTTGGAGAAGAATTTCTAGCATTAAATAAGTATCTCAGGAGAATATTTTCTGGAGCCTTGGAGCTGACAATGTCTCTTTTTGGTATGATTGTTGGCTCCCTGCAGGCACCCTTCATTCCCTCACTCACCCCAACAGAGCCTCAAATGCCCTGGTCAAAAACTTCTGGACCAACCATGGAGCTTATTTTGCAGATCCCCATTAATCCTCAACATGAAGATTTTGTGCATCGAAAACCATCCCCCTGCGGTTCCTTTTCTACAAAATCAGCTCGGGAGATTACTTGAGATCACAAACCTTCACTACCCATCTTAAAAAATCTGTGGTCCCCCCTCGTTAGGCCTACCATTTCTATCTTCATTTGGAAAGTCCTCCATAACTAGATACCAGTTGACAACAGACTAAAAAAAAAGGGCATCTCTCTGGCCTCTAGATGTGTTTGCTGTTTTAAGGAGGAGGAGACTATCCCTCACATTTTTCTTCGTAACAAGGTTTCCCTTGAAATCTGGAACTTCTTTGCCTCCAAATTTCAACTCAATATCCCAATCACGGACAATTTTTTCATGATCCTTCAAGCCTGGAGAAGCAATATTTCTAATCAGCTTCACATCAGAGATATTCTTCCCCCGTTGATCATGGGGAACACTTGGATTTGCAAGAATGTTGCCATATTTGAGGGGACTCCTTTCAAAGCTAATCATATTACCTCACAAACCCTCAATATCTTCATCTTTTAGGTAAACCAACCTCATGAGAGCTATACACTGGAAAGGGGACAAATCTGTTGCATTTCTTTTTAAAATCTCACTCCCCCCCCCCACCTCATAAGATATAATCCAGAATCTCAATTGTTAAGTGGATTAAGCCAGATAGGGGTTGGTTCAAATTGAACACGGATGGGGTCTCAAAAGGAAATCCAAGCGTTGCAGGGGTGGGTGGTATCATGAAGAATCATCTAGGTCGGACCGTCCTCGCATTTCAGGAACATCTTAGCCTCATCTCCAACACAACAGCAGAACTGAAAGCTATACATAGAGCTGTTAAATTATGAATTGATAGCAACATTAGGAAAATTTGGGTGGAAACAAATGCCAACATCACCCTCAAACTCATTTCATCTCCCCTCCAAGGGCCATGGCACCTTCAAAATCTGCTGTAGCAAATTAAAAATCTTCTATCCCAAACTGAGTTCAAGATATCACACATCTTTAGAGAGGGTAACCAAGTGGCTGATTATTTTGCTGACCAAGCGTGTTTCAATCAACATCTCACTA
Organism: Sesamum indicum; assembly: GCF_026168435.1. Taxonomy (NCBI): domain Eukaryota; kingdom Viridiplantae; phylum Streptophyta; class Magnoliopsida; order Lamiales; family Pedaliaceae; genus Sesamum; species Sesamum indicum. The sequence continues at coordinate 6,182,790 of NC_142668.1, forward strand.
TTCTATCCTCTGATAATATCACAGGCATTCCTAAAGGTTTGATTAGACTTGACGCTTGCTCCTTCCCTGCTATTAGAATCAGAAGTACTATTATCTCTAATTTCAACTAAAATATTCTATGAAATTAGGGGTACTTCATTACTGATTGGTTGTTTGCTGATACTTGTTGTCCTATCTGAGCTTTTCTGTGTTGTTTATGTGATTGTACCTATATAGATTCCTTGGAGGTTACTCGTTCACGTTGTGGCCAATGTTTGTTTGGATACCATTTGGTTTTGTCACTTCTGTCGTTCTCGTTTATCTGCTTGTTTGTGATTGTATCTTTTACAAGTCTTATGAACCCCTTTCACAGGTTCAACGGTTGTTAGCCATACAGACATCTTCTCCACGCTAATACTAATGTTCATTTATTTATCCTTTTGGAACATTACACACATTTTGGCTTGACTCTTTTGCACAAATTTATTTGAAGGAGTTGTGCGGTCCACGATGTGGTCGGATAATTGCCATAATTGTTCTAGTACACCTATTCGTGTCTTTTGTTGCAAGGGAGCCGTACTCTTGTTTAATGTTGCTCTATTTATAATGGACTAGTACTCCTTGTTTATGGCTTTGCTAGAAATTCTAGGGAGGTAGCTCTCCCCGCTGTAACTATTTTGTTGCATTTTAATATAAAAGGACTTTGAAAAGCTCCCCCCACTTCTAGGTGGTTCTTGTTAAAAAAAAAAAAAAAAACTTCAAAGGCTCTCAAAAAAGAAAAGGGGCAGAGGACAAGAAAATTCTTGGTTGTGAACAATGTGGGAAAATGGGTCACACAAAATAGACTTGTTTTGACATTCATAATAGGCATGTCAATAGGTAGGGTACCCAACCCAGGCCTAGACTCAAAGGAAGCCCAAAGAAAAACATTTATACCCAGGCCCTACCGAATTCAATAATTCCAATTTAAGGCCCATGAGTCTCAAAATCCAGTCAGACCCAATTTTTAGGGTAGGGTCCAATCCAGGCCTGTTCTCTAACTTCCATGAAACAAAACACTACTCAAACAAAACATGGTAAAAATGACAAAAGAAATCATCTATATATTACAGTGTCAGTGTAAAGAAAAATCTTAACACATACTCTTTGAAGTAACCCTGCTACCAACCTTTCTATTTCATTCTTCAACTGATAACAGTCTCTGTGTTATGTCCCCTCCCTTTATGAAACTTACAATACTTACTAGAACATTTCTTAGTTAGTGTAAACCTAGTGCATTTAGACCATTGGAGCATGTTTGCCGTTCCTGGCATCATCATTACCCATGCTCTTGTGGTGCAAAAAGGGGTATACTTATAAAATTTTGGTTGCTATGGTGCCTCATGATCTTTTTTGGGCCTTATGCATCTATTCTTTCGCCCATCTCCCATACGAACACGACCTCTAGAATGTAACCACTCTCCATCCTTGATTACGTTCATTTCCTCTTCATCGATGTAGTTTTGGGCCATTCTCATTAGCTGCTTTGCATATTCAGCAGGATCTTGTACAAGAGTTGACGCGAACAATCCCTTTTTCATCCCATGTATAAGAATGTTGATCATCATGTCAATTCTATGATGCTGGATTTTTAAAGTCTTGTTATTGAATCTACCCACAAAACCTTTCAACGACTCATCCTCCTTCTGCCGTATGGTAAATAGGTAGGTAGCACAACATTTTTGTTTCCTTTTGCTTGCAAAGTGGAAGGCAAATTTCTGTACTAATTGCCCATACAATTCTGTAGTTCCACTAGGCATGTTGGTAAACTAATATTGAGGCTTTCATGTCAAGGTGGAACAAATAACTTTGTGTTAATGGAATCAGATTGATCGTATAAATTTATTACTAGTTCAAACGCCGCAACATGTTCTGGTGGGACCTTTGTCCTATCGTATTTGGGTAAGTCTGGCATCCTGAAGTTAGGGTCACTACCTCTGTTTGTATTTTTGGTCACGGAAAGGTGAATTCTTGTTTTGAGCCACTATCTCCCCTCATCTCTTAATCTTGTCAATATCCATTCCCAATAGTTTTATTTGTCGTCCCAAATTGTCTACCTCAATTCTCGATATGCCAGGTTCTCTTTTCCTTGCCTTCCCCTTTCACTGGATCCTACTTCTAAAAACTCCATTTTCCGCCCTTTTTCAAGCACCTTTCTACTTCTAACCTCTCAGGGATCTCTCTCCATCTCCTTTTCTTTGAACAACTGTCACTTAGTAGTTTTCTTCATTATAGTAGTGGCGGTTCTTCTCTCAATTCTACTAAAGTGTTCCTAGCCGCCTCCTCCATCAATTGAATTGTTTGGTCTCCTTGTCTTAAGGGGGTATCTTCTTCACCTTCCCTAGTGTCACGGCCAAACTCTTTTGTCTTGCAGTAGAATGTATTTTTTGCCCGTGCAGTGTCTCAAGTTATACTCAACCTTCGACCAACCTTTGCACATCTCGAATCTAACCGACTGTCCATCATATGTCTTTAACACTGAAGTTCGATAGCACAACATTCAAACGTCTCCTGTGCGGCACCTCGTGCCTGTGTACTCGCCTATCCGAAATGCTAATATCCACGGAGGTTCTCAGCTCGCATGCATGTGTTCTTGCAGCCGACCCTGACTAGCTAGTCTGCCGCATGCGTCTCGCCCACAATCTTGAATTCCTGCCTACGCATCTCTAGATGGCAAGGAGCATCCTCGCTCCGTCTAGGCATTACGGGCTTCGCAAACGCACGCAATGCCCCTCTCATGTCTAATGCTTACTCGGTGCATCCTTGACGCACGCCTTCATCGTGTACGTCTTCTATGCTTCACCCGAGTAGGTCCGGATCATAAGTTCGAGGCCCATTCGATATGCCAATATCACGCATTGATCCCACACGGCATGCCTAACATGCATTTTTGCCTTTCGGTATGGCTTCACAATTTTTCTACAGTACGCGCGTCGCCCCACACCCGCTCATCTTAGCCAATAAACCCCCATGCACGGCTAGAACCCAATAGCGCATGTCACGAGTTGGTTCATGAGGTATTAGAGTGCTTGCCTCGATCACCATTCATATTAGAGGTGTTGCCCCTAATTTTCCACGCGCAACCTTGCACGTCACACGGAACCTCTCAACTGCTTTTTTGCCCACTGTAGGATCCTAGCCCTACTCCACCCATACGGTTTTCATACCTTCCGAGGACTCTAAATACTCTTTTTAGATGCCTAGAGCCGGCTCTCGAAGACCCCCACATGCCCCTAAGAAAATGCTCATTTAGTGCTTTGCTGTAGGGGGAGGGCTAGTTAGAGTTCACCACTGCATGCCATCATTATAATAGGCTTAAAAACATTATTCCTTATTCCAGCAATAGATATTGAAATAGTCGAGGAGTGAACCTTTTTTGCATCTCCCTCGTCCAACGCCCAAATTACGTGCTGCTTGAACCGCTGCGTAGCCTACAACTTCTACATCATAATTGAAGTGTTTCAGCCCCATTCGATCATCCATCATTGAGAAATTGCCCTTCGCAATATTCTGAATCACTCCCACTACTGCATTAGCAAACTCTTAACATCGTCATTATTTCCTACCCAATCGAAATTGTCTAACTGGATCTCGCCGTTGAAATAGTTTCGCAAATCTCAAAGGATAAATCTCTTTGTTTGTCTCCTGCTCGCGTGTAGGGTGGCGCCCGATCATCACCCTTATATCTGCATGCCGAAACGTCATCGGAATGACTTCATATTTGGTGGATAGCATCCTCACACATCAAGGAAGTTTTCGTATGAACAGTATTGCAATCCCCATTTGGTAAGAGTCTCTAATTGATAGCCGTTTGTGCACCTACGTGTCGGCCGTCATCCCTTAGCCGCCTGCTCATCCATCGCAAGTCACTGCCAGCCGTCTTGGCTAGGTGCGGCTAGTGACACCTGGTGTGGTCTCCTCTGGACTTTCCTTCCATCTCGCAGTAAGGGTGTTCCTCTCAGTGTTTTCCACAGACGACGCCAAATGATCCTGGTCGAATACGTGACCTCCCCAAGAACAAAGATCCGCAATCTATGGTACTGGTCCCAAATGCTTAGTGGTCCTTGAGAAGAAGAAATTACGTGAGACTAACCGGGATGGTCCCCAGCTACGACCCTTCGATACTTAAATTAACTTGAGTTTGAGATGGAAATAGGCGGTCTCACTTAGTAAATGAGGTAGAAAGTTATAAATATGTCTTACCATAAATGCTTTCTAATGAGGGTATTCATAGACCCATATATATTCCATCGACTGGGCCACGTGGCTTCATCTTAAGGCCTGAGCTGTTAGAGATCATGTGGCCGAGATCATGGATATGTGGATTAGATTCTTGAAATGGGTCAGCAAAGCGGGTCTGGTAAAGCAACCCCGATCCGATTGGGTTGACACGTATCCTATGGTATTTATGGCATTTTTCAATATAAGGAGGCCATTTCTGTTTTTTCCTTGGTCAGTGGGGGCATACGCCTATCACTATGTATTTTGGATATTTTTTTGACTAATTTAACTATTACTCTGGTAGTGATTGGATATTGATGTATTACTTAATTTATTAAGTTATTGGGACAAAATGCATAAAACCCCCCTGTATTTTAAACATATGCAAAAAACACCCCCCCTATTTTCAAAATAGGCTAAAAACGCCATCCTATTTTGTTTTAGTTAGCAAAAAACCCTCATTCTGTTAGCAACTAACAGGAAGTGGAGGAGACGTGCGTCTGCTGCATTTTGTAGTCACTTTCTGCGATTTAGGTTCATATGGAATGACACTTTGGACTAAAATACCCCTATATAGGTCTATATAACATACAAAGGGCTTTTTTGCTTGTTTTGTGTATTCCTTTTGCCATTTCTCACCCTAAAAAATAAGTATTAAATTTAAATATTAAATTATATTTAATTTATTTAATATTAAATATTAAATTATATTATATTAAATTTAAATAATTTTATAATTGTTAATGATTAAATCTAAAATTATTTTAATTAATTAAATATATTTTTAATTACAATAATTATTATTACAATTATTATTAATTATTTAAAATATTCTTAATTAACTAAAACATATTTTAATTTATTTAATTAAAATTAATTAAAAAAATAAAAAAAGAAAAACTGCAATTTCACCCCCTTTTTTGCCAGAAATTTGTTTATAAGTTTTCGGCGTCGCCCGGACGAATTTTTGACTGCCAATAGTACCTCTCGAATCCTCTCTTCAAGACGAACATTTTCATACCTTGAAGTTGAGTTTTCGTCAATTAGAGAGAATGGGCTCAAGCCACGACCGCCGAACGTGTTTGCCGTTGATTCATTTTCGTCCGGTCGAATCTCGATCTTAGACCACCACCATCAGACTCGTCTCTTTAAGACGAGTCTAAGGAGACAGGCCTCACTCAATTTGATAAAGAATTTACGAAAATATGAGAATTTTAACAAAACTGCGCTGCCGCTGAGGAGATGGGGGAGTCGGGGGAAGGGGGTGGGGGTTGGGGGGGGGGGCAACGGGGGTAAGGGAGTCGGGTGGGGTAGTTATTTTTTTTAATATATAATAATAATATATTTTTAAATTTCAAATTATTTATATATAATACAAATTAAATAATTTGTTGAATCTAAACCTTTTATTTTTTTAAAATCTAACGGTTGAGATTAATTAATTAGATCTAACGATCAATATTTGATCAAAAAAAATCCAACGATCATTAAAATAAGAAATAATATATATTAAGTAAGGGTATAACGGTTATTTTTTAAAAAATTAACACCGTTAGTTGGATTTAATGGAAATGGGGCGATTCAGCTGAGTCTTACAAAACACATGAGAGTTTTTAGCCTATTCTCATAATAGGACAATTTTTTTTGTAAACTTTTTAAAACACAGAAGTGTTTTATGCATTTTGTACAAAATATTTATGTAATAATATAATTATTATTTTGAAAATCATCTGTATAAATTATGTGTCCTCTTTTATCTTTCACAGCATAATAAAAAATAGAAGTTCAGGAATGACAATTTAAAGAAGTTTGTTTCCATGTTTGCAATTTCACGAAAATATAGGGGTTCGATGGATATATCCTTAACTTCGAAGGGTTTTATTCTCTCTGCTGGAATCAAATTGAAGCTCAAAATACGCTACAACCCTCTCGGAGTTGCGCATTGCGACTCTTGACGATTCTCTTTGGTGTGTGAAGTGTGAATTATCATCATCAAAACGCTAGGATTTGTCAATTTGATTTAGTTTCTCTTTCATACATTTTTTGAGCTTAGGTTCTTCTTCTCTGCTGCGAGGATGGTGGAAACACTTTTTGAGGATATATTCCGGGTTGACGCAGTAGACCCAGATGGCAAAAAGTTCGATAGAGGTATAATTTGTCGAAATTCATTCCCCAGTTTTTTGGCACTATATTCTCTCCGTGTATGTTGTGTGTGTGTGTGTGTTATTGACAGAGATGTAGATATGATGTTTTTTGTTTATGCGGGAAAAGATTTAATGGGTTCTTTTGAGTAGTTGATAATTTGTATAGTCTTGGTTGTTTCAAAGCAGAAAATAGGTTTTATTAGATAAGCAGATATGGTGAAGGTTGAATTGAAAGAAAGTAAAGGGAAAAAAGAGGTGTAAGCTGAAAAAGGTGAAAAACTCTTGGAACAAGTTCTGTTGAGATGTTTGCACTTTGCAGTGATGGGAGTTTTGTATTTATAGGTGAAAGTTGTGAATTTTGACCAAACTAGTTATGATGTTGTTACAGTGTACTGATGCTGTTATCTCGGCACTGTCTTTTACATGGTGTGTATCAAATGGCATTGATATGCTAATTTAACATTGTGTAGATTATACCCAACTGCCGAAAGATGCACTACGTTTAGGAACATCCGTTTATTGTTAGTCTTTCTCCTTTTCGTTTATTGTTCTCGTATGAGGCCATGAGGTGCGGCAGAGAGGTGGCAACTGAGGTCCTGATACGAACTACTGAGCAGGCATTTCTCCAAGATCTGAATTTTTTAATTCATCATGTTACTCTAAAGTCACATGGTTGTCGAAGACTTAATAGAAGTTTAGAAATTTTTAAGGTTTTCACAATTAATGAAATTGCTGAATTACTGCTGGCAATGATAATGTTTAAGCTTACACTCTGGTCTGATGCACTAAACTGACAATTAAAAGAAGAACTGGTTATCATAACTAGAAATCAGTATGATTTGAACATTCACATGCATATTTGAATTGCAAGTTCGTGTATTCTGGCTCTGGTAATTGAATGGTTGCAGATTACCTGAATCTTAGCTTGAGTTTACTTGTTTTTCAACATGTGTAATTGTTACTTCTTTTCAAGCATTCTTTATGGTATCTTCAGTGTCACGCATTGCTGCTAGGAGTGAGCAGTTTGACATGCTTTTGCACCTTGATGTCAATATTGAGATATATCCTATGCGTGTTGGCGAGAAATTTATGATGGTATTAGCGTCCACGCTGAACCTGGATGGAACACCAGATACTGGTTACTACACTCCTGTAATCTCTCCTCTCTCTGTTTAATTTTGTTCAGTTTATGATTTCTTAGCTTTCCTTTTGGGTTTGTCCACACAAGAATACCCAAGTTGGCTTGTCCTGTTAGTGCCAATATAAATACGCTTCAGTCGTTGCCTATCTTTAGTAGGTCTATTCAATTAGATCATTACACCCCTCATGTTGTTGGGTCCATCGTGGTACATGAGCTAGCAGTAACATCTGATGTTCCTTCTACAATATTGGCTGAGTGAAATTGTTAATTTGGGGGTTGTTAATCTTGGTCATTCAGTTAGAGTATCTGTCTTTTAGGAAAGTAGCTTGGCTTAGCTTGGTCTTCCCTTGTTTAAATTTCGTGCAAGCTTGGATCAGGAATACCAGGCCTATCTGGAGCACATTTTTGCCAATTGTGCATGGTTAGTTGGGTTATGAAGTCCCAAATAGTGCGAGCCAACCCAGTTCCTTGAACTAACGGGAAACAGGAAAAAAGAAGAATCAAGCTATTTGAGCATTGGGTTTGGGTTCACTTTTTGAACTAGTTCATCTCTGCTTGAATAAAGTAATAGCCAGGGTTTGGCACTTGCTACATACACTAATTTTTAGTAGGCTATAAAGATGTAAAGGATTTCATGTAGTAGATGACCTTCATGGTGATTGAATGCATGTTATTTACCTGAACTTTGTTTTAATTAAATAATTTAAATCTTTGCTTTCTTGAATATCAATGCCTAATGAATGACAGCTCGTATTGCAAATTTGAATCCAGGGAAACCGGAAATCACTTGCAGACAAGTTTGACTATGTCATGCAAGGGAAATTGTACAAAATCTCCGAGGAAACCAGAGAGAAGCAAGTTAAAGCGTATGTCTCTATATCATATCATGCATTTATCCGAGTTCTTAGTCCCGCTAGTCCATTCCTTTTTAAGCATATAGGAATAGCATCCCATTGGTTTTGCTTCTGTAGCTTCTGCTTGTTTGTACTTCTGATTTTTATTTCATTTTGGGTGTCGATCTTGAGAATGCTTGTTATATGTAGCTCTGGTATCAGCTTTATTTTTGGTTGTTTTCAGGGATATTTATGTTTCATTTGGCGGACTTTTGATGATGCTTAAGGGGGACCCTTCAATTGCATCTCGATTTGAGCTTGACCAAAGGTTGTTTATTCTCCTAAGAAAGGTCTGAAATCCAAATGCCTTACAAGGACCTCAATTCCTTGGCTGCCGAAAAGAAACATGTTAGCTATGCTTCTATGAACTTTCTTGATATTTCAGAGCTGAGATCCGCATCTTCTTAGCTACTTTGATTCTAGCAATAATTCTCACCTGATAACTTGGCTTGTGTTTGTCCGTGGTTATGTACTAGCAGGAGCTATATTTTACCCTCTTAACTGTACTAGACTTGTAAGGTATCTCATGCAATAGGATGCGCGCTTTATTTAACATGTGAAGTAAAGCTTTATCCTCGCGATGATTAGCTTCTGCTCATCATTTGGATAGATGTCCGAGTGCTGTCTTTTGCACGACCCGTATCGTGCCACCCACGTGCATAAATACATCGGTGAGTCATGAATCGTTGGATCATACATGACGATATCAGCATTTTCAATGATAACAGTATTATATTATCATCTGCTTGAGTATATAGTCGTGTGTGTTTGAAGTGAATTGCGAATTATAAATCATACATATCAATGTTAGGATTTTGTTGCACAATATGATCGTATTCTCGGACAACGATTGGCAGTCCACTTATGTACATACTCACCTAAGTATGTATCGGAAAGGATGGTAACGAAGCAGGTTTGGGGTAGGGGTGGCAGATGAGCCGGACCCGCGACGAGCTCAGTTATGGCTGTTCACCAGCTCGCGAGCTAGCTCGTGAGTTGGTGAATATATATATATTTTTTTTTGAATTTTTTATATATTTAATATTTGATCAGTTTTATAATCAAAATTGACCATATATTATAATTATTAATTAATATCATATATTTTATTTATACATTTAATTTTTATACAAAAAAAATTTAATAAACAACTTAGTAAATTATAATATTTTTTATAATTAAAATTATTATTTAATATGATATATATAAACTTTATGTTATATTTTAATATATATTTGTATTACGTTATATATTTTTTAAATTGACAAGTAATTCACTTATAATTTTTATTATTTATAAATTTATGTCAAAATTTAGTAATTCTTATGAATTAATCTAAAAATGATAATAATAATAATAATGATGATGGTGATGATGATGATGATGATGATGGTTGAATAATTCTAATTATTATTTTATTATATATAATGAGATTAAAAAGTTTAATCAATAATTACAATATCTTAAAAAAATCCGGGCACAATTCATACGAAATTTAAATATATACAAGACTGTGTTTATTAGATCAAATTAGACAGTATGATTTAAAATCACATGGTTTGATTCAACGATACACCGTCTTGAATGATTACTTTTATATTTTGAGCACGATATCTTGACATCCATATATCCAATAAATCTAAAATTTTATCAAAATTTATTTTTCTATAAGTTTTATCAAACGGTCTAATCTGAATTTTGATAGCCCGATTAACCCATGTTGTTCAACAATGTAAGATGATAGTTACATCAATGTTATACTAACATTTATATATATATAAATTTTGTAGATTGTGAACATATATTAATTTCAACTATAAAATATTTTTATATATTTCAATTGTATTATTTCAGATAATTGATACTTTCCCGATAACTTTAAATTGTTTAGAATGATTTTTTTTTGTACAATTTACTAATTATATTACTATTAAACTAATCAGTAGTTTATATTTATAACAATAAATTAGAATTTCATATTATATTTTGGTATATTTATAATATAGTATACATTATACAATCTATTTTATTACTTATAAATTTATGTAAAAAATTGGTGATTCTCATTATTTAATCTAATAATAATAATAATAACAATAATATAGTAGGAATTATACAATTTATTTTATTACTTATAAATAAGTGCAAAAAATTGGTGATTATAATTTATAATTATAATAATAATAAATAAAAAAACAAAAAAATTAACAAAAAATATAGTTTGAACTCAAGCTCAACATATAGGAGTCGAGCTCGAGCTCGAGCTTGAACTGGTGAGCTCATTGAGCTCGAGTTTGAAATTATAGAAGCGAGCTCGACTCGTTGCCACCCCATAATTTGGGGTGAGTATTGTTAGATTCGGAATTTTCCCTATTTTCTTTTGACAGAATACAAGATTTGTTAGGCTCCGCATACCTACCCCGCCCTGTCCCTATTTCAGTAGGACCTGAAAATCACCCCATTCTGTCTCGGACTATCTTTGGATTTGATGGGTCTAACCTACATCATTAAGTTTTTATTTTTTCTTCAATTAATTGATATAATTTTTTTTTAAAAAAATAAAGTTATTATTTGTAGATATCCTATAAATTGTTAATATAGCAAGAATATAATGTATTTTGTAAAATGCATATTTTGAATAAAAATAAAAAATATAAATAAATTCATAATATCTATAAATATTATTCGGAGAAAGTTCAGAATGAGTTTTACCAAATGCTTGAAATCCGTTATGGACTTCGACTTGATTCCGCCCCAAAGAGGCGGGGTTCGGAGCTTTGAGAGGATTAAAAGTGTATTTGGATTTAAGGGAAGAATTTAAAAAAAATATTTTAAATGATTTTATATGAATAGAATTTGAGATTCATTAATTTTTAATAAAATTAAAATTAAATTATTTAAAATGCTCTAAATTTAGAATTATTCAAATAATTTATTATTAAAAAATTTAAAATTTAAATCTACGGATCCAAATACAACACAAATGAATTATGAATTGTCACGTTCTATAGATAGATGATAGCAACACTGACTTTATTACATAACATAAATATGTACAACTAAAATGTTCTTTTTTTTCTTTAAGAAAATATATAGTGGGGGATAATTTTTATTTATTTTTTCTTTAAATTAAAAAAATATAGCCAAACAATTTCTTCCAAATGCGATGGAGTCCGAAATTTCCTCTTTAACGTTTTTATTTTTTTTTAACATATCGATAGTTTTAAATCAACCGACATACTATTATTACAACATTCAATATGCAATTCATCAATATTTTTTAAAATTAACCAACAAATTAAATTACATAAAGAAATAACATAAAACAGAGTAACAATCTAAATCTATAAGAATCGAACTCATAAGATTGTGAGAATTCAATCTTGCGACACAGTCAAAGAAATGGAGTCGGGAATTCCAAATTTCAAATTACAACCCATGTATACAACTTGGATAACGAGGACTGTCAGCAATTGCACCTATGACTTTAGTCATGAATTCAAGTTCCTTAGGGGCAGTTGAGGAATCAGCACTGATCTTCTTTATATTAGAAAAGAAAAAAAAAAAAAAAATCCTTTATAACTAGGAATTGTTGCTGACATTTCAAACTAATGTACGAGTAATTAATAATCGTACGTTATCCTCCCAAAGTATCGAATAGTATTTAATTTAATTTATAGTTGTTTGAAATCTCTCCCTCCAAATCCTTTCCTTCAAATATGACTATCATGAAAGCTTATGTTTATTTCCAAATTGACTTCTTCATCTCCATGTACTCGTATTGGGATTTTCTTTTAGATTTTTACTGTATTTTATACGTATTTTAATAGTAATACAATTTACTCTCCTATGATATTACAAATAAAAAAATTATTCCCCTGTAATAAAAAATATAGCCCTTCCTGTATCTTTTTCAAATGAAGCAATTTATCTTTCTGTCTGAGGAGGTAAATTGCTTCATTTTAGAAAATACAACGAAGTAAATTGATGTATTTTAAAAAACACAGGAAAGTAAATTGATATTTTTTTATAAGGAGATAATTTGCTCATTTACAATATCACAAGGGATTATTTGTATTTTACCCTATTTTAACGATAAATGGTCGATAGATGATCTAATTTGTATGAAATTTTATTTTAAGAAGAGAAAGTTTATTGGTTATGTGAGAAGTTCTTTTCATTTTTAATTATTTTGTTTGGGACATAAATTGTAAACCAAACAAGCCCTCGACTTATGTGGGTTGGAAATGAAATGAAGGGTTGAAATCTCTTTCTCTATCTTATGAAAGTATAAATGCTTTTTGTAATTCCTAATAAAAATTAATTGGGAAAAGTATTATTTTAATCCGTTAAGTATGCCTAATTTTAATTCTAGTCCGATAACTATGTTCATTTTTGTTTAGATCCAGTAACTTACGAAATTGCTTACTTTTAGTCATCTAGTAGATTTTCGGACAATTTTACCCTATGCAACTTTTGAAAGGCAGTTTTAGTCCATATGCACTCATAGGGGTAAAATTGTCCGAAAATCTGTCAGATGACTAAAAGTAAGCAATTTCGTAAGTTACTGGACCTAAACAAAAATGGACATAGTTATCGGATTAAAATTAAAATTAGGCATACTTAACGGACTAAAATAGTACTTTTCCCAAATTAAATACACTCATATAATAATTGTTTGACTTTTGAAATAGGCAAAAAATGCCTGACACCCTTTTTTTTTTTAAATAGCGTAAAATTCTCTATAGTATGTTTATAGGTAAAAAAATTTTCGTATCATTTAAAAAATAACAGAAACACCACTCTCTAATACAAATTGGTGGAGAGTGTTTGCCACGCGCCTATAGTGCAAAAGAGCTTCGTTTTTTGTTATTTTTGGAGTTATTTTAAGTGTGCAAATGTCCATTGTTTTTTTTATATTTTAATAATTTATATATAATTTAATTAATTTTTATTAATTTAAAATATTATTTAGTTTAAATATATTTTATTAAATTATATTTATTTGTGAAATATATTAATTAGGTATCAAAATACCTAAAGTATATAAGTTTTTAAAATCAAAATTTAAATGGAAAAATCACAATACATAAATTAATATACTAAAACTCACTTTTTTAATTTAAATAAATATAAATATAACGAATATAATTATATATGATAATATCAAAATACAAAAAGTTTTATCAAAATTTTGAAGTTATATTTTTTTATTATAAGTATTACTTAAATTAACATTACAATGTATTTAAAACTTTAATACATTTAGGTTTATTTTCACTTATTTTTTTAAAATAATTAAAAATAGTATATATTTTTTTATTCTTCGCCCCCAGCTCACGTGAGGTCGCCTGCCCCTTGTGTGGTAGCGATTAAAGTGGGTGCTGTGTGGACGGCGATGGCCTCACCGTCCACAAAAGCGGCGGCCGTCGCCCGCCTATATATATATGTATATATGCCTATTACATTATATATTATACTTTGTATATATACTTATATATATATGAATGCAAAATGTATTTTAAATTACATTAAACTTGGATCTTTATTTTTTAATTATTAAATTGAAAATCAATACCTATTATAACAAAGGTATACGCGCAACTCACAAAAGGGGAGAGTTTGAATTATTTAAAAAAACACAATAGATTTTTTACTTATTTTTTTAACATAGAAAAATATTCAGATAAAATTTTAAAATACATCGACGTTTTAAGAAAAATCAAAATTTATGGGTATAAATGATTTTTTTTTTGTTAAAATATGCTTAGTTAAGATTATTCCTAGTTAGAAATTTCTTTTTTTTTTTGTATTATCTAGGCAGGGATGGTTTCTATAATTTTTAAAAAGACAGAGGTGGTTTGTGTAAAAAGGCAATACGTGCAAATATAATTATTCCTTTTTAAAATGACGCAATATTCTAAGGAGTAAATTTGCTTCATTTTAAAAAATACAGGGGATCAATTGTTATTATTTTTTCATAAGAGGGTAATTTGATCATTTGCACTTTCATAGGAAGGTAAATTCCATTAAACCCCATATATAGTGACATAATAGTGAACGACTACAAATGGTCACTATATTTGTGTCACTTATTGTTAATATTGACAACAAAATGCATTATTCTTATCGTTAAAAATTATATTATGATAAGATCAAAATTATTATCACTTATTTAATACGATAAAAACTTTAAAATTGTGGCTAATATTATTTTTATTATAATGTGAATTGAGAATTTGATCCAACTTTACATTATACAGAATTATGATCCCACTTATCCACATTTTTCTGTATATGTGAATTTTCTTGCATCCATTTCTTTCTTTCTCTTTTATTTTGCTCATTTATATTTTGGAAATTTAATAAAAAATATTATATATAGCACCTGCACATAATTTGTGTATTGAGTGTGTATTTTTGACTAATATAAATGATTGATGATTGATTATTATAATTTGTACGAAATTTTATTTTAATTTATCTTCTTATTAATTTCTCTATCAAGTCTATAAATTTATGTTGGACTAATTAATAATGTGTATTAAGATGATAACATCATTGTCAACTTACCTACTCTGTATCATCAATCATCATATATATTTTCATTAGATTTTATGATCATCCCCATCACATCAAACACAGTACATATTTGAATCAAAATTCGTTTAGAATAAATTAATGCCTTTTTATAGGTGGGGATGAAGTTGGCATACTTCATAAATTTATGGCCAAACAATACTCATCAGTTAAGTTCCTTTATTTTTATTATTTTTTAGTTTTCTTTTTATCTCTTGAATTCACATTTTTCAAGATTTTTTTGATTTGCTAATTAAAGAATATTGGGTTCAAACTTCAATTGGAATTAGAAGGTGTTTGGGTCATCTTCTAAATTTTATGAAATATTTTAGTAAGATTTTTTACAATTTATAAGATGTTGTTTTCTTATTTCAAATAAAAATTACAATATAAATAAGATGTTAGAATTTATAATACGATACCGGAAAATTATTTTATTGCAACAGAAAATATGCAATGAAAATTCCAAGTTTGTATCGCTTATTGCCACGGCTTCACAAATAATGACGCATATCAATAGATTGCCATAGAAAAGGCCATCGCAGTGTTAGGCTCGTCTATTACTATCGGAAAAAATAGTTCAATTATTTTTTCATCTACATTTTGCAATGGAGTTTTGCGAGAGATATTTTGCAACTTTAGCTTCCGTTGCACAGCCGATACAATATACGTCGTAAACTATCTAGTTTTTGCTACTGCTTTCACTTGCTGTCGCCAATGCAATTCATCGTTGCAAGTGTAACGGTTTAATTTAACAATAACTTCTCTGCCTATTGCAAAATTATTGCAAACACTGTGCGTCACAATGGTCAGTTGTGTCTACCGCAGTTAGACATTGATATGTATATATCTATGTAGGTAGTAATAACCATATTAAGACAATTGAGAAGGCCGATGTATGAGAAAGATCTGTTAGGGGATGTAGATATTAGGCAGAAGTTTGAGGATGGTGTTTAGGCTTTCATAGAATAGACTAACTGTCAACCTGCACGTATGGATTATGAGAAGATTAGGTGTTCGTAACAGAAGTACAAGAACAAAAGGTTCAAAACACCATATGAGGTAATATTTAACTTATGTAGGAAAGAGTTTATGGAGATATTATGATTACACTCCATAGGGTGCAGGAGTACTGTGAATCAGTGACAACCCTAATTCTCAGACAAACCTTAACTGCACGCTGCACATTAGGGTGATTACCAGCAGATGAGATGCTGAGACATGGAGGTACTTCAATTAGACCCGCCCAGATTTACCAGTGGAGCCTCGTAATGTTAGTCTAGCTTTCTATACTGATGTGTTTGCACTGCACGGTTAGTATGGCCAGACGTACTCATGTTGGTTGGTTATCCGAACACCATAGAATCTCCCACCACGAATGTGTATGAAATCTGAGTACATGTTCTTGACTCTAGTGATCCCTAGCCCGTCGAATCTGAACTATTTGATCGATGTGTGCATGCAGTCATTGATCAAGGGTTTGCTGTAATTGTGGTATGTGGATGTGCAGATGCACGATCAAGCTATGAACTTGACGTTCATGATGCGTCTAACATTGATGTGAACTGTAAATAACCTACCTGCCTATGGAATGGTATCTAAATGAAATACAATAGATATTATGGGGTGCTCTATTTGGATGGATGACACATGGGCATTCCACTAGCAATACGTAAGAAAGTTATGCTACTTTAATTGCCACAAATAGTTTCTCCCCCCCATAAAAATCTGTAGTAGAGGAATAAAAGATCCTTGACTGAAAAGTGGCAGGAGAGGAAGCTTTTAAGGCTAAAGCTGACCAAAGATGAGATCCATCAATAGGTGGAACAATTTAGTACTGCGTTGAACATCCACTAACACACCCACCCCCAGCAGTGAACACAAGTGGACGAAAAAAAAAAAAACATCTTTTGGGATCTTTCATATTGCGGGGCGCATTTTATATGACATAACCTTGATGTCTGCACATTAAAGAAATGTGTTTGACAACCACTTCAACACCGTAATGGACATCAAGGAAAAAATGAAGAACAATCTGAATGTAAGAAAGAATTTGTTATTACGTAATTGCCTAGAGCTTGAGGTGGATGAAGACAGACCAAACGTTATGCCAAAACTTAATGTACCTGGGATTGGTTAAGCTGCAGGAGATCTTTACTTTCTCCTTTGATGTTTTGCTAGTAGCTTCTAGTTAACTTATTTTTCCTTCCCTTGTCATCTTTTGTTGATTTGCTTTTTGACCTTTTTGTTTCTTTCATGCTGCAGAGATTCCGATTTGTTCTGGGTGTGCAAATTGAATTGGGATTGGTGAAGTGGGTAGTGCGATTTAAGAAATGGATTTGAAGTGGATTAAAGAGAAAAGATTTTTCTTGGTTTTTTCTCACCTGATTGATATGAAACGAAGCAATGAAGAAGGCCCATGGATTTTTGGTAAAAACCTATTGTGGTAAACATGGTGGAAGAGGGACAATGGATAACCGAGGTTAACTTGGACTAGTTTGAATTCATGGTGTTTGTCATTACCTCTTGTACGAACATGGAACAAGGGATATGGCGAGACATATTGAAAATATCTTAATTAAATTCAGAGATACAAAGTGTGACAACAGTTCAATTTTATTTAGACCGTGCCTTAGAATTAACGTGAGTCAGGCAAGGCAATAGGAAGAGGAGGCAGAGGCTTTCAATATTCAAAATCTCCTTCAACGTATAATGTGACTACGATCACCAAAGGGGAAAGAAGTTATCATTAGGTTCACTTATGCTAGATTGCCTAACTTTTGTTTCGTTTTTGGCCGATTGGGTCATATTCATAGAGATTGTAAACTTCAGTACCTAGAGGGGTTCGTCAACCCTAGTTTGAATACTTTGTTTGGGACATGGTTAAGATAATAGTTTGTTATTGAATAGGTTGAGTTTCGCACCAACAAATGAACACTCTTCTAGAAGAGATGCAACCTTTCCAACGATAATCTGACGGAGATATAGACTAAATAAGGAAGGAAATCAAGTCTGGAGGGGAACACAAATTTCCGGCAAAAGGGTGGAATTGATACGAAAAATGCGCATGATTCTCCAGCAGTTAAGCAAGAAAGTGATTCTGCTCATACTAGCCATATCGAGCTAGCATGTTGGAAAGGAAAGAATATTTTTCACGAGGAAGTTGAGCCTCAAGGAAAGAATTAGTGCAGCTAATTGACTAAAAAAAGGTTGGATCTTTGATTTGAGCTCAGAGCCCCAAACCTCCATTGCAGCACCATCGTAAAGGAGTGTGCCAATGCCACTGGACCCTGGGACTGGAGCGGCAGATTGAGCAAATGGAGAAAATGTTGCAGCACATGCTGACACATTTTGGTGTCCCACCAAATTCAGAGTCGCCTAAGCATCCATCCGATGACCTTGCCACAATAGACATCCCCATTAAGGGCCAACAGTCGATTCACGAGGAGTAGAAGAATGACGAAGCTTTAGAATAGGATTCTTTTTCTTCTTCTTTTTTTTTAGAATTGCAATTTCAAAATAAAATTATACTGAATTTTATTATATATTTTTTTAATTAATGTAGCATTCTTATTAATATTATATTTTATCAATTTTGCATTTAATTTAATTATATTCCATTTTAACTTTTATATTTAATTTAAAAATGAATTGAATTAAAAAATAATAAAATTAATATGTATTTTTTAAATAAAATAACATTTTGCAACTGTCTTGTGGAGACAATCCATTGAAAAATAAAAAAAAAATAAAATAAATTATCAATGTTCTATCTATCGATAATCAAGGTACCCACTGTAAAAGTTCGTCTCAATTTGTCGCTAAACATATTGTCGGAAATCCATCCCAAAGTTTAAGACAACTGCACTTGCAAACACTGGCAAATGAGTCAATAGTTATATGTGTGGACAGTACGAAAAATTTAAGTTTTCGTCTCACTATAAGTGACCATAGTTTAAAAATATAATAAATTAATATTATTAATCACGATAAAATAAAATCAAGACGAAAATTTAAATTTTTATCATGATTAATCAATATTGGTCATGATTTTGTCACAGTTATAATTTGTTCACCGGAAAATGTAAGAACACAGAATGGGGATGAGGAGAATTAGAGAGAAAAAGTAGATGAGAGGAACAGAGATTTCATTAATATGATTAAAACATAAGTCTCCCTTACAATCGGTTTTTCCTTTTTACAATCAAGTTCCAACATACGGACAAAAATGTAAGGAAGAAAAAAGCTGAAATTGCATTAAAAGTTAAGCAGACTGCAAGTCTGTGTTGTCCTCTACTAGCTTCAATTGGTTCTTCATCTTGGCACGCCTGAAGCTTCTCAAAATGGAGGCGACAGCCACTGCATAACGGCTCACTATTTTTCCACCGTCCACGTGTTGGTTGATGGTGCAAATCGGGAACAATTGACCTTCCCAAAATCCCCAATTTCCTCTCCTCTCGCATTGCGCCCTAATTGTGATGAAACGACGTCGCAATGAGCTTCCGATTTAAAATTTGCCCCAATCTCTTTGGCGCCCTCGATCTGACGGCTCTCGTTCCTTCCTTCTATCGGACGGCTGCTTTGTAAAGTCGCGTTTTCGCTTTGAATCACGATATTCCTTCCCCTTTTTTTAGATCCTTGTCCCCAAGGATCAAAGTTAGGGAACTTGGCAGCAACAACGTAGTTTCTTGGCAGGCTCAGCTCGGGAGTGGAATGTGCCCACTGGATCAACACTTGAGGAACTCCAACATTGTTTCTGGGCACTAACCTACTTCCTAGAATCGCAATGGGATAGACCTTGAACACCTCATCCTCTAACTCTGGCAGATTAACAGATGGAAAGTACTTGGAACCAATCTTTTTCTTTAACAATGAGACATGAAAAATCGGGTGGATTTTGGATCCCGGTGGTAACTCTAACTTGTAAGCTACCTTCCCAATTCTCTCAATTACTCAGTAAGGACCAAAATACTTAGCTGATAGCTTCAGCTGTTTCCTCAAAGCTACAGAAGTTTGTTTGTAAGGTTGGAGTTTGAGAAATACTTCATCACCCACTTGAAACTCCCTTTCTGTTCTCTTTTTGTCAGCATATAATTTCATCCTATGCTGAGCCTGTTGTAGATTTTCTTTCAGCAACTGCAACACTTTGGTTCTTTCTTGCATCAATCCAGCAACATCAGAGTGATGGTTCTGGAAATAGGGCCCTATGGGAAGCTGCTGTGGTGGATACCCATAGAGGGCCTGGAAGGGGGTAGCTTTTAACCCGGTATGGTAATTGGTATTGAATCAAAGCTCAGCCAAAGTGAGCCATTGAGCCCATTTCTTAGGTTTTTGCAGACACATGCACCTAAGGTAATTCTCAAGGCATTGATTGATCCTCTCTGTTTGTCCATCTGTTTGTGGATGATATGAGGATGACATGTCTAATGAGACACCTGAAAGGGTGAATAATTCCTTCCAAAACCTGCTGGTAAAAACTTTATCCCTGTCTGAAATGATGCTGACAGGTAATCCATGGAGCTTGTAAATGTTATCAAAGAACACTTTAGCAATGGAGGTGGCTGCATAAGGGTGCCTCAGTGATATAAAGTGAGAATACTTAGTCAATCTGTCCACCACTACTAAGATAGAGTCTTTACCTTCAGAGTTAGGCAATCCTTCAATGAAATCCATGGAAACACAAGACCATGCTTGTTCAGGAATTGGTAGGGGTTGCAGCAATCCTGGGTATGGGTTGTTCTCATGCTTGGCCTTCTGACAAATTTCACACCGTTTCACCCACTCTTGCACATCCATCTTCATAGTAGGCCAGTAGAATAACAATTTGATCCTCTGATAAGTCCCATGTATGCCTGAATGACCACCTAAGGCAGAATCATGTAGTGCCTTAAGAATCTTCTCTCTTATCCCTCCATGGCTCCCTATACATATCTTTCCTCCTTTCTTCAATACCCCAGTCTCATAGCTATAATCAGGAAAGGAGGTGCTATCAATAACCTTGGATTGCAGGATGGTTTGGAAAAGGGTGTTCCCTCATAACTCTCCTAAACTTCTTGAATCCATAGTGGAATGTGGGTAGATATAGCATGTGTTTGAGAGGCATCTTCCTGGCAATTTCTCCTGGATAGGGCATCTGCAACCCTGTTCTCCTTGCCTTTCTTGTACTGAACTTCATAGCTGAGCCCAAGTAACTTGGTCACTCCTTTTTTGTTGCAACATAGAATCTATCCTTTGGTCAAGAATGTACTTGAGGCTCTTTTGGTCAGTCTTTATGATAAAATGATTGCCTAAGAGATAATGTCTCCACCTGGTAACAACTAGAAGGAGAGCTAGGAATTCCTTTTCATACGTGGACAGCCCCAGATTCTTGGGAGCTAGTGCTTTGCTGAGATAAGAGATAGGTTTTCCCCCTTGCATTAGCACAACTCCTATCCCTTTCCCACTTGCATCGGTCTCAACAATGAAAGGTTGAGAGAAATCAGGCATAGCTAACACCAGAGCTGAGACCATCAGTTCTTTGAGATGGTTGAAAGCCTTCTCAGCATCCTCATTCCATTCAAAAGAGTCCTTTTTCAACAGTGACGTGAGGGGTTTGCTGATGATCCCATAGCCTTGTATGAATCTTCTGTAGTACCCTGTGAGGCCGAGAAACCCTCTCAATGCCTTAACATTTGTTGGTACAGGCCAATTAATCATGCATTCAATCTTCAGAGGATCTGTAGCCACTCCATGGTGTGAGATGACATGTCCTAAATATTCAACCTCCTTTTGAGCAAAAGAACATTTGCTTTTCTTGGCAAATAACTGGTGTTGTCTGAGAAGATTCATTACCTTCCTGAGGTGTACTAAGTGCAAGCCCCAATCTTTACTATAGATTAATATATCATCAAAGAAAACCAGTACAAACTTCCTCAAATAAGGCTAAAAAATAGCATTCATAAGAGATTGAAAGGTAGAGGGAGCATTACATAACCCAAAAGGCGTAACCAGAAATTCATAATGACCATTGTGAGTTATGAAACTGGTTTTTGGTATATCATCCTTCCTCATTCTAATCTGAAAATATCCAGACCTCAAGTCAATTTTTGAAAAGTATGAGGCTCCATGCAGTTCATCTAATAACTCATCAATAACTGGAATGGGGAAATTATGCTTCACTGTAAGTTTGTTAAGATATCTATAATCAACACACATCCTCTAGCCCCCATCCTTCTTCTTAACTAGTAACACAGGAGAGGCAAAAGAACTCTGGCTAGGTCTAATAATGCCACTGTCCAGCATTTCCCTAACAATCTTTTCTATTTTAGTTTTCTGTCCATATGCATACCTGTAGGGGTGTTGCTTCCTAGGTATTGCCTCAGGTAGCAGCTCTATACGGTGCTCAATCTCTCTTTCAGGGGGTAGAGAGTAGGGTTTGCTGAAGATGTCTTCAAACTCCTGCAATAGCTCTTGCACTCTATCATTTCCTGCAGCTTCAGTTGTTGTGCTGTGATTCAACAGCAGTTCCCCTTGTACCTCCGGGCACCTCCCTCTCATGAGCTTGGATAGGGAGTGAGTGGTTACTGCCTTAGATCCTACCTGACCACTGAGAGCCTTGAGGATCAACTTGTTAGAGTCTTGACTAAGGGTCACTCTCCCTTTGTGGAAGTCAAACTTAATTGGATTATATAGCCCTAGCCAATCACAGCCTAGGACCAAGTCATAACCTCCCAGCTTGATCACCTTAACTGGATGTGTAAATTGGTGTCCTTGAATTTCCCAGCTGAATCTGTGACAAGCCAACTGACTAGTGAGTTTGCTACCATCTGCTACTCTCACCATCATGGGGTGTGTTTTCTCCAACTTGCACCCTAAAAGGCTGGCCACCTTGTCATCAAGGAAGCAGTGAGTGCTACCACTATCAATGAGGATGAGGATCTCCTTATCTTCCACAATCCCTTTAAGTCTCAAGGTCCTGTAATGAAAGTCTCCCTTCATAGCATGTAATGATACAGAGACATCCTCTTCCTTATCCAGCCCTGTCTCAGTAGTGTGCTTCCCTTCTCCCAGTATTGACTTGTTCCTGTTGTACTGTTGCATCTGATCAGCCATGCTTTGTAATTGTTGCTGCAAACTAGCCATGTTATGCTCCAGATTGAGCATTGAGGCTTGGAGACCTTCCTGTACTTCTAGCATTTGATCCATCCTCCCATGGAGTTCATCAAGACTAGCCTCTCTCTTTGCCCTTTCATCCAAGAACATAAGATCTGATCTTTTTTGGGCTTCCTGTAGTTCCTTTAAACGTGTTCCATCAGCCATTTCTTTTAATATTGTAGCTCTTTAAGGTCCAAGGAAAGTCTGGCTCTAAGGCCAAATGTCACAGTTATAATTTGTTCACCGGATAATGTAACAGAATGGGGATGAGGAGAATTAGAGAGAAAAAGTAGATGAGAGGAACAAAGATTTCATTAATATGATAAAAACATAAGTCTCCCTTACAATCGGTTTTTCCTTTTTACAATCAAGTTCCAACATACGGACAAAAATGTAAGGAAGAAAAAAGCTGAAATTGCATTAAAACTTAAGCAGACTGCAAGTCTGTGTTGTCCTCTACTAGCTTCAATTGGTTCTTCATCTTGGCACGCCTGAAGCTTCTCAAAATGGAGGCGACAGCCACTGCATAACGGCTCACTATTTTTCGACCGTCCATGTGTCGGATGATGGTGCAAATCGGGAACAATTGACCTTCCCAAAATCCCCAATTTCCTCTGCTCTCGCATTGCGCCCTAATTGTGATGAAACGACGTCGCAATGAGCTTCCAATTTAAACTTTGCCCCAATCTCTTTGGCGCCCTCGATCTGACGGCTCTCGTTCCTTCCTTCTATCGGACGGCAGCTTTGTAAAGTCGCGTTTTCGATTTGAATCACGATAGATTTCTAGTCATAGTCAAGACATTTATCATGATTTTGATCATAACTAATGTTTTGGCAACACTTGCAGAAACATCGACTTGCAAAATCATGATTAATTGTATTTGCCACGATTTTTTTCTTTTGACCGCTGTAATTAACTGTAGCGAAAAATTATATTTTTTCTTGTGGGAATTGATACAAAAAGGAACAAATTAAAGGATCAAATTATTATCTTTGACAATTAAAAAAGAATTTAAATCTATTTGGGTCGACCACATGTTGATTGATTTGGTTTTAATATGTACATATATATTTTATGGGTGAATAGCAATTTATCCCACTGTGATATTGAAAATGAGCACATTACCTCCCTATGAAAAAATAGTAATTTACCCCCTTATACTTTTTAAAATGAAACAATTTACCTCCTTATACAGGGAGGTAAATTGCTTCATTTTAAAAATCATAGGAGGATAAATTGTCGTATTTTAAAAAATATAGAAAGGTAAATTGCTATTTATTTTTTTTCATAAGGGGGTAATTTGCTCATTTGCGATATCAGAAGGGGATTGCTTGCATTTTTTCCTATATTTTTATCCATTAAATGAATTTCAAGAATTTAATTTTTTCGATAAAAATTATAATTACATCATGATAGGACTAATATATAAAAAAATAATAAAACAAATTATAATCAACTTGTATAAAATAAGACAAGTACTGATATAATGTGACTAGAAATCATAACTCCAATCTTAATTATTCAGAGAATTTTAGTTTTAATCAATAAGCTAAGAAACGATTGGGAAGAAATTAAAAGTAATTAATGTTTGTTGAAAAAAGGGGATGCGTTGTGCAGTACTGTAAGAAACACAAGAAGATCATTTTTATAGCTTTATAATTAAATTAAAAACATAATTACACTTCCCACCTTTAAAATTCGTATAATTACATTTAGATTTTCTACAATTTAAAAAATCCATTTAATATCCTTGAAATTGCATTCGTCTAACCAATAAGTCCATCAGCTTAATTCAATAAATTTGTTCATACTAATAAAAAAATTGAAAAATTAATACTTGCAATCAGTCAATAATAAGATAACAATTGTTATTCAATTTTGTTTTTATTATTAATTTCAACAAATTTTGTGAATTTTTATTAATGGAGGGACTTATTTGTTAGTCGAAAGCAAATTTTAGGGGTGTTAGATGTAATTTCTCAAATTATAGAATATATATGTGTAATTACACCAAATTTCAGGGGAGGATCGAATAAGTGTTCATATATATATATATAGGGAAAAATGCAAGCAACCCCCTTGTGATATCACAAATGAGCAAATTACCCCCTTATGAAAAAATAAATAGCGATTTACCTCCTTATATTTTTTAAAATGAAGCAATATACCTCCCTGTATAAAGATGTAAATTGCTTCGTTTTAAAAAGTATAGGGGGGGTTAAATTGCTATATTTTTTTCATATAGAAGTAATATGCTCATTTTCAATATCACAGGAGGTAAATTGCTATTCACCCTATGCATATATATATATGTAAGAATCACGTACGTAGGTAGCTCTCACAGTCGCATGCATATTTCTGCAATCCCATAGCCACATGCATTTCCATTCATTGATTCAGCAACCAATGCAAATATTTGACAGTAATAATTCTTCTTCAGATGGTAATGAGGAGAAAAGCTGCTGTAATTATAGTTATAAGGTTAGACGACGTCGTCGACAGTATAGAAAATCATCGGTTCCACGGCTCCGATGGACACCTCATCTTCATCATCACTTTGTCCAAGCAGTTCACTCTCTTGGTGGCAAGTTCAGTAAGTCTCTTTTTATGCATGTATATATAAAGAGGGCAAATAGTCCGCATACTGTAAATAGGCAAATTATCTCAATGAAAAAAAAAATATTTTTTGTGCTTTTTAAAATAAAACAATTTACCTTCGAGAAATAAATTATTGTATTTTAGAGAAGGAAGAATGCAAGTAACCCCTTTGTGATACCGCAAATGAGCATATTACCCCCTTATGAAAAAATAAATAGTGATTTACCTCCCTATAATTTTTAAAATACAACAATTTATCTCCCTATGTTTTTTAAAATGAAGCAAGTTACCTCCCTGTACGAGAAGAACAATTGTTTCATTAAAAAGTACAGGGGGTAAATTGCTATATTGTTTTCATACAGGGTAATATGCGCATTTTCAATATCACCGGGGGTAAATTGTTATTTACCCTTTTAGAAAATATAGAGAAGTAAATTGCTATTTTTTTTATAAAGACTTAATTTGCTCTTCTGCAATATCACATGAGGATATTTGTATATTTTCTTATATATATATATATATTATGTACTTAGAAATTAAGTTATTATAATCTTTTGTGGTTTAATCCATTAATATATGTTCAGAAGCAACCCCTAAGAAGATTTTGCATATGATGGGTGTGAAAGGGCTTAAAATTACTCACATCAAGAGCCATCTCCAGGTACCTATTGTTGAAGTTTTCTTCTTGTCTTTTTTTTTTTTTTAATGCCTTAAATACATAATAGAAATGTTTTTACCCAAATCTAATTCGATTGAATTAAAACAATTACAGAGCAAGTGTGATATACTTGTTATGTTATTGGTTAATTTTCTTGAACTGTACACTGATCTCACGATAAGTGTATTGCACTTACCATGTAATTAGCTCAAGTTCGGCCAGACTCGATTTGGGTTAAAATTTTTCAAACACAATTCAATTATACCTTCAAATTTATTCAATACCAGTCGATGCACGCGGTCCTTGCGAGCATTTAAAAAAAAAAAAAACTATGGTGCGAGGAAAAGAAATACATAAAAAGAAGCAATTATGGTGTGAGGATAAAAAAAGAAAAAAAAATATGTGAAAGGAAAGAAACGTGAGGTTAGGCGAAAGAGAAAAAATATATTGTAATTACGATTTTATTAAGATTATATAAATTTGTAAAAATAAAAATATGGAGAAATTTGATAAATATAAATTATTTTCACGGAGAGTGGGTGAGAAAAGAAATTATAATTATGAAATTATTAAAAAATATTTTAAAACTTTCGATCTTTTAATAATACCGCTTATCCGATATTACTATTTTAATAATTTTCATCCATTAATCATTAAATTAGATGGGCAAAAAGAAAAAAAAATTATTTTCACCCAATTAACAGTCAATTAACAAAAATGATCAAAATCGTAAAAAAATACGTGTCAATTTAAAGACTAAAAATATAAATGATAATTGTTTAAATACTGAAATCGAATAAGTGATATTATTTAATGATCAAAAATATAATTTTTCCTATTTCCTACATATAAAAAAGATGATGTGTATGGTCTTGACAAATTAATTAGTGCCAATTATTAAGGTGGAAAAAAATTAACAGCTCCTCAACAATTTAATTAATACATATGGGAATATTAATTAAGCCTAGATATAGATTAGGGTTTATTGTTGGAGAAAAGTATTATTTTAGTCCGCTAAGTATGCCTAATTTTAATTTTAGTCCGATAACTATGACCATTTTTGTTTAGGTCCAGTAACTTATGAAATTGCTTACTTTTAGTCCTCTGGCAGATTTTCGAACAATTTTACCCCTATGAGTGCATATGGACTAAAACTGCCTTTCAAAAGTTGCATAAGGGTAAAATTGTCCGAAAATCTGTCAAATGACTAAAAGTAAGCAATTTCGCAAGTTACTGGACCTAAACAAAAATGGACATAGTTATCGAACTAAAATTAAAATTAGTCATACTTAACGGACTAAAATAATACTTTTCCCTTATTGTTGAGATTAATTAGAACTAGAAACTTAATTATTTTAGATATTAATTCAATTAATTTACGTACATATATATATACATATGTAGCATCGGTTAGATATTTATTAAATGTACTTCCTCATGATGTGTAAGATAATTTGTATCCTATGTATAGGTTTAATTGTTGCAATTAAATGCTTTATTTGAATTTAACTAAAAAATAGAGATATTGGGCTTTTTTGCATAATTATTTATTATTTTTTTAAAGTAGAAACGATAATCATTTCACTAATATTTAGATGTACAATTGATATTAATCAATAATTCAATGTATATTTTAGAAACTATAATATTATAACATTTGCTTGACTTTGATAGGAGACTTTGGTACGTGCCAAATCAAGTTACACTAAAAGAAATAATATTATTTAATTATGGTTAATCGTCATAGTTAAAGATAAATAATCGTGTAATAAATAGTTATTGATCAAGGCCATGCAATGAGTATCGATCGTAATTTTTGCAAGTATGATCAAAACATTTGTAATGCTTAAGAGCAACGGCAAAAACTTTTGGTATATATCACTCACTGCTACAATAAAAATCATTGCTATAATAAGTTTTATTTACCACGACTTTAGTCCATAACCAATAAACTATATGCAATAATAATTTTTTTTATAGTGTTATAATATGAATCTCATCCCATTCTTTTTTACTATTATTCATTAACTAAAACTTGACTTATCTCTTTCTCTCTCTCTATATATATATATAAATATACAGGAAAAATCACAACGACTATTGTGAAATTTGAAATAATTACGAATATATCATTGTTATTTGAAAAATTATCTATAACCCCCTTATTTGGGAAAAGTATTATTTTAGTCCGCTAAGTATGCCTGATTTTAATTTTAGTCCGATAACTATGTTCATTTTTGTTTAGGTCCAATAACTTACGAAATTGCTTACTTTTAATCCTCTGACAGATTTTCGGACAATTTTACCCCTATGAGTGCATATGGACTAAAACTGCCTTTCAAAAGTTGCATAGGGATAAAATTGTCCAAAAATCAGCCATATGACTAAAAGTAAGCAATTTCGTAAGTTATTGGACTTAAACAAAAATGAACATAGTTATCAGACTAAAATTAAAATTAGGCATACTTAACGGACTAAAATAATACTTTTTCCCCCTTATTTTAAATGTCATCTAACAATTAGCCCAATCCGTTTAGGTTTCTATCTATTTTTTTTGTGGTGAACTAACCAAAATGCCCTCGTGGATTAAGAATTATAATTTTATTTTTTTTTAATTTTTTTTGTTTTTTGTTGACCAAGTGGATATTTTGTTTTAATAATTTTTAGAAATTTGCAATCCACCCCTTCTGATTTTTTAATTTTTTTTAAATAATAAAGAAATACAGTAAAAGGAAAATCGACAATGTCACGACTTTATTCAAAAATTATATAATTTCATCAAACATACACATATATTTATAATTTGGTTTGATAATCAGATGTACAGAAGCATGAAGGAGAAGAGGGATTCAAACAAGTTGAACATGATATCCAATATCCAACAACAAATGAGATCAGCTGATTTCACAACCTCCCCTCACCCTCTTCTGTAAGTCATCATTTATTATATAGTAAATTACAATTATTTTTTTTATAAAATTTGGTATAATTATAAATATAATTTTATTGTTTAAAAAATTATAAATATATTTCAATTTTAATGACAGTTTTACAATGGATCCATTTCGTTAAGTTTTCATCCAATTTTTGTGATCAACTTTAGAATTTTTTAACTATAATTCTATATGTTTTTTAGAATATTTTAAGATGACTTTATAAACTAATGTTCCCTATAAATTATTTATTTTACTCAACCTCAATTTTTTTTATATTTTTCAAATACACACACACACATATATATAGATATTTTAAAAATTTCAATTAGGGTAAAATAGTAATATCCACATCACTGTTTAGGAGCTACAATAATTATTTTCTATTTGAGGGGAGTATTTGTAATTTTTTAAATAATACTAAAGTATTTATAATTACGTCAAATTTTAAAGGAAGTAGTTGTAATTTACTCGTAATTATATATGTTCTGCAGTCAAATTATGATCATATTATGAATTTAAATTTGTATAAAAGCCTATATATATATATATATATAGGAAAAAAAATGCAAGCAACCCCCTTGTGATATCGCAAATGAGCAAATTATCCCTTATGAAAAAATAAATAGAGATTTACCCCCCCCCCCCTTTTTTTTTTTTTTATAAAATACAACAATTTACCTCCCTATATCTTTTAAAATGAAACAATTTACCTCCCTATATACAGAGGTAAATTGTTTCATTTTAAAAGTACATGAAGATAAATTGCTATATTTTTCTCATAAGAGAATAATGTGCTCATCTTTAATACCACGGGCGATAAATTGCTATTCACCCTATATATTTGTAATTAAAGGGTTTTTTCCTTGATTTGTTGGGACAGACAAGTTTGGGAAGGATTGAGAGATCCACCACCTCATACAGTAAAACAAGTTGAGGGCCCATTCCTGTTTTGCCAAGCTGCAACACAACTTAAACAGAAGGGCTATCAGGTGAGTTCCAGAACTTCCAATTTTAAAAATATAAAATTATATTTTTTTCTTAATTTTTTTAAAATTACACTTTTACCCTCTTCGATAATTCTACTCCTTTTGGTAGAATTAAAAGGAGAAATACTGACCTCAGCAAAAGAAATTACGTAAACTTTTAATTTTACTCGTTATTCATCCATCTATTACAAATTATTAATACTATAATGACTAGTTTTTCATTCATCAACAATTGCTTTTAATTTATTGGATGGCAATAATTCGGGAAATGTTTTGCTATTTACACTATTTTAACTTTTTATATATATTGCATTTACCCCCTTATAGGTTTTAAAATGTTACTAGGAGATCTTTGTCGATAAATACACAAAATGATGAGTGACGGCAAAAACTGAAAGCTTATGCATTTTTTTAGTTGATATGCCTTTTCCATCCAAACCATATAACATAAGGGTATAGTGGAAATGGTGAAATTTTCAGAGGGAGTGTAAATGTAATTTCAAAATTTTTTTGTGAAAGTATAATTTTATATTTTCAGAAGTAGTTTAAGTGTAATTAACTCTAACCCTGTATTCGTGTTGGGAAAAAAAATATAATTGTAGTCATTTGAGTTGAGGTTGTGGGGATGACATTTTTGATCATGCACAAATTGATTTTCATAATGTAGTCCAGTAATTTTATGCAAGTCACATTCGATTTTAAACTAAAACCAAGATTTTAAAGTTCCAAAACTAAATTGTACAAATCAATTCATGCAAGATAAAAAATGGGGAAAAGTATTATTTTGGTTCGCTAAATATACCTAATTTTAATTTTAGTCCGATAACTATGTCCATTTTTGTTTAGGTCCAGTAACTTACGAAATTACTTACTTTTAGTCCTCTAACAGATTTTCGGATAATTTTACCCCTATGCAACTTTTGAAAGGCAGTTTTAGTCCATATGCTCTCATAGGGGTAAAATTGTCCGAAAATCTGCCAGAGGACTAAAAGTAAGCAATTTCGTAAGTTGCTGGGCCTAAACAAAAATGAACATAGTTATCGAACTAAAATTAAAATTAGACATATTTAGCGGACTAAAATAATACTTTTCCCTAAAAAATGCCTCACCTACAAATTTAGGAGTAGACTTGCATTTTTTCCATTCGTGTTGCCACTATCGTTGTATTATCACTAATTATTTATAGTGTAACTTATGCACATTTGTCGTCACTAATAATTCTATATTGATAGGATCAAAATTATTTTTAATTACTTAAAATGTATTTTTAGCAATAATTTTTAAAATTACCATTTACAATTTTATCACTAATATTATTTTTTTTTACTGCTGCGACACACATAAAACATATGTATATATAAGGAAAAAATACAATTTATCCCCTGTGATATGATAAATGAGCAAAAAAAAAATATATATATGAAAAATAAAATAGCAAATTACCCCCTGTGTTTTAAAAAAAGAAGCAAACTACCCCCTATCTAAACCATTGATAGGGCGTAACTTACTTCATTTTTTAAAATATAAAGGGATAATTCGCTAATTATTTTTTTATAAGGGGATATTTGCTCATTTTACATATAATAAGGGTAAATTACATTTAATCCGTATATATATATATATAGTGTGATGGATGTGATGAGTTAAGTAATGCAGGTGTTGGGCACACAGGAAAGCTCTACCTGCAGCTCAATAAAAAAGGGAAGTGCTGAAATTCGAAGGGTGAACATAGAATTAGTTGGTAGCTCTGAGATAAACTTTTTGGGTTTAGGCAACGATCAAACATCTGAATCTACCAGCTCTACAACTCCCATAAATTTAGACCTCACTATGAGGATGTCTGATTAAGTTTGTCTGAAGAAAAGATGTCATGAGTTCTTACATCTTGGAATATACTTTTGAAGCATATATATATATATAAAGATGTTAGATTTTTATTTAAAAAATAAGTTTGCGAATTACTCGAATAAAGTAAATGTTGATTGTTTTTCTACATTTATAGATAAAAATGTGGTTGATGACAAGATTAATAGTGATAGATCGATTTATCTTGTCATTAGTGGATAAAATGATAGAATAAAAAAGAGAGTTCGGAGGGGTTACAAGTTTTTGCGACTGCATTATAAATAGGGAACCGTACACAAACTCAATTAGGACATCAATTGACACGTTTTCTCAGTCGCGTAAAAAACACTAAGTACATAAAGTACCTGCTGAGGCGAAGTACCAAAAGATTTTCGAAACATTTGAAATATGGATTTTGAAGAAGACAGTGGATGCCTTCTTTTGACGGATGAAGGATGGTTGCAACTGAAAAGGAGGTTGATCAGTTTGTGGTACGTATGATGCATGTAAGAACGGAAGTTTATTCACAATTCAATCCATACAATTGATCTCAAAGGTTGGTATTATGCTGCCTACATTAATCTGTTTGATATATGTATGTTATATATTATAAGTTGTCTGCAATAAGACTAAACCCTTATAAGATAATAGCTAGTGATGATAATTTTATAATTAATATGATCCAAATTGAAAGAATTTGTTGAAAATATAGATGTCCTAAAATGGGACCAACCCAAAAAGGCCCATGTAGCCCCGAAACAAAGGGAAATATGCATAGGCCGAAGAAGAGTCCCTGGGTCAAGGCCCATGGACGGAGATGGAGGCCTAGTTCCAATTAAGCCCAGATTAGAGCTCACCTTCAGAAGAGTTTAGTGGCCACCACGTAGGACTCCTCCATCCACGTCAGCTACATCGGATAGGCACTAACCATCAAAGACAAGAAACGTGGCAGCCGGTAAAGACAGACTGGTGGCATCCCCATCCAGGAGAAAACCTCCTACGGGAAGACCCCAGAACACTGGCTAGGGCAGATATCCCCTCAACCCCCTACCAAGAACTTAGGAGCCACAACTCCAACAAGTATCCTTATCTCTTCCTCAAATATTTGGGACTTCGACTACAAAGAGATATCTATTTGTATCCATTAATGTTTTTAGAATTGGATCAGAGATCAAATTTATTAAATTATCGGGTCACTGGTTTAGTAGGATCGAATTAAAAAAATCGATTAACTGAACCCTATTATATATATATATATATTTATATATGTACATATACTCACAAATAATATATCAATGCATTATATATTAATTCATTAAACAAAAAAAAGAGAAATATAAAAACAAACTTAAAATAAATATACTCTCCAATTTCAATCCCGTCCAAATCAATTTGTTAAATAAAGGTAGTCAAATATGCTATAAATTTGTAAAATCATAATTAACTTAATCCCATTCATCTTTATTATTAATATTGTTATCACTATAATAAGTACTTCTACTTTAACAACTAAACTGGTGAAGACCAGCCCGCCTTTGCAAATGACTCGACATTGTTTGTCTCATTTGAAATAAACAAACAGTAAAAAAGAAGTAATAATAAGAGCTAATGTATTTTTAAAACAATAATAATTATTTTAACCAACACTTCAATGGATCAAAACTTGACTTTTGGCATTTCGTCAAGCATTTCTTTCTGCCATCGTAATCAAGTTCACCTTTTGAAGTTCTTTTGATCTTGCTCGAAATCAACGATTTGGATGAGCACCCTCACAATAGTTAGCTAACTCTATCAAGATTAAGTATTGGGTTTCTGAGAATAAGACAAGTAAAGTGAGCTCGTCGGGCACATCCCCAACAACGACCCTCCGACGCTCAAATTAGGTTGATCGAGGTAAATGTGTGCGATTAAAGGTGTAGATCGAAAAGGCTTCGCATTAATTACCTCGTAATATGGCGTCTTGGGGTATTTATAGGACTTAGCTGGATATTGTTGAATGGTCCACGTGGCCTTATCCTGCTAGCTTACGTCCGCGATCGGACAGCTGGCGTTGCCCGGGTCTTCAAGTGGATAATTGGGTCTGGGTCAAGTCTGCTCCGACCCGACCGAAAGAAAAAACATTGATCCAAAGCAAAAAGACTAAAATACCCTTCATTAAGGGTATTATAGGCATTTTTCATGTATACCTATCATCTTCCATGATCCAAAATTCTGCTTTGTCAATGAATTCATAATCAACATAATTGTAAGGCCTGAATAATTTCCACCAATCATCTAGCGAGAAATTTTACTAAGAAATAAAATTAACAAAACTATAATGAATCCAAATTAGATAAGATAAATAAATTTTTCTTTTTTTTGTCAAAAATAAAGTATTATTTGGTCGAGTTGATTTAGTAATGGACATAGTAGTGGGTCTTGGAAAGCTTCTTTGTCTATCTCGGTAGAGTGATATCTCATTGTAACCCTTTGTTCTTCCACTCTCAACTTTGTTACTAATATAATCTAAGAGCTCACTCAAAAACTCTTATCTTCAAACAAAAAGATTATTAAAGTTGGGTTCGAATAATATGTGACAACATGCAATTTTTTCGCAACATCGATCTTATCCCATCTTTTATTGATAATACCAGCATATTATCGGTATAACCTTAGCTCAGATTTTACTTAATTTGAATTAACAACCTATATTTAAAATTGTATATTTACATAGTATATACTTATATAAAATTTAATTAAAAGTATATGTATAATATATTTATTTTTAATTAAAATTTATATATAAAGAGAGAGAGGAGGGGGGAGGGGCAGTGATGAGGACTAGGCAACAACGAGGGGCTAGGGTGCGATGGGGGCAACAGGGGCCTGGGGAATGGGGATGGGAGCCGACAGGAGAAGGGGAATCAGGAGCGGGGTAGTGACTAGGGGAAGGAGAGGGAGGTATCGACGGGCTGCTGGGGGAGGGAAGGGGTCGAGGGTAAGGGGAGGGGCGACAATGGCGCTGGCGACGGTTTATTTGTTTTCTAATTTTATATATAATTTTATTTTTTTAATATGAATATTTGTATTGTTATACATAGTAAATATTATTAATAAAAAATTTATATTATATATAAATATTTATGTTATATATATATTTATATATAAAATAGGGTAAATGTTACATTTGATCCTTTAAGTTTTAGATCAAAATCACTTTAATTCCTCAAGTTCATTTTTTGACTTTAGCATTATTAAACTTTAGTTTTTGGCTCAATATGGTTCCTCTGACTATTTTTGGGTGGAAATGTGATCGAATTTTTACTCTTTCGAGGATAAAATGGCCAATAAATTTATTTTTATCACTTTAGTTTCTTAAATTTATAAAATTATCAAATTAGTCTCTTTTTTTTTAAACAACAAATTTTTTTTTAAATTTTTTATGCTAATATGTTGTAATTATATTATGTGAATAATAAAAATTTTGACTCTAGTGAATAAAATAATAATATATTATTTAACTTAAAATAAATAGTCTTATTTCTTTCAGTATTTAGAAAACTTATCTAATCTGAAAATATGATAAAAAGAATCTAACTCAGTAATTTCTTATTTTAAGAGTATAAGTCTAAAAAAGTTAAGTCTTAATAATATTTATTATATATTTCAATTTTCGAATAAAAAGCTGGTAGATTGTACTTTTTAACTAGATTTTTGGTGGATTCCATATATATATAATTCATTTTTAAAGATTTCCTAAATATATAGTTCCTTTTACAGCAAAAGTTCTATGATAATTATGTGGTATGGCTAATTTTTTCTAGATTAATGTAGCAGGCCTTGTAATAATGTAATTATTTTAGACTGATGTAGTAGGCCTATATCAATGTAATTTACTTTTTCTGAAAGAATGTATTTCTTAGGCCAATTTTTTGGGTGGCCGTTTATTACTTTTATTGGGGATATGTTTCGTAATTTACCACCATAGAGCCAATCATCTCAATATAATGCACCAAATGTTAGTGTATATAGCCATACGGGCTGATTTTATTTTATTTTATTCATATTGCACATTGCATGCATGTGGCATTTTTAATGGACATAAAGTTATTTTATTTATGATCAGTAGATAGTTTATTACGACTTTTTTTTAGTGGGAGATGATTACTACTTGAGTTGCAAAATTTTCAATTTCGTTGGGTATAAAGAAACAGTAAATAATTTACTTGAATTTAGAATAAAATTTAAAGATCAGTACTAATTTTTGAGCAAAATATGGAGATCTGAGATTTATTCACCATTAAGTCAATTAATGATGGGGATGGATAATTTCTTAACATTGTCGCGATTTAGACATTGACAATTAATGATGGATCGTGTAAAATTCATGCTTTTGTTAGTTAAGCTACAAACTAGATCGGAGAGTTGTTAAGCACTATTGTTAAATATGAACTCGCTTATCCTCAAGTTGCTATTAAGCTCACTTATGAACATCTATTTTAATCTTCAACTAAAGAAATCGCCAAAAACTTGGAGTTGAAGCACAAAATTGATGCACTTGTTGTTCATATTGAACCAACTAAAGTGTTGTTGGATTAAATAGACAATAATATGAGAAGTGTGAACTTAATCAACAAAGTGATAATCGTATCACTTTTGTATAGAAAAATGGCACTAACAAATATTAAAGTGTTATGAAAAATTGGTCACTTCATTCGTAATTGAACTGAGAGGAAGTTTGACTAAGTAAAAGCTCTCTTATTTATTTTGCTAGAGTTTTCAAATCTCCCCTTAGATTGATGGTAGATGTGGTAAGACTGGGCACATAATTGAAGATTTGAGCAAAATTTACTATTTTCAGTGTTATGCGCTAATAAAGAAAATTGTGGCATAGCGCACAAAAAGAGGCATTGAGTGCCAACCCATACTCATTAATTGATATGAGCTCTACACTTTAAGAGTCATGTAAAAGCAATGGAACTACTCTAAAGAGTTGTACAAAAGGCACTAGTAACATGGTATACTCTAATTGAGTTGAAAATACTATTAGGACAATTGTTGCGCGCTTTAGCTTATCCATAATAAATGTATTTTTTTTTACTTATATGCATTTATAATTCTTCTTTAATTTCTTATATGATAGCATATGAAGTTGATAATTACCATATTAGCTAGAACAAATCACCTAGTTAAAGTCAACCTCCCCGAGGAAGATTATGTTAGCTAGAGGAGCCACTTGGTTCACTCGCTAAAGGTTACTATCATTGGAATTCTTTCTAAGCGAAAAGCGTTCGCTGGAAAATAAATAGGCCTATTCAAAACCTCCACTAAATGCATGCGAGCTAATGAGTATGAGGCATTGATGATGCAATTATATTCATCACGTTGTTGATCACTGCAATCCCATCTCACCAATTAAAAAGCGCTAATATTAGCGATTTTTGACGAGATAGAGACTTGTAGAATATGAGCATTATGGTTCTCTACGCTAACAGGACGCGAAAGTATCATGTTTTATTATGCTAGACAAATACTGAGAAATATAAAACTGCAATTAATCATGATTCTAAAATTTTAGCAGCTATATGAGTTTGTAAAAAGAGGAGAATCGAACACTTCTAGAAATGTCTAGAATTGTTTGGCGCAAGATTAATTTGTGTTTCACTTGGGTAGATGCAATTTTTTAGTTCAACCTACAATATGAAAAAGAGCTTCTACAAAATTCTCCAACTCTTGTTGATATGGTGGCAAGCATATGACATGTACCTAATTGACAAGATATAAATTAAAATTTACGGAGAAATTAGTCGCACAATATAGATCCTGAAAAGGAACCACTTTAAGATATTTCAGGTCAATAGGAATCTTAACTATGAGAGTGAAGATTCTTGAAAGAGGCACTCATTTCTTTGCATTGATGATATTTTATTCATATTCAATTGCAAAAGATAATCGCCAGTGGGAGTGTCTGACTAAAATAATAATTCTCAAAATTCCACAAATAAGAAGAAAACATAAAAAATGTTCCCCATCGACTATGTGAGATTGAATCGGTATCCTCCATAATTATTATGTGGATGTTGATGAGTCAAGTTTGAGAATTGACTTCACTTAACACTTCAAGCGGACAATTGCATAAAGGGAAATGACAACCGTAATGACTAAGAACGAAGCTAACGCTCTAGGTTGATCTTCTATCTACGTGCAAGATCATTAGAAACAAGTGATTTCTAAAGGACAAATGAAAAGTAGATAGTTTACAAAGGTCAACTGAGGGCGAACTATTTACACCTACTTAAGATGTGTAGTTTTGAGATATTCTCCATGAGAGTGAGAATTGTAAGAATTTGCCACAGCCACTATCGTCACTTTCATCTAGATTGATGATAGTTGACATTTCCAAATGAGAAATGGACATTAGGATCAACGTAGATCTTCTAGTTAATTCAAGCAGTGGGGCAAGTGTAAATTTGATACTTGACAGTTCCATTTGTAATTTACATTATTGTCCAAGTGGTGATAACATCGATTTTATCGAGCTATCATTTTATAGGCTTAACGACGACTGAGATAATCACCACATATGTTAAGATAGTGAGAGAATCTAGCTCTCATTGCTATATGGGGGAAAAATTTTGATAGCTAGCAGCGATATGGAGATTTCACCAAATAGAGTGGTTATCTTACACATGGACATAGGAGAAAGTATGATACATACTTAGTGTTCAAATACTAAGGTTGTATGTATATTATACTATCCTTATTGATACTCCATAATCACATTGCTCTTAATTAAATGAGATGCCTTGAAATTGAAAGAGGAAAAGAACTGCTAATGATTATTAATTGAGTAAGTGCTATAGAATGTTTTATGCATAATATGTGTGCTCAATTAATCTTGTGCTCAACGATTAGAATGGTGAGTGTGTGTCAAAATGTTACTTAAATGCACATTGTGTGGTGCAACCAAGTGATCAAAAGGAAATCTATAGATGTAATCTAAGATCAAGTGCAGACTATCTTGTCGTGATTTATATTTTGATGCACAAATGTGAGATTTTGTATCCTTCAGGTGCCAAGTATCGTTGGAGGACCTAGTATACAGACTCCATATATTATTAATAAGATGTGCGCATAATTAAGTTATTTTTTAACATTTTCCATGAGCTGTATGATCGCTTATTTCTTACACTTAACCTTGATATGTATAAATGCATGTTAGTGGTAAAAGATAATGTCTGGTAGTGCACAAGTTAGGCGCTTGGATAGCAAATGGATTGAGATTCATATAATGTTAAGAACAGTGAGATGCCTAAGTTGAGTGGGAGTTCCATCATAACATGTATTCATATTACATGTGCTTTCAAACGAACTTTTATGGGAAGTGACTGAATGCTCCCTGATTCGTCACTATGTGAACCATATTGTTCCTTTTACCCTTGGGACTCTGGACCATTTCATGAGGTGTAAGCTTGTGACACTATTGATTGGTATGAGAGGCTGAGGAAGAAGTAAGTTGGTAATACATTTGTATTCTATTGTCATAGCCTATGCAACTATGTTGGAAAATATCCAACCAGTCATGAACATAGATACATATTTGAGTGAGTTAACCATGCTTTATTTATTGAGGGATCTAAAGATGCTTGATTAAGTGTGACCATGTAGTTTTGGATACACAACGAGTTGTTGAGTTGTAGGTGTTATGTTGTTCGGTGATGACTTAATATAACTTTTCTCATTATTCCTTATCGCTTGATCACACGCAGAAATATATGAAGGGATGAACTTAATATTGAGAAGTTGAGATGATGAGTATCATGGAGATTGAGTTCAATATGTATGAGTGTGATATGTTGAATATTGGGTCAGTGTTAGTGGACCAGTGACCTAATATGCATCCATATTTAAGATAGAGTTTGAGTCTCTCAAATACATGTTCAGATAACGACTCCTTTTGGATAGACCCTATCTGAAATAGAGCTTGTAGTCTTCCAATTATATATTGAGATATGGACTGATCTTAGGGATAGGATTGAATAAATCTATAAATAGGGTACATGACTATGGTCAAAGTACAACATAGAAATACAAGTGTGATACAAATGAGTTGATCATAATACTCCCTCCAAATACTCTCTCTCTTTCTCTCTCTATTTTTCTCTTTGCGTTCTTCCTTGGAGCATCACCATAGACTTCTTGAATTTTGAGTTCTTCGTTGAAGTATCATCATAGACTCCTTGAATTTTGAGGTGTATAAGCTAGTGGCTTACTCTGGTAGTAATCCACCAAGGCAAACAAGGTATGTTCGTGTTATGCACAAGATTTAGAGCAAAAACCTACATGGGGGAATCTTGAAGTTGTTCGTGAGATGATCTTCAAGACAACAGAGAATTAATGTATTCGTGATCCAATCAATGCATGGGCTTGTAGACGAGTCAGATCTAGAAACATGGATCGACATACTTCTACTACTTAAGATTATTTCGATCTATAATTATGTAGCTATGTGATTTTATATCCGTATGCACGTAATCATTTACTATATGCAAGACTTAATTATGAGATAATCATATGACTTATCCATTGTTATTTTTCAACAGATACCATCTTGCAAGCCTATCAAAAAGTATTGGCTTTTTCATGACATATTTCAAAGGATTTCCTTCGAGACCAGGTGGACACTGTGAGATTGGAAATAATACTTCAACTTTTGTATATCAAAGATGAATGTCAAACATAATTTTTGAGGGGAATATTTGAGATTATTTGACATCATACTTCTACTCAAATATTATACACCATTCTCCTTTTCTTCATCATTTTTCTTTAGCAAGTAAGATTCTACAAATCACTCTTGAGTAGCAATGTAAAGAATTAAGGGACGCCCAGGAAAAAAGTGCAACTAACATGGTGGGCTTCATTAAGTAAGACGTTATACTTATAAATGCTTTATCAAAAGCTTCATCCTACTCAAAAGGTACATCATTCTTCATGAGGCGACTAAATGGTTGACAACAGCCTGCTAAATATGAAATATATCTCATAAGATATGCTAGCTTTCCTTGCAAGCTCTTAAGCTCATAGATGTTTTGAGGTTCTGGCATTCTAAAATTGTGTTAATCTTGGCTTGTTCAATTTCTATACCCTGTTGGCAGAGTCATGATGTAGCACCCTCTATCGCTACTATGGTTATATTTCCCCTAAATATTATATTTACAGTAACTCCTGTATCTATATATAACTATCACGTAATCAATATGCATACGTAACCTCAACGTCACAACAAACACAATCAACCACAATATTATATACATACACATATATCAAACAACACAAAGGAATGAGTTTGAACCTAGCCTTCGACAGATAGACACCTCAAGATCTACTCCTGAAAAATAAATATCAACAGAGGAATGAGTCTGCAACTTAGTAAGTAAATAACCAACCCTATCTATATATGTATATCAAATATAGCCCAAACAAGAGAAGTAGATAACATGCATAGGATCTAATCAATTTAATCTAAATATAATTAGCTTTATTGTACCACATAGTCAACTCGCAATAAAATAATCAATTTAAACTCTTTTTTTCCTAGTCTGCTTACCAGAAGGTGATATAGTATTTTTTTCATCAACTCAATCTCACCGTTATATAAAGTTCAAGTGAGTTCCCTTGTCAGTCGGCTTATCAATCTTATTCGCATCACAACTCTTTTATGTCGCATCATAGCTCTTTTATATCACATCATAACTCTTTCGCTTCATTTTGCCTTACAGGCTTTTCAACAATATCAAGGGGTATTAATATCACAGTTATATTCAATTTCCACCACTCTCTCATTTTTACATATCACCATTTTTATAAGCAACTAGTAATGTAAAACCATATATCAATATATTCTCATTTTCAGCCACTCACCCACACATCATACTACAATGGAGTATTCCATGCGTTTATCCATTTCACGTTCACAATATCATCATCCAAATTGAATCATCACTGAAACAGTTCCAGATAAATCAATTTCGGCACGAATCACAGACTGATACAACAATAGTATCACAAAACAAGAAAATATATATAGATAACACTAATTATTTACTTACCTCGACTTTACAACACTTTTATCTACCCAATAGATAATTGTTCAGTCCTTTCAATTTATCCCTATCTTATAATGAGTTACAATGCATGTAATTAATATATATTGAGAATATCATAATTTTTAAATAGAATATTAAATATTATTCGCACAATTTCTAATAATTCGTTAATATTTCAATTGTATAGAAATATAAATCTTTGTTCTAGTTCATCTTAATAACTAGACACTCTAGGCTTTATAAAAATACTTATAATTTATCAATTAATTTATAGGAATTCATATAATCAAACCTCTTATATATTTATAACTATCACATTCAATAACATCCCTAAGTTAGATTATCATTAAAAACCTCATTTTTCCTCTTTAATAACATAATATTTCTTAAATATAATTTTCAAAATATTTTTATGAATTTTCTATCAATTCCTAACAACTATATAACTTAATTAAATAACAATACATAGAATTACCTATTTGGTTAATCATTCCGATGGAATTGTGTAAATTAACTATTATAATATTTAAACCTAAAAAATCTAATAATTTAATTAACCAACTATATTATTTTTATATCAAATTTGATATTTAATTCGACACTAATTTAAATAGCCAAACTCATAAAATGTTCCAGTTAATTAGTACATCGCTCAATACAAATAATATTTTGTAAATTGACCAATTAAATAAAATATTTACATAAATTAATAAAAAAATAAAATATAAATTTCATACCTCTATTTTTCCACCCGACAGAAAAATTTCGATTTACCAAAATATGCGCATTTGTGTTTGTGTGTATGTGTGTTGTGTGTATGTGTATCAGAGCCATGCAAATCTTGAGTATATCCATATATAGAAGTTCATAGTTTGTGAATCGAACTTTGACACGTTATAAGTCGGCTTACTTGACTTTATTGTGCCGCAATAAATCGTTGTCTGATTCGAAAGATCAAAATATGAAAATCTAATACTATGGATAAATTCATAAAAAGCATGAATTCTGGAGCCTCATCATCAGGGGG
Source organism: Sesamum indicum (assembly GCF_026168435.1). Lineage (NCBI taxonomy): Eukaryota > Viridiplantae > Streptophyta > Magnoliopsida > Lamiales > Pedaliaceae > Sesamum > Sesamum indicum. Next base: position 6,226,058 of record NC_142668.1, read on the forward strand.
CAACCAAGAAAATTCGAATATAATTACCACAGGAGAGACACTGTGGGAAGACAGAGATCTATTCAATTGGAAACCTCCCAAAATCAATACTAAAGAAATTTATAAAAAATCGTTTATTGATTTTAAGTCAGCTTATACTATAAAAACAGAAGAACAAGTTTTACCCCTGGTATCTGACCAACAAACATTACATTTATTTTCAAAATCTTCTATTATTAAACATATTAAAAATGGATATAAATTTCTGCATATTGGTCTTGTTCAAATTGCTATAAAACCTTTAACAAGAGAAGGATTAGACACCAGTGTGTTTCTAGCCTTAAGAGACTGTCGACACTTAGATTTTTATGATTCCTTACTCGGTCTAGTAGAAACTAGTCTTTGTAATGGCCCAATTTATTTCAATTCTTTTCCAAATTTCACTATTTCTCTTAATGATCCTCATATTTTGGATATTTTAACTTTAAATGTAAAAAACTATAATTATAAAATGAAATCTGGATCTCATATCTATGAAATATTCTATAGGCTACACTACAAAATTACTAATACTGGCCTAGATATTCAAGCCATATCACACACTAAATCACCAGGTCAAACAGTATTTTGGGAAATCAATAGAGCCAAATCTAATCTTTTAGTTCCAAAAACTATAGAATGGAAAAATGTTACTTTACCAGAAACATGGAATTTACCACCAGGATCAATTCCCCCGATTCAACCCATAGAAAATTCAAAAATTGATCAAATTACCCAACATCAAGATGGATCCGTAGGAATAAAATTTTGTAGACAAAATTCACTAAAAACAAATAGAACATCCATCTCTCATCCTATCACCCCCTCCAGACACTCAACATCTGAAACAATTAGACCTACCACCTCAAAATTTCAAGGAATAAGAATAGATCAAAACCTTGCACAACCAATATATCAAGATTATGAGGAAACTGGTTCCCCAAATTCCGCACCATCGCAAATTCTTATCATTACCAAAGAATTTCTAATAGATAAAGAATTTCTTAGAAAAGACTTTCTTTCTGAAAAAAATATTTCTAATAGAAAATAGTTCATGAATAATTTCTCTGAAACCCCAAAGAGCAAACATCAGATCTGAATGGTATGAGTACATTTCATATACTAAACAAAATATTCCTTTTTTCTCCTATCTATTCCAAACATATGGAAATGACAAATTAGCAGTCATTCAAAAAACTCTCAAAAAATGGACAAAGCTTGATGGGTCAATAATCTCGAGTGAACATCCACCTTTAGAGGAATCCGGTATCTCTATAAAAGGCCAAATCATCAAATGTCTTCCAGTTAGTGAACCATCTACTAGTGAAACTAGCACTGTACAAATTAAACAAAATAATTTTTCAAATTTAATCCTTCATTCCATAGGAAAACAGTTAGATCGAATAGAAAACAAAATTGAAGAAACTTTAGAAAAGAAAGAGCCTTCATCATCTTCTCTAATAACATCTAAAGACCAAACTTTTCATATTAATGCTAATAATCTCCCTTTCCAAATTTCTGATTATATACCAAAATTAAACTCAGAAAAATCTATTCTCTTAGGAATTCAAGATAGATTGAGAGATCTAGGAAAAGACAAAGTCATTAATGCAATTGAACAAAATCTTGAAAATTCTGATAATGAACAAAATTTTAATTTTATTAACCCTGTCCAACATTTATCACCTTATAAAAATTATTATAAACCAACTCCCCCAGATCTAAAAATAGAGGAAGTCCAAAATTTTAGGTCTTTTAATGAAAATTCTATATATGAATGGAATCTAGATACATTGTCCGAATATCAAATTCTTAGCTTATGTAAACAAATGGTTATGGTATCAAATATTTACAAAGAAAGAGCAGGGTTAACAGATGAAGATGCTGCTAAAAATCTTATATTAGGATCCAATGGACAATTGAAAGGTGGTGGGATAATACTATAACACCTGAAGCCAAAAATCAAATTCTTTCTAGTGTTAAAAAAGATCAAGAAGGAAATATCATTAATAATGATGAAGGGAGACCCATTTCTAATGCAATATCTTCTCTAATATATACAATTATTATTTATTTTATAGAAAATCCTCAAATATATCAAGAAAGGAATACAAAATTTTTACAAAATTTAAAATGTAGAAAACTCCATGATTTTAGATGGTATAAAGATGTCTTCTTGTCCAAAATCTATGAAAGAAATGATGCAGATAGTTACTTTTGGAAAGAAAAATTTATTTCGGGATTACCTAAATCATTTGCAGAAAAAGTTCGTGAAAAAATCAAAGAAAAATACGAAAATATTGCATCCCTTTCTTATGGGGAAATTATAAATCATGTTAATTTAGTAGGATTACAATTGTGTAATGATTTTACCCTAAAAGCCCAATTGAAGAAACAAAATCTCACAACTAAAAAAGAATTAGGAAGTTGGTGTGAACAATTTGGATTTCAAAAAATAAGGTCACCATCATCTTCATCAAAGCCAAAAATTATAACAATCATAGACATAGAACAACAAAGAAAACTCCTTTTAAATCTACTAATAAACCCTTTTCTAAACCGAATTTCCAAAAGAAAAGGTATTCTAGTGTCCCTAACTCAGTCATATGTCATAAGTGCCAAAAACCAGGTCATTATGCCAGTAGTTGTAGAATGAGAAAGAAAATTTATGAATTAAGTTTAGGAGAAGAAGTAACAAATCAATTATTAAGAATTCTAGATGAAGAAGACTTAAAAATATTTGAAATTGATAATTCTAGCCTAGAAGAACAACTAGATCAAATTCAAACAGATGAAGGATATTCCTCAGAAGAAGAAGAATCCCAAAACTCTAATTCAGAAAACAATAATGAATGTACCAGTTCTTCACCAGAATTATGTCTTTGTAATAAACAAATAGCTACCTTAACTAACCAATTTTCCTTAATCTTAGACCTTATTGATAAAATCCAAAATCCGGAAGATAAAGAAATTTACCTCCATAAACTTCAAGAATTAATCTCAAACGACAATCCACAGAAAATAAAACCCCCTCCCAAAACAGATTTCTCAGAAATTATGAATATGTTTGATTCTTCCAATTCTAAAGTTTCAATATCTGACCTTAAACATGAAGTTAGACAATTAAAAAAGGAAGTTAAGACTTTAAAAGAAAACCATGATCAATTACAACAGGAAATTTTAATCATAAAACTCCAAAATCAAATTTCCAAAGAAAATTCTAATAAAATATCTCCATCTAAAGTTTCTGAAGAAGAAGAAACATTCGTTAATACAATATCCAGGATTGCTTATCAGAAATGGTATGTAAAAATTAATTTAGTTATTGAAGATTTTAAATTAAATGCTATAGCTTTAATGGATTCAGGAGCAGACATGAATTGTATTCAAGAAGGATTAATCCCCACTAAATATTTTGAAAAAACTAAAGAAAAACTCTCAGCTGCTAATTCAGCTAGTCTTAAAATTAACTTCAAGCTTTCCAAAGCCCATGTGTGCAATGACGGAATTTGTTTCAAAAATAGTTTTGTGTTAGTAAAAGATCTTAATACTCCAATAATTTTAGGAAATCCTTTTCTCCAAATGCTCTATCCAATTAATGTAAGTTCTGAAGGGATTAGAACTAAATCCATGGGAAAAGATATTCTATTTCAATTCCAATTCCCTGTAACCCAAAGAGATATTAAAGTAGTACAAGATACTTTTATATTTCAAGAAATTCAGTAATAAAGAAAAACAAATTCTCTTCCTAAAAGATGAAATTTCTCATAAAAAAATCGAAGAACAAATTTCTGCACCTTTCATTCAAAAGAAAATTCTTGAATTTCAAAATCAAATCCAAAAACAAATCTGTTCAGAACTGCCAAATGCATTTTGGGAAAGAAAAAAACATGTTATTACTCTGCCTTATGAAACAGATTTTGATGAAAGACAAATCCCTACTAAAGCTAGGCCAATACAAATGAACCAAGAATTATTAGAATATTGCAAAAAAGAAATTCAAGATCTTCTTAATAAAAAATTAATTCGCCCCTCAAAGTCCCCTTGGTCTTGTCCAGCTTTTTATGTTCAGAAAAATGCAGAATTGGAAAGAGGGACGCCTAGACTGGTTATAAATTATAAATCCTTGAATAAAGCATTAAGATGGATTAGGTATCCTATACCTAATAAAACAGATCTTCTTAAAAGATTATATAATGCAAAAATATTTTCTAAATTTGATATGAAATCTAGATTCTGGCAAATTCAAATTAATGAAAAAGATAGATATAAAACAGCCTTCACTCTCCCTTTTGGTCAATTTGAGTGGAATGTTATGCCATTTGGGTTAAAAAATGCTCCTTCAGAATTCCAAAAAATTATGAATGATATTTTCACTCCATATACTTCATTTACCATTGTTTATATTGATGATGTTTTAGTCTTCAGTGAAAATATAAAAAAACACTGGAAACATTTACAAATATTTCTTAAACTTATTAAAGACAATGGCTTAGTTGTATCAGCCCCTAAAATAAAACTCTTCCAAACTAATATCAGATTTTTAGGACACCAAATCCATCAGGGAACCATTGTCCCAATTCAAAGATCTCTAACTTTTGGAGAAAATTTCCCAGATCAAATCTTAGACAAAACTCAATTACAAAGATTCTTAGGAAGTCTAAATTATGTTTCAGATTTTTATCAAAATCTTAGACAAATATGTAAACCATTATATGAGAGATTAAAAACTCCACCACCTCCTTGGACCCAAGCCCACACAGATTTAGTGAAAAAATTAAAAATAGAAATTAAAGAAATTCCTTGTTTAAGTATATGTCATCCAAATGCACCAAAAATTGTACAAACAGATGCATCCGAACTAGGATATGGAGGTATTCTTAGTCAAATTATTAACAATAAAGAAACAATAATAAGATATTATTCTGGAGTTTGGAAAACTACAGCTCAGAAAAATTATCCTACAATAAAAAAAAGAAATATTATCTATTGTATTGTGCATTTCTAAATTCCAAGACGATTTGTTAAATCAAAAATTTCTTCTAAAAATTGATTGTCGAGCCGCAAAAGATGTACTTACAAAAGATGTTAAAAATCTAGTTTCAAAATAAATTTTTGCAAGATGGCAAGCTTTACTATCTGTATTTGATTTTAATATTGAATATATTAAAGGAGTTCATAATCACATTCCTGACTACTTGACAAGAGAGTTTTTTGCAGGGATGTCGAAATCAGGAGAAGATTCAAAGCTAAAGGTAAGTCCTTTAGCAAAAACCAACACCCAAATTCTCAAATTATAATACCCTTCTCTAACACCAGAGAAGACCCAATTGAGACCCCAAAATCTTCAAATTTCAAAGCCACAAAACCCACAAAATCCAAAACCATTACGAATTTTACCCCCATCTCTCCAACCAAAAACACAAAGTCTTGCTCAAACAACCCAAAAAACACAAACTGCCATTCAAATTGTCAACAGATTTACCCCGTTAGGAAAGCCAATTCCTTTGGCACCTTCCAAACTTACTCAAACCTATAAAGACATAGCAGGTACTTCTACTGCTAGGCCTATCAGTTCCCAATCAAATTCACCAATTTCCCCATATTTTGAGAAAACAGATTTCCACCTCGATTGCATAATTGAGGATGAGTGGATAAATGACCAAACCCAAGACAATCCTGTTTTAATGGCAACAATGATTCTTGATGAAGATCACAACAGAATTTATGAAGATCCTCAAAAAACCCAACAATTCTATGAAGACATTCTTGTATCTACCAAATCCATCTTTATTCAAAATATGCCTCCCAAAGGAGCCCCAGCCAACTCCTCACAAATTGGCTACCGAAAAATTTTCATAAACTCCATCCTTTCTTTGACAGATTGGGGAAAAAGTCCCTATGAGCTCAAAAACATACCAAATAAAAAATATCCTTTGATATCTTATTGGGACTATATTAAAGCCTTCCAACATTTCCTTTTAAAACAAAATGAGAAAAATACCATGTCCTTTTATTTCCTATTTGGCACCAAAATTTCTCCCGGAAAAATTCCAAACTGGTTTGTCAGATGGTGGTACTATTTTGGCCCAGAACCACATATTCTTCCTAAACCAGTCCAAGATGCATTCCAATTCTTCAAAGAAAATCTCAAAACCAGTATGTTTCCAGGAAAACATCTCCCCAATTTACTCAAGTTCTTTGTCCAATTTAATCTGACCTGGATTCTGAAAATTGAGCCCCAATTCAAGCACATTCAAATTGATGAAGATACAATCATATTTTCCTTAGGGAAAAAATGTTGTGTAAAATGGTGGGACAAAATGAACACAGAAACCTTTGAACAAACAGCAATATTGGAGTGGTTCAAGCAAAATCCTACGATGTGCAAAACTACAACAATTCTTGGTAAAGAATTCAATTCAGAGCAGGAACAATTTTTATTGAAGAAAAACAATTTGTCCGCAAGAATTGCAAAAGCAACAACAACTGAAGAAATGCAAAAAATTCTTGAGGAAATTCAAAGTGACAAGGAAGATTCACCACCACCAATTCACCTTGGAGATGAAAATGAAGATGACTGTTTCGGCATTTTTAGTCCAATTCCGTAAAAGTTCAGTTTAATGTAAAAATTATTATTGTTGTAATAAATTGTTGTAACAACTTTCATTTAGAAAATGATGTAATCATGATGTAAAAAAAAAATCAAAAATCCGAAAATTCATATCAGCTTTTCCAGCCAACTTGCAGCATTATGGAGGTTTGATAGACAGCCACAAACAACAATAATTCAACTATATGATGAAGGCCAAGCATTTCTATAAATGGAGGCATTTGTGGGAAGAAGGATACAACTCATTCTGGAGAACCATTCTCACACTCTTTCTAGCATTTGCTTCATTCAAGTTCTCTCTTGTTCTTCATCTCTTCTTTCAAGTTCTTTCTATCGTACTTCATCTATTTCCTCTTCATTCACTTCTTACAAAATATGATGTCTTGGATGATTAGTATCTTTGTACATCCAACAAAGTTTCTATAGATTCTTTGTAAACAAATTCGGATATCCAAGTAAGTTTTTTTGAACTCATAATTGCCTTAATTTTTACTTCATAAATTTATTCTGTTGTTGTATAATTTCTTACTTTATATAATTTATTGTTATAATTCAATCTTTTTGGATCTTTATATTTCCTTACATAGTTTCAAATATGGTTGTTATATATATATATATATATATATATATATATAATAAAAGGTAGGTGGGGCGGTGGGTGATGGCTCACCCCCAATTTCATTCTTTTCTTTTTTTTTAATTTAATTTAAACTTTTTTAAAATAACCATTACGTTCTTTCTAATTTTCTTAATTAATATAATTCGCTCATAAATATTATAACGAACTTCAATTTAATCTGTTCAAGTTTTAATATTTTTTAATTTCAACCTATAATTTATTTACTAATTAACTAAGTTTCATAAAGATTTATCAATTTATTTTATAATTATGTATCATAATCTTTGGGCCGTCACACATGAATATGATTCCCTTGCTTCTTTGACTTTACAACCAAGTCATCAATGTAATATTCAACATTATTGTGAAGCATGTCATCGAAGATTTTTCGATTAATCATTAATATGTGGTGCCAACGTTCAAGTTCAAAAGGCATAACTCTATAACATTTATGTCTGTAGGAGTATCAGATGTTGTCAATTCTTTATCTGCTGGTGCCGTATGTAATTGGTTATATTTGGATGATCCATATATAAAAATAAGGCTTCATAACTTGTAGTGGTATCTATCATTCATTCAACAATTGGTGATGGGAAGTCATCCTTGGGGCATGAATTATTCAAGTCCCTGAAGTCAACACATGCGTGAATTTGCTCGTTCTTCTTTTTGACAAGGATGATATTGGAAATCCACATAGGATACTTGACCTCTCGAATGAAACTGACTTCGATGAGTTTGTTTTCTTTATCTTCAACCAATGGGATCAACTCAGCTCGAAATCTACATTAGGCTTATTTGATAGGACGATTCCTTTCTTTACTAATAGGTGGTGCACAACTACTTTTGTTTAGTCGAGGCATTTCTTTGTGGGACCATGCAAACATATCTTTAAACTCATGTAGTAGTACAATGTAAGCTTCTTCTTCTTCTAGGGCTAGCGAGCCACTTGTGTAAGTTGGTCAAGGGTTTTCAGTATCACCTAGATTGATTTCCTTCAACTCATTGATGGTGGCCCCCTCAAGTTCTAAAGGAGTTTCTTCGGCATCTCTTCTTCAATCTCGCCATTTTTAATTAAAGCGATATGGTAAGCTTGAACAACATCTTCTTCAACACATTGCTAATATAATCAGACGATGCTATACTTTTCTATCATACTGATTGTCAAATTGAGCTTGCATGAAGATCGTGGTTTGTCCTTTAGCCCTCAAGACTCTGCCACATGATATAATTAAAGTCATGTGGCGTCTCATTCTGGAATGGATCAAGCTTCTAAGCTTTTGTGTACAGAAAGACCTTGTTGTTTTTCTTTGAACGTACGGTCATCTTAAACAAGCCTTTCTTTTGCTACAACCCTCTTATACATGGACCCTATATATGGAAGATAATTGATTGTTGGTCGCCCCATGCACTACTCTTCAATGTGGATCAAGTCTACTCAAGAGAATTCTTCAATGATATGATTATTGTTTGCCCTCCTTATCACGGTATAGATAGGCTTAGGAGGGGTAAAACTGAGGCCTACTCAAGAATCTTGAATTGCATGTTCCTTTTCCTTCAACACCACTTAGGTAGCATTGAGTTGATATAGCTTCTTGCCAGTGGCTTCAGGAGTAAGTTTCCCAAAACTTAATTTCCTTGTGGGTTATACCCATCTTTGACAAGTAGATTAAAGGCTTTGGGATCATATTATTTTCTATCTATGGATAATACCTCACGATCTCTATCTTCTTCTTGGGTTGAGGGTCCAAACCCTTCGATTGGACGTTTACATGATTGCTTCATGTTGATACAGTCAATGGTGCACTTAGATTCTTCAATAATTTACCTTCAATGGTAGATGACTCATTCTTCCTCATGCTTTGATTGTCGTGTCACTTTAGTTTTATCAACAGTGGAACTTCTTTTCATTTTTTAGCATCTTCGATATAGTACTTAGCATTGGTAAAATGCAACTCGACTTCAATAAAAGGTTTGTTGTCACCAAGCATCTTTTCACTATACCATCCTGGCAATATTTAAAGTATTGATGCCATGTAGAGGTGACCACGGAATTTTCACGTAAATATAGAGAGTCGAGAAGCATGTTATAAGAAGTTCTTGAAAGCAAGTGAATCGACCCGGGAATGCGGCGAAAGTTGGGTAAAGCATAAATGAAATAAATTAAACTCGCCAAAGAGGTGTACCCTTAAACATTTCAGGGCAATCGGTGTACAAAATCGTAAAGATACAAAAAAGCTAGATATACGATCTAGACTATGAAAAAAGTAAAAGAAAAAATCGAAAGCATAATAGTAAAATTACCTTTATCAGTTTCCCTTCCGATCAGCTATATGCATTGATTTTCTCTCCAGCGCTCGTCCATGCAAGTTCCATCATAAAAAGCCCTCTAACACCGTCCATACCACACTGAAATATGGAATTTATTCTTGTCCTAGCAAGGAACAAATTCGAAAAGATGGATCCAATAACCACGCTATTGCTTAGTGTATTTTTCAATCTACCTTGTTCTTGACTTGGTTCTAAACCAAGAAGAATTTGAGAGATGAGAGGGACAAACAAGAAAATTTTCAGCCTTTTTGGGAGTGAAAAAGACCTGAGTTAAGGTTTTTGAGTGTTGGAAGAGTTGGAATAAAGTTGGGAGCAAAGGGGAGAAAACCTAATCAACTAGATCACTTTCCTATCTCCACCAACTTTCCATAAACACTCCACTCAAATTTGAATTTTAGCCATAAAATCGAACCCTAGCAGCTGATTTTTACTTTCCAAACAAGGTAAGTTGACCTAAACATGGTCAACATGGACTATGGCTTGTATGAAATTGTTCAGCAAAATAATTGAGTCCAGTAACTTATTCTATTAGGCTCAATTTTTAATCCAATTAAATAAAATATCCAAAAAAGAAAGTCCAAGTGCATATTTAATCCAATTAAATATTCACAAGTCAAAAATGCACTTAATTAATTAAATGCATCAAATCTACTTAATTAGTTAAGCCCAATCAGACATAATTAGTCCAACTAATTATTTCTTGCCCAATTCTAATTAATGAATCCAATCAACAAATTAGACAAGTCCATTTACTACATAGTTATTGAATCCAATCCACTAGTTAATTAGTCCAAGCCTCTTAAATTAATTCAATTAATTTAAAGGCCAAATTCAAAATTCAATTAATCTAATTAACTAAGTTGTGGATCATTCATCCAATGGATGACTCCACTTAAATGGTCCAATCATTTATGCTTTTCAAAGATTAATCTAATCCAATTAAATTAATTCTCCTCTTCTGAATTAATTCCATCACTTTTCAGTGATTTATGTGTGGCTCTAGCAGAATCCTATGTTGAAGAAGGCTTTGTCTTCTTCCCATGGTAGGCTAAACCGGAAAGAGGTGGACTGATAAATCTATTCACTTCTTCTTCTCGAATAAAGGATTTGGAATAAGGGAGGCGCTGACCAATACAATTAATTAAATCAAATTTAATTAATTATTTCTGATTAACCAATAACTAGAAATAGCCCATTAAAATGGATGGCCGTCTAGCAATAGTTCATGGCACTAGAGACTAGGTAAACAGTGATGTAAACATTTAGAGTCTGATTTCTGTACGAGCAAGATTTGTTGCTGCAGTATCCTCTTCAATTGCATAAGTTTGTCCTTCATTATAAAACAGTCTTGTATTCATTATCCAACTAAGCGATGTTATTTGCAGTATTTTGGATCATCCATTCGGCTTCTTCAGGTTACTTCATTTCAAGCAAGTCTATAAGGTTAGCTTCCAACAAGTCATTAAATATCCAGGAGACATCAGAATCAATGAACAGATGTTGTTTGCTTCCATTTTCCTCAAATTTAATTTTGTTTTTGGTTTCTCATGAGCATTATTCTTTGGGATAATATTTTTTTTTACTGTGCTCCTAAGCGTGAAGGCGTGCTACATTTACTACCATTGATTCCTTGCTCGGGCTTTTGAAAAAAGGGTTGCCCCCTTTTTTGCTTCTTGCTTTTCCTTGATTTTGCAAAGTTCCTAAATAGATGGTTCCTCAACTCTACTTGTCATCATACTTAACTCGATAGCATGTGCTCTTATGGTAATTCTTCAACGGATTTGGGTAAGATTCCTTAGAGAATGCATTGAAGTCCCCAATGCATCCTTTGAATGCATATCTCAGTGGCGAAAGCTTCAGATAATCTATCCTTGCAATTGAGGCTCAGATTTCTTCATCTATTGATGACATGCTCGTCTTTTCATTGACGAGAATATATAAGCTAAATCATGCTGACAGTTTGTCTAGTGCTATAAAAGTGATTGAGAAATTCTTGCTCTACTTGTTCCCATTTGTCGACTTAACCATCCTCTACGTCAGTATATCATTCAAACGCATTGCCTTTCACTGATCGGACAAGCCGCTAAACTAGATAATGCCCATATGTTCCACCATTTTTGCACATTTCGATGAAGTGAGCCACATGCTACATAGGATTGCCCTTGCAATCAAATTATTGAAAATATGGTGGTTGATAACCTATTGGTATCATTAAGCTATCAATCCTTCAAGTGTGGGGCTTGGAGTAAATACGGGATGACTTTGAACTTCCCTCAATCTTGCTTTTAACGGATTCTTCAATGTACTCTTTTAGTTGATGCACAGGAATTAAACCACCAAATTAAACCTCTAGCTCTTTTGCAAATTTATCCTTCTCAGTATATTGTTGCTTTGGAGATGCCTCTGTTTCATCATGCTCCTCAACTTATTTTCCCATGATATGGCTCATGTCAACATTATTTGTCTTGTTGATGAAACAATTTGAGCATCTTGCTCTTGGACATACTTAGTAAGTCCCTCAATGGCTCTTGTTAGACTCACAATTTACTCTTCTATGGTCGTAGCACTTGTCACCATGACCGGAGCCACATTTACTGTAAAAGAGTAGCTAGAAGCAAGAAGAAGAAGAAGATGGAAGAGATTTATTGTAACACTCCCTATAACGTTATACTTAATTACCACTAATTATCATACATTCCCTTATTAAAACCCCTATTATAAGACATTTTCAGTTATTAATAATATATATATATATATATATGTAAACGTCTAATGAGATGATAGGCATATTCAAAAGATAGTCTTTACTCTCTCCAGACATCCTCGTTTGCAAAATTTCAAAATAAAATAACACAACAACCAGTTGTACAAGATTTTAAATGCAAAGCGGACTAGAGAATAGCATATTTAATATTCTCTTAACAAAGGTCTCGACTTCAGATGTTATGACTGACCCACCTATTCACAAGAACGATACGATTCAAATACCAATGACTAGTCAGTGTGATCTATCTCCTGAAAAGTACGTGACAAGGTGTATGTTACCTACTCACTAAGTATAGCTAAGCAATCTATATATATATATGTTGCAAGTCAAACATAATACAATCATATCAACTAGCTAATATTCGTCAAATAATACCTGCAGAGATAAGAAATCACAAACACTCACCATCATATATCGGTTTCCGACATAATAGTGACATTTTAGTTTATTTCCTTAGGGCTTTGCTTGATTAAACTGGACTGCATCACCACTGGCTTTACCGGCTATCATTCTCATCTCAATCTCAATATTTCTTATTTTTTACTCTGTATCACACAACACATAGCTCGTATGATACCCTATCAACACTGATACCACACAGCACACAATTCGTATGAAATCCCCATCACCAATCATATCACACAACACACTTCTTGTATGATACGTCAAATAATCTCCACTGATTAATGACAGCACACAGCTCGTCATTCACCGTATCATCATAAGCCATTGCAGTATGCCCCCTCCCAGTTAGGTAAGCCATCTTTTACTCCAATTCACAACAACAATATCATTAACTTCATCGTTCAATTCTATTCAATAATTATCTTCTCATCAATAACTTTCCCATGCAATTTCATTCACCAATCAATTATACGATTGGGTAATCATTTATTTCACGTTCATATATTATAACCGCATATAACACATAATAACAATTTCATCGATATCAAGGTAACCAAACAAATAGTCGACGATTAGATATATAAACAATCAATACACTATTTCCACATATAAAGATATAAATCCAAGTTCACAGTCAAATATATAAGCAACTAATATATATAATACTACACATATAAATATATATATATAAATTAATTAGATGTATTTACCTCAAATCTCCAAAATAACTCTATTAGCACAAAGAACTACTCGCCCTTCTATCTTGTCGTCACATCCTATAATAAGGTATTATATGTATAATTAATATATACAGAATATCATAAACTCTAAATAAAATATTATATAATATTCGTATATTTTTCATCAATCCTTTTAAAATTTCATTTATAATGAAATCCAAACCTCTATTCTATTTTTTTTTTTAAATAACTACACTTTCTAAGCTTTTTAAGTACATATTTAATTTATCAACTAATTCATAAAAACTAATAATCAAACCCCTTATATATTTATAACTATCTTTTTTAATAACATCACTAAATTAGATTATCATAAAAAATATTATTTTTCCTCTTTAATGATATAATATTTCTTAAATATAATTTTTGAAATATTTCTACCAATTTATCGTTACTATATAATTTAATTAAATATCAATACACAGAATCACATATTTGATTAATAAGCCCGATAAAATTACATAAATTAACTATAGTAATATTTAAATCTAACAAACTTAATAGTTTAACCTCTGTTATTTGCCCGGGAGAAGAGTTGCAATTTACCAAATGTGTGTTTGTATACTCAAACACCCACATATATATAATTTAAAAAAAAAAAAAAAAAAAGAGACGGTGGGTGGCACGTGGCTGCTCACTCCTTTTCATATTTTATACATTTTTTAATTAGTTAATTTTTTTTTCAATTATTATTATTATGTTTTTTCTACTTTTCTTAATTAATATAATTTATTCTCAAATATTATAACGAAGTCCAATTTAATTCGTTTAAATTTTATTATATTTAAATTGTGATCTATAATTTATTTATAATTAAATTTAATTTTTTTTAATAATTATCAATTAATTTCTCAATTATGTGTAAAATCATACGAATGTCACATTTATTTCCATTATTTTTACTTTTGTGGCCAGGTAAAACTAGTTCTTCTTTTTTAAGTTTTCTTGACATGCAAGTCATAGTAACACCAACACTCTTGCTGCTAAAACTTAGAAGATTTCGATATGGCAAACTTCGAATTCGCCAACATCAAAACTTTTTTCTTGAGTAACCATTTATGTGCTTCAAATCTTGATGAAGGGCAGAGATGTCCTACTAGATGTCAAAATTTGTAAACGCTAATTTTATCGTGTCTATAAATTAAAATATAAGAAAATTATAGCAAATAGAATATATAAATTCAAAAGAATTTAAAGGACTACAATGTCACAAATAGAATTCTTCTTTTCATAATAACAATTTGCAGACCTGACAAATCCAATGGAAAATTCTTCACCTAGATCTTCTCTGAATATAAATTTGAATTTGTATAATATTAAGGTAAAAGTATTATTTTAGTCCGTTAAATATGCCAAATTGTTATTTTAGTTCGATAACTATGTCCATTTTTGTTTAGGTCCAGTAGCTTACGAAATTGCTTACTTTTAGTCATCTGACAGATTTTCGGACAATTTTACCCCTATGAGTACATATGAACTAAAACTGCCTTTCAAAAGTTGCATAGGGGTAAAATTGTCTGAAAATCTGCTAGAGGACTAAATGTAAGCAATTTCTTAAGTTACTGAACCTAAACAAAAATGCACATAGCTATCGGACTAAAATTAAAATTAGGTATACTTAGCGGACTAAAATAATATTTTTTCCTAATATTAATTTAAAGGCTCACGCCTATAATTCCTGATTAACACTATAATCTTGACTTGCGATTTGAGGATTCAGAAATGGATCTGTCACTTGGATCTTTTTTTAAAATTTATTTAAATATTAATAATATTAATTTGACGTATTAGTGTTTGTAATCCTAAATTAAACCCTATAATTCGAAATCTTATTATAATTTACATGGACACTTTTCTAAAAGCAAAAACTTATAGAAACAGTCTTGAGGTAAAGTACATTAATACCATCTGAGAATGTGTACTCGTAATTTTACCAATACAATTGATCCTTAATTTTTCTTCTTTTTGACAATTTATTTTGTCTAAGACTTTGTTATTGGAATTTGGATGTCGTTGTCCAACTTACCTACCATACATCAATCATCATATTGTGATTGGGTTTAATGTCAATTCCCATCACATCAAACGTCAAACGTTGTACATATTTGAATCAAACGTAGTTGTAATAAATTAATGCCCTCTGTCAATTGCTTTTCACGAAAGAGGGAAATCCACGAAATTTTGTTACATGAATAAATAGTCATACAAGAATGAAGTTGCGATACTTTATATATTTATAGATGAATAGCAATTTATTTCTATAATATTGAAAATAAGTATATAACTATTTTATAAAAAAAAAATAGCAATTTATCTTCTTACACTTTTTAAAATGAAGCAATTTACCTCCTTATACAGGGAGTTAAATTGCTTCATTTTAAAAAACATAGAGAGATAAATTATTTTATTTTAAAAATTACAGAAAAGTAGATCGTTATTTTTTTTTTTTTTTGGCATAAGGGGATAATTTGCTCATTTGCGATATCATAAAAGGGTTGCTTGCATTTTTCCCTATATTTACGTATACGCAAGCATTCATAATTGTCTTTAATTTTAAATTTTATTTCTTGAATTCACATTTCCAAGCTCCCCCTTTTTTTTTTTTATTTTGGTAAAATGTTATTGGATCCAAATCTTAAATCAAAATTAATTAAGGTGTGATGATGAATTCTGAAAGCTTAATTCAATTTATCCTCGTGTGTATATTATAGATGAGTTAATTATCTCACTATAATAAAAAGAAATAGCAATTTATCTCCATATAATTTTTAAAATGAAGCAACATACATTGTTTAAGGAGGTAAATTGCTTCATTTGAAAAAATACAAAGGAGTAAGTTGCTGCATATTAAAAAATAGAGGAAGGTAAACTTTTTTTTTTTTCATATAATAGTAATTTGCTCATTTACAATATCACATATAGGTTGCTTTTATTTTTTCTATTTTGAATATAAATATAACTAACATATTCGGACGAAGTTTCTAAAATTTCATGCCTCATATTGATTATTTGTCCGATCCACTCATTTATATAAATGGAGTCGATTGTGATATATCAACTGTAATATTAAAAAAATTAAAATACTCCCATAAAATCGAAATACCCATGCTGGATAATGATCGCGCCTTAATCGGCACGACCCATGGATCCAAGACTAGGGTTGTGGATCATCTCATACGAAGGAGTTTGAATTCATGCGACGTGGACTCCTATAAGTAGTACAGACACTTAATTCTATAAATACTTCATAATTATTTTGGCTACTGTATATCAGTATTACTTTCACCCCAACATTCTTGATTTCTCTTCCGACCCCACGAACTGATCTAAATATCGAAGGATTTTTTTATCTTTTTTCCCCCCATATTGCCAAACACTTGGGAATCGAACTACCTTTAAGACAACCTTAATTCCTAACCCAAATCAATAATATATTTATCTTACATAATTATGTACTTTTTATTTTTTTTATTACAAGATAAAATAAATACAACTCACACCGTACACATATCACGCGTTTGGGACAATATAAAGGATAAAAATTAAAATCTTAGACAATCCCTAGGGAGCAAAAAGGACCATTTGATGGAAAGAATTTAAATTTATGGGTCCTCTACCTTATCTTTTATTTTATATTTTATTTTTCAAATGTTTAATTGAATTTTCAAGAAAGTATTGAATGTTTGTTGAATGAGAGGGATATATACATAGAATGGGTCCAAAATTAGGCACCGTTTTTGCTGACATGCAGACAAATATGTCTTCTGTCTCTTTTTAGTTGCATGTAAAGTTAGTTCGGTTTGTTTGTGTGTGTGTAGGCTCAATTATTTTAATATTATTAAGAAAATATTCTAAAAATAATTACAAAAAAAATCTTCTTTATTTTACTTTTTACTTTGTAATTTTATAAAATTCATTATTTAGTAATTTGATAATTCAGAATATTTAATTATTCAATTACAAATATATAAAATATTTTTCTTAATTACAATATCGTATAATATTAGGTATTCTTTGTTATATAAACTTTGTGAAGAGATTACTTTTTAAATCTTTATTTAATTAATATATTTTCTAAATATATTTTAGTTTATTTTATTTTTCCTTCTTAAGACTTATTAGTAGAAAATTAGAAACACTAATTATGAAAGGTGAGAAACGAAAGACAAAAAACAATATATATATATATATATATATATATATATATTTACAACATTAACATATATTTTAAATCCAACAATCAAATTATATTTTTATGTACAAATATTAAAAAAAAAACTTCACCTGCGATCCTGAAATATAATCAATATTATTGATAAACTTTATTATTTTATTTTTTACGATCTCGTCTTATCACATTGGTGGAGTTCTTAAAATATGTCGATTGACATCATACAATTTTTTTTTTCCAGTAAAATTAGTATTTATTTTTCTTTTAAACCATTTATACTTCTTTTTATTATTATTCTCACTTTAATTTTATTTAGCGATAGGAAAATAACGAATAGTTGAAATACATTTCTTAACTTTTGTAATTGATAAATTTATATCCATTTATCTTTAGATTCCATTAGAATTTAACAGTAAGAATCATAGTAAGACATATTAAAAAAATAAGGGATTATTTAAAGAATAAAGGACAAAATTATTAGATAAAAAGTAATTAATACGTACGGGGGACTAATATGTATAGGACTTTATTGTATAATTAATTACAACAAATTGCAATAATTAAATGCAATAAATGGTTGGGGAGATGAAAGCACCTTTTTCTGTGAAAGTTTTGCTACTCAAATTCGAGAAGTACTTATATTATGGTACCAAATCCAACTTTTTTCACGAAAATGTACCACATGAAATTCCAAAGTTATGACTTAAAAAGTTAGGTATATCAGTACATTCACACTTAAATATCAATAAATTAAAGGTGAATTACAGCCACACACCTTCTTTTAAGGTTTGTCGTAGCTACAAATACATTATATTTTAATATATGTTTAACAGCGACCCCCATTCCGTTAATCGTTGTTTGATTTTCATCCAAATTTTAAGATGAACGGATCAAAATGACATTTTAATTATATATTATAATTATATATATTTTTCAGAACTTTCTGAAGTATATTACGAAATAAATACGACCATATGGATTATTTATTTTACACATCCTTAAATTTTTTTTTTTTACCTCACCGTCTAGGGGCTACATAATTATTTTTTATTTGAATTGGGTGATTGTAAATTTTCAAATAATGAGAATAATTTTATAATTATGATAAATTTTAAGATTTGTGGCTGTGATTTATCCATAAGTTAAAGATAATTAAACCCTAAACATGTATGTAGTACGTACAATACTCTCTTCTTTTAATTTTCGCAACTCCTAATTAATTAATTAATTAGAACATACTTACATCGTCCTTTTCCAAAAGTTAATTAATTGTTGTTGCTATTATTATAATATTATTTAACATCTATAAATAATATGTTTTATTTTTTTAAAGGAATAATTCCTTTCCCAAAAGTACCATTTTAATTTTCATCTCCTTTCCATTAATATGTGAATTCAACGTCACTACTAGCTAAGAACTATTTTTTAAAATTATCAGTCAATTTAAAGTTCAAATTCCAGATTATAAACGAGCAACAATACTTTTTTAGTCCCACAAAATAGGGATCGAATTTTTTTTGGTACCACAATTATGACAGATATGGCTTCTAGTTCAATAAAATTCATAGTCACGCATTTTTAGTCCTAAAAAATCATGTACATTATGATTTTGAAACTAAAAAGGTGCTTGAGACTAAAAGGCATTGTGGTTTTGGGACTAAAAAGTTCAACAATCACAATTTTTAAAACTTAAAAGGCGTGATTTTAAGCTTTATTGGACTAAAAGCGTCACCTGACATAATTATGGTACAAAAATATTTTTTAGTATTATTTTATTTGAAAAATCACTAATTAACATATCATTTCAGGTCTGACAGCCGCTTCCATGAATGCATCAATGCGGTGGTGCGTGGACACTATCCCCACCAGTGGGCATGTTTGAGGCATGTGCCGATAGAGCACCAACATTTTTGGTTCAAATTTATGAAGGTAATATACCTTAATCTCAATTTGGTATTATATTATAATCTAAATTGTTTAATGAATTTTATTAATAGTTTCTTTAATTTTCTTACTGTACATTACCTACTGGTGGGACTGTGATGATGAATCCATATTTTGGGTCTTCTACATGTGGGCCGACAAATACATTTGGAAAGGGTTTGCCATCGCCCGGGCGAGCCTGATCAAGCCACTTTGGCAGGCCAACGAGGTCTGGCTCTAGCTCCAGGCGTATAGGACTAGCAAGGATTTTTAGAAGGAGTCCACAAAAAATAAGGCGAATCGAGCGGCGAACCCCACGGCGTCCTCTAGTGTGTACCGCAAAGGTTAATTACGCTTTTTTTTTTTTAAGTCTTATCATTATTTTATAAATATTATGCTAACTATTTAATTTTTCTACAGGAGGCAAAGCTCGGTCAGTCGCCCGAGTAGATGAAACTTTTTGCTAAATTCTAAAAGAAGAACGTGGACGGCGGCTGGAGCGGGTAGAGGGTGGCTGAGGTGGCGATAAGTTAAGTAGTCATTTTATTTTTATTTTTAAATTATTTTGATGAAAAGTTCTAATAATTTTGTTTGTTTTGTAGGAGACGCTCTAGAAGATGATGGAGGATCATCAGACTCAATCCACGGCCAAAGACCACGATACCTCGACCGAATCAGAGGCTTCAATGACGATGACCAAACATCAGTTGTGGCAGGCTACAATTGCGGGCAAGAACAAGGGCCCTGTACTCGGCCTTAGTTTTGAGGCCCACGCCTCCAGCCGGACCTACACATGACAGTTGCCACCCCACCGGCACAACCAAACCCGATCATGGAGGACCACATCGGCCGGCTAGAGACGATGATGGTCGACATAATGGCCATGAAGAGGAAAATGAGGGCCACCTCGTCGATTGCGGGACCGTCACAGGTGATCGCCTCCACTAGGTCCAGTACAGCCACTGATAGACCTTCCAACATCAAACGACAATAATATTTTTTTCCATAAATTATTCATATTTCATAATATTTATCACATTCCATTATTTGATGTTTATTATATTAATTAAATTTATAAATTTAAATAACTAAAATTTTATTAAATTAAATTTATTATTTATTAAAATATATAAATTTTATAATTTATTAAAATTTATGTAATATATAACTTAAAATATTTACCAAAAAATTTTATATTAATTAAATTACTTAATAAAATTTAATTAAATATATAAATTAAACTATTAACATAAAATTTATTAAAAAATAAAAAATTAGGAATGAGTTTAGTAATTGTAAATAAAATGTTACAAATACTAAAAAAAACCGTTCCTACACATTCCTAAAATAATTTTGAAGAAGTGTTTCTAAATATGCTTGATAATTCCTAAATGTATTGCAACGTAAACTAATTAAAGCACCAAATTGTGTTCCAAAAATAATTCCTAAAATAATTGTAAGAGACTGTTCCAAACAAAAAAGAAAAAAAAAACGTGCCTAAAGGTATTGCGAATCTGAATCACAATACAATCCCAAATACCATTCCAAACTACATCTCTAGGTCAAATACATACCTTTCCGAAAATCAGGCATTAGTATTACTATTGCCGTTCTAAATAGAACCACGATTACGAAACTAGGAACAGTCATTCGCAGTATGTTACAATATCCGTTCCAGTTTGGAAAGGTCCTTCACCAACTGCTCCAAAACCTTTGTAATGCCGTCTATTATGACGGAAGGTGAGCTGTTCCAAATCATTCTAAAATTCAGTTCATTTAATTCCATCAATTCAAAACCGTTCCAAATGCAAAAGAAACCATTCCTAAACTCACCCCCAAATTCCGCTTTTCTTTTGTAGTGTATATAGCAAATAATTAAAATACATGATTTTTTTTAATTAGAAAGATTATTGAAGTGACGAAATTTTCAATGTTAATCCTCATTAGTGGACTGGTCATCCACCTTACGCTAGATTTTATTAAAATTTAATGGTCAGGGACTATAATAAAAAATATTTAAAAAATGAGGAATTTTTGTCATATTTTTGAGATATGAAGGACCGAAATGAGATGAAAAGTAAATACGAGGGATCGTCTTATAATAAAACTTAATTTGCTATATTAGAAGAAATTGCAAATAAATGTAATAAATGGTTGGGACAAATGAATGCACTTTTGCGTGAAAGTTTTGCTTTTAACTTGAGAACTTATGGTCCCAAATATATCTAACTTTCACGAAAATGTACCACTTGAAATTCCTAAATTATTATTAATTACACTTAAAAAAAAATAGGTATCATCATATATAGTACAGACACATAAAATTCAATAAAAAGATATATAGTAAAAAAACCCAAATATGTATATCATCATCATCATCATCATCATCATATTATTATTATTATTATTATTTAACATCCATATATATATAATATTTAATTTTCAAAATTAAGGGATAATTTAATTAGGGATCGATGGTCTAAAAATTCAATTCTGTATTATGATCAAATATTCATATATATATATATATATATATACGCACAATATAATTACAATAGGTGTTATTTGTGTGTGTGTATATATATATATTATAGGTTAAATGCACTTTACCTCCTTTGATATGTGAAAAATAAGCAAATACCCCCTTATGGAAAAAGAATTAGCAAACTATCCACTTGTGTTTCAAAAAGTGAAGTAAATTACTCCCTACCAATGATTTAGATATATAGGGGGTAATTTGCTTTATTTTTCAAAACACCGGAATAATTTATTATTTTATTTTATAAAGGGTTTTTTTGCGCATTTTTCATATCACATGAGATAAATTGTATTTTTTCTATATATTATTAATAATAATGAAAATATATAGAATAGAATATTTACATAAATTTGGATGATAGTCAAAGTAAATAATTGAATTAGGGAGAAATCTCTGCTGCAGACTCCAACCATATATATATATATAAAAGCATGCAGCAGCAGCAGCAGCTCATCTCCCGAGTGTCTCATCATACTTTGTTTTCCTACACAAGTTGTAAAAATATGGATGAGAAAAGTAGGATAAACCGACAGTACAGAAAATCTGCGGTTCCAAGACTTCGATGGACGCCTGAGCTTCATCGTCACTTTGTCCAATCTGTTCACTCTCTTGGTGGCAAGTTTAGTAAGTTCATTGATATATATATATATATGTATGCTTTGTGTTTAATGTTTTTATGTAAAAACACGGCGTCTTACGTCGACTGCAAATGAAAAGTTTGAATGACTTATAAACCCTAAACGATGTGTCTTTTTAGAGCATAATCCGTGAGACTCGTCAAAACGGATAATATCTCATTATTATGCAACAGAGTATCGATCGAATTGCGATTTCATTATATACCTCGACACAATGAGCTACACAAAACTGTCGTCCGAAATTGAGAAATAAGCGTTATATTAAGAAAAAAGACAACGGTTTTTCTTTTTTGTCATATTATTTGATTGTTATATATAAGTATATATATTAGGGTTGACATTAATTTTGATGTTAATTCATATATATATATGTGTGTGTGTGAGGTCAGGAGCTACTCCGAAGAAGATTTTGCAAATGATGGGTGTGAAAGGGCTTAAGATCACTCACGTTAAGAGCCATCTCCAGGTATTCTGTTCTACATTTTTTTAATTTTCCTGATTTTTTTAGTTTTTTTTTTGACTTAGTTCATCCTTCTCGTCAAGTAAATGCATGTGTCTGTCACGTGATATTTTAAAATTTAGGTTTTTGTTCCTATAGGCACATTTCTGATTGTATTTTTGTTCTTTAAATTTCTAGAGCAGTATTTTTGTCCTATATCTTTTTAATTTTCATGAGCTGATCAGTCCTTTTTTTCGTTAGAGTTCATCATTGGAAAACTGCATGTGCCTGTCGTGCGACAGTTTAAAATTTTAGGCTTTTGTTCCTATTGGCTCTTTTCTGTTAGCATTTTTGTCGTTTAATTTTTCAGGGCGGCAGTCTGGTCCTCTATATATGTTAATAATTTTTGCAACTTTCACCGGAGTTCATAGTACCCCTCTCCCTGGTGGACGTGAACTTCAGTGAACAAAAGGACTGAAATCGGAAAAATTTAAGTGACGTAGAAATAGAACAAAAATGCTACCCTAGAAAGTTAAAGGACAAAAACCCTAAATAACTCGAGTTACGAGACCAAAAATATATTTGATCCTTATCTTTTTATTAATTTTCTGAAAATTATTTGGGATAATATTTACTAAGCCAGTTAATTAGTATGATCTTATTGAAGTAATTAATGTTCAATTACATTATTATTAATCAAGAAAAAAATGTTGTCTTCCCTAATAAAAGTAGCCAATAAGTATAGATGTGTGGCTCATGCAACATATATATGTCGGAAAAATTAAGAACAAGTTCCTTAAAAAATTAAATGAATAGACATATATATGTTGCATGAGCCACACATCTATACTTATTGGCTACTTTTATTAGGGAAGACAACATTTTTTTCTTGATTAATAATAATGTATATATATATATATATATTACCTCGGAACATTAATTAATAGTAGGTATCGTATAATGTAATAATGTAAATATTAATTACGTACAAAGCGAGGTAGCTAGGGTTAGTCATTGCCTAACCTATATAAGTGTACAAAATAAAGTTCAAATTAAAGAGCTGCCTATATATACATATATATAAGTACTTTTATTAATGATGTTTTTAATTACGTACTATTTAATTTGTATCCTATATATGTTGTCTTTTCTCAATGCTTAATTTGTTCAGTCCTACCTAATATTATACAAAATGGGCTTTTTAGAATTGCATTAATTAATATTGCCTAATTATTACTATATATATATATATTTTTTAAATAGAACTGATTATTAAATATATATATATATATATGATCATTGAATCAAAATATCAACCAATATACGGCTTACATAGTGTGTGTGTGTATATATATATATATTGAGTTGCATCTTTTCACATTAACTTCATTCCACTGCTCCCTACGATATTATTTATAGGATAATTACACTTTTCTTTTATAAAATTTGGTATAATTACATATAGATTTTCTGTAATTTGAAAAATTATATCTAGCACCTCTGAAATTCGCTTCCATCTAACAAATAAGTCCCCCCGTTAGACAAAGTTCACCGAATTTGTTGATGTTACCAAAAAAATTGAAAACAAAAAAAAATCTATAGTTACCCCTGATTGGCCTCATGTGATTTGAGAAATTATATCTAGTACCCTAAGGTTTGCTTCCATCTAATAAATAAGTCCCTCCATTGGACAAAGTTCACCAAATTTATTGATGTTAATAAATGAATTGAAAAAAAATCTATATTTATCTCGATTGACTTATTACAGGTCAAATAAATCTTTCTATGACCGAATTACCCTCATACGTCTTCACGCGTTAATGCATGTAAAGAGATATATTTCACTGTTATAAGGTTAGTTAAGTCCAAAAAAAATTATTTGACCTACAATAAATCAATAATAAACCAATCGATGGTAAATATTAACTTTCATTCAGTTTTTCTGTTAATATCAACAAATTTAGTGAATTTTGACTAACGAATGGACTTATTTATTAGACAGAAGCAAACCTCAAGCGTGCTAGATGTAACTCAAATGCAAGGGTTGTACGTGTAATTACACCAAACCTCAGGGCAGGATAGTGTGACTATCCCTATTATAAATAACTATAGTTTAAAAAATTCGGAATGAATCAATACTATCTACCACAATAAAATAAAATTATTAATATGAAACTTTAAGTTATTATCTCGCACGATTGATCAATATTTATCATGATTTTAGTTATACCCCAAAAGATTTGCCATGAATTTTTGCCTCATTCGTAAAAGTAACAATTAGTAATTGTTGCGCAGCTGTTATTAAATAGTATTTGCCATAATTTTTTACTTTTAACCATATAAATTAACCATGACTGAGAAGTCATATTTTTTTAACTGATCTTTCAAATCTTGCCCCATCTTTGAATAATTCCCAGTTAAATTTCTTCGTTGGATATTGTACGTACTATTGGATTTAATTGGAATTAATTATTGATGTAAAAAAATCAGTTTTTGATGTAGCAAATGATATAAAAATTGTTTCTATTAGAAAAATTGTTGCACTATTTCTATATTATATATAATTCGAGATGGCTCTTTTCGTATCTAAAATAATTTTGATTTGTTAATTTTTAAAAATAATAAATTAATTAATCATTTTTAATTTTTTGATCTTTCAAAACTATCTTTTAATAATTCTTTTTATGCACTTTTATCTTATATATATAAATTATTAGGTAATTATTTAGCTCCTAAATAAAATAAACAATAAATTTATACAAATATTTTACTATAAATATTATTTAAAAATTATGCACATACAGAGGATGCATCACACTTAGTAGTATATATTTTTTTGTCGCACGCCCAAATTTATCCTTTTATTCATTTCTACCTTCAAAAGAAAAGAACAAATTGGCCGAATTTCAATATTCTTTTATAAATATCACAACTCCATTGTTTCTCTCTCACTTTACTTCGCCGTATTTTTTTTTCTTTCATATTTTTAATAAATTCACAATTATAATTATTTTTTCCTCAGCTCGCTCCACACGTTTTATTCTTGTTATGGACTTTTTCCCGTTCTCATTCTTTCACACCACGATTGCTTCTTTTAACAATTATTTTTTTCTCTTCATCTCGCACCGCATTATTTTTATATGCTCGCAAAGACGGTGTGTGCAGCGACTACTATATCACATTACACAACAAAGAAGGCAATTTTTGGCCTTAATTTTCTAGCAGAAGAGAAAATATGATTTTTTGTTTCAGTTAATTACTATAATCAAAAGAAGAAAATCGAGGTAAATACAAATCAATTACGACCTAGCAACAGCTATTGGCCGTTGTTTCTGCAAATATAGGCAAAACATTAGCCATGACCAAAATTATGGCAAATATTTTGACTATTGCTAAAAAAAATCATGATGACTATTGACGAATTATGACAAAAGTTTATATTTTTTATTTTATTTAACTGTAATTATTAGTATTAATTTACCGTAATTTTTAAGCTTTAATTATTAATAGTGTAGCGAAATCTCAATTTTTTGTTGAAAGTGTAACTCACGTCATGTGTTATGGATCCGATAATGATCAGATGTATAGAAGCATGAAGGATTCGGACAATTTTTTCTCTCTGCATATGATCAACTACCAACAAGAAAAGAGACCAGATTTCACCACCTGCCGCCTCCCTCTTCTGTAAGTCATTTTCTGCTCTTTTTTTTTTTTTAACTTCTTCATAATTATTTTCTACTATAGTGTGTGACTGTGTGTAAGTAATTATCATGTGAGTTTTAAATTTATCAAAAAACCTCTAAAAAAAACTATCAAATTTATATATTTTAATTTAATGGACATATAAATATGGGACATGATAATTTTTAAAAGGTATAAGATAAGACACGACATATTAGGAAAAATTACAATTTTAGTCCTATAATTGTGTACGAATTGATTCTCGCAAAATTTAGTTCTCCTAATTTTTATAATTTTGACGATTTTAGTCCTTTTCGACTAATTTTGCATGTGACTTAAATTGTAATTTTTTAGTCCTATAAATCAGTTCGTGCAGAACCAAAAATCAACTCCCTTGAGTTACGTACTAGACTAAAAATACCAACGCTCCCTAAATTACAAACTGAAATTGCAAATTTTCTGGCTAATTTGGCCAAAAAAGAATGAAAATTGTCAAAATTGTAAAATTACAGGATTATATTGCAAAATTCAATTTGTGTAGAACAAAAAATGTCATACTCCACAAATTACAGGATTAAAATTATATTTTTTTTCCGACATAATAATTGGGATGTATATATAGTCGTTGTCTTCAACCTCACAAGTAGCCAAGATCCGTTCCTCTCTTATTTGGTCATGCGTACCTATCGGGCCCCGATCCGATTTAACTTTGAATATTTACGGACTTATGATGACATCCAATTATTTTGTGGATCAATGATTTCATGTAAAATCGTACAACCGAGAATATCTATAAATATTAATTCTCCTTGTCGTAATAATCAGTACAACTTTTATCAAGTAAATGTTTTTGCCACCTTCGTATTTCCTCAGCTCTAATAACCTTGCTGATTAAGCATTGAAAGACTATATATAACTAGAAGCATTTCGACGTTGTTATTACGTGTTCATTTCTTACAAATCACATGATCGTACCTAAATATATATATATATATATATATATATGCTTACATGCATAGTGAAAAGTATTCATTATATACTGGGCAGACAAGTTTGGGAAGCTGGATTCAGAGAAGCACCACCTCATCATGCAAAACAAGTTAAATTTCCATCTGCTAAAATTACTCATCAAATGGGTGCAAATCTATTTTACCATCAATATGGTCATCAGGTAAGTCTCCATCTACATCCCCCAATATTACTTCACACACATATTTATTTGGGTAAATTAACAATTAGGCATAATTAGGAATATCTTTTTGTTGTTTGAAAAATTATCAAACACTGTATGATTTTAACGACCGTCTAAAACTTAGCCCATTCCATTAGTCTCCATTAGGTTTTTATCTATTTTGTTTTTGTGAACTGCCCAAAATGCCTTTGTGGACTTATAAGAATTACAATTTTACTTATTTTTTAAATTTTTTTATTGACTAAGTGTATAATTTCTTTTATAATTTTTCATCCACTACGTCCAACTTTTTTACAAAGTTTTGTTTTTTTTTTTTAAAAAAAAAGGGCATAGTTCATTTGTAATTTCATCAAATATCAGGGAGTCATTTGTAATTTTTCATACAACAAGAAAGTATTCGTAATTATATCAAATTTCAGAAAGATCATTGTAATTTACCTTATTTATTTACATACCATACTTTTCATATGTTGGAGAGTCCTAACTGGAGTGGAGTTGCAAAATCAGCATAAATTCCAGCTATTTTAATAATTTCGGCTATTTTATTGTTAATATGTGAAAATTTTAAGTTGCATAATAAAATGATCAAAATAGATCCATTCTTGACTAAATTCGACAATCCTCCATACTTATAGGATCAAAATTGCAACTTTTCATACATATACCCTCTGTGATATTGAAAATGAGCACATTACTCCTCTATAAAAAAATATATATAGCAATTTAACCTTACTTCATTATACAGGGAGGTAAATGACTTCATTTTAAAAATTATAAGGGGGTAAATTGTTCTATTTTAAAAAATATTGAGAAGTAAATCGTTATTTATCTTTTCATAAGGGGTGATTTGCTCATTTGCGATATCAAAAAGCTTACTTGCATTTTTTCATATATATATATATATATATCTATACGCACATGTATGTGTGAGTGTGTGAAAGCAGTGTTTAAAGTTCACACAGTGGCATGCATGTGATGATGCAGGTGGTGGGCACACAAGGCAGCTCAATCAGTGCTGAAATTTCAAAGGAAAATATGAAATTAGGAGGAGTCTCTGAGATAAACTTTCTGGGTTTAGGCCAAACATCTGAATCTAGCACTGTTACATCTCCCATCAATTTAGACCTAACTATGTCATCATATTAACTCATTATTTAATTTATTTCAGAAACTAAATTAATTGTAATTTTAATTCAATTTGTAGCTAGTTCATTCACTAGTCATATGAGATATTAAATAATGGCATTACATTTTTTTTTTTTTTTGTTTTTTAGTCCACCCTCTATTCATTCAATTGCAATTGATTGCATTTACAATCCATTTAGATTTTTAATTTATTTTTCTTGCAATTATAGCCATCTTATTGAGTTGCAATTTGAATAGTTCTAACAATTAGAATACTAGACTACTGGTAAATTGTGTTTAATTTCTGAAAATCAAATTTATTTTTAAATAAATAGAGGTAAATCATTTAATAATGATATCTTAACACGCCCCTTTACGTGCAAATCCTTCTATTTTAAATTGAAGCCATAACATTTTATTTGGTGTGAATCTAATACCATGTTATACAACGACATTCCCAAAGAGATAAATATGTTAAAAAGGAGAATCATTTAGTATTAATTGGTATCTTTTTTTAGAGGAGAACAATGACGTATTTATAGTTGTGGCGGATTTTGGCGTTTATTCTCTATGAGCTGTTGATTATGGTTTTTCCGAAGTCCTCAAAATATCATAAGAAACATTTCCTTCACCTCTGAGTCAAGAGCCGAGTAAACCTACCATATCCAACTCTGGGTAGATTCGTTCTCAACTAAAACAACACACCAAGGTAAATGCGACAAAGATGAAACCTGTTGAGCAAAGGAACAATGCAGCAATACATGCAAAATAGACTCTTCCATCAAACCACACACAGCATACTACATATGGATCCCTGACAGCCATCAAGCCAAATGTTTTGTCGCCACCAATGCCTCCCTACAAACTCTCCAACTAAAAGTCCTCACTTTGGAGGGGTACAACTTTGTCGAACAAGTGACCATTTTGTACAAGAAAAGACACCATATATCGCCATAAGTTGGCTGTGAGAGGATGCCTCCATCATTAATCACCACCTCATCTCTACCTTATACACGCTCTCGATAGAAAAATGCCCGTTCGATGTATAATGCCATATCAATCTATCTGCCTCATGCACACGACCTAGCGGCAAGTCTAAGATAATGTGTCGTCATGGTCAAAGATTTGGTGGACCAGTTCAGCACACCAACTTCCTGACAACATCAATCAGCTCACTGGTCCAATCCGAAATATGTGTGGGGGAGAAAATAGTCAAATTCCATTCCACGTGGTAGCCATTGGTCCTTCAAAATGTTCACCCCTGCCTCAAGAACAATCAACCACCGGCTGCCACTGAGAAAAACAAATAAGCGAAGGTCGTGACCTGACTCCAGCTTCCAAGAATTGGGAATGAGGATGATATTTTGCACAAAATTAACGACTAACCAAGTTGTCTAGTCGAGTTAGTATTCCCCATCCCTACTTCGCCAAAAAGTGCTAAGTTGCCTTCAAATCCTAAAATCCAAGCCATCAACAATCCATTGACCTACATAAGTGACACCAAGCCACCGAATGTACCTTGCGAGCGCCAATATTATGCCACAAGAATCAATCGTCATAGTTTCCAACTCACGAACTAGACAATCGGGTAGCTTAAAACAAGATATAGTATATGTAGAATAGACTGAATGGCATATTTAATAAAGACACTCTTACCCACTTGTGAGAGCAATTTTGAATTCCATCCATGGACTCGACTCCATACTCAATTATGAATAGATTGAAAGAGTGTGCACTCCTCAATTTCTCAGCCACTGTGAGGAGTCCTTAGTATTTGTTATGTTTACATACCAGCTAAACACATGATGGTTGTCTTTTGACCCCATTGTGCCGCATCTATATTCAGACTAACCACCGTACGTGATTTGCCAAGTTGACAACTTGATCGATACCTTGGTAATATAGTTCGAGTATGCACTTAATTGTCCCCATAATATGTGCATTAGCTCACCCAAAGACAATAGTCATTAGCGACTAACAAATGTGACACATGAGGAGCCAATTGACTAATTGTCACACCTTCTAGTTTACCATGTCATTCCGCTACCTACAAGAGAGAGCTGAATACTTTTGCAACAACCAAAAACAAATATGGTGAAAAAAGATCGACCTGACTAATTCCACGTTGAGGCATAAAGTACGTCACGACTGACATTATAAGTGTGACAAAATGCTCCATGTATCCTTAAACCTAAGCAACACTCAACGCAAAAAAGACCACTCAACACGGTCATATGCGTTACTCATGTCAAGTTTCAAAGCAAAGCAACCATTCCTACCATGGGATAGAGTGTTAACTCAATGATTGACCTCGAAAAAAATCAACACATTATCGTAATTAAACAACCAAGAATGAAAGAAAATTATGTAGAGGAAATTACTATATCTGGAATAGGCTTTATACGGTTAACGCGACACTTAAATGCAATTATCATAATAACACTAGATAAAGTAATGGGTCAGAAATGAGCAACCCTCTTAGGATTATCACATTGGAATCATGACAATATGAATGAAGTTCATTTTGTGTAATAATGACATATTATTCAATAGATACAACACAATTTTCATTGCATTAGTGGCAATGATATGCCAAAATATTTTGAAAGAATAACAGGGGCCATACCATTGCAACTTGTGGATTTTAAAGAGGACATACTAAATACTGCAGTTCTTACCTCCAGTGTGGGGGAAACTTGAGTGAGATGTTCATTCATTTTAGTTGTAACCTGTAGTTGTATAGTATTAATGGTCCCTTAAGTTTTGTTGGTTTAGATGACCAAAAGGCCAATTTGGATTGATAGTTTCTTATTCGATGATCTTTATCAAAATGATATTGCAATGACGAATATAGTAAGTATTCAACAAATGGATATTGTGTCTTTTGTGCTTACTACATATGTTGAATGGTATTTCAATGTCAAAACAAAATGCCTACAGACTAAAAAGTTAAACCCTAGAAGTTGGGTTGCATATACGTTTGGCAACCATGAAATCAACTTCTAAAGGTTGGTCTAAAATGTTCCAATTGGAGGACATCGAGACGGGGCATCGAGTGTCCTTTAGAGACTTGAACTAAGTATTGTAGTAGTGTTACGTTGGCAAGAGACGTGAGTCCTATGTGCAATTTTAAGTGGTTGGTTGGCATGGTAGTCAACTGACTGGAATGACTCGCGGGAATCATTCTATGGAAGCCTTGAGGGCTTCATCAGTATAACTGAAATTCCTGATTTAAATAGCACGAGATTAATCCTCGGACTTTAAGAATCATGACAGTTATATGCATACAAAAATGTATCTTAAAAATGATTGTGTCGTGAGGCATGGTCATCATAAGGATTGTTCTGTGCAGTCGGAGTATGCAGCGAGGCTGGTGAGTTCCAAGATGGAATCCGTCTCCTGTCAGTATTATGTCAGTAGTGTCTCCTATACGTTGTGAGATCCGTTTAAATTTATAGCCACAATAACTGAATGAATGGAAAATATTTCTCATGTCAATCAGTGGGGTAAACAAGGACTTGAGTTATAAGTATAGATCTCTAGCCTAGGATGGGAATCGATGCCCAAATTCTATGTCGCCAGGAGATTATTGATGAAAGGACCATACTCGTAAAAAATTTAGAGCCTAAATGTTCACACCATAATTCACTTAGTCTCTAGTGACATGGACTGTTGCTAGACGACCATCCATGATAACGAGTTATTTCAGGTTATTGGTTAATTATAAATAATTAAATAAATTAGATTTAATTAATTATGTTGGCCACACATGTCCAAGTCTAGTTAGGGTGAACCTAAAGAGTCAAATACTAATCCTCAGCATGTGATGAAATTGATTTAGAATTAATTCCAGAAAGAAGAGATTGAGTTAATTCCTTGGAGAGAATAAATGATTGAATCATTTACATAAAAATCCACGGGTTGGATTTTACCAAAGATTAATTACTTGGATTAGCTGATTTTTGGGTTTAGGCTTTTTAAATTAATTGGACTAATTAACAAATTAGAGTTTTAAATTAAAAATTGAGAGTTCGCTCGGGTCGTTTAATTGGATTAAAAGACATGGACCATAAATAATAGACATATAAATTAAATTGGTTTAATTTGAGTCCGTTTGACATGGGCTTGATCTTTCAGAACCTAGTCCATTTAAAATGCAATCTGTGACCAGATTTGATATTGTCTAAGTCAAAAGAAAGCTCTTGAAAAAGGGGAGCGATTTTTTCATCTCCAAGGAGTGCAACAATTGGATATAAGGTCAAGTGATTGAGGGAAATGAGAGTTTGGATAAGCTAGAGTTTTCCTAGTGTGTTGAGACTAGGTCACAACACATATCAACTTTCTTAATCTCTCTAACAACCCTAACTCATGTTTTTTCCTCTCTCAAGCAACAAAAGTCCGTCCCTCTCTCTCTACATACTCTCTCAATGCTTGTTTTTCTTGGTTCTTTTTAATCGAAGAAGGAACACGAAGCGAATCGAAATCGTTAATCTAATAACGTGTATTAGATTCTCCTTTCCCACCTCTTATCTTGCCAGCACAAAATGGAGGTGATCCCCGATGATAGGGGTGGACACCCTTAGAGGGTTTGAATGCTGAAATCTTGAGGTGAATGGATCTGGTTGCAGAGAAATCAACGCAAGAAGCCGATTCAAGAAAATGATGAGGGTAAATGTCTCTTTACGTTTTCGGCCCTCTTGGTTTTCTTGCTTATATTCTAGGCCTGGTTTTATGTTATTTACACACCGAATGCCCAAAAAAGATCAAGAGTACAACTTTTGATCGAGTTTATATACTTGGATTTTCATAGTTTTAGACTTTTTGCGCTTTTGTCGCGCTACTCAAGCCGATTCGCTTCCTACAAGTAGTATTAGAGCCTGAATATGTGTATAAGTCGGGAATCGTACATGTATTACATAGTAAGAGCATGCTTATATGTTTCATTGGCTCAGAAGCATGTGTTAATTGCTTTGATAGCATATCTAGGTCTAGAAGTTTATATGTTTCATTTTGCCTTTAAATTTGGGCATGAGGAATTTTAGAAATTTTATATTTTCAGTAAATTTAATGTTTCTTGTTATTTCAGAATTTACAGAAAATAAAATCCTGGTCATAAGATTGACGATATTCTTTTTTTTCTTATTTATTGAGTTATCTTTTTATAATGTTGACGATAATTTTTATATTTTTTCTGGATAAGGATAACTCATAAGTAAGGATGACAACCGATAAATATGGCTCAATTATTTTAATAATAAATAATATCACAAAAGTAAAATGGATGTGAAACTTTTGAAACCTTGTAGGTTTAGCAGACTGCATGTTGGACCTCCTAATGGGCTGCTCGTCCAGTCCACTAATGTCCGCAAAGTAGTTGGGCTTCTCCCAGTTTTCTTATGGGCCAAAATGATAAGTGGGCTTATACAGAGCAGCTGCTCAGCCCAACTCCGTATCAATATGTATACTTATATATATTTTATCTATTTAAATATGTTTACATATTCATAAATATTATAATTTATTAGACGATTTTTATTACATTGAGTGTACTTCAATCCTTATAGTATATATGTAGAGGTTGTGGTCTACCATAATAAATATTGTACAGGAATTAGAAATATACTTGTACCATATTTTTTTGTATAAATACAACAAGATTTCTATTATAAGAAGTATGCAATATTTATTTTGATAAAAAATAATAATTACATTTTGTATTTATTTAAAAAAAATAGGGTGTATTATTATTTTGAAGCATGGAAGAAAAAAAAGGGTGTATAATGATTGACCTCGAAGAAAATCAACACATTATCGTAATTAAACAACCAAGAATGAAAGAAAATTATGCAGAGGAAATTACTATATCTAGAATAGGCTTCATACTGTTAACGCGACACTTAAATGCAATTATCATAATAACACTAGATAAAGTAATGGGTCAGAAATGAGCAACCCTCTTAGGATTATCACATTGGAATCAAGACAATATGAATGAAGTTCATTTTGTGTAATAATGACATATTATTCAATAGATGCAACACAATTTTCATTACATTAGTGCCAATGATATGCCAAAATATTTTGAAAGAATAACAAGGGCCATACCATTGCAACTTGCGAATTTTAAAGAGGACATACTAAATATTGCAGTTCTTACCTCCAGTGTGGGGGAAACTTGAGTGAGATGTTCATTCATTTTAGTTGTAACCTACAGTTGTATAGTATTAATGGTCCTTTAAGTTTTGTTGGTTTAGATGACCAAAAAACCAATTTGGATTGATAGTTTCTTATTCGATGATCTTTATCAAAATGATATTGCAATGATGAATATAGTAAGTATTCAACAAATGGGAATTGTGTCTTTTGTGCTTACTACATATGTTGAACGGTATTTCAATGTCAAAACAAAATGCCTACAGACCAAAAAGTTAAATCCTAGAAGTTGGGTTGCACATACGTTTGGCAACCATGAAATCAACTTTTGAGAGTTGGTCTGAAACGTTCTAATTGAAGGACCTCGAGACGGGGCATCGAGTGTCCTTTAGAGAATTGAACTAAGTATTGTAGCAGTGTTACGTCGGCAAGAGACGTAAATCCTATGTGCAATTTTAAGTGGTTGGTTGGCATGGTAGTTGACTGACTAGACTAACTCGCAGGAATCATTCTATGGAAGCCTTGAGGGCTTCATCAGTATAACTGAAATTCCTGATTTAAATAGCAAGAGATTAATCCTCGGACTTGCAGAATCATGACAGTCATGTGCATACAAAAATTGTATCTTAAAAATGATTGTGTCGTGAGGCATGGTCATCATAAGCATTGTTCTGTGCAGTTGGAGTATGCAGCGAGAACGGTGAGTTCCAAGATGGAATCTGTCTCCTGTTAGTATTATGTCAGCAGTGTCTCCTATACGTTGTGAGACACGTTTAAGCCCTGATAATCTATATCCACTATAACTGAATGAGTGGAATATATTTCCCGTGCCAATCAGTGGGGTAAACAAGGACTTGAGTTATAAGTATAGATGTCTAGCTTAGGATGAGAATCGATGCCCAATTCTATGCCCTAGACTAAGGCCAGGAAATGGTTAATGAAAGACCATACTCGTACAAAATTTAGAGCCTAAATGTTCACACCATAATTCACCTAGTCTCTAGTGACAAGGACTGTTGCTAGACAGCCATCCATGATAACGGGCTATTTCAGGTTCTTGGTTAATTGCAAATAATTAATTAAATTAGATTTAATTAATTATGTTGGTCACTAGTTAATTGAAAATAATTAATTAAATTAGATTTAATTAATTATGTTGGCCACACATGTTCAAGTCTAGCTAGGGTGAACCTGAAGAGTCAAATTCTAATCCTCAACATGTGATGAAATTGATTTAGAATTAATTCCGGAAGGAAGAGATTGAATTAATTCCTTAGAGAGAATAAATGATTGAATCATTTACATAAAAATCCACGGGTTGGATTTTACCAAAGATTAATTAATTGGATTAGCTGATTTTTGGGTTTAGGCTTTTTAAATTAATTGAATTAATTAACAAATTAGATTTATAAATTAAAAATTGAGAGTTCGCTCGGGTCTTTTAATTAGATTAAAAGACATGGACCTTAAATAATAGACTTATAAATTAAATTGATTTAATTTGAGTCCGTTTGACATGGGCTTGATCTTTCAGAGCCTAGTCCATTTAAAATGAAATCTATGACCAGATTTGACATTGTCTAAGTCAAAAGAAAGCTCTTGAAAAAGGGGAGCGATTTTTTCATCTCCAAGGAGTGCAACAATCGAATATGAGGTCAAGTGATTGAGGGAAATGAGAGTTTGGATAAGCTAGAGTTTTCCTAGTGTGTTGAGACTAGGTCACAACACATATCAACTTTCTTAATCTCTCTAACAACCCTAACTCATGTTTTTTCCTCTCTCAAGCAACAAAAGTCCATCCCTCTCTCTACATACTCTCTCAATGCTTGTTTTTCTTGGTTCTTTTTAATTGAAGAAGGAACAGGAAGAGAATTGAAACCATTAATCTAATAATGTGTATTTGATTCTCCCTTCCCACCTCTTATCTTACCAGCATAAAATGGAGGTGATCCCCGATGATACGGATGGACACCCTTAGAGGGTTTGAATGCTGAAATCTTGAGGTGAATGGATCCGGTTGCAAAGGAATCAACGCAAGAAGCCGATTCAAGAAAATGATGAGGGTAAAGGTCTCTTTACTTTTTCGGCCCTCTTGGTTTTCTTACTTATATTCTAGGCCTGATTTTGTGTTATTTACACACCGAATGCCCGAAAAAGATCAAGAGTACACCTTTCGATCGAGTTTATATACTTTGAATTTCATAGTTTTAGATTTTTTATGCTTTTGTCGCGCTACTCGAGCCGATTCGCTTCCTACAAGTAGTATTAGAGCCTGAATATGTGTATAAGCCGGGAATCGTACATGTATTACATAGTAAGAGCATGCTTACATGTTTCATTGGCTCGGAAGCATGTGTTAATTGCTTCGATAGCATATCTAGGTCTAGTAGTTTGTATGTTTCATTTTGCTTTTAAATTTGGGCATGAGGAATTTTAGAATTTTATATTTTCAGTAAATTTAATGTTTCTTGTTGTTTCAGAATTTACAGAAAATAAAAGTTAAACATCTAACAATTAATAGAAAAATTTCTTTAATAGATTACTAATATTATGTTCAAGTTAAGATTTGGTCTTTAGTCATTAACCTCGCCCACAATTTCTACGAATGCCCATCACTCTCGATGGGGTTTCGAAAAACTATTTTTAGTGGGCTTGGAGTCCACAATCAAAATTCTCCATGCCCCACTTTGACGATTCATATGCTTGTGGAAGGTATTCGATAGCATTCTCATCCTATGAGATACCTGAGATATTTTACCTCACCTCTTCATATATTTTCGGGAACTCCAAGCAAATTATATTAGTTGCCATTAGACCTGTCCCATCAACCAAATCACAATACTATTGTCGCCCCCCACGGTCATGAGACAAGGAAACGGAAGCATATTTACTTTGTTCACAATAATAGCGCAACTTTATTTCAATCCAAATGTGCCACGACTCGTGAGAACATGCTTGGGTGAAATTAACTTCCTCACTATATGTCATGGATAGAAGGTTCAAAAAAATCTACCCTTGTTTTAATTCCATTTTGGGTCTAATATTAAAATTGTTCCAACCATGTGAGAGTTAGGTTTTAACTTTGACCGAAACCTCATCACATACTATTTAGGTTTTGCATGCAAAATATGTCAAATATAATATACACATTAAAAACGCATCACCTGCAAATTATAAGTCTAGCATGCCTCTGTTGG
The DNA here is from genome assembly GCF_026168435.1 of Sesamum indicum. Lineage (NCBI taxonomy): Eukaryota > Viridiplantae > Streptophyta > Magnoliopsida > Lamiales > Pedaliaceae > Sesamum > Sesamum indicum. The sequence continues at coordinate 6,264,606 of NC_142668.1, forward strand.
ATGATCACAAGCCCAAAATCTAAATGACCCACTAAGCCCATAGTGGATTTATGGTCCATCTAGAGTTAGGCCTACGCTATTACAAGATATATAGCCCATTTAAAGATAATGGGAAAACCTCTTAACCTTCTTGGACTCTCTGTCCTCCATGGGCCAACCTATGGTCTCCTCCGTGAGTTCCATCGCCTTAGACTTACTCCCTCACTTTCTAATTACTCTCATTACATCATAAAAATAGAAAACCCAATCAAAGTTGGGGGAGTACAAAAGGAGGGAGAAAAAAAAGGCTTAATACTAATAAGGCTAAAAACAAGAGAGACAAAGAAGTTAAGAGGCACGCAAATCCTAATCCAACAGAAAAACAAACCATTCATATGGTCTGAGGACTTTGTAATCATCCCATGTTAATCTAATTAACAAAACAAATAGCATGAAAATAATATGACATATAATCATGTTCATAACACATATGATAACCGGTATCATACAAAAACACATATCCAAGTGCTAAAAATACATGTGAAACTTCGTAAATAAATATTGGACATAAGTACAACCCATGCAAAATGATTCTTATGTGAAAATTCTTTTCAAATTAATTTTAGCATATACCAAATTTTAACCAAACACTAAATTCACCAAAAAATTAGTCATTTCAGAAAAATATGTAGAAAAAATATAAAAAAATATATTTTTCCAAAAAAGACAGAAAAAAGACCCAACAGGTCAGCCGGCCGCCCATGCAAGTAGATAGCACGAGGGTGAGACTTCCCTACCTACCACGCGCGCCCAGTCGTGCCTGCTGGCCAATACCAGCCAATAGGGCAGCCATTACAGCTGCTACTTGTTTCCTGGAAAACTCTTTTTTTTTTATTTCTGCAAATTCCAAAACCACAAAAATTATTAAATATAGAAAATAAATTTTTTTTTTAAATTCTCATGTCCAAGATTTATAAACAAAAAGTTAAACATGTACAAACTCTAGCACATAGATATGCAATAAGAGCAATTAACGCATGCTATCCATGCAGATAAAACATGTAAACATGTTCTAAACACGTAATACAAATTAAATTAGGTGTATACACCAAACCTGGCTCTGATACTACTTGTAAGAAGTGGTATTGGCCGTGGAAGCTAGGGGAAAGTGCAAAAAAATCAAAATTCAAAGCATAAAAACATTATCAAAGGTGTACCCTTGATCTATCACGGGTGTTTGGTGTATAAAATAAATAACATAGGCCAAGAATAAACCAAGACAAATCAAGGGGCATCAAATCATAAGGAAACCTTACCCTCGTCGCTTTTCTTCAGTCGGTTTCAAGCATTGTTCTGTTTCAACCCGATCGTCCTCCTTAAGTTTTCAGTATTGAAATTCTCTAAAGGAGTCCACTCCCATCACCGAGGGCTGCCTCCTTCTCGTGCTGGCAAGATAAGAAGCGGGAAGGGAGAATCAAACACACGTTATTGATTAACGACTTTGATTCTCTTCTCATTTCTTCTTTGATTCAAGAGAACCAAGAAGAACAAGATTGGAGAGTGTGATCAGAGAGAAAAGCCGAGTTAGGGGAGAGGAGAGAGACGTGCAAGTGATTAGGAGAAAATGAGAGTTGATTGTATTATGACCTAGTTACAACACACTAGGATAAAACCCTAGCTTATCCAAACCCTCATATCTCTCAACAACAAACTCCTTGGCCAAAAATTCTCTCTAAAACATCTAAAAAAATATGTCGTTCCCTCCTCAAAGAGAAACCACCTTCTCTTTTGACGTAGACTAGGTCAAACGGGTGTATGACTAGGTTTTGAAAGATCAAGCCCATGTCCAACGGATCTTAAATTAAATACAATTTGATTATAAGCCATCACTTTAAAGTCCATTCTTTTAATCCAATTAAAAGACTCAAACCCACTCTCTCTCTCTCTCTCTTTTAATTTATAAATTCAATTCATAAATTAAATCAGGCCCAATTTAAATTAATCCAACTAGATTAAGAGGCATAAATCCAAAATACTAATTTAATTAATTAATCTTTAAAACGATCCAACCCATGGATTTTTTATATAGATGATCCGATCATTTAGTCTCTCCAAAAAGTTAATTTAATCTAGTTAAATTTATCTCTTCCTTTCAGAATGAATTCAAAACTAAGTCCATCTCATTCTAGTGAATAGAGTGTGACCCTTAGTTTCACTCTCAACTAGACTTGGTCGTGTGTGACCAACATAATTAATTATTTATCGATTAACTAATAACAAAAGATAGCCCGTTACCATAGGTGGTCGTAGAGAAACGGTTCATGGCAATAGAGACTAGATAAATATAGGCATGAACATTTAGACTCCAAGTTTCATATGTGTATGGTCTTTCCATCAACCATCTCTTGGCCTTAGTCTGGGATATGGAATTGAGTGTCGATTCTCATCCTATCCAATTCATTCAGGCATCTCTAAGTGTATAGGAGACATTGCTATCACAATATTGATAGGGGATGAATTCTATTTTGGAATCCACTATCCTCACTACATACTTCGACTACAATGGACAAGGCTTATGGGGATCATGCCCCACCACATTGTCACTGTTGGAATGGGTGATCAAAAGCCAATTGGATTGGTTATTAGCCATTCGCCATTCGTTATCGAATAATATTGGATTGATAAATACGGTAACAGTGCATTAAGTTGATAGTGTGTATCGTTGTGCTTAACACTAATGCCGAACGAGTTTTTTAATGTCACAATGAAATGCCCACAAACCGAAAGGTGAAACCTATGTAATTGGGTTGTACATAGGTTTGGCAGCTATGGCACCAACTCCTGAGAGCCGGTTCAAACGTTTCAAATCGAGGATCTCGAGACATGCATCGAGGGTCCTTAGAGACTTATACTAAGTACTGCAACCATATCTCATCGGTATGAGACATAGGTCATCTATGCAATCTTAGTGGATTAATTGTCAAGGTAGTCTACTAACTGAACTAACTAACGGGAATCATCATACAGAAGCCTCTTAAGGCTTGCTTGGTATGATTGCTACTCCGGGTTCCGATAGTACGAGATTAGTCCTCAAATTTGAGGAATCATGATTTTCACGTGCATACAGATACTGGATATGGCGAGCATGACTGTGTCGTGCGAAATGGTCATCATAAGGCTTATTCAATACAGTTGGAGTATGTACAAGGATAGTAGATTCAAAAAGAAGATTTATCCCTTGTCAGTATATGACAGTGAGTTCTCCTATGCGCTTTGAGATGGTTTAGACTCTAAAAATCTTTGGCCAAAGTGATCGATCGATCTGGGATAAGTTTTCTAGATCGGATTAGTAGAGTAAAGGCGTTCGAGTATTAAGCACAGTTGCCTAGTCGAGGATGGGAACCGACGCTAAATTCCATGCCCTAAACTGACGTACGGAGATGGCTAATAATAGGATCGAACTTGTACGAACTCGAAGCCTAAATGTTCACGCCTTATTTCACCTAGTCTCTAGTTCCATGGACTGTTGCTAAAGGACCACCCATGGTAACAAGTTATTTTCGATTAGGGGATAGTTAAAAATAATTAATTAAATTAGATTTAATTAATTGTGTTCACAAGTCTAGCTGAGGGTGAACCTAAAGAATCACACCCTACCAGTATATTGGAATGGAATTAATTTGAGCTTAATTTCAAAAGAGTTGGATTAATCTAATTAGATTAAATTAATTTTAGAGAGAATAAATGATTGGATCATTTATTTAGACCAATCTATTGAATAAATGACTTGAAATATAATTAATTGGATTAATTAGAATTTCAAGTTATCTATTAAAATTAATTGGATTAATTCTATTAGGTTTGTTCCGATTTATAAATTGAATGAGAGATAATAAAAGGCTTGGATCCTTTAATTGGATTAAAGAATATTTTAATATTGGGATTATAAATTAAAACTTGATTTGATTTGAAATCTATTAGACCCGGGCTTTATTTTATTTTAATTCATCAAGACCCAGTCCATTAAAATGCAAGCCCAAGACTTTGGTTAGACCATGGCTAGGTTATGAAGGAGTTAAAACTCCTCCTTGGGTGTGGTGCACCCGAATTGGTGCCCTAGGGTGCACCAAAATCAGTCACAAAGTAGCTAAGAGGTGTTAGATGGTTGTTGGAGTCATGTTAGGTCAAGACTTCTTGGTATCTTGTGACTAGGTTACATATAAAGCCTCTACAACCCTCAAAGCTGACCAGCTGCTGCTGCACACACCATACCCATGAAACTTCTCTCTGTTTTCTCTCCAAAAACCCTCTCAAGATTTTAGAGATTGAAAGAGGAACAAAAGATCAAACAATCAATGACGTTGTTGATTCTTTGTACTTCTGTAGAGATTTTGCTAGCATGAAATCTCCACATCCTTTAGTGTGGTGTATCACTCTATGGAGGATCTCCAGATCGATCTTACCATGGACGGTTTCGAAAATCGAAAGGAATCAATGCTTGTAGCCAAACAAGAAAGACGATGAGGGAAAATTCCATTTACATTTTATATTTCTCATTTTCTTGTATTTTTTATGGCCTTTATTGTTTTAGTTTACACCGAATGCCCGAAAAAAGACCAAAGGTACACCCCTTGATCGGGATTTAATTTGCTATTTTGATCGTTCATTTTTAAATTATTTTTTTACGCTTATGCGCTCTTCTAGGCCGAACTGTTTCCTTCAATCACCGCTCACCATATCTAAGATACAGTCTTTGTATTCACATAACTGCCATGATTCTTCAAGTTTAAGGACTAATTCCATACTATCGGAACTAGGATTTTCAATTTACCTACCAACCCTCAAAGCTTCCATATGATGATTCCTTTGCATCAGTTTAGTCATTCGACTACCTTACCAACTAACCAACTAAAATTGCATAGATGACCTACATCTCCTACTGACGATATATAGCTGCAATGCTTAGTGCAAATCTCTATAAGACTCTCAACCCTCTTGAGGGTCCTCGACTTGGAATGTGTTGGACTGGCCTTTAGAAGTTGGTTTTATAGCTATTAAATCTATACGCAGCCCAACTGCAAGGGTTTAACCTTCAGTCTGTGGTGTTTTGTAGTGATATTGAACCACCATTTAATGTATGTAGTAAGTACAACAAAAACACTGATGCCAATTTTATGAACTCTTACTGTATTCATCATTATAATATTATCTTGATAAAGATTGACAAAAGAAAACAACCAATCCAATTAGCTTTTAGGTCACCTATTCCATACACCGCTCCAAATTTTTACCTGTTCGAATTTTGGAATGGATTAGGGTCGAGTTCTTTGAAATTGAAACGGTTGATGTCAGATTGAAGATTGTCGTTCCAAAATTGGTCCAACACCTGTTACTAGTTTGTATCGTTTTTTTTCCATTCCAAATGTAAAGAACTATTACAAAATATAATGTAACATTAGAATGCCTTCTCTTGTACTGGAAAACCCGTTCCAAAGATTATTCTCTATGCTAACAGCTATATTTTAACAACTATATGTCATTTCAAACCCCGTTCTAAAATTTGTCCTTAAATGGCTATATAATAACAACTAGCAAAATATAATGTAATATTAGAACGCATTCTCTTGCGCTGGAAAACCCGTTCAAAAGATTATTCTCTATGCTAACGGTTATATTTTAACAACTATATGTCATTTCAAAACCCGTTCTAAAATTCGTCCTTAAAGGCTATGTTATAACAGCTAGTTGTCATTCCAAAAGTCATGTCAAAAGTCGCCCCAACAAAGTTTATAAATGCGTGTATGTTCTTTTCATTTCATTACACTAATATCGGCTCTACTGATATCGGTCCTAGTTCATGGTTTGGCGGGAATCCTATAATTATGTGTTTGCTTGTCAGATCATTTTTTTTTTTTTTTTTGTGTAGTGCAAGCTGCAGACCAACTATTGTATAACGGGTGTAATGAATCTCAATTGTCGGTGGTTGTTGGACTGGTAAACATCAACGCCGAGAGCAATATATCCAAGAGAAACTACGATCAGGTGTCCTAGGGGACTGGTCATTTAGTACCATGCATCATATCTTGCCCTCTGATTATTACAATAGGAAGAAATTAATAAGGGATTTGGATTTACCGATCGAAAAGATTGATGCTTGTAAAACTGGTTGCATGTTGTACTAGAAAGACGACATTGATCTAGAGTACTACAAGTTCTATGGTGAAGCTAGCTATAAACTAACTAAGGACCGAAAACCCCCGCTGCAAGAAGTCCTTGTTTGCAAGAAAACCTCCACTTTCTAAGTATTTGCTGCTTACTCCCCTACCATAGGAGTTGTATGCTTCAAGAGTGATAATAGTGCACATGATGGAGCACATGATGTAGAAAGGCGTGGAGGCATTTCGAGCAGACATATCACGATTTTCCACTGGAGCCGAGCAATGTTGGACTGGCGTTGTGCATAGATAGTTTTACGCAGGATAAGTAGTATGGTCAGCCCTACTCATGTTGGCTGGTTATACTTACACCGTATAATCTCCTACTAGGGATGTGAATGAAGTTTGAGTATATGATATTGATGTTGGTGACCCTGGCCCATCTAATCTGAATCGCCTGATCGATGTATACCTCAAGCCATTGATCAAGGAGTTACTGCAGTTATGGTATATAGGTGTATGGATGTATGACAATTTCACGAACTAATTCCATGATGCATGGGGCATTGATGTGGACCATGAGTAACCTATCTGTTTATGGGATCACATCTAGATGGAGTGCCATGGGTGTTATAAGTTGTCCAGTTAGTATAGATGACACACGGGTATTCCATCTGTCGAACTGTAGAAAGTCAGCTACTTTGACCACCACATACAGTTTCTCCTCCCAAACCATCCATACTGGAGGAACAAGAAAACCTATAGTAAAATTTAAGTTGAAAGGAAGATTGCAAGACCGAGGCTCACCAAATATGAGATCCATGGTCGATTGGAACAATTAGTACTTTAGTTGAAGAACCATTGACATTGCCACTGGACTACAGTAAAAACCACAAGTGGATGAAGAAAAGCATTTATTGGGATCTTCCATACTATTATTGTTGCTAAGCGATTTGGAATGTCACATTAATGAGATATATGGGTTGTGTAACTGTGAAGAAGTCATACTATATTACCAGTAAGCCTTTCATTCTACGAATATAGAAGATTGGTATATACACTATTTGTTCTCGGTGAATATATATAACGTTCTTTTGGCAAAAGAGAATTTTTTGAATGAATTGTACGAGAAGTACAACTTGGATGGCCTAGTGATTGATCAAATTGTAGCCACTCATTTTAATGGATGGTTCAAACATGTGTAGATTGAAACTTATTTGCATATTAAATTATTACTATATTTTTTTTATTTTACATGTGAGGTTTAAATTATACTTCAAATTAATGGCAGGTGAAACCCGAATTGAATTACGTGGGCAACGATCTTTTGAAGTGTCATTATTAGGGGCCTAATGCAAAGATTACTTCAAGCTCGTGCTAGACTAATGTGCATAATGTCGGTAAGTCAACTATGAATTGTGGGGTGTATGTGAAAAGCTCTTTATATATAGACACAAACGAAAACTTCTATGGGATACTCAAAGAGATAATTCAGTTGCATTACCCACTTATTCAAGACTTGCACGTCGTTCTATTCAAATGTTGTTGGCTCAATTTAGTGAGAGGTACGAAGGCACACCCCCGTTATCACCTCGTTGATGTTAATTTCAAAAGATGTACCAAAAATATGAACCTTCATACTTGCATAATAAGCATGTCAAGTTTAGTAAACAGATTTTTTAAGTATGAGGAGAGATAAAGCTATTTGGATGGCTGTTTGCAAAATCAATGCTCGGAGTTTATAAAATTTTTAATATATTACTATGAATACTATTATTATAATAAATGTTATATACTTTTTTATATACTTTATACAATGTCATAACATAACATAACAAATTAGATACTTATAATATAGGTTTTAATAAATTATGTAAGTTATACTAAATAAAATATTGTAATTTTGCAAGCAACTTATTATTTATTTTTACTTTTAATTTTATATTACAAATCCATGACGAGTGGGGGTCCGACTCATGGGGGAGGTGGAGGGGGTTATGGATGTGGCTGTAGTCGTTAACCTTCCTTTCCACCACTCCCAAACCATCGGAGTTGGCTCCAACATCTTAGAGCCCGTCAGTAGATTCGGCCCAGGTGGGTACATTTGGGGCGAGGGCTAGCACATCACAGGATGGCCCGTCAATCATCTCACCATTAGTCATCGCATCCCCTAGCCCCTCCTTTCTACCAGCACACCCACCATCACCACCTCCACCTACCACTAGTACCACCACCTACCGGCCAGTGGCAAGTACATTAGCCTTTCCTACGCGAGGTAAGGACGCAAATTTGCTATAATGTTCTTTCGTTATATTTTTATGAACAAATAATAATTAATTATTTTTTCAGCTAAGAGAGCTTTCCACTAAGCCATTAACGCTATGGTATGTGGTCGTTTTTTCAACCTTTGGTCCTGTATAAGGAAAATCCCACTAGAGCACCGGCAATTCTGGTTTGACAATGTAAATGTAAATTTTAATCTTTTGTTTATTTACATCTTAAAATTTAATTTTACAACTTAATTTTTTTTGCCTCTATGTTTTTTTATCTTACTTATTAGTGGGACTGCCCCGATGATGCGATGTTCAAATTATTCAGGATGTTTGTCGAGAAGTTTCTACATCAAATGTTCGCTAACGTTCGCGACAAGCTTATCCAACCATTGTGGCAGCCAACGAGATTTGGCAACAACTGCTGCAGTACTGTGCCAGCCCTAAGTTCAAGGAAAAGGCCGCAAAAAATAAGGCCAATCGGACAACGAATGTGGCATCAGCGGCTATTGTGTATCGCGGGTTTCATCTTTAATTGTGATGCACAAATGAAAATTGGTAATTTTTTCAATATTATGAATATTTAATATTTACTTTAAAATAAGACTATTATATATATTTGCTTTTTCCTTTTTTTCTTTTTTTTCCACAGAGATACAGCTCTATCGGCCGCTAAAGTAGATGGAGCTCTTCTCCAAATGCTACAAGAAGAAGACTGAAGGGAACTGGAGCGGCCCGAGCAGGTGGCGGTAAGTACATACAAAATTCGTTATGATTTTAATTCGTTGCTCTTTATTAACTAATTAATTTTTTTCTTTTTGCAAGAGATCTTTCAGAAGATACTGGAGGACCAACAGGTCCAGGCATCCACCGCTGGCTCACAATACGGCTATGGACCATATAGAGGGTCCCAACACACAAGCATGAAAAGATCATCAGCGAACCCAGATCAAAACAAGGTTTCGCTACAGGATTAGGTCGAGAGGATAGAATAGATGATGATGCATATAGTAACGTATCTACGTATCCCTCTAATGTCGGACCGATACCAGCCTCAGCAGAGAATCCGGCCCCTCAGTACGATGCACATGACGACACTAATGATGAGGACGCCGATTTAGATTAGGCATGCTTTTTTTAAAAAAAAATTATCGTACTGCGATACTCTTTTTAAATTAATGTATACATTATATTCTTAATTATGCTTTTAATATTAATTAATTGTATTTTAATTTTTTAAATATTATTTAAGAGTAAAAAATAATTAAAATTTAAATTAATTATTACAATAAGAAATGTTAAATTTAACATATGAAATTAAAATAAAAATTAATTTAAATTTAAAATAAATATTTAAAAGTTAAAAAGTATTTTTTTAATACAAAAATTCATTTCTGTAACGAATTTAGCAACGGGGATAATAAGTATAGCCGAACCAAAATCGCCACAAAACTAGATATGAAAGCTATTTCAAAAATCAATAACGTCATCGTTACAAATTGTTGTTACAAATGTCATATTAAATTAAAAGAAAATATTACAAAATATGATCAGAATTTTGGTACAAAATTTTCAGACAATCATTTCGAAATTATGTTACAAATTGCATTACAACTTCATTTTGTGATATTTGTATGTCGGATTGTTGTAATGGATTTTCTTACTGTTACAATATCTGTTAAAATTTTGAAATGGCTTTGATCAAGCCGTTACAATTTTTTTTCGACTTTTCTTCTTCTATCTAACACTAGATTGTTACAAATGCCATTCGAAATTTTGACAAAACATTACAAATAAATTAGAAGTTGTTCCAAAATAAATTCTAGAAAGCAGCAACATCACGACGAAAAATTGAGGTGCTATTTTTTAAAATAAAAAAAAAAAGCAACAGCAACATGCTGTCGCTGTTAGAGCCATTGGCAAAGCTAGCAGCTCTAACAAAATTTAAAAAAAAAATTAATTTTGCATGGGTCAAATCAAAATAATGCAAGTGAATTTAGCTCACCCCTTATTTAAGGGTGAGTTGAATTCACTTTGAGGACCACAAAGGTGTCCTCAAAGTTCAAAATCATATTCATTCATAATCTTGTGCTATAAAAAACTATTGTGAGTGAAATTATGGCAAATTTTGGTACAATCGATACAAGTGTTTTGTACAGGCAGGCAAATCATCGATCTGAAGATGTGCTCTTAGCTCCTGATACAACTTTATATGTATGATGCTGTGATATATCTTTTTTTTCGTATCCTTCAACTTGTCCCACATCATGTTCGTGTTCTACAGGTGTTACAGAATATGAGTTTTTTAGGAATTTTACACTGTGGTCACATTGAGATTAATGCACACCTTATTACTGCATTAGAGATGGCATCCCGAACTACATACTTTCCATTTTCTGGAATTAGTGAGGCAACGGTAACACTACAAAATATCGCCATCATTTGGGCCCTTTTGGTGGAAGGGAATCTTATTATCGGAGTAAATACAAAATGGACTACTCAACAGTGGCAAAATTATTTCCATTAATGGTTGGGGTTCCAGCAGATGGAATTTTTTAAACATTCCAGAATAAAACTCACAGCTTTACATGACTGGTTGCTTAACAACATGTGTCACGATGATAACCCGTTCGAGGATGTATTACAAGAGGCATGTATACGTGCTATGTGCATTATTGGTGGGATATTGTGTCCTGATGCTACGGGTAGCACCATGTCGTTATTGTATCTACGACGTATGGAGGACATTCATGAGGAAGGTACCTCAAAGTGGGTAACAGCAGTGTTGGTCTATCTATATCGAGAGTTGTGTACGGCATCACATAAGAAAAAATAAATATCAGTGGTGCCATGTAATTATTACAAATATGGGCATGGTCACGCATCATAACACTTGCACCAATTCCCTCGAATAATACGGTGGATCTGATGCCAACAGTGATTGACCTTGAAAACATTCTACCGATCCCTCCATATGTTGCACAATATGTACACTTTTATTTATAATTATAAATATATCTAGTGATAAATAATTTTGATTTAAGTTGTATTGATGTAACTTTTACTTTTAGGTGATTGTATCATGTGTCAGATGCATACGGATTACAATGCCCTACGTATTGTAAGGAATACGTTGGATCATATGCAAGAAAATGAGGTACATATGGGTGATATTTTTTTTACATATATTATTTTTTATTATATATAGATCCGAATATATTGATTACGTGGTATGATATTGTAGTTTATTTGAACATCGTATGATGGTGACGCACCAGATGTACATTCACTACCACTTTATGCAACTCGCACATCATGGAATGTACGATGCCCGTTGATTATTTGATTGTGGAGATGCATCACCTGAAATGAGTTCTCCAGCAATTTGGCATGGTTCAAGACATTCCTCTGAACCCATTGTAAACCACATTTACATACAATTGATAGGTGGGGATGTCACAATGGGCATAGTTACATAAAAACTATATTACAAAATGGAACGACATGCAATCATTGTCGGTGGTGCGACCAATATTATGAATGGTCGTGGTACCATTTCTGATTATATGAACTAGTATCACCAAATTACTCGGGTTTAAAATTCTCATAATATAGTGTTAACAAACACACTCGGATATCGTCACACGCGTGATTCGAAATATGTGGTAAGCATTCACCCCAAAATAGCAGAATGCCTAAATGGCAGGGGAACAAGGAATTCGATGAGTTCCCCACTCGCCACACGAACACTGATGTTGCTTCAATTTTACTACATAAGTATGGAAGTCCTGACCGGTCAAACTCAATGTTAGCACTGAGGCAGATTGTTGGTCATAGTCAAACTTTTGAACAATGTAATGTACTGCCTCACCTTGTCGAGCCTCGAATAATCTAAAAGCAAAATCAGCCCATGCCTAATTATCATTTATCATGCGATGACAACGCGTTGTGCACTCCAGAAAATATTGTACTGAGCGGGAGAATGTTATTTGTATCGCCATTATGGGTAAGCATCTAACATCTTTTAACACTCCATTTCTACACTCGAACATATTTGTAGTTGGATACCCGTTCACCAACCACCATCATGGGATAATGTCCATTGGGTCTTGTCAGTCCTCCCCACTCCAATTATATGCTTCCTCGTTAAATCCTCTAATCTCTTCCATTATTCGTTCAAATTTATGAGCACTGACCTCTGCACCAGTTCTCAACAAAGATCGTTCAACTAAATGTTGTTGAATTTCTTGTTAAAGTTTGAACACACATGCCAATAGAACCGATGAACCCCACAAGAAAATTTGAATGCCAAAACAAAATTAATAGAATTGATCAAGCCACTGTGATGGTCTGAAATTAGACAAACTCGGTCATCCTCACCAGGCAGTAGATGTTTGGAAAGCATTTCCAAGGATCATCGCCATGATAATAGTGACTCTTCATCCACGAGAGCGTATGCTAACAGAAGTACTTGGCAAATCTTGCATTAACATAGATATATATGTTCCCACTCACCAACAGCCGGGTCATCTGCTATAGTGTTTTCACAATTTTTCTCAATTTCGACAAAAATATCAATAGACACATATCCATTCACCAGATTAAAAAAAAATTACATATCCTGATCCTTCTTAATTGACATCCTTTGTCATGTCTTCATAACAAAATAAAATACATATCAAAATTTTTATTTTTAACAATATTATACTTTGACAGTAAATCTTCAACTTCTTACAACAATAACAAAAAGAAAAAAAATATTTAGTGGAGAAGAAAATGTAGTTGAGAGCAATAAATTTAATGAAAATGGAGCTCAGATGCTATGTACACAAAAAAAACCGCAATAAAATATCACTATTTTATTCAAACGGGAAGCATGCGTCCCATTCGTCCCATCTGAAATGACCATGCATGTAACAATTGCATGCATAGCACGTGCTCATAGCCGCATTTAGTCAATGCGGCTTTGACAAAAGCAGGCTGCTTTACAGTCAATTTTCTTTTTTTAACTTTAAAAGTCACCCCATTTTTATAAAAAATATTAAGCATTTTTTAAATAATTTTCCCTCTTTGATGATCACTTAAATTAAATTCAGTTAGCAACCAAACAAGTTTGACACAATATGTGAAGCTCGATAAAAGTCTAAATGAGTATGAACGATAATATGTTTGACTCGATTATTCTTTTACACCCCTAATCAGGAGAATTATTAGGTCATGTAGGGATAACAATCTATAATCAGATAAAATACTGTAATTCAAAAAATAAATAGAAGAGAGAAAATACAAATAAAAAAAATCAAGTGGGAGATCTAGGGAGAAAGCAAACATTAAATAAGATGGTGAGATAAAAATAAATAGAAAAAAAAATTAGAGTAAATATTACATTTGGTCCCTTAAGTTTTTGTTTAGAATACAGTCCCTTAAGATCATTTCTTGACTTTCGCATCCTTAAATTTTAGTTTTTGTCTTAATTTGGTCCCTTTGACAATTTTTCGACGAAAATATTGCCGAATTTTGACTCTTTGGAGTATAAAATGGTCAATAATGATTTTATCACTTTACTCCCTTAAGTTTATAAAATTATCAAATTAGTCATTTTTTAGGATGAAAAAAAAACTTTTTTATATTTTTTTATGCTGATATGTTGTAATTATCTTATGTGAATAATGAAAACTTTGAACTCCTGTGCACATAATAAGAATACATTATCTAACTTAAAATAAATAGTTTCTTTAAAAGAATCAAAATTATAAATAAATTTTATAAAACGTATCTATTATGAAAATATAATAAAAAAATCTAAGTCATTTTTGTTTTAAGAGTTAAAGTGTGACGTCTGTAGAATTTTTTACGTAATTGAGAGACTAATTGGTAATTATTAAAAATTTAATTAGTAAATAAATTATAAATTGAATTTGGAATATAATAAAATTTGTACGGATTAAATTGGAGTTTGTTATAATATTTGGAAGCAAATTATATTAATTAAAAAAATTAGGAAGGACGTAATAGTAATTATCAAAATAATTTTTTATAAAATAAAAAAAAAAAAGAAAAAAAATGGATGGTGGGCAGTGGCATGTGCTGCCACCGCCTCACAAATCATTAAATATATTATATAAATATATATATATATATATATATATGTATGCTAATTAAAACATACACAACCACTTTATTTCAGAGAATATAAGCATCTTCAGCTGCGGGTTTCGAAACAGGTATAAATTCGCTAATTCAAAATTATTGATTAATTAAGTTATTAATATTATTTAATTAGTTCTTTTATTAAATATAGTTTATATTGAGCGATATATTATTTTATTGGAGTATTTTATCATTTTAGCTATTTAAATTAGTGTCGAATTAAATATCACATCTGCTATAAAAATAATATAGTTGGGTAACTAAAATATTATATTTGTTAGATTTAATTATTATTATAGATAATTTATATAATTTCATCGGAATGATTAACCAAATATCTAATTTTATGTATGTTGCTTAATTAAATTATATTGCAATGATAAATTGGTAGGAAATTCATAGAAATATTTCAGAAATTATATTTAAGAAATATTATGTTATTAAAGGGGGAAAATGAGGTTTCAATAGTAATATAATTTACGGATGTTATTAAAAAAACGATAGTTGTAAATATATAAGGGGTTTGATTAAATAAATTCTTATGAATTATTTGGTAAATTAAATATATTTTTAATGTAGTTATTTAAAGAAAATGGAAGAGGGGTTTGGACCTTAAAATAAATAGAATATTAAAAGATTGGTGAAAAATGTACGAACATTATATAATATTTTATTTAGAGTTTATGATATTCTATATATTGATTATACGTTAATATCCTATTATAGGACGTGACGACAAAGTAGAGGGTTGAGCAGTCCCTCGTGAAATCGTAGCATTTTGGAATATAAGGTAAGTATAGCTAATTGGATTTATATATATGTGTGTAGTATTGTATATATTATATATATTGATTTCTTGGATGCGATCGTGAACTTGGCGTTATATTATTATACGTGGCTTTTGTATATTGATTGTTTATATAATTAGTTGTGGATTATTTGTTAGATTATCCTAATATCGGTGGAATTGTTATTATGTGTCGTATGTGTTTGTAATGGTTGGACGTGAGAGTGGTATGATTACGTGATCGTATAATTGATTGTCGTATGAAATCAAATTGGGAGCTATTATTGAGGAAGTAATTATTATAAAGAAAAGAATGATGATCGTGAATTGAAATAAAAGATGATGCATACTTATTTGGGAACGCAGTCAATGGTTTATGAAAATGTGATTGATGATGAGATATGAAAAATATATGAATTAAGCTAGATACCATGGCGCGTAGGGTACCGGGGTATTCCGGGCAACGGGGAATATCCTGTGCTGTTAGCTACACACTGGTGGTGTGGAGGTACCATGTTTGTTGTGATGTCCTGTGTTGATATTGCTACACAGCTGGAGTAAAAGAGTGTGGAGATATCACATACAACGGGTATCTTGTGCTGTATATGATATGATGATGGCCGGTGAAACCATTGACTGATGTATTCCAACTAGAGTAAGTGGGGTTCTTAACTAATAAACGACAACGTCGAATATTATGTCGTGAATTGATTTATAGTTGTGAGTATGTACTACTGCTTATATCTGATGTTGCTATATGACGAAAGACCGTTAGTCAATGTGACTGCTTGTATGTGAATTGTGCCTATGTATATATATATAGACTAATTAGTTATACTTATTGAGTAGGCAGCTCATTCCTTGCCACGTAATTTTCAGGGAATAAGTCACACTGATTACCCACATTGGACTTTGAGCGGTGCCGTCGTCTTTATTAGGTGGGTCAGCCGTGACATCTGAAGTCGGAGTTTTTGGTTGTTTGGTTGTTAAATATTCTAGTCTCTTATATGTTGATGTTTAAAAGTGTGGTACTACTTTTCTTGAGATTATGTACATGAAGACATTTAGTTAAGGTAAATATAAACTTTCGGAAGTATCTATTACCTTTATGATACATATATATTATATTGATAAATTAGAATTTATTTTACAGGTTGAAAGAGAATTACTTATAAAATGAGTTCTAATTAAAAAAAAGATGAAATAGTGATAATTAGATGTAGCGAGTAGGGGGTGCTACACAAAGATAAGTTTAAAAAAGTTAAACATTAACAATATATATTAAATATTTGGGTTTTCAAATAAAAAGTTGGTAGATTATACTTTTCAACTAGATTCTTGGGTGGATTATATATATATATATATATATATATATATAATTCATTTTTAGAGGTTTTCTAAATATATAGTTTCATTTGATAGAAAAAGTTCTATAAAACCTCTAAATATGAATTTTATTTATATTTGAAATCCACCAAATAATTTAGTTAAAAGTACATTCCACCAACTTTTTCTTCAAAATGGTAGTTGTTAATATTTAATAAATACTTAATTTTATTAAACTTATCTTTAACTCCTAAGATTAAAAAATCGGCTTAAATTTATTATTATATTTTCATATTAGATAAGTTCTATAGATATATTCAAAGTTTTGATCTTTATTGTCACTTTTGTTAAAAAAAAAAAAAAGAAAAAAGAGAGATTTTTTTATTAAATTAGGCAAATATGTTATTATTATATTTACAGAAGTTCAATGTATTCAATTTTCATATAAGATAATTACATCATATTCACTATATAAAAATATAAAAAAAAATAATTTTCTATCTAAAAAATGACTAATTTGATAATTTTATAAATTTAAGGGACTAAAGTGATAAAAATCAATTTTAAATTGACCGTTTTACACTCAAAAAGTCAAATTCTGATCACATTTTCTCCGTAAGATTATCAGAGGGACCAACAGAGACAAAAATTAAAGTTTAGCGATGCTAAAATCAAGAAATGAACTTGAGGGACTAAAATAATTTTAAACAAAAAAAAATTAAAGGACTAAATATAGCATTTACCCATAATATTATTCTAACATTCTCTTTTTTTAGATATGATCACTTTGATTATTTTATATTATCATTTATACCAAATAAATATTTTTTTAGATTGTTTATTCAATTACTAACATAACTTAGGATTTAGATATTTATACTATTTGTCTAAGGGGCTGGGCCCAGAATCCCTTAGTATTGTATTTGAATGAATAGATTTGAATTTAATAAAAGAATTTGAAAAAAAATATTTTAAAAATAATTTCATACGAAGAGAATTTAAAATTTATATTAATATTTTATAAAATATAATTTTAAATTAAAAAAGAAAAAATAAAAATTTTTATAATATAAAATTATCCAACCAAATTCAAAAGATTTACTACTTAAAAAATTGAACTCCAAATTGCAAACCCGTCCTGTTGCCATTCATAGTTGCAATAAATTTGTTAAGATCAAATATTCATTTTTTATTATTAAAATAAAATTATTTATATCAACAAAATTTGATAAACTTTAACGAGCAGATGTCGAATGATATATTTGTTAAATAAAAACAAACATAAAAAATATTATATCGCATTTTCTTAAATTCGATGAAGTTTACGTATAATTATAAACAAAATCTGAGAAGCAATGCAATTATCCTATAAATGTAATACAAATTTAATTATGCACGCAAGCTTAAAGCCTCGAAACTTCACACAGGAACGTACTGTTTTGCCCTTATCTTCCTCCACATCTCAAGGAAAAGCGTGAGTAAAGTATAAATTAGCGGGAAGTAAGTGCCATAAATACTTAGCTTTAATTACCTGTAAAGGCAAAGAATCACACGAACTTGACAAGCAAAAAGAAAGTACAAGAGCGACGACGAACATGAGCTACCCGTGGAGACTACAACAGGCGTGACAAAACCCACTAGCCCACAATAATCCTCTCCTCTGTTTTTCAGTCCGACGACGAAAGCCCATAACGGATTCTTTTCTGGTACGTGAGTTTTCCTGTTGTGGTTCTTGGTGGAAATCTTGTGTTTTGTTTGTTGGGATTTTCTGAGTTTCTGGGCTGTTGCCGATGATCAAGTTTGTGTTTCTGTTCTTGAATCATCGTGTTTGGAGTTGATAGCTAGAAAAGTTTATTGGGATAGTCAGTTTAGGAAAGTCTTGCCTTTCTTTCTTCTTGGTTAAAATTTTGCTATGTTTTCTTGAAGTTTACAGGATGTTTTGAAGATGTTTGAACGCTTGTAAGATGCTGATTTTGGAGTTTTGTATAAATTTATGTGTAGGCTGTAAGGTTCATGGGATGTTTAATAAGAGTTAGAAGATGAGATTGTTAGAGTAGATAATAAGATTATAGGATTTCATAAGCTCTTTAAGGACGTAAGAAACTTAAATTTGTGTTCTTGTGATTTTTACAAGCACCTTTAATCAGACTGCATAAATTAAATTTACAAAATTACAATTTCTAATGATTTATAGGTTGCATGATCTTATTTTATTTAAACACTAAGGCACTTAGTTATTGAATAAGATACAATATTTAGTAAGATTTTTTATAATTAAGTGTTGGCTGATCACTCTTTATCTTAAAATGATGATCAAGTATGATAGTTGTCTGCTTTTTGTGTTCTAAGAAATTATTCTCTTGCAGTCTAGTAGCTTGGAAAGTTTCTTCAGAGGATACATTGAGTAATAATTTTTTGCGATTGAACAATGTAAAATTAATTCAAGGACATCCTTGAGTTATATAACTTATTGAGAAGAATTGGCATGCACAATATAGTGATAGGACGTTGTTCTTGAGATTAACATTCTGGATTGTTGGTTTTCTGTATAAACACTTGCCAGGAAGATTGATCCTAGGCCGTGCAATATATAGTATTTCGTTGCCATGTAAGTTTTTTTATAAGTGTAAGAAATAGTGTGACAGAGTGAGAAAGCAAGGAGAAGTAATGGTTGTTTTTTGACCTCACACATTACATCAACACGAGATAAACTTGACTGTCTGAAGACTACAATTTAGCACTTAGCTAATTATGATCTATTATCAATTAAGATGTTACCTTTCCATCACAAAGTTTAGCATTAGAATAATTGGGTCGGAATACTTCTACCTATATGTTAGTTATCTTTTCTGTGACTACAATTCACTCTTTGATTTCTAAACCTCAGAAGTTTTGTGGAATCTGGTCACCTGACAACAGAAAAATGAGAATTTGTGGGAGAATCATAACAAGACTGCTAGTCTACAAAGTATAACGACATTATTGATGACATTTTGCCCAAATTCTGTCCTTAACAAAATTATATTTCTAGGATTGAAAGCAATCAAACTTGTACCTCAACTTACTGTCATTATCCTGACATAGATTATTAAGTAACTGAACACTTTTGCTAGAGTTTGTAGATACTGAAATCAATTTCAACTTTAGTGTGATCAAATTGATGCAAGACTCCAGGTATTGGAGTTCTGCATTACAGGAATTCAGTTTCAATATTGTAGAAACTTCAAATGTAATGGAGTTTAAGAATGACAAGCATGGACACCATGATTTGCTGACGAGCACAGAAGCACATTAGAGGTGACAAGCCATTCATATATGGTTTGGTTGTGCTAGAAGAACTGTTGTAATTTTTAGCTCATATAAAAAGATTACAGAGTTGCTTTGTTCTTATGATAGGTGTCTCACTTTTTTTAGATATGCTTACCTTATGGTGGAGATTGATGAATACGTTGGATTCTGGAAAGTTTAACAATGAAAAAGTTGTTTCTAGATGCATTAGTTCCCCTTGATCTTTAAAAATAGTAAAAGATTTCCAGTGTACGAAGTAACCTGCTTCTATAATAGCATTCTGCACAAGAAATTTCATCAAAGTATCCAGAAAATTCCCATTGAAAAATGAAATATTTCTAGGGTCATTGCTTTGTTTTTTCTGTTCTATGTCGCTTGTGCTGCTTTTCACTATAATTAAAGATAGGGTACACAACTGTGAGGAGATCTAAGAAATATAGGAACCATTCTGCTTGACCAGGAAAACGCTGTGATGCTGTCATCTGAAGGAATTTATACGCTGATCAAATCTTACCAAAGCCAAGCTGACCTGCTTCTTGAAAACTATGTTTCTGCCGAATCTTTTGTCATCGATACCTCTATCATCGTCGGAATTTTTGTTTGCAAAACGGTAATAACACATGCTCCCTTCAATGAATCATATTTCAACATTTAAATGTGAATAGAGCTTATTTCCGTAACCTCAAATCACATTTTCGATACTTTTTGGCGTTAGGTTCTTGACAATATATTGTTTTTTCAATGATTAATTGGAATTCAGGTGTATGATCTTAGCCGGCTGATGAGTGCTGGTTACTTCAAAAGCTATTTGAACCTTACAAAATCTCAGCAAATTGAGTGGAGCAACCGGTAGGTTGATACTTGTTTCATTCACTAGATATGTAAGCTCTGTTTCTAGTCTTAGTTTTAATATTTTTTATTTATCTTCCCATGCAGAGCCATTTCTACATTTCATGCTGTATATATTGCGACTGTGTCACTGTACCTTCTATTCTGGTCAGATCTTTACTCTGATGACCTGCACCATGGTCCTATCACTCTTCGAAGTTCAACATTGTCCGTATTTGCATTGGGAGTAAGTGATACTTCTCCTTTGTTTCATTTTCTTTGGTATTTCCCTTGTTCCCTTCCTTTTCTTTCTCCCCATTCTTCTTGCCTCCCCAAAAGGCAGAAAAGAGAAGGCGGACATAGTAATGAACCAAAATTTTAAGATTCTCGGGATCGTGCACATATACTCCTTTAGGGCTAGACAAAGTGAAATCATTCTACAAACTGGAAATTTCTTTTCTGGCAATGATAGAAGTTTCTGTTTATCATGTTTCAAGACCTATTTATGTGTTTTGAGCCATGATTTGAACTTTGATTATAAAGTTTGATATGCTTTATTTTGATGGTATAAGAAGGTCCTTGGTTTTAAAAAGTGCGTGCGGACTATATATGTTGAATCTTAATAAGTGCCGCTTTTATTCTGATTTTGGGTAATTGTCTGCAATGGCTCAA
The DNA here is from genome assembly GCF_026168435.1 of Sesamum indicum. NCBI lineage: Eukaryota > Viridiplantae > Streptophyta > Magnoliopsida > Lamiales > Pedaliaceae > Sesamum > Sesamum indicum. The sequence continues at coordinate 6,286,061 of NC_142668.1, forward strand.
CTGATGGAGTATGTTTGTCTTTCTCACTGATGCATGTTTAACATTATATCGGGATCTGCTAAAACTTCTAAGATATTTTAATTCCCATCTTCTGAATAATAGATGTGGAATACAAGATTATACCATTCTATCATATGTAATAATTGAACATTCTAATCACATTTCATTCAGTATGTGTAATATTTTCAGTAATAAGCATATACAAGTCATGACCTTTGACTTAGTAATTTTTGTGTTGACACTTTGTGTTTATTTTCAATTTCTCTCTTCATTATTTTTGTTAGAATAATAACGCTTTGTTTGTTTTATTTTTTTTCATTATTCAAAATACAATAAAAAGTTTTTTGAATATTTATTTATATTTCTACAATGTGTTTTAAATATTTTTTATTTACCTCACACTAATATAAAATACAAAAACACATAAAAACATTGAAAGACCCATATATCTCTGTTTGTTTCTCTCAAACAACCAAAAACAAATAACACCTTAACAAAAAAAACCCTTATATTTTGTGAAATACTTTTTATTGCGTATCTCATCTTGTGAGTAAATAGATTTTTTTAAATTCTTTTGTATAAACTAAGAAACTCCTTGTTTGAATTTTACTTTTTATTGAATACAATTTGCTACATTTTATTAATTATGTCATAAAAGCCTTTTAAATATAGTAAAATAGTACAACATAGAAACGTCTAACTCATTCCCATTTAATATGAATAAGTTGAATTATTAGATTGGTACATATTAGCAGAAGTTATTAGTTAGAAATAATAATATACAGGGTAAAATACACTTTGCTCCACTGAACTATTTTTAAAGTAGCATTGGGTATACTAACAAATATAATACTTATCCCCCTACAATTAAATACTTGGACAATATTACCCTAGATATATGTGTAGTTCAAATGATTTCTTTTTTTAACATTTTGCATTTTAAATTTAATTAAATATTTTTAACTCTAAACATATTTTATTAATAAATTAAAATGTAATTAGTAAGTTAAATATTTCAGATTTTATGACATTTTTTATACTCAAGGTTAAGTAATGAATAAGTATGATAAATACACAACTTTCATGTAAACCACTTTTGAAAAGTAAAATAATAAGTTAATATATATATATATATAGATATAATAGATACACAGCAAATATAATATCCCAACAACTCTTATATGCTTTTAAAAAGAAATTGACAATATGTATGTTTAACCAAAAGTTAAACACTTTTAGGGAAAAAAAATAAATAAATGTATTTTTTCATATTTTTCACGGAAAATATATTTCAAAAATGGATATTAACTCTTTTATATCTAAGCAATTTTATATAGTTAATAACCTCATTTTAACCAAATTATTAAATTCTTTTGCATGAAAGTCTTTTGTGTATTTAATATACTCTTTTATTGCTTAACTTTGAGTATGTAAAATTTAATAAAATTTGAATTATTTAACTTACTAATTTATTTTAATTATATATTTTTGTCAATTAAGAATATTTTAATTGAATATAAAATGAAAAATATTAAAAAAAACAAATTATTTGAACTTCAAATATATATATAATATAAGGATCATATTGTCCAAATATTTAGTTGTAGAGGGTTAAGTGTTATATTTGTTAATTTAGGGGGACAAAAGCTATTTTAAGGATAGTTTAGATGGGCAAAAAGTATTTAACCCTAAAATTTAAATTTTGATTTATTCAAGTATTTAATATTAATCATAAAAGAATTATGATAATACATATCTGGCATTATGTAATCTTCAAAACTTATATGACATGTTGACATGCATATAATTCTCTTCAAACTACCACAAAGCTTTGAAATTTAGTCTTTTTTTCGTAAGCAATAACAGAAATACAACTAATACACCTAAAAACATACATGAAAAATATTAATGAACTATTAAAGAAAAAATAACAAATATAAACAACAAAAGATTCTTGTAATAAATGTTAAATGTCAAGCAAACTTTTATGTCTGTAATACTTTTGTCTACGTAAGTATATGCAACAAGAATTGATAAAAACCAAAAGTATACATTGAATATTGAAAAAATAAAATAAACATTTTTGAGTAGATAATCTTTTATCATAATTATATTCTAATTACAAAATTTATTCATGCATAAAAGGAATGAGAGTATTCCTATAGAATATTTGTAAAAATTATATTAATATTAAAAACAAAGGCATATAGGACTCGTAGACTTTATTGTTACTTATATTTACAAATTCTAAAATATTTGATTTCTTAAATTTTATATTTGGCACTTCTCTTCATAAACATAATACTTTTTTTAAACATACTTGCAATACGCACAGCGTGAGTACCTTTACTAGTTAGTAATAAAAGAACCAAATAAGAAGGTACTGAATGATATAAACTATAACTGTTAACTATATATATGAGGACATGACATTGACATTCAACTTTCTTTTAAGCGTGAATAATTTTGTGCATGCAGAGGATTATGATTCTTTGTTCGTGGCCGTAAACTTATCAGTGGCTTGATTACTAGAAGTTGTTACCTTTAGTCACCAAAACTATTTTTCTTGTGACATTGATTTAGGGATTGATTGCAAACGTTTAAACCTGCTTACTTATAATCCAATTGAAACATATCTTAATAACTTTCATCTGTCTTTGATAGGTTTCTGTTGGTTATTTCCTTTCGGATTTCAGCATGATTATCTGGTTTTATCCTTCATTAGGCGGAATGGAGTATGTAAGCTCATGGACTTTGATCTTTATATATCATCAACTGCCTTATATTATTATTGTCTTTTTAGACTAGTCAATTTTTAATTGTTGTTAGTTTGGAGCTTTTATCTTTTTAATTATGACTTAAGTTGTGACAATTTTCACGATGGAGGGACCTTAAGCAATGTGAAGAGTGTTACTGTAAACTCAATTGTTTTCTTCCCAAAATGAGGTAATATATTCAGTACTACACATCACAACATAAATAATAACACAAACATGATCAAAGTAACATAGGAGATCACTTTCACCCCTTCAAAATGTGGTGGCACTTTTAAAATGAAATAAACAACCGAGAAATTGTTCCACTTGGTTTCTACAGCTTCGAGGACTGAAGATGGTGAATAAGTTGTTCTAACCAGTGGCCTGGTGTGTTGTGGAGTTCTATTCTATGAAGAGATCCGTAATTTAACTTTCAATCACTTAATTATATGGTTAAAATGATAATTAGGAATAGTCTTTTATTAGGTATTGTGAACATAAGTAAAAGATGTGCAAAATCCAGAATATGAGTGTTAATTTAGTAAAACCGAATTTAAATTTCTGTGAATCAAAATTTGGTGCGCCAAAATGCAATACCAAATATTAACCAAATCAATTGGTTTGATTTTGGTAATTACTGATTTTTTTGCGATATTTCAGTTTGGTGTTCGATAAATCGAACTTTTTGTTAAAAATATAAAAAGGTAGTTAAAAATTAAATATTACAAATAATAATTTACACCTCTTGTTTACTTTTTACATTTTAATAAGTAAAATAACAAAAATAGTATAAATAATAACTAATATATAAAATATATATATATATAAGTTAAATATAAAACTATATAAAGTAATGTTCCGTTATTTATATGGTTCAGTGAACTGACATTAGAAAAATAAAAACCGAGCCGAATATAAAATTAAATTAAAAACTGAATACTAAACCGAATTTTTCAATTTGGTTTCCATATATATTGAATTCTCAAGTTTAGTTTAATTCAGTCGTTTACCTCCTGATGTAAAATCAAATTCAAGGACATGTTCTAGAGATCAAATTCATCCTACATCATGGTCATGTAGGTATATGCTACTAGGATAGTGAAAATTATACAGATTACAGTAGATCCTGTCCAGCCATCAACAATATGGTTAGGTCACCTGTAAATTATGGTAAGTGTAATGTTGGGTTAGGCACCAGATTCAACATCTTTTGTTACCATTTCGCCTGCTTTACTGAAGTGATAGAATAAGTATCTATGATGTTGCATAATCTCACTAGCTTACTGGATTCTTTTTATATTAACTAAAGGCCACCATAATACTATACATGTTTTAGTAATGAAAAGAAATTGTGGCTTTCCTAGTCAAGAGTTAATACAACATTTTTAATATTGATATCATTCAGGTAATTCATCATATTCTTTCGTTGGTTGGTGTGATGTATACTATGCTGACCGGTGAAGGACAGCTGTATACGTACATGGTTTTAGTATCTGAGGCAACTACTCCTTGGATCAATCTGAGATGGTAAATTTGGAGTACATTTCTAATTATTGTTTATTGTTTGACATCTGCACCTTTTGATGCTAATTAGAGTTTATGGAAAAGGTATCTTGACGCAGCTGGAATGAAGAGGTCCAGCGCATATATTGTAAATGGAGTAGTAATATTCATAGCATGGCTGGTAAGTGGATAGGGATGCAAGTTTGTCATGTTATGGTAGGTTGTAAATTCTACACCTTCTGGCGTTTTTCTTTCTGTATATTCTTTTCTTTTATCGGCGGATTTCTTACACGAACCTTGTTTCTTTAGCTTTTGACGATTATTTTACTCGCCATCTTTGCAGGTTGCAAGAATTCTATGGTTCGTGTATTTGTTCTATCATGTGTACCTGCATTTCGATCAGGTAATTCGAAGAACTTTTGATTTACAAGGCTATTTCAGTAGGATGTAGATGAATCAAACCATATGGTACCATGAAATGGTTTCTTATGCTGGTAATACTAAACCGCTGATTCTGCATGCTATTACTTTAGCGGTATGTTATAAGTGGCAAAGGTTATAAAGTTCAACCCCTGGCACCATCAACACCACCCTTCCACCATTAATCAGACCAGGAAACAGTAACTACAAGAAAGAATCTATGATTGGCATGTGATTAGAATGCCATGCTGCAAACAAGGGAAAGAAAAGAGTTTATGTATCTTCCGAGCATGTTCAGTTTTGCAGCCTGAAAAATATATACACCAGGTGTGAAAATACGGAACCGTAAGGATTTAGTCAGGTTACTAGTGGGACCGACATTGTATTCATGTGATATTACCACACTTTTTAATATTTTCACAGGCAATGCATATAAACATCTCCCAGTAACCTTGTTCTAAAGCTCTAGTATTCGATTTTGGCCAGTCATTGTGGTGTTCTGAATCTCTGGTTTGAAATAACTGTAATTTGCTCATTGAAAGGTATATAGGTGTTGTCAAGATGGACGGACGACTTAGTTCAACTGATCTCCATTTCTGGCAATTAATTCTTATACTGCCAATCATGTTATCACGAATGGCATTTCAAATTTTCGCATTTCACTGTACTAGTTTATTGAAATGAAGTCTGCTCGAGCATTATACTTGAGCACAACGTTTACATACACTTGTTATTTTTGTTACATAGAGTTAATGTGCAGTCGTCTATCGACGCCTATACTGTATATCTTAAAGAGAGAAACTTAATAAATTATGGACGTAGAAGCAACTCGTCTTTGAACCATATACGATCAGAGTACTTATATTCTACAATTTACTTGTTTCTGGACATGTTACGCTCCCGTTTTGCAGTTTCCTAATAGAGTTGTGACGTTTCATGGCACAACAGGTCAAGCAAATGCACACAACTGGAATTATCTTGGTGCTTCTTCTTCCCGCGCTGCTTTCTGTCATGAATTTGCTCTGGTTTCGGAAAATATTCAAGGGATTGCAGAAGACGTTGGCCAAACGGGAGTAAGCGTCTATTCAAGGTAGCTGTTGATATGCATCTATCAGCTAGACTTAACTGTGAATATCTGTAGAAAATAAAGAGTGTTGAACCTCACATATGAAAAGAAACATATACTCTGCAGATTCAGTTGCAGAACATACACTTGCTGCACAAAATTGTAATTTTTTCCACAAAAATCGAATGAAAACCAAAATAAAAAAAAAAAAAAGCAGAACTTATTTCCCCATATGTTCATGATTAGGATTTTTTTTTTTTTGGAGATATCTCGATAATTAAATTCTTTTTTAAAAGTCAAAATATATTTTTCATTAAAAAAAATTATCTTTGGAAAGAATAATGTGCAATTATTAATTCTCAATTTTTACAAATAAAATAATTTTGTAAATGAGTTTAAATGTAGTGAAAGAATATACATACATATATGTATATATATAAGTTGGAGTGTATAGGGGGGAAAATTCAATATGTACATCTACCTTCCCTAACGGTCATTAAAAATCGTAACACTTTTGGTAAAATTACTCTTTTATCCTTCATGATAAATTACAGAAATCTCCCTTGAGGTTTATTCACATTACACGCACATCCTCTATGGTTTGTCGTATTATAATTGGCTCCATCAAAAAAACTTTATTTATAACTAGACTCCAGTAGTTTAATATTTATTAAGGTAAAAAATAATAAAAATATATTAAAGTATTTCGAGGACTTTCAACCATAATCGAAACTAAATTTCTCAATTCAATTTTAATTCCATAATATTATAGTTAGATTTAATTATCAATTTCTTTTCCCTATTTAAATTTTCACTTGTCTATATTACGTTTTTGTTGTTAAATATAAGAAAATTCAAATAATTTCTAAAAGTTGATTCGATATTAAAAATAAACTAACTAATTGTTTCATATGATTATCGTAGTCGCGTATTTAGTTCAATTTCCCAAAAACAAGATAAAAGTACATCAAGTTAAAATATTTATACAAATTATATGTTCAATTGGAATTTTAAGTTCAAAATAATTTTGATTGGAATAATTTAGAATATCTTTATTAATTTTATGAGATATGATTTAATTTTAAATGTTTTTTTCACAAATTAGAAACATTGAGTTTTAGGATAAGTATAAATCAAATAAAGTTAAAATGAGTATAAACATAATCAAATTTTTAGAGAAATTTTAATAAATTTAGAATAACAATTAATTTAAAATTTAGCATTTCACCAAAATAGTGATTTGTAAAATGTTAAGATTATTCATAGAATGTAATAAATATCAGCAAAGGTGTATATAATCTGAATTTAGCTCAAACTTTAAGGGGGGTTTATGTAATTATTTAACAATTGAATTAGTCAACTCAAGCGTAAAATTAAATTTTTATTCAATTTTTATACTGATATCAATAAAATCATCGGATCTATTCATAAGATAATGACAAATGATAGGGGTACTAGCTCACTTAAGAGGATGACATTGTAATTATGTATTGTATATTACAAATACATCATCATTATTTGAAATACCATAAATACCCCCTTTGAAATTAATAAACGTCAAACAAATACCCCCTACAATGAGCTGTTATAATGGGGTATTTATTAGACGACCATTAATTTTACTGAATTATTTGTAATTTTTTAAAAAATAAAATAATAATTGTAAAAAATATCAGAAAAGACAGTTGTAATTTAACTTTTCTTGAAAACAATGAAACATGACAAAGAATTATTGTTCATACCACTTGACAAACACTTTCAACAACACAAAAGAAAAGGATTTGTGTGCTCCAAATTGTTCACATCTTTAATATATTGCTTGATGTGTACATTGCAATAAAAGTTGCACCCACCATAAGCACAAACCAAGCCCTTTATCTCACCATTTTTATTGGTATTTATTAAAAAAAAAAAAAACACACACCAAAAGGTTTTTGTTTTTATTTTAAAAAAAAATTAACTTTATATCTCTTCGAAAAACAAAAAGAAAAACAACTCGTAAAAAAATCTTGCAGGTGCGGGTCGTTTTCGGGTACTTTTTCTTAAAAATGATTTATAACAATTATAGTATATATTTAGATATACGTTGATTCGTCAATGATATCTTAGCTTAGTGGTTAAGGTTAAGGTCGAGATCTCATTAACAAGTTCAGAATGGTCATACGTTTGAGTCCCACGGTCCCGCCAACATGTTGGCATATGTCTCATTTTATGTGAACGTTTATATGATGTATTGGTTGAATCGGCCTCTTACTCAATATATACTGGTTCTTGAAATTTGATATCTAGCTTGACTCTTTTCTCTTGAAACCCTTCAAATTTTACGACGTTATTCCATCATTATCTAAACGAAAATTTACATTTTGTAAATTTATAATTAAAGTTATTTATCAAAATCTCGATTATTTTTTTAAAAAGATTTAAGTACTTATTAATTTATGATAAGTGAAATAATATGATTAAAATAAAAATAAATAAATAAGAGATACTATACATAAAATAAAAGTGAGATGAGAGAGAAAGGAGAACAAAAATAATAGAAAAAAAGAAAAAAAATAATTTGTTATTAATTTTTCTAAATAGAATTAATTATATTAATATTTTAAAAAAAGATTCCATGAACGTTTTTTGAACTCCTAATGAATTATGTATATGAATATATATATATATATAATCGTTTTTTGTATGCTATAAAAAAATATAAGTATAAAATATACCTAATTTCAAATTATGATTTGATATCTACAGTAACTTTTATTACCTCCAAAATAATGCTAAACATATTTTTCCTCGTATTTTTAATAGCTTTTTACCAACTATTTAAGTATTTATCATCAAATTTTCAATATACGCCAATGAGGCCTAATTCAGTTGGCGAAACTAAGGTTCCATGACGTTAGACGTTACGGTTCGATCCCTACCATATGCATAAGATGTTGTTTCTACTGTATAATAGGTATTGTCTACTGTAATAATAAAAAATAATTGTAATTAATTGAATTCAATTAAAAATAATTTTATCCCTCATATTTAAAAAATAAAAAATAAAAATTCCAATACACTCTCAAAAGAAACCAAAAAATTCTCAAAAATAACTCCCAAACAAAGTGGATAATTTTTCCAATCCTCCAAAAGATGGAGTCATGATGTAGAACTACATGCCACAATTTATGCACAATCATTGGTTTTCTTACTGTAAAATTATTAACATATTTCATAATTAAGTTTGAGATTACAGGTTCAAATTTCATAATTTAGGTAGGTATTTGTCTAACTTTATTTGAATTTATTGTGATTTTATTTCAGTTCGATATATTGATCAAGTCGATGTATTGATCAATTTGTTGAAATATTAATTAATCCTATAATACTTATTGTTTTCATAAAAAAAATAATTAAAAATTCGTGGGGTAAATCGTTGTTTGCGAGTGTAGATGTCTATGGGGTCTATTTGTGAAATAAAAATATATTTAAAATTATTATATAGTTATAAAGTTTGATAAATTCAGTTGTGTAATATTGATAATTATTTTGTAAAACTATATTGTGGTTATTAAATCGTCATTATAAATGTATCACTAATTTATTATGACAATTTTATATGCACAATTCTTGTCACTAATAATTATATAGTGACAAAATTAAAATTGTTATCACTCGATATATATTTTTTGTTATAATTTTAAAATTATTTTTTTATATTTTTTCATTAATATTATATCTTTCTTACAGCGTGCTCAATATATATGTAAATCCGAATGCATTTTAATATTATTTAAAAAAATATGAAATCTTAAAATATTTAAAAGAAAGAGAAAAAGCTAGCAAGGTTTCAAATAAAAATATTTAGGGAAAACTGTACTCCCGTCTCTTGAGATTTAGTGTATTTACAGGTATGCCCTCTATGGTTAGATAAATTATATCTAACATCTCTGAGGTTTCTTTCCATATAATGAATAAGTACCTCCATTAGCAAATTTTGAATTTGTTGATTTTACAAAAAAAGTGAATGAAAATTGATATTTGATCAGGGTCAAAATATAGGATCTCTTTAGAGTAGGTCTTAAGCTCGCAGTACTCCTCCTAAATATCGAAATGGTATCTGAGAAGAAACATGAATGTTAGGCTAGTCGGGTGCATCCCCAACTAGAACCCTCCGATACTCAAGTCAGTTCGAGTTCGAAATGGAAAATAGGCGATAGTCAAGCAATAAATGAAGTAGAAATCAACAAATGTGTCATACTATAAATATGTCTAGGAGGGTATTTATAAGCTCAGATGTACTTACCAAGTGGACCACATGGCGTCATCATAAGGCATCTGCTGTCAAAGATCAAACGGCGTGATGACAAACACATTAGTCGGGTCTGGATGTTGGTTTTTCGGAGCAGATCAGGTTTCGCGATCCGATCTGACTATGTATGCGCGAATCTTATGGTATTTTTGATACTTTTAATCTAAAGAAGAGAACTTTTGTCCCATCGATATTTCTCTAGATTGACTGATTACTAACTTAGTGCAGGTCAAACAATTTTTTTCGAACTCAACTACTTTTATAACGATGAAGATATATCTCCTCATACGCATTCATGCGTATAGACGTATGATTGTAATGTGGTTAGAAAAAAATTATTTGATTTACAATAAGTCAGTAATAAGTGAATCAGGGTAATATAGGTGCTTTTCTGATTTTTTTTATTAATGTCAGTAAATTCGGTGAGCTTTTAGTAATGGAGAGATTTATTTGTTAGATGGAAGTAAACCTTAAAGATACTCGATATAATTTTCTAAACAGTATAAAATTTATGTATAATTACACCAAATCTCAAAACGAAAAATGTAATTATCTCAAATATTTAAGTTCGAATTTAGTTATCAAAAGAATTCACACTTCAATCGCATTGGCTGTCGAAGATCGGAAGCTGGCTAAATTTGACTCGACTCAACTCAACTCGTAGTCCTAGGAAAGTATGTATTGATTGCCTATTAAATTGCACTTCATCCAAAGCGCACATGCTAAACACGAATTACCATGAAGATTGACATGTGAAACACCAAATAACAACTAAGCGTGCTTCTGCGTGAAATTCCATGCCTATGTCTAATTCTAAGGTCTAAATTCAAAATTTTTAAAAATAATAATTTCAATAATTGTGCAATAATATATAGAGATAATTATTCTTTCTTCCCTTAAAATTTGGTATAATTATATATAAATTTTATGTGATTTTAAAAGTTATATTTAGCACCCTCGAAATTTGTTTCCATCTAGTAAATAAGTCTCCTCTTTGGTCAAAATTAACTAAATTATTGATATTAACAAAACAACTGAATTTAAATTAATATTTACTCTCGATTAATTTATTACTAATTTATTCCATGTCAAATAATTTTTTTAAACTATCATTATAACGGTGAAGATATACTACATCTTCACATGCATTAATGCGTGAAAATATATGAGGATAATTTTATCATGAAAAAATTTATTTGACTTGCAATAAGTTAGTTGAGGTTAAATATATATATTTTTTTAATTTTTTTAATATCAGCAAATTTAGTGCATTTTGACTAACAGAGGGATATTTGTGCAAACCTCAAGGTGCTAGATGTAATTTATCAAATCACAGCAGATTTATGTGTAATTACACTAAACCTTAGAAGAGGAGAATGTAATTATCCCTAATATATAACCAGAAAAAATAATAAACAAATATGTTTAGCCCAATCTCTTAAAAACAATTAAGTTTACTTACTTTTTACATACGATTTTAACTTAAGTTGTTATATTTTTTACAGTAAATTATATTTTGCAATTCAAATTATGCCCATTTTTATATATTTGCATTTAAACTTTTTTTTTTTTTGCGACAACTTGTCATCTCAACTTTGTGAAATTTGCACTTTACCATATATGATCCTTTCTTTGCTTATTTTTTTATGAAAAAACATCATATACTATGCATATGTGAAAAATATCACATCAAATAACTAATAAATATTACATGTGCACTGCATATGATATTTTTTGACAAACAATTTGGTAGAAAAATAGTTATAAGTAGCAAAGTGCAAAATTTCATAATATTAAAATAGTAAGTTGACACAAAAAAGAGTTTAGATATCAATGTGTAAATGATCACAGTTCGAATGCCAAAATATAATATACTCTATTTTTTATTTAATTAATTAGTCAAACATCGTATGATCTGAAATAGCCAAAAGTGTAAATAGGTTGCGAAAATACCCGTCGTGGCACGTCGTTTTTACATACATATAATAAATAATCTAATATTCAGACTTTAAAGTATATTGTAAATAACAATAACAAGTTACATTTCAAGGGGAAAAAGAAAAAAGACAAAACAAAAGAAAATCAACTTAAAGGTATCATCCACAGAACAAAAGAATTCGTGCAGTTTTATTAAAATGATCATGAAATCAATTTTGCAAAAAAACTTAATAATTATTATAACCAATTTTTAAAATAATCTAACAATGTACAATTATCATATTTAAAAGTTGATGTCACCGTATTATTAATCGCTGTTTATTAATATAAATAACATATTTTTATATTAATACATATATATATATACAATTTTCGTTTAACGTAACACCGACTCTCTGTAAAGTCTTCGGTGCGGAAATAAAATAAAATAAAAATCTTGAATATGGATACATCAAACTTTTAAATGTATTGTTGTCCCACATGATGATGACGTGATTAATATTAATTAATAAACTTATTAATTAGGGTTTTGGAATAATTAAAAAATGATGGTGACGTGCACGTCTTTGCTTTTATTTTGTTCTAAGCTGGCAGTTTGCTTTTGGTCCCTTCAATTCTTTGACTCTTCCTCTATTTGTTCTTTTTTTATTTATTTATTTTTTGTCACACTCATTAGTGGGATGTTGACACTTGCCGACTGTTTCATCACACACACGAACGAACATTTTTTTTCGATAAAGGTAATTTTCATTAAATAAAAAGAAGTACAATAGTACAATACAACTTATTTAATTTAAGCAGTTTTCTCGACAGGTCAAGGAATTCACCATAAACACACGTGTTACATTTTCGGAAAATTATTAGCCACTTCAATTATGAGTTATGTGCATAGTTGTTAGAAATAAATTAAAATAGATATTTAAGTAATAATATTATTAATTTTTGTAGTTTTAAAAAATGCCTAAAAATATATATTTTAAGATTAAATTGATATAAATATTTTGATTTATAAAAAATTGACAAATAAAAATAATAGATATTGTAGGAAAATTTAAAAAAATTGCATGAAAGAAAATAACAACCAAAAGATAGTTATGAAAAATTATAATAAATGAAGAAGTTAAGAATAATTAATTAATTAAATTAAAATTTTAAAATAAATAATGTTCCAAAATTAAGTGAGAAACTCTCACTTAATATTTGTGAATGTCTCAATCTATTTGTCTAGGAATTAATGAAATAGGTAAACATTCTTTATTAATTAGTGGAGTCAGAAAAGTTTAAACGACTTATAAGTCCTAAAGCTTTATTTTTTAAATTAGGCATATTTTTAAGATACAAACGTGAGGTTCGTATACGAATAATACCTTACGTAATGAATTATCGATTTCATTACATACCACATTATATATATATATATATGTGTGTGCATGTATATATATACATACACACACATCATAAATTCAATTGCAAAAATAAAGAAATTAGTATGTACATGGCTAAACTAATTATTTAAATATCTTATTAGTTTATACATATATTTTTAGAGCTTAGATATTATTTTAAAAATAAAATTTTAAAATGTCTGAATGAAATAATATTATGAAGCTTATAAAATATTAATAATGACGATTTTGTAATTAATATGATCTAAAATGGAAGAGTTTGTTAAATTTTTTAAAAATAAATTTGAGTGGAATTCCATATTTTATTTTTCTGAAAAAAAAAAAAGAGTTTATAAACTCCTAATATTTTATTTTCGGATCTTGTAAATTGATTCTTTAAATTTCACAATCACTTTATTTTATAATCTTTCAAATATTTTATAATAAAATATTTTAAAAAATTCATAAACTTACCTAAACACCCCTTAATTGTAATTAGTGGTAAATCATTATCTAAAAAAAATCAAAAAGTGAAAATTTTGATAGTTAAGGAGAAAAAGATTAGCAAAATATTGCAAAAATTCAAAAAAACAAGGAAAAAAAGAATATTATAATAAACATCACAAACATATGGCATGGATCCAATTTGGCCAAAATTTTAAAATATTGATTATTAATTTCCTAATTTAATTGCAAAATCTCAAAGAAATTAATTATTACAAGACAAGTAGAGTTGCGGTCATGATTTTCCACTTCTCCATAAATTATGGATGAAATTGAGGAATTTCGACCATAAAAGTCAAATTTGGGCACATCATATATATTAATTTTCTTACCATACTATATATATGATATTATTATAAATATTATAAAGTATTTATCAAATATATAATCCTATAAAATATTATGGATTAAAAAGTTTCATTTCAACCTATGTTTTGAATTAATAGATATTATAAACTTGTTGAAAATGCTACAGAAAAATTACGAAATTAAAGAAACACATATAATAATTATATAAAAAAAATTAAAAATCTTTCACTTTTTAATTCAAGTATATTCAATTTAATTTTGTATCATTTATGCCAGCCAAAACAATATATTTTTATGTAGGTAGTATAACTATATATTTGGAGTTTATATTTTGATTTAGTTGCTATTGAAATTAAATAATACTATAGTATATAATTTTTAATTATATGTTATAAAATATCTTTATTACATTGACATAAATATATATATATACATACGTATAATATCACTAATTTAGATTAATATTAAATCAATTATCACTAAATAAAATATTTATACGTAACACAAAAATTTACATTTTTATCGCGCAAAGTACTTACGAAATAAATATTTCACTAAAAAATTAGAAAAAATAAAAAAAAATTCTTCAAAAACTCAAGAATTTCGTTCGAAAAATAAGAAAAACAAAGTGTTTCGAAAGAAATTAGATAAATTTGAAACTAGCTACCATCTATTTCTATTTCCAAAACATCAAAATGGAAAATTTTCCATAATTTTGACGAAAACATATATATGGAAATTTTAAACCATGTAAAATATCATCTCTTAATTCATTCAAAATTATGAGATGACGTAGAAATCATATATTTCAGCAATATATATATATATATATACATATAATCAATGCAATAATGCATTTGTCATCATGATATGCATGACCATGCGCTCCTCAAAAACTATATATATATATATAATTTTCAAAAAGTTTGCATTTTTTTATATATTTTTATTCAAAGATGATTTTTCATTTAATATATATATATACAAAAAGTGTATAAAATAAAGTTCTATATATGTATATATATAAAAGTTACAAGTGTTTTCTATACATAATATTTATACATATTAATGAAATATTAGATATAACATTACTAATTTTGTAGTAAAAGAATTAATCCAAGATTATAATATTGTAAAGTGTCTAAAGATTAATTAACTTTATTTTTTTAATTAATTTCATCATGTATATATCATATAAAATATATACGAGACATCCAAATATTCCAAGAATGAGATTATAATCTCAAAGAAATGTATTGGTAATTATAAATTACCAATTTCGTTTGTATAAATTTATTAAATAAAATACAAATTTTATGATTACATGTAAAAATATTTAGTGATTCGACTTTTACTAGAAAATCAGCGTGTATATATTAAATAAAATACGAAATATTCAATTGCGTGACGATTGTGATATATGTCAAATCAAGAAGTGTCTAGAATTTCACCAACTTTAATTAAATAATTATTCACATAAAAGTTTTCAACAATGGCTCAATGATGAAAATACTTTCTCCACTTATTACACATAGAATATATAGAATTCCTCTTCCAACATGGAAAGCATAAAGAAGAAAAGCACTTCAAAACAAACAAGCACAAAGACAAACACAATTGTTCTTATTCATATTCTTCATGTCTTTACCACATGTTACATTAAATTCCTCCAAACATATATATGTGTCATGGAAAAAAAACAAATGAACCAAAAAATATCTTACTAAAATGTAAGAATTTTAATTTATAAAATATTTCGGATAAATTTAGCAAAAACCCTTTTTCTATTACTCCTCGAATAATTCGAAAAAACTATACAACAAAAAATCAAGAAACATGAAAATTATTATTTTTTTTTAAAAAAAAAAATAATCTAGTGAATGTGTGTCTAACCTTGTAGCAATATAGTGATCATTCCCCTCTATTTGCCATCTTTTGTTGCTTAAACTTTCTCAAGACTCCTTCCATGGCTACATCGAATGCGTCGTTTATACGCCCCAAATACGTATTCGGCCTAGAATACAATAACCTAGGCAAGAACTCGATGATGGTCTCCCTCATTTTTCTGATCTCGTCTTTGGTATACTTTTCTAGGACTTGTTTAATGATGGATGTATCGTTTCTGACAACGTTGTGGTCGATGAAAATGGAATATGTTTGTGCCGATTTAGGCAAGTGCCATTCGTATTGATACTCGGTGCTGCCCCTCCAAAAGTAGACGGGTATGGAGCCCGCCAGCATGCAGTCGAATGCGGATCTTCGAGTGAACCCATCTCCTTTGGGTTGTAAGCAAAAGTCCGAATCCAGAAAGGCCTCGAGTATCGCTGGAGCTCCATCATAGCAATGTGTTATGGAGCAATCGACTACTCGACACGAGCTCGATTCGTTTTTGCAGTAGCTCATTAGTACTCCTCGGAAGTCGTTCTGGATCTTCTTCCGGGTCGCCCCTACGAAAGTAAATGGGCTGGCCCGTTTTCTGTCCCGGATGAAGCTCTGCCATTGGCGGATGTCGGGTTCGGATCTCGGGTGGAATGCTGTCGGGTAGGGTACGCTGATTTCTAGCGGGTCCCATTGACTTCTCTCCACTGCTAGACGAAGAACATTTTTCATCAATGGCATGTAGATGAATTTGGTCCCCCACTCGTCGTCATTGTCGGTTAATCTGCGGAAGTCCCAGGTGAGGCGACCCAGCATGATGAAATGATCCGACCCGTTTGAGTTCTTGAAGGGCCGCTGGGTCTTGACCCATTTCAGCATCTCCTCGCTGTGGAAGTCGCGATCTTTTGACGTGTAATTGAACCAGAGATACTTCCCGACGGCAAGGCCGACGTAGAACGGGATGTAAAACGCCGTCGCTTGATCCTGATTCAGCGTTCGGCATTTGTAGCTCATCATTCTCTCGTGGTATATGACTTCCGCGGCGTACATATCGGTCCAGTACCAAGCTGGGGTGAGGTTTGCCGGGACAACTCCCTCGAGTCCGGTGGCCGGAGGCCCGAATCCGCCGTTGGAGACGGCGTTGCAGCGGGAGCTCCAGGGGTCTAAGTCGTGGCAGTTGTCGAGGAGGTCTTTGTTGAACATGGGGGGAAGATCGTAGACATATATGCGGCCGTATCTGCAGGTATCGTCGTAGAGGGGGGCGGAGGCGGAGGCGGCGGACTCGAAGTCACGGCGGTGGGAGGAGGGGAGAGGGGGCGACGGAGAAGCCCGGTTGAGGAAGAGGATAATTAGGAGCTGGAGGAGGACGGTGACGGTCAGCCATGCACAGTGGTGGCCAGAGATGTGGGATTTGACGGAGTGGATGGTGGTTTTGAGTTCCAGTTTCTTGGATTTCTTAGGGGAGTGGTGGTGGTGGTCGGCCGGCGGCGGGGGAGGGGTTGTGGTGGGAAGCATGGATTGGTGGTGTTGGCTTTTGGGGTTTTGAAACCGAAGTTGGTATTATTAAAAAGGACGCGTTATAATATGGAAAAGGAGATCTTAAGAAGGTTTCGAGTGTTGAAGGGAAAAGCAAAGAAAGTTGATCTAGGGGTATTTTAGGTAAATCACAAAGTGAGGGGTATATTAGGAATTTTGAAAAATTAATAATTGCCTTGAGAGATGTAAGCATATAGCTATTTTTCAAATGTGGTTGTTAGTGAACAATAGTGATGTCATGTAATTTTCACAGGCGGTCACATTATTTATTATTTTCACACTTAATACATACGAAAAAATATCTTTTCAGAGATCTATGTAATATCAAAATCAAACATATCAGTAGATAATTACAAATTCGACCCTCGTACTCAAATTCTATTTTCAAGAAATTCATACCCTTATCTTTAATTTCCAAAACTACCCTTGATTAGATAATTAATTCCCACTCCAAGGGCATCTAGGGCTATTGGATTCCTTCACATGGAGCCCTAGTGAGAAATTATAGTTTAGATCATAGTGACAATTAAAATAAAGTATATTTAATTGGTTAAGGGAGAAATGAGCAAATATTATTTTAATTAATTAACATAGTTTGTTTAATGTTCACAAGGACAGATCATGAGGAAGCAAGTGGAGTAACATTATTGATGTTTGAGAAAATTAAAGAAAAGGTTATGGTCTCAAGATCAAGAATTAATTATTTTCCCTTTATTTTTATTATTTTTAAATAAATTGTATTGGTGTAATTATCATCAAGACAAAGACTAATTGTAGTAGTTGGCTAAGCTGCAAATCATGGAAGAGGCTAATAAATATTTCAGGGTAGATTTTGATGAATTTTGCCACTATATATATATTTAACATATTGATTTCTTTTTCCATTGGAAAAGTTTATTATATTGTTGTATTAATTATTAATATTTCATATGTAATAAATAATTAAATTAAGTATTGGTTTTTCAAAAATAAAATTCTTTTTATTTATGTAAAGTATTTTCAAACCCGTACAGCCAGCGAGAGACAGAATCTACCGTATTGTAATTGCTCGGTGAGAAATATACAGTTACAAGATGTCTGGCTAAACTTATTTACAACATCTTATATATAAACTCACACGATATTTTAATCCAAAACTAAGTTTCTGAATTGTTCGAATAAAAATAAAATTTTGAAACGTGTAAGATGTTATTAATGATAATTTTTTAATTAATACGTCTTATTTTTTGTAAGAGGGCTTATTATAGTTCCGTAACATCTTATTTTCGAATCTTTTAAGCTTATTTGTTAAACAAAAAAAAATATCAAAAAACACTATAAATATCTTATAAAGTCTCAAACATTTCAGGGAATATTCAGAACAGCTTATAAGCACATCCAAACACACATTCCCATTATCGTAAATCGATTCTTTTTTCTTTTTTTTCCATTTTGAGGACAATGCAAGAATTTAAATGGACTAAAAATATATATGTATATATATATAACATTTCATAATTATTGAATTTTAAATATTATTTAAGTTGAATTTCTTTTATTGTAGCACACAATAAAGGTGTGAGTGTGAGCCAACTATACACACACACACACATATATATATATATATATATATATAGGTAGGTCATTGATTGTTGAGTTAGATAATTTACCTATGGTAGAGGGCATAGCTATGTCTTACCATTAACATCCTCACAATTATTTCTTCATATAATTTCTGATGGTCCCCATTCACTCTCTGCATACAATATGTCTTTATTGGGTACTACTAATGGTAATATCACTTTCCACCCCCCACACAAAAAAATAAAAAAAATAAAAAATAATAATAATATTTTACCATTAGCTTTTGGATAAAATAATATAGGAAAAAAATATTTTACACTATATAAAGAAAAAATGCAAGAAAAATGTTTGAAAAGATGTATATCATATGGTTTCTATATATGTATAAATCAACTGTTTCATAAGCTCCATGTACACTATTAAAAAATGATTTAATAGTAATAAAAAAATTAACGTCGAGCTAATTTATATTATTTATTTATTAATAAATTTAGAACCAAATGTTACTTGCTAACAGATTTAGAAACAAATTATTTAAATAAATGTTAAATAGTGTAAATTAGCAACAAAAATTTTACTAGTTAATTAATAACTCGATGCTGATTTTAGCATCAATTTTTTCGTAACTATTGAGCCGTATTTCTTGTAGTGGTATACGAATTATAGAAGCATGCATATATATAATTATTTATTTATCTATTTATTTATTTTCCACGTTCTTGTGGAGTGTTTCTGATTTAAAAAACAGATAAATGTTAAATTGGGTAGTGTTTAAAAAAAAATACTTCAAAAATAAGTTTAACTGATTAAAGGGCGTCGTTTTGTCCACATGTATTAAAAAGATACTATTTTTGCTTGATATTTGCACTTGTCCTTTGTTAATAATAAATTATTTTTCTCAAAAAATAATATGTTTTATTTCAATTGTTATATTTCATATTTATTTTATGAATATTTATAGATTATATTATTAAAATATTGAATAATAATAAAAAATTGAACGTTTAATTAAGTAATATAATTTTGTAATCATACACAATAAAATGAACATGTATGATTGGCCAAAAAAATATTTTTTTTTATTAATTAATCACAACAGTTTATTTTATATTTTTATGATATATGGATAATATCAGATAATGTAGCAATTAAAACATAAAAGTTTTAAAATATTAAATATGTGAAAGCATACATTTTGTTATTGTTAAATTTTTGAAAAATTCTAATATCAACATAAAAGTGCTTTTTTTGGCAATTTCAAAACTAGAAATTAACAATCCAAACACCTCAAAAGTATTTTTTCGAAATCAAGAGTTGAAAAACGCTTTTCAAAAGCTCTCACAATCACTCTCTTATATTCACTTACATATGCATTTTGTCTCTTTAAATTAAGGTAAATTACACGACCCACTCAGCTTGAGATAAATTTAAATTATACAAATATCCCATATTCTTTGTAAAATTATAAGTACATTCGTCGAAATTGTAGTTGTAATTACAAATACCACACCTATTCAGAGCAAAAATTTACAAGTACATCCCTGCAACTGTAATTGTAATGAGAAGTACTATCCCTATTCAGGGATAAAGTTCTATAAGTACACGCCAAAGGTAGAACATATCAACACCCGTTGTTCCGGGACACAGTTTTACAAATTTACCCTTTGATGTAAACTGTATCGATATATCCTCAACAGATACATTATACTTATAATTTTATAAAAAGTAAAAAACATTCGTGTAATTTATTTAACTTTAACGAGTAGAAACTTATGTAATTAAATATATATAGTTTGTAGGGTATATTATATTAACATTTCTTGAAACTAGATTATTATAAATACATCTTTTTTTTTTTGTAAAATTACAGCTACATTCCCTTAAGGGTATTAGTGTAATATTTTTTGATGGGGTGTTTTTGTAAACTTTGTCTTTAAAAAAAATCATAGTTAAAATTTTCAACTGTATTCTTAAAGAGTGCTTATACATTGTTCTCACCGATTTCTGGCCCTGATGGATGGGCAATTCTCCTTCAGGGCTGGCTCATTTATGACACTGAGACATAGCTTCATTTTATGGCTTGCGATCCTACAACGCTTATCTACTCTCGACAAGCCTTGGCATCAAATTGATGATCTATCTGGTGTGCTCTGTGGCCAATAGGAATTGGAAACCCAGACTATCTTTTTTTCAGTTATCCATATGCTAAGCAGTGGCAGAATAAACATATGTTCAACTCCGCCAACAGACTTCTCTTACCAGCACTTGTCTGCTTCATTTGGCATGAACGTAATTGCAGACGCTTCCAAGGGACAGCCACCAGTGAGGATCTCGAATTATAAGTGCTGTTTGTACACTATTTTGTTTTAATGAAATTTACATTTCCCGCAAAAGGAATTTAAAATCATGTAAAAATTAAAATGTCGAATCGTGTTAAAATTTTAAGAATTAAAAAAAATCATATAATAAAATGGCTAAATATTTTATTTGAAATTTTATAAATTCTTTAAAGAAAAAATTACCAAAGGGCTCGTTAGAGTTTATGAGTCCTCAAACATCTGATAATATGTTTTGAGAAAAGTTATACCATTTAGGCAAACGCCCTTTTAAAAAAGTGGAAAAATAAATTTATTTTAACTTTTTTTATTAGCTCACGTTAAAATGTGGTTATTATTAGTATTACTATTATAATTTACCATTAACAAAAAAAAGAGCACATATATATGTGTATATATATATATATATATGAATTGATTGTTGATAAATTAGGCCTATCTTACCATTCACATCCTAGTAATTATTCACATATGGACTAATTTTATGGTCCCCCTCTCCCATCCACAGTTGGATAAAAATAGAATAGCAGAAGTGGTCAATATCATTCCACAAAATTAATTTATTTTACCATTTTCATTTTAATTAAATACAAATAAAAACTGCAAAGCAAATGTTTGAAACTCTTTCATCTAAAATTTGTATTTTCAATCAAAATAAACATCACAAATTGGAATAGAAAGAGTATGTGATTCAGATCATATTACTGCCAACACTGTAAAGAAATCAAGTCCATCTCAAGCCCCATGAACCATGGCCTACTGACTACTTTGGGACTTCAGAGTGTTAATTGTCATGCTCTGTGCTAATGCTATTCAACAACACTAGAGTCTTGTTCTCAAAGCAGATATAGCAATTCTTTGTCTCAAAATGTTGAATATGCCATATACATAATTGCATCACTACTTCAGATTACTACCGGTATAGTCAGTTCATGTATGATTCGTACCCATAATCTCAGCGGGAACTTAGCCGTAACCCTTAATCTTGAAGAACAAGACAATATTTTACATGGATGGGCAATTTCAAAGATCGAACATACCTGCTCTATATCTTTACTCGGTATATCAATGCGTAAGGATCATAGTGCTCACGTGCATGACAAAACGTAAAAGCAAGTAGTGAACTAAGTGTATAGTTTTCAGTTGAAACTGAACCCATTTTACTGAAATGAAATGAAGTTAATGAACAGCAGATGTGGTGTTCAGATTGACTAAATAGATCCTGATAAACTATGTATGCAGTGGAGTAACATCACTGCCCCCTATGTATCATAGTAGCGCTAAAGACCAAATAAGGATCTAAATTCATAACATGACGAGATCAACTATAACATGCAAAGACAGTCTACACTTTCGGCAAAAAAATTAAGCCTCGTCACTGTAAAATACATGGCTAAATTCTGCATACCTTGACGTAACTCTACGTGTTTCCTACCATTTCTTGGTGCCCTATGGAAGAACCCACCTTCAGTCAGAAGCCCATCTGGTTCCACACGTCATTTGAGTCCATTTCCACGTTGGCGCTTAGAGAAGTTTCCATTTGGAGTGCTCGTTTCGTGCATGGGGGATCCATGTGCAGTTACAGTTGCACTTTGTGATGCAGTTACAGTGGCACTTTGTGATCCGGGCTTCTGATCTTGACTCATGCCGACTGTAGGAACAGGAGCTTGTCTGTGATGGTGAGATGTGTTGTTCGGGCGAGTGATCACATTAGTTGGTGGTGCTCTACCTCTTTGATGTTCTAAAGCCAAGACCTGAAGCCTGTGGCGTATCAGTGACTTGAGATAGTTTTTAGATGGCTGATCTACAACCATTTTGTTCCCGTTATTAGCCTGCTGACTAATGTTGGCAGCACTAACCATTGTAGCAAGCGAGTCAACGGGTTCAGATGGCAACGGAATCCCGGACATACCATCGTACGATAGGATACAGGCAATTGCATGGAGAGAAGCCGCAAGATGTTTCGGGAGAACTCTCTGTGGATTTGTTACCTGCAAAAACAGACAAATAGTCAAGAAATTGTTTTATAAATCACAAAAAGTGCGTCTGAAGATTCCTTGCCAACAAAGCAGAGTTTTAGTGAGAGTTGCAAGAATATAATAATTACTTTGAAGAAAATTGCAGCAGAAAGTCTCTCCCTCAGGCAGTAGATTTGAGCAACATCAAGAGCTGTGGACTCAAAGGGAAGCCAACGATCAACAAAGACTTTAACAATATTTTCGGGCGAGGACATAATTTTCTCACCACGTTGGAGGTTGGACAATTTATAACTCTCTGTTTTATCTTCATCACTACCGTCATCAGCATCACCATCTTCATACTCACTTTCATCACTATCATCATTATTTTCACTTGCTGGAGCCACTACAATATCCGTTGCCAACAACAACAATGGGAGTGCACCTATAAGACTACAGTTTCTAACATAAAGTCCCCCATCTCCACGGGTTATCTCATCAAATACAATCAAAGGTTCAAAACTATGTTTCTTATTTGATAGCTTGGCATTGGTTGAATATGTGTGCAGCCTGACCTTATTTCCATCTACAGTCTCTACAAGGGACCCCTTACCATGTGGAATCACTCTCCCGACCATTGGATACAGACCAGCAACAACCACAGCATGGAGTATGCCTGGATCGTGTGCATTCAGGCTACAACGAGATGCATTTTCTGGTATAAAACCATTCCTCTTTAGTTCAGCCTCCAGTTGCTTTCGCATCGCTGATAGCATCCGCATCGTGCCTGAAGATAAGAAGTACTGAGAACAAAAACGGGCTTCTTCACCTTTTTCCTTTGCCGCTCTCCAACACTCGAAGGCAGCTATTATAGCTAACTGGTGGCCGTTTCCACCATATAATGAAGCCAGCTCTGCTTTCGCAGCTTGGGCTCTCTTCTTTTCATTAGGCTGCATGGGTAAAATGAATGGATTTTTATGGTCAGAAGCACAAGCTAAAGTCAGCGCCGGATCGAGACAGTTCAACAATATTGCAAGAAATAGCATCTTGCTTGTTAGTGGATGAACAGGCAGAGACCCAAGCTTCTCTCCAAGTTCCGTAAGTTTCTCATCGAGCGTCAGTGCCCCGATATCTTGAAGAACGATGATCGCATTACGTATTGTCTCATAAACAGGTGGGTCCAACGTCTTCTGCAAAAATTCTCCAATGTTGCAAGATGGATCAATGAGCTTGACCTGTAGAGGGAAACAAAAGCAGCATTACAGGATTTGGAAAAAATTAGAGCAGTGATTTATTGGAGAAACTACATGGAATCTGATCGTGAACTAATATTTTCTAGTCCCGGAAACATGGATGAGTTGCATACCTGCAAACATAGCTCTTCTATCGGCATCCTCTTAATCTCAGGAACTTGGAAATCTGGCAGTGAAGCAGCCCGAAGTTTTGAATAAAGATGATAACAAATACCTGGTTGGCACCGTCCAGCACGACCTTCTCTTTGCTTTGCACTTGCTTTTGAAATCCAAGAAGAATGAAGAGTTGACACATTGTTATATGGGTCATAACTTTTCTCTTTCATTCGTCCACTGTCTATAACATACACAACATCATCGATCGTAACAGAAGTCTCAGCAATATTAGTTGAAAGAACAATTTTACGGCATCGAGGAGGAGGGCGCTTGAAAACTTTCTTTTGCTCCTGTAACGGGACCATAGAATGAAGAGGAATAATTAGAAACTTAGATGGATCCTTGAAGAAAGGATTAGCTAGTAATCTCTCTCTTGTTCTATTTATATCATCCCAACCCGGAAGGAAAACAAGAACAGCTTCATTCTTCGAGTCATTACATATTCTCTTCAGTAGTTGTTCAATAAGCACACAATCAATTAGTTGAGGGTCAACATTTGACAGGTATTTATCAAGTAAGTTTTGCTCCTCGACAGAGGACGTAACCGTTTTCCCCATTCGCTTTTTAATAACTTCAGCAGCTTCCGCATGATTGGCTTGTTCAGCGTAATCAAAAGCAGTCTTTCCTGCACCACATCGTAAATGGCAGTC
Source organism: Sesamum indicum (assembly GCF_026168435.1). Taxonomy (NCBI): domain Eukaryota; kingdom Viridiplantae; phylum Streptophyta; class Magnoliopsida; order Lamiales; family Pedaliaceae; genus Sesamum; species Sesamum indicum. Next base: position 6,311,566 of record NC_142668.1, read on the forward strand.
TACACCAAGCGAGAGAAGCATGCAAATATCGCCAACTCTTCCTTTACCAGCAAATACCATCAGTGGTGTTATTCCAGTTTTAGAGTGCTGGTAATTGAAAACCTTTGGATCTCCTTTAGAAGATATTAACTCAAGAAGAGGATCAAACTCATCATTTGATAAAGCCAAGTCAATAGCCTCATCAAGAGCAACTTGGCTTTCCTCAGTTAAGAAAGAACCATTGATGACCTCATCATGTTTCTTCCATGTAAGGTTATTCTTCTCATTTGATCTGACCATAGATAGCACATCCTCCAAGTAGAAAGTTTTTACCTGAAAATCTAGTGTATTAGAAATGGCATATTAAGTCAATAAGGGAGCTATCAGCACCATATAAATGGGAAGAAGGAACTCACAGGATAAGTAAAGCCTGGTACTTGAATGACTGGGCAGCCACCAAAATACTGTGAAAATCTCTCTGCATCAATCGTGGCACTCATTAATACCTGTTCAAGTTGAAATGTCCATCAAACTTAAGAGTCCAAGAAACATCTGAAAATATTGGAAGGTATATAAAAATGGCAGATTTTTGACCTAATAATGTTAGGACGATACTAACCAGACGCAAATGAGGATATGAAGGAAGCATGTCTCTGGAGAGAACAGTAATGGAATTAGCAGTAATACTAGATGTAGTAATCAAAATGTAGATATCACATACAAATTACATATTATATAATAAATATGCAGACAAATTATCAGCTAGATGCATATTAAAAGATCACATTTAAATGCTTTAAAAACATTGGTTAATAAACAAGGTCAGTCATTGCTACATAAGGTTGATACAAAGATAAATCACAAGAACCTCATTGCGCGAAAAAGTACAAGTTTGTGATCCACATAACCAGAAAATTTCATCATAAGCACCGCACCTGATTATCGCAAGCATGAAATCAGAGAAGCGATCCCTTTCATGAATTTCATCCTAATAGTCAAAACAAGTTTGTCAGGTACAGACTCTGTTGGGAAAAGATATAAGAAATATATGGGCTGAATAGATTGGGTAAGCCTTTTTCACCTTGAAAAGAAGTACAAAACATGAATAGACACAGCAAAAACAAGTACACAATTACAAGAACTTTCAGAAAGTATTGAGTCCAACACACAGATGTCAAAACACAAAAAGGAGCACACCAAAGAAATAAGCAAGCAAGAATATCCCTTTTTCTTTTATCAGAGATGAAAGCAGTCAAGAGCTGTCACCTCACTAGCATACAACCAAGAAAAGTTCTTCAAAATAGTCTGATCATATTGAGACGCACTAAAGAAATAAGCAGGCTACAATGTCTCCTTTTCTTTTCATCACCAACCAAGCTTCTCATCCTAGTAGTTTATAGGTGACCGAAATTCTTTGAACAAAACTGAGCTCAACTAACAGCAACAAAAATCAAAGTACAATATGCAGCCACTGCCAGAATTGAAGCCAAAATGAAAATGTTTTAAGGCGACAAAGCTGTCATAGAGAGTCAATAGGAAAAAGAAATGGTTTGATTCCCATTTAACATATAGTAACGAACAATCACCAGATAGCAGATACTAAATGAAATTGTTGAAGTCATATATAAATGTGCGAGAAAGAGAATAATACCACAATTATGTGGGTTATGTCAGAGCCAACATTTAGCGTCTTTTTTGGAGCCTTTTTCTTCTTTTGACCACTTCCTCTATTAACCAGAACTCTCAACAAAACCCCATTGGTACAGAAGACAAGAGATGAATGCCTCCCGCCTTTGCTCTCAAGCCGAATCTAGCATTTTCAATAAAGCAGATAAAGTCATTATAAAACGGCAACTAGTATATGATACCAGTGATAAATATAGCACTGGTCATCCTGATGCATATAGGGTCACATTTGCCATATTCACCACTATCATCTTCCTGAATCAACTAGCGTATTTCCTGATGTCAGGTAAAGACGCTTATGCTCTTTAGTATCTACTAATTAGAAAGAAAGTTAGTTTTATCCTATATACTACCCCAAAGCTGAAGATTCTTGGATTGACGGCCACGACAGTAAATAAAGTATTATAATCAAGCATATATTTGTTTTGCAATCATAAGGACTGGACCTCCTTAAGCATTAAGCCTTCAGCTAGAATATTGAACTACTGCAGCACCTGTACATAGGACATGTCTAACTACTTTTGAACTGTCAGATGCATTGTTAGCTCATCCAACTTAGTTTAACAATGTAAGCCGCAATAACGCAAAAGCCACTGCTAACCACAAAAACCAAGAACTGCAACTAAATATTTTGACAGACTATTTGCCATATTCGGAAGATCCAATCCTATCAAACTTCAAGTGAAATCAGTTTGTCAAAACATCTGGTCAGATATTATCATCAGAAATTGACTAAGATCCAAACATGTAGTGCACCTGGGTCCAATCCAGAAATATAGAAGACAATTGTGGGAATATCCCTTTCTCTTGTTGATGTTATATCAATTTTATTCAGAAGCTTACTGGGAGTCACCTATTATCATTTATCACATGGCAGGCTCCTGCTGCACTATGTACTGTTAAAATAAAACACTTACGCATATTACATGATTGGTACATGTGAAGATGCTGTACACAGGGCAAAAGTTCAGTTTTATTGTGCCTCTTAAGTAGGTCATAAAATTTAACTGGTCATTCTGGAGATTTGTAGGAGGAAGACTCCTACATCTGGAGCTTTATAGTACTACAGAATACATGTTTTCAATGATATTAGATTTATTTCAAAACAAGATAGAAGACCTAGAAATGTCAGAAATTAAGAGTTGCCGGACAATCTTTAGAGGTGACTACCACTTTAAAATTTGTTCAGTAGTACCTTATATCCAACAGAATCCCCAATATCTTCACCTCTCTCTGAAGCAATTCTTTCAGCCACTGCATTGGGAAATAGACATGCACTCACATTAAAAAATCAACAAACAAGATGAAACAAGTATAAATCCACGTATCCAAAACATAGACAGGTTACACCACCTGATGTGGCAGATATTCGACGTGGTTGAGTACAGACTATTTTGCATGTCTCTCCTTTACTCCATGCATGATCCAGAAGAAACTGTGGGACCTGAATTATTCAATTGAAGATAAAATCCAGATGTAACCTTTAAAGAAACATGATTAAACTAAAAGATATGATGCAGCAATTCAGATGCGGATAAGCCACAAAACTTTCCGATGGGTTCAAGGTAAGATATTACCACATGGCTTTCCAGAAATCTTACAATATAAGAATTATCACCAAGAAAATATTTCTTTCAAAACACGATCTAAAACTATTGTATATTGTTGAACATAAAATAATTATACAAAATAAACAATTACTTACAAGATTATTTAATTTTTCTATGGTTGGATAACCCAATTTTAGAAATGGGTCACTAAAATATATTCAAGTCTCAAAAGCAACAAATAAAATTTTCAATTGCAATGTTCTTTCCTAGTTGACTAGAGTTGGAACTTGGAACTTGGAACCTGGAAATAAAGCAACAACTCTATCTTCAGCTAAATCATCTAGGACCATGGATTGAATTATTCTGTTTTATCAATCACTAGGACCAAGAAAGTCAAATCAATTTCATATCCAATGCAGTGCTTCTGCTTGACCCGATAGACACACAACACAAGAGAATCATTTATAGTTATGATTCCATTTCAGACAGGAAAAGGGCTTCAGGGACATTGTTAGAGTGCATAAGAGGAATTTTATTGTAAAAAACATATGATACTTCTCTTATGAGTATCCTCGCATGATCTCAAACACAGTTTCCCTTTGAAAAATTCTATAACCTAATAAAAGGTTTATACTTAGTCCCAGTTTGCACTCTCTCTTATTCTACGTCCAAACGAGTTCAATAAATTTCATGCACTCAACTAATTTTATCACTTAACCTTGAATTAACATATAGAGACTAATGCCTTATTTGTTTTCATTTTCATTATTCTCATTTTCGATCTGCTTGACAACATGAAAACATTTTTTATTTTACATGTTTTCACTGAATACTTTTACCATCTTCTCACCTCAATCACTATTTAAAAAATATTCTTCTAATAATGCATTGATAAGATATGACCATCAACCGTAAATCAATGAGAAAATAAAACTATCAGTTTCATTCAAACAAAAGTGCAATGATTCAATACCAAAGAACAACATCATCAACTACCAAAAGCATTTTCTATACATCTTTCCACTCAAAAACTGAAAAATCAGCATACATAGGATTTGGTTCTGCATGTATAATAATCAACAGACACATAGACACAACAGATAAAGAAAAAAATCAAGAAAACAATAAACCACCAAATTATAGTATGACTGGCACTAGTAGTTGATAAACCATTGTCTTTTTGGTGACAGAATAAGACATAAAAGAAGAAAACAGCAAAGAGCGGAGAAAATAGTCACCTGTGTTGTTTTCCCACATCCAGTTTCACCACATATGAGCACAACCTGTTTTGGCAAGATAAAACAAGCATGAATTATAACAAATAAACAAAGTGAGGTATTCAATTTCAGATTACACCATGGCAATATAACACCCAACAGAAAGGAAGGAAAAAAGAAAAAAAAAAAAAAAAGATGAGCTAAATCAGTCTGCTGAAACGACAGGTTATCAAGCTTATAAGTGAAGTAAAAAACAAGTCTTTCTTCTCTAGTTTTAGGAGTCTTTTATCAAAAGATATCCAACTATTTCATTGTTTTGAACTTGATAGTTATAATCATGGGATTTATGATCGGAATTCAGACTTCATAGCAATGCAAATACAACATCTGTCTATAATGCAAAACTACATGTGGGCAACCTGATTAGACTCTATCGTGGATGTAATAGCATCCTTGAAAGATGAAATTGGAAGCTTGGACCTCTGCGATGTGATCTGCGTAATGTGGCCATAATTACTCGTTATAATTGTCACAGTTAAAACATGACGCACATATATGTAATAAGAGTACGAAAAGACTGGATTCCGAAATGAAAAGAGGCAATAACCTGTTTTAAGTTTGCGTCCCTCTCTATTCTGGAAGCAAGTGATTCTACCTTTTTTTCAATTTCAGGCTTGGTCATTACCGGTCTCCAGAACATATCATCTTTCCTTGGTCCTACTTTATCATTCCCACTACTTTCTCCAAGTTTATTCTCAGTCATGTCCACATCCTCAGGGGGATACTGAGAAAACAAATCTTGTAAAGCAGCCTTTGCTTCTTCAGAAAATTTAAAAGAACTTCCCTTCCCTTTTCCTGAACCTACTTGCTTTTGGATCTTATAAACAGACACACAACGTTGCTTCCCCCGCCTACAAGATGTCATTAATTAGGGGGAGAAAAAAAGTGCAGCTCATATAATTGAAGAGGACTAGTTCATATTAACTTCATCCTACTCATAGCTTACCCAGAGCTTTTTGATTTCATGCCCATTTTCCTGCATATCACATGCACTACTGCTCGATCATAATTTGACAGGTTTTCTTCAAATTTGTACACTGCAAAATGAAAATATTTGCAGATAAATCCTACTCCCTCATAAGATGTTACATTATGCATATAGTTTTGTGCATCTATAAAGTTCATGGAAACACCAGAAACTGGCTTGTAGAGCATTACCCAAAAGAAAAACTGGTAGTTTTCTTAAGTATCTATTATAGAAGGCTTCATGCATAATTTTCAACTTCAGTTTTGGACTAATGATATCAAAAGTATTTTTAAGCCATTATCCAACCACACAAACTATGCTCTTAATTTCTTGCAGGCTACTGAAAGTCTTTACTAAAAACTATTAGTTGGTTAGAGATTACAGTAATGCATTAATGGCAAGAATAACAGATAAAAATCATTGCACAGCCAGCATGATATTCATGTTCAATTAAAACCAACCATCTCCATACCCACCATGTTTTAGATACGAATGGTTCCAACCCCTTCAACTTACCATGTTTAAATAATGTTACAACCCCCTCCACATCTAGATTTAACATGAATACTACTCCTATCATTTTCTACCAGAGCATCTGATTGCCCTCATGTAAGGTGTCTGAACCATCTCAGTTGGTCTTGAAAAGTGGCGTACATGGAAAACCAAACAGAGTGCAGTAATAGCTGAACTATTCTAATCCGAATGAGCATTACTGCATGAGACAGTAGATGCTCATATAAAGTTGCCATACAAAGCCTCGGAAAATTATTGGAAAATAAAATCTACAGGTGGTCGTAAAAAGGTCTCCCACCATAACTCCAATCACAGGCAGTATCCAGACAAGATGACAAGCTGCCCATGTTCAGAGTATTCATCACTGAAATTAGACCAAAACAGACAGTAACAACTGGGTACGCCAGGTGCCTTGTAAACAAAATTCAGAATATGAAATTTCAGTATGGAGCAACTCCTCAATGGATCAAGCATTTTCGGAATGGAAACAACTAGATGGATACAAGCGCTACCATGCCAATGAACATTTAGCATACTAACCAAAAGCTTAGACTCTCCACAAATATAATGTTGGATATTTGTGTATATTCGTAAACCCACATTGCAGCTATATATATATGCATGATAAATTTCAAATGGAAAGGGTTGAAATATGGAGACGAGTAATGAATTGATGAAGAAAACATATTTCATAAGTAAAACAGGATGACTTACAAAGATGTAGATAATTCCTAAGGGAAAGACAATTAAAATAAACGGTTAAATTCCCATTTCATATTTGAGTATTGTTCTTCATCAATGGGAAAATATTGAGGACGCTGATCCTCAACTAATAAGGAATGGGCAGCGGTCACATTAATAATCAAAGTCAACATGAATCAAAAAACAAAGATTAGAGAACATAGTGTTTGCAACGTGCAAAAAACTTTTAAGGCATAGGTCGATCAACAGCGGCAGAAGTATAGACAAACTTATAAGAATACAAATAGCTCCTAATAGCTCGAGCAATGAAGAACTGAGTTAAAACATTAGAAAACAGCACAAGAACTCAACTTCAATACACATAACATCATCCAACTAAATACAACATATTCCATCAGACAAAAAAGAGAACGAAAAAACCCACATTTTCTTCCACTTCTTTCACCATGAAAGATTCAACCTTTCAACATATCACTGACAAAGAATGTCCCCTATGTTTTCGTCTCTTTAACGAAAAAAGAATAGCAACAATAACAATAACAATCTTCTTCCCTTCTAAAAAATTAGACTGTTTTTTCACTCACCCTCATCTTTGGAAGCCTGAAACTGCTCAAGAATCTGAGAAATTCGAATGCGGGTGGCTTCAGCAACTCTTGGAAAATTCGGTTCTTGTTCCCCCTTCTTCTGCTTCTTCTTCCCTGCCCCCTTAACAGATGAACCCGGACCCATTTTTTTTAAATTAATTTTTTCCTCTTCAATTTCTTCTTGTGGGTGGGAATTGAAGATTAAACTGTTCTTCCCCGATTTCTGATAAAGGGATTTCTCAGTCGAATTTAAAGAAGAAGGCTGGAAGAGATTGAAGAGAGGAAAGATTTTGGAATGAGAGTCTTCCCTTCTTCTCCCTTTCTTCTTTCCCTAACTAAGGCGGTTTTTTTCTTATTGAGAGGGTTTCTTACTCTAAAGAGGGAAATCGTACTTTCTTTTTCTTTTTTTCTTTTTCTTTTTGTTTTGGTGAAATCATAATGTGTGGGTATAATTTAAATTTTTATTATATTTATTAAATTAAACGAATAAAAGAAAAATAAAATGTATAACTAATCAAAATGATAAAGCAGATAAAATTTAAAGTTATATAAATAAAAATAAGGGTTAATTACAGTTTATTATCTAAACTATGATCGTTTTTACACTTTAACATCTAATCTTTATTTTGTGTTAATTTACCATTCCAATTTTACGAAATTTTTTACTTTTTTTATTTATAACTATTTTTCTACTAAGTTTTTTGTCGAAAAAATATTACATGCAATGCACATATAATATTTAAGGATTATGTATATTTTTTGCATATGCGCAACATGTAATATTTTTTCGGTAGAAAAATCAACAAAAAGGAGTCATATATAACAAAGTGCAAATTTTGCAAAATTCAGATGGTAAGTTAACACAAAAAAAGTTTAGATGATAAAATATAACAACGAGAATAGTTTGAATGACAAAATGTAATTTATCCTAAACATAATTAGCTTCATTACGCAACACTACCAACTCATAACAAGACAATTAATTAAACTCTTTGTTTCCTGGTCTGCTTACCGGAAGGTAATATAGTGTTTTTTTTCTCCACCAGCTCGATTTCACCATTTATTGCATAATGTTTAAACAAATTCCCTTGAGATGCCACACTACCTCATCAATCTCATTTCACATCATAGCCCGTTCAGTTTACATCATAGCTCTTTTCATTAGCATCATAGCTCTTTTCATTTCATTTTGCCACACAGGTTATTCAACAACATCAAGGGGCATTCGTATCACAATTATATTCAATTTCCACTACTCCTTCGTTTTTATATATCATCATTCTTGTAAATAACTAATAACGTAAAACCACATATCAATATATTTTCATTTACAGACACCAACAACACATTATTCCATAAATGTAATATTCCCATGCATTTTTTAATTCACTTTTACAACATAATCATTCAAATTAAATCATTCCACAAATGTAATATTTCAACCAGGCTCATTCCTTTGCTTTTCCAGAGTAGATTGAGTGTTTACCCACCGAGGGCTAGATCCAACCCTTTCATTCAGTCGGATTTGGCCAGTATGTAGTTTTCTCCTCACCCATTAGTAAAAAAATTGAAGTCATATTTTGGGAAAGTATAATACTAATTAAAAATGTGAATGAGAACTTGGTTGTGATTGTTATGACGTTGAGATTACGTGTATATATATTCAGCAAGGACTGGATTATGCACCATATTTATGTATATATAACCAGGATTTAATCTAAGTATGATATTTAGGAGAGATACATTTATAGTGTTGTTGGAGGGTGCTACTTTTGGTGGTAAATACTACTAATTAATTAAATAAAGAGATAATAACATGTACACTCCAAACTTATGGTTTGTTTACGTAAATCATCCCTACTTTTGCATAATTACAAAAACCACCCATGACAGCCAAAAGTAGGGTCAGTTTATGTAATGATGGTGATGTTTTTGGAGATGTATGTGTAACTTTTTAGAAAGCGGGGTGATTTGTGTAAATGATGTCGATTTTTTTCTCGTGAATATATGTACAATTATCCAAAAGATATAAGTAGTTTGTGTAAACAAATCATACGTCAAGAGATGTAAATGTAATTATTTCTTAAATTAAATAAATGATTATTTATTAAAAAAATATATATTTAAGAGTATTTTGGTCAATTCATATACTATCTACCAAAACTAGTTTTTCTAAGATCTTGAAACAAGAATGATTTATAACCAATTGTTATTATTTAAATCATGCTATTAGATATCAAACTTATAATATTTTTTTATAAATGCCCTAATGAATACTTATATCACATTACATGTCTCTACTTAGTGCAATTTTTAAAGATAAATATATTATTTAACCCCAAATCAGTTCTGTGTATTCATTTAATTTATTATCTCATATTTGAATGATTAAATAAATTTGGTTACTATAGTAGTAAAGAGTAATAATAATTCATAATTATAGTCAGATGTGAATATTCATTGTTTCACAATTAAAATACACTTGAATATAAACATTGGATATTTGTCTCGATTATTGTGAATAATTTATTGTAATAATTATTTATCTCACTTAACATGATTTTATTGTAATGTGAGGTTAATGAATTTAATATGACGCGAGTAATGCTAGTCAAATAGATTTTGGACTCAAATCCTTCGGGTCAAGTCTGTTGCAAGCCCAGAACAAGGGATTTGCAAAAAAATGTTCGCGCTTTAAATAGTTAGTAAATAGTTATAGAAAAATAAAATTGAGCAAGATAAGATAGCAATAAATGCTTAAAAGTGATAAAAAAATGGAGCGGTTTCATGCGGATACTTGTGCAGAATTGTGTTACCCTTAATCCAAGGGGAAGACCTTGCTTTTATAGTCATTGTCCCAATAGCTGAAGAATGTGACCCCTTGGTATTCAGGTCGATGGTTGCCATGGATAAGCTCCCTCAGATCTAAATGTGATTGGCAGGAATCTGCAACGGTTCCTGCTAGTTGGGGGAACTTTGCTCAAATAAGTCTCTTAATGAATATGTCTCAAATTCTCAGGGTGGTGTTGGGATATATGGATAATACGCCCATATCTTCAAGTCTTGTCGTGATCTATGTATCTCTCTTCTCTCTATTGTGGACGAACAGTCTCCTACTATTAGTGGAAGGCCCTAATCTATCAGCCAAATTGGTGTAGGTCCATGTCTTCTCATACCTCATATCTTTGGCCCCGTGCCTTCAAGAACTTCTCCTTAGGCTTCCTCCAAATTAGGCCTCTTCTTGGGTCAAGCTCATTTTAGGGCATCATTCAGTCCCTCCCCCTGAGGAGGAGGGTTTGCTTTTCCTTATAGTAGCGAGCTTCCACCAAGATATATGGTTTGGGGGGTCCATTCATCTTTCTCCCAGAAATGGAAACCCCCTCACAAGATCGTCCTTCACAAAAAGGTGAGATAGATTTCTTGGAACCATGGACCTCTTGTCAGAATGATTTTATAGCTACTCTTTAGCGTGCATTGGTACCTGAGCACATGGTGCAGCATTTCATGCCTTTGCGGCAACAATTATTGTGTAATTGTTCCAATGGAAAGCGGTTACTTGGCCAAAACGTGGCTGTCACCCCCACCTTAACTCCTTCTCCATCCTAATGCAACCTTCATTCCCCTATTCACTTCTTCCCCATTATCTCTGAGGAGAAACACTAAGCTCTTGAACTTTTCATTTATCGATTATTATTCTCATAAGTTTTATTTTTCTATCTTAGTCGTTGTTGATCTTCTATTTGTGCTTCTTACCTCTCTTCTTTTCTTAGGAATTTTTGCTTAAGTTTACAACTTTTTTCAGTTTGTTAGTGGCGTCTTTCAATGAGTCAGTGAGGTTTGGTGGAGAATAGTTAGCCGACGTTGATACCACTTAGGCCACATCTAGAGAAAATGGCCCTGGATTGTCTTCTTATAGGGGGCTCAGCAGAGGAGCCTGAGAGGCTGCTGTCATGCAGCGCCATTTGGTCGATGAGCCTTCTGACATAGAAGAGGAGACCGTCAGTGAAAATGAGGAAGATGCCTCATCAAGGGATAAGGAAGAGAGACAAAAGTCAATAGCCGTCAGCGAAAAAAGGGATATAGTGGCTAGCCTATCTTGATATATAGGGTTCCCTCCTCCTTTTCGGATGTTGATGCTTATCGATTGTCAGAAAACTAAGTCATTGTCGAATGCTATACAATACTTCTTCCGCATCCAGAGAGCCAGCCTGATACCCCTTCCTCCAAACTGCTTATTATTTTTCATTGCTCAAAATTTAAAGCATGTCGTCTCCCCATTCCTTCTCTATAAGGGAAAGGAGCGTAGAGCTTCTGCTCTCCGTGAGGATCTAAACTTTGACCTCTATGACTGCTGGGGGTTGGTTTAAAAGAGATTTCTCTCTCATTTTGACTTGAACCCTAAGGAGACCCCTTAGAGGAACCAATAAGAGCCTTAAGGTACTCCCATTTCCTCATTTTTTCTATATGTGTTTACTTTTAAAGAGTTACCCTCTTACTTGGGTATTTTTATGTTTGTAGAGCACATCCCATTCAACAAGTTGTTCAGGCAAGGCATTCAAGGTAGCTTGGGGTGTCGCCAGGCAACTCCTGCTGCAAAAGTCTGGAAGCATCCTAGCTTCCAGGAATTTCTCGAGAAATGCTAGAAAAGAGGTATCTCAGGGATCATACAAGTGAGCAAAGAGGAGTTTCTCCAGCCAATCTTTGGCAGCAGTGCCCCTCTAGGTGGTTACACGATCTATGACTGCTCTTCCTTCTCGAGATGCTGGAGGGTTTCCATCGGTGCTAGTGATTTTCCCGTAATTAGATCCTTTACACGTATCAATCTTGTCCGCGAGAGAGTGAAGGGAAGTCCCAGTTGTTCTCTAAGCTCCTGCTAAGGTTGTTACTACCATAGGACAAGTGGTTGTTGGCTTCTGCTTCCACGGAGGAGCTTACTGGTCTCATATCCTACCATGTTATGAAGGTATTTTCTCAAACCTTTTTTTGTTGTGTGGATTTGTTAATGACCATCTTAACCCTCTAGTTTTTCTTGTGGCTTTCTAGACAGTAGTGACGATAGAGGAGTTACTATCTCGCCCTCAGGCTACGCCTCCTCCTTCTCCAGCAGATAACTAGCGGAAGAGACTAGAGGATCATTTGGAACGCTTGGTGCCGAAGGTGGATCGAATGAAGGAGGCTACAAAGGAACCCCTAGGAAATGCAGCTGTCAGAGAAGGGGACTGAAGGCTAAAATAACAACTATTCGACTTGATTAAGAGTCAAGCCGATGAAGGTGAGGGAGGATGCTCGATTGGACTTTCCCAACTCTGATGAGGGTCAGTGGTATCTGGAATCCTATTGGAAGAGTCGCATGCTAGACTACCAGAAATCAGTGGATTTCCAAAGGAGGTGGCCAACATCAGGGGACTCTCTTTTTTATGCGTGGATTTACAGCTTACTAGAAGTAATTTGTTGATCATGAGTATCCCTTTCCTGAGATGGAAGTTCCATTTGAGGCTACCCTAGAAAGCGCCCCCAATACTTTCGTGACAGCCCCTCCAACATTTGCCCCTGAATTGCCTCCAACAAATTCAAGTAATAGGGTTGCCCGTCTCCTTTTTCTTCTTATTGAAATATTTACATTTCTTATTAACATAGCTAGAAAGTATTTTTTAGATGAAGATCTGGAGAATATCCTAAGGATCCTCATGCAAGAAGTGTAGCCCCCCCCCCATGCTAATGTGCTAGCTTTCATGAAGGTGGATGCCCCAAAGGAACTTTCCCCAAAGCCGCAGCCCTAACCCCCTCAAGAGTGTCAGCCCTCAAAGAAGCGAACCCCCCTCTGAGCCAGAGAAGATCCATCCTGTGGGGCAAAAATGATATGTACCTCCCCCACCTCCCCTAGAGAGAGAGAAGATAAAATAAAATTGTTGGGATTCCCCCCATATTTCTTGGGGGATGAAACAATTACATCTTTTTGTTTGTTGAATATTCCCCCCTTCCCCCACTCAATTTGATTGGGGATTTATATGCATCTACCTATTTTTCTTCATTGCTTTTATTTGGTGGTTTGCCGCCTAAATTGCTTACTTGCTTGTGATTGAGTCTTGCCGCTTGACAATGTATACCTCTTTTACTTAGCCTTATCCCCCTTTGATTTTGTTTGAGTGCCTATGGAAGGGACGAAGCGATTCAGAGAGAAGAGTGTATGTTCAACACAAGAGTTTTCTTAATGTTTGTATCTGCTTAAAAGCATCAGTTGCTTTATGAGTAAGGTGGCTACTTTGAGCAGGTTTATTTTTTAAGGTGATGCATGCCAGAAAGCAAAGCTTGTTTGTTTGTGAACACATACCTAAACACTTGTGTTGTAAACATCTGTCTATACATAGAACTTATTATGAGAGGACTCTTGCCTAGGGGCAGAGTTTTATTTTGAGGAAATGCTTTCCTAGGTGCAAGATTTATTATAAGAAGACATACGTGTCTAGGGACAGGATTTTATTCTGAGAAGACATACTTGCCTAATGATCGGATTTATCCTGAGAGGACATATCCACTTGGGGGTAGGATTTATTCTAAGATGACATACCTGCCTGGGGATAGGGTTGTGAGAAGGTGTTTCTGACCTAAACATAGAACATCTTAAGATTATGCACATTCCAAGGCCAGGGCAGGGGTTGCCCTCCATCTTCTTCTAATCATAATCCTCGTATCCCAACATGCTTGTAATTCTGAACGGTCCCTCCTAATTAGGGTCTAGCTTTTGTACGGGTTTCTACACGCTGACCGGATGAATCACTTCTCCTACTTGGAATTATGCAGTTTTCACTTGTTTGTTATGAGTGTTTATCGTTATACTTTTGTAACATTGAATTTGAAGAAAGGGTTTCTCCTAAAGCTCTTCAATAAAGTTTAGATTTTCTTTGAGGAGACCCGTGTTACCTCCTCGGAATACACCACTTGATGGGAAAGCATCCCTATTTCGATTAGGATGACCGCATCTGTTCCATATACCAAAGCGATTGGGCTTTCCCCTATAGATTTTCTAGGGGTATTTTAGAAGCCCAAAGTACACTGGTTAGTTGTTTGACCCAATTTTTCCCAACTTGTTCTAGTCTTCTCTTGATTCCTTGTATTAAGATATGATTATTGAATTCTACTTGTCCATTGACCTGAGAGTGAGCCACATATATGAATTACTTTTTGGTATGGAATCCTTTGCACCAGTCTTGTATTTTATAGCCTTGAAATTATAGTTTGTTACCTGAAAGAATTTCTTGTGGGAAGCCAAATCTACATATTATATTCTTTCATATGAATTTCGTAACTTCTCCTTTAGTGATCCAAGAAGGGTTTCGACCTCCATCCATTTAGTAAAATAGTAAATTGCCACCAATAAAAACTTTTTATGTCCAGGAGGCAAAGGGAAGAGTCCTACTATATTTATCCCCTATTGGGAGAAAATGCAAAGGGAGAATACGATGGTTAGAGTTTCTACCGGTTGGTGAATGAGGGTAGCATGTTTTTGGCATCGCTCACAATTACGTACTAGGTGCCATGCATCTTGCTTCATAGTAGGCCAAAAGAAATCGGCATGCAAGGCCTTGTTGGCTAAGGCCAGGACCCTATGTGGGCCCCACAATATCATATATGAATTTTCTTTAAGAAAGTGTAATCTTTTTTCTTGGGACAAACATCTCAGTAGTAGGTGTGTGAATGATCTCTTATAGAGTGTGTCCACTATTAATAGAAAATGAGTAACTCGAGTTTTGAGCCTGGCTATCTCCCATTGGTCTGTCAGGAGAAACCCCTCCCTCATCCAAGCAAAGATAGGTTATCTCCAATTCCCCCAGGGTTAACAACATGAATCTCCGAGTGGGACCCTGGCTTGGGAAGATGTTGTATGGTGATGTGCCTAATTTTGCAATTTTCCAAGGCACTAGCCAGTTTAGACAAGTAATCAACCTTAATGTTTTCTTCTCAAAGGATTTGGATGGGCTGGAAACTTTCGAATCTCAATTTTAATTCCTCAATTTGTATTAAATATTATTAAATCAAACTATCTTCTTGACCTCATATACTCCTTCTCTGTTTGACTATGCGTTGATAGTCTTAGTAGGCTGTAAGGTGCCTTGCTTCGATCTCCCAAGCCACCCTCATTCCCAACACGAGGGCTTTAGTTTAGCCTTGTTTGAGGCTCTAAATCAAATTTGACTAGAAATTCTATATCCTCCCCTCAAGAAAATTGATAATTATCTCACTTCCATATCTTTGGAGAGTAGTTAACCCATCTACATGCAGTAGAATAACTCTTTGCTGGGAAAGGGATTTGTCATTTAACAAGCGAAATTAGCCAAGGCTTGAGCCTTAATGGCTGTCTGAGCTAGATAACATATGTTATATCCACTTAGTTCCATAAACCACTTTACTAATTTCCTTGAAGTATCAGGTTTCCCGAGGGTCTGCTTCAGAGGATGGTTGGTCCTTACCCCCTCCAAGTAGGTGTGGAAGTATGGCCACACCCTCCAGGCCATAAGTACCAGCGCGAACACCATCTTTCGATAGGGAAGTAATGTCCTTCAGCTCCTTTAAGCACCTTGTGATATAATATATAGGCACATGCCTCAATCCTCCATGCAAAAGAGAACAGAACTTACAGCCTGAGAAGTGGCAAATATGTATATATACAAAGTATCCCCAAGAGAAGGCTTAACGAGAAAAGAGAGACCCACCAAGCACTTTTCGAGTTCTTCGAATGCTCTTTGGCCATGGATGGAAATTACACCCAAACCCTTGCAAACCTTCCCCAAACCCGCCCCACATAGGGTGGGTTCAAGTCCAAAAATTAGAGATCGAGTTGGGTAGCGAGTCTTAAAGATTAGGACCCACCGAGGTCCGGGGCGGGTCTCGGGTCAATAAAGATGCACCCTGATTAAATGAATTATATATATATATATATATATTATTTCATTTATAAGTTTTTCATCCTCAAATCAACATCTTCAGTCATATGCTCATCCTTGCCCTACCTACCCTTTCTCTCGATTCTCTTGATTCTCTCAAGAATCAAGATTTGCTATAGATCTACTCACCAGTCGCCTCGCCCAACGCTGTCTTGCCTCGCCTCGCCTCTTCTAGTCTCCTCTTATCAAGCCTCTCCTCTCACTGCCTCTTGCCATGTTGCCTCTCAACTTGCCACCTCTCATCACCTCGTCATTCGTCATTCACTATTGTTGCTTTTCTCTTTTTTTTTTCTTTTTTTAAAATAGAAACTCGGGTTTATTGAGTTAGACCCGCCCAGATGGGTTTCGGGGCGGGTCAGTCTCAGGTC
Source organism: Sesamum indicum (assembly GCF_026168435.1). NCBI lineage: Eukaryota > Viridiplantae > Streptophyta > Magnoliopsida > Lamiales > Pedaliaceae > Sesamum > Sesamum indicum. The sequence goes on from NC_142668.1 coordinate 6,328,134, forward strand.
CATTCTAGAGTTGACGGGTCGGGTCTAGGTCTAGCTAAACGTGCCCCTTACCTATCTTGTTGCCATCCGTAGCTTTGGCTGTCCAACCCTACTTGGATTTCCTCAGCACTTTAATGAAGGAATAGTTTTTTTCAGCAAATTTAGAAATGAACCAGCTGAGAGTCGTTATCATGCTTGTAAGACATGGTACTCTTTAACATTAGTAGGGCCTTTCATATCCAAGATTGCTTTGATTTTGAGAAGGTCCGCCTCGATGATTCTATTAGTCATCATGAATCCTAGGAATTGTGTACCTATTACCTAAAGGCACACTTAGTGAGGTTGAGTTTCAGTCTGTACTTTCAAAGGACTTTGAATGTTTTCTCCAGGTCAGTGATGTGGTCTCTAGCTTTTTGTCTTTCACTAGCATATCGTCCATATACCTCTAATTCCTTCCTAGTTGGGGTCGAAATATCTTATCCACCAGTTGCTAGTAGGTGGCCCCTGCGTTTTTTAGTCCAAATGGTATGGCCAAATAGCAAAAGATCCCTGAGGAGGTAATGAAACTAACGTTTTTTGTGATCCTAAGGAGCCAACAAATTTGATGGTACTCCTTAGAAGCATCAATCAAGCTCAGGAGCTCACACCCAAAGGTGGAACCTACCAATTTGTTGATCCATAGCAGCGGGTAAAAGTCCTTAGGGCAAGCTTTATTGAGGTCCTGAAAGTTCTATGCACATTTTCTATTTGCCCCTGACTTTCGGGACTAACACCACATTAGAGTCACTCCAAGTGTTGTTTTATTTCTTTGATATGTGCTGCTTCCAAGAGCTTGTCTACCTACACCTAAATAATTTATCTTTTTCGGGGCCCAAAATGCCTATTCTTTTACTTGACAGGCTTCGTAGAGGGGTCTATGTTGAGGTGATGGGTTGTTACTTCAGAATCTATTCCTTCCAAGTCTTGAAAGGTCCATGCAAATTCATAAACGTTTCATCATAGATACTAAATTAATTTTTCATTGATTGGTCCTTGTAATTGGAAACCAATGTGGGTGGTTTTGTCAGGATTTTATGGGCTTAATTCTATAGTGAGTAGTTCCTCTGGGGGTTGTAGTTTGGTGAGGTCTTTTTCTCTCGGACATGTCTTCTTTGTAGGGACAGGGTCTTTTCCATGATGCTTACGAGCTTCTTCCATAAAGAGGTCTTCACAGTTGCATTTTTGGCCTTTGCATATAGCCTCAATGTAACACTTCTTGGATTAGAGTTGATCCTCCACTTCACCTATCCCTCCTCGCATGGGTAATTCGACCTTCATGTGGAAAGTGGATACCACTGCTCCGAAAGTATTAAGAGTGGGTCTTCCCATGATCACATTATAGGCAGAAGGGATATCCACCACCAAAAATATTATCAAACCTGTCATCCTGTGAGGTTTCTCTCCCAGCGAGAGGGGGAGTGTTACCATGCCCCTGGGGTTGACCATCTCTCCTGCAAAGCTATGTAATGAGGTATCCACTTCTTCCAAGGCGATATCTCCCTCTTGCATCTGATCATACACTCCTCCAAAAGGATATCAGCTAAACTTCCAAAGTCAATGAAGATTTGGCTTACTTCATTATTGGCCATGATGACAGTGATCACTAAGGCAACGTTATAGGGTAGCACCAATCTAGCTTTTTCAGTAGGCCTGAATTGAATTATAGGGGTATTAGCAACTTCTTCTACATCTAGAATTTCCTTAAGGATGCCTTTCTCTAGTTCCCTTACTTGGGTTTTCCTTGCTCTATGGAAGTCCCCACCTATTGATCCTCCTATTATCATGTGAATAACCCCCTTCTGCAGAGGATTAGGGTCCTCAGACCATCCTAGTAGGGTTGTGCCCTTCTTTCCTAGGGGAATCTAGACTAAGCTCTTCCCTTGTCTCTCCCTTATGAGTGGCCCGCTTATGGTAGGAACCCGTGCCTTGGGTTTTTTCCATGCATACAAACTCCTTTAGATATCCGTTTCAGATGAATCATTCTATTTTTTTCTTCAAATGTCAATACTCCTCCATGGTGTTCCCATAATCATTCTGGAACCTACAATACTTATCAGATTTAGATCCCAGTAGGTCCTTCTTTTTGCCATCCTTGGTCAGGCTAGTAGTTCTTTGATTTCCACTGCCATCAATGCTTGTGTGATGGGAGCATTCAAATGAGTGTAGGCGGGGTATCCCCTCTGAAATGAGGGTTTCTTGTCCTGGAACTCCATTTCTTATTTTTTCGAGGATCCATCCTCCTTGAGGTCCTTTCTCTTTTCTCCTTGTCCCTTGCTTTTGGAGGGTGGGTTTTCTCCATATTGATATAGTTTGCAGCCCGTGCCAGGAGGCTATCAAAATCCAAGGCAGGCTTCTTGGGTTAGGACTTGAAGAATCTCCATTCACTAATCCTTGTGAGAAGGCACTAGTCTTGACCTCCTGGGGGACCGAAGGTACTTCCAAGGCGGCTACACTGAAACGCTGGAGGTAACCCCTCAAAGATTCTTCCTCCTCCTAGCGAATGGTGAAGAGGCTGAGGGTTGTCTTCCGGTGCCTCCTACTATTGAAAAATTGATGCATGAATAAGGACTTAAACTCTTGGAAGCTCCTAAATGATCCCGCCAGCAACTGGTTGAACCATTGTTGGACTGCCCTCTTAAAGTAGTGACAAACAATATTTTGAAACCCAGATCGTTCATCGAATCAAAATATTAAGTGGATTACGGGTCACTGATTCAATTGTTGGGTCAACTGTGGTCAACAAGTGACATCATATTTATGTCATAAATAATTATTAATATTCTAAAAATAACATTAAATAATAAATAATATCAATATACTTGACAACCTAGCTTTTTTCTTTTTAATTTCACTCTTTCTTTGACATTAATAATTCTACAAGAAATATTGGATAAAGATAACAAAATTTAAATATTAAAAATCAAACTGCCAAATATGCAATAAAAATTTGAAACGTCCAAGACTTCAAAGATTCTAATTTAATTCAAAAAAAGATAAAATAATTAAGATTGTCTAACTCAAGTTATACCACAAAATTCTACAATCATACACTACATTCTCTTAAATCCTTCTCAAACATTCTTCATCCTCTCCATATACAACACCTCCACAATTGCTACAACCCTCTGCAACTCTAATTGAGAAATCATGAAAGTTACATCAAGGTTAAACTGCTTAAAAATTGAAAAATTTATATCATCATCCACTCCAAGGTCCTCACAGGCTCAATATCTTCAACAGCATCAGCATCATCTACATTTATATTAATTGCTCATAAAGCATATTGATCCGGGTCGAATTATTCGATCTCCTGAGACGATCTCACCGCTGATCGACTAACTCTTCCGAAACAGATTTTGGATCCCCTGAGAATAAAACACGAACCGTGAGCTCGTCGGGTATGTCCCAACAATGACCCTCCGACGCTCAAGTTAGGTTGATCGAGAGAAATATATTCTATCTCAAAGTTCGATCTCAATTAATGTATAGCAGTTACCTCATTTATGGCGTATCGGGGTCTATTTATAGTACACAGTTGTACGGCAAGTACTGGGCCACGTGGCCTCATCTGGTTGATTCCCATTCTGATCGAATGGTCGTCATTGTTCGGGTCTTCTGTCGGTTCCCACGACCCGGGTCGGGTCCTCTGCGACCCGCCCGTTGCGAAGCACACGGATCCGGTCGCGGAAATGACCATCCTGCCCTTAATGAAGGGCTTTTCAGTCTTTTTGTAGGGGGATTTATACATATACCCATCATTACTCCCCCACTTTTTCAAAGTGCAAGTTCGTTGCCTTTGAGGAAGTCGAACCGTCGCGTCCGTTGATTGCGTACACGTGGCAGAATCCCCTCGGTTCGTCCGAGCGCATTGTTCCAGAGCGGATCTCCTATAAATACCCCCTCATTTGACTTCTCGGCCCACCTCACGCAAAGACTTCCAGCGACCAAGGCTCACAACCACGAGTTCGTATTCGATCTGCGGCTTCCAGAGTCATCCTGCTTTAAGGTACGATGCCTTCCAGCTCTAGCTCGAATTCTGAGTCGCGATCTGGCCCTAAGCCACGATCTAGTTCAGGGTCGTCTTCGTCTCGTTCTGAATCTGCTTCTGGGTCCTCTCCCGAGTCCGGTTCTGGTTCGTCCTTAGGGTCCGGGTCTAGGTCTGTCTCTAGGTCTTCGCATGGGTCGTATTCTACCTCTCCCAAGAGGAATAAGAAGTTTCCGGTCACCAAACTTAAGGATGAACAGACTGGGCCTTCGGTCCTTACCAAGTTCCAGGATCGGCTCGCCAAAAACCCTTGGGAGGCTGTGGTCAGTAAAGTTAGGGTTCCTGTAAATAAGATTAGGGAAAAATACCACATCCCCTCCGATTTTGATGTTCTCATCCCTGCCACCTTCGATCGCATGCATCGTCCTCCCGAGGGGTTTACTGCTTTTTCTATCAAACACCTCGATGCTGGGTTGAGATTTCCTCTGGCTCCCCCGGTGGCCGCGATTTTGAATAAGTTGGGGTTATGCCCTATGCAGCTTTCCCCGAATTCCATTACCCATATTGTCCTTTTCGTTGTAATGATGCGATATGTAGGTTTAGACCCTAGTTTTGACAATTTTTGGAGTTTATATTCCTTCACCACCTCGAAGCGATCTGGTAGTCGAGGTTTTTTCTATCTTTCGGCCAAACCCGATTGCGGGTATCTGAGCGCCCTGAAGTCGAATGTAGGAGCTTGGTTAGATCGCTACATTTTCATTCGATCTCCTAGTGGTGTCTGGCCTTTCAAGAACGAGTGGACTAAGTATAAACCCCTTCCAAAAATCTGTGGTGGGGGGCTGGAGGGTGACCAAATAAGGAGTCTGACATTTTATAAGTATGATCCCAAGAAGCTTCTCAATGAGAAAGTTTTGCAATTATCTGGGCTCTCTCCAGCGTCCCTTCACATCGAAGAGTCCTTAGGTGATTTTCTTCTTTCGGTCTCACTTGCTTTCATCGCTGTAGTGTTCGCATATGCTAACTTTTCCCTGCTCGCAGATAGTATCATCATGAGCACGTGCACAGCTATGCGGAGGATCGCGGCCCAAAACAAATGAAGGAAGGGGGGTGAGATCGCAAGTTCCTCGGATCCGAAAGGGAAGGGCAAGGCAGTTGCTAGTGCTCAAGATTTATCTTCGATCCCACCTCCCTCGGTTCCTTCCAAAACGCTCGCAATTGCCACTCCTGATGGGCAACAGCCCATTGCAGTTGATAGCGAGGGTACGCCTTCCGCCCATAATGATCATCTCGGCTACAACTCCTCGGAGTTAGAACTGGGTTTGGACGAGGCTAGCGGGGGCCATGGGGTCGACCAGGGGAGCCAAGGTCCGCCTGAGGAGCGATCTAAGAAAAGGAAGCGATCTCCCCCGAAGAAGGGACAAGGGCCCAAGTCCAAGTTAGGGCCTAGCGATAAGGGTAAGGGGAAGGAGCCCGCTGAGGCCTCTCACCCACCTCCTTCAAAATCGCATAGCCCGAGCGTGCTGAGCAGGATGGCTAAGGAAGCCGCGGATAAGACTAGTGTTGAGGAAGATCGGGACAAATTCTTGAGGGTGGCACAGCTCGCCACATGTTGGGAGGACAGCCGGGCAGCTCTTCTAGGCAATGTGCCGCCTCCCGAATGGCAGGATATGTCGAGCTCGTCGCTGTATGGCGAGGCTGGAGGGGATACTTTTGCAGTCTACAACTCATTCGTCTCCGTTCGCGATCAAGGGGCACTTGTACCGAATAGCCCTATTCGGCTTGAGGAGTTCGCAGCCCACTCCCTAGTCCAGGTATTTCCTCGGCTGGCTTCCTTCGACCTCCCTTCTTTTATGCCATTCATTGCATTCGATTTTGCAGGCCATGACCTTTCTTCGAAGCTTAAGCCTCAAATGCACCCATTATCGGAGGAGTTATATTCAGACTGATCAGAAGGTGCAAGATCTTAGGGCTCAACTGGCCGATCGGGACGAGACCGAACGCAAGTAGGAGGATAACCTGCTGGCCTTGGGAGATGAGGTGCAAAAGTTGCGAGCCGAGCTCGATGTTGCCAAGAAGGAGAGGGAGATTCTTCGTTCTGAGCAAGAGGTGGCCCTGGCAGAGGCTAAGAAAGAGGCGTTCGATGCCGGGCGTGAGGTCGGCCTCGTGGAGGGCCACAAGCGTGGGGTGGAAGAAGGCCAAGCCGGTCGCATTCTAGTCGAAGAGCATCAGCGATCCTTGGCCAATTCCCGGATGTCCGCGGTTCGTGATTTTTTGAAGACCGACACCTTCACGACCGCTCTTGAGATCAAGTCTGCGGACTCATTCACCAAGGGCTATGAGATCTGCCTGTCTCAAGTCGAAAAGCTCGGTGGCTTTCATGAGTCTTTTGACCGCAGCAAACTTGACATCTCGCTTGATGGCGACCTTCAACCTCTTCCTCCAGATCCTGAGCTGAAAGATGATGAATTTATGGCCCTGAGGGACGAGCTGGAGGCGGAAGCTGACGCCTGATCTGTCCCGATTCTTCTATTTTTGTGGTAGGATTTTGAGCTGATTGATCCAAATGTAAATCCTAGAGATTCTTAGGACATCATTTTTTGTAAACAGGAGGGCGGGGTGGAATTTTTTATAACCCCTGTATATGACATTTTGTTGAATGAAAATGAACTTTTGTCAGCTCGCTTATTTTGCTACAATTGCGCATTGCGTTCTTTCAGTTGCATTTTGCTCGGGTGCGTCTTTTTCAGATCGCATATTGGACGCGTCTTTTTCAGTTCGCGTTTTGCTCGGGTGCGTCTTTTTCAGATCGCATATTGGACGCGTCTTTTTCAGTTCGCGTTTTGCTTGAGTACGTCTTTTTCAGATCGCATATTGGACGCGTCTTTTTCAGTTCGCGTTTTGCTTGAGTGCGTCTTTTTCAGATCGCATATTGGACGCGTCTTTTTCAGTTCGCGTTTTGCTTGAGTGCGTCTTTTCAGATCGCATATTGGACGCGTCTTTTTCAGTTCGCGTTTTGCTTGAGTGCGTCTCTTTCAGATCGCATATTGGACGCGTCAGAAGCGAATAATGATAGTAATGTACGCACGAATGTAAGCACAAAACAAAGAAACTTTGATAAATCTCGTTGGGTAAATTACAGGAGTTGTAAATCCTCAATAATACAATGTTTAACATGGATACGATCTTCCTAACCTTGGGAATATACAATTAGTAATCTGTTAGAACTCTCCACGTGTAGTTTTTTGTTCGGTCTTCCTTGTTGATGGCCTTTCGCCGGCTTCTTGTTCGATCAGTCAGTTGATGGCCTTTCACAGGCTCCTTGTTCGATCCTTCAGTTGATGGCCTTTCACAGGCTCCTTGTTCGATCCTTCAGTTGATGGCCTTTCACAGGCTCCTTGCTTCAGGCATAAAATTTCTTCAGGTTTTGTATGTTCCAAGGGCGTGGTAGATCGCGACCCTGCATGTCTTGTAACCTGTATGTACCTTTCTTTCTAATCTCGATCACCTTGTAAGGGCCCTCCCAAGGCGGTTCCAGCTTTCCCACATGTTTTGACGCCTCCACCTTCTTCAGCACGAGGTCTCCCACCTGCAGCTGGCGGGGTCGAATTCTACGATTGTGGCTCTTCATCATTAGGCCCTTGTGATGTAAGATTCTGGCATATGCGGACTCCCTTTTTTCTTCGATGACGGTGAGGTCGAAGCTTCGTTCGGCTTGGTTCGCCTCGGGCTCATACTGCATAACTCTTTGCGATTCCTCCCCTATTTCAGCAGGAATGATGGCTTCGGTTCCATACACCAGGCAGAAAGGGGTTTCACCCGTAGCGGTTCGTGGCGTTGTTCGGTAAGCCCACAAGACCCCGGGCAGTTCGTCAACCCACGACCCCTTGCTCTCGAGGCGAGTCTTCAAATGTTGCAAGATCGTCCGGTTCGTCACTTCGGTCTGCCCGTTCGCTTGAGGGTTCGCAACTGCTGTGAAGTGTTGTGCGATCTTCAGCTCCTTGCACCATTCCGTAATTTTCCTGCCCTGGAACTGCGTGCCGTTATCAGATATTAATATCCGGGGTATACCAAATCTGCATATAATATTCTTCCAAATGAAGTTGATGACTTCCCTCTCCGAGATTTTGGCTACTACTTCCGCTTCGACCCACTTGGAGAAATATTCGACCGCTACAATGATGAATTTCTTTTGGGCTTGTGCGGGCGGAAAAGGTCCCACGATGTCAATACCCCATTGGTCGAACGGGCATGCTATCTTGATCGGTTCCATCGGTGTTGCCGGCTGATGTATCAAAGAAGCGTACTTCTAGCAACTCTCGCATTTCCTCACCAAGTTCTTGGAATCTTCAACCAAGGTGGGCCAGAAATACCCTTGCCGCATCACCTTCTGAGCTAGCGATCTCGCTCCCGAATGATTACCGCAGCTTCCTTCGTGTATTTCCCGCATCACGTACAAGGCTCTTTCTCCATCCAAGCATTTCAGGAGTGGGCCATCCGCTGTTCGTTTGTAGAGCTGACCTTCTAACAACGTGAATCGGGTGGCGCGAAATTTGACTCTTTTTGCCGCCAGTGGATCGTTGGGCAGGATGCCCTCTTCAAGATACCGTATGATCTCGCTCATCCACGATTCTGCCTCTGAGACGACCTGAATTTCTGTTCCGCTCGCGAGCACCGACTGATCGCGCACTAAGGCAGTGATTTTGCGATCTCGAATTCCATCCATTGCTGCACCAAATTTTGACAGGGCATCCGCTTTGTCATTTTCTGCTCGGGGAACTTGTAAAACGGAACATCCGTTAAACTTTCCCATCAATTGCTGCACGATCTCCTTATACCGTGTCATGGTTCTCTCTCTCGTCTCGTATGCCCCTTCAATCTGCATAGCGATCAGCTGTGAATCGGTAAAAACCTCCAGGTCACGAGCTCCTGCCTCATATGCTAGCTCCAACCCTAGTACCAACGCCTCGTATTCCGCTTCATTATTTGTCACTGGGAATGATAGGCGAGCTGCGACTTCTATCTCGACTCCTTTGGGTCCTTGGATCGGCACGCCTGCCCCTCCGTTGTTCGCATTGGAAGACCCATCTACATGCAGCATCCATTTCGAACAGGTGTGGTCGGAGGCGTCGGGTTCCTTCGTATCGTTGGACAACTCTGTGATGAAGTCTGCGAGCACCTGTGCCTTCTGGGCCGTCCTGGGCTGGTACTCGATATCATGTTGCCCCAATTCGACCGCCCATTTGATTAATCTTCCAGAGGCTTCCGGTCGCGACATCACATGCTTAAGGGGGTGGTTCGTCAGCACCACCACTTTATGCGACTGGAAATATGGCCGTAGTTTTCGGGCAGTTACTACTAAGGCGAGGGCGAGTTTCTCCATCTCTGAGTACCGCAATTCAGCCCCTTGGAGCATTTTACTGACATAGTAGACTGGATTCTGACTGTTAGCCTCCTCTCTCACCAGCACGGAGCTGACCGCGTTCTCAGACACTCCAAGATACAAGAATAGCGTCTCCCCATCTTTAGGATTTGCGAGCAACGGGGGTTTGGTGAGATACTCCTTTAGTTCTTGCAAAGCCTGCTCGCATTCTTGAGTCCACGCGAAACTCTTGGGTTTCCTCAAGGCTTTGAAAAATGGTAGGCTTCTATCTGCCGATCGCGATATAAACCTGCCCAAAGATGCGATCTTTCCGGTAAGCTTCTGCATTTCCTTGATCGAACTCGGCGATTTCAGGCCCATAATGGCTTGTATCTTTTCTGGGTTCGCTTCTATTCCTCGTTCACTGATCATATATCCCAGAAACTTTCCCCCGGTCACAGCAAAAGTACATTTGTCTGGGTTGAGTTTCATTCCATGCGACCTCATTATGCTGAACGCCTGAGAGAGGTCTTTGATGTGGTCCTGCGACCTCTTACTCTTGACCAGCATGTCATCAACATATACTTCCATGGTTCTTCTGAGCAGATAGCCGAACATCTTATTAACCAATCGTTGGTAGGTTGCGCCCGCATTCTTCAACCCGAATGGCATCATGTTGTAGCAATAAATCCCTTTATCTGTAACGAAGGAGGTTTTGTCTCTATCCTCTTCTGCCAGTTGGATCTGGTGATATCCTTGGTATGCATCCATCATTGAAAAGAGTTCGAACCCTGCGGTCGAATCCACCATGGTGTCGATCCGAGGTAGCGGGTAAGGGTCTTTGGGGCACGCCTTATTCAGATCCGTGAAATCCACACACATCCGCCATTTTCCTGAAGATTTCGGGACGAGTACTACATTGGACAGCCAATTCGTGTACTTGATTTCCGATATATATCCAGCTTTCAGCAGCTTCTCGACCTCTTGCCTGATAGCGTCGTTCTTCTCATTGCTGAAAGTTCTCTTCCTCTGCTGCACAGGTCGAGCAGTGGGGTCTACGTTCAACCGGTGTACAATGACCTCCGGGTCAATCCCGGTGAAATCCGACGGACTCCACGCAAACATATCCGCGTTCTTCCTTAGAAAGTCAATCATGGCCATCTCCCCCTCGTTTAGGCTGGAACCTATCCTGGTCGTCTTGCTGGGGTCCTCTGCGGCGAGCTGAATGGCCTTGTATTCCTCATTGGGTTTCAAATGTTCAGCTTCATATGGTCGGGGCTCCGCGTCCTCCCTGACCTTCTGTTTCTTCGACCTCGGCTCTCCCTTTATCGACAAATTGTAGCATTTGCGGGCCTCCTTTTGGTCGCACGATACCTCCCCGATTCCATATTCAGTGGGGAATTTCATCTTTATATGGTACGTGGAGATGACCGCTCGGAACGAGTTCAACCCTGGCCGTCCCAGTATGACATTGTACGTGAACGGGGTATCGACCACCAAGAATTTAACCATCAGGGTTTTTCTCTTCGGCTCCTCACCCATGGACACCGGCAGCTCAATCGTCCCCAATGAGGACACTTCGCTTCCTCCAAAGCCGACCAGCGGAGTCTTTACTGGTTCGAGCCTCGCATTTTCCAGCCCCATCCGGTCCACGACATTTTTGAAAATTATGTCCGCTGAGCTCCCGCTGTCAATCAACACTTTGTGGACGGTGAAGTTCGCAATATCGAGCTTGATGACCATGGGGTCGTTCTGTTCTCCACCGTCCTCCAATCTGTCTGAGCTATTGAATGAGATGGCCTCTTCGCCCTCCACCTTCAGCACGAATTCCTTCTCTCTTACCGATCCAGCTGTTCGAGCGCATCTCTTCCGTGTTCGACTCGAATCTCCCGCAGTCGATCCTCCCGCAATTGTGTATATGATGCCTTTAGTGGGTGCATTGTTCCCGCCCGCCGGGGGTCTGTCGATCCTTGATGGGCCCGGGTTTCTGTCTCGATCCGGACTTCTCGATCTACTCCTCCTTCCTCCCCCTCCGATCTTACAATTTGGGGGCACGCGATCTCGGAAGTGCCCCTGTCTAACGAGCCTTTCGATCTCATCTTTCAGCTGGTAGCACTCCTCTGTACTGTGCCCTCTCTCCCGATGGAAACGGCAGTACTTGTTAGACGTTTTCTTGGTGGGGGTGTATTTCGTATGTCTAGGCCATTTCAGCACGTCGGCATTCTCTACCATCATCAGAGCCTTCTCCCGAGACATGGCCAAAGGAGTGTAATTGTGGTATTTCGGCACGTACTTGGGCTCATTCCGTTTCTCTGTTTTTGGTTTGTCATTTCCTCCTCCTCTTCCCTCATGAGGTCGTCTGGGAATGTACTCCCGCTCCCTTCGCTCCGAGTCTTTCATCGCGTTCATCTCCTCTTCGTCGATATATTTTTGTGCTATCGCCATCAGCTGCTCGACATCGAAGGGCGGATCTCGCGCAAGGGCGGAGGCGAAAGAGCCCTTCCTGAGTCCGTGGATGAGAATACTCACGAGCATGTCGATCCTCAACTCTTGCACCTCCAGGGTCTCATTGTTGAATCGACCCATGAAATTTTTCAACGTCTCATCTTCTCTCTGTCGGATGTTGAACAGATGGGTAGCAGACCTCTTTTGTTTCTTTTTGCTCGCAAAGTGAAAATTGAATTTCTGCACGAGCTGTTCGTAGGACTCGATGCTTCCTCGGGGTAGGTTCGTGAACCACTCTTGAGCTTTTCCCGTAAGTGTGGTCGCGAACAATTTAGCCATTATCGGGGCTGATTGTCCGTAAAGATTCATCACCATTTCGAAGGCGGCCACATGCTCCTGAGGGTCTCTCATCCCATCGTATCTCCTCAGATCGGGTACCCTGAACCCCGGCTCGACAATCTGAACGAGGATTTCATTACAGAAAGGGGAGTTCTTGTTCTGCGAGACGATCTCCCCCCGCTTCTTCAACTCGTCAATCTGTTTATTTAGGCTGTGTATCTGTTTGCCCACGCTTTCCACTTCGGCCCTGGATATAACCGGCTCTCTTCTTTTCGCGCGTCCGAGGCTGCTGGAGCCTGCATCGGATGATGCCGGTCGCTTACTGCGATGATCATGTTCCCCTTGAACTCTTGACTCTCTTATTGGCTCCACATTTTCGAATAACTGTCTTCTAGCAGTTTCTTTGACCAGGGGGGTCGCTGTTCTCCTTTCATATTCTACGATGGCTTTTCGGCTTGCTTCGTCTATCATTCTTTGCAACTCATCCGGAGTGATTTGGATGGTTGCACCTGCTCCTTTCCTGGGTGTCTCTTCCTCGGCAGCATTTCTCCTCGATGAACCTTCCATAATGACAAAATTCTCAGAAGTTCCCACAGACGGCGCCAACTGATCCGGGTCGAATTATTCGATCTCCTGAGACGATCTCACCGCTGATCGACTAACTCTTCCGAAACAGGTTTTGGATCCCCTGAGAATAAAACACGAACCGTGAGCTCGTCGGGTATGTCCCCGACAATGACCCTCCGACGCTCAAGTTAGGTTGATCGAGAGAAATATATTCTATCTCAAAGTTCGATCTCAATTAATGTATAGCAGTTACCTCATTTATGGCGTATCGGGGTCTATTTATAGTACACAGTTGTACGGCAAGTACTGGGCCACGTGGCCTCATCTGGTTGATTCCCATTCTGATCGAATGGTCGTCATTGTTCGGGTCTTCTGTCGGTTCCCACGACCCGAGTCGGGTCCTCTGCGACCCGCCCGTTGCGAAGCACGCGGATCCGGTCGCGGAAATGACCATCCTGCCCTTAATGAAGGGCTTTTCAGTCTTTTTGTAGGGGGATTTATACATATACCCATCACATATGATCAATTTCCTCATAGTTGAGAAATGACTTCTCATCATCATCAACAATCCAAACATCAATAATTATTGAATATATAACAAAAACATGATGAGTCGCGATTTCAAATCGCGACTCGTCATTAAATATTAGCCAAAATAGGCAGATTTTCCCAAGTCGGGAAACAAAATCCCGACTTCAAGTCGGGATTTTGAATCCCGACTTGGAGTCGGGATCCTGAATCCCGACTTCAAGTCGGGATCCTGAATCCCGACTTGAAGTCGGGATTTTATTTCCCGACTTGGGAAATTCTGCATTTTTTTTTTTGTTTAAATTATTATTATATAATTTGATTTATATATAATTAATTTTAACAATATACTAAAATCCAAAATTAATAAAATTAACATTGTATTAATTTAAAAAATTACAATTAAGAGTACAAATGTAATAGTTATTTATTTTGTACAATTGTAAAAAATTACATTAAATTATACAATTACAAATATCAAAAATGTCCACCCGTTCCACAATGTCGTCTGTGGCGTTGACGTCGTGGTCTTCTAATTTCCTCGCCCACATTTTGAACTGGCTCATTTTGCGCCTCATTTTCTTCCCCAACAAACCGACTTGATGTTTCAGAACTTGACTCCACATTGTCACGATATGCACCAAATGATGGAAATGGAACTGGTGAAATATTATATCCTTGTGTATATGGTTGATTAAAACCAAGACCAAGGTCAAGAGAAAAATCTTGTGTTTGATTTGACATATATGGAGTCGATTGAAACCAATCACCTTGAGATGGTTGAGGCATATAATAATCTTGAGGCGGTTGAGGTACGTAATAATCTTGAGGTGGATATACTGTAGAAGGACCAGCTATATCCACCCCAAAATCACGACGTTCAACTGAACCAGTTGACATTCGGCTAGAACTTCTTCTTTGCCTGTGGGATGTTGTGGGAGCATCATCGGATGGAGAAGCAATTTGTTGTGGCTGTTGGGTTATAGCCTCCCTGATAATATGTAACCCATGTTCAAATCTATCCACCAATTGACTATATCCTTCGATATTTGGTGGTCTAGATCGACATAAAGTTTCAAGGGCATTCACCTCATTTGCCTGAAAAGTGTAGAAAAATAATTAGCCTTGTGTTGTTAAAAATTATATATAAAATAAAACATGTAATATTATATAATAACGTACCACAACTTGCAACATAGGTGCTTCTCCAGGTTGGTACCCGCTTTCCACACGTCTATCAGTAGATGACGACACGAAATTTCTTGTTATGTTGTAGTACCACTCCCAATAACCTCGTTCTGTTTCCCTTCTATTAGAAATGAGTGGCCTATGTACAACCGTGTCATATCGTCTTTGCCATCTATTGATGTATTGTATGTGTTGCAGAGACCAATCTGCGCCCGCGTGATTTTTACGGGAAATCTGATGGAGGCTCATATCACGGGTATCCGTCGATTCTGGTACATTCTGCCTCATCCCGAATTGGCGAACAACTCGTTCGGGACGATGCATTTTAACTATTGCGTAGAATATTAACGGAACAGATGACCTCCACAACTGGGGGTTCAATTCATCGGCGTAAGCCATAATGACATCCGAGTCCATGTCATACGGCTGCCATATGAACTGTAATAAAAACAAAGATGTAAATTAATATGAATTTAAGGAAACGGTATAAATATACGAATAATATTAAAATTTAGTTACCTGATCCGCCTGCATCTCATCCAAAATTTCTCGTATTACTCGTACAGTTCCCCGAACTGTAGTGGTGAAAGTGTGCTGACAATTCCAAGTAGCACCATATGGTGCTGCTGGGAGCCAGCGATTATTGTCCATTTGCACTTGGCCCATAAATAGTCGTTGGGCACCAAGTCCAGGACAAAGTGGCGTAATCCGTGACCACGCCCAAATCTACACGAACAATACAAATATGTGTTATTAATGAATATCAATAGCAAAAAAAAAAAATGTGTAAGACTTTTTAAGTCAATTTTACCTGTAGCAATTGCAGCGCTCCACCAATTGCCGCTTTGCCTTTTGTGCTGGCATTGCACAATTCGCGATATAAAAATGCCAGCACAGCACTCCCCCAACTGTAGTTCCTCGCGGTTTCTATATCTTCTAATTTTGAAAGATATAGTAATGAGACATAGTTACCTGAGGAATCTGGGCACATCAATCCCCCAAATAAAAGTAACGCAACGGCACGTGCGTATTGGACGACGACAGCCTGGGGAGTATTATAAGTAATTTCGACCGCCGCCAAATGAGATGTAATTGCCGATGTCTGTAATCTCGAGCCCTTCAACACATTTGCATCCGGGCTAAAACCTATGTAAGTCAGGCAATATTCTTGCCATTGTTGTGTTGTGCGGTCGAAATCAATTTCAGTCACCGGCTCGCCGTCTATTGGGAGTGCCCAAATTATTTGTACATCTTGTAGGGTAATTGTGGCTTCCCCTACACGAAAATGGAAAGTGTGCGTCTCCGATCGCCACCTCTCCACTAATGCAGTGATGAGGTGTTGATTTAACTGAAGGCGTCCGCATCTATAAACTCCATAAAATCCTATTTGGTGTAGGATTTCTTGTACACGCTCGGACATATTATTTTGGTTAAAGTAGCTCCAAAAGGTACCATCCGCACGCCGTGAAATGAGTACGGCGTCTAGGTCACCATCTGGAATATCGTCAGACCTATGTTGGGCTTGTTGTGATAATACAGTACTATCACGAGGACCGTAGACTGATCGTCTATCCATTTGTGTGGAAAAAAAAAATTGAATACAAACTCACGGCACAAAATGAAGGTGGGTGAAAATTTGAAAATTTTTGCTGGTGGATGAAGTGAATTTATATAATATGTACTTATATATGTACATATATACATGGCCTCTTCAAAGGCTGGTAGGTACCAGCCTTTGAATAAGGCTGGTACGTACCAGCCTTTCAATCAGGCAGGTACGTACCAGCCTTTGCCCTCCATAATGGTCGCAACCTACCTGAATAAATGCAGCACTACCCGCCTATATATATGCGTACATCCCTTGTTTCCGTCATCTACATACCAGCCTTTGAGATTTTTCTTACAACATATTCATATCTTGTTCCTCATTTTTACGTAGAAACTTGCAACAAAATGGCTTCTTCATCTTCTCGCATTGAGATTTTTCTGTATTTTGGTGGTGAATTATCGAGCGATGGATGGTCTGTTACATATGATCAAACGCCCATTGCAGCAATGAGGATCCCCCGTTCATCCAGTTATGATCAATTTTTATCAAAAATCTACAAAAAAATTGGTGTTGATAGCTCCCGATTTTCGTTGAATGTTTCTGCAAAACATTCGTGCCAATACCTAGGGCGAATTAAGGAAACACTGATACCAATAAAGGATGACGATACATTGTCATTCTTTACTGATCCTACAGCTGGATTTCCACTAATGGAAATATTCGTCGAAACGGTGGAAATTCAGCACGACGATTCTCCACAAATTGGCCGAGGTTGGGGAGCTTTCGATTCCCGACAGTTGGTGGATGACAACTCACAAATGAGTCAACAATGGGGGGGAATACATGGCGATGTTATCAAGCCAAGGATTTCCGTCATCCTCCAACTACGAAAATTTCACTGGTACCTATAACTCTAATTTCGATGCAGGTACTTCTAACCCCGATTTTGGTGCAGGCACATCACATTATGATACAGATTGTTATACTCCGAATGTGGTGTCTGTCACACAAGGGCTCGATAATATTGAACTTAATTACACAGAGCCCACCCACTCACATACTCCATCCACCTCCCATTTTATACCAACTTCTGCACAACACATTGCCGAGCCAGAAGATCCTATTGCGGACAGCCTGGCTAATGAATCAGATGCAGCTTTCGAACCGGATGAAGTGGATTATCCAATTCCACCTGAGGATGGAAACGAAGATGTTGACATAAATGTTGTCGCCGAAAATGTTGCACAAGGTACGTCAACATCCTCTCAGCCGGTTACGACACAACGAACTTCTCAGGAAACATTTTACCGCTCCATACCATTTTTTGAACAAACATTCCCGGAGGTACCAGTGGATTCCATTGATGTACCGAACTTAAGGTATGCAAAATTTTATGACAAAAACGAAGGCAGACTTGATGTGGGAATGCTTTTCAAAAATAAAGAAGCTTTAATCGAGGCAGTGAAAGATCACTCAATACGATATGCCCGACGCGAGTATTGGGTACCTGAGAGTTCAAAGACCAAGTGGAAAGTATTGTGTAGGCATACCACCGAAGGTATATATATATATATTTTTTTTTCGTATATGTCTAAACATACAAAATTATTCGACTGATTCGTCTTTATTTTTTGCAGCTATGCGGTGTAGATGGGAGCTGCGAGGCATTTACAAACCAAAAATGGGAAGGTGGACAATAACAAAATACGGAGGGGACCATACATGTATATTGAATCAAATGTCCCTCGAACACGGTAATTTAGATAGAGTATATGTTGCTTCTTTATTGTTAGGACATGTAAAATGCAACCCGTCGTACGGAATCAAGCATGTCATCCAGACTGTGAAAGACCATACCGGATACGATATAGCATATCAAAAGGCATGGTACAGTTTGAAAATGGCACGTGAGATGGTTTATGGCACATGGGAGAGCTCCGTTCAAAAGCTACCCAAATACTTGGGAGCTCTCCAAAAATATAATCCAGGAACGATTGTTGAATGGCAACATAAAGCCCGCGACACATCAACCAGTGCATATGTGATAGGGTACGTATTCTGGGTGTTCAAGCTGTGCATTGAAGGGTTCCAACACTGTCGCAACCTTATCAGTGTAGATGGGACCCATCTATACACAAAGTACAAGCACAAGATGTTGATTGCTGCTACCATGGATGGAAATCAACAGGTACTTCCTCTTGCTTTTGCTGTTGTCGATGAAGAATCACTTTTATCTTGGAAGTGGTTTCTTAGACAATTGAGCAGACACATTATACGAGGGCGACGGGGTATCTGCCTTATTTCTGACCGCCATGCTGGTATTACAAGAGCTGTACGTGAATGTCCGGATTTCGTGCCACCTAACGGCGTGCACCGATATTGCTTGCGGCACGTGTGTTCCAATTTCAACAGTAAATACAAAAATGTCGTGTTGAAAGATCTTTGTTGGAGAGCTGGCTCTGAATATCAGATCAAAAAATTCAATCGCACTATGGAGGAGATAAAGAAACAGTCCCTCGAGGCGTTTCAGTGGTTAGATAGGATCGACAAGAAAAAATGGACAGCATCACATGACGGTGGATGGCGATGCGGAATTCTGACGACAAATATGTCGGAATGCATAAATGGAGTATTGAAAGGGGCTCGCCGCCTACCGTTGACAGCAATTGCTGAGATGACGTTTCAGCGAAGTGTCCATTATTTCCGTGAGAGGTTAGCAAGAAGTACTGTAATGTTGACCAACAACCAACTGTGGACGGATTTTGGATATAAGATGTTCACACGTTGGCATCAAAATTCTGTTGAACATACCGTCACCAAATTCCATCAGTTCCAACAGTCCGCCTCGGTTGTTACAAGACGTCACGGTGGACATGGAGTCAACACCCATATTGTCAAAATTGCGAACCGAGAATGTTCTTGCGGCAAATGGAGTCAATTTGGTATACCTTGCAGTCACGCTCAAAAGGTATGCGCTACATTCATGATTAATGCTGCATCAATGGTGAAGGATTATTACGATATAATGACTTATAAGAATACATATTCTAAGTCATTTGAACCTGTACATTCCGAAGATTATTGGGATGTACCGGGATTTGAGTTGGTCCACGATCCTACTATTCGCATCTCTTCGCGCCCTGGTCGAAATCAAACAACACGTATTCACAACGAGATGGATTGGGCGCAAAGGCGTGCACGACAACAAGCACAACAAAGAAATTTTTCAACACAATCGGATGTGCCAATACCGGGTAGCCAGGATTAATTGTATATTTTTTGTTTTTTTCACAATTGTACAAAATATTTTTTGTATTTAATGTAATTTTTTACAATTATACAAAATAAATAACTATTATATTTGTACCCTTAATTGTAATTTTTTAAGTTAATGCAATGTTAATTGTATTAATTTTGGATTTTAGTATATTATTAAAATTAATTATATATAAATTAAATTATATAATAATAATTTAAACGAAAAAAAAAAAAAGCAAAATTGCCAAGTCGGGAAACAAAATCCCGACTTCAAGTCGGGATTCAGGATCCCGACTTGGAGTCGGTCTTTTAAATCCCGACTTGAAGTCGGGATTTTGTTTCCCGACTTGGGAACTTTTGCATTTTCTGGCATTTATTTAATGACGAGTCGCGATTTGAAATCGCGACTCGTCATGTTTTTGTTATATATTTAAAAATAATTATGATAAAATAATTTTTTTTTTTATAATTAAAAAATAATTAACTCGTTCAAATACATTCCAGTTTCTCTCACAACCAGATGAGATACTAGTTTGACCAGGAATTCAAATTGCCAACTTCTGAAGATTGGGTGCACTTGCGCAAAATAATTTCCACCATTCGTCTATGAGAAAAGAAAAAAATAGATTACAAATGGTCAAGAAAAATAAAGTAAAGAAATAATTAACTTAAATAAAGGACAAAAATGAGAAATTATCAGGCTGAGTGTTTCTGCTAGTTTCAAGAGCAAGTTCCTGTCGAAACTCTCTAACCGGATCTCGAAACAATCTAGTCCCATGTAACAATATTAGCTTGCTACCTATTCCTTTTGTGTTAATCACTTCAAGAACGTCATTCATGACCTCTGGTTTTTGACAAAATAATGCTTGATCATATTGAAACGCTGGATTAAACCATTAAGTTGCAGCATGTATGTCTTTTCTCAACTGTCTATCCCAACGACTCTTATTGATGTCTGTAACTTCGTTTTTTTTTCGTTCTCTTGCTATCCTTGAATCAACAAACTCTTTACAAGTGACCAAAGCTTTTAAATCATGAATGTAATGGTACAAACATTATATATTTCATGATCAAATTCAAGCAATGTGCAACACAAGGAAACCACTTAATAGATTTATAATGATCTTGTATAATCTATGGTACATTTGTGTAATGGAGGGTAGATATATGAGCAAGACTTTTTGTTTCTAAACCAAGAAAGAATAACAACATTTAGATTCTTTTTAATTACATGAACAAAAAAGGAACAAGAAATGAACATTCTTTTAATTAACTAGAATCAAACTATTGAAAATGATTTACTAATAATCTAATACATTAATTGACAAATCTAAAATTTAAACTTAACAGAATTATGTTACACACTTTCAAACTTAACAAAAAAATTGATACACTAAATTTTCAAAAATAATCCAACAAAAATAGCAACACTAAATTGAGAAGAGGAATTAGGAGTTTATGTTTAGAAATAATAGAAAATAGTTAAACTTAATATAAATTATCTCATTTAACATAAATATTGCACATTTATATAAATAAGCTATTATCCTTTAAAAAATAACAGAAAAATTAAGGTCCTTAACTGAAATAATATTACAACATTTTCAAACTTAACTATTAAAATTTGATACACTAAATTATAAAAAATAATCTAAATAGAAATAGCATAACTAAATTAAGAAGAGAAATTAGGGTATTTAACAAAAATATACACATTTTACAAGAGAAATTAAGACATAAATCGTCTCATCGTTTCTAAGTCTCTACCTCTGTAAATTCATATATAAAAGCTTCATGTTTTCAATCCATCATACTATCGTACCCATCTTATACACAAAATGTATTTTGGAGAAAGAAAAGCAAATAAATCAAAAATAAAAAATGAGAGAAGTTGAATTGAATGCTTACTTGAGAAGTGCAGAAGCTTGAGAGACGTGTTGGACTTGGGCTTGTTGGCAAAGAGTAGATGTTTGAGAGAGAGTGAGAAGATGGAGAGAGCAAGAGGGAGTTTGCCAAAGCAGAGAAGTAGAGAGCAGCTATAGCTAAGAAAAGATATTAGAGATTTTATCATGTGTTCATACTTAATTGTTGACCTACTCGATTTAGTCAACCAACACCGAGTCACATGGTTCAGCGATTGAACCATTGGATAAAATGGTTTTCATAAAAGAAAAGTGGTTTTTTTGCTCTTTCGATTTCCTAGTTTCAGCCCGTTCTGTGGCGCGTCCGGACTGAGTTGTGTTTCAAAACATTGGTAACCAACAAAGGCAA
Source organism: Sesamum indicum (assembly GCF_026168435.1). Classification (NCBI taxonomy): domain Eukaryota; kingdom Viridiplantae; phylum Streptophyta; class Magnoliopsida; order Lamiales; family Pedaliaceae; genus Sesamum; species Sesamum indicum. Next base: position 6,349,641 of record NC_142668.1, read on the forward strand.
ACCCTACTCTTTAGGGGAAGCTAGCGGTCCTCGGACGAAGGTTCATCCTTCACCATCTCTTGGTACCTCTGCAATCATAGGGGTTGCCATAGGCACTTGGGTCACAGCCACCAACTATGCTCGTACTATGGAGGTAATAATCTGTTGCATGGTCTCCAACAATCCCCAGGACAAACTCCCAGAAGAGGTGTCAGAAGAAATGTTATTGCTTGGAGGATTTGGAGGCTCGAATCATCCCCCCCCCCCCCCCACCATAGTGCTTCTAGTGGGAGCGAATTGTGTCCCTTCTACTACCTACAAGGCTTATTTGTCTCCAGTAAAGGCACCCTTTTGCTTCTTCATTCCACTATTAGATGCTTCTGTTGATCTCAAGTCTTAATTTGTGTTCTCACAGACGGCGCAACTTGATGTGAGCAAAACTAGCTCATCAGGGAGATCTTGGACTCAAATCCTTTGGGCCAAGTCTTTTGCAAACCTAGAATAGGGGACCTACAAAAAAAATGTTAGTACTCTAATGCACAAATTAATAAATAGTTGTAGAAAAATAAAATCAAGCAAGGTAAGATAACAATATGTGCTTAAAAGTGACGAGAAAATGATCTTGATGGAGTGCTTTTGTGTGAGTAGTTGTGCAGATTATTATTTCATGTTGGAAAAGCATAAGCCAAAATTAAGCACTTTATACCAAAATGTGAAAAAGCTTAAACCCAAGCTTATTGTCCCACACTGGAAGCATAAGGCAAGTTTAAGCACTTTAGATTATAAATATGAAAAAGTTTAAACCCCAAAAAAGTTTATATTTCACTACATAATTACTATTTTTTTTAAAAAAAAAAAAAACTAAGGTCAAAAATTGATTTTTTACTCTTCACAGGTCACTAACTTTTACCAGTTTTGGCCCCATGAACCGGCACGGCCACGTGGCTGATTCTAGGATGAATTAGTCAAATCGATCGGTCTGATCCAAGTCTTAAAATATTGAACTAATATAAAAAAAAAAAAAAGAGAGAGAGAGAATGTAAATGACGACTCAATGAGGTAAATAAGTAGGAAATAACTACAATACATATCACATGAAAAATGTTGCATACCAATGAAACCTAGTCACTGTAAAGTATTGGAAAGAGGAGAACCTTTCGAGAGATGATTTCAATCGATATTAACAAGAACAGCCGTGCATGAATTCAAATTAGAATGATACAACGTTTTATTGGACAAAATGAATTTTATAAATTTAAATAGAAAGTATTAGAATTTGTTAGACGAAGATTACCCCTTGATTCATTTCCACCGAATACCAATCCAAGGGCTTGAAGTGTATTCTTGGATCTAGATGAGCAATGTTCTGCAGCTTTATGTGTCACATTGAAATATAGTATTAAGGTTTGAAGATTTGATACCAAGAAGAAGGTGAAGCTTTTGCAAATGTAATATTTGATCAAGGCAAAGAGACTTGTTTTGGACTTGAGTCATCTGGATTTACATGCATTTGTTGTGACTTCTATTGTATGTAATGTTGTATGGTGAAGGCTCCATTTTAAAGGTATGGACAAGGTTTTAAAGAGCTTTGGCACACTTTTATTGGAGTTGAACACCTTAGATTTTGATATAGATCCACCAACTAATGTAGCGTATTTGAATAGGTTTCAACCTATCTTGAACGGTCCATCAAAATTCATAAGGGCCACATTTTGTATGCACTTATGGCGGATTTGTCATCTTAATGATATACAAAGCCCAAACTTATTATAAAATTTAATTTAGAATTCAATTATCAACCAATTATTTTAGGCTTTTGATTAATAAATTATTTTAAAATTTTAATGTCAATAATACTAATAAAAGCCTAGTATTAATTCAACAAAATAAATATTGTAGAATACGAACATCACCACAATGCGGTACTAACCAAAAAAATGTGCACTCGTAAAACTTCGATCATACAACGTCTTTTCGTACTTATGTAGTCATATAAAAATAGGACAAATGCAATTTACCTATCCATAATATAAAAAATAGGTCAAAAGCCCTCTGTGGAAAAAAGAATACCAATTTACCCCCTTCAATTCTTAGAAAATGTGCAAAATACCCCCTTTTACACGAGTTGTGTGCTACACGAGCGAGGTATGTGATTTTGCTTCATTTTTAGCTATAAAATGACTTTTATGCCATTAATTATAAACCATTAGGTTTATATATATATTAATGGTTCGGATTTAATAAACAAATTAATAGTCTATATCTTTTCTTGTTTAGATCAACGGTCTATATGATTTATACAATCAATGACTCAGATATATTTGAGTTAGATCAATTGCTCTAAAATTAAATTTTATAAAATATAAAAATAATTTATACAATAAATAAATATATATGCATACATATAATATTAATGATAAAATAAAATAAAAAATTGAGTTTCCAGACTTGAGAGATAGCCACCCGGTGGCCGCAGATCTTGTGAGGCTAAGGGAAATAGAGAGAGTGGGAGGGCGACGATGTGCGAGGGGAAGACGACTCCGACGCGGGGAGGGGACGTAAGAGAGAAACCTGCGACGCAGGTACGAAAAAGGGGGTGGACGGGGTGGACGGGGCGGACGGGGAAGGAGGAGCCGACTATGGCCCACTACAGAGGGAGGGGCAGGGTGGGGCTGGCGGGGAGGGGAGAGTGGTTGTGTATACATATATACATATATTTATAAAAGTATATTATAGATTTTGTATATAAATTATATAATAAAATGGAATTTGGAGCCTTAATTTGTAAAGATAAAATATCAACCGTAGATCTCAATCAGATTTTGTTTGAACGTAGATTAATATTGATAAGATATGAAGCATTGATTTATCTTATATAAGATCGAGATTATGAAATGAAAATATAAATAATAATATTTTAAAACAGAACGTGAAGCACACCAGTTGTGTGAGTGGAGTATAATAATATTTTGAACGTATTTGGTCATTTTTTTTATAGTGGGTCATTTTTGCCTATTTTTTATATTACAAGTAGATAAATTGTAATTTTTTATAATATTTTAGTTCTTATAAATCTAAAATTAAAATAGTTCGAATACAAACGCGAGAATTTAAACTCTTTTATAATAGGAAAATTTTATCTTAACAAGTTAAAATAATTTATTATTACAAATTTAAAAATTTTAACTTCAAATCCATAAATTCATAGACAATTTTAGAAATGGAATAATCTAAAGGATCTTAAGGTCTTAAAATTAAACATATTTGCTACAAAACTCAATAGTTGCAGTTGGAGGCTTTTATAATTTGGTAAACCGTCTGAACATAAAATCAATCCAATCAAAATCGAAACCAAACTGAAAAATGATAATTATTTTTTTTATTTTCATATACATATTTTTATATATATGATAACTATTTGTATATTAAAAATTCAAAAATAAATAAGAAGTATAATTATTATTTTTAATATTTAAATTGTTGACTACTTTTGCATTTTGAGTAAAGAATTCGTTACATGCCGAAAAACCAAAAAAAAATGATATTTACCAAATTCAAACTATTAACTCCATTCGTTATTTGGTATAGCATTTTGGCGTATCGACGTTTTACTCTTCAACTACCAAAATTTCGATCCGTTCAATTTTATCGAATGAACACTCCTACTTGCTGTTGACACCTTCCCTTGTAAGAAAGAAAAAATCAGCACAAAAGATTTTGAATTAGTTCTTCAAGGGGAAGTTTTCTTGAAATTGATGGGCGTCCAAACTTTATAGTAATACAACAAGTATGAATTGGGATGTAGAAATTGGTCTTCTGCTTCTTTCTTTCAGGAAAAACTCAATGGTCCAGAGATAGGATGAAAGAACAGCTGCAGGTCAGTTTAATTCCCAGAAAGGTATGAGAGCACTATCATCAAATATTAATGGGTTTGAGAAATATAAAGATCAGACTCATACAAACATACACAAACATGAGCAGAAGAGTGAATCACAATATCACAGTAACATCTGCACAACTGTAACAGAGTCATCGCAGTTTGTTGTCCGTATACAAACAGCTAGCAAACAAAGAACACAATTTCGCCATCTTTGTCATGTTGTCGGTTTGCAGAACAAAGTAGCAAACAAAGAATACAAATGCACCATCTTCATCACATGCAATATGTCGGGATAAAACATGCACGCGTGTGTACTTTGATGTGAGAACGGCAAAGAGGCAGTTGCTATTACCATCTATTTCTTCACAATGAATAACCAACAAACATTAGTAATTGAAAAACAAGTAGAGATGCTGCCATTATAGTGAATGCGACTTCATATTCTTGTTCGTATAAATAATGGATCGACATTTAAGTAAAAGAATTTACATCAGAGCTATGGTTAAGAAATACAATGTTTGAAGGAATAGTTCATTTCCTTCCAACTTCAAGTTCTCCCATTACACAATGGATGCCATTACTATGCCTCCCACTGCAGTTCATATTATCCTGATTTAGTCCCCAAATGCGTATAGTTCGATCATCACTTGCCGAAGCCAGCATATGGGGGTTTGCAGGATTCCAGCTAACACAGTTCACGGCCCCAGAATGTCCAGCTAATGTTAAAATGAGCTCTCCTGAGACTTTGTGCCATATATGAACCTTTAAATAGAACCAAACCATCATGAATTCAGCAGCTACTAAATTCCTCAAGTGACCAAAAACTATTAGCCTCAAACTATCAAACTTCGTTTTGTTTTGAGGTGATCTTATCATGGATTAGGATCCGTGAGGTGCTATGCTCAAATGTTACAAGCATTCTGTGTGATCAGAACTATGTCATACTGATCAGTAGAAAAGAAAACGAATAACATGTCTTACTGCAGCCAGTGGCAAAAGGGTATCACTGATCTCATACTCCTTTTTTCTTTTTTTCTTTTCTTTTAGGGGGGAGGGGGGGCTGTTCGTTATCCAAAGGAGAAGAGAAATATTACCTGTGAGTCCTCACTTCCACTAGCAATGAATGCTTGTTCTAATCCACCAAAACAAGACCTCACAACAAAACGAGAACGCTTGTGACCTTTGTATTTAGCTATCAGCCTGATGCAGCCATCTATATTCCAAAGATGAAGTTCTTCATTGAACAGGCTAACAAGCAAAAACTTGCTGTCTGCAGACAATGCAAATGAAGTTATGAATTGGTCCTCTCTGATGAATTTCTCAGATACTGTTTCCCATCCAAACAACAGTATCGTAGTCTCTTTACAAACAGTTACAAGCTCTTTCCCATCAGTACTGATACCCAAGTCCGCAATCCTAGTAGTCCTCTGCCCTTCCCAACATTCTAACTCGTTCCCTTCCAGATCCCACATGCTGATACTTTTGTCAGTAACACCAGAAAATATACTCTTTCCATCTGGAGCCCATGCACAAGAGACCAGACCAAGACCAGTTTTTTCATATATATGGAGGCATTCACCAGAGGAAATGTCCCATCGTCTAACTGTCTCCTCCACTCCACATGTAAGAAGTTGATCATCATCAGCGCTCCATGAAATATAAGAGACAGGTCTCTGGTGGCCAGATAATTTATGTTTCAAAGCAACTCGACCGTCAACCTTAACCTACAACAAAAGCAACAAAATAATCAGACACACAAGACACAATTCACACAGCACATCCACCCTCACGAAGTAAGGCATTGGCCAGCATGCTTAAAATATTAAAAACTATTCAAAAGACCTCGCCCTTTTAATTTTGATGAACAACATACCAAGGAGACTTCCAAGATTAGCACACTTCTACAGTGACTGCTTTTTTTTAATAAATAAAAACAGCAGAGGAGCAAAAAATACTTTGATACATCAAACTAAAACATATTTTAAAGGCATGTTAAAAGTTGAGGGAAAAATTGAAAATAAATAATAGGGAGAATACTAGAACCCCATTGAGGTATTTTTAAGATATAAAAACATTATTTTAAGGGGATTATAGTAACTTTACAAAAATAATATCAGATGATTGAACTATAATTGGCAGAGTTGGACGTTGAGCTAATTATGAACTGAATCATAAGCATCCGTCCTGCTAAATCTGATTGAAAGTTAAGAATACCATTGAATTTTGAAATTTCAACTCACTAACAAAACTTTCGATATTATCCACTGTGTACGCATGAAAGGACAGGAGAAGCAACTTAAAACTAGATCCATATTATTTATTCATAGGTAAGGACTAGTCTCAGTACCTTTCCGTGATAGCAAGGAAAGGACTCCATACAAGATTGCATTACATCCCGAAAGAGAAGAAGGAAACAGTAGGCCATGACAACTTGCATGTCACTTACATGGAAAAGTGGCTAACCATAAATTTGTTAGCATGCACACATTGGCCCAAAAGTATGGTTAAATTTTACAAAGCAGCAGTTCTCAATACAAACCAAAAAAGTTTGCCCTAAAACATAAGCGTCTTTTATACAATTGTCTTACAATATTTATTAATCAAGAACCAAGCTGAGAACATTATATTTGTGTTTGCCAAACATTCAACAGATTCCCACCCCAAAAATAAATCAAACTTTGACGAATAACTAATTGATTTTTTTTCTTTCAGTTATTATTTTCCCCGCCTTGGTCTATTAATAACCAAATGGATTTTTCCAATGTATAAAATACAAATTCCAATGGCTTTGGCTACTATAACCTTCCCCACCACGACTTTTTCCTTTTTTAGGGTTTTGAGAAGATGTTCCAATCTCTGAATGCCAACCAATAATACTACTTTACAAGGCATTCTGGAGAAGAGGTTATGAAAGTCCTTAGAAACAGGATAATCAAAATTTGTATCCAAGATTCATTAGGATCAACTGGTGCCATATTTAAGTAATACTTCAAACATACAGTCAATCTGTCATTCATGAAAGATCAAGAATACTGGATGAACTTAAACCAATCAATAAACCAAATAAAATAAGGTTTTATTACCTCCCATATAATCACAAGACAATCACCAGCTGATGAGGCCAAGTATTTCCCATTGTGAGAAAATTGCAAGAACCAGACTTCATCACTGTGTTCCCGTAATACCTGGAAGGTTCACAAAATAACAGAAGAAATAAATGGTTGCAGTAATGAGAGAAGTTAATTGGTTTTGAGGAAAAGAGGACTACGTTATAAATTCTCAAGAAATATGGTTAGTTTCAAGAATTTGCAACTTTAATTCTAATATATCCATAATGTGTTTGTTTTGCCTCCCAAAACATTTTCTGAAAATGGTAATAAATATAGACAATCTTCTAGTACCCTATTTCAAATCTTATCCATTCCACCCAACCCCCAGCCCTCCTTTTAGAAAACAAAGCTTCATCTGGAGGTTTTGATGATGCAGTACTATAGAAGTTTCAGAACGAATAAGGCCCTGCGCATTTGATTAAATAACTACCACATCAATTTATCAACCTATCACTTCAACTAGTCGACTAGATCAGATTTTTAAAAATGAGTCTGAAACCAAACAAAGCCGAAGTACATAAACCCTTATCCATTTAGAGCAGCTAGCAAACAAAACTAAGAAAACAACATTTTTACCACCTCACATTACCAATTCATCTGGCATACTCAAAGTTCACTCGTTTCAAAATTTCAACTCTCAAACTCCAGATATGTCAATCTTTAATAGCATTTGGTGTAAATTCTGAGACTTCTGAGATGTCTTCAATTAGTTTTCCAACATGTATTTTCTAACTGATTAGGGGAGACAAATATATAAATATTTATACCTACACCTTTTCTTTTAACATTTCTTGGTTGTTATGTCAATAGTCATCGACTCATTGTTTCTTAAAGAAAAACATAATGTTGACATCATTCTGGTGAACAGATGCTCCTCTGGATGACAAGTAGACCAGATTTCCGTTAGGCTAATGACTTTTTATTCAGCCTCATTTCTGAAAAGAATCATTAGGTGGCTGCTAATTTACAATTCATGCTCTACAAATGCAAATGTTCCAATTGAAAAGCATGCTCATTGACCCCAAGTTTTTCAAATGCGTCACACATCTCAAGCAGAACTAATATCTAGTGCAGAAGCAGGTAACTCCTCTACAGTTATAAAATTGTGCAAATGCCTAAACAATGATGAACGAATTCCTACTTTAGATATGGTTTACCTATTTCTCCCAATTGTAAAACAACACAATTAGGAGGAAAATGGAAGGACATCAATTCAAATATTGATATTGTGGCTGCACTTAGTAGCAGTTCTTTCCTGTGCCAATATCATCTCTGTTAAACCAATCTTCTCATATCATTTCCACAAGAAAGCAAGAAGAAGCTCTAAAATTAGGAGAATCTTTTCAAACTATTCCACATTATTTAGATTGATTTGGTGGCAAAAGAGCCCACTCAAACGTCCTTTTGTCATGAAAAAGCATCAAGAAGAAGTAACCCTGGAGTGCTAGCACACAGTAGCTTTTATGCTGTACACAATTTGCTTTACACATAGGTTGAACTTTTCGTCTGTTACTTTTTCTTTCTTTCTTCCTTTCTTCTTTAATTTTATTCTTTATTGTTTAGTGATCAGTATTATTCCTGACTAATTTCAAATATAAAGAAGCAAACAGAAAATTTTCAATGACATTAATACGCACAGCATAAGGAAAGACTATGTTGATAATACCATTATGTTAGTGCCCACAAGTGGCTTTATTTTCTTTCCAACAACTGCAAGTAATAGAAAGTAGCATTACCTGCAATGTCTGGGAAGGAATATGGTCTCTTCCACACTGATGATCTGTGAGCAATGACATTTTCCCAACTGATGAATTGTGAAACCTACAAGCATCCTTTTGCAAGTCAAGAGCATGTTCAACAAGATGCACCAATCTTCTTTCAGGAATCATTACTGTTGGCGGAATCAACTTATGCAATTCCTCCAGTAATTGTTTACGAGATCTGATTCTCAACCCTTTACTAGAAGTTCCATCGAGTAAATTTTGTGAGGAAGACAAAATGTAGAAAGACAGCTCTCGTGTTCTCTCATCATTTATACAAAGTGGAGCAATCTCGGTCCTCAGAGTCTTCAAAGCATCAATAATTTTTTTTCTATCCAAAAGTTCGAGAAATTTCTGCTCCAATATTACAAAAGATGCTGACGTAATTATTGTTTCATCTCCTAGCCCAATTTCATGTAACATTGAAACACTTTCATCCCATTGACCTTCAAGAATTTGATGCATAAACAAATCTACTGCAGGAGAGTGCAACAGGATTCCAGACTCTTCCTCCAGATGAGCTCCCATCTTGGAATAGCCAAGAGAATACAACGCTTCAGCTATAATCCGAACAAGTTCAACTTTCTTAATGATACCGTTTGAACCAACAACCTCATCATCCTCTTGAGATGCTAATGGCCGAGCCATTGTCTCACTCAATGAGCAACTACATTGCTCCCTATAAGATACACCATTGGAAAGACCTCCTGATTCTCCAGAGGATACTTTCACACGTTTTGACGGTGGCTCATCATCCTCTACACCTTCCATGAAAAGCACACTTCAGCCCATATATTAATACAACGGAAGCACAGTAGAGACCTGAGATCTGTCTCGTCAATATCTGATAAATCACAAATACTATTCTGTAAAGAGCAATGCCGAAAAGGAATGTTAATAGATTTGCGGAAAAACATAATTGAAGGAATTAAAGAACACAAAAACCACATCACTCCTCTTGTCCATGAAGGAGGGAAGAGATTTTGCATTCACTAAAAATAACAAAAAACTAATCGACAAACGCAGCTTAACAATTCACATGTAACTATACAAATTAGTAAAGATTGAGAAATGATAACTGCAAAAAATTTACAAAGCCCAACATAGTTGAACCAGGAAGGGGAAAAGGGAAAAAAAATGAACTACTACTTCAATAGCTTTTCTTTGTCCTTTTTCTATTGCTGTTAAATGTCTTAACCACCTATCAACAGTCTAGTCACTCCAGTCAGCTCCTGAGAGTATCACTAAGAATATGAAATAAAACAATTCTACAAACCAACCCTCAGAAATAACATGGCTTTTTTACCACATTTCACAGTCAAAATCCTCCCAGGCTCAAGGTGAATAAAAAATTCTGAACCCATTACTTCTATTTAGTACTTGCACAAAAGATTAAAAGTTGTTGACAAGTGACAACTCCATTACATGACTAAGGGCAACACCGAAAAATTGCCATAGCAGATTTACTTAGCCATCTTTATCAGCCAAAGTATGAATATACAACGACTCAAGAACTGGTTTGATTTACTTGGAAAATATTTTTCTTCTGTTTCATTGGATTTTTCTGCTCTAAACTTTCCTCTAAATGAATATAAAATTTACCAAATAATATGCTTGGCAATACCAACTTAATCAATATATCTCAACAAAGTCCGACTTTTAGAGCCCCATTTTCCCTCTGAATGAAATCACTTGTAGATGCTGAAAAAGCATATTTTATATTAACAGGCTCAAATTTAATGTCATTAATCCTTTAAAGCTTGGCTTAGAATCAATACAATGCTTCTAAAAGGTTTAGATAATCAGAACAAATTTGGGTTTTGTCCAAAATGACATTATTTCCACATCTTTCATTTGTCAAGTATAACCCATCTAAGCTAATGGAATCTCTCAACTTCAACCAACTATAAAGAGACTTAAACCAGAAGCTAGAATTCACCGCTCAAATCTCCAACCAACCATAGGAGGCCAATATACTAGAAGTATTGGGTCCATATTTTTTACTACGGACTCCACCTTTCTATGTGATTATGTTCCTTCATCCCAGGGATGCTTGTGTTGCACAAAGAGAATCTTTCCGAATTCAGAATGAGGCATATATGAAGTGAAAAATGCATCCTCGACTTATCACCAGTATTACTATTTTTCTTTAAATTTATGGCCTATGCAAAAGTCAAGATATTAGATTATATCAATCCACATAAAATCCAGCACTGATCCTATCAGCGTAGTTCTAGTTCTTAAAGAAGAAAAAGATAAATGAAGAACAAATTAGTGAAGGGTCGAACTATTGGCGGAGGCAGACCTCTGGTGTAACTAAAGATAACCGCCAAAGACAACCGAGGACTAGAGGAAGCAAAAAGCATCCTAACAATATTCATCATCATCGTAGCATCCATTTACAATTCTGATTTTAGTGAAAAAGAAAACAAATCGTGGAGGAACACTCATTGCTGTAACAATAATGATTTTAGTGAAAAAGTAAAACAAACCGTGGAGGAAAACTCATTGTTGTGACAATACTAACATTGTATGCTGCCAAATTTTTAATATGGATAGATCAAATGTTTCTCAAACAACAACCAGTGCAGAGGAAACTATAGTAAGAAACAGTATCGATGTTGCTTGAGCTTTTTTCATTTTGAAAGAAAGAAAGAAGAGAGAGAGAAAGGAGCAACTATTATATGAATCCTTGAACCAAAGAAGGCAAAAGTCACAAAGCTATGCTCCTTCACATTGCAAGAGGTAACCTTTTGAGCCGTTAATACCTAAGGTCATCTAATAAGCTATAAATTGTTGGCAACATAACTCTAGAGCATGGTCTAACAAAACCCAACTAACTTCAATTACGCTTTAGTCTTAACCAAACCCACCTGCAGAGAGTCTTGTTGGGTGGGGCCTCTGCTAGGCTCAAATAGAGAAACACATAAGTTTTAATAATTTTAAACAACAAGGTCAACCTTCCAAGTTTCTTCTACTTTGTTACAGAATTCTAATATATATACTTACATCTATAATTATACACAACTAAGCAAAATGAGATTCAGGTGATCTTGTTAGGTTGTGGGTCCAAAATGGGTTTATCCAAACACCAAAACTTTAATAACTTTTAAACTAAAAAACAAGGTATGAATCATTGAAAGACCTAAAAATTTAACAATCTTTTAGAATAAAAATCAACAGTAATATATAGAATTCTAATACAGCCTCTTACATCTCTAATTATATGGAATAAGCAAAAATGACTATAGTATACCTAAAAAACGATTTAAAGAAACAACAACAATAATAATTGAGACATCCTAAATTGGAAAAGTGTGAGCATGAATAATGACCCAATATGGTCATAAAACATGCAAATAATAATAATGCCCCTTGATAACTAAAAACACTTAAAATAGTAGGCAATTACTGAAATGCCATGAAAGAACCTAAATGACACATGTCTGTGTAAGATGAATTAAACCTCAGAAGGGTCAAAGTAACATATGTAAATGCAACATGATTAGAAGAAACCCCAAAGAATCTCAAATCGTACATAAAAATGAAAGATTACAGAAACAACCCCTAAACATTTATAAATATTTAAAAACAGCAAAAGAACATAAAAATATTTACTAAAATACATTAATAGATACCTTGATTTTCATTCTATACAGGTTTAAAGTGTTACAATTATGAATTTGTAGTTTGATGTGCATGTATAGTATTACTATTATTTTTTAATTAGATGTTTTCGTCAATTAAATGAATCATTTTTTTCATGGGACACATCCTAAACCCAGCTCATTTATGACCTGGCCCATCTTATACCTGGGTCCCTCGACTCAACTTGCCCATTTCCCAACCCACAATGCTTACAAATAAGAAAATGTATTGTTTTTTCCATCTTTAGGTCCTCTGTTATACCGATTTTTCGTTTACTGCTCCACTTAAGATTGCCGTATTTGGTTCAATTTACTGCCAAAATTGCATATTTGGGTGTTGGAGATTCCATGCAGACTCTATTTAGATTATCGGCATTTCTAATTTCTACAGTCTATTTTTTCTACCTCGTTTCTGGTTTGGACGATAGCCTTAATATCCCATGAGCCATCCCTTTATTCTCCAATCTCCAGTGAGGATTATTTATCTACTCCACTTTTAACTTATTTGTATAGTTTTATCACACAAAAAATTGTCATGAATGATGATTACAGTCTCAGAGTTTCCAACAATGGGACATTTCATATTTATGCAACGGAGTTGTACGATTGCAACAACCACAATACCGTTTAAGCATAGCTTAATTGACTAATTGCTTGCTTGCTTTCTTCACAACTATATCTTGGAAAATGTATTATTTTCCTTGTACATGCAATGTTTCCTTCAAAACCTTTTCAACATTGAATACAGTGTATATACATGTATAATTCAGACTCCTTTTTTCTTCCTTTGTTAAATTATAGATTGTTAAGAAAATTTGAATTTGAAATCTTTCCTGGATCTTGTTTTTTTTTGCTTAGAGTTGATGATGATTGTCCTAGACCAAGGTAGGGCCTTTGCTGACTGTTGTTGATCTTATATCTATATGCGGTAGTCCAGACTTGATACATTAATCTTTTTTTATTCCCTCAGTGGTAGACAAGGCTTTATCTATAGGAATAAGTTAACTGCATAAAATTTAAATGTCATTTGGAGGTCTGAGTATGATAACTCTCTGATAGCATGGACATTTGACAACAATAACACTGGTTCGGACTACCAATAACATGATACCTGGTTAGAGGTTTAAGAAACAAAATAGAAGGAAAAAGTATCTATTAGAAAGAAGTTCCTTTTAATTCTCCTCAACACCTGTTAGTGTTCTTCATGGTCTTTATAGTATAGTTTCTCACAACACCAGATAAAATCTGTGATTCACCAAAAATAAACAACTTAACCGCTAAAAGTAAAACCATAGAAGAAATAACTCCGGAGACGAAACATAAGTTTACTAGAAGGTTTCAGAGTCATGTTGCTATCGTAGACGATTGCAAAGATAGCAATGGTCTAGGCCCAATACATGAAGATGTCATACTAGCTTCAAATGTTTAAGCAGCTAAAAAGGCCCTCAAAAAATTTTTTGAATCAAGCAACTGATCACCAGTATCAACAATCACGATAGATAAGATGGGGAAGAATAGCTAATGCAGCAATAACAAATGACAACAGGGTAGGCACTATAGTTTTTTACATGATCTTCTCCAACTACAATTTAGTAGTGAGTGCCTATTTCATTTACGAAAATATCCATAGATCGCATTTAACAATAAATAGAGTATCACAAGTTCTCACAACAGCTGCTTGTGAGCTCCTACTCCAAAGCAGACAAAGTGGCACATAAAAATCACAAGTCCATTAGTTAACCGAAACCGAAACTACCAACATACCCACATCATACCAAAAAATAAACCCCATGTCGCGTTTTCCAGCTCCAGCCAAAACGCGACTCTTGTTGCTGGCTGTTCTACCGAGGAGGCTCACCTCGACCGTCGATGAAGGGCGCAAATTAAAAATCCTAGCGCAAGATGGTGTCATTTTGAAGGAGCTAGGGCGCAATCAAATCGGGGAAGAAATTGGGGATATCACTTTGGCAGATCATTCCCAAATTAAGCTGACAGAAGGACACGTGGACAGCTGAGGATGCGCGTCTCTGGTGCCGCAATGGAGTTGCTGTTTTTTGGAGTCCTTGTGATGAAGATGATCCACCAATAGCAAGCTGAAGGAAGGACAAGACGACCTCTTTTTTCTGCAGAATTTTAATGTGATTTCAGCTTTATTTTCTTTTGTCATTTTGCTGCAACTCCATGTAAAAGCAAGGGAATGTTGGAAAGGATTATTATGAAATGAACGTCACAGTTCTTCTTCTTCCCCCACCCCCTTTCTACGTGCGTTTAAGTTTTCTGCAAATTTCACTTCTGTTCATATCATTTGGCCTCAGAGCCGTTCGATCCTTGGACCCAAAACACACTAAAATAGCTGATCAAACAAGGTTAAAAGAGATTCAAGAAGCACAAAAGAAAACAGACATCATGTTTATGGATGAGAGTGCTAGGAGGTAAGCAAGTGAGGATGAGATCCATAGCCATCTGGATCAAGTAATGGAGGTACAAGAGGGACTCCAAGCCTCTGTACTGAATATGGAGCATGGTTTAGTGACTGTCCAACAACAGCTCTGAAGCGTTGAACAGCTGCAGCAATACAATGGATACAAGTTCATTTTAGGGGAGGGCCAAACTGCATCTGTGGAGAAGGGCTCTACTTTGGTAGCTGCTGTACACAACTCCTTTAGGCAGGAAGGTAGTAATGTCTCCAGACAGGAGCACAACAACCATCAAAATGCTGGGACTTATAGTGCCTTAAACAAAATGGAATTTCCTTACTTTGATGGTGAGAATGCCAGGGGTTGGGTGAGGAGATGCACCAGGTATTTTCAACTAATACCCATACGTGAAGACCAAAACTCCCAATGGCATCAATATACATGCAAGGGAAGGTTGAACTTTGGTACCAATGTTACACTGAAAAGAAGGAATTTCGTTCTTGGGATGAGCTGGTTATTAATATACTTGAAAGGTTCGAAAATTTGGACAGCGAGAGGGTTATGCTAGAGTTTAATAAGCTCCACTATGAAACCATTTTAAATACATACCTCAAGAGGTTTGAGGAACTCAAGGACCAAATGCTCATCTTTATCAGAAATCTGGAGGAAGAATTCTTCATTATGAAGTTTATAAGTCGGTTGAAGGGAGAAGTTAAGTCTTTTGTATCCACCTGTAACCCAACCTCACTCAAACAAGTTGTCATACTTGCTAGGAAGCAGGAGCATACTGTAAATGCCATCCTGAAAAGAGCCCCTCAACCTAGTAGGAATACTCAAACCAAGCCTCCTTTCAGACCTCAAAACAAGAACCCTCCCCACAGAACCAATACTCAAGTCAAAAGATTTCTCACTGAAGCTAAAGTGAGGGCCAAGAAAGAAAAGAACCTATGCTATAGGTGTGATGAGCCTTATGTACCTGGGCATAGGTGCAGATATAGGTAGGCCTATATGCTGGTAAGTGATGAGGAAGCAAGAGATTTTGATGAAGCTGAGCAAGATGAACAACCAGTTGATGAGGCAGAAGGAGATATAACAGTGTCTTTGCCATGAAAGGGAATGCTAACTGTAAAACCTTAAAGGTCAATGGGATTGTAGGAGACAAGGAGGTACTCATCCTCATAGACAGTGGAAGCACCCACTGATTGATGAAAAGATTGCTGGAGCCAAAACGCGACTCTTGTTGCTGACCGTCCGATCGAGGAGGCTCACCTGGACCATGTGATCAACGGCGCACCTGTAATTGGGGATAAATTAAAAATCCCAGCGTGAGATGGTGTCGTTTTGAAAGAGCTAGGGCGCAATCAAATTGGGGAAGAAATTGGGGTATTCACTTTGGCAGATCATTCTCGAATTAAGCCGACAGAAGGAGACGTGGACGACTGAGGATGCGCATGTCTGGTACCGCAATGGAGTTGCTGTTTTTTGGAGTCCTTGTGATGAAGATGATCCACCAATAGCGAGCTGAAGGAAAAACAAGATGACCTCCTTTTTCTGCAGAATTTTAATGTGATTTCAGCTTTATTTTCTTCTGTCATTTTGCTGCAACTCCATGTAAAAGCAAGGGAATTTGTTGGAAAGGATTATTATGAAATGAATTAAGCATTTTCCTCTTCTCGTCACGTCTCAATTCTTCTTCTTCCCAACCCCCTTCCCCTTTCTTCCTGCGTTTAAGTTTTCTGCAATTTTCACTTCTGTTCATGTCACCCCACAACAATTAATCTCCCACATCCTCAATTAATCCATAAATTTACATACAAAAACTGCACTTACAGAATAAGGAAAACTAATCAAACTGAAACAACAAAACATACCGCCTCAAGTTAAAGCTCCAATGATGAACCAAAGCAAACTGAAAACACCAAAACCCACTTGGGGTTCATAAAATAATCGGGAAATTGAAGACTAGGCTTCATTTCTGATTGAACACATGCCTGATTCCCAATCCGGGCAAAGATTGATTGAATAGTACGCAAACAAAGCAAGTAAAATCATAATTTACTGACTCACAGAAATCAAGAAAGCACGATGAAGAGGAGACGAGACGAGCCAAGCTAATGAATGTGCAGAAGCTTCAACAGAGTGAGAAGAGGGTAAATGTTGGAGCAGTAATTAGCAGAAGGGGTTCCAATTCAGAAATGGGTATTTATTTGGTCGGTTTATGTGTGCATAGCGGATACTATTTCACTGTGTGTCTTGGATTTAGGTTACCTCAAGGGTAGGAAAAGGAAGAGCTTCAGTTCACAAATGGGAAGTTTTCATTTTATGCATTTGGAATAAAAATAGATAAATCACCAAAATTTCGTGGTTTAATGATTGAGGAAGAAAGTTCAATCATTTTTCAATTTGTTATATGGATGATATGGATTGCGAATTAATAGATATCTCGTTACATGAGTTATTATTCGTTCTGTTTTGTAGAAAATTTATGAATTATTTCGAAAAGATATCTCACTATGGAGATGAGGTTTAAAATTTATAATCTGCATTTGAAAATGTGGGAAAGAAGAAGATTCATTGGTTTGATTTTCCATTAGCAAGATGATAATAGACCCACGTTTTCTTTATCCGAAAATGGATCCAGGGGCATCCGTACAGCACAACCTTGTCATGATTCAATTCTGGCCCAAATATAAGGAACCAAACGAGCGTCAAGTGTCTGGGTCTTTCCTTTCCCAAACGTCCAGTATGAGTTACTCCAACAACTTAATTCATACTAGTAACGGTGCCCGATCCTTGCAGGTACGCATACATCTCTGTTTGAACAAGCAATTTCGAGTTGGATGAAGCTCCTAAAGGCCTTATCTCTCTGTTTTTGCCGTATTCCGTGTAGTGGTTTAAGGGGTCCTAAGCATTCGGTACCTTAGACTTTCTTCTCTTACGAAAATCTTATTTTTCTTTTAAGGAGGATAAGGGCTAATTCAAACTTTTCGTCTGCAATCGATGTGGTATGATTGCCTACATCATATATTACATATGTCGTAATTTCTATTGTTTGTTGATGATTATAACCTTTATTTTTTACAACTAATTAGAACTGGATCATTGAATAGGTTCCCCGATTAAGACTTTCATATTAGACTAGTGGCAACGAGTTAAAGTCAACATCATTAGAGTACATAACATTTAAATCACCTTTGAAAATACAAAACTATACTTTTTCCCAAAGACTTTTGAAATTTCACTTACACCTGACACTCTTCCGTTAGGGTTCGAACAAAAAATTCTAACGCTAACCAAAAAAAATTATATAATTTTTTTATTTTGCCCTTTATTTAATATTTTTATATATACTTTTGTACTTATAAAGGAATAAATATGATATATTTATGTGGAGTGAAGTTAACATCATTACATTTTTTCCTCATAAGTACAAAATTATATATGAGAATTAAATGAGGGTAAAATTAGAAATTTTTACATAAGTTTTTGCGAACGTCTATATTCTTCATCCAAACCCTAATAAAAGAGAATCAGGTGTAAAATTTCGAAGAGGATCTAAATATAATTTTAAATTCTTTTGACGAAAAGTGTAACTTTTCATTTTTAAAGGGATTTAAGTGTAATTAGTCCTAATAATTTTTTTTATTATTGGAATACTTCATCCATTTTAATTAAATCTCATTAAAATTTAATTGTTAGGGGTCACAATATAATCTGTTTAAAAGTTGAGGGATTATTATGATGTATCATACGTGTGATATCTCATGTGATAATATAATATAGTATTTGGTTGAAAGAATTATAAAATATGATTAAATGTAAAAGACTTTTAAGGGTACCCTTTCCTAACTTATTTTTATTTTTATATTATAATTTATGAATGATTACAAAAAAATAAAAAATAATCTCTGAATTATTTATTAAAATAAAATTAATTTGTGGACCAATGTTTTATTTTTTTCTATATCCATAGAAACATAAATTTAAGTACACATTCAATTTGGCAACTAGTCAAACCTCAAATATTTTGAAAAGTCCCAAAAAAAATAAAGTAATATTTTTTATTATATTTTTATTATCTAAGTATTGTAATTTAAAAATATAAATTTTTTTAATCACTTAAGAAAATGAAGAACTTTGAGTACTGTTTCCATACAAGTTATAAATAAGACTAGACTCGATATCAATATTGGACTCTAATAATATCAACCAAACGTATGATTATGTATAATAAATAATCTTATAATGCCTAATTATATGAACCAAACGACACGTAAATAATGGAGTGATTAAGATTTAGCCTAAAAAATAAATCAAAATAATAGAAAGGGTAAATTGCATTGTCCCTCCAACTCTCAAGAAAGGAATTGAACTCTGACAAAGTATGTAACAAGGGGATATTCCTTGCTTCAATTGTCACAATCCAACTAAGTTAGGATTGATTTAAAAAGTGTTTTATTAAATTTATTTAAAACATCTTATAGTATGTTTTCGAAACTTATACGATGTTAAATCTTATTTTAAAAAATAATTCTTAAATTATTGGGATAAAATAAAATTTTGGAGATTACATGATGTTAGTAATTGATATGGCCAGACCAAACGAATCTATTAAAATTTTAAAAATTAGTCATTATGATCTGTTATTTCTACGTGCGTATAATAAATAATATTTGATACTTTAAAATATATTATAAATAATTTATATATATATATATAAACCAATGGCTAAAATGGAAGACACATTACACGCGCTTTTTGTGCGTTTGGGGATGTTTTTTTAATTGTTTTAACCTTATTTTTTAGTATTATTTTACTAAAATACCCTTATGATATACATATATATATATATTTCATAGATATTTTCTTTTACCTTTTTCAGTATTTTTTTTGTTTTTTCATCTATCTAAAAAATAAAATATTTTTTAATTATATTTACTTAAAAATATAAAAAAGTCATTATATAATTTTTTAATTTTTATATATTTAATTATAGTTATTTAAAATTATTCTTAATTAACTAACTTATATTTAATTAATATAATTAAAATTAATTAAAAAGATAAAAATTGGGGCGGCAGAGTCAGATTTGCAGTCGCCCCCATCTGTCGAGGAGAGCGGAGGCGGGGGAGGCGATGGGGATTACGCTGGGAGTGGGGGTGGCAGTGATTGGGGAGGGGAGGCAGCGGGGTGGGGGTTGGGGTTAATTTTGTTTTTTTTAAATAATATTTTATTAATAAAATTTGAACCTTTAATTTTTTTTATAAATTTAAAAAATTCAACAATTAAGATTAAATGATTAAATCTAACGACTCTTATATAATTATATTGATTCGACGATCATTAAAATATAAAATAATATATTAAGCAAGGGTGTAATGGTCATTTAATGAAAAAATTAGCGCCGTTAGTTAGATTTAACAGAGAATAACAATTGAGCTACGTTTGAGAAAACACAGCGGGATTTGTTGCCTATTTTTAAAATAAATGAGGTGTTTAGCGGACTTTTTAAAACACAGAGGGTTTTTATGCATTTTAGCCATAAATCAACATATCATATTTCCAAAAGAAAAAAAAAAGGAAAGAAAGTAACAAAAGAAAAAATATAAGAATATCAAATTATGGGTATTATTGGCATAACAATAAAATTGGTACATATTATGGTAACACAATCGCCATTTGTAAAAAGAACTTTATATATTAGTATAGATAAAAGAAGAAGGAAAGGAAAAAAAAAAAATCAACTTAAGGGTATTATCGGCATAATATAAAATTGGTGTTGTAGTGTCATAATCGCCATTTGTGAGAGAAAAATGTCTTTTTTTTTATATATTAGTAGCCGTTGTGGCACATAGTTTATGTGTGCATATAATAAATATTTTTTCTTATTTTGAAATATATTATAAATAAGAGCAAATATACAAATCAATACATTACATTAAAAAAAAAAAGAAAATTGATTTATTAGTTAATGTATAATTTGGAAGTGGAATGAGTTAGTTATTTCATTAGTTGAAAGCATTTTGTACTTTACAAAAAATCGGTGTGACAGTGTCATTAACCATAATTTGTGAGTATAGGAACCCCTTTCTTTTTTATATTAGTATAGATATAGATAACAGATAAGTTGAAAACTCCTTATGTTTTTCGAAGGAGCTTATAAGATTAAAAAATAAGATACTTTTAGATTCTATAAGCTCGTTTTCATTAATATCTACCAAACACTTTTCAATATTTTGTACGGCGTTTTGAAAAGTTTTTAGACGGGCGCAAACTCCTCCTAACTGTACGCTTGGGTGCCTCACAATACTATATGATGGTATGTAATTTCACACACACTCGTACTAAATTTATTAGCTCAGATTCGACCAATTTTAATTCGGACAAGTAATTTTTTTCTGCCCACAAACATCGTCCCAGCCGTGAAAGCGGGAGGTGGATTATGTTACAAATTGGGAAAAGAAAAAAACATAAATAAGGGTAAATATGTCTTTTCCTCACTATCGTGACCGAACGTACCCAGATTTGTATTACAGTCTCTTTTCAGCCAAAACACAATTTTTATCGATGAGGTCTTAGTCTAATGATTAAAAACGAGGTTCTATAAATAGGTATAAAATTATGTGTTTGATTTTTACTGAATGATTAAATATTTGTCTCATTTTATATAAATTTATTTTGATTTATATTTCACCATTATTTGTAATTTGAATATTATTAAAAGAGTTATTGAAGTTTTAATTATAATGTCATTGTATTTTGTGACATATATTATTGCAATAAATAATAATCTGGGTATAAAATTAAAGCAAAAATTTAAATTTATACCATAATTAATTAATATTTATCATAATATTTATTTATTGCATGTCAAATAAATATTTTTATTACCAAATTACTTTCATACATCTTCACGCGTTAATGCATGTGAGGAGGCATATTTTATCGTTATAAGAGTAGTTTAGTCGGAAAAAAAATTATTTGACCTGCAATAAATCAGTAATAAGTCAGTCGAAGGTAAATATCAATTTTTATTCAGAATTTTTTGTTAATATCGACAAATTCAGTGAATTTTGCATAACGCATGGACTTGTTTGATAGACGAAAGCAAATATCAAATGTACTAGATGTAATTTTCAAAACCTCAATGAAAAGTAGTATAATCATCCCTATCGAAAATTGTATTTTTACTTTAAACGCAGGTCTGACCTACTCAATCACGAGTCCAAACGAACACTTAAATGTTATAATTTATGTTTTTTTTTTTTGTATGGATTTTAAAACTCATTTCTTGCATGTAAGAAATACCTTCCGTGCAAGATGCAAAAAGTAAAATTACCTTTTCACCCTTTCACATGAACCCTCTCCTCTGCACATGTTGATGCTTCACGTTTCTTACTGGAGAACAGCTGTACTCAAAATTACCCTTATCTTCTCCTCAACTACCTCATTTAATTAATACACTAATTAATTAAGATACATCAATTTTTATTTTAATACGTCTCATTTTTAAATATAATGTTCAATTATTAATTATACCCTCCTTTAAATATAATTAATTAATTATCAATATGATAAATAAACATTTAGCCCTACAAATTCGCATTCTATATTTCTTGTAAATTTCATACCATCGGAGATAGAGAGAGTAAAATAAAAATTTACAATTTAATTATCCAAAATATTTAAGCCTGTCTAATAAGATTGGAGTCTTATGAACAAGTTTAAGATCATGAATTTCAGTCCAGCAGGCGTGTGGGTGTTTGTATCACTTAATGCGAGCATTTGTGTCTCACCAGTGATCGAATATTCATGTATTGTTTAATTTATTGAGAATATTGATGTAAACTGTATGATGGGCTTAATGCATTTATCTGCCACGATATTGTAAATGAGCAAATTACTCCATTTTAATAAAATATAACAATTTAAAAGGGATTGCTTATCATTTAAATTGCTGCATTTTAAAAAACACAAAGGGATAAATTTCTATACTTTTTTTTTAATATGAGGTAATTTACTCATTTACAATATTACAAGGAGTTGCTGCATTTTTTCCTATATAAGTATCGTGTCAAAATAATAATAATAATTAAGGTATTAGTTAATTTAATTGGAGCAGATCTTGATCACTAATTATTTAATTATTATTTTAATTTGTTGCCAATTGTAAAGTAAAGGCTCAAAATTAAATAGTTGTGATCTTTGTCGGTGGCTTCAGCACTTATTTTGTCCTATTCCAACGTTTTAAATCTTCTATTTTATTTTATAATTATTATTCTTAAAAAACATATTAAAATATTACTTTGCATATCTTACCAAAATATTACGAATTGTTTACCGAAAAATTGAAATAAATCTATTGATGCTAATAATAAAAAAATAATTTACCCAAAAAAAAAACAAAAGCATTTATTTAATAATTTTTATATTTTTTCAAACTTTATTTCGAAATTGATGTAGAGCCCACACCAAAACTCCGTAAAATAGCTAAAATGCACCAAAGACGAATGAAGTAGCGAAATACTCCAAAGATCTGCTCATTTTCTGTTTGGCTGGAAGTCGGACCGATTACATCACTAATCTCCAGATTCTTCATACCCGTCTGATTATTTCTGGGTCAAAAATATTGGATCGTACAATTATATTATTTTTTACTTGATTTATGGTACAGACAAACGTCCCACATCAATTGCAAACGATGAACTCGTGCGGCTTATAAGTTTTAAGACCTTCTCAAGTCTAATGAAATGTATTTTTATAGTAGAACAGTTAAATTTATGTAAAATTAAAATAATAATATCTCGTAAAATGAAATATCGATCGAACTGCAAACTGTTAAACACAATATCAAGTGTTTTAAACAGAGTTCAGATCAGAAATAGGTATTAAAAGTTGAAACTTATGGGCTCTTATCTTCTATTAATTTATTTATTTATAGTAAAAAAATAATGAAGTTGGTGAGGCCGACAGTAGTCACTAGCAAGCAACTGTGTCCACCGACACTTCTCCTCCGCACCCCATCACTACAGCTAGCAACTAGCAATTAGCAACAACTACTTTTTACAAAAATACATAGAAAATAAGGATAATTACATTTTCCTCCATTGAAATTTAGAAAATTATATTCAGCATCTCTGAAAAATGCTTATGTCGAATAAGTAAGTTCATTCGTTGGTCAAAATTTACTGAATTTGCTGATATTAACAAAAAATTGATATTTAGCCACGATTGAACTAAACTACCCTCACATGCATTAACGCGTGAAAACGTATGCGGATCATTTGATCATAAAAAATTTTATTTAACCTGTAATAAATCAGTAGTAAGTCAATTGGGTGTTAATATAGATTTTCTTCCATTTTCCATAATATTAGCAAATTCAGTGAATTTTGACTAACGTAGAAACTTATTTGGTAGACGGAAGCAAACTTCAGGAATACTAAATGTAATTTTTTAAACTATAGGGGGTCTATGTGTAATTATACCAAATCTCAAGGGAAGGGAGTGAAATTATCCCTAGAAAATTAGGTAAATTATGTTAGTCTTTTTTAAGATTTATCATAAATATAAATATTTTTTATTTTTAATTCTTTTTAAGATTA
Organism: Sesamum indicum; assembly: GCF_026168435.1. Taxonomy (NCBI): domain Eukaryota; kingdom Viridiplantae; phylum Streptophyta; class Magnoliopsida; order Lamiales; family Pedaliaceae; genus Sesamum; species Sesamum indicum. Next base: position 6,374,039 of record NC_142668.1, read on the forward strand.
AGGATCGTCTAACAAATATTTTCTATAATAGGCTGTCTCTGAAGAGTATTTGTCAGACGATCGTTAATTTAAGAAGATATTTATAATTTTTTTAAAAAAATAAAAATATTTAAGAAAATATGTCCTAATCTACCTCAGAAAATAACATTTGTTGTATGGATTCCCCCCTCCCCCCCAAGAAAAAAATATATTATTATTATATAGCTTAATCCATCTATAAATATTGAAAACTAATAGAATAAAATAATTATTTTCAAAATTACAAAATTGATAAATACAAATATGACATAAATAAAATATTAAATTTTTTGGTTATTTAAATTTCCAGAATGTATAATTATTTATTACAACACAAATATCAAAATTGCAAAAGAAAGAAAAAAATATTCATATTGTTTGGACCAAATTAAATCAAATTCACACCATAATTTCAAAAGAAAAAAGAAAGCAAAATAAAAAAATAAAATAAAATCAAGAAATACAAGCCAAAATTCCCACAACTAAACTGACACACACAGCCGCAAAGCCGCCGCCAAGAGCTCGGCCTCCGTTGCTATTCGACTCCTCGTCCGCCACAGCTTCGTCGTCGGCGGAGGGCCCCGGGCTGTCCGCATCATCGTCCTGGCTCTTGGCCTTCGACTTAGCTGATTTAGATGGCTTAGGGGCCGGCGCCGGCGGCGCGGCCTTGAAGAGCTCCTTCGGCAGCAGAACCTTGTCGATCTTGTACACCGCCAGCGGATCTTCGTCGATCAGAGTTCCCTCGATCGTCGCCGTCACCACTTTCGTCTCCAGCTTCACGTCGTCGCCGTCGTTCTGGACTGTGAAATCGAACTTCTTCGCTCCTTCCGTCGCCAGAGTGTTCATCAGACCGTTGCTGGATCTCAGCATACCCAAAGAATTGTACACCGGAATGCCGTGGTAGAGGAGTAGAGAGGTTTTGCCGTCGGCGGTGAGGTTTTTGTACCTGGGCATGAAGGAATCCAGAGATTCGTCGGAGGGGCAGAAGATTGTTAATCCCCCTTCGACGCTCTGCTGGAAGGTCTCGTCGGCGCCTTGCGCTGTAATCAGGTCGGAGAAAGCCTTGCATCCTTGCTTCGCCATTAGAGAAGTTACGTTCAAGTCGGAGGGGCCGGCAGTCGGAGCTTCCGCCTCCGGCGAGCTGAGGATGTGGCTGATCTGGATAACCGAAATGACGTAGGCCTGCTCTTCGATGGACTTGACGTAGGTGGCCATGGGTCGGCCGCCGCCGTCGTTGTCGACGGGCGAGAAACCGACCTTGCCGCCTTTAATGTCGGTGATGTTGACGTACCCGGAAGTTCCGGCGGCCTCGCCGGTGGCCTGGAAGAGGGAGGAAGTGGTGGTGGAGCCCTTGGTGATCTGGTGGAGCTTCTTGGCGCCGAAGTAGTCAGCGAAGATGTGGAGGGAGAGGATGTTCTTGATGGTGGGGAGGGAGTAGTGCTTGGCGAGGAGCTCGTTCATGGCGGCATTGTCTACGGCACAGACGGTGATAGTGCGGCGGCGATTGATCTCGGCGGCGAGGTGGGTGGTAGAGAGGTAGTGGTTGAAGGTGGAGAACTCGGGGTGCTTGGCGAGGATGCGTGTGATATTGTGGGCGCCATCGGAGGAGGCGGCGGAGGAGGAGAGGGGGAGGAGCAGAGGGAGGAGGCAGAAAATCAAGATTCTTAGCTGCATTGCGTCCATCACTCTTTAGTGTGTGGTGATGGTGCTTTTGGATATGAAACTATATATGCTTTTACGAGTGTTGTGTGTGTGTGTGTGTTGGGGGGTGGGGGGAGGGCAATTGCATCTTTAGTCCCACAAGAGGGTATATTGTATTTTTAATCTCATAATTTATAAATTTTAATATATTTAGTCCTATAAAATTAATTTTATATCACATTTGGTCTATAAAATAAAATTTATGGTACATTTGGTCCTATATGATAAAAATTATGGCACATTTTGGTCTCATAAAATATAAAGAACTTTATATCCTAGGGACCAAACGTGTCACAATTTATTCCATGGGACAAAAAATTCTATGATATTTATTTTATGGGATTAAATGTGCTAAGCTCGTAAACTGTGGGACCAAAAGTGCAACACACTCTATCACGTAGGACTTGAAGTGTAATTTTTCCTTGCGTGTGTTGTGTGTTTATATATATATGTATATATAATTTTGTATATACACTATAGGAGATTATAATAAGTTGTGATCTCATAATTTTACATTATTTTTGTATACAAGTAGATTATAATTTTATTCCAACGGTAATTTATGGTTCATGATTATGTTTCAATATATTTGTATTTTTATAATACCATTATATTAATTATTAATAATTATATTGATTTAAGTCATTTATTTAAAATAAATATGTATATGCGCGAGAAAATTTAGTTATTAATTCCTTCTTAAATTTAAAAAAACATGGAGTAATCATCTTATTACTCCAAGTGTATTTATAAATTATCCGCCAACGACTGACGCAAAATCATAAATCCAACACAACTCTTATATCGACTGAGAGATCCATATATTCGACGTTCTGATAAACAACAGCTTGTTCGAACTAATTTTAATTCGATCGAGGTCAATGCAGATATTAATTAATAAAATTCATAAAAGACCATCTTAATAATATGTATAATCCAACTCAATTCTTTTACAAAAAAGGATTTTAGAAAGTGTTTGGTTGGATAATTTTATAATCCAAACTCAATTCTTTTATAAGCTCTCAATGTTAGATATATTTATTTTAAATAAAATGGATTTATAAAATCCAAAAATAAAATATTGAGAGTTTTTAAATTTCTTCATAAAAAAAGAGAGAGTAAAGAACACATCTTTAATATTTTAATAAGCCAATTCAATTTTCTTATTGTTAACACATTATAAGCTTTATGGTTTTATTTTGCTCAAATATTTTAATTACTTTTTTTTAAAACAAATTTAATGTTTTATAAGCTCAAAAATAATCTTATGAATTGTATGAATTTAATTATAATATGTTGTAGATGAGTTTAGCCAAACATGGTCTTAGTTATTGGATGAATAATATGATTTATACGATCGTCGTTGGAAAAAAATATGATTTTTCGCTACTGTTTATTATTATAGTCAAAAGAAGAAAATCGTGACAAACACAAATCAATCACGACTTCACAACTGTCGTTAGCCGTTGTTTTTGCAGGTGTGGTCAAAACATTAGCCATGGCGAAAATGATGGCAAATGTTTTGATTATGGCTAAAAATCATGACGAATATTAATTAATAGTAGAACAAGTTTTTTCTTTGGTTTTGTTTAACCGTGGTTAATAGTATTGAGTTGACCATTATTTTTTTTAAGCCGTGGTCATTTACAATGTAGCGAAAACTGAATTTTATGGTAGTACATGGCATGCTTGTAGTGATTAAATAAAGTGTAAATTGTAACGATCTCTTCTGAAATTTGGCATAATTACGAATACTCCATCGTTGTTTGAAAATTACCAATATCACCGATTTTAATGGTCGTCTAACAATTACCCCACTCCATTAGTTTTAGGTTATCATCTATTTTTTATGGTGAACTGACCAAAATGCCCTTGTAGACTAAGTGAATAATTTTTTTAAAATTTTGTAAATTTTTTCATCCATCCCATTCGATATTTTTACAATTTTTTTTTTAAAAAAAATACAGTAAGAGTATAGTTGGCAATTTCATACCTCCATTCAAGGATTACATAATTTCATCAAATATCAGAGAGTATTTGTAATTTTTCAAACAATAAGGAGATATTTATAATTATGACAAACATTAAGGGAGGTGGTTATAATTTACCCTTAAATAAATAATAATTTTAGCAATATTAATCATACATCAATAATGATATAGTTACAAGTAATTGATCTGGATGACACATTGAAGTGGGGTATGGTCCAATACTCCAATTATTGATACCCCAATTCTAGGATTAGTGCTTCGTTGGCTTTGGACACGTTTGTCTGTCCCATAATTTCTTTATCAATTTCAGTCAATTTAGCTCTTTTGCAGACAAAAAATTGAAAATAAATCATTATACTTCTTTTTCTTAAAATTTAGTATAATTACACGTAAATCTTTTATAATTTAAAAAATCACATTTAATATTTTTGAGATTTGCTTTCGTTTAATACGTAAATATTTTTTTGTGATATTAACATAAAAATCGGATAAAAATTGAAACTTATCCTCGATTTTGACTTATTATTGATTTATTACAGGTCAAATAAATTTTTTATGACCAAATTATCCTTAAATATTTTCAGACTTTAATGCACATGATGAGGTATATCTTCATCGTCACAAGGGTAGTATAGTAAAAAAAAAATTATTTGACCTACAATAAGTCAATTAAGAGTAAATATCAATTCTCATTCAGTTTTGTTGCAAGCACATGTTGGATTTTAATTGCAGTTTTGATGGATTTATGATTCTCCCATCACGGTGCTCACGTCTTATAATTTTTTACACAAAGATGATGTTAGAATGCGAACAAAGCATGTCTAAACGCACATCGAGACATATTACGAGGTTTGTTTGCAATAGCTTCTACCTGTGGTCAGAATAAATTATACAAAAATTTAATTGTAGCGAAAGTTATGAGTATTTAAAAATAAAACAAAAAGTAGGGGAGAAAACAAACTAAAGTCGGCGTATTTAGTTAAAAAAAAAATTAAAAAAAATGTTCAATTTTACCATTAAAGTAAAAATTGATAAGGAGAAACTTACAACTTTCGGCGTAAATGATTTTAATTTATGCAGTTTAGAGGCATAGATTGTAACTCAAAAACATAATTTTCAACTTTGTTTTTAAACAGGAAGTTGATAGGTACTTAAATTAAATTAGGGCTAATTACACCCCCTCCCTCGACGTTTGGTGTAATTATACATAGATCCCTTGTGATTTGAAAAATTATATTTAGTACCCACCCCTGAGGATTGCTTTCGTCTAACAAATAAATCCATCCGTTAGTCAAAATTCATTGAATTTGCTGATATTAATAAAAAGCCTGAATAAATATTGATATTTACCCTCGCTTGACCTATTACTGACTTATTACAGGTTAAACAATTTTTTTTTGGCTGAACTATCGGGAAGAATATTTTTTTAATCCGTTAAGTATGTTCAATTTTAGTTTTAGTCCTATAAGTATGCCCATTTTTTATTAACTACAGTAACTTGCAAAATTGATTAGTTTTAGTCTTCCGGTCGATTGGATTTATAATTTGCATCGAAAAAGTGACATGGCATGACACCTAGATGCTTTTTTATTGATTTATAATCCTATGTGGCTAAAATTATGATGTGGAAGACAAGTTAGCCATTTCTTGGAGGGAAGAAAGGTGACTTTTCTTCTCTCTAAACTTGCACAAAAGATGACCTACTTGTCTTCCACATCATAATTTTAGCCAAATAGGATTATAAATCAACAAAAATGCATCTAGGTGTCATGCCATGTCATTTTTCCGGCGTAAATTATAAATTCAATCGACCGGAGGACTAAAACTAATCAATTTTGCAAGTTACTGGAGTTAATAAAAAATGGGCATACTTATAGGACTAAAACTAAAATTGGGCATACTTACCGGATCAAAAATATATTTTTCCCCTGAACTATCCTTTGAACAGTAATATATATCTCCTCACATGCATTAACATGTGAACACGTAGGAGGGTAAATTATTCATAAAAATATTTGTTTAATCTGAAATAAATCAGTAATAAGTCAATCTGGAGTAAACATAATTTTTTTTTTTGTAATTTTTTGTTAATATCAGTAATTTCGATAAATTTTGACTAGCAAAGAGATTTATTTGTTAGACGAAAGCAAACTTCAAGGATGTTAGATGTAATTTTTCGAACAACAAAAATTTTATATATAATTATACCAAATCTAAAAAAAAAAGAAAGTGTAATTATCCCATTAAATTATTGTAAAGAGAGGTAGAATATTTTATATATCGTGCACATTTTCTATTTAAATAAATGGCATGTGGAACAGTGAATTTTCTTTATTCATAAGTTTCTACGTGTTAGGTCATAATAGAAAAAGAGGTCTCTAACTTTAATGTCGCGAAAACCCATGAGAAAGGTACATTTAAACAAAAGAAAAAAAATACAAAAATATTTATTGAAATATATTAATTAATCTCTAACCTGAATCAATGTATATATATATAATTACGCAATCAATATGTCCTAGTTTTGTCGGTGCTATATTTTTTAAGAGATAATTATACTTTTTTTTTTTTTTTATGTTTGGTGTAATTACACGTAAATTTCTATAATTTGAGAAATTATATTAGTATTACTTTTGAATGTTGATTCAATCTAATAAATAGGTTCCTTTATTAGTTGAAATATATTGAATTTGTTGATATTAACAAAAAAAATTGAATGAAAATCGATATTTACCCTCGATTAATTTATTACTAACTTATTACAAGTCAAAAACTCTTTTGTAACTAAACGGCCCTTTTAACAGTGAAAATATACCTTCTCACATGCATTAACATTTGCAGATGTATAAGATAATTTGGTATAAAAAAATTATTTGATCTGCAATAAATTAGTACTAAGTTAATACGGGGTAAATATTGATCATTATCTGATTCTTTTTTGTTAATATCATCAAATTTTGTAAATTTTGACTAGCGGGGGGATTTATTTGTAAAGGTACCAGATGCAATTTTTCAAACTATAGAGAATCTAGGTGCAATTACACCAAACCTCAGGAGAGAAAAGTGTAATTGTTTCTTTTTTTTGTTAATTACAATTAGACCCCTCTAAAAATATAAAATTATATTTTCTCCCAAAAGCCTTTTGAAATTATATTTCAACCCCTTGCGAGAATTTTCTGTTTGCAACTATTCCCCTTTTATTAGAATTTAGATGAAAAATATTGAATGAAGAGTAAAATTGAAAGCTTATGTTATTTTTTTGTCGATGTTAGCATTTTTCGTCAAATCCTAACATAATAAGTGTAGTTGTAAATGGAGAATTCTTAGAGGAGGAGCAAGTATAATTTGAATTTTTATTTGAGAAAAAATATAATTTCACATTTTTAGAGGAGTTTAAATTTAATTAATTCTTTTTAAAATAAAAAAAAGTATATGGCTAGGAGAACTAATATTCTAGTGTTTAGGATATTTTGAGTATCGTAAGAATATTGCCTCCAAATTCGATATGTATATAGGAAAATTCTTATTTGAATTAAGTTTGGTTGAACCAAATTAATCACAAAGTAAGTGTATCATATTTGTTATGTGATTGGTCACTTTTTCTGAATTGTACATCAATTATACGGCAAGTGTATCATACTTGCCATATAATTAGTTCAAATTCAACCGAGTCGGATTTGAACAAAAATTTTCCATGTATATATGAGTCAATTATGAGTTGTTTCTCGAATCTAAGGTGAAAAAATAAATTAATATACAGATGTATTGAGGCACAATATAAACGCTGAAGGTAAAATAATTGTTTGCGACTAAAAATATGGGCTATTTTAATATTATATTTATACCTCTGATTTAGGGTCTGTTTATATAATTATACATTCATTTTGGATAATACATTAACAAGAAATGCCAATATTATTTATATAAATCATCAATCTTTTAAAAAATTACACATACGCCCTTCAAAAATATTAACATCATTATACAAACTACTCCTACTTTTTTATCGTCAAGAATAATTTTTGTAATTATATAATAAATTGGAGGGCAAAATATCACTTTTGGTCCCACTAGATAGGGGCCTTCTTACTTGCAGTCCCATGCTTTACGTGTTCAACACCTTTAGTCCCAAAATCCTATTTTTGTAATAGAAATAGCCTTGTTCCATTGACAACTAACTGAAACGGCATGTGAGTTGTCATGTGCCATTAGTCAACTGGCAGTTGGTGAAAAAAATAAAGACCAGGCTTGTGTTCAGTTTTTGGAGGGAAAAAAAGGCGCCAAAAAAATATTGTTTTGCTATTTATATATGTAAATAACCCACAAACACCACACAATATTTTCATCTTTTTTTCATCACTTAATCTTGAGAGCAATAGGCCAAAAGATGTCACAAATATCTCAAAATACTTCAAATATTGAATGCTATTCTAATGGTGAATTATGTGTAAAAGGATGTTCTTATATATTACTAGATGACCTTTTAGTAATTGTGAATTATGTGTAAAAGGACTAATAGATATGCCTTTTTTACAAGTAATTATAGTTTATGTTGTATTTAAATTTGTAAGCATAAATCCTGAAAGCAATAAAAATGGAAACTAAAATTGCACACCAGCAACTGTATATCATTGGCTCCTCCAACACCTTGAATAACCAGTGGTTGTTCACTATAGCAGCGGCTATATATCTCCAGCTGGAAATAAAATTCGTTACCCATGTATTCAGAATGGTTTCCAAACTAGTAAGGATTTGGGAGAGCAAATAGTCATTAATTCTAGACTATTAATAGTAATAAATTTAGCAAGAGATAATTATAACGAAAAAGTAATGTTTCTGGATTTATTATGGTTGGATTCAGTATAATCCTTTTCACGAAAAGAAAATAAAATCAAGTTACGTCAATAAAACTTTATTATCGCAAATATAACCAAATACAGAACACACCACGCAAACAAGAGCTACTCATGCAAGAAGTCATCCATTTAATCTTACTACGTTGTGTTTGAGAAAAACCATTTTCAGAACCTTTTGCTGAAATAGGAGATAGAGAGTCCTGGAGGTAGGTCAAATCTAGGAGTCAATCCCAATGACTTGGTGCTTGGAAATAATATCTTTTAGAGCTTTTCCGTTTATCGTCGTTTTACATGATTTTGCAATCCCAATTTTCATTATTTTAGTTAACTAGAATGGTATAATTTACATTAACTTGTGGCTCAGATTAAAAAAAAAAAAAAAACTATATCAAGAGTAGACATATACAAGAATGTGGCAACACGACAGCCTGACAATAGGAAAGTGCATAATAGACAAAAATATCCTTACCACATTATCGCTTCCCTTCAATCTACCCAGAGCCGAGTCTTTTGCAACTTCTTGTATGCCAACTTCACACCTAGAAAAGGTGTAAAAGGCATGTCATATGACGAAACTGGTTTTATTATAATCCAAGCATATAACTACTGTGCCAGTTGCACAGACAAATGGACTTGATTTTTTACCAGCTAATCTATGCTGACTAGATTATAAGAACTAATTAATACAACATTCTATCTTGCAGCACTATCCAAGACTATAAACATAGAAGGCATATCTGCATATCTAGTTATAAGTTAGTTTCTGTATTTATTCATCCAGCTGCAACACCTAATAAGAAAAGATGAGATACATGAACTAAAGGTGTTGAACACGTAAAGCGTGGGACTGCAAGTGAGAAGAGTCCTATCTAGTGGGACCAAAAGTGATATTTTGCCTCTGTTTTTTTCGCTAGCTGCCAATTGACTAATGGCACTTGACTTGTCACGTGCCATTTCCGTTAGTTGTTAACAGAACAGGACCATTTCTGTTAAAAAAATAGGATTTTGGGATTAAAGGTGTTGAACACGTAAAGCGTGGGACTGCAAGTGGGAAGGGCCCTATCTAATGGGACCAAAAGTGATATTTTTTCTAAATTGGAGTGTATGTAAATAAATCATTTGTTAGGAGTGTAAATATAAATATTAATTAAATTTATGTAAAAAGTTATTTTGTATCTATTTTTATAGATAGTATTTCATGTATATTCAGGAGAAAATCTAGAAATAGTAATTTAATAATAATTGCTTTTCTTTATAAATTTACACATACTAAATACATTATTTTGCAAGGTAAATAACATAAATCCCTCTTTAGAATTAGCAACAGACCTACTGTATTACGACAACTCCTATAAAAAAAAGTCCCTTCCGTCAATAATAGACGAAGATTACATTAGACACGGAAGAGTTCACAGTAAGAAAACAGGGTATCAGAGACGAAAAATTCAATATCTAAAACTAAGATTTATGTCGCTGAGCACCACTATATGGCTCAAAGACCGATGGCTAAATATATATGAGACGGAATATTTCCGTTCATAAATAATCCGTTTGTGATTCTGTCCATAAAGAGAAATATTTTTTGTCACTAATCCATTTGTCACTATTTGTTACTTTCGTCTCAAATTCCATCTAGAAATCCTTACAAATTTCCGTCTCTAGACTCCAATTTTTTTTTGTCTCTTATCCGTTTCTAATAGTTTTTTTTGTTTGTTTGAATTTTTGTATCCAAAATTAATATCCCACTCATTACCATACAAATACACTCAATCAATAACAAAATCTGAATTTTTGGGATAATTGCATTTTTCGTACTCAAAGTATACTCTTTTTTTAGTTTTAGTATCCCAAGTTGAAAGACATCAGACTTGATACCTAAAGTTTCTAATTTTCATCCGCCTGAGTACCCTCGGATAGGTTGGCCGTTTGTTTAATTTTGGAGGAAAAATTAGGCGGAATCTTGTCTATATAAGGACATGTTTAGCTACCATTTTATTCAAGATACAAAAATTATATTTTGATTTCAATTTTATAATTGAGGATGATAATGTAAAAAAAGTTATTTTTTAAGCCAATTTCTATTTAAAAAGACTAACTCATATCGTTATAAAAGTACAAATTTAAATATTTTCTCCCAATTCAAATCATTATGAAAATAAAAATGCATGCTTAATGCGGAGCAATGTAGAGATAATAGCTTAGTAGTAATTCACAAAAACTAACAAAGTCTTATGTTCAATCACCACTCCCATTATTCGTGAAAAATAAAAAGAGAAAAATCGAATAAGCCACTCAAAAGCTGTCAATATACTTTTGAGTCAAAATAAAATTGTATATCCATACTTTGATATACTATACCTTTGTTTGTGCATAAAATAAAAAATATATTTCAATTATTGATTTTGGCTAAGAAAATTTTGTTTATAAATTTATTTAAACTTTCTATTTCAGTAGTCACAAAAAAAGTAAAAAAAAAAAATTATTTGTTAAAATAATTAAAAGAAAAGCATGAAAAATTATAGCATAGGCCCTCCATAGATAGAGTATGACAACATTTGCATTGTGGCCAAGGAAAAAGAAAAAAAATATGCTTATTTTAGTAAAATTGGTATTTTTTTTATAGAAATTGGATTAAATATGTAATTTTGTAAAATTATTATCCTCAATTATGAAATTGAAATTGAAATGAATCAACATAGAATTTTTTTCGAGTGTTGAATAAAATGAAAGCCAAACATACCCTTACATTGACAAATTCCTGCCCAATGTTTCCTTCAAAATTGGGTTCACTGGTTTGTTTTAATGGTCAACTTAACTGAGGGTACTCAGACAAATGAAAATTAAAAACTTTAGGTACCAAGTTTGATGAATTGAAAACCTGGGATACTAAACCTGAAAAAGGGTATACTTTGGGTAATGAAATAATCCCCTGAATTTCCCAAACCAACAAGAAACAATGACAAAAAAAAAAAAAAAAAAATGCTCGTAATACAACCAACAACAACATAATCAATATTATTGTACCATCCGAATACAACCAAATAATATCAATGTATGAACTCCCCAAACCAACAACAACCAACATTAAGTCATTGAACCATCCGTACACAACCAAACCATATCAACGTCTGAATTCCCAAACCAACAACCAACAATAACAAAAATAAGTCTGTATAGAACAAAAAACAATAGAAATTAAGTCATAAACAACCAATAACAAAAGAAACTAATGACTTTTCCTAAAATGTTGTTGCTCCTGCTGTCCAAACCCTCCAACAAATTGATGGTTTGTGTATCTCATATCTTGAAGCAACTCATGAACCAATTCTTGTAGGCCTGCCTCCCTCTTCCAAGCCTCTTCCTCCCTCTTTCGAGCTTCTTCAAGAGCAGTTTCAAGCAATTTTCTATTTTCTTCTTCTCAATCTGAATTTTTTCCCCCATCTTTATAACATTAGTGCGCATATCCTCCACTACTTTTATTAATTTGACAGTAGTTTGGTCAATTGGCCACCCAATATTTGATTTAAGGCGATTTAATTCATATAAGAAAAAGATTTTTATGTAATTTATTTGTAGGTATCAAGGTTTAAGTTGTCCGAATCAGATAATAATCATTGAGCTGTTCTTCGTAATAAATAGTATATAATATGTAATTTATTTGAATTATTTTCGTCTTTTGCCCAACTGCCAAAATAAAAAGACGAAATTGTTGAAACTGCAAAGAATAATATACTAATAATATGATAGAGAATTTCTTAACTACCATAATTAAACATATGTCCATTAGCACCCCTACCGACAATACTCCTACCAAGAATCAATATTTAAATCATTGTTTTGCTATCTTGATACCAAGGATTCGAATTTCAATAAATGTGTGAGCTCTTAGTGATTCAACATATTTACAAATATATACTTGTTGTTACCACTTGTTCAATTTTAACGCTCGTCCAACGACTAGTCCAAACTATTAATTTTTTATTCATTTTTTACGGTAAATTAGCCAAATGCCCTTATGGATAATATAGTTTTATTTATTTCTAAAACTTTATAATTTTTTTTATGGACTAAGAGACAATTTCTTTTTATAATTTTTTAAATTTTTTTCCTTCAACTCGTCTGAGTTTTTTTAATTATATTTTTTTTTTAATTTTTTAATTGAAAGATACTACAAGGGCAAAGGATAATTCCATAACTCATTTAAAAATTATATAATTTTATCAATATTTGGGAGTATTAATAATTTTTAAAATAATAAGAGAGTATTTATAATTATACAAAATTTTAGGAGAGCACGTTGTAACGTACCCTTGTTATAATTTATTTTGTTGTTCATAGTTATATTTATATATTCATCCAATCAATAATTATCTAATTTATTTAATAATACAAAAATTTAGGAGAGCACGTTTAACGTACCTTTATTATAGTTTATTTTGTTGTTCATAGTTATATTTATATATTCATCGAATCAATAATTATCTAATTTGTTAAAAGTATTAATCTAATTATGGGTGGGTGTGGGTCTGATACTCGATTTTTTTTTAATAGTATATTTTGATTGAACTTTTTCTTCTTTATTTTTTGTAATTTAAATGTGAAGAATATTGGAAAAATAGAGAAAAATTATTTAAAAGTATATTTTTCTTTTGATAACTTTATACTTTCTGATGCATAAAAAATACACCCCATACGAGGAGGAGCCCAGTTTGTATGAGACCTAATATAAAGCTCCCAGAATACGCAAGGCCTGAGAAGGAAGGGCCCCTGGCCCATGTTTGCTTGAGGCTCTTCATGAGAAGTGGGTTGCAGCACAACCCTGCTAGCCCACTGGGACGAGTGGCCTCGTGTTCGCCTGGCTGCCCCACAAATGGAGGAAAATTATACGTCCATAAAGAAGAAAGATTGTCAAGTAAGCTATGACAAGGCGCGAAAATATAGAAGGATCTCCCGCACAGCCTAACCAACCCCTAGGAATTCGGAACCTATCTTTTAAGAGACTTATCCAACCAAGGTATTCTTGGTCAACATGGCTCTTTGAAAATTTCCTCTAACCACCTTTGAATTTGAGGGGATCTATCTGTACTAACCACCAACCTGGGTCTCAAAGGGTCACACTTCTTCATTTGGTGGGGGACTAAGGCTATAAAAGCACGCCTTCTTCCCCTAGGTTCGGGATACTGTAATTATTTGCATAAGTTTTCACACAAGAGCACTCTACCAATATTGGTTTCTTGCTATTTTTCAGTACTCATTGGTATTTTATATTTTCATCTTTTTATAATTGTTTACTGATTTAGGCGTTGGAGTGCTAACGTTTTTTTTTGCAGATTCTCTATATTAGACTTGCAAAGACTTTGGCTCAAGGAATCTAGGTCTAAGACATATTCCAGGAGATAATTTTGCTAGCATTAAGTCGCACCGTCCTTGGGAAATAGAGAGCTAAGACATGAGATCAGTGATAGCATCGAAAAGTGGAATGAAGAAGTAAAAGGGTGTCGATGTCACGACTTGAGATAATCAAGCCTTGTAGGTAGTGTAAGGGACCCCCTAGTCCCCACTGGACGTGCTGTGGAGGGATCTTCTAGCCCGTTAAACGCATCGATGCTCCAGGTAACAACGTCCTCAGACACTTCTTCTACGAGGTTGTCCCTGGGCCTGTTGGAGACCATACAATAGATAATTGCCTCGCCATTACGAGCGTAGTCAATGGCTACGACCTACGTACCTGTGGCAGCCCCTGCGACTGCAGAAGTTCCAGGTGATGGAGAATGAGCCCGGTCATTAGCCCCCCCCGGTAAGTAAGGTCTGCTCTTATAACCACAGGAAGACCCTTAGTGGGTAGCCCATTTGGAATGCTTGCAGAAGAGACTTCAAGATGTCCAGTATTGTGTGATGCGAGTCATGAAATGTCCCACTCGAGGAGTAAGGTGGCGTCCCTTTTGGCGAGGAGGTCATGGTGGACGAGCTCTCCCTTAATTGTCGAACTCTTAATATGGGAGAGTACGATGGTACGACAGATCCTCAAGAGCATTTTTTCCGATTAAAAAACCCAGCCCTCCTACATCGCTATATGGACGAGATCAAATGTCGAGTACTGTTTACACCTTCGCTAGGACAACTCAATAATGGTTCAACTAGTTGCCACCGGGATCACTTAGGAGCTTCCAAAAATTTCAATCTCTGTTCCCCCACCAATTTTCCAGTAGCAGTAAATATTAGAAAACAACACCCAACCTCTTCAGTGTCTTCACTATCCACTAGAAGGAGATAGAGTCTCTAGGGACTATCTCTATCATTTCAACATTGACGCGATGGAGGTACCTTCAGCTACCCAGGAAGTCAAGGCTAGCTTCTTCTCACAAGAGTTGTTGGTAGGAGTGTATGCGGTGCGGGTTGGGCAGATTTAGATAATTTTTTGGCCCAACCCAATGTTTCTGATTTTTGAAAAGCTTAGCCCAAGTCCAACTCGATAATTATTAAAACCACATTTTGCGGTCTAATTAGGTTCGGACAATTTTTGCAGTTTTAGTATAGAGGGAATGACTTGTACAATCATATTAGTTTTCTATGCCATTTTTTTAATTATTTATCATAATAAATCCATTTTCCTGTAGTCATAGTTATAAAAAATATATAAAGTATGATATATCAATTACAAAATGTAAAATATACATTGTTATATATTTATTATAGAAGAATACAAATAAACATAAAAAACTTACCAATTTTATAAGATTGTAAAAAAGTCCTTATTTTGAATTAGATTATAAATTAAACTGATCATAATAATATATAAATATTAAATAAATATTATTTTAAATAAATAAGATGATTATGAAAAATGGATTGTAATGAAATAATGATATCTATATTTCAAGTTCTTGTATTTATCAATAGCATTAAAAATATAAAAAAATACCAATAACCAAGAATTAGTTAACTAATTAATCTCAATTGTAATATTTATAAACACTAATGAGAAGCACGTGCATTACACGTTATTCTTATTATCTCACTAAAATTTTTACATTATAAAAATAAGATAATTTTATAATTTTGTTAAATTAAATTTAAAAATATTATTTTTTTACAAAGTAAAAGAATACATTTAATAATGAAATAACTACTCATCTGTTTATTTATTATTTATATTATAAAAAATATTTTTTTTCTACATGCAACATATGGATTTTTTTAATTAAGTAAATGTCAGTTCATACAAGTAAATTTGGATCATGATAATTATATACATACACAACAAGCACACAAAAAGACATACACATACATACACATACATGTATATGTATGTGTGTATATAGGACATACAATGGCTAAGACAGATAAATAAAACTATATAGTATTCGTACGAAAATTTAAAAGTACGTGTATCATATACTTCATAATATAAAAATACATTAAAGTGAAATAAATATATTTATTTAATTCATCTTGACTTGGTGCTTTTTTATTGTAGTTTAATATTTGTTGTCAAATATTTTTTCAATAAGGCTCTTATATCCTCAATTTACTTTACCTTAATGATCAAATTACAGGAACAAACAATGGAAATAATTGAACAATGTCCCACATATTACTTTTATTTCTTAAAAAAATATGCTTTTTCAAGTTTCTAAGTCGTATCTTCTTCTATTTACATAGTTTATATATTTTTTCTAGTTGCTACTAAATTTTTTGAGTATTTTTATTTAAATTAGTTGTGACTAAAATTCTTTATTATTATTTATTTTATTAGAATTCTATTTCAATTCAAATATGCAGATAATTAACAACTATTATTATAAAAATTAATTCCAAACTTATTTATTTGGAAACATAAATTTAGAATTCTATTATTATATGAAAGGATATATTGGCATCACAAAAAAAAAGGTTAAATATAAGCATGGCCCATCATTCACACATATATAATATAAAAAATAAATATATTATACAATATCAATAAAAAGTATCGTAATTGTTATTATTGTCTTGAGTATTAGCTTATGTACTATAAAAACTTTTGTATAAGTTCTAGTATATTGTTGTTGTTAAGTTCTAGTATATTATTGTTGTTGTTTTATTATCTTATTTTTATTATTATTGTTGTTGTTGTTATCATTGTTATTGTTGTTGTTATTATTATTATTGTGGTTGAATGCGATTTATGTAATATAAAATCAAACTTGATTGTTAAAATGTATTTTTTTTTACTAGCCCAAGACCAACTCAACCCACCCTTAATCTACCAAATTGTTGTGCAGTTTGGGTTGGACCGATTGATTGGGACGGCCATGCGGTTTTGATGAACACCCCTAGCTGTTGGATGGAGATTTCTTCAAGTCCATTGCTAAGTAACTAGCCCTGTGGTTCAATAGCCTCTAGGCACGGTCTGCAAAGTATATGTCTTGAGAATAGGGCTTGGAATAAATAATCGTGTTTGCTTAGACTAGTTCTTTTTTTAAAAGCAAGGTGCTTGCTTTCCGACAAGGCTTATTTTGATGGTGAATTCGTTAGGTATTAGAGCCTTATATGAAAATATTTTTCAATTCAAAAGAGAAGAGATTATGAAAATTGCCTGTTTGAAAACTTTTCTAAGGGAATTAATCATTTGTAGGTCGTGATTTTCTTAGGAGCTGTTTTTGCCCTCTTGTTGTGATCATTTGATCATCATACTTTTATATCATTGCATTCGAAGGAAAGCATTCTCCTTAAGTTCTTCGATGAGGTTTAGGTTTTCTCAAAAAAGGTTGGTGTTGCTCTTTTTGAGTAGCATATGACCTGATGAGAAAGCATACCTATTTTGGCAGGGATGACAGCTTCTGTCCTATAGATTAATGAAAAGGGGCTTTTCCCTGTGGAGGTCGTAAGGGTAGTTCGGTAGGCTTAGAGGACACTAGTTAATTTGTCTACTTAGTTCCCTCCAGTTTGTTCCTACCTTCTGTTGATTCCTTGTATTAGCACGCAATTGGTGCCTCTACTTGTCCATTGGGTTGTAGATGAGCTACAACAGTGAATCTTTGCTGGATGTGTAAGTTTTTGCACCAATCTTGCATTTTGCCCTTGAAATTTTCGATCATTATTCAAAATTATTTATAAGGAGAGTCCAAAATGACAGATGATGTTTTCCATACAAACTTCATTACCTCCCCCTCCTTGATTTGCGCGAGGGGCTCTGCTACCATCCATTTTATAAAGTAATCAATGACCACTAACAGGAATTTTTTTTGACCTGGGGCAAAGAAAAAATATCCTACTATGTCCATCCCCCACTAGGAGAATGGGCAAGGAGAGATCAAGGTTGTAACGTCCCAAAATATTAGTACATAATTATCATATGTTAACACAAGAATATGCATATATAGTGTGATCAATTATATAATATTTGTGGGTAAAGAGGCACTACAAGAAAAACAGGTATCAGAGACGGAAATTTCCATCTCTGAAAGTCGGATTTCCGTCTCTAAAGCAACTTAGCGATGGAAATATCCGTCGCCGAAGTCCGTACCTGAAAGCCCGTGGCTAAATTATTAGCGACGGAAACATTCCGTCTCTAATTTTGAGACGGAAAAATCCGTAGCTAATTCCGTCGACAAAGGAGAAGAAAGTTGAAGTGTAATCCGTCTCTAATTCCGTCGATAAATAAAAGAACTTTCCGTCTCTAACCGTCTCTAAAGGTAAAGTATTTGTTTGCTATTTTCCGTCTCTAATTTCGTCTCTAAAACGGAGAAAATGTTCCGTCTCTAATCCGTCTCTAAAACATTACAAATTTCCGTCTCTAATCCATCTCTATTTCGGCCTCTAATTTTTCAAATTTTCCGTCTCAAATCCGTCTCTTATTTTTTTGGTTTTTTTTGGATATATTTTTTAATTTCCGTACCCAAATTAATATCTTGGTCATTATATCATCAAATACATTCCATCAATACCAAAATTCGAATTTCCTAAACAAGAACAACAAATATTAAAAAAAAAGATACTCATAATACAACAACACTAATATAATTAATGTCATCATCCAAATACTATCAAATAATATCAATATCTGCACTCACAAGTTAACAAACATAAGTCAAAGTACAATCGAAAGCAACATACACTAAGTCATAAACAACAAAGAGAAAAAACTAAACTAATTATCTTTCCTCGAATGTTGTTGGTCCTGCTGTCCAGACCCACCAGCAAATTTTGAATTAGTTTTTGAACTAATTCTTGTAGGTCGGCCTCCCTCTTCCGAGTCTCTTCCTCCCTCTTTCGAGCTTCTTCAAGAGCACTTTAAAAAAACTTTCTATTTTCTTCTTCTCGTCTTGAAAATTCCTCCACAGCTTTTGTTAACTCATTAATCTTTTGGTCAGATGCTTTAACAGTAGAACTAATTGAACTTGAACTTGTAGATGAGGAGCTACACCCAAATCCATATAAGCGTCCTTTAGAAGGACCTCCAGTGATATCATTCCAAGTTGAGATATCGAAAGAAGACTGTGAAAAAACATCAGTACAACCCGTTTTTGCAAGGTATTCTTCCTGTACAAGTACATTAGATACAAAGGAACATTTATGTAATAAAACTCTAATAAAATTTCTCAATAAATATATATACTAACAATATTTAAATCTAATGACAAATTATACTTACACTAATTCTTTTGGATTTGTTGTCGATGAACTCCCCAATTCCTTTGTTCATTCTGTGACATCTTTGAAATAGCTCAAGATTAGTCACTTCTCTATCAAGTTCTTTTTCCTATAGTTTACAAAACAATATTAATTCACATGTCAATAAATTGCATAAAAGATATCTAAAAACTTATATATACTTAAAACTTACCAATTTTTGCCTATGTGCCCCTACAGGAATAGAACTATCAGTGTGTTTTGTTATCGAACCATATTTTTCAGTCAAACGATTTTTTTGGGCAGTTCGACATTTTCCTAAATAATCTTCTGAGGCCCAAATTGAAATCTACACCATGTTGAAGTCCCTCAAATTCATTTGCATCTACTTTTTCTACCACATCGTGGGTTATTAAAGGCAAAGTTTAAGAACTCCTGATCAACCCTTGTTACGAATTCATCTAAAAGAAACCCATTATCATCCAAGCGCCTCCACATCCAACTACGGTCAATATTCATTATTTTGCAATTTTTAGATAAAGTAGGCTAGATGAATTAATCATTATTTTGAAGATCAAGATTTTTTTTCTACTGATATAAGAAATAGGAATAAGTGATCTCAGATTAGGCCTAATTATAACATTTAAATAGTTCACTAAAATCATTCTCCCACTAAATGTAACAAAATCATTCACTGTGTTCAAAATTTCCTCAAATGACTTTGAAACAAAAGTTTGTATGAGATATCATTCGAATAGCAGACAAGATTATACAGAAATGGAGTTTTACCCAACAACCTCAATTCAGAGTTGATCCAAATGATCCTATCTAATCATGCAAAAATTACTCTCTTTAAAATAGATTTCCCATTTCCACAAAATTCCAGAGCTTGTGGAATCAACAATCAAATTTAACAAACTCGGAGAACAAATTGAGGGCGAAAAAGATCCACAAAACGCCTTATCTCACTAATTAACAGATCCAATCAATAGAATTCGATAAACAACGTCCGTATATTTGCTGATCACAATTTCAATCATATTCCTCAAAAAACGAAAAAAGAACAACAATTACACAAAGCCCACACAACAAATAAATTAATACAATTCAAAACTTTTCTCAAAAAACCTTACCTCTTTCAAGCGTTCCAAGAAAAAACTCAGAAATAAAATAAAAGTTATTAATAATTTATCATAAATAAGAGTTCCGTCTCTAAATCCGTCTCTGATAAAGACGGATTTTGTTCCGTCTCTAAATTTTGGTCTCTGATACCCTGTTTTCTTGTAGTGACGGGACAAATTATTGTAAGTATTCAAATATTTGAATAATAGGAATTGTGAGGTTAAAATGTAGATTTGTAAAGATGAGAAGAATAAATGCAATCTTCTTTCAATATATATATATATACACACATATACATACCATACAATAAATTTAACTAAAGAAAATAAAAATAAGAACGGAAAAAAAAAGGGGATAGGCGGTGGAGTTAAGAATGGAGAAATCCTTCCTCACATCCTAATCAATAATGTATATATCATATTATTTTCACACATACACACACACACATAATAATCTATATGTATAGACACTTAGATATGTATATATATGTACACATATCAACTATATAAGAAGAATGTAGAAAGAAAAAATAAAAAAAGAGAGGAATATATGTACGCATATCAGCTATGTAATAAGAGTGTAGGCACAAAAAAAAAGAAAAAAAAAAAAAAAAGGGAAGGAGTGAGGTGGTGGAGAGAGAACGAGAAGAAAAGTGAGTTATAATGGTTCAATTTATATGATTCTTTCTTAACATGAAAATAGATAGACAGGAGTTTATATTATGAATATATTGTGATTTTTTTAAAATTATATAAGTTTTAAAAGAATTTCAAAAATAGTGTCCACGGGTCTGTGAAAGTGCAGACCACGTTATACTAAAACTTGAATAACTAATTATATATATATATATATATCCAATTAGTATGATTCTTGTTGTAAATGAAAATAGTGACGTATGAAAATATTTATTTAAAAATGATACCTTTATCAATTGTATATTAGTCTGAGAAAATTTATAATTTGAGACAGAGATCTTCTCAAGGAAAAGCAAGTAAATTATCAAGACAGATTTTAATGAAATTAATTCCTATGATTTAATATACATATAATACACCATTGGAAATAGTTTTAAATTTAATAATTATAATAAGTTATAGTTTTAATTAGTGAACAATGCTCATTCTGGCAGGATTAACAGATTCACGGGTGGTAAGAAAAAGTTTTAAAATATAACTACTAATTTTAATATAGGTGGAAAGATAATTGAGTCTACCCTATGTAGAAGAAAATAGAATAAAAATCCAATTTTTTATAATGAGATATTCAAAGATTAATGAGAAGTGTATGAATATTGTTTAATGCTTTATTAAAAAATCATAATATTATCACTTTATTGACTATACGTCTTATAACTCGTTATAGGACACGAGAACAACGTTCAAGACTGAACACACCGTTCTACTATTTAAATAGTTGTGAATTGAGGTAAGTGTAGTTAATTGGATATATATATGTATCTACTTGCTTATCTGTAAACTCGATCAGGAATTGTCATGTGTTTAATTGAATTATATGGATGTCTTGTTAAATGGTTGTTATTTATTTTGTCTATGGTTGAGTGTAATATATATGGTGAATAATTGTGATATACTTCGATTTGGTCGTTGAATAAAGATGAATGATAGAGTTGTTGTAAATGATTGTGACACGTTTCTATTTGATGATTGGCTGGAGTTAAATTATGAAGTTTTGAATGTGTAGATAATAAGTTGAGATGAAGAGATGGCTTAACTAACCTGGGGCATATTCAATGGTTTACAATGATGTGATTATTAACGAGTTGTGTGCTGTCATGATGATGTGATATGCGATATGAAAAAATGAATATACAGCTAAGTACCATGGCGTGAAGGGTACGGGAGTATCTGGGTAGCCGGGAATATCCTGTGTTGACGGCTAAACAATGAGGTGGTGTGAGGGTGCTAGGTTCGGTGTGATGTCCTGTGTTAAGATTACTACACACTTGGCCAGTGTGGGGATATCACATACGATGGGCACTCTGTGACCGTGATGATATAAACTTGATTTAGATGAGGAGAGTCAGTAAAACAATTGAATATACTCCAGTTAAACTAAGTAGGGCTCTAAGAAAATGAATTCTAACTAAGAGAATTTAACTATTATGACGTGTGTATTATGTTGTGGATGGTGCTTGACTCTGGTTAGTTTCGCATGATTATTGGTATTATTTCTTCGTGATTTCACGAAATATTGTTATCGATTGGTTGGTGACATTGAAAATTCAGTTAGAAACGTTATTGGCGACGAACGTTGAAAACTCCATCTCAACAAAGTCTTTTTTTGTTTTTAGTGTCTATAAATTCTATAAAATACTACAAAAAAACATATATTAAGCATAATTGAGGACTGATTTAACATGAATAATTTTTTTAAATATTTTTTAGGGTTATTTATGTATATGAATCTTTAAAATATATTATATAGGGAATTAAAGCATAGAATATATTAATAAAGTACTTTCTATAATATAAAGTATATAAAAATTAATTTTGTTTATTTTTTTCATGAAATTATGGAAGTAAAATAACAACAAATACGATTGAAATGGTTGAAGTTAGAGGGTGATAAATAGTATAGTCAATATCACATTAAATATTTAAATTTAAAATCTAACTATAATAGCTGCTATTAAAATAAATTAATATAAGACTTTATTGAATTATGATGGTGTCTTCTCAAAAGTAATGAAAAATTAGTATATCAATAAGTTTAAAAAATATTTAAAAATAAAAAGATATCAATAAGAAAATACATCATTTATAATTAACGTGTATTACTAAAATAAGATTTTATAAATAACAATATACTAAGTTAGACTAAAATTTAAATCATATACTCAACCGAGATATATGTTTTTAGGGAAAATTGCAACCTCATTGTGATATCGTAAATGAGCAAATTATCCCCTTATGAAAAAATAAATAGCGATTTACCTCCCTATATTTTTTAATATACAATAATTTATCCCGTATGATTTTTAAAATGAACCAATTTAGCTCCTTGTATAAGGAGGTAAATTGCTTCATTTTAAAAAGTATAGAGGGATAAATTACTATATTTTTTTTTCATAGGGGAATAATGTGTTCATTGTCAATATTATAAAAGGGTAAATTGCTATTCACCCTATATTTTTATTTAGAATAAATTTATAGAATTATAAGTTAAGGTAAACAAAATTATATATGTAGTCATTAACAAATAAAAGGACTACTTTTTGTTAAATTGAAATTGTGGATTAAAATTTAATTATTCAATAAATCTTTTGTTATTTATTAGTATTAAGTAAATTAATTTAGAAATGAACTACAAATAATAGAATTAAATTATTTTGAACAATAATTATCAAATTTTTGAAAATATAATCGTATGTATTAATATTTCAATGATAGAAATATAAATAAAATTATGAACTTAATATTTTTTATAACTAAAAAAGTGATATATTCATCTCTCAATATATATTTCTACATATGGAAACGCACATCATATATTCTGGTGGGGTTAAAATGTATGGTTAATTACATTTTGCCGTTTGAACTATGATTGTTTTTTTATTTTGGCATATAAATTTTTTTTTTGTTGTGTCAACTTGCCATCTTAATTTTATGAAATTTTGCACTTTGCCATTTATAACTATTTTCATAAAGCTTTTTATCAAAAATATTATATACAGTGCATATATGATATTTAAATATTATGTGACGTGATAATTTTCACGTATGCACAATATGTGATGTATTCCTGTACAAAAATCAGTAAAAAAATATCATATATGATAAAATGCAAATTTTGTGCAGTTGAGATGATAAGTTGATACAAAAAAAAATTTAAATATCAAAATATAAAAACGAACATAATCGAATGTTAAAATTTAATTTACCTTAAAATGTATTTAATCTATAAAATATAAAGAAAGAGAGCAATCTAGAATTTGGATTTTGTAACTACCTACTGACGTGTTTCTCCAGAAAGCTCCCAAGTCCCAGCACCGCCACTACCTCAACCCCCCACCCCAGCAACTGATGAACTATGTAATACTCTTCCAATCCGAACTCCCTTTCAGTTTTCTCCAGACAAACACTCCTCTTTATTCTTCTCTCCCACCTTCTAGTTTGGAGATTAGCTCACCAAGGCAAACACAGAGTACCCTCTCTCTCTGCATGTGTGTCTATATGTATATATACGCAGTATGAGTGCAGTAGATGTGATATATATGCTATTGCTAATCAAGTATTTGGTTTTTGTTTGAAATAAATGACAGAAAACAGTGATGGGTAGCTCAGGATTTTCATGGAAATTGAAGGATCACCCGAAATTGCCCAAGGGAAAAACCATAGCAGTGGTGGTGTTGGATGGATGGGGTGAGGCCACCCCTAATGAATACAACTGCATCCATGTGGCCGATACCCCCACCATGGATTCACTCAAAAAAGTAATGCTTGTCAACTTTTAAACATTTTTGAATTTCATGGTTGATCTTGTTTTTATCTTTTCTTCTATGTTTTCAGTTTCTTAGGGAAAGTTGATGTGAAGTTATTGCGTTTTTTTGCGATATTTGGTGAAGGGTGCGCCTGAAAGATGGAGATTGGTGAGGGCTCATGGTACTGCTGTGGGGCTGCCAACAGATGATGATATGGGCAACAGTGAGGTTGGTCACAACGCCCTTGGTGCTGGCCGGATTTATGCACAAGGGTGAGCTGAAGTTGTTGTTTATATGTTTGCTTGATTGCTAGGCCAAATGCATCAAGGGTTAATCTTGAAAATTTAAGATGTTGATTCTGTCAAGTGGAATACTATGATGTTTGCTGCTCGCTAATGTTTGATGAAAAATAAGGAAAAAATACAATGGTTGATGCTTAGGGAATTTTATTGAGATATTTTGTGTGTTTTTCTCCAGTTGCAACAGTTACTCAATTGGCTTCTGAATGGTTCATTTACCTATCCATCTCTGTATTTGGTGGGTGGGGGGGATTGTGATACACGTATGAATGGGAACAACAAAACTTAGGTTTGTGTCCTCAAAGGGAGTCATGCATTGACATTTTGTCATTTCCCTTTTGTTTAGTGCGAAGCTCGTTGATATTGCTCTTGAAACCGGTAAAATCTACGAAGGAGAAGGTTTCAAGTACATCAAAGAATGTTTTGAAAACGGAACTCTACACCTCATTGGATTATTGAGTGATGGAGGTGTCCACTCTAGGCTTGACCAGTTGCAGGTACTTTCATCTTCTAAATTTTGTCAAAATTTTATTGACCATCCGGATAGAGAAACACTATAGTCGTCCATTAGTTCTTTCATTTATGTGTCCAAGTGTTTTAATTTTGTTGACCTTTTTCTTTTTCTACATTAATGTTTTGCATATAAAGAGAACTAATTGTGTATCTCATAATATTGGGATGCAGTTGCTGCTTAAAGGTGCTAGTGAGCATGGTGCTAAAAGAATCCGTGTTCATATTCTCACAGATGGACGTGATGTGTTGGATGGAACAAGTGTAGGCTTTGTTGAAACTCTTGAAAATGATCTGGCAAAACTGCGTGAGAAAGGTATTGATGCCCGGATTGCATCTGGCGGAGGTCGCATGTATGTTACAATGGATCGATATGAGGTAAACCTTTAACATTACTGTCTTGGTCATGTTTGTCCTATAAGGTTTATTCTGACTTTTAGAAGTAGTTGAATTCAGATCATAAGAGTTCGATCATCTATATAAGTACAGAGGCATGGGTTATATCAAACTCCATTAATCTATCTATTCAAGAATTGATTGAATCTGTGTAACTGTTTCTCTGCTGTATTTTCTTACTTATACAAGTTTTCTTGTAATGAATCTGCGAAACTTTTCCCCACATAACAATACATTTCTGAACTTTACCAGAATGATTGGGATGTTGTGAAACGAGGTTGGGATGCCCAAGTGTTGGGAGAAGCACCCCACAAGTTTAAGAGTGCCGTGGAAGCCGTTAAGAAGCTGAGAGAGATTCCTAACACAAACGATCAGTACTTGCCTCCATTTGTTATTGTTGATGATAACGGGAAAGCCGTTGGGCCTATTGTTGATGGTGATGCTGTTGTAACTTTCAACTTCCGCGCTGATCGTATGGTTATGATAGCCAAGGCGCTTGAGTACAAGGAGTTTGATAAATTTGATCGAGTTAGATTTCCTAAAATTCATTATGCTGGAATGCTTCAATATGATGGTGAACTGAAACTTCCCAGTCATTACCTTGTTTCTCCTCCGGAGATTGAAAGAACATCCGGAGAATATTTGGTGCATAATGGTATCCGAACTTTTGCTTGTAGGTAAGTGCGTGGCAGTTCAATTTACTAAGATCTGTTTCATGTAGCGAAAGTTCCTATTTACTGCTTCCGTTTTCATTTCTATATCATATTTTAGGCATATATCCTCAAGTTATTTGCTGTTGTGGTTACAGTGAAACTGTTAAATTTGGCCACGTCACATTTTTCTGGAATGGAAATCGCTCAGGATACTTTAACCCAGAAATGGAAGAATATGTCGAAATTCCAAGTGATTCTGGCATTACATTTAATGTCCAGCCAAAGATGAAGGCTTTAGAGATTGCTGAGAAGGCAAGAGAAGCAATTCTTAGCCGCAAATTTGACCAGGTAATTCATTGATACCTTTTTCTTTTGAAGGCTGATGGAAGAATTTTTCGACATGAAAAACAATTTATGGTAATGAGCATTGTTCACATTGAAGGTACGTGTCAACCTACCTAACGGTGACATGGTGGGACACACCGGTGATATTCAAGCAACAATTGTGGCTTGTAAGGCTGCTGATGATGCCGTCAAGGTAATGTTGAATCTTCATTTCGTTTTTCTAAGTATTTTCTAGTTTAGGAAAATTTGTTTGGACTGAGGTAAGCAATAAAATTAGTGCGTAACACCAGTGCATTGGTTGTTGATAACACGAGCAGTCTGCTATATGTATATTTATTTGGTGGTTGAAGAAGTGCATTATTGATTTAAACAATGTCCATAATATGCTCTCATGTATGTTGCAACGTTGAATGATGGGTGGGCTAACAATGTTCAGTGTCTCATCAGCTTGTAATTGTTAAGGATGATTTTCATACTCGGTACTTAAACTAAATGCGATTATCTGCGAATTGTGTTGATTTGCACAGATGATCCTTGATGCAATAGAGCAAGTTGGTGGAATATATGTCGTTACTGCTGATCATGGGAACGCCGAGGACATGGTGAAGAGGAATAAGAAGGGGGAGCCTCTTCTTGACAAGAATGGCAACATTCAAATTCTTACATCTCACACTCTGCAACCCGTAAGTGATTTATTTTTCATTATTCTTCTTCTTAAAAGGTTGTGTTAATTAGGTTGTACAATTTTTTAGATAAGAATTTTGTGCTCAAAATGTTTCAAGCAGTTTTGCCCATTTTACTGGTCTTTTCAAGGTTGTCATTCAAGATAGACTTGCATGGAACTTTGCTTTGCAAACCACCATGTAATGTGAATGATGAAGGATGCTTGGCCTAACGTTACATTTTGGCATAAAATTTATAGCTAGGAATATATCTGTAATTTTACCATGTTTTACTTTCCAGATGCCTCAGATATGTACTGTTATTGTATCCTCTCTATCAAAATTGTATAAAAATCCTGTCAGAGTCGAAGTAGTTTGATTGGCAGGTGGAGACAGGAGCTATGTACGTCTAAATTTCATAAACATGCGTGTTCTTGTATTCGTTTTTTTCCTTATTTTCGTCCCTATATTTTACAATTTGCCTTGCCAATGTGTCTTGTGTTGCTTTCTATGACGTTCCCCTTTTACTGGAGTCTCTTTTACTTGCATGTTGGATTGTTTTAAATGATTTTCGACGTATTACCTTGTGAAGGTTCCCATAGCAATTGGTGGGCCTGGGCTGGCGCCCAGTGTGAGATTCCGCCAAGACATTCCCAATGGTGGGCTGGCGAACGTAGCTGCAACAGTGATGAACTTGCATGGATTTGAGGCACCTGACGATTATGAGCTGACCCTAATTGAGGTTGTCGACAAGTAGATTAGCCGAGAGTAACATCAAATTTTTGCATAGGAGGACGGCACGGGAATATGCGATCTGTTTTTAAATAAGAACAGACTAGTTTATGATTACCATTGTAAGCGGTATTGAACGTTGAGATATTGCTACTTGTCAATTGGACGATTTGGAGTACTTTGCTGTGATAAATGAGTTCTTGTGCCAATGTAAAAGTGTGTGAGAACTGACATTTTTCGATATATTCATACTGCACAGGCTAAAAAAATGAACTTTTGGTAATTACATAAACGCTTGTCACGTATTTGCAGAAAAAAGAGATGGGGAGAAGATGAAGAAGTTTGGGAAGAGAAAGGACAAAAAACTTCTTAAAATTTTCATTGAAAAAGCACTGAATTCTCCAACTTCATATATATAGAACCAGTACAAAAAATCATTAATCTCAAAAATTGATACTTGAATTGTAAAAGCAACAATGGACAGCTCCTCTCTGGTTCTTTCCTCTTTCAGCTATGCCAGCTCCAGGTCTTCAGAAATGGCCACCCATGCGTGATCCAGAACTCGCCATGTGGCCTCCCTTTGAGCTTGCGTCCGCTTTCGCTTTCGAAACAACGTCGTTCTCAGCCTCAATCCCCAATTCATTCTTCAACCTAATTGAATGCGAACGGTGTCGTTTCCCTCAGAAATCCCCAATCTGGCATTTGAATTCATCCCACCCTCAATCAGAAGATTCTGTTTAGTTCTCTTCATCCAACGGCTTGAGCTTGAAGTCACGTTTTCAGTTAAAAGCATGACATTTCCCCTTCCTTTTTTTGCTCCTTGTCCCCAAGGATCAAACTCTGGAAATTTTGTAGTCATAGTATGATAATCCTCCAAAGTAGCCTGTTCAAGAGTGGAATGCGACCAATCAATGAGGACGTGTGGAACCCCAACGTTGTTTCTTGGAATGAGCCTGCGTGCTAAGATTGCTAAGGGGTAGACTTTGTACACTTCATCTTCAAGTTCTGGCAAATTTACAGAAGGCATATATTTAGAGCCAATCTTCTTTTTTAAAAGAGAAACATGGAAAATGGGGTGTATCCTTGACTCCGGTGGAAGAGCCAGCTTGTAAGCCACCTTCCCAATTCGTTCAACCACCTTATAAGGGCCAAAATATCTTTATAGAGAGCTTCAAATTCTTCCTCAGAGCTACAGAAGCCTGCTTATATGGCTGCAGTTTGAGGAAGACTTCATCCCCCACCTCAAACTCTCTCTCAGTTCTTTTCCTATCTGCATAATTCTTCATCCTTTGCTGTGCATTCTGGAGATTCTCCTTCAGCAACTGAATGATCTTGACCTTGTTTAACCAGAATTCTGCAAGTGTGATCCACTGAGACCATTTCTTTGGGTGTTGGTGACACATGCATTTGAGGTAGGTCTCCAAACACTGGTTTACCCTCTCAGTCTGACCATCAGTTTGAGGGTGGTAGGCAGTGGACATATCTAATGATACTCCTGTTAAGTTGAATAGTTCCCTCCAAAAATGACTGGTGAAGACCTTGTCCTTATTAGATACAATACGTGCAGGAAGACTATGTAGCTTATAAATGTGTTCAAAGAAGGTTTTGGCAATGCTAGCTGCTGTGTAGGGATGTTTTAGAGCAATAAAATGGGAGTACTTAGTTAACCTATCCACAATCACCAGTATGACTTCCTTCCCGTCAGATTTTGGTAGACCTTCTATGAAGTCCATTGAGATACATGACCATGCTTGATCAGGTATGGTCAATGGTTGTAGCAAACCTGGATATGCCTTGTTCTCACTCTTTGCTCTTTGACAGGTCTCACACTCCCTTACCCAAGTGTGAACTTCCTCCTGAGCAGTTGGTCAAAAGAATAGTAGCCTCAGTCTTTGCAAAGTACCTGTAATTCCAGAGTGCCTTCCTAGGGCAGAATCATGCACTACTTGTATGATTTTCTCCTCATCTCTCCATGATTGCCCACACACATCTTGTTCCCCTTTCTTAGGATTCCTGATTCATACTTGTACTCAGGATGAGATTGATTATCAATGATCTTTGCCTGTATTATAGGTTGGAATAAGGGGTCTTCCTTATAACTCATTTGAAGTTCTTGCATCCACAGTGGCAATTGAGTAGAAATGGCATGAATTCCTCCTTCTAGTGAAGAATGCTCTACCCTGGAAAGAGCATTAGCTGCCCTATTTTCATTTCCCTTTTTATATTGAACCTCATAACTCAACCCTAACAGTTTGGTTACCCACCTTTGCTGCAACACTGAATCCACTCTTTGATCCAATATATGCTTAAGACTCTTTTGATCAGTTCTAATAATAAATGGTGCCCTTGGAGGTAGTGCTTCCACTTGGTGACTGCTAGTAGAAGAGCCAAGAACTCTTTTTCATAAGTGGACAAGCCTAGGTTCTTAGGGGCCAAGGCCTTACTTAGATAGGCAATGGGCCTTCCCTCTTGCATTAATACTGCCCCAATCCCCTTCCCACATTCATCTGTTTCCACTATGAAGGGCTTAGTGAAATCAGGTAAAGCCAACACAGGGGCAGTAGACATCAAAATTTTTAAGTGATTGAAGGCATCTTCAGCTTCTTTGTTCCATAAGAATCCATCTTTTTTTAGCAATGTAGTGAGAGGCTTGCTCAAAAGTCTATACCCTTTTATAAACTTCCTGTAATACCCTGTTAAATCCAAGAATCCCCTCAATGCCTTGAGTGTAGTAGGTATGGGCCAATCCTCCATACACTGGACTTTCTGTGGATCAGTGGGCACTCCCTTATCTGAGATGATGTGCCCCAGATAATCTATTTGAGATTGAACAAATGAGCACTTGCTTCTCTTGGCATAAAGCTTGTGCTCTCAATATTTCCAGTACTTTTCTTAAGTGTAGTAAGTGATCATTCCACCCCCCACTGTAAATCAAAATATCATCAAAGATTACCAGTACAAATTTTTTGAGGAAAGGTTCAAATACCTGATTCATTAGAGCCTGGAATGCGGCTGGAGCATTTGCACAAGCCAAATGGCATAACAAGAAATTCATAATGACCACTGTGAGTTATGAAGCTGATTTTTGAGATATCTTCTTGCCTCATTCTGATTTGGAAGTAACCAGACCTCAAGTCTATTTTTGTGAAAAACTTGGCTCCATGTAACTCATCCAACAGTTCATCTATCACATGTATAGGAAACTTATGCTTGACTGTGAGTCTATTAAGATACCTGCAGTCCACACACATTCTCCAACCTCCATCTTTCTTTTTAACAAGCAAAACTGGTGATGCAAAGGAACTTTGACTTGTTATGATAATCCCACTTTTCAACATCTCTTGTACAATTTGCTCAATTTCAATTTTTTGGCCATAAGCATACCTGTAGGGAGGTTGCTTCTTGGGAATGGCATCAGGAATAAGGTCAATTCTATGCTCTATTGTCCTCATGGGAGGAAGAGATTGGGGTTTCTGGAAAACATCATCAAACCTCTGTAGTAACCTTTGTATCATTGGGTCCTCAACCTCCTGATCAGTGGTGGTGTGAGTAGCCAACAGTTGGCTCATCTGATAATGAGTTTTCCTTCCTAGCAACTCACTCAAGAGACCTACAGATGTAGCTCTTGGTTCCCACTTTCTATTCACTGCCTGGAGGGTGATTTCCTTCCCCTTGTGAGTCACAGTAATGGTTAATTGGTGGAAGTCCAATTTGACAGGGTTGTGGTCCTCCAATCAATCACAACCCAGCACAAAGTCACATCCTCCCAACTTGAGTGTTCTGATTGGATAAGAGAACTGAGTCCCTTGCATTTCCCATTGAAGTTGTGGACAAAGGGTTTTGCTCACTAATTTATAACCATTAGCTACACTTACTTTCATTGGAGTGGTCTCCTCAGTTTTCAAATCCAAGGCCTTCATCAGCTTTTCATTTATAAAACTATGGGTGCTGCCACTATCAACCAGTATCTGGATTTCCCTTCCATTCACATGCCCTTTTACTCTCATTGTTCCATGACTTAGCTTCTTACAAATGGCATTCAGTGACACTGCCACATCTTCTTCTTCTGTACCTTCATTTTGTTCTTCTAACTAACCAGTGTCCTCCTCATATGCTTTCACCTCCTCTTTGTTCATAAGGACATAGGAATACCTTACCTTGCACTTGTGCCCAGGTACAAAGACTTCATTACAGTTGTAACATAGATTCTTCTCCCTCCTGGCCCTCATTTCAGCTTCAGTTAATAACCTCCTTGGTTGACTATTCTCATTTCTAGCCTTATAAGCTGGTTTATAAGATGGTTTATACACAGGGGCCTGTTCACAGGCCTGTATGCAGCTTTCTGTGGATTGTTTTATGAGTTTGCAGAGTTCTCTTGATGATAGCATCAACAACAGTCTCTTGTTTCCTTGCAAGCATGATTGCTTGGTTAAAGGTAGTAGGTCTCAGTGTGGCTACGTATCCTTTAATCTCCTCTTTCAAACCACTAATGAGTTTCATCATAAAAAATTCTTCATCTAGCTGTTTGTTAAAGATTAACATCTGAGCTTCTAACTCCTCAAACCACTCCAGGTATGCTTGACAGTGGTTTCTTGATGCAATCTGTTAAACTCTGTGACCACTCTTTCATAATCCAAATCCTCAAACCTTTCTAGCACATTAACAATCAACTCCTGCCATGTAGGTTCACCTCTCTTCTCTACATGGCCTTGGTACCACAACTCAGCCCTGCCTTGCAAATGAATCGAGGCTAAAGCCACCTTTTGTCCCTCGGGGATCATCTGGAAATAGCGTGTACACCTTCTGATCCATGCCCTGGCATCCTCACCATTGAAGAGTGGAAATTCCATTTTGTGAATAGAGTTGTAACCTGCCATTTCAGAGAAGCTAGTATTCTCTCCCCCTATTGTTTGCTGTGGTGCTATGCGTGAAGATGAGCCCCTTTCAACCCCAGCAGTTAATCCTTCTCCCAATATGGATTTGTTTATGTTGTAGCTTTGGAGTTGTTCAACCACACTTTGTAGTTGTTGTTGCACTGCTATCAGGGTGTTTTCAATGTTCACTATTATAGACTGCAAGCCTTCATGTGCCTCAGTTAACTGGTTTAAGCGTGCGTGTGTTTGGTCTTCAGCTACTTGCCTCTTGACTCTTTCATCAACTAACAAAATGTCTGTTTTCTTATGAGCTTCTTGCAGCTCCTTCAGTCTGGTTCCGTCTGCCATTGTTGTCCAAGGATCGAGTGGCTCTGAGGCCAATTGTCACGTATTTGCAGAAAAAAGAGATGGGGAGAAGATGAAGAAGTTTGGGAAGAGAAAGGACAGAAAACTTCTTAAAATTCTCATTGAAAAAACATCAAATTCTCCAACTCCATACATATAGAACCAGTACAAAAAATCATTAATGGAAATTACAATTCTCAAAAATTGATACTTGAATTGTAAAAGCAACAATGGACAGCTCCTCTCTGGTTCTTTCCTCTTTTAGCCATGCCAGCCCAGGTTTTCAGAAATGGCCACCCACGCGTGATCCAGAGCTCGCCACGTGGCCTCCCTTTGAGCTTGCGTCCGCTTCCGAAACGACGTCATTCTCAGCCTCAATCCCCAATTCATCCTTCAGCCCTAATTGAACGCAAATGGTGTCGTTTCCCTCAGAAATCCCCAATCCGGCATTTGAATTCATCCCGCCCTCAATCGAACGGCTCTGTTTAGTTCTCTTCATCCAACGGCTTGAGCTTGAAGTCGCGTTTTCAGTCAAAAGCGTGACAACACTTAACGAGGCTTGGAATGGGTAATAAGCAACTCTTTGGAGGTTTCAAAACTCGAGTTTCTTGGCAATTACAAGAATTCAATTTTCCAACAACTAAGCTGAATACTTAATTTAATGAACGTATACGTTCTTGTACTCGGTTGTTCTGGTTCGACGTGTATGATGCACAAACACGGGCAAATATATATTAATTTGTGTTGATTCTTAAATGTCTATGATGTATAGATACGAGCATGATATATATTAATATGTGGTGACTCTTAAATATTTTGATGGCTAATACATCAGTAATTTCTAAGAATATGTTAGAATCATATACGTACGACATATTCTTTGTATGATTATACATCTAAGATTATATTGAATTATATGAGTATCTCATGTCGTGTTTAATTATATGTGTACTTTTCGAGGTTGTCATTGTAATTGCAACTGCAACTGTACTTCTTATTCATGAACAAAATTTACAAATATACCCCTTAGATTGATGTAATATATCGACACACCTTTCGGAAGTATATCTCAATTTTGCAAAAAAAAAAAAATATTGATAATTTGACTTAATTTTTTAGAGCGTTAAAAAGTAAGACCACATGCAAATATGACAATAATATGCAACACATAAATGTGATAAAAAATCCTTCACCGAGTGGTTTAGGGGTTCACATTCTAGCTTCCTTACAAGGGACTCTAAAGGTGTGGAAAAACCATGTTAAGAGTTTTCAATAACAACTTAGGCACCACTTAACAGTCTAAAACTTAAAACAAACTCAATTTGGTCAAGTGTTGATATCTTTGTGCAGTTAAATATACACATACACATCACTGCAAATGATCCCATAGCTCTTCTCATCTCATTAAGCAACACTGAAAGAACTTGCTGCATTCTCAACATACCTCCTTGCGCCCTTGAACCATCTCTTGTCTCCGGCTTGTACCTTGCATATGTAGAGCTTCCCGTCCTTCACGGCCGCCGTGATCAGCAGGTGCTTCCCACCCTCGTCCCCGTCGGCCGTTCTTGTCAAGACCGACAAGAAGTAGTATTGGTTCCCTCCAACCACCGGAGTCGAAGTCTCCAATATGTTTGCAGTTGCAACGACACCCGAATCAAATCCACCCTGGTAGCAAGTTTTAATGGATTGCCACTATTTAGATAATAATACTAAATAATTATATTTTCTAACAGTTTAAACGTTTAAATGAGGTGGTCGTTTGATATAGTATTAGAGTCAGGTCAAATAAGATCTGAATTCAATGTCATTGTCATCCATTTATCAAAAAGAAAGGTTCCACGTGCAAAGAATGGGGTGTTTCAGATATTAATATTAAACAATTCTTTTCTTTTTAACAGTTTAAACTTTTAAATGAAATGGTTTAATAGTCATTAAAATTGAGCTTATCCCCTCAAAGTTATATAATATTATAAAAGAACCCCTCAATTTTCAATAATTATATTGACACCCCAGTTATGTTTTTGTATTATAAATTCCATAAAATAATATAAAACATGAATTTGGGGGGGGGGGGGGGGTAATTCATGTAAATTTTCAAAATAGGTCGATTTTCCTTTATAGTGTACTTAAACCTTATCAGTTATCGATGTAATTTATGGAAAAAAATGCATGTAAATCCCTTATTATATTGTAAATGAGCAAATTACCCCCTTATGAAAAAAAAATAGCAATTTACCTCCTTATGTTTTTAAAAATACAGCAATTTATCCCCTGTATTTTTTAAAATGAAGTAATTTACCTCCCTAAATGCTCTTATTTTTTTATAGAATAATAATTTGCTTATTTACAATATCACAAAAAGTAAATTGCATTAACCCATCATTTATGTGCAATAGCCCTCCAAACACATGATTATGCAGCAAAATCAGTTAGTATTCATGTGGTACAAATGCTGTTACCTCTGCATCAGTTTTACCAAAGTAGGCTTGTTTCCCTAGCAGATAGTCCACCTGAAACATGCAGCAAAACATGCTCATAAGCATATGTACACACAAATTTCCTGTTAACAATGCATGAAAACATGATGTAGCTATACATATAGCAGTTACTTGAGACAGGAAATCCTCAGGGGAACCATAGTCGGTGATCGACTTCTTGTCCGTGGGGGTGATGGTTACGGTTAGGTTGCTCGTTGCATCGAAGTTGTCCTCATATCTCAGGACCTGGCCGGGGTATTCGACTTCATTGCTCGGGTTCCATTTTGAAGGGATGGAAAGCTTGAATCCATCCCCAGTGTAAGGCTTGAAATCTGTGTTTGTCTTTGGCTTTCCGAAGATGTTGGCTGCATTTTAACCATTCAAATGTTGGTCATCGGCATGATACATAGACCGAATACTTACCTATGTTGTCAACTTATACCGTTTAAGGTTGTCGTGATTGAAACCGGGACATAGCTGAGAGTAAGGTGCAGCTTCCCCAAAGAGAATCGAGGGGACAGAGTGACCCTCGGGTGAGGGGCACGAACGACTAAATTATTCATAACATCTTATTAATTAGCTGCATGGTTTTTGTCGCTTATAAGATATCACATCTTACTTTAGAAACTAGACACCATGGCACGCAATACCTGCGCACGTAATTGTACTAATATTTTATTTTATTGAAACTCATAATTTGATCCTATATATTAAAGTTTGTTATTGCCTTATAATCTCACATACAAAACTTGATGATAACTTTTTTAATACATTAATTGTCAATACATTATATATATTTTTCTTGAATTAAATTAAAAATTAAAACTTTGTACAATATGTATTATATCAGTAACGATGATTATATTTACATGCAAAATAAATACTAATATGTTGTGTTAATTTAATCAACAATAAAATTAAACAAAGGTGAGTACATTAAATTTGTGAGTGTAGTAATTGCACGGAATTAATTTTCTTAACGGAGGTGATTGAATAGTTAATCCAATATGAGCTAGAAAGTTAAATACGTTCTATCAATGGAAGGGCATTTTTGTCATTTAAAAATTTTGGTGCAGTGGCTCTTGAATGTTTGAATAAATTAAAAACTTGCAAATTACCCTTACGAATTTTTTTTTTTCTTAGTAATGCATGCAACCCATATGTGATATTACAGGTGAGCAATTATCCAAAAATAACAATTTACCTCTCTGTGTTTTTAAAATACAGCAACTTGCTCCTCCCTATGTGTTATTCAAAATAAAGCAATTTACCTTCTTAGACAAGGAGGTAACTTGCTTCATTTTAAAAAAATATAAAGGGGTAAATTACACGTTATTTTTTTATAGAAGGGTAATTTACTCATTTACAATATTATAGGGAAGTAAATTATATTAAATCCTTATTTTTGTGTGTCGTAAAATTCTTTTTCTAAATAATTATCAAGAAATGTCTTATAATAGTTTTCAAATATTCTAAAAAAGTTATAAGTCGAAAAACCCTCTTAATCTTGAGCGTGAAAAAAGATCTTCGTACCCTTTTCCTCCATATTAATCTCTCATTTTACTTGTAAATCTAAAGGAAGAAGAATTTACAAAATTAATTACAAGTAATTATTAGCTATATACCTTCTTATATAAAATTATCAAACTCGCCATCTAAATTTGCAACATTTATATAATACTCGGGAAAAGTATTATTTTAGTCCGTTAAGTATGCCTAATTTTAATTTTAGTTCGATAACTATGTCCATTTTTGTTTAGGTCCAGTAACTTACGAAATTACTTATTTTTAGTCCTCTAGCAGATTTTCGGACAATTTTACCCCTATGAGTGCATATGGACTCAAACTGCCTTTCAAAAGCTGCATAGGGGTAAAATTGTCCGAAAACATGCTAGAGGAATAAAAGTAAGCAATTTCGTAAATTACTGGACCTAAACAAAAATGGATATAGTTATCGGACTAAAATTCGAATTAGGCATACTTAGCGGATAAAAATAATACTTTTCCCTATAATACCCATATTATTACATGCCAATTTGATTTTGCAATTAAGCAGTTCAAACATGCGTTACAAATAAAAATGCAATTTCTTTTACCTTTTGACCCTTTCTTTAATAATCTCCTTTGGCATTATATTCCACTAAAATTAGATACAAAAAAAAAAAAAATATAGTTTATTACTTTTAATCCCATCCAAAATTTTATTATCTAATTCCCTATTATGTTCATTAAATAATATTTTAATTTCTTCAATTAAGCTTAAAAATAAGTTTAATTTTAAAATTTAACCACAATATATACCATATTTATATTATTAAATATGAAATATGAATTCAGATATCATAATCACTTGTTTTAGAATTAATTATGTCATATTCCATTCTCACATGCGTAATCAATTATTTTTTAATGTTTTCTTTCTTGTACAAAAATTTAATGTTTTCTTTACGAATTAAATCAATCACACAATAAGTATAATATTCTTGTTATTGATCACTTGCTCTGAACACTGCGTAGACCAATCACACGACAAATATAATACACTTATCCTCAAAGTGGTTCACGTTCAATCAAACTCAGTTTGGAGTAAAATTTACCTGTCTCTAAATTCAATTCCAGAAAAAGAAGTCATTGTAGAATTCTTATTTCTGCAAAAATTTACACCAAACTCCATATACACTTAAAATTAGAGAACAAACAAGAATCACTGCATGGTGAAGAATTATAGTACCTGATTCTCCATAAGCAGCATCAGCAGGTGAAACCTTGGAGCCAACGGCAGCAGCACCAATCAACACAGTAAGAGCCAGACGACGGGACACGGTGGCTGTGCGACCGTCGTCCGCCGCTGCTGTCTGCTGGGCTCGGCAGATTAGCTGGTTGGGCTTCAACAGCAACGCATAGCGCTGAGAAGAAGAAGAAGTTCTTGCTGCGGATGGGCTAGAGATTGCTGCATGGTGGTGCCAATAGCATGCAGTTGAGGCCATTTCTGATGATCAAACGATCACTCACCCGAGTCACTCCCCGCTTTTTTTTTTTTTCTATTTTCGTCTACTTTTTTTGTGTTGTCTTGATCGGTCTTGTATGCAGTGTGTGTCTTTTTTCTTGTTTGTGTGTGTTGATGTGGATGGAGAAGAGTGTAGAGTGTTGGTTGCTGAGGTGTGAAGAGCTGGCAATGGATGGTTCTGGATTTGGGAGATTAGATTTGTGGTGGAGGATAAGGTTTCTAGAGGCTGCAATGGGTACCAAGTGTTCTCCGAAAGTGTTTTTGCAAGAGTTTGTGGTGTTTGACATCCATGTCATAACTAGAGGGTCCAAATATCCACTTGGATTTTTAACTTGTTTCGGAATAATTACACTCCCTTCCCATAAGAATTGATGTAATTACACGTAAATTTTTATAGTTTGAAAAATTACATCCAATACTCCCGAGATTTGCTTCTATCTAACAAATAAATCCCTCCATTAATCGAAATTCACCGAATTTGCTGATATTAACAAAAAAACAAAATATTTAATCTCGATTGACTTATTACTAACTTATTACAAGTCAAATAAATCTTTTCATGATCAAATTACTTCATACATCTTCATGCATTTGACTTACAATAAGTCAGTCGAGGGTAAATATCGATTTTTTTCAGTCTTTTTTCTTTTCTGGTTCAACAAATTCAGTGAATTTTGACCAACAAGGAGACTTATTTGTTAGATAGAAGTAAACCTCAAGGGTGCTAGATGTAATTTTGCAAACCACAGGGGTTGTACGTGTAATTACACTAAACCTTAAATAGGGGGGTATAATTATCCCTTTTTTTAATCTCAAGAACTTGAATATTCACTAGAAGAACAATAATATTTAATTACGGTTAATTGTCATGGTTAATAACAAATAGCCATAACAAATAATTATTGACCACAATCACGCAACAATATTTTATCGTGGTTCTTGCGAGGGTGGTTAAAATATTTATCATGGCAAATATTTTTACCATAGCTCTGAGCCGTGGCAAATAATTTTTCACGGTGAAAAGATAGTTTCTTGTGTCGATTTTATTTTAGCGTAGTTAATAGTAGTCATTTACCACGATTTTTAGCCATAGCTACTAAAATTATAGTCAATAGTATGTTTTTTTCTAGTAATTGTAGAGGTTTTTTTGGAGGATGTTCTATTGTGGAAACAATATTGTATTTTTGGTCTTGTAAATAGTGATGAAAATTGGTCAGAAAATAATGAAAATTAGCCCCCCCAAAAAAAAAAACATTATTTTCCAAGCAATTTGTC
Source organism: Sesamum indicum (assembly GCF_026168435.1). NCBI lineage: Eukaryota > Viridiplantae > Streptophyta > Magnoliopsida > Lamiales > Pedaliaceae > Sesamum > Sesamum indicum. The sequence continues at coordinate 6,414,357 of NC_142668.1, forward strand.
CTCAAATCGCAAAAAATTAAAATGTACTAGATTAAACTGCTACCCTAACATGTCACACGACCAAAATTGCCAAAAGGTCATAATTATGGGATCAAGAATATATTTAAGTGTTTTATTTAACATAGGTACGGATGCCCAATGAATTGGTTGTGGAGAATATAAGTACATGTAATATACATAAAAGAATATTTAGGATTTAATCTGGGCCGAATTCAAATCCAAAATAATATTATTCGAAACCTACCATGGAACTCGATTATAGCTTCAAAACCCTGCTTGAAATGAGGTGGGTCTAGGTCCAATTCTCACTCAAACCCATAACCATTCCTAAATATATGTTTACTCTCTTTTGTAAAGCGCATATCATTTATATATTTGACCAAAGTATTTATATATGCAATACATAGAGGGTACATGGAATATACGATATAATGTAATTTATAATAAAAGATTTCAAATTGAACTTAGTATCATAGCAATGTTTTATAGCACAGACATTTTTCACATAAATATTGAATTGAATTATTTATAGTATTTTTTAATAATTTTTTTATTGTAGTTTTGATATGGGGTTCACAAGTCTGTTGGGCCTCCTGCTAATAGGAATACTTGTTTGCTGGGCCGTCTGTTGGGCCTCCCCCAAGACAATCCAATCGAGCCAAGGTGAAGCCTACGTGGTTAAAAGATTACTGCTACTGAAAAAGCTATGTAAAGACATAATCTATTAGGAAAAGAATAGGCCAAGGACAATGTCAGCAGTCTGCAAAATTATATGTATTTAGCACTATCTAAGAATGGATAGGGGCAAGAAATGGTTAGTCAATCCTCCCCAACTTTTTGGAACCGCCTTCCCAAGCTCGAATTGGGAAGAATAGACCCATTTCTCTTTTTATCTCTATCAATTCGGTTTTTTCATCCCCCTTTCATGCCTCCTAAACCCACCCAGGCTCTTGAAGAGACGGTTTTCACCCTGACTGAATGCGTGGATGAGCTTCACACCATCAGGGAGCAACACCATGAGTCCATCATCTCTACCTCACCGCCATGATTGCGGATCTCCAGCAGCAATCAACAGCCTACCCTCTTCCTCTCACCCTTCCAGCTCACCCCTTCTCCACCTTCCTCGCCCTCTGCCTACCTCCAACTGCCGCCACCTAATGCGGTTAAGCTTCCTAAACTCCACATGCAACTGCTTGACAGCTCCCAACCCCTCGATTGGATCTTCCAAGCGGAGCAGTATTTTTCTTATTATCAGGTTCCGTCGGGACACTGCTTTGACATGATTTCTTTTGCGTGACTGGTAATGCTCTCAGTTGGTTCAAATGGATACAATCCAACTAACAACTATCTTCTTAGGAGGGTTTCACCCGAGCCCTTGAACTTCGCTTCGGCCCTTCTACTTATGACAACCATCAAGTGAACATTGTTCAAGTTTTTTTCGATAAAAGTAAATTTTATTAAGTAAAGTACATAGTGTACATCTCAAATGACACTTTAAGTATGTTATAGTATCCGCCATACTCTATCCAAAGCAATAGTACTGATACTATGAGGAAGTTCAACACTAAGTATATGGAGTCTAATCTCATTATGAGTAATCTGAGCAAGGGATAGTGCATCTCGATCCAGCTATTGAAAGCTTCGTCCATTCTGTTCTTGCCAAATGTGATACACAAGAGATGCCAAAAGATTATGATAAGCAACATTGATAACATGCTTCCCCCTCCATCTCGATGCAGCAATCAATACATCAATGATCCATTCTCTAATGGTCCAAGGGAATCGGACCTCACGTCGCAATAGACGAACACACTGTCCAGCATAAGGGCAACAAAAGAACAGGTGCTGGTGAGTCTCAATGGTACCATTGGAGCATAATACACACTCACCATGGAGGTACTGAAGCCACGGTCGATCCATGGTGGAGAGGCTCTCATGCAATACTAACCATAGGATAAAAGTATTCTGGGGAATCTTGAAAGGGCTCATCAGTAATGAAGACCAGCTTACCTTTGGGCCCAGATGCCGAAAAATATCATAGACTATTTTACTGGCATAAGAACCGCCATCAAGAAAAATGGAATCTCGAACGCTGCTAATTGGAGGTAAAAGCAGCAGGACACCGAGCATGGAAGTATTGCTCATCCGAGGCCAATGCCACTCCCCATCCCGACATTGCTCAAGTTACGAAAACGTGATACGATGAATGTGTTCTAGTCCGAACTAGAGCAGTTATGTAACCATGTCGTGGGTTTGCCGCCAGAAGCGATTCTAAACTGTTGTATCTCCGACCTTTAGAGTGACATCCAACGTGGATTCACTATTTTACACCCATCCTCTATTAGCCAAGCTTTTGGGCTTGCTAAATTATTGGAGGCCATGGCCAATAATTCGAAGCTTCCTTCTTTGGGTACTAATCACCTAGCATACTCGTCGTGGCTGCCGCCTTATTGCCACCCCCGCCCCCAAGCCTGCCCTTCCGATATGCCGACTATCCCCAGCTAAGATGTAATCTCGCCACGCTCAGGGCCTTTATTTCAATTGTGACGAGAAGTTTATTCTAGGTCATCGATGCAAAGCCAAACACTTTCTATTATTGATGTTAGATGAGGATGAGCCGTCGGACCAGCCCTTCCACCCTGACCCGGGACTCTATGAACCGCCCCCAGCCCTAGTGCATTTGCTGCAGCCCGACCAGCCCCTAGCCAGATTCATTTCCAGTTGTCGAGGGCTGCACTAGCGGGTTCCAACTCCCCGTTCTTCTTTGCTTACGTGGGTTCATTTGAGAATATTTTCTCTTTGTTTTGATCGACTCGGGCAGTTCTCACAACATAAACTAGCCCTGTATCGTCGAATTTATAGAACTCCATGTTGTACCTGTTCCCTCTTTCCCTGTGACTACCAAGGGGATAGAGTGAAATTCAGTAAGTAATTTGGCTATAGTCGAGTCTGTTCTAAGATGAACAATCTATCTTTGTAATACACCATGTCGTGCTGAGAGGAAAACATTAAATGATTGTATGGTGTGTGTTGTAGGTGCTTAAGTAGAAAAATATTCGCGGTGTATGGCAAAGGATTCCCTCAATTGGGTAAGTACTAGCAGCACAGCAGACGAGACGACCAAAAGGAGGAGCACCAAAGCAGCCGAGTGTCTAGACAATGCGTAGAAAATGTCACAATCGAACCCACGCAAGTTCGTTAACCACTTGTGCTATGCCGAAGTTTGAATATTTTGCTTGAGAAGACCAAGGAGGCTCTTCTGATCCGTGTAGATGTGGAAGCGGCAATACAAAAGGTAGTGGCATACAACTTTTGTAATGACATACATCTCCCTCTCATAAGTGGAAGCTAATTGCATAGTTGGGCTCATTTTTCTTGCTGAAAAATGCAAGGGCACTGATTTTGAAAGAGTACGACACCAATAGCCACCTGTGAAGCATCTGTCATGACCTCGAAAGGTAATGAGAGGTTAGGGAACTGAAGAATAGGTAGGGTCACCATGGCTAATTTAAAGACGTTGAAGGTTGATTCTGCAACCGGGGTCCAATCGAAGGAATACTTGCAAAGCAAGTCAGCAAGGGGTGCAACAATCGTGGCGTAATGGTGAACGAAATGCCAGTAATACCCTGTGAGGCCCAAAAACCCAAAGGGCGGATAATGAGGTTGGTGTAGGCCATTCCACCATGGCGCGAAGCTTGAAAGGATCAGCGGTGAACCCTGTTGCAAACTGACGTACCCCAGGTAGTCCATGGAAATAACGCCAAAATTGCACTTACGAAGTTTGACAAACAACCTGTGAAAAGTCAAAACCTACAGTACTTCGCCAAGGTGAGTTACATGCAAACTCCAATCAACACTATATACAAGAATCTTGTCAAAAAATACCAACATGAATCGACATAAAAGGGGACAAAAAATCTCAATTATAACCTCTTGAAATGTGGTAGGGGCATTAGAGAGCCTGAAAAGCATGACGAGGAATTCGAAGTGGTCATCTACTATACGAAATGCCATCTTCTGCAAATCAGTAGGGACTACCTGAATCTGGTGATAGCCAGAATGTAAATCTAACTTGGAGAAAATGGTGGAACCATGAAGTACATCGATAGTTGGAATGGAAAACGACCTAGACCGTAATGGCATTCAGAGCTCGATAATCAACATAAAAGAACCAAGACCTATCTTTCTTCTTAACCAACACCACGATGAGGAGATGGGACTAGTACTCGATCGAATAATACCCTTATGGAGCATCTCTGTAATCAGTGCAGTCATAACTTCTGTTAAGCATAGGGGTATCTGTAAGGTTTTATATTGACTAGAGTATGGTAGGGAAGGATGTGGATATAGTGATCTTGTGGCTGAGGGGGAGGAAGGCCTTGTGGTAACTGGAATAGGTGTTGAAATTGTTGGAGTTGGGTATAGAGGTCAAGGAGGTATGTGACAGTAGGAATAGTAAAGGGGTCTATTTAGGGGGAAGAAACAAGGCGGATGGAGAGAAAGTAGAGGGAGTCAATAGTGTCAATGTGGAGGAAACAAAGGATGTGAGAGAATGATGCATAGTGTGGAGTCACAAATTGGTTACCATAGAATGTGATCAAGATGACCTTATCGTAAAACTGCATGGACGGTATTAAGTAGTTTGAGAGAAATGGTCACAATGTGCTTAGCGATTAGACTCCCAACACCACATCAGCACCATGAATTGGAAGGAGATAGAATGGAATGGAAAATTTATGAGATTGTAAGGAGAGAGGAACCTCAGCATAATACCCAGAATAACAAAGGGATTCCACATTGCCTACCAATCTCGAGGCACAAGGCCATTTTCGCTCGCCTAAGTTCCTCTTCTATTGGCAGAAGATGCTCCAGGATGCTAAAGCGTTCATCCGGCATTATGCCACCTCCCAACATAATAAATGGACAAAATGCATAATCTTCCTCCACCCCTAGTCAAAGAGTCCATGGTACTGAATACAACCCCTTCAAGTTATGAGGAAAGACAAGTGATAGGGTGTCGAGAAGAAGAACTTCCCCTAACAAAAGAAGCAAAGAAAATTAATCCTGAAAGATATGCAAACCAAGTAGTATCCTTTCCTCGACTTTGTCTTTGGAATCTTCGATGATTTGCTCAATGTGAATTTCATTGAATTACCTGAAATGGAACCACCAAAGAAGTAAGAAGAACTGATGATCCAAATTATTGCTACTACCATAGACTAGTGGGGCGTCAAATCCATGATTGCGTCATATTTAAAAACTTGTGCAATTAGCCCGCCAAGGAAAAATCTTAGTAAAATTACATAATGCGGCCTCAAATATGGTCACGATTACATTTGGATCATTTGATGTTGTGATGAAGAATACAACTAAATTTGAAGATAAAGTTTCATGTAACACGACTCATGAAGAAGAAACTCCTTCTAGAGAAGATTGTATCTCTAACATAACTTCTAATGATGAATACATGACAATAATGACCTTTATTGATGAAGATCTACTACTTGGCTCCAAACCTTATAACAGGTCATTGTTCGTAACTTGTTATGCACATGAGCAAATGTTCAACCGTATATTAGTTGATGGAGGTTCTACAGTCAATATCATGCCATTAAGCACAATGAAGAAGTCGGGAATGTACATGGACGAACTAACAAATAGTCATCTGATGATCCAAGGTTTCAGCCATGGGGGACAAAGGGCTCTCGGTATAATAAGAATAAACTTGTTGATGGAGGATATGTCATCAACCGCATTGTCCCTTGTCATAGATGCCAAGACATCATACAACATGCTCCTCGGCAACTTTGGCTACATGAGGATGGTGTGGTTCCTTGTACTTGACACTAATGCTTCAAGTATTCTCTAGACGGTGTTGTAAAGAAAGTGCTCTCCTATGATAAATAATTCACCAAAGCTGAGTCCCATTTCACTGATGCTAAATACTATATCGAGAATACAACAAGTGTCATCCATTGAAAAATCCGAACAACAAAAAGTAGTCATGATAAGGAAAGTAAAAACAAAACAACCTCTCTAGTAGATGGCAGTGAATTGGTCCAAATGAAAAATCCTCCACTGCATTCACTAAAAGAGTTGGTGGTTCCATGGACAAATCTTGATGCAAGGAAGACCAACCACCCAGTGGGTTACCAACTCAAGGACCCAAAATAGAGCACGAAGAACCTTAAAAGCTTTTGTACAAAGGGTTTTGACCCAAGAGCATTCAAACTCCTTACTAAAGCAACTACAATCAACAAGAAGGAGTTACTTTAGGATAACTGTCTCCAGAAGCTAATGATGGACAAGTACAAGGACTTAACGCAACATAAATGATGTTAAGAGAATAGGGGCACACTCTTGAAATCTCTTGATCAGGCCTTGGGTTCACTCTATAGAATTCCATTTGTGTAGCCATAAAAAAAGCCAACACCAACAATATTGTTGAAGGAGAATGCTTGACAACAAATGAGATCCTTGGAAATAAAGGAAAGCAAATGGAACGCATATCTGTCTTCGATAGACTTGGACCCCATCAAAGATTGAGTGACAAGAAGGCCAAGAATCAAGGATTAGACATCTCTGCAAAGTCCAGACATTGGAAGAAAACTCGAGAGTCACAAGGTCATCAAGTACTTCAAAGCTTAATCACATCCCGCATGAAGCAATGCATCCACAAGGATGACCCCCATACCTAATGGAGCTGGAGCGGTGAGCTTTGATGGAAGCTTCGGTGTCGGATGCCACGAGTGCGAAATATGTCGCTGACAAGGAATAGTGAATTTGGGCTACTGTGGAATAGTTGAACTCCGCCGAATGTACGGATGTTTTTTGGAGGATGTTCTATGAGGCCTTGCCTACCTTGATTAATTTAGCTCGACGAATAGGGTGCTAAGGGGATTGTGTTCGATGGTAAGGCTGAGGAGAAACCAATGTTCATGTACTGTTGCATTGCTCTGTTGCACAACAGGTATAGCCCCTAACTAATCTTTCGTGAAGGATTATTCCTACGGATGCAATGGAGGTTAAAGATTAGGTGTGGGGAGTGTATTCGGCATTGAGCGCTTACAAGAGGGATCAATTTTTGGCAACTTATTGGGAGCTTTGACAACATTGAAATCGAGTGATCATTGCAGAGATAGAGAAATTAACCATGCACGTGGTAAGGCAACCATTGAGATTCCAAGATGAATATCTTGAGACATATGAGGCTATTAGCAAGGCAATTGATCTCCTTATTGTATTGCCTTATATTTGAATAGGTTAGTGATGATCGATCGTGAATGGTAGGGATGAGAAAAATTGGAAAGGGAACGTGAGTCAACTTACGATGGCTCATTGCATATGTACATACATATTTACTTTAGTAATAAAATTTAATCCTTTACCTGAAAACTAAAAAATAAATAAATAAATAAAGGTGTGTCCTCGTCTAGCAGAAATAATATAATAGGGTTTAATGGAAATAGGCTTATTTACTTTTATATTATTAAAAAAATAATAAAAATATAATATTTTAGATGCAATAATAAAAATATTACGACATCAACGACTTGAGAAAAAAAAATTAAGAAAAATGCCAAGTCATAAGGACCGGGTTCATGCCTCTTCTTTTTTTTCTTTTTCTAAATATATTTATTATTATTATATGTTATAATTACTTAATTATATATTTAAATATTTTTTAATTATAACCAATAATAAATTTAAAATTTTATTAATTAAAAAAAATACAATCTATTATTATAAATATTACAATAATAAGAAATGTTAAAAATGACCGCCGTCCCACAATTGCACCGGTGGCGTTGGCGCCGAGGTCTTCTTATTTCCTCACCCACATTTTGTGTTGGCTCATTTGTATCATCATGCATTAATGTGCAATCGGCTTGATAATGTTGCAAAACTGGACTTAACATAATCACAATCGTGAACCCTTAAATGCATTCACATTTAGCTGAAAACCTAAATATGTCAGGTAGTAGTCCTGCCATTCAATAGTTGATCTTTCGAGATCAGCTCCGATCATAGGCTCACCATATATAGGGAGTGCCTAAATTATTTAGCCATCTTGTCGGGTAATTGTGGCTTTTCCTACACGAAGGTGAAAAGTGTATATTTCGGATCGCCACCTCTCCTCCAATGTAGTGATACGATGACAATCATGTACGAGCCTTCTGCACCTATAAACATCATAAAATCCAATCTGGTATAGCACATGCTACATACGAACATGTAAGTTTTGTCTTTGGAAGTACGACATTGAGGTCTCCATCAAGAATATTATCAGGTCTTTGTTGTGCTTGTTAGGATAATACAATTGCATCACATGGACCATATTGCTCTTCTTTGCATAGAAAATTGTGTAATTCTGTGGTGAATTATCCAATGATGGTTGGTTTGTGATGTATGATCGGATGCCTATTATAGTGATGAAATTACCTTGTTCATCAACTTATTCTGAATTTCTACCGAGGATATATTAGAAAATTAGTGTTGATAGTAACAAGTACTTGTTGAAAGTTTTCGCGAAACATACATGCCAATAGTTTGATTGTATAAAAGAAGCTCTTCTACAAATACATAATACACCTTGTCATTCTTTCTGGACCCTACATCTACTGCTCAATAATGGAAGTATACATTGAATCAAAATAAATTTTTCCTGAGGGCAATTCACAAATGAGCCAATAGTGGGGTAAATACATGTAGCTTTTGGTCACCCATTCCCTTCTACTTCTAACCCTGATTTTATTGAAGGACATCTGATCATAATTTTTTTGTACCAACTTCTAATTATAGCGCAAAACATTATACCCCGAGGTAGTCACTATTACACAAGGCCTTGAAAATATTGAACTTCAATACATAGGGGCAACCCTATCACATGGCCACGAGGCAAAAGATTTCTCGCCTAAAGAGGATTACGTAGAAGTCCCTAAAGTCGATAGTTCTGCAAATTTTTTTTATCATAATTCTAAACCGGACAAAGTAGAATTTCCAATACAACCGAGGATACCGAAAATGATGTTGACATAAATGTCATGACTGAAATATTCGAACAAGGTATGCCATCACCAAGTGAACCGGTTATACCAAATACAACTACTGAGCAAATGGTTTTTCGCCTTTGTACCATTCTTCGATCGAACATTCTTGGAGATACTTGTAGACTCCATTGATGTCCAATCTTCAAAGTATGCAAAAATTTTATCATACTAATAAAGGCAATCTTGATGTAGGGATGATCTTAAAAACTAAAGAACATTATAGGAGCGCTGAAAGGTCACTCGATACGGAATGCACGACCCGAGTATGTCGTAGTTGAGAGTACAACAAGCAAGTGGAAGGTCATCTATAAGCATAGCACGCCAGGTACATATATATATATATGTGTGTGTGTGTATGTGTATATATATTATTGCATAACCAAAACCATCAAAGTTGATTGATTGATTTTTTTTTTCTTTCAGATATGCAGTGTAGATGGCAGTTTCGAGGTATAATAAAACCAAAAATTAGATATTGGATTATAACAAAATATGGGGAAGACCACACATATTTTATAGAGACATGCCACTTGAACATTGCAATGTAGACAAAAAATTTGTTGTTTCTTTACTTTTGGGATAGGTAAAATCCGACCCCGCATATGGTATTAAGCATATTATCAAACTATGTAGAATCAGATAGGGTTTGACATATCATACCAAAAGGCATGGTACAGTTTGAGGGTAACTCGTGAAATTTTTTGTGACACATGGGAGAGATCAATTCGATGGCTTAAATGCATAAAAACACACGTATTAAAAAGTCAACTAAAATCCCCCTTTGTTTTTTTAAAAAAAAAACCCTTTTATTGTTTTAAATATAGCTCAATCGCCCATCTCTATTAAATCTAACTAACGGCGTATTATAATCTTACTTAATATATATTATTTTTTATTTTAATAATCGTTGGATTTGTATTTAGTATACCAAAGTCGTTAGATCTAATCTTAATAGTTGGATCTTAAATTTAAAAAAAAAACAAAGGGCTCATAGTTTATTAATTTTTAATATATGTTATGCCACACCCCAAGAGTAGGACCCCTTCTTTAGGCTCTATCCTTGGGATGCGATCTAGCCAAAATCATAACATCAATATATTCACCAAATAATAACCGAAATAAATACAAGCCCTGACCATTTGACCTCTTTCTTAACCACCTCGACCTCTTTACTAGGCCAGCTAAATTTTGAATTGTTCGCTTTATCCCCTATATATGGAGGAAGAAATTTAAAATACGTAAGCAAAAGTTAGTGAGGCCGTCAGTGGATGCACGTGGAAAAAAATAGTCAATATTAGAAAACTCAATCAAAATATTTAAAATATGTCACATTGGCTGGCAACAATAACAATGGAGCCTGTGAGAACCATATCAGGTAATGGCCGAATCTTATGATCACCACCTTGTGTCTCCTGAAAGACCGTTTACTATCTTATCCTTCATACAAGGAGCGATTCCACAACCACATAGAATTGGCCATGCCTAGGTACATGACGGCGCCAATCACATGCAGACAATCTCCAGCGTGCCCATGAAAGGATACTTAAGTTGGAACTGAATGATGAAGCCTCAACTAGCAGTCCAATGCTACCCCAGTGTGCCCCACGAATCGTCCATCCCCTGGCCCATTGACCACTTAGCATGAATCACATGATCAAATTCACAAAGCGAGTCGAATAATTGTATAGAAAATAGACCATTTAAAGACCACATGCATATTCAATATTATGACGAACTGAACAATATCAAGATAAGTGGGACCTTTGGGATACTCATATGGACTCTAGAGGTGGTTCCCAACGGAAGTTCATAAAAAAATACCAGAATATCACTTGAAATAATTAATAATTATCACGTTGTAGCACTTAGCTCCACAGAGTTCCAATACCCATTCAAATTCAAATAGATAACCAAATACCATATTCATATTCATTTATAAATGAACGATTTCGAGAAATATTTTATCAAGTTGGTCTACTTTTGATACATATATATATAGTCATGCACATAACATCTAGTATTCCTCCAATTTTGAAAGACACGAATACACTTTTAAATGACACTCACCTTAAAACCCACATAATTGGTGTGTGTCAACAGTTGAACTTATCTCGAAGAAGTTGGGTTGATAGTTCATCTGCCACTCCATCCTATTCTATCAATATATTTAAAACTATGAACATGATAGTCATGTATACTGGAATGTAACTACACATCAATTACGTCTACAATTATGCACAAAATGAAACAGAGGGTATTTTAGTACATCCAAATCTATCATATTTCTTTTATATTTTTATTAGTTAACTAAATATATTTAGCAAAGCAAGTTGAAAAATAAGAACAAATCTATAAATAACTTTTTTAATATTATTTATAATTCATATAGTACTGATCCAATTCAAATCAGTCAAACTTAATTTGTTAATAGTTAGTTGGTAAATAGTTTATACCCTCAACAAATGAAGAGTACATCAAACTTCCTATCTCAAATAATGTCAATAATAATTACTCTTAAGTTTAACTTAATAAATGTTCAATTCAGTTGAGCAATTAACAAATACTTATAACATTAGAACAATTAAATAATTTCCCAATAAATATTCAGATTCAAGATAAGTGTAATTAATTACTTGTAATTAGTTATTATATGTATCGGAACAATCAAATAAATATTGACTTAACTTGGAATTTAATTAACCAATCAACTAAGGTTAACTACTTAAGTCGTATCAATTTAAACTAAGGGAAAAATGCAAGCATTTGTGATATCGCAAATGAGCAAATTATCCCTTATAAAAAAATAATTAGCGATTTACCTCTCTATATTTTTTAAAATACATCAATTTACCCCCTTATGATTTTTAAAATGAAGCCATTTACCTCCCTGTATAAGAAGGTAAATTGTTTCATTTTAAAAAGTACAACAGAATAAAATTGCTATATTTTTTTCATAAGAAGATAATACGCCCATTTTCAATATCACAGGGGACAAATTGCTATTCACCCTTTAAACTAATATCAGAGCAAGAAAGAAAATGGTACAAAAATGCATGTTAAGGAAAGAGGGAAGGAAGTTTTACCTGCTGCCTCTTCCTCCGATTTTTTGGGGGTAAAGCTTTGTACAATCCAATTTAATCCCTTAGAATTTTAATATATTTGAATCATATCTCCAGCTATAACGTATATTTTTATTTGGGAAAAGTATTTCTTTAGTCCGCTAAGTATGCCTAATTTTATTTTTAGTCTGATAACTATGTTTATTTTTGTTTAGGTCCAATAACTTAAGAAATTGCTTACTTTTAGTCCTCTGGCAGATCTTGGGACAATTTTACCCCTATGCAACTTTGAAAAGCAGTTTTAGTCCATATGCACTCATAGGGGTAAAATTGTCTGAAAATCTGCCAGAGGACTAAAAGTAAGAAATTTTGTAAGTTACTGGACCTAAACAAAAATGGACATAATTATCGAACTAAAATTAAAATTATGTATAATTAGCGGACTAAAATAATATTTTTTTCTTTTCTTTTTGTAGCCAATTTATAACTTTCTAGTACAAATTAACATTTGGCTTTCATATAACTTCCGCTTTGCCCCCAAATTATCACAAATAAACTTTTATGAATAACCTTAAAAAAGAAATAGATAAATAAATAAATAAATAAATAAATCTCATAAGTGATAATAAATTAATTCGTTAAGGACGATACATGATATTTCATTAATAGATACAGGGTGTCACATATTATAAAAAAATTATTATTTGAAAGAATAAATTTAAAAAAATTAACCCACCCCCTACTCGTACTGCCCTCTCCACAATCCCTCGCCACTTTTCTCACCGCCTCTCACCACCCGTGGCCTCCCATAGAGGGGGGCGATGACGTCGAATCAGATCTGCTATATTCTGGGAGATGGCGCAGTTCTAGGCGATGGTGGATGTGACGGTCACCCTCAATTCATCGTCGCCCTTTTTTTTCATATATTTTTTTAGTTTCTAAATTTTGAATTTTAAAATGATTTAAAAACTACATTAATTAAATTTTAAATAATTCATTGAAATATTTTTAAATGTTAAGGAAAGTTTTAATTTTAGTTTCAGTAATTATAAAAGTAATTTAAACTAAAATATAATTTATTTGCATATTCTTAACTAAATAACAATTTAAATTATTAATAATATATAACTTTTATAATTATTAACATTTATATTTGTAAGATATCTTAAATTTGAAAAATGAATTTACGATATTAATTTATATACTGTGATTTTATTTTTAATATTTCAACTTAAATCATAAAACTTCAAAAATGTATATATATTTTTTATATTTTAAGTAAATATATTTAAAAAAATATTTTTTAGACAGATGATAATACGAAAAAAAAAAAACCACTCAAAATAAGTAAAAGTTGTACATGTGATTATATACACACCATAAGGATATTTTAATAAAAAAACACTAAAAAATAAGGCCAATAACAGCTAACCCCCCTCCCCCCAAACGCACAAGGAGCGCATGTAGTGCAACTTTTGTTAATTACTAACGGAAGGGAGTGTTTTTTGTTGAATTTTACAAAATACAGATCGGGGTTTTAGCCTATTTCAAAAATACAGAGGGATATTAGCTATTTCAACAAAATATAAGGGGATAAAATGTATTTTAGTCTAGTTCGAAAGATACCAGGTTACATGGGAGCTCTCCAAAAATGAAATAAGGGAATAATTGTTGAATGGGAGCACAAAACCTTTCAAGCGGCGAAGTGGTGCATATGTGATCACATATGTGTTCTGCGCGTTCAAACCGTGTATAAAAGGGTTCTAATTTTGTCACAAAGTCATCAGTGTAGATGGAACTCATTTATACACAAAGTATAAGTACAAAATGTTCATTGCAACTGTAATTGATGGAAATCAACATGTACTGTTTCTTGCATTTGCATTTGTTGATAACGATTCCTATTTAGCATGGAAATGGTTGCTTCAAATGTTAAACAAACATATTTTAAGAGGGCGGTTCAGGATGTGCCTTATTTTTTACTGTCATTCGGATCTCATTAGAGCAGTGGCCGAATTTTGTACTTTATACCACTCGTGGAGTGCACCAATATTGCTTACAACACGTGTATTCTAATTCCAGAAATTGTTACAAGAATTTATAGTTGAAAGATCTTTGTTCCAAAGTTGGCTACGCGTATCAAATCAGAAAATTCAGTCTAATTATGGAGGAGAACAAGTGCCACAAGCTAAAAGCGTTTGCATACCTAGACCAGATCAAAAAGGAAAAATGGACAACTTCTCATGATGGCAGATGACAATGGTATTCTAACAACCAATATGTTAGAATGCACTAATGGAGTTCTAAAAGGGGTTCGTCGCCTGTCTGTGACTGCAATAGTGAAAATAATATTTGCCCGTTCTGTCCATTATTTTTGTGAGAAAATGTCGGAGAGTAGTGTAATGTTAAACAACAACCAACTCCGAACGGAATTTGCATACAAGTTGTTCAAAACGTTGGTCTGAAAAAATGTTGAGCATGAGATCATCAGATACCATCAGTTTGAACAGTTCCCCTCGGTCATTACAAAGTGTTACCATGGACATGGATTAAAGATTCTCGCATTGTCAAAATTGCTACCTGAGAATGTCATGTGGCTAATGGAGTCAATTTGGAGTCCCTGGCTCTCACGCTCAAAAGCTATGTATTGATTGCATCATTTGGAGGTATGAGAATGACGGTCCTACATCCACATCTCTATACCGATCACTGGACCCTCCAAGACCCAAGATAGGTTGGTCTCACTACTCTTGGGTTTCCTCAAGATCCCCAAGCATGATTTTATTTTATGGCTTGCTATATTGGGGAAGCTTTTGACGGCTGATAAACCATAGTTCTCTTACCTAGGCGCCTGTGTTCTATGTGATGAAGGCGCGACTAAGACGTATATGCACTTATTCTTCCAATGCCCCTATGCCCAACGGTGCCTTATACCTATTCAACGATCCGTTCGCTTCAATTGGCCTAACCGTGACTAGCCAATGGACATAAAGTGGCTTAGAAGAAAATGAAAAGGGCAACACATTATTAATCTGGCTTATCGTGCACTACTGGCTTCATGTGTGTATCATATTTGGAACGAACTGAACCTAAGATGTTTTGAGCAGTCTGAGCGAGAACTGATCTTACCTACTAGACTCATTGTAAGATGTTAGACAAATAATTCTTATTGCTTTTTCAGCTCGCTCT
This sequence comes from Sesamum indicum, assembly GCF_026168435.1. NCBI lineage: Eukaryota > Viridiplantae > Streptophyta > Magnoliopsida > Lamiales > Pedaliaceae > Sesamum > Sesamum indicum. The sequence continues at coordinate 6,429,655 of NC_142668.1, forward strand.
GTTAGTTCTTGTGCGTTATATAGACTTTGGCGTATCTCTTGGCCTGTCGAAGGAGACGCCACTCATTGATTCATATATTTTTAACTTTATTTTATTATAACTAAAAATGTTTAAATTTATAATTAAATAATCGTAACATATTATTATTATAATAATAATAATAATAAATATATTTAAAAAAATACACTTCAAGTCTAACCACGATTTTTCCTAAATAAAATGACGAAGAGATAAAAAAAAATGATATTTCCACTATTCTGTGCATATATTTAGAAAAACAAATTCCAAGTCATAGAACTATATTTATATTATTTTTTTTTTCAAAAGTTGTTATATTTTTATTCTTTTTTATAATATTAAAATAATTAAATCAACGGAAATAGGAGGCAGGTAAGTGGTGGGGTGGGGTGCAAACACGTACAATTTATACCAAAGCTATATGGCTTTAAAATTGGTAAAAGAATCTCACATTTTCCAAAGCGATTTCAACTTTTAGTATATGTCTACGTACTCTTCCAATTATTTTATTCTAAATATTGATACAAAAATATTATATTTAAAATTAATTAATTTTTAAAGATATTCATTTTCTTCGTACTTTTTTATATAAAAAATTTAGTCACAAAAGAATTTCAAATGTACTATTGCTAGTATAATTACATTATGGTTTTTTCTTTATTTCATTGTATTCAAATTACAAAGCATTTTTTACTTTATATTTTTTATTTTTAATAGTTCTCCCTATGATTAATTCTTATGTTATTTATATATTTTTAATATTTTCTACTTGATTTCAAGGTAAATTATTTTAGAATTAAATACATTTTGCTCCCTTAAATTATGCACAATATCACATTTAGGTCTCTAAGAAAATTAATTTATCATTTCCCCCTTTGAAATGAATATTTGAACAAAATTGTCCTTATTATACATATTTTTTTGTTGGCTAATATTATTTTAAATGTCACATTTTATTAGTTTAGAAATTTGAACACCACATGATGCATAGTCTAATGGGATAAAGTGTATTTAACCCATTATTTTATAACATTCTTTAGATAGATATTTGGGGCATATTCTTTATTTATTTATTTTTAATTATTAGTCTTTGTAGCACGTTATTTATGTACATATATAACAAATAGTCGTTCACGCTTTCAAATATATTATGAATAAAAATAAAATAAATCAATACAATACATTTAAAATAAACATTAATTTAAGTTAAGGGGTGGTGTCACAAACCAAGTTTGTGAACGAAAAGTGCTGTTTTTTTTTTAATACTAGGCACTATGACATAAAAGTTTTTTAAAATAATAATTTATACATTTATAGTATCACAAGAATTACTTGCATTTTTTCCTAAATTCTAAATCTGGCCTCGGGTTTCAATTGAAGGGTTCCAACACTGTGACAAACTTATCAGTATAGTTCATTGCATCTTTGAGAAGTGTTTTTTACACTATTACATTTATATGTTTCATTGTATTTTTAAAATTAATATAATTTTAAAAATTAATTAAATATAATTAATTTATAAAAAAAATAAAAATAAAATAATGCGATTCACAAGTCGTGGATGAAAACCATGACATGATGTCGTGGATTTCACCCACGACACAAAGTCGCAGTTTCAAACCGTGACTTGTGTAGATTTTTTTAAAAAAAATAGTTTTTTAATTTGAAACCGCGACTCGTAATATTTTTATTATTATATTAAAATAAACTATTTTAATATAATTTATTTATTTTTTATTAATAAAAATAATTAACCCCATTACTTAATTTTGAGTCTATAAAATATAATAAATTCGAACTATTTAACTCACTAATTATACTTTATTTTTTTATAATTAAAAGATATTTTATGATTAAATTTAAAATGAAAAATTATTATTGAACTATATATATAATATAAGGACAATACTATCCAAAATTTTAATTATTAAAAGTAAGTATTACATTTGTTAATTTAGAAAAGTAAATGTTAAATTTATCATATTTTAGGAGGACAAAACATATTTACCTTTATAATAATTTAGGGGGACAAAACATATTTTAACTTTATCAAAACTACAACTTTTGAGTTTAAAAATATCCCTTTGGTTTACAATAATATAGATTATATTGAATGATATTTTAAACTGAATTTAATACGCTTTGTAGTAAATTTAAATTTAAATTAATTTCTATAAATGACATTTTCTTTTATTTATATAAGAGTATGATTTATTTATTTTTTTTGGGATGGGATAAGAGCATGAAATCAAATACTGCTAAATTATTATAAACTCAAACATGGTAATTAGTGAAAATTTTTGAAGGAATAATAGAAAAGAAAGAAAAAGTGAGTAATGAGTAAGTATAAAGGAGGGATATCGATCTGTGGAGTAGAAGTATCGTTTCCCGTAAAAAGAGTCTGCCTTTTCGCCTTTCTCCGCCGGGTTAGTTTTTCTTTCCTTCTCTTCTTCCATTTTCAAATTAGAGGGTCTGGTAAAGTTGGCCATTTTTGTTCCTTGTTGGGTTTTTTAGTTGCTTTGCATGAATCATGTTGGCGTCTGCTTTTTTTCATCTCTGTTGTTGTTCTGAAATGCTCTGGAATTTTTTTTGAGATGGGATTTTTCTCTCGCTCTCGCTCTCTCTCTATATATATATATTTTGTTTTCTGGGAAATCTGTGTGTTTGTTTTTTTTTTAATTGGGTTTACCTTTGCATGTTTTCTGTGCGTATGTTTTGTTCTGGGGTTGGTGGAAATTGCTATGTTTTCTTTTGTTAGTTTGGAGTTTTGGGTGGGGGTGGGGTGGTGGATGTTGATGTGTGAAGTTTTAGTTGATACAGAATTGTAAACATGTTTTGATTCATTATTCATTATAATTTTGCTATGCCAATCCGGGTTGGTTTTTAGTTTGTGTTTCTTGCATTTTTTTTTTAAACCACGACGGCATCTGGGATTTCAAATTTTTTAAGTTTGATGACAGTTTTTTAAATGAAAATGCTTCAGTACATCTGAATTATATTAGTTTTTAGTATATTTGGAGTCACTGCTATGCATAATTTGCTGATTCTTGGACATTTTAGCATGTCAGGCTCCCTGTAGAGCTTTTGCATTCTTCAAGTTATAATTCTTTATCTTGTTGTGTTGTTTGATTTTATCTTTTATGGTTCTTGCTATAGTTGTATTTGTCTGTGAAGCTCTCTTAAATTTGCCAGGTTTGGTGAGCTGCATTATGAAACTTCAGTTTAAAAGGATAATTTGTTGAATTTCCGGTAGTATTCAAGAGTTTTCCGAAACAAAACAGATGAAACAATTTCAGTTGCCATAACTTAAGACTTGATATGTTGATGAATAGCTTTTACACAATCTGAGACATGAAATTGTGAAAAACACAATGTTGTGATGTCCTCATCTGACTTTCTCCAAGTTGAAAAAGCTACTGCTGAATTGGAAAGGCGAGTCTATTCTTGACTGCTGTTTCTTTGTTCTATTTTCACGTGCAGAAATATGCCTGAGGGAACAAAAGCCGAGGATCTTGTGAACGATCTCATGGAAACATTTTCTGATAGTGTTTCAAAGCACAAAAAATTGTCATTTTTTGAGGAGGAGAAGTCAGACTTTGTAACTTCTCATATCAACAGGTTGTTTGGGCGTCAAAAACCAGTTCACCATATTTTGGGTGGTGGCAAATGTAGGATTTCTTCACATGTTGGTATCAGTTTTATCATCATTAAGATCAACCTCTTTCTAACTTACCTAGCTCACTTGAATGTGCAGCTGCTGATGTGCTTTTATGGAGGAACAAGAAGATGTCAGCTAGTTTTCTAAGTGGTGCAACATCCATTTGGATGATTTTCGAATGGCTCAATTACCATTTTGTTTCAATTCTCTGCTTTGTGCTGGTTGTTGGCATGGTTGCTCAATTTTTCTGGAAAAATTTTTCAGGCGTATTAAATAGGTAATATAGACTTGTATGCTGCTTTCTGGTAGTGGCAGCATTTCACTGCATTTCTAATTGCTGTAACCTATCAATGCCGACAGATCTCCATCTCAAGTCCCTCGACTTGTTTTGCGGGAGGAATTTTGTGCCAACATTGGCAAGGTGATAGGATCTGAGGTGAATCGTGGTTTAGGCTTTTTGCAGGATGTTGCCTGTTCCGGAAATGTAAAGCAATTTCTAGTGGTAATTTTTCTTCTTTTTCGGTGTTTCATTTTTCGACTTTTGACTTTTCCCCCTTCAATTTCTTTGATCCACATAGTTGCAAGTACTAATATTCTAATGGATTGGGATGAGTTTGACGTGGTCTTCTTTGTTCTCTCTTTATGTTCTTTTTTGTTTGAGTCATCAATGACGCACCAAAGTGCCTATTTAATGTCCATGTTTTACCATCACATGGAGTTGTTCATTATAATAGGCCAATAGCGGCATGCATAATGTAGTTAGACTCTAATAATCCATGCAGTTAACTGTGTGCATTGTCACAGATTGATGAAGGCACTTGCCGATGCATCAGCTCCTCCTGCTCTTATTGATATTTGCTGTTGTGGATTATATAACGATCATGTTGCAATAAAGTTGTAGAAACAAGGAGCCTTAGCAATAATTCTTACTTTATCTCTCCATATCTATTTTCCGATCTATTAAAGGGGAAGGATGAAACTACTCTTCACTTCGTAATCAAAATGTTTCAAGTACTTCTATTTCATGTAGAAATGTCATGTCTTGTGCACCTTCACGACGAGACATTGAAACTACTCCTCCTGACACTTTAAAAGAAGAATTTTCTGATTGTAATATCTGTTTGACCCATTTCTGAGTTTGCCGTGATAACATAATGTTTTTTTCATTTTAAGATCTTCTGATAGAAACCCTGGATTTAGAATCTCTCGTTCTCTTTGCACATTACATGGTATATGAACACCAGTATGCAATGCAACTAATTGACCTTATATGCAAGGGAAAAATAGCGGTATTAAATCGATGGAAAACGGTTGATTTGTGCGTCTCAACTGAAGTATTTTCCCATTTTTCTTTCCATGATATTGAACATTGACAGTGCATTTGAACGTATTGCAACATTGTTTCTGCTTTTTTTATTGGTGATCTTTCAAGGATAAACTCAGTTTAACACCCTGATGGTACTTGCAGGTTGTTGCTAGCTTGTGGGCTGCTGCTATTATTGGAAGCTTTTGCAATTTTTTCACTTTGCTATACCTGTGTAAGATTTCTTACTAATAATCACATGAATTGCTCCCTTAATCTCCTAAATAGTATTCGGGTTCACATTTTCTAAAGGATAAGACAAGTTAAAATATTTTTCATTTTTACCAAAATCGCGCTTTTCTCTAAAAGTTAATAATTATATAAATTTAACAAGTAAACTGCAATTAAGTTGCAACGGCCGGATCAAAAGCTAGTTAGTTATATTTAGAAGAGGGGCAAAGTTCGCAATCAAATCACTCATTTGTTGACTTTTGGAGAAGACAAGTATAGTGGGATAAACAAACTCAGAAACCCAAGATGTACTTATGATTTTAGGTGATTTTGTATGCCTTGTAGACCATAATTGTGATGTTTGCAGCTGAGTTGATTGTTTAGTTTGCATGCAGCCTGTTATACGTGTGAATAACTTCAACTTGGGAAAGTTTGCATCCTCCATCAATGTTTTGGATTATTGTCACCTATATATTATGTTTGTACCTTAATTTTGGTGAAGAAAAGCTGCAAGAGAAACCTTTTCTTTTGTTTGTCCTCAAAGGAAAACTAAGGACAAACCTCTGAGAATGAAATGAACTGTTTATACAAGTGCAAATTTTGAGATATTTATAGCAACTTTGTTTTTCTCATAATTCTACCTACATCCAAAGAAAAGATATATTGTAACTTACAATATGCTTCGTTTGGATCTGTACTGGTGTTCTTGTAACATGACGACGAAAATCTTCTTTGACATGAAAGTGATATCACTGCCAACTATGCACGCAAACTATGTATATAAAGATTGATTCTGATGTTCTCACAAACTTCCTTATTTGTCTGTTAAGCTTTTGTGGCTGCCCACACGCTGCCTGCCCTGTACGAAAAATACGAAGATGAAGTTGATAGCTTCCTGAAGAAAGTACTGGAGCAGCTCCAATTCAATTTCCGGAAGCTAGATTCTCGCGTCCTCAGCCGAATCCCAACCGGCAGGCCCAGGGAAAAGAAGGTAGAATGAGGTATAGGACGAGGATGGATGTTGAAAATTTTGATATCTAACCCGAGTCCTGGGGACATATTGCTGTTATAATAATTTTTGTATCTTAAAGATTTTACTAGAAGTCATTCGACCCCCGTCTAATCCCATTACATATCTTAGTATAATTCAGTTCTTTCATTAGTAGTTTGTATACAGTTATGTTCAACCGGAACGTTTCCGGGGGACTGTTAGATTAAAGATGCTGAGAATGTCAGCAGCTATAGTTCTGGGAAATCCTGCTGAAGAATCAGCAGAGATTCTAGTGACAGAACATTACATTCTGGGAAATGATATTTGGTTATTAGCTATGCTGCTTGTTTATAGTTCTTGTCTAATAGCTGGTGAGTGTACGCTAGATGCCCGCGACTCCATTAGTAGAAAAGCGTCGCTATTGTTGGAGGATGATGAGTTTTGAGAGAAAATGTAAGATTATCAGTTGAGCTAAAAGTTTAAAAGAAGAAAAATTGCAAACTTAATCCCTTAGGATAGACCATTTTAAAAAAGACTCCTCCACTTTATAGATTTATACAAAATTGTCCTGCATTTTGTCAATTAGTTGAATAAGGACAAGTTTGTTGCACAGTTGGTCAAAAAGAAAAAAGGCCAAGTTTTCTCTAAGCCCCAAATTTCTCTCCCTAGTCCTCTTTGTAATCTCTCCAAAAAACAAAGTTTGGGATTCGGATGTAAGCATGCGTGTTTTTGATGTAGTTGAAGGAAAAGCAATCGGATCGGTTCGGGAACGTGCAAGCTGAAATGAGTAAAATTATAATGACAAGTGAGGAAATATACTTAATTAAAATAATTTTACGACTAACTAAAGGGTGTACCCTTGGTGTTCCCGAGCGTCAGATGTAGTATGTGTAATGAAAAATAAAACAAAAAATTCCAACGTACACGGCTATATATATATGAACAAAAGAGACACAACATTCAAATGAAACTTTACCTCTTTCGTTTTTTGTTTAAATTGGCGATGTATGTTCGACCCGTTGTTCATCTTAGGCTACAAAGTAGAATCCCTCTAAAGCTAATCCACACCACACCATGACAAGATGGTTTTGATCTCTTTGCTAGAAGAAATCAAAATCGGTTGGAAGATGATGAAAGAGAACTACACTATCAATTAGTGTATTATTTTCATAAAAAATTCTCAACAACTCTGTACTTGGTCCTAGATCAATGAGAGTTAGAGAATTAGAGGGATGAGAGGAGAGAAAGAGAGAGAGGCTGAGAGTTCTATTGGAGAGAGTTGGAGTGTGGTTTTGTACATTCAACTGAGTTGTTGTATGAATGATGAAGATCACACACATAAATATGCTTTGTATTGGAAGATGGAAATGTGTTTAGATACATTCTACCTACCTACAAGACAACTCTTTTCTTATATGGTATGACCAAATCATGCCATATAGAGAAGTGCTCCAAGTATGGTCAAGTTTGCACTTTCCAAAGGTGCAATTTGACCAACCCTCCTTCCAACAATACAATTCAACTCTTTGGCTAATTAGTCTTAATTTAGTAGACTAAGTTTCATTTTAATTAAATTAAAATAAATACAAGGCCTAATGAATTTAATTAAATTCGATTTAATAAACTCAAATTAAATTAAACTTAATGTTATTTAATCCAATTAAAGACATAACCCAACTTCTCTAATTAATAAATTTAATTATTAATTAAGATAAGCTCAATTACATTAATCCAATTAATTTAATCTTGGGTAATCTATCTAAGGATCATCCCACGTGTAAATAATCCAATTATTTACATCTTTCGAATTTAATTTCAAATTAATTCATTGTCCTTCCTTGGTGATTTGTGTGACTCTTTAGGTTCACCTTTCAGGTAGACTTGGGCTAGTGTCCGACACTATCGATTAATTAATTCCAATTCAATTAATCATTCTTGATCAACCATTGATCAGAAAGCCCGCTACCATGGGTGACTGTCTAGCAACGGTCAATGGCACTAGAGACTAGGTGGATATCCGTGTGATCATTCGCTACAAAAAATGCAGGATTTGGGGCGCATAGCGCAATCGTTCCAAAAATCTTTCCTAATTGGAATGGCCGTTGGAACTCTTGAGGAACAGTATTAGTTCGTTGACAAAAGAATCCTATTAAATTTCATCATTTATATTTGGAACGGCCATATCGTTACTAGAACAGTTCCAAATTTAATGTTACAAAATTCGTGTTCTTATAGTCTTGCCAACTTTGAAACGGTAACATATTGTAATACAATTTGGAACGGTTGCACAAATATTTGAACGACCCACCAATTGCACATAGTTATTGTTCCAAAATGAGGTCTCACGTCCGTTGAAAAATAGACAGTTGAAAAATCATTCCAAAATGAGGTGCAATTTGAGACGGTTTAACTACTTAGAAAAACTTGCATTACAATGTCCAATACTAAATATAGTATTTGTGGGAAACTGTATGTGTTCCAAGAATCGTTCCATAGTGAGTTACACTTCGTTATAGCTTTGATGGATAGAAAATGTGATATTACAATAACCATTCCAACGGCGTTACAACTTTGCCGTTCCTACATATGTTCCAAGACCTGTTCCTAAATGTGTTGCAACGGCTATACTATAAGGCTTATTTTTGGAGTTCCAAACACCATTTCAATGCCCATTCCAAAATGTTATATATATATATATATATATATGTTACTTTCATTTCATTTAGAATTACTTACAAAATTTTGTATTTTTTTTCCACTAGGAACATTTTTTTTAAAAATTACCATTCCGCCACAATCAGTTCCAACCTGTACGGTACATTGGTGAGATTTTAATTTGAAATGGTTTGTTTCAATTTTACCGCTCCAATACTCGTTCTACTCTTGCCAAAAAAAGGAGGAAAATTCATTTGTTGGAATGGTTTTTTCAATTTGACCGTTCCAAAATGAGTTCCAACATAATTTCATTTGGCACTTTCTGAAAAAAAAAATGGGAAAAAAATAAAACCTGAAACGGTTATATATTAAATAACCGTTCCTAATTATATTTTTAAAAAATCGTTCCTAACTACATTCAGTTACCATTCCAAATTATAAATAATCATTAACCGTTCCAAATGTTGTTGAGAACGTTCCAAAATATGTATAGAAAATATCTAGTGTACATTTCGATTATTTTATCTCAACATCCACTAGCTGGATCGATTAATTTCAAATTTAAACACGTATAAAATTCTGTCGGTTTGAATATATCTGACGGTTTGATTTAAAATCACATGACCTTATTGAAGGTTACACTATTTTGAACCTCGCTGATTATAAATCAGATATGATATCGTAGTATCCGTACTACAAAAATGTCTAAAACTTCAAATGTAGTCTTTTCTCGATTTAATCATATCTAATAGTCCGATCAAAATTTTAACAACTTGATTAGGTGATGCAGTATAACAGTCCAAGATGCTAGTTACATCTATATAAGACTAACAATTTTGGATATACAAATATACTTTGTAACACCCCCTTCGCTACAAGGGCTACATCTACCCTAAACGTCATACTTATAGTAATCCCTGTGTTTAGATATATAAATACACATATTAATCTAATCCATATGCATACGTAACCCCAACATCATAACATGCATAATCAACCCACAACATTATATATACATATCAAACACCATAAGCAATTCATCACAGGTAATTCCAATGCTTACGTTTTCTCTATACAAACAAAATGTGATTTGTACTCTAACTGACAAAGAGGAGAAAACTGCATACTGGCCCGACCTGCCTCAATATAGCGTGTAGACCTAGCCTTCAACAGGCAGACACCTCAAAGTCTACTTCTAAAAGAAAATGTCATAAGAGGGATGAGCCTGCCACTCAGTAAGTAAATAACTAGCCCTATCTATATATGTATATCAAACACAGCCCAAACAGGATAAGTAGGCAACATGCATGGAATACAGTCAATTAAATTCCAACATAATCAACTGTAGTACACCACATAGCTATCTCACAATAAGATAATCAATTAAACTTCTTTTTTTCTAGTTTGCTTACCAAAAGGTGATATCGTGTTTTTTCCATCAATTCAATCTTACCGTTAAATAAATTTAAGTGAATCCCCTTGACAGCCGGCTTATCAATCTCGTTTTGCACATAGCTCTTTCATTTCGCACATAGCTCTTTCATTACGCACATAACTCTTTTCATATCACATCTTTTTTATATCGCCACATCGCTCTTTTCATATCATATTTTCACCTTATAGGCTTCTCAACACATTAAGGGGTATTCACACCATAATTATATTCAATTTCCACCACTCCCTCCTTTTCAAATATCACCATTCTTGTAAGCAACTAGTAACGTAAAACAATATGTCAACATATTCTCATTCCAGACACCACAATACATCAAACAACAAACATAATATTTCAACGCATTTCCTCATTCCACGTACACAATATCGTCAAATCAAATCATCCATCACTCATATACTTTCAGATAAATCAATATCAGCGTAAACCATAAATTCATATAACAGTAAAACCACAAATAAAGAAAGCATATATAGATAATACTAATTATTTACTTACCTCGACCTTACAACGCCTTTATATATTCAATAGGTAGTGGTTCAGTCTTTTTACTTTACCCCGTATCCTATAATGAGTTATACCACATACAGTTAATATATCGAGAATATTGTAATAACTTTTAAATATAATATTAAATATTATTCGTACAATTTCTAATAATTCTTTAATATTCTATTTCTGTCGAAATACAAATTTTCATTTTTTCTCTTTATTAACATACCATTTATTAAATATAACTTTCTGAATATTTTTATGAATTTTCTATCAATTTCTCGCTATTATACAATTTAATTAAACAATAATACATAGAATTGCGTATTTGGTTAATAATTCTGATGAAAATTGTATAAATTAACTATAATAATATTCAAATCTAATAAATTTTATAATCTAATTGACCAACGATATCATTTTTATATCCAATTTGATATTTAATCCGACACTATTTTAAATAGCCAAACTCGTAAAATATTTTGATTAAATAGTACATCGCTCAATATAAATAATATTTAATAAACGAACTAATTAGATAATATAATTATATAAATTAATAAAAATTAAAATTACAATTCCGTACCTCTGATATTTTTCTTTTTCCGCAAAGAAATGAAATTTTAACAATTCCATTTTGTGTTGTGTGTGTTATGTGTATTTATATGTGTACCAACACAAAGAAAAATAAAAGAGAAAGGGAGAGTGAGGCGGTGGGAGGTGGGCCCTCAATTCTCTCTCTCTCTCTCTCTCTCTCTCTCTCTTCATATGTATATATATATCATTTACATAGATATATATAGATATTATTAGTAATATATATATATAATATTATTATTATTTTATTTATTTAATTAGACTTTTCTCAAAATACCCATCACGTCCCTCCTAAATTTTCTATTAATATAAGTTTTCCCCAAATATTATATGAACTCCAATTTAATCCGTTCAAGTTTTATTATATTAGAATTATGACCTATAATTTATTTACCAATTAACTAAGTTTTATAAAAATTTACCAATTAATGCCCCAATTATGTATTATAATTTTTGGGGCGTCACAATTCTCCCCTCCTAATAAAAATTTCGTCCTCGAAATTTAACTAACTTACCGGCTCAAGGGATAAATATAGATATTTTTCTCTCATGTTTTTCTCAACTTCCCAGGTGGCTTCTCTTGGAGAGTGATGACTTCACTCGACCTTCACCATAGGTATTTCTTTATTTCTCAATTTCTTTATACTTCAGTCTAGAATTTCAATTGGCTCTTCCACATATGTCAATCCCTCTGATAACTCCATCTCTGGCTCATGCAAAATATGACTAGGATCGTATCGTTATCGTCATAGCATACATACGTGAAACACGTCATGTATCTGCGATAATTCTGTCGGTAATGCTAACAGATAGACTAGTGGTCCAACTCGCTCTAGAATTTAATATGGCCCAATATATCTCGGACTCAACTTTCCCTACTTCTCGAATCTCAAGATTCCTCTCCATGGTGATACTTTTAAAGAAACTTTTTCCCTCATTTCGTATTCCATCTCTCTGCGATGCTTACCGACGTAACTCTTCTGTCGATCCTGTGCTGCCTTCAAACACTTTTTAACTGTTTTTATCTTGTCTACTGTTTCTTGAACTAACTCTGGCCCTTCAAGCTGTCTCAATCCCTCAATATCTCAACAGATTGGACTTCGGCATTTCCTTCCATACAAAGCTTCATATGGAGCATACCAATACTGGTATGGAAACTGTTATTATAAGCAAATTCCATCAATGGTAGATGATCATCCCAGTTTCCTCAGAATTCAATTACGCAGGCTCTCAACATATCCTCTAATGTCTGAATCGTTCTTTCTGACTGTCCATCGGTCTGAGGGTGAAGTGCTGTATTGAAATGCAAATTTTGTACCAAGAGTCGTTTGCAAGCTTCCCCAGAATGAGAAGTAAATTGAGTATCTCTATCAGAAACTATAGAGGTAGGAATGCCATCTAATCTCATAATTTCTGAAACATATAATTCGGCGAGCTTATCCAAAGAATCATTTTGACGGATTGGCAGGAAATGGGCAGATTTAGTCATTCTGTCAACAATCACCCAAATTGTATCATGTCTTCTGGACGTACGTGGTAACGCAATGACAAAATTCATAGTAATCTTTTCCCAGTTCCATTTAGGTATAGTCAAAAGATAAAGTTTACCAGTTGATGCTTGGTGTTCTGCTTTTACTTGCTGACAAGTTAAACATTTCGCTACAAACTCTGCCACATTTTTCTTCATTGTTGGCCACCAGTAATAGGGTCTCAAATCCCGATACATCTTGGTACTGCCAGGATACATAGCATACGGTGCATAGTGCGCCTCATGCATAATTTCCATTCTCAACTCCTCTACGTTCGGCACGCATATACATTTTTCATTGATCAATGTACTATCTTCTTGGATTATAAATTGATCGCTCTTTCCTTTTTGCACCTTAGCTTTCATCCTTTGTAGATATGGATATCTAACCTGTGCATCTTTAATTTTATCCTTGAGGGAGGGCTTCACTTGTATCGTAGCCAATAGAATATCAGCACCATGCTAAAGTGTACATCCATAGCTCTGAGGGCAGTCAAATACTCCATGTTATAGAAGATCATACTCGCAAGTTGGTCCACTGTCTTTCTACTCAAAAAGCATCTGCTACAATGTTTGCCTTTCCGGGATGATAATCAATGGTGCAGTCATAATCCTTCAAAAGCTCCATCCATCTTATTTGCCTCAAATTCAACTCTTTCTGTGTTGGGATATATTTCAAACTTTTATGATCTGTAAATATTTGAAATTTCTCCCCGTATAAGTAATGCCTCCAGATCTTCAATGCATGTACTATGACTGCTAACTCCAGATCATGGGTCGAATAGTTCATCTCATGTGGCCTCAACTGCCTTGAAGCATAAGATATAACTCTCCCATGCTGCATCAAAACACAACCAAGTCCTTGTCGTGAAGCATCAGTAAATACCACATATCCTCCATCTTCAGACGGCAAAGCAAGGATAGGTGCTGAGGTGAGTCTCTTCTTCAACTCCTCAAAACTCTGAGCACATTTGTCATTCCAGTTAAATGGTGCGTTCTTCTTCAACAAGTTCATCAGGTTTTGTGATTATAGAGAAATCCTTTACAAACCTTCTGTAGTAACCAACTAAATCCCAGAAAACTCCGGATCTCGGATATTTTTTAGGTGGCTCCCATTCTAAAATAACCTTAACTTTTGTCAGATCAGGTTGTACCCCTTCTTTTGAAACAACATGCCCCAAAAAAGTAATTTCCTCCATCCAAAACTCACATTTGCTAAATTGTCCGTAAATGCTATTCATGTTACTCGTGACTACTCGAATATATCAAAATATCATCATTAAACACAATCACAAATTGATCTAGGAATGGTTGTAGCATCTTGTTCATTAGAAACATGAAAGATGCAGGGGCATTCGTCAACCCAAATGGCATAACACAAATTCATAGTGGCCATACCTGGTCTTAAAAGTTGTCTTTAGGATCAACTCTTCCTCAATCTGCTGTTGCCAATACCCTGACCTCAAATCAATTTTAGAGAACACAGTGGCACCTTTTAGCTGATCAAGCAGATTGTCAATCTGTGGTAAAGGGTATACTTGTTCTTGATTGTGATTCGGCTTAGCTGTCTATAATCAACACATAATCTCATACTCCCATCCTTCTTCTTTACGAATAATACTGGTGCTCCCCATGGTGAAATACTAGGGTCGGATGAACCCCTTCATCCTGTAGATATCGTGGATACATTCCAACTACCTCGACCACCCCTACCTCGTCCTCTACTCGTACCCACTCACTGTGAGTTTTCTCCCACACTACTCCACCCTGAAGTCTGAGGTCCTCGGGTATCATCTCTCCATGTGGGACAGTCCTTGACAATATGTCCTGGTTGATGACAACGATAACATACAACTGGTCGGGCTCCCCAACATTCACCAGTGTGTCTCCTACCGCAATTAGCATAAGAAGGAATAGATCTACCACTGAACGATCTGGCTGAACCTTGTCTTCGTCCAAATCCAACTAAAGTAGGGCCGCTTCTACTCGAAAACACTGAATGGGACCTACTAGTCTGACCCAATCCTCGGCATCTAAACCAACCTCTCTGCGAACCAGAACCCCTAAAGGAAACTGCACCACTTTGTCCTGCTGTAAGATTCAGGTTACCTGTCAATTTCTTCCATTTAGCGTCAGTAGAGCTCCTTTCAATGGACGTCTCTTCTGCCCTCAGTGCCGCTTCCAGCAGAGCACCATAACTCGGAGGTTTAATTGCTATTTTCTCCCGAATCTGGAGTCTCAACCCTCTTTCAAATCTATCTCTCCTCAATTCATCGGTACTCACCTCTTCTGGAGCATATTTTGACAATCTCACAAATTGTAACTCATACTCAGCAACAGATAAATCATTTTTGCTTTAATTCAAGGAATTCAACTTTCTTACGATTTTCGTAGACCGGTGGAGTATATTTGTCAGCAAATTCTTTCAAAAAGTCATTCCACGTCAAAGTGACAGGTCGGTTCTTGCTCCACGGAACTGTTTCCCACCAGTCTAAGGCATCTTTCTCCAGTAAGGACACTGCGTACCTCAACTTTTGCTCAGAAGTACACTCAATTCTGTCCAACACCCTTTCCGTGTTTTTCAGCCATTCCTCTACTTCAGCAGGATCAGTTGTACCGGCAAATACCTTCGCCCCCTGTCTCCTCACTATTTCATAATTTTTGTCGGTAACTGCATCTTGTGGTTGGATATTGTGGCGGCGGAGCCATCCTCTGCATCATTTCTAGGAACTGTTGCATAAAGGGGTTTATTTCTGGTTGTGGGGCATTTCTATTTCGGGATTCTAACCCCTGATGTTCTGATCCAGAATCATGATCCTGCACAAACTCTAATGACTCAGTTCGGCCAGCAGTGTTTTCCCTTGACACTTCCATCCTATATGAAATGCACACATCTAAGTAGCTTCCTAATATATACACCTTACGTATAATATTACATTTCATCTACTATCCCAAGAAAATCTAATCCCTGCTCTGATACCACCTAATGTAACACCCCCTTCGCTACAAGGGCTACATCTACCCTAAATGTCATACTTATAGTAATCCCTATATTTATATATATAAATGCACATATTAATCTAATCCATATGCATACGTAACCCCAACGTCATAACAGGCATAATCAACCGACAACATTATATATACATATCAAACGCCACAAGTAATTTATCACAGGTAATCCCCACGCTTACGCTTTCTCTATACAAACAAAATGTGATTTGTACTCTAACTGACAAAGAGGAGAAAATTGCATATTGGCCCGACCTGCCTGAATATAGAGTATAGACCTAGCCTTCAACAGGCAGACACCTCAAAGTCTACTCCTGAAAGAAAATATCAGCAAAGGGATGAGCCTGCCACTCAGTAAGTAAATAACCTGCCCTATCTATATATGTATATCAAACACAGCCCAAACAGGATAAGTAGACAACATGCATGGAATACAGTCAATTAAATTTCAACATAATCAGCTATAGTACACCACATAGCTATCTCACAATAAGATAATCAATTAAACTTCCTTTTTCCTTGTTTGCTTACCAGAAGGTGATATCGTGTTTTTTTCGTCAACTCAATCTCACCGTTAAATAAATTTAAGTGAATCCCCTTGACAGCCGGCTTATCAATGTCGTTTCGCACATAGCTCTTTTCATATCACGTCTTTTTCATATCGCAACATCGCTCTTTAATATTTAATGAGTTATACCACATACAGTTAATGTATCAAGAATATCGTAATTTCTTTTAAATATAATATTAAATATTATTCGTATAATTTCTAATAATTCTTTAATATTTCATTTCTATCGAAATACAAATCTTTATTTCTCCTCTTTATTAACATACCATTTATTAAATATAACTTTCGGAATATTTTTATGAATTTTCTATCAATTTCTCGCTATTATACAATTTAATCGAACAATTAACATAGGATTGCGTATTTGGTTAATAATTCCGATAAAATTGTATAAATTAGCTATAGTAATATTCAAATCTAATAAATTTAATAATCTAATTGACCAACGATATCATTTTTATATCCAATTTGATATTTAATCCGACACTATTTTAAATAGCCAAACTCGTAAAATATTCCGGTTAAATAGTACATCGCTCAATATAAATAATATTTAATAAATGAACTAATTAAATAATATAATTACATAAATTAATAAAACTTTAAATTACAATTTTGTACCTCTGATATTTTTCTTTTTCGACAAAGAAATGAAATTTTAACATTTGCGAAAAATCGTTCCAAATTGTGTTACAATATATTACCATTTCATATATGAACAACTTTCAACATGACTTATTTTAAAGGGGTGTACAAAGATATTGAGGTTAATATTAAAAGGACTAAATGCTGCATGAATGTTAAAAAGAATATAATATTTTATAGGATAAATTACAATTACCTCCCATAAATTTGACATAATTACAAATAGCTCCTGGTTGTTTAAAAAATTACAAATATTCCCCTCAAATGAAAATAATTATGCAATACCTAAACAGTGGAGTGAACATTACTATTTTATCACAATTGATATTTTCCAAAAAATAAAAAGTTATATTAAAAAACGTAAAAATTTTGAGGTGTGTAACATAAATAATCTAGAGGGAATATTAGTTCATAAAAATATTTTAAAAAATTATAAAATATATAATTATAATTTCTAATTCAAAGGGCCAGTTTGGTCGGTTAATCACAAAAATTGAGTGGTGAAATCTGACAAAATAGGCTTGTTGTTAGACAGACGTTAAAATTAGAGGGTATTTGTAATTTTTCAAATAATAAATAAGTATTTATAATTATGTCAAACCTCAGAGAAAGTAGTTGTAATTTATCCTATTTTATACAAATATGAAAGTTTGTGGATGCAAAGTTTTTGACAAATATAAAAGAGTATTTTATGAAAGTTCTATATGTAAATTTAGAAGCTTTTATAGTATTTAAAAATATTTCAAAAGAGTTTTTGAGAGCTTCTTACCATACCATTAGATTAATTTTACCATTCATTTGAAGATCCAAACGTATAAATATTGAATACGAGCTCATTTTAATAATCAAGTTCGATATCAATATTTTTATCAAAAAATTTTCATTGAAATTTGTTACTTTGTTACAGGGAAAAATTCGTTTCTGGTCTTGTCAAAAAAGATTATTTTTATTTTTGGCACCATAATTGTGGCGATTGTCACTTTTGGTACCATAAAATACAAAAATATGCCTTTTTGGTCCCAAGTCAACGGCAGAGGTCGTGGGTGTGACCGTTATCTCCTATTTGCTCATGTGACTTTGACTTCAAAGATCATGTTTAATGGTACCAAAACAACAAAAAAAAACGTATTTTTTTGGTACCATTAAAAGAAAAAAATTATTTGGACCAACTTTGGCACAAATTATAAGATTTTTTTTATTTTCTACAAAAATAAAAGTATTAGAAAATTTTTATTTTAATATATATAATAAAATAGCTCAAAAATTCTAATTATTTGTATTTCAAACAATTTTTAAGATATTTTTTTACTATTTTTGAAATTAAATTATTATTTGGTCTAAAGATATATTAATATTTGATTACAAACTATAAAACTAAAAATTTACTTTTTTGAGTAAAGTATTAGATATATTTTTTTATTATATAATAAATTAATTTTTAAATTAAAATTATTTACGTTCGAGATAAATTGTAACAACTATTATTTTTTTAATTAAATTTTTATTTTGTTTGAAAATATTTTAATAAACTTTGACCATAAATTATAGGAAATAATTTTTTAGATAAGTTCTAGCATATTTAATTATTTTTAAAATTAAATTATTATTTATTCTAAAATATTTTAATAAACTTTGATAGAAAAAAGTAAGAAATAAATTTTAGTTTTATTTCTAATATTTATCTCTAATGTAAATAACTATAATTTAAAAATTAATTTATTATTTAATAAAATGAAATTTATCTAATACTTTTACTCAAAATAAATTTTAATATTTATAGTTTGTGCTCAAATATTAATATATTTTTAGACCAAATAATAAATTAATTTTAAAAATAGTAAAGTAGATTCTAGAAATTATGTGAAATAAAAATAATTATAGTTTTATAACTATTTATTATATATATTAAAATAAAAATTTTCTAATATTTTTTTTTGGTAAAAAATAAAAATTCTTATAGTTTGTGGCCAAAGTCGGTCAAAAAATGAGAAAAAAATGAAATTGAAATGTTGGAAACCCTAACTTATGTTAATTTTTCCTTTTTTTTTCGCAGCATCATGTGCCTTTTCCCCCCAGAATGGTGGAGTTAACGGGAACATAACAGTCATGTGCGCCGCACATGACTTTATGGTACTAAAAAAATTTATTTTTGGGTTTAATGCTACCAAAATTTGAACTTGCAACAATTGTGGTACTAAAAATGAGAATGACCTTTTTCAACAGTACTGAAAAAGGATTTTGCCCCTTATTGACATATTATTTTAGGAAAAAATGCAAGCACCCTCCTTGTGATATCGCAAATGAGCAAATTACCCCCTTATGAAAAAAATAAATAGCGATTTACCTCTCTGTATTCTTTAAAATACAACAATTTACTCCCCCCATGATTTTTAAAATGAAGAAATTTATCTCCCTGTATAAGGAGGTAAATTGCTTCATTTTAAAAAGTATAGGAGGGTAAATTACTATATTTTTGTCATAGAAAGTAATGTGCTTATTTTTAATATCACAGTGGGTAAATTGTTGTTCACCTTATTATTTTACAGTAGAGAAAGAAAAAGAATTAATATTAAAATATTAAAAAATGTGCATCACACGCAACTTGCATATATTTTACTAGTTAATCCTAAAAATGTGCAAATACTTAGAACCTTCCAATTCATATATGGAGAACTCCAAAAAATTCGAAGGTGTAAATTTGCGAGTTTGTTGGTTAGTTTCTCAATCTAATTTTTTTCAAATGAACATTGATTCCATGCAGAAATGATTAAAACAAAAAAAAAAAACGGAATGAACTTACCGGAAGATGTAACTATAGAAATCTTGACGAGATTACCTGTGAGATCATTGATTAGATTCAAATGCGTCTGCAAATCATGGAATCTTCTTTTGAAAAACCCGACATTTATTTCAAAACACCATCAGACAATCTCCCAGAAAGATGGCTCCGAAGTTCTGCTTGTCAGCAGGCGCGACGTCGTGACGAATAAAAGAGTCGTCTCGATGTTGAGAAACGATGGAAGCGACAACACTCTTGTGGATCAAGACCTCCCGACATTCTTGAATGATATGTTTGGTCATGTTCGGCTGATCGGCCCGTGCAAGGGTGTCGTCTGTTTGTTCGGGTTTCCCGACAACATCGCTCTGTGGAACCCTAGCATTCGAGATTTCAAGAAACTACCTCTGTCCCTACTACCTCGTCCACCCAATGCAAAAGTACGTGGTGGAGACCTTGGAGTCGGTTTCGATTCCACGACACATGATCTGAAGGTAATGCAGATCTTATTCTGCGTGTCCTTCGACTGCCGTCTCCTCTACCAAGTCGAAATATACTCTTCCAAGACAAATGCCTGGAAGAAGTACGACAACGTAGTGCCAGCAAATATAATGTACTACAATATCTGGAGTACAGTGTACAAAAACGAAAACTTCTGCTGGTGGGCTCAAGACAAGGATGTCGAGGTGATTCTTTCGTTCGATATGAGCAAGGAGACGTTCCAGAAGACAACGTTACCATCTGGCATCGATGTCTTGGGAGGGCAACATAGGATTACTCGAGCAATTTTGCCAGTAAAAGACTCGATTGCTTTGATCGTCTACCGTCTCCAAGAAGTCCAAAAAGTGTTCGACATATGGGTTTTGAATGAATTAGGAGGGAATGGTGTGGATGGTTGGAGTAAGGCTACAAGCATCGGCCCTCTGTCGGAAGTGGAGAGGCCATTGGGGTTCTGGAACAAAGATGAGTTTATCTTGGAAAGTAGTAGTAGAGAGTTGGTGTTGTACAATCGTATGAACCAAAAAATCATGAACCTTGGAGTTTATGGTAAACGGGATAGATTGGAGGTGCTTGTTCATAAGGAGAGCCTGTTTTCAGTCAATGCATTTGCTAGTGTAAATTTGTAATTTATTTATTTATTATTTATTTTTTTAAATGTATATATTGTACTTTTTGAGGTTATATTCTTCCTCAAAAAATGTTGAACATGATAAGATATATGTAATTATATTTAATGTAACCAAGAAATAAAATGTTTGAGATTTTTTTGTTTTAATTTATGCATGCATTTGAATTTGAAAAAAAAAGGTTGGTATTATTTAATGGAAATGACAATGGAAAAACAAATATTCATTCTTTTTCACAAACTAGTAAGGTGCAACGCACATTATTATATTTTGTGGCCTAAAAGACCTTATTTATACTGGCTCATTTGGAAGCCCACAAAGTCCGACCCAGCTGGCAGCCCACAACCCGACCCACTCTCCTACCCACTTATATTCTAACCCTAACCTAACTCTATCTCTCATTTTCTTCTCTTTTCTATGCAATCTCTGTGAGATCTCTTCCCCATATCTCACCGGTTATTATAGAGGCTTTCCTTTGCCAAGATGATGGAGGAAGGAAAGCCATCCGCTATTTTTCTCGGCCCTATTTATAGGGGTTCTCTTCCCCTTCCTTATACACACTTAAAAAGTGAGATATCTCTTTTTGTGCCTTCTTTGTGAAAATACCTGTGAACCAGTGAAGGGTCTTTGTGATCGAAGTGATATATTGATATGAGTGATCGGAGTGTGGTAGGATTTCTGGCTTTGTGGTGTTACCGTGGGACGGTGATTTGGAAACGGTACTCATCTGCGACCGAGTTTCCTCTTGTTTGGATCTGGCTGATTCTGAGCTAATTTATTTAACAGTGTTTGTTTTTTATTCTTTCATTGTTATTCATTCAATATTTTTGTAATATTAATTTGTGTATATTAAGGAGTTTCATACTCCAAATCTTTTGTAATAGTTGGTTAGGTTATTTCTGATATCCACTCTACACGCATCGTGCTTGGAAAATTCATATTTATTTTACTTTTTATAAAATTGTTATAAAAATTTAAATCTTTAGAAACTTTGAATTGTTTTGAAAAATATAATTAATAATAATAGTTTGTTTAACTACTAATATAATAATTATATTATGGTTTATAATAATTGTAATTTATTAAGATATTTTATGAAATGTCCTTATATATAATTTCATTGCAAAACTATTCTATGTCTCTAATTGTCTTTTGTTTGTTTTTTGTGTTACTAAGTCAATTATTTTCTTACAATTATTCTGATATAAAATTACAGTAAACTAAATAAGATTAAATTTTGTTCCTGTCTTTTACTCAATTTTACTTCAATTTTGACTTAATCAGATGTATTTATGTAGCTAGATCAAACTATTATTCAAATTTAACAAATAATTAACAATTATTCTATTATTCTTCATTATTATTTTAAAGTCCAAACTCTTTTAAAATTATTTTTCTTTTTTTTTTAGTACTTTTCCTTTTAGAAAACGTCCAATCAATTATGCTATTAGAAAAGATATAACTAATCATGCATTTCAACCCCAAGTTAAAAGTATCCTACTAATACGTGCGAAAGTGTAAATACTTTTTTTCTTTTAGGTTAACAGTTCTTTAGAAATAGTTGCTCTCTTTTTACTACAATTTCAAGTGATTAACTTAATTTTGTCTTAAAACTCTGTGCAATTTTACAACAATATTTTTTATATTGTAGTCCACTCTATGATTTTTCATACAACAACATATACTTATGTTCTTATATATTTTCTTTAATAATAAAAGAGGTGAATAATAATTTATCCCCTGTGATATTAAAAATGAGCACATTACTCCCTATGAAAAAAAATATAGCAATTTACCCTCCTATTCTTTTCAAAATGAAGCAATTTAAAAATCATAGGAGGGTACATTATTCTATTTTAAAAAATATAAGAAGGTAAATCGCTGTTTGTTTTTTCATAGGGGAGTAATTTGCTCATTTGTGATATCACAAGGGGTTGGTTGCATTTTTCCCTAATTAAAAGATCTAAAAGTAAATTTTAAAAACAAAAATAGAATCAACTCAAAGCAAAAAAGAATTGAAGTACGATTTTCGAAAAGAATATAACTTTTGAATACTAATCTATTTGCCACATATATAACTCATTCTACGTTCCTTCTTAAAAAAAATTATTATCTCTTTTTAGAATTGTGATCGACAACTTTTATTGTTATTAATTATTTTCTTTCTCTATAGTTAATCCAATAATTTTTTTCCTATCATCCATTTTCTATTTTTTGCTTTTTTTTTTCATCACGTAACAAATTGAGATCTGTACAAGTTAATTTTTTTGTTTTGGGTAAAGGTAATTTTCATGAAGTAAAAAAAGTACAATAGTACAATATAACTTGCTTAATTAAGCAGTTTCCTCGACAAGCCAAGGAATTCGCTATAAGCGGTAAAGCGCACAAGTGCTAATAGTAGTAGGTATCTACACTAAAAATCCTCTGTTGCACATCTCAAACCATCAGCGCATCCACAGTGCTTGTATCTCTATGTACTCCATCAAATCGTCTAATATTGCGCTCACGCCATAAATGGTATACACACAAGGCCAAAAGAGCGCGGTAGGCCGTAGAAACATAGTGTTTGCCTCTCAATCTGCGAGCAGCCCATAAGACGTCAATAGCCCCAAGCTCGATTTGGCCAATCGAACCGAAGTGTGCGTCGAATCACCCTCAAGCAGCCACGCGAATAAGTGCAGCAAAAAAAAAGATGATCATGGGTCTTATCAGCGCTATCAGAACAAAATACGCAGGAACTATTAAGATGAGCCAACCAAGACTTATCCATAATAGAAAGTCTACCAAGGATCGCCAGCCATAACACAAAAGCATGTCTAGGGGTTTTGAAGCGGCCCAACAATAATGGAACTCAGCCTACCTTAGGCCCTTCACTCCGTAGTGAACAAATCATCATAGCAACTGTTAGTTGTGTATCTCTTGACCGCCAAATGATACGATCAGTCCCTTCATGGATTGGTGGAAGGGAATTTTGTTTCTTCTCAAGCTTGGATGTTTGAAGATAAATGTCATTTTATCATCATTTTTTGTTTATAAATAATTGTATTCTACCAAAAGATCTACTAATTTAACTATTATTTTGTCTTATATTGTTGTAGAATTAAATTTGAGTATTTTGGGCATATATGTAAGTTATTTGACCCCTTCAAATTAAATATGAAAAGTGATGTTAAATCTTTTTGACTCCTGAAATGAATAAATTTGACTTATTTATCAGTAATGCAAATAATATAATTATTATTTATAATGCAAGAGAAATGACAGATAATTCATATAATGTTATTAATCATTATAAAAAAATTGTTGATGTTACAAGAAATATGAATCTTTATCATAGCTAATTACCATAGCCAGGTGAGAAATTAGAGCAAATAATCGTTAGCCCAATTATACAATAACCATTAGACTGGTTTCAGTAGGCAAGACCAAAACATTAGCTATTAAGTAAAATCGTGATAAATATTTTGGTGATATGGCTAATATGGTGAATATTTTGACGACAAGTAAGACTATGATAAACATTTAATTAAAAATTATTTGTATATTATTTAAGAATACAAGTTCAGTAAGTAAGTATACGTACAAAACAAACAAAACATATAAACCAATTACATTCTTATTAGTAATTATATACATTTAATAAAACTATAATATGTAATATAAAAATTTGGATAAATTATATTTTGCAGTTCGAACTATGACCGTTTTTATACACTGGAATCTAAACTTTTTTATTTTTTTGTCAACTTGCCATCTCAACTTTGCGAAATTTACACTTTACCATATATGATTATTGATCTTTTTAACAAAAAAACATAACATGTTGTGCATACGTGAAAAATATCACATCACATAACCCTTAAATATTGCTGCATGTGATGTTTTTGTGACAAACAACTTGGTGGAAACAATTATGAATGGCAAAATACAAAATTTCATAAAATTTAGATAGTAAATTAACAAAACAAAAGTTTAAATGTCAAAGTATAAAAAATATAATTAACCCTAAAAATTTTAGAAGATCAACACGTTTCTTATGATAGTACAAGCAATATTTATCTATGATTTTGTGCCCATATTTTGTTCTTTTTCTGTTCTTTTGTTGAAGAATAATTATGTATGGTTATTGTTTATGAATAGCATTTAAATGTTATGATTGTTTTTAATGATCCTAAAATTATTGGACATCAAGCCCATAAACTAGGCATATTAGCCATTCAGCTATGAGTCCAGCTAGCTAGTTCATCAACAGGACGGATAAAAATTAAAAGGGAAGAAAAGCCCACAGGTTTACCTCCTACTTTATGAGATGTCAGGCCTAGGATACAAGCCCATTTTCAGCCGAACACGTCATCATACAATTGGGAGGATACGTCATATGGTTTGTCAACACACTTATACACGTCACCCTAGCTAGAATATCTCCAGATGGTCCAATCAAATCAGTAGCAACGGAGATGGGAAATCCGCAAATAACCAATTCCTGGATTCTTAGACAGACATGACAGAATTCGGTCCAACTCATGTATAGATTTCAGTCAGTTGTAGTCCAAATAACAAATGATTTGTTTTGGATGATAGCCAACTTGAAGGTCTTTCCAACACCGTATGGCACTCCATAACTACCCCCATGTCTTGCTCTGTACACATTTATAAATAGAGGCCTTGTACAGTCATTTGGTAAAATCATTTTTCACTCTTAAACTCTTAATTATTCTCAACTACCTCCCGGATTTTAGGCTATTTTAAGCCACTCTACACTGACATATACATTTTATCATCATTTTCTACTATTATTCTCACTTTGATGATAATTTTTCTTTATATTTCTTCTTTAATCCGTTACTTAAACATCGGAATGCTAACCTTTATTTTGCAGGGTTAGTCTCCGACAATCTTAGAATTTCACGAAAAATCTTTCGACTCTTGTACGCAAAAAAATCTAGCACGCATCAGTTTTTTATATAGAGTAATTTATTTGGTATATTGTTGTTGAAAAAATAAAATCTTGACACTCACATTTTATTTTATTATATTATAGATGAATGAAAAAAACATATAACATAGGCAGTAGTTACATCTTGAATGCTCAAATTACATTTCAATCTATCTTACTACAAATTAAAAATATTTCTTAACCTATTTTACACTTCAAAAATTTTGTTCTGCATGAAAATATATCTAATTAAGTTTTATTTGGCATCTAACCTATTTTAATATGACAAATTATCTAACTAATTTTCATTTATATCTATATAGGAAATTTCACAATGCATTAAGTCCTTTCAATTTTCATAATTTTTTCTAATTATTTTGTGTTATATCATAAGGTATTTTTGATCGAGTAGGTGTATTAAATTATAAATATAATATAGAAAAAGATTAATATGAGTAAATAAATACAATGTGAAAAGTAATTAATGAAAGTAATAATAAATATAAAAAGTAATTAGTAAGGGTTGATAAGTAAATTAATTTACATAATTATTCTTAAAAATACTATTATTATAAGGTTAATTTGGGAAACCAAAAAATAAAAGAAACTCATAGATCCATTCATACTTTTATATATGATAATAATAATAATAATAATAATAATAATAATAATAATAATAAAGAGATAGTTCCAGAGTGGATTTTCTTTATATTGAATGTCAGTGAAAAAAGTTCCACAGAAAATGTACAAGATTATCATATTTATGCATTATATGTGGTACCTCAAAAATGGAAAAGCTCAGTAAGGGGCCTCAATTGACCTAAGAGGAGGTTTTGGCAGCCTGAGGGAAGGAGGTGTAAGGACATATAGGCCTGAAAGCCCTAACCCAAGATGGAGGATTAACTGCTAGAAGGCCCTTGCACAAAGCCTTGTCGGTAGCCCACGTGGAGGCAATACTCAGGTGGCGCAAGAAACTTTCGACACCCTGGCTCGAGTGCAACTAGCTCAGACACCCTAGAAATTAGGAGTTCGGACTGAGGGAATCCTCCCAAAATTGCTTGGCGGAGAACTCGGAAGAAACCTTATCCAGCAAAGATCTTTCGTATCCACGGGGATAACACTCTCTGGCAGAGAAGAACTTATCTGAAGAAGCCAACAACCTTCCCTAGTGCTCGAGGGATTCGGGCAACAAAGCACGATAACTACTCCCCTCGGGTCCAAGGGAAGCTTGCCTTCTCCCGACCAGTGGGGAGGTCCCTATAACTACTATACCCCCTCGTCCAAGAAGGATAACTTTTGAATTGCACCCACACACGTCATATACACAACACATATCCATTTGTAGTCATTCGACTATTATCCTCTTCGATTAGTTTCAGTTGCTTTCAATTATGTTCTATTACTTTTTCTTATTCTATTACTGACTTGAACATTAGAATGTTAACAATTTATTTGCAGTTATCCATTCTAGAGCTTGAAAGAACCAAGGCCCAAAGGTTCCAAGTTAGACCTTTTTCAACAAGCAACTTTTTGCTCACATAAAGTGGTGTTGTCATGGAAAAGTATATCTATGACATAAAGATCATGGATGGATCCAATGGTTGAATTGAGAGGCAAGAGAGAATCGACCTCCAGCTAGGGGACAACCAGACTCTTTAGGTGGTTGGAGGGACCTTTGTGGCGCCCCTACTGCAGAGGACGGGGAGAAACTGGCTTTGATGATCTTGTCGACTAGGGATGATCATACCTAGGGGTGTTCATTTCGGTTAATCGAACCGAACCGACCGAAAATTCGATTCGGTCGTTTGGAAAACCAAAATCCGAACCGGTACCAACCGGTTCGGTTCGGTTAAAACCGAACAGAAGTTCGATTTTTTCGGTTTTAAAACCGAAAAAAAAAACCATTTTTTTATTTTTTTGTTTTTAAAATAATATATTTTGATATTTTAAGTCGAAATTGTGATAATGTTGCAATTTTATCCAAAAATACAAATACCAAAATATCAAAATTAAATTCTAATTTAATAGTACAAGTCACAAGTGTAGAACAACTTAATATAAATTATATAATATTAATATTATAATATATATATAATTATATAATTTTTATATGTATAAAAAATATATTTTTTTATTATTATTTACAGAATTTCGGTTTTCGGTTCGGTTCGGTCACCGAATTGGTGACCAAAAAATCGAACCGAAAACTGATTTTTTTTTAAAAAAAACCGAAAACCGAATCGAAAATTCGGTTCAGCCGGTTTTCGGTTTTTTTGCACACCCCTAATCATACCCAGACCCATAACATAATTTAAAAATTCAAGCCCAGACCCATTGAATATGTTTATGCCCAGACCCAAACTCAAACCCATAAAATAAAATATATATTGGGTTTGGTAGGATCTCTATCCATCGATACCCATGAGTCTATGTACCCAATTTAGACAAAAAAGTATCTTTTTCTTTTTTCAATTTAATTGATTATTATTATAAATCGATCTACTAGGGGTGTGCAATTTTTAGTTAACCGAATGAAAACCAACTAAATCAAAACTTCGATATAATTTTGGTTATTTGTTTTTAGATTTTGATTATTCAATTCGGTTTCAATTTTTTATGCAGATTAACCAAACCTAGCCAAATACTGTATATATATAAATAAATATATAAATATAATTCAAATATAATAAAAATAAATATATAAATGTTAAGTATCTTAATAAAGTATTTATAATAAAATATAATAATTTTATAGTTAATACATATTTAAGTAGTCGGCTTACTGAGCTGACTTGAAGGAATCGTCATGTAGAACCCCTCTTAAGGCTTGGTTGATATGATTGAGATTCACGACTCCAATAGTATGAGATTAGTCTTCGGACTTGAGGAACCATGACAATCACATGCACATGAGAGTTGTAGTTTAGATCTAAGCCGACTACTTTACCAACTAACCTACTAAGTATTGCACAGATGACCTACGTCTCCTTTTTACTAAACACAACTGCAATACTTAATGCAAGTCTCTACAGGACACTCAATATCTCTATCTCAAGATCCTCGACTTGGAACATCACAGATCAATCCACAGAAGTTGGCTTCATGGCTGTCAACTAATGTGAAATCCAACTTCTTGAACTTTACCGTTTGGTCTGTGGGCTTTGTTGTGCAGTTAAGAAAGCATTAATATTAAGAAGTAAACACAACAATGAATCTATCCATTGATTGAATATTACATTTATTGAAAATACAAATATTACATTACATCGAAATTGCCAGAAATAGATTACAAAAACCCAATCTAATTGGTTCCTATTATAACATATCCCACAAATCTGCATAAAATGGATCTCAAATTCAATTTATCTCCCACTGTCTGCTTCACAAAAGCAGATCACCCTCATATTCTTATGTGTTTATATGAGGGTGATTTTGAGCACCCCATCTCATATGGTGTTTTGGGCACGACCTTGTTGTGTACTTTGTTTAGTAAGTATGTTGTTGTTTCTAGAACCTAGCCCTAGAGGGAAGTACAATGTCTGAAAAACTCATCACGGAAAAAACAATGTCCAACAAAATTTTATTCCTTCTTTAGCCACACCACTCAATTGAGTTGTGGCTAGAGGAGTCCACTAGGAGATAATCTCATTCTCCTTTAGATAATCTAGGAACATGTGGCTTAAGTACTCTCACCATGATCAGATGGACGCGTTTTGACACGTAAGCCGGTTTGATTATCTACGTCATTCTTGAACTCCTTAAATACTTCAAAGGCTTCGCATTTATTTCATTGAATATATGTATCAGTACCTAGAGATATCATCAGTAAAAGTGATGAAGTAAGAAAATCCTTCTGGAGCTTGAATTCTCAGAGGAACACTCATTCGACTGGACTAGCTCCAATCGGTCTATGGCATAAGTAACATTTCCATCAAATGGAACTTTGGTCATTTTTTCTTTAAGACATTATTAACAGGCTCAAGCCCTCGAATCAATGTTATAAATTCGACTTTCAAGAAAATTTCAGTGGAGATTTCACTTCAAGTCCTCATAGTCAAAGTCAAGATAATAATGTTTAAATTGAGATTACAGGCATGAGCCTCAAATTAATCTTATAAAAAGTAAAATTCGAATTTGAAGGAGATCTATATAGAGACTTCACCTTCAAATTCGAATTTGAAGGAGATCTATGTAGAGACTTCACCTTCAAATTATCAAATACTAAATTTTTCATCTTTGAAGATAAGAGTCAGATGATTAAATAGAGATAGTACCCACCTTTATATATCAAATATATACAAATTACTAGTATAATATTATTGTACGATATAATTTTCAATAATTATTTCTACAAAAAGAAAAGGTGAATTTTACAAAATTATCAAATAACTTATTAGCGAAGGGTACATATATAACAACCTAATAATATTAGATAGCTCTATTTTTATGCAAGTTCAAGTAGTTGTGAACTTGAACTTATTTGAATTTGTAGATAGTTTATATTGTATTAAAGAATTTTCAAGTAAATATATATATATAGTTTATACTTGTATCAACGAGTTCTCTATTTAAATTTTGGAGGGTAAATTGCATAAAATCCGGTTGTGTGTTATAGAAATTAGCTAAAAAGCCCATGTGCTAAAATATAGGCAAAAAAATCATGTGTTTTTTTGAAATACTTGACACACTCCTCTAAGCCATTTATTTTACTTGAGGGCGTTAATTTTATTTTAAATTTTTGTTATACCCTAATGTAATATAAATTATTGTTATTATAATGATTGTTGGATTTACTATGATTGCATCAGAATCGTAGGATCTAATCAACTTGTAATGGCAATTGATATTCAATAAATAAAAATAAACAATTCAAATTTTATGTATCTTAAAAATATATTTTATATTTATATATTGATATGTATATGTACAATTATACATAAAACAAAAATGCATAATAATTTATATATACAAATATGTATGTACACAGACTGGTGGAGGGTCGTCGCTCCACCTCCACCGACTGTCATTTGTTTGGGCTACAACGACGTTGCCGCCCAAACCTGGGTTGGTTACGGGCATTGTCGCCATCCAGATTTTGGCGGCGACATCATGCCTAGATCTGAGTGGCTGACGACGCTCGTCGCTGACCAGGTCTGGCAGTGGTGGGCAGACAAAGAGGCAGCGCAAGGTACAGGTGGTGGGGAGGAGGAGACCGGGAAGCGAAAGCGGCGGGTGTTGGAGACTTGGGGAAGATGATGCATTTTTTTTCTTTTTCTTTATGTATTTTTATTTGTGTATTATTTTGTTTTATAAATTTTAATATAATGAACTAATTTAATTATGTATTGTTTTGGTTTAATATAATTATATTAAAAAACTAAATTTTATTTACTGTCAAGTAAATATAATTTTAAAGTATAACCACAACATTAGATTAACTATATATAATTTAATTTGATGTAACAATATGTATAAGAATTTAATTTGATATAATAATATTTTTTGCATATAAATATTGATGAATATTAATTGTTAGTATCTATATGTTTTCTAGCAAAATAGCAAAAAGAAAAGATAAAAAAATTAGTTAAAAAATTACAAAGAGGGGATAATTGCATAAGGTAGTGGTAATATCAAAGTTATCAACATGATTTAACAATATTTTTTTCTTCATTGGCAATATTAATTTGTTGTCAACGACTTGCCCTTGATTTGAATGGATTGTGATGTGACGAGGATAATTACATCATCAAAGTGAAAAAGATTAAATTGCCCTTCTTTTGTAAAAAAAATTTGTAGTAGAGGATAAGATCCGCGCATGAAGACACGGGTTAGGTCGCCCAACTCGACCCGACCTGACCCGCTTGACCCGATCCGATGGACCTGCCGGCTTTGACAATCGTTGGATCACCTGACACTAGGACATCCAAATGATGCAATGTGGCACTTTACCATGCGCTATCGTACACTATAGATACCAGCATTTATGAATATTTATGGCAGGTGCATTTATCACGTTTTCAATCTCACCAGCTCTTCTTAGATCACTTTCTATGCCACATTTCTAACTTAAGCATCGGAGGGCCTTAAGTGGGGGCTACTCAGTAAGCCTAACGTGTGTTCTGTTCTCAAAATCACTTCTAGAAAGCTCGAAGAAGGGTTCAGCGACCCGATCTCAGGGTACCAGGTCCAACGACCCGACCCGGATTGTGCGACCTGCATCAGATTGACATGGATGAAAACATGAAAAACCAACTTCATTTGCCTCCACTTTAATATTTCTTCAAAAGTTGATTTGACTTTATCCAAATAATTTAGCACTTGTGAAGATGGCGTACTGATCGTTTATCTATATAAAAACTTCGAAATTGATTTGTGAAGAGAAGATATAAGAGGTCAAGATGGTCCCACCGGGCATATAAAATTTGTGAGCGTTAATTTTATCGTATCAAAAAATTATAACATAAAAAAATTATCATGGATAAAAGTGGGTATGATCTCTATTTAATCATCTGATTCGTCTCTTCAAGAACGAAAAAATTGGTGTTTGATAATTTGGTGGTGAAGTCTCCACGTAGATCTCCTTCATATTCGAATTTGACTTTTTATAATATTAATTTAAGAGCTTACACCTATAATGTCAAATTAAATGTTATAATCTTGACTTTGACATTGAGGACTTAAAGGTGGAATCTCCACTATTTATAACGTTGATTCGAGAGCTTGCGACTTAATCCCGAATCAAATGTTATAATTGATTGCGCGCTTTTGGCGGATGACTTGATTTTTGCCTTGAGCACTTTGAATATTCTTGAACTTGGAGAACTTCATAGCGAAATTTCCTTGAGAACTTTTTCTCTGACTTTATTCTTCAATCTCTACTTCTGTCATTGTGTTCTAAATGAGTTTCAAGAACCCCTTTATATAGATGTCACCAACGAGACGGAGTTGTAATGTACTTGAGCACCTTTTGTATTATTGCTTTATAATTTAACTTAAAGAGATAAATCTATCAAATATTTGACAAAACATGATTGATCTATTTGATTATTTCTTTAAAATGTGTATTTTTCTAAAAAAATGAATATCGAATTATTTATCTTAATTTGATTGGAACGTACATGCAGTTGTTCCATATGGCACCGTTTGATTGACTCGAACAATTGACTGAAAGCACGATTTGATTGGTCGAAACACTTCAATTTCGACACTTGTTCGCCATTAACTTGATTGCCAAATTATTAAAATATCAATTAAATTAACTACTTGGAATTTATTTAATAAATTTTAAACCATAATTAGAAAAGGAACATAATTGATAATTAATATATTTTTTTACATTTGCTATTATTCAATTGTGTATATGAAATTTTAATTGGCTACGTCGGGATCATCTTAGAACCGATCATGAACAGTTATTCTAACCAAACTTTTTCAAACTGATTCTAGTACGGCTCTACCCATTCTGCACCTTGACTCAAACTCTTTGTTGGTAAAAAATTGATTTAATGTAAGAAAATAAATAAAAAGTACAGACAAAAGTAATTAATTAACAAATAATTAATAGATTACTTTTCATATTAAATTCCATCAAAATTATATTTTGATAGAAGTTACTGTTTGTTATTTTTATTTTTATTATAATTAATTATGAAATTATAAATTCATAACTAATCATCATTTTTTTAAAAAAAGATAATTATTTCAAAATCAATTCCGTAAATATAATAATATTGTTTAAATTAGCCTAAGTGAGTTTCCCCTCTTCACCAAAAAATGTTGTCGCTTCCTCTCCTAAGGAACATTTCTGCAATCGTTCATGTAACTTCACCGAAAATCACCCCCTCTTCTTCCTTCATCAAAATGCAGACAACCAGACTATCGTCAGCCAAAGGGCAGACATACCCATCTGATGAAAGGGAAAACCCAGGTCGAAAATTTATAGGAAATTCTCATGTTATTTTGTTTTTGTGCAGAAGGGCGCGCAATAATTTTCAGTTTTTTTGGTGATTATTTCAGGTTCTGAGACAGCAACTGATGATTGTTCGAAGAAAGTTCGCGTCTTCGTTAGGAGAAAGAGAGCCACGAAAACTGTCCTAACCACAGTTGAGAAGGGTAAGCATGAGATTCTTGATCAGAAGGTAAAGACTAATCTTTGTCAATAAATGAGGAAAAAGAGAACTTGTGTTTTTTTTGCTCCCATCTTGTGTTTATAGGGTTGAAAGAGTGCATATGGTTTCTTGGCTAGTGTTGCATTACTATAGTTTTTTGCCGTTGCTTCTGTTACTTTTCTGGTTGTTATTATTAGTATGTAATAGAAACATCTGGACTCATTATAATGGGGAATTGGTATTTCTAACTTGGAGAAATGATTTTCCACCTGCCATGATTGTTAAATGCGTGTTCTAGTTGTGGACTTCCACAAGTCATTCTTTTGCTCTTTCTGAATTGGGTTTGATTTGTGGAGCTTGTGATCATATATTAAGTACATATCTCTATTCGAAATCTCGGTTTTTGTTGTATTCACTGTAGAAATATTGCTTAATTAACGTATGATGAGTTGCTAGCAATGCTGTAGCTAATGTTTAGCTTTAGAGTTTCGTGCGGCATGCATATGCGTGACTGAATGAAGAGCTTACTTTGGGAGTTTTATTGATAAAATTAGCAATGAGCTGTATAGCAGATCTCCTCTTACCTAGAACATGCAATATATACATGATGCAGCCTTGCAGTCTACCCGAAATTGAAGATTTTGCATATGGAAAGGACAGCAGTTTCCCGCCTTCGAGTATGTCATTTTAGTTTGAACTTATATCCTCTTAATCTGCCAAAAAAAGCTTGCATGTATTTATCAGATTACGTCTTTTTAATATATTCAATTGGACCTGTATTTCGAGAATCCGTTCCTGCAAGGTAACCTTTCAAATCACACTTTCATTTTCAATAGCATGCTATTCATCTTTTAATTGGGCAAGTAATAGCAAGAACCTTCAGTTATCAGCCTCTCAGAACTTCGCTGTTGTATATGAAGAATAGGTTAAAGAGGACACAAATCTCGTTTTTCACAGAGCGATGCTTTCCTCTTGTTCTTCTTTACTAGGTTATATATATTTAAAATCTTTGATGTTCAGCAGTTGCGGAGTACTGAGTCATACAAATTGTTTTAAAACCATCAGTCTTTCTGTTGAGATGAGCAAAAATATGTGATCACTATATTATTGTTTAAATGCCCATTTGCATTTTTTTAGTCTTTTATTTTATTTGGGCACTCAACAAGTTATTTCAGGCAGCGGAGTTTCTTAAATTTCAAACTGTTTTCCTCACCCTCTTCTATGTAGCCCCTCTTCTCTTTGGAATTGTGGCAAAATTCATTTGAGATATGTTGCTGCCTTGAGAAGTTAAAACTTTCATGTTACATTGACAACCTCAGAATGAACCTGTGGTTGTGTCAAATAAAGAAATAGCTAAATGAAATTCAAAGCTCATTATAAAGTCAAAGTTAATAGAAGCAGACATTTACAGAAGTAGAGTTAAATTTGAGGTGAAGTTTCAGGGTTCATATGTAAGGCCGTCTTAGATTATTATACCAATAAAACTTTAATCTGTCACCAGTTGGTGTCACTAGTATTTGATGGTGAAACTGTTAGCAAACTAGGAGCAACTTGACGCTTGAACCCACTGGTTTTGATCTTTGAAGGCTAAGGTCAGACAAATGTCTAGGATGGACAAATTTCTTGTGATTGAGGTACTTGCAAATGAAGTTTGTCCTTAACTGACCAATGGATCTCCCTGGAGGATTCGGTGACTTGCTTGATAATATAGCATCTAAAATAATGTGAATGCATGTAATCTTCTCCAAAATGGTGGTTTAACAAAGAGACTTATTTTGTTTAGTGAGTCATGCTTATTCAGATGGAAAGAAAGAGTCCCCTTTGTTCTTTGAAAGAGTTGGAAACAGCAAGAGTTGCTTTAAAATTTGTCTAAAATTTGGAGATAGTCTGAAAATCTCATTTTTTTTATCTGTGATACAGCACACACACCTGCCAACTGGGAAAAGGTCCTTGAAGGTATCCGCACAATGAGGTCTTCTGAAAATGCACCTGTAGACTCAATGGGGTGTGAAAAAGCTGGAAGTTCCCTTCCTCCTAAGGTTGTTTTCTGTTCATGAGTTTTACTGCAACCGTGCAATGTCATTTCGTAAATTCTTAAGTTTTGTGCGAAAATACTTTGCTGTGCTTTCATGTTGACAAATATTGCTAGACTTGCATATTTTGTCATTTTAACTTATTCACATGCTTGCAATGAACAACATCCACTCTCTGATCTATCACAAATTATCAATCCCCATTTTGATCTCTTCCTACTCCAGTTTGATAGCTACACCATGCTTTTGGATGAAGAATCTGATGTACTTGACCATGCTGCAATTTTAACTTTCTGAAGTTCTTTGTTTGTTCCCACGTAACTTCTATTTTTCTGATCTTCTTTGAAGTAGTGCCATTCCTGGTGTAAGCTTGACCTGAGAGTGGATGCTGCATTATAGCATCATATACAGTGCCATTCTATCTTGACGATCATTAATCTGCTCTACGATAATTTTCAGATTAGATGTAACTACATTTTACTGGAATTGAATCAGTGCTTCATCGTCCACCTTTGGCCCCAATCTTCTTCTTAAATGATGCAATAGTTTATTTGTATTTGAGTGTTATGATATGAGGAGCATGTGAGAGTGAAGGGTTCCCTCTGTTGTTACTCAGAATTGCTTCTTATCTCAATTTATTTAATACTTGTTTGAATGGCAGGGTGAGAGTTGATGCCTTATTTTGGATGATATATTTAGATGCATATGAATAGCCAACTTGATGATTTGTTGAAGAGAAAACTTTTTGCATTTTCAGTTGCTAAATAAATTCAACTACTTGTCTTTTTAAGTTTATGTACACTTTCTTAATGAAGCTCTGTGGTGTAGACGGCCTATTACATAAAAGGAGCCTTTGATCCTTTGAGAATAGAAATTTCAGTAGTTGTTTGATGGAGAGCGACACACCTACAAGGAACAAGGACGAAGAAACTATCGGAATCGTTTTGATTTGCACAAGGAAAAATTCTTATACCTGAATGTTTGGTTCATATACCTACTCGCTAGAATAGGCCAAATGCCATTTTTATCACCTAGCTTCAATTATATCTGAAAGAAGCAATCCAAAAGATTTTATATGTTCTCTTGTAGCATGGAGAATTTTGTTAAATGAGGACCTCTCTTTGGTTTATTAATTACTTGGTAGTCCTTTCAGCCCTGGAGTCTTGAAAACCTTTCTACCATACATCAGTAACTTGAGACTTTTTGTTGTGAATTTGTGATGGGTAATTGACTGACTGATCATCAAGCCTCAGTGCGGAAGATGGTCCTTTTAGAACTGACCTTATAACTACAATGGTATAAATCCTTAAGCATATTGAACATAAATTTCTAATCCACTATTCCCATAACAATTGCAATTGCTCTGATTCCTTTTTCCTTTTCCTTTTCATTTCCATGGGTTTTTTTATGGTTTTGTATGAGATGTCAGATCAATGATAATTGGTTCACATATTTTCTTCAATTTTCTCTAAAGCTGTCGGTCTAGACAGATTAAGCCTTTTTATCTGCCAAAAGTCTGGATACCAGACACAAAAATCCATTCTCCATTAGCATAAAACTGGGGTTTGAATATTTGCTCATGATGTATGAATACTCTGCACATATTAGCTTCTTGTTGATGGATGAAACTGAAGTTTAGTAATTGGCTTGACCCCTTGTTTGTGTTCCATGTTATTTATACTTTTCCATTTTGGAGTTCAGGAAAGAAGATTTGCAGTTCTTGTATCTTCACTCTTGTCAAGCCAAACAAAGGATCATGTTACTCATGGCAAGTACTGGTTTGTTCAGCTTTAGTGCCATTAAAGAAGCCATGTTCGTGATCTTTACTTGTATTTTCAGGCCATTTCTGTCATGAGGTCATTGTGTTGGTAGGTTGTACCTGCAGTAGAAACTAGATGCCTTGTGCCCGCTGTTCACTTTTCCTGACTGTTGTTTCTTTGTATGTCCTGGATAATTTTTTTATTGGCCTTCAGCATTGATCCTTGGCAATATGGGGAACAGAACTAATGTAGAATCCTGCTATTCTTCGAGTCCAAGTTTGTTAAATAAATCCGACGTTAACACGAAATCAGCTGAGGTTTATTCTCATTGAAGTAAAATGAAATAAAGTGAAAATGTTTGAGGCTGCATTGTATTGGTGTCCCTTCAGAGTTTCAGGTTAAATATTGTAGTAAATACATGATTTCTCTGCTCCGGTGTGCAAAAAGGATTCCCATTTTTTATATTTTATCAAGCTCATTGTCTTGCAGGAGCTATTCAGCGGCTTCTTCAAAACAATTTGCTTACAGCAGAAGCCATTGAGCAAGCCGATGAAGGTACAATAAAGGACTTAATTTATCCAGTAAGCCTCTTCCTCCATCTTTATCATAGAACAATAGAATGCACTTCAACTGAATAAAATGAAATCAGACATTGACTGTCATGTCGAAAGAATCAGTAAACATATTACCCAATAGTTGCTTTTTGTCTTCAATACTCTGTGAATATCACTTGTTTAAGTTTGATTTTACCAGGTAGGATTCTACTCAAGAAAAGCAAGCAACATGAAAAAAATTGCAAAAATTTGTCTGTCGAAGTATGATGGAGATATTCCCAGTACACTAGAAGGATTGCTTCAGCTTCCAGGCATTGGCCCCAAAATGGCTCATCTGGTGAGAGAAAACATCTCTGAGTTTGTAATTGCTTGTCTCTCTGTTCTTTATCAAATGACCGCCAGGTTGTTGGCTCCTCTAGGTCATGAATGTGGGGTGGAATAATGTTCAAGGAATATGCGTCGACACACATGTGCACCGGATCTGTAATCGGCTTGGATGGGTTTCACGTCCCGGCACTAAGCAGGTATTGTTATTCTCCGACAGACTATGTAAAAGGCATTCCATTATATCTGCATGTATGAAATATTGACTAAGATATCTGCAGTTCAGCTTCCTTTTGCATGCTAATTTATTCTGTTAAAACCTCCAAATTTAGCGATGAGCATCTCCTACTAGACGCATGATTATACAGAGCTGTTGAACACAACCTTGCCGATTTGCCCATATAGTAAAAAGAATTAGAAATTGAAATAAGTAAAGAACTAGTGTAAAAGCATGTACACACGAATCGGAATATTTTAATGAAGTATAAAAATAAACAGATGGTATTGGGTAGAAAAAGTGATGGCACATAAACAGAACACAAAAGTTCAATAAATTCATGAATGCAACAAAAGAATGCTGTTGAATCACCACTGAACTTTATGGCTTCTTTTGCTAGAAAACTTCAACTCCAGAGGAGACTAGAGAGTCCTTGCAGCTATGGCTTCCTAAGGAGGAATGGGTACCGATCAATCCCCTCCTGGTACGTCTACACTGAGTTTCTCCTTATTTACATTATCGATTGCTGTGCTAACATAATTTTTCACTTGGGGGGAACATCAATGCCATTAATTTCCGGAAACGGTGATTTTTCTCTTCTTTTGGTGCAAAGCGTGATGGAGTGCTCAGATGTTCATAGATGGATTAATTGTTTTTCATGAAAAAAAGAGACAAGCTTGGCATTCTTTTCCTAGTTTGTACGACAATGTGCAGCTGCATGGTTAATGTCTAGGGATAATTGCACTTGTACCCTAAGAATTTATGCCTATTACAGAAGAATTTCTAAGTATAAAAAAATTACACTGCACTATACAATCATATTTTACATTACAAATTCATCCCTGAACATAATTGCAAGTGCGTTGATGTAATTTTTCCACAATTGAGGATTCTTTTTCATGATATGTTCGAACTTAGGAATGCCTTGATAATGTTTTGTAATATTTATTTTACCTTTGGAGCTCTTTGGTGCTGCTTGTGTTTTCAATTGATTGTCTTAAATTATTTTTTGAATGTGGAGAACAGGTAGGTTTCGGGCAAACTATATGCACTCCTCTTAGACCTCGTTGTGGCATATGCACGATAAGTGGATTTTGCCCGTCAGCATTTAAAGAGACCCCTAGCCCGTCATCCACGCCTAAGAAGTCTCAGCGTTCATAGAGCCGTTGCTCTGAGGACACACATGGATCCTTGTACGTCTTCAACATCCCGGTCGTCTGGAAATTCATGCCAGAGAATGGTTGATGAAGTTGGAGTTACATTTTCCTCTCTTGTCAGGTGCTTTTGTAATAGTATGTGTTTTGAGAGGAGTTATGCTAAGTTGTTCATGAAATGTTTACATATATAGTGATATCAATCTTTACACCAATGTCTATAAGAAAATATGGACGTTCTTATTACCAGCATGTGCTGTATGGACAAGTTTTTCATGAGATCGTTCATGTCCTGTCTTTATTCATTCTTAACTTAGTATGTGTTGGATCAAAATTACAGACATATTTTATGATCACTATCATATAATTGGCTGTGCCGTAATTATATATGACTTAGGAATTTTATATACTATTTCAGAATATTACAATAAAAAAAAAAGAGATAAAAAATTGTCATTTAATGATGTAAATTGTTAAATGTACAACCTATATAGCTAGAATTCTATAAAATTAGTTGGCAAATCAGACACTACACTAATAATATGCTTTCTAAATTACAAAGATGGCCAAAAAAATTATGAGCTAGAAAATTTTAATATATACACACAAAGTATAAAAGATTGTGGGCTTTTTTTATTTAAAGAAAAATTTTATATACATGTATGATATATATATATATATATATTAAATAAAATAAAAAATACGATACAAATTTGAAATATGAAATTCAATCTGCTGGTATAGCCGGCAGCAACTTTTGCTGGTGGCTGTTTTTGAAAAAAGAAAATCTTAATTTTTGATTTTTTCTTTTTGCAAAAAAAACTAAAATTCTAACATAATGTTTGGATTCGTTTTTTGAGTGTTTTGTTATGTTTTGTGGAGATAAAAAGATAAAAACAAAGATAAATAAGTGTTTGTTAGAGATAGTATGTATGTTTGGATTTATTTTTTGAGATAATTTAAAATAAATATTGTATATTTAATATTGTGTTTTGGGAGATAAAAATTACTATTGTCAAATCATGTTTTTTATATATATATTTATGTATATGTATGGTTATATATATGTATGTATTTATGCTAAAACAGTTTAAAATACCTAAATAAGGTGTTTTTGAATGATGTCAAATATTGAGTATGTTTTGACTCGTCCCGGAGATAACTTGAAAATGAAAACAAACATAGTGTAAATTTTCAGGAAATTTCAATTTTTCAGAAAAATAAAATATCTGAAATTTTAATAAACAAAATAAAAATATGTACTTTAAAGCATATAATCATGCAATCAATAAATTATGCCTACCAAATACAATCAAACACGTAAAATATGTTCCAAACATAAAATACACGTTAAATCTAATGCCATAGGCACAGAGACCCATTCACTTAGAGGGTTCGAGTGTAGAACCATTTTAAAACTAGTCCACACTGCATCGTGGGAAGAAGGATCTAACCTTTTGCTAGAAAAAATTATATCTAGTAGAAGAAATCGAATTTCATAACACACTATTAATTAGTGTATCCGAATTTTTCTTAATTTCAACTTGAATCTAAATCAAGGAGAACATAAAGCACCCATGGAGAGAAGGAGTTTCAAATTTTCTTTGAGAGAAAAACGAGAGAGATGCTTGATGTCGAGAGAGAGAGAGTCTGGTGACATAGTGGTATAGTTGTTTAAAAGACATAATCTTTTAAATTAACTTCCACACACCTAATATTTGGACCGAACTAATTTTAATTTGTCCAGCAAATTAAATCAAGCCTAATAGTAATCTATTGAGTTTATTATTTGATTCAATTAAATAATATATACAATAGAAAACCATACGAATATTTATCCAATTAAATATACACAGACACAAATATACTCATTTAATAAATTGAATTTATTAGTCAAGCCTAAATAATTAATTAGTCCAACTCATTATTTTAAGTACATCTCCACTAATTAATAAACTCAATCCATTAATGAGACAAGTCCATCTACTAATTAATTAATGAAACCAATCTACAAATTAATTAGCTCAAGCCTATTTTAACTGAATTGATTTAAAGGCTAAGTCCAAAATTTAATTACTCCAATCAATTAAATTCTTGGACTATCTATCCAATGAATTATTCCAAATAAATGATCCAATCATTCATTTTTCTCCATGAATTAATTTAATTCAATTCTTTCAAAATTAATTTCAAATTAATTCCATCACTTCCACAATGATTTGTGTGTGACCCTTTAGATTCACCCTCAGCTAGATTTGGACTTGTGACCAACAAAATTAATTAAATTAAATTAAATGTATTATTTTTTATTATTCCATAACAAGAAATGCCTATTACCATAGGTGGCCGTCTAGCAACGGTTTAGGAGAATGTTGGCATGAACATTTAGACTCCAAATTCCATACGAGTATGGTCCTAATATTAACTATCTCCCATCCGTAGTCTAGGGAATGAAATTGAGCGTCAATTCCCATCATTGACTAGACAACTATGTTTGATACTCGAAATGTGTTTACTTTATTGATCTAATCTAGGAAAATCATCCATTATCGATCAACCGCTTTGCCAAAACCTTTAAGAGTTTAAACAATTTCAAAGCACATAGGAGATCCCACTGTCATATACTGACATGGGATAGATTCTTTCTTGAAATCCACGTCTTTGCTACATACTCCAACTGCACTATACAAGACTTAAAATGACCATATTTCATAATACAATCACCTCTCACCAGATCCAAGATATAGTCTTCATCTGCACGCGACTGCCATGATCCTCAAGTTTGAAGACTAATCTCGTACTATCGGAACTGAGAATTCTAGTCATACCAACCAAGCCATCAAGGCTCCATATGATGATTCCTGCAAGGGTGTTCAATCAGTAGACTATCTTGCTAACCAACCACTAAAATTGCATAGACGACCTATGTCTCCCTTCTACGAAACATGGCACTGCAATACTTAGTGCAAGTTTCTATAGGACTCTTGATTGTCTCGAGGTCCTCGATTTGGAATGTTTCAAACCAACCCTTAAAAATTAGTTTATATATATATATGTATATATATATATAGCTGCCAAGCTATTCAAGCTTGCCCTAGGCATTTGTTGTGATATTAAAACACCGCTCTACATAAGTGGTAAGCACAACAAATACATAAGCCAATGATGAATTCTTACTCTATTCATCTTTTCAATATTGCTTTGATAAAAATTGACAAATAAAAATACAACCAATCCAATAGACTTTTTGGTCACTTATTCTAACCAGAGGGGGGCAGCTGCTATAGGAACCACTACATATCAAGAATGAGACTTTATCGTATTACCAGGCACTGTGCATAGGGCCTCGGCTAGCTAGATAGCTTGACCTGGAGTTCCTTAGGGTACACTTAGCTGGATGGTTAACGAGTGAGAAGGCGACTAGTATGGTGCTACTAGTTATAGGTCCGGAAATATACGACTACGTTATCAGATATAGACGATGAATAAGCCTCGAGATAATATGGATACACAGCGATGTTTTTTTAAGGCATCTTGGGCAATAGTAGGGGATGAGGTGACTTCTCTTGTGCAGCACTGCTTTCTAACAGGAAAATTGTTAAAACAGATCAATGCAACATTTATTACATTGGTAATGAAAGTGCAAATGCCAAGGACGGTGGCTGATATTGATGCATAGCCTATTGTAATGTGCTTTACAAACTCATTTCAAAAGTTTTTGCAACATGAAAACTACTTGGGCAAGCTTGCAGATCCCAACCAAAATGCTATCATATTGTGTCAAAGTATTAGTGATAATATGTTAATAACGCAAGAGCTCCTAGCAGGAAGAGCGATTGCCCCTACATGTGAATTAAGATAGACGTGTGAAAGGCATAAGATTTTCTGGAGCTTTAGGTTGTATTAAAGATGCTGATGTTGTTTGGAGTGCATGACAAGTTTATTGGATGAGTCAAGGAGTGTATTACTTCAGCCGCTGACTCTATTGATATTAATGGTGAAGC
This sequence comes from Sesamum indicum, assembly GCF_026168435.1. Lineage (NCBI taxonomy): Eukaryota > Viridiplantae > Streptophyta > Magnoliopsida > Lamiales > Pedaliaceae > Sesamum > Sesamum indicum. Next base: position 6,473,805 of record NC_142668.1, read on the forward strand.
CTAGGGTTTTCTTCGAGGGTCTCAAGGTTTGAGATAAGGGGACCCTTTATCCCCCTATGTCCTGGTTATGGAAGGCCTTCATGCATTGCTCAAGCAAAAGTTGGAGCATGAGACATCTTTTTAGTATCACTAGAGGTGCAACAAAGTTCGCATGTTTATGCTAAGATTTGCAGATGACTTTTTGTTATCATGCAAAGCTGAGCCAAACACCATCAGATCACTCCAAGGATTTTCCACGCTATTGGGTCTCCAAGCAAACCCGACAAAACCCAAATGGTCTTATTGAAAGCAACATAGATATGCGGGAGGAGTTCCAGACCATAACGGGGTATAGTTTGGCACCTTGCCGGCCAAGTACCTAGGAGTCCCGTTGACACAATCTGGACTTACTATTGCACAATCTCCACCGCTCTTGGAGAAGGTAGATAATAGAATTAACTCATGGAATTCACATGCGTTGTTCTTTGTGGGACAGTACAATTGCTTAAGTGTGTCGTATCAGCTCTATCCATCTATTGAACAACTACTAGACTGCTGTCGAAGGGTGCAATTAAGCAGATTGAGAAGAAGTTCAAAAGATATCTATTGAAAGGGAACAGTAGTATAGGTTATGAAAAGATTTCCTGGGAACGAGTCTATCAGCCCAAGGTTTCGGGTGCCTCCGTGTTAGGCCACTACAAGCTATGAATCAAGCCCTTATGTGTAAGCATCTATAAGATCTCATGAATTACAAAAGCTCTTCCATTGGGGTTCAATGGGTACTTGGATATGGACTACGACACCAAAGCTTATGGACAGCCGGGGATCTTAGGGAATGTGGTGCTATAGGAAGCTACTCAAGTTAAGAGGGATCTTCTTACTAAGTTTGTTAGAACAGCTGACCAGAAATTCAACTAGAATGGCCTTTATGTTATCTATTTGACTGAGTCGACGTAATGTAGTATTATTCAATGAATAGAAATGAGTATTCATTATTGGTTTTATCACTGTTGTGCTTATTTAATTATGTTAAAATCTATTAACATCACAACACACAGACCATTTAGATAACCCATGTTGTTGGGCTGCACATTGAATGGCGATTATAAAATCAACTGATGAAGGTTGGGTCTGAAAATATTCTAACTCGAGGACCTGGAGATTGCGCGACGAGTGTCCTATTGAGATTTGCATTAAGCATCATATTCATTAAATGAGTGTCGTGTTTCATCAGCGATAGACATTGAACATCTATACGATCTTAATGGGCTGGTTGACCAGGTGGCAAACCGACTGAATTGACTCACGGAGTTCGATATATGGGAGCCTTGGAGGCTTAGTAGGTATAATCGGAATTCCCAGCTCAAATAGTATGGGAGTGGTCCTCAAACTTGGAAAATCATGACAGTCACGTGCACACAATGGGTATATCTTGAATCTAGCGAGAAGTAACTGTGTCATGGACATGTTCATTATAAGCCTTGTCCAATACAGTCAGAATGTTTATTGAGGATGGTGGGTTTCAAGAAGAAGATCTGCCCCCTATCAGTATATGACAGCGCCTATGCAATTGGAGACGCGTTCACACTTTTTGAACCAAATTCCATGTCCTAGGCTAAGGCGGTGAGACGGTAAATGGAAGGATTGTGCTCGTACAGATTCAAGAGCCTAAATGTTCACACATGTATTCACTTAGTTTCTAGTGTCATAAATCGCTGCTTGACAGCCACTTACGGTAGCGGGCTCTCCTAATCAATGGTTAAGCAGGGATGATTAGTTAAATTCAATTTAATTAATTAATTGTATTAGACACTAGCTCAAATCTAGTTGAGAGTGAACCTAAAGAGTCACACACAGATCATCGAGGAAGAAAAGAGAAATAATTGAGAATTAATTCCGAAAAATATAAATAATTGAATCATTTACATGTAGTATGATTCATTAGATAGATCGCTCAAGATTAATTGAATTAATTTAATTGAGCTTAGCTTAATTAATAAATTAAATTTAATAATTAGAGATATTTAGGCTTATGTCCTTAATTGGATTAAAATAATTTAGATTTAATTTAGTTTGGATTTAATAAAATTCATTTGACCTTGTGCTTATTTTAATTTATTTAAAATAAAATCCGGTCCACTAAATTAAGCCCCATTGAGTAAAGAGTTGACTTTCAAGAAATAATGGAAGAGTTGGACTCCTCTACTCTTGGAAGCTAGAGTTGACCGAGTTGCACTTTTGGAAAGTGCAACTCAGCAATATATGATGTCCCTTTTATATGGTATAATTCGATCATACCATGTTATAAAAGTGCAAGGAGGCATGGTTGCCCCCCCCCCCCCCATCTCTCTTTAATATTCCTCTAATTCTCTAACTCTCTTTGATCTAGTATCAAGTGAGAGTTATAGAGAATTGTGATAAATAAAATACATTAATTCATAGTGTGATTTTTTTCTATCACCTTCATCCAAATTGATTTTGATTTTCTTTGGTAAGGAGATCAAAATCGTTCTCCTCTCGGTATGGTGTGAATCATCTCTAGAAGACTTCTTCTTTAGAGTCTAAAGTCAACATATCGGATATGCTTTGCCGATTGAAATTTAAACGTAAGAGGTAATTATCATTTACATAATGCATCTCTTTCGTTCTTTTATCTATAGTCTAGCATGTATGGGTTTTTTATTTTAATTTAAATCCCCATACCATATAGAACATCCAGGAACCACCAAGGGCACAACTCTTGGTTTGATCAAATTTATTATTATTCTCACTCATTTCTTTTAATGTTTTATTCACACTCCACCGCCCATTTCCCAGCTGATCCACGAATTTGTAATATAGAGTTTGGGACGATATACAATTTTGGCTATGGCTGAACCCTTGGCACCCTATGAGCGTACTGCTAAGCCAGCTGCAGGTTCCGAGGGGGCCATGCATAAAAGGTCTTCCGATAGATTCGAAGCTAGGGGCAGTGTGATAAGCCACTCAACATGAAGCAATTAACCTAGAGATTAATGTGATTGTTACTCATTTCCCTAAAATATTTCTAGGATCGAATTTGGTCCTCTGGAAGTTAATAGGGAGTTTACCACTGACACATAGCTTATTTGCGTCGGTAGCACCTGTAGTTCCTTGGCAATCACTATTCCCTAGTGCCTTCAGTGGGCAACAGTTAGATGGCGAGGCGAGCACCCAATCGTCACAACATACAAGCATCTCTTGGCTAGTTTGGTGTATCATGCATGGCGGGTAAGAAACAACAGACGGTTTAGCGGAGTGCACAGGGAGGCCTCAATGGTTGCAACTTTGGCCTCAAACCAGATGGAAAATAGAATAACAGGAGACTAGAGCAGAGATGGTGTGGCAATATAGGAATGACAATGAGTTTGAGTTGCATCGACACTGATTGGGATGAATTTTGAAGTCTTAAATGGGTCCTGGGGCAGGTTCGTATTTTAGTGGTTCGAACCCATACCTGCCCCAAACCCACCCCAATTAAACTTTTTTCATTTTTTTGTATATTTTAGTTTACTTATATAAAATATATTTGTACATGTATAAAAAGTATGTTTATTTATTTATACTTACATATAGTACATAAATTTATTTTATTTTCTTAATAGTTCAATGCAGTAAAATATGCACAAATAAATTTACAAAAAAAAAACATTAACCTTTTAATAATATTATTATCTCATATTTATGGATTTATGATAGTATTATTTTTTGAAAAATATATTTCAATTTTTCAAACATATTAAAATAATCTAGTATGTCCAACCAAGTTCCCAAGTCCATAGTGGGTTCAAATTCAAGATTTTCTTGATAGAGCAAATCTCAAATTTTTGACAAACCCATCATAAACCTACCGTTGCCATCGCTATAACTATATATACTCTATATAGAATTTGGAAACTACCATGAATTGGTGGATAACTGTCAAGTATTTACTCAGAAATTTGAGATGGGAAACAGAGAAGAAATGAGGAAGAAAGATTGCAGAGGAACTTCATAAGAATTTCATTAAAAAACTTCAAAATGTCAATCTCTAGTACATAAAGAACCAACGGATTCTTGCATTTAATGAAATTACAATTCTCAAAACAACTTCCTAGAATTGTAAGAGCACTGCTTGCGCCTCAAACTCTGATTCTTTCCTTTTGAAGAAACCTGAGCTTCAGCTGCTCAGGGCTTGCCACCCACGCCTGTACCAATAGTTGCCACGTGTTCTTCTTTCGTCCCTTCAGCAGTCTTCAAAACGACGTCGCTCTCGATCCCAATCCCCAATTTGTTAGCTTGCCCTAAGTTCCTGGAAACGGCGTCATCCTTGTCTTCAATCCCTAATCCCTCTTCTGATTTGTGCCCACCTTTGATCGAACGGTTCTGGTTAGGCCTCCCCATCCAACGATCATTTAGTGAAAGCGTGTTTCAAGTCAAAATCGTGACATTCCCTCCTTTTTTCTCCCTTGTCCCCAAGGATCAAACTCTGGATAACGAGCTGCCATGGAATAGTAGTCCTGCCAGGTTGCTTGTTCAGGGGAAGAGTGAGACCAGTGGATGAGAACTTGTGGCACCCCAACATTATTCCTGGGAATGAGCTTTCTTGCCAGTATAGCTAGGGGGTAAATCTTATAGACTTCATCCTCTAAGTCTGGTAAATTCACAGAGGGAATATACTTAGAGCCTATTTTTTTCTTCAAAAGAGAAACATGAAAAGCGGATGAATCTTGGATTTAGGTGGCAGAGCAAGCCTGTAAGCAACCTTTCCGACCTTCTCAATCACTGGATAAGGCCCAAAGTACCTCACAGATAGCTTCAGGTTCTTCCTTAAAGCTACTGAAGCTTTCTTGTAGGGCTGTAGCTTGAGAAAAACTTCATCACCAACATTGAATTCCCTCTTTATTCTTTTCTTATTCGCATATACTTTCATCCTTTGTTGAGCTTGTTGGAGATTCTCCTTCAATAACTGAAGAACCTTGACTCTGTTCTTCATCAATTCTGCAACATCTGTATGGTGACTCTGCAAATAGGGACCTATAGATAGCTGGTTAGGAGGGTAGCCATATAAGGCTTCAAATGGAGTAGCCCTTAATCCAGAATGAAAATTGGTATTAAACCAAAATTCAGCAAGGGATATCCACTGTAACCATCTTTTTGGATGCTGATGACACATGTATCTAAGGTAGGTTTTCAGGCACTAATTTACTCTCTTTGTCTGCCATCAGTTTGGGGATGATAAGCTGTTGACATGTCTAAAGAGAACGCAGTTAAGCTAAACAACTCTTTCCAGAAATGACTGGTGAAAATTTTATCCTTATCAGTTACAATACTGACAGGCAAACCATGCAATTGGTAAATGTGATAAGAAAAAATCCTTGAAATGCTCACTGCTGTATAAGGGTGCTCAAGGGAAATGAAGTGAGAGTATTTGGTTAATCTGTCAACTATAACCAAGATAACCTCCTTACCATCTGACTTAGGCAAACCTTCTATAAAATCCATAGAAATGCAAGCCCAAGCTTGCTCAGGTATTGATAAAGGCTGCAATAATCTAGGATATGCCTTGTTTTCACTTTTTGCCTGTTGACAAACCTTACATTCCTTGACCCAAGTGTTAACCTCCTCCTTAACATTTGGCCCAAAAAATAACAGCTTTAACCTCTGCAATGTACTTGTGATCCCAGAATGCCCTCCTAATGCAGAATCATGCATTATTTGGATGATCTTTTTCCTCAATTCTCCATGGCTACCAACACATATTTTACGTCCCTTTCTGAGGACCCTAGAGTGATAATCATATTCAGGATGTGATTGAGCATCTAATACCTTGGCTTGGATGATAAGCTGAAACAATGTATCTTCCTCATAACTCAATTGTAGTTCTTGCATCCATAGGGGTAGTTGTGTAGAAATGGCACAATTTTCTGCTTTCACTGTATCATATTCCACTCTTGAGAGGGCATCAGCTGCCCATTCTGATTTCCCTTCTTGTATTGCACCTCATAGCTTAGCCCTAGCAATTTGGTCACCCACTTTTGTTGGAGGACTGAATCCACTCTTTGATCAAGTATATGCTTGAGGCTCTTTTGGTCAGTCCTAATGATGAAGTGATGACCCTGAAGATAGTGTTTCCATTTGGTGACAGCCAATAGTAGAGCCAAAAATTCCTTCTCATATGTGGAGAGGCCAAGATTCTTGGGTTCTAGTGCCTTACTTAGGTATGCTATTGGCCTTCCCTCTTGCATGAGTACTGCACCAATCCCTCTTCCACTAGCATCTGTCTCCACTACAAAGGGTTTAGTAAAATCAAGGGAGTGCTAACATAGGAGAGTAGACATTACCTCCTTCAGGTGTTTGAATGCTTCTTCAGCCTCATCATTCCATTAAATGTATTCTTCTTCAAAAGTGATGTCAAAGGCTTGCTTAGGAGACCATACTCCTTAATGAATTTTCTGTAGTATCCAGTCAAGCCTAAGAAACCCCTCAAGGCCTTGAGGGAAGTGGGAACAGGCCATTCTCTTATGAACTGCACCTTTTGTGGATCAGTAGCAACCCCCTTTTCTGAAATAATATGTCCCAGATATTCTATCTGCAATTGTGCAAAGGTACACTTGCTTTTCTTGGCATAAAGCTTGTATACCCTCAAAAGTTCTAAAACCTTCCTCAAATGTAACAAGTGATCATTCCAGCTTTTACTGTAAATCAAGATGTCATCAAAGAAAACCAATACAAACTTTCTGAGAAATGGCTCAAATACCTGATTCATTAATTCTTGAAATGTGGTTGGAGCATTGCATAGCCCAAAAGGCATGACTAGGAACTCATAATGCCCACTATGAATGATGAAACTGGTTTTAGAGATGTTCTCTTGTCTCATTCTGATTTAGAAATATCCAGACCTCAGGTCTATCTTGCTGAAGTATACTGCCCATGCAACTTATCCAGCACTTCATCTATCACAGGTATGGAGAATTTGTGCTTGATGGTAAGCTTATTGAGATATCTATAGTCAACACATAACCTCCAGCCCCATCCTTTTTCTTAACAAGCAAGACAGGAGAAGCAAAGGAACTCTGACTTGCCCTGATAATCCCACTCTTCAGCATATCTTGTACAATAGTTTCAATTTCTGTTTTCTGACCATAAGCAATCTGTATGGTAGCTGCTTCCTTGGAATAGCATTAGGCATGAGATCAATCTTATGCTCTATAGGTCTCTCAGGTGGAAGGGATTGAGGCTCTTGAAATACATCTTCAAACCTCTGGAGCAACCCCATAATCAGTGGGTTTTCCACCTTCTGACCAATATTGTTGTGAGTGGAAAAGAGCTTATGCACTAAACTGTAGGTCCTCCTTCCCAGCAATTCACTTAAGGGACCTGCACTTGAAACCTTAGGTTCAGTCTTTCTTGTCATTGCTTTGAGAATAATTTCTCTTCCCTTGTGAGTCACAGTAATTGTTCCTTCATCATAATCTAGCTTGACAGGATTATGGAATTTTAGCCAGTCACACCCCAATACAAAGTCACATCCCCCCAGTTAGAGTGTTCTAATAGGGTATGAGAATTGAGATTCTTGCATTTCCCGTTGGAGCATAGGGCATAGCTTTTGGCTTATTAACTTGTAACCATCAACCATACTCACCTTCATTGGTGTGACCTCTTCAATCTTCAGGTTCAATGCTTTCACCACCTTCTCATCTATGAAACTATGTGTACTCCCACTGTCAATAAGTATGTGGATCTCCTTTCCATTCACTTGGCCCCTGATTCTTAATGTTCCATTGCCTATTCTTTCACACATAGCATGTATTGACATAGTAACATCCTCCTCTTCCACTCCTTCAGTTTGTTCCTCCAACTATCCAGTGTCTTCCTCATAAGCCTTGACCTCCTCTTCATTCATTAAAACATAAGAATACCTCACCTTGCACTTATGCCCAGGTACAAAAACCTCATCACAGTTATAGCACATGTTCCTTTCCCTTCTGGCTCTCATTTCATCTTCTGTAAGCAGCCTTCTAGGTTGGCTATTTTTATTTCTTGCTTTGAAGGCAGGATTGTAAGAGGGCTTGTAAGCAGGGGTCTTACTTACAGGCCTGTAAGCATTCTTTAGAGGATTGCTTTTCAAAGATTGTTGTGTCTTTCTGATGATAGCATCCACTATTGATTCTTGTTTTCTTGCAAGCATAATAGCTTGATTGAGGGTCACAGGTTTCAGTGTAGCTACATACCCTTTGATTTCTTCCTTCAATCCACTGATAAATTTCATCAGAAAAACTCCTCACCTAAGTGCTTGTTAAAAATCAACATTTGGGCTTCTAACTCTTCAAACTACTCTAGATAAGCATTTACAGTTGTTTCTTGGTGGAGTTTGTTAAATTCTGTTACCACTCTCTCATAATCCACATCCTCAAACCGTTCCATGACATTCACAATGAGCTCTTGCCATGTGGACACCCCCCTTTTCTCCACATAACCCTAGTACCACAATTTTGCTCTACCTTGCATATGAATTGAGGCTAAGGCTGTTTTATGACCTTCATGGATGGGTATCATCTGAAAATAACAAGTGCATCTTCTAATCCAAGCCCTGGCATCTTCTCCATTGAAGAGTGGAAACTCCATTTTGTGGATAGAGCTATACCCCGTCTCATTCCAGTTGGTGTTTTCCCCACCTGCAGTTTGTTGTGGAGCTACTCTTGAGGATGACCCTTTGTCCATGGTTGCAATCAGTCCTTCCCCAAGTACAGACTTGTTTCTGTTGTAGTTCTGTAGCTGGATAACTACACTCTTAAGTTGTTGCACAGTGACAAGTGTGTGCTCAATATTCATTACAGTGGAGTGTAATCCCTCATGTGCCTCTGTTAGATGTTCTAGACGAGCATTAGTTTGTTCCTCAGCCACTTGTCTTTTTGCTCTTTCATCTACCAACATGATATCAGTTTTTTTCTGTGCTTCTTGCAGTTTCTTTAATCTAGTACCATCTGCCATTTTTAGTCCAAGGATCAAATGGCTCTGAGGCCAAATTGTCAAGAATTTACTCAAAAATTTGAGATGGGAAACAGAGAAGAAATGAGGAAGAAAGGATGCAGAGAAACTTCATAAGAATTTCATTAAAAAACTTCAAAATGTCAATCTCTAGTACATAAAGAACCAATGGATTCTTGCATTTAATGAAATTATAATTCTCAAAACAACTTCCTAGAATTGTAAGAGCACTGCTTGCGCCTCAAAAATCTAATTCTTTCCTCTTGAAGAAACCTGAGCTACAGCTACTCAGGGCTTGCCACCCACGCCTATACCAACAACTACCACGTGTTCTTCTTTCGGCCCTTCAACAGTCTTCAAAACGACGTCACTCTCAATCCCAATCCCCAATTTGTTAGCTTGCCCTAAGTTTCTAGAAATGGCGTCGTCCTTGTCTTCAATCCCTAATCCCTCTTCTAATTTGTGCACGCCTTTGATCTAACGGTTCTAGTTAGGCCTCCCCATCCAACGGTCATTTAGTGAAAGCGTGTTTCCAATCAAAATCGTGACATTATGTTGTAGCACCTCTTTTTTTTTAAATGAAATTTACCTTTTACCTAAAATGAAAATACAGTTCTTACTATCAAGAACCCTCAAATTAATCTCTTAAACTGTATGTTCACGTCTGATTTAAGACTGCTATAGTATGACGAATAAATACAACTAATACAGCAACTAAGATAACATTTTTACAAATTCCAGGCAAACAAAACAAGGGAAAGCAAGCAATAGCTCCATGCATCAAGGCATTCAAAGACAAGCAAAGATCTTCCACATCAAAATTCTCAACCCCATCACTTGGCCTACAATAAATACTCTCAGAGCTACTTTAAGATGATCTTCACCTCGTTCCATGGCCTCAACTACAGACCTCTTGTAGGTAACACCCAACTATTTACAGCTTTTCTAGAATCCCGATGGTTTACCAAGGCGGGAAAATTTGTCGCGATTTCAGCAAAAGAACATGGATCCGGCAACGTCCTTGTGGAGCCTAGGCAGCTCAGGGACAGGGACGTTTCCTGCTGCTGTCATGCTTTTCTGACCAGATGATGTTTCACAGGAATCTTCAAACTTCAAAAACTGGCCCATCTGTTGGGCTGCAAGATGTGCGTAAGACACCGGTGCAACTGCAATGGAAAACAGTGCAATGGCTTAATCATCTTCGCTAAATGAACTTTAGCATAGTTACAGTGATTTTACATCATAGATATAGCTAGGCATCAATTAGTAATGTAAAACATGACCGCAAAGGGTGTGAGTAAAATTTTTCCGACACTTAGGTTTTTCTTAAATATGCCTGAATTCCAGAGACGTATGTAATTTTATTCCTGGAATTCATACGAGTAGGAGCAGTTAAATGGAAACTAAGGTTTTAGCAAGGAAGTTGGAAGTACCAATGGAGATAGCAGTAGTACTCCTCTGGTACCTGGAGAAGAACAAAAATGATGTTACGTAGCTAATAATATGGCTTCGGTTTGAGAGGAGAAAACCTTAACGCCTAAAATCTTACACATATGAAAGTGAATGGATCAGATTCTGCAGATCATCTGGGGAGAAACCAATCTCATCAAGCAAGACATGATAATGAGCAGGTCGAGAAGTTCCCTATCATTTTGCATGCACATCACCAAAAAGCATCGATACGACTGATTTGATACATAATAAAGGGGAAAAGAGGGGCAGTAACTTACCATCATCCCCGCATGAGAACACATATAGAAATCATAATTTCTAGGATGAACAATTTTTGAATCGACAACAGTACCTGCAGGCAAGAGAGACAACACATTTATCCTTATTGTTGGTAGCATAAGTGTGTATAGTGTGCATCAACGGAAAGAAACAGACCGGACGGGACATTTTCAGCAGCTGAAGCTTGGAATAGCTTGGTATGGTGATTCTTCTGCGCCACTATCAGGGTGAATTTTGGAATGTCAGTCTCACCAAGATGCTGATAAGCCTGCAAGAGATTAGCAAATTTCCTCATATACTTGCTGCAAATATATGATATGATGTGAGTGTTTCCAAATTGAAACCAAAAACTCAAGAAATCCGGAAGGAAATAAAACAAAAAGTGTCATCAAAAGTTCAATATGCTCTCTGGGACAAGAAACAGAAAAGGTACCTTTATCATTTGATCAAGTTCAATGTTCATAACCTGAGGAAACTGTGATTCACTCACACCATCCCTGTGAGAAAGATTATACCTATTAAGTATCAACCTAAACAGAAAAAGCACTATGCATCCAAGTTACTGATTGTAAGCCCATCAAAGAGACCAAAAGCTTCATTGCTCCTATTTCAATCTACAGTAATATTTCATTCAAAAGGAACATGGTCAACCAGCTTTCTAGCAGCATATTTAATCATGTAACCGATTGCCAATGAACAAAGGTACGTTGTAAACAGAATCGCAACAAGAGACATGCAAGCATTTGAATTTATACTGGAAGAAACTAAAATGAAATGTCAGCGTGCATAGAGAAGAAAACAATCACACAAAAGCACACAGATTTCAGAACAATAACAAGTTTGAATGGAAAGTAAAATTGCAAGAAATGTTATCCAAAGCAAGCAGCATTCGATCTGTCATAAAGCAACTACCTGCTATCCAGTCAAATCCCACAAACCTTACTTTACAGGTTAAACGGTAACAATAATTGTTTGTATCAGTTTTTATTTTATATAAAAGAATAGCGGCAAAGCAAGAAAGCAGCTCCATTTATCACACAATCATTAGAAAACAATGAAATCCAAAAAAAAAAAGTACAAAAACCATAGATAACGCCAAAAGAAAGATAATGAATTACATATGTTTTAATAAAACAACTAGCACAGATGCATGGTGCGTTCATGCATCTGCACACCTTAGGCGCAGAAGTATATGAAGTGGTCAAATAGAAGTTTCACTGCCAGAATCTGCTGTAGCCTTACCTGAAAACAATAATCTGTGTTGGTTTTCGTCCATTGCTGGTTTCGTAGAAATCCACAAGCAGTTCCCTGAAGCATAATAGTAGAGGCATATCCTCAGCATATGCAGAAATATCATTTGTCTACTTAAGCCATAAAACAGGACTACAAATTTATAAATCATCCAGAGTGAAGCACCTCATAATACCATCGTCCTCCCCATTTGCTAGTGGCTTGAACAAAGACTCGATCATCTCGACCTTGGGCGATTGGGTTCGTACAGCTGCTCTGTATCTTGATATCAATGGCCAACTCCGGGACCCAACAACCTTACAACAGTAAGAATTTAATGTATCAAGCATAAAATAAAACATGTCTGAGAGTACTATGAAAAGTTCTATTGGCAGCAGAATTACAGCAGCAATGGATGGAATATCAGATCGACCAGGAGAACCATGTGAGACATCCATCCCCAGGATCATGGTTGGTTTATCTGTAATAAGTGGAATACGACGGGAATGCTCTATCGCTAGCAACGAGTTGATTCCCCCAAGCTATCAATGAAATAAGGAAAATAGTCAGAATAAGAGAGAGAGGTCACAGAAAATGACAAGCGAAAGCGAAATTCAATCTTGTGAGGCTTTCGCATTACCTTGGAATTGATTTTTAGCAGTACATTCGTCAGGTACTGATCATTAATTTTGGAAGGAGAAATGCACTGGGTGACAATACCAAGGTTACTCAGACATTTTTTCTTCCAGGGTCCTAAGTGTTAATACAAAGTTCATGAAATAATACGGTGAATGATTGGTCAGTAAAATACTCTGCAGTCTTGAAAAGGTGGAACAGAATTACTACCATAAATATCAGAATTTTTCCGTTCTGGCAAAACACAAAGCAGAAAGTCAGGTGGACCAGGTAGCTTGGCCATAATCTGTTCAAACATCTTTTCTACACGTATCACAGGGCTAGCTCTCCTACATTGGTGATCTTCCTCAATTATTGTATAAGGGCGTTCAATATGCTACATAAAACAAAACAAAAGATTTCTAATATGCTCTAGCTAGAAAAGAATAATAGAGAAAAAGAGAAGGTACAGCTTACAATGCCCTTGTTCCTCCCACAGTTGATGAGTTCACGTGAAAGATGACTAGTATCGCAACGTCCAGAGAAGTTAACAAGTGCCCAACGATCTATCCGGCTGGGGTTCAGAAGTTTCTTCAAAAGATCGAAATCAGAGCAATGAATTGATAAGTGCAAAAAATTGCCTCATCTACTTTAGGAAACAAAATCCGGAGATTAATCAAAGCAGTCCAGGAACTAAAATAGGATATTTCAATATCCTATCATTTCCTTTCCTTAAGTCATCTCAAGTGAATAGCATAAACGGAATACCTTGTTATTGAAGTTCCATCGGCCATTACGGGGTATACAATCCTCACTATTACCAACCTTCAACTGGAAGTGGAAGAGCATCAAAGTAATTGTTAGTATGCAATGCAACAAATATGTGTTAATCATTAAGGAACAATAACTACCTTTGGTGTGTCAAGGACCCGTCCATCTATTTGAGTAAGCTGTTTTTCTATTGATATACCACAAGCAACAAGGAGCGGATCTTCGTCGTACCGATAGTTTCTCACTGCCTTGAAGATTCAAAGAAGAAATGAAATCAGTATGCTTGCGAAGATGGTTATAAATATTGAACAACTTACATCAGTTATAACTCGAATTCTTTCCGGGGGCTTCTGCCTCGATTTTTCAACCAAGGATGCCCTCTGCGTTCCTGATAATGCTTTTGTGTATCTCTGGAGAGAGACAAGAGAACAGAGCTGGAATTCCAAAAGGAAAACAAAAAATTCAGTTTCTTGAATAAGAAGCTTTAGAGTTCATAAGACAACTAGAGATAAAAAAGTTTTGCACCTCCAGGGGCAGGTAATTTGGTCGTTTTGGTTTTCCAACATCAAGGCATGGCATGTATGCTGAATATTTAAGTTCTATATTACGGTGCTTGACAAAATAGTCATAAACTGTAATCTCCAAGGTCTCGCCTTCATCTTTGGCACCACTGCCGCTTTTGACTTTCAGCGAGAAACTGAAAATATAAATCAATGTCTTAAGTCTTCTGGACAGGAAGGAAGATAAAACTCAGCTAGATCAACTATATACTTACAATTGCTGATTGCAGGGTTTGTCACTCAAACCTATAATTTTGAACTCCATGTTACTATGCATGGCCTTAACCCTCAAATTCTTTAGCATTTTTTTGGCCTGCACTTCAATCTCAGTGTCACGAACAAGCAGACCAGAAAGCGGGGTAAGAAGAATGTGGCAACATGCAGCTGAAAATCATAACATACCTTTAGCCAGTCAATATAGCGAGTTTCCTTCACATTCTGGTTAGCAAGAAGGAAATCCAGAACGGGCCCAGGTTTTAAGATCATGGTCGTCGATACATCTGAGAAAAGAAATTTCATAGCATTATTTTCCAAGATGCACAACGTGAGACAGTGCAACTGGAGGAATGGAAGCAAGTAGATAGTACCCATGTTTAGAGATAAGCCACCATGAGTTGGACGGAAGCTGGAATGGAACCCTCTCACGCCTGTCACACCCCCTCCAACATCAGTGAACATTCTTGAGTCATCATTAAAGAATGATTGTCGAACCAAAAGGCATCCTCTGCTTCAAATGTTCACCTTTTATGTACAAGCTAAAAACTATAAAGATACAGTCTAAAACATAATTGTCGGTATATACCGTTTCGCTGCTTGTTGCCTCAATATGATGTCTAAAACCCTGAGAGCATCTTGAACTTTTTCTGTTTCAGCACCTTGAAGGGCAAGAGATATCGTCTTCAAGGGTATTTTAGCAGCATAACTGATCTCTACCTTGAATGTATTTGACTGTAGAGTACGCTTCGACCTTTTGCTTGAGTCGTTTGGGCTTCCACTATGAGAAGGGCTACCACTACTTCACAACAGAAGATTTTGGGTGTTATTTCACAAGCAGCTAGAACAAAAAAGAGAATAACATAAACAACATGAGTTTCAATCACAAAATTACCGCTTGCCAATAGATTCCTCAAGAACCACTGTGAATTCGAAGTTGTTATGCGGCAAGGGACCCACTGTATACAAATTCTTCTCACCATCATATGCAAATTTCTTCCCGGAAAGTTCAGACGAGTATGTTTGGTAAAGTTTATCAGTGACTTTCCTCCCAATTACCTTGCTGTCAACCATACTGTTATTCTCAGAACTTATAGAAACCTGCAATCAAATCTGATATTCTTATACCCATGCTGTATGCTATTAACTTGGACAGAAGAAGGGTACTGTATTTTACGCTGTATTGGTAAAAATATTCATCTGGATATCTGACAGAAACTCTGAAATGATTTACGAGCAAAGAGATGCGTTGGCCAGAAGTCCCAAATCCAGGCCGTGTAATTATAGACCTCTTAGGCAGGTCTAGTCGTTCTGCCTTCACATCGTGTAGTATAGTTGACGCTGGTGGGGCCAAAGATGGAGATTTATCCCTTTCCTTACCAGCTTTTTCCATTTATATTTCGAATGACTAGACCTAAGACAATTAAGGAGAATGATAATTGGAACCCTCATCTAGATAAATATAGAAATTAATATTAAAGAAACAGATTGACAGACACTAAATGTAGTCCAACTTCCAGTACTTTAATACAAACGGCTGTTCCTTAAATGACATTGTAGTAGTGCTGCATGTCCAGAAACAGAGGCTGTCACAGCAACCTGGGAGTAACTACATTTATAATGATAATGCAACAGAATAACCAAAATGTCCACTGAATTAGATAATAGAAAAAACCCGTTAAAAGACAACTTAGCTCTTAAACCAGCAAACAGAAAATCAGAAAAGAAAACATTAAGGAGAACGCTTGCAGCCCCTATTAACAGACCAAATTTAATCAACAGAAGAGTGAAAAGAAAGCGATGTCTATTCAGCCAGTCCACCAGAGAAAGGTAGACAGTTGGATTAGTTTAAATGGGTTCAACATCAAAAAAACAATTCAGAGGTGAAGCCCAAGCTGAATTCGACAAATTCTATGTCTTAATGCAAAAGGTTGACACAAGTTTGACTATGCACAGACTATATGTAAGTGGGCAAAAAAAATTTAACAAAATTTTTTAATGGATTACATCTAGCTACTCATATAATGCTCCTAATTGAGAAAGTCACATTAGATTCCTGACGAACAATCCCTAGATAGAGGTAATTTTGTTTGAGATGAAGCAAAACCAACTGACGAAAAGCCTAGAACCAAAAACACAATTGAAACAAGGCCAGGCATTTTTTAAAAAGGTACAAGAAGAAAACCAAGTACAGCTAACGCAGACGAAGAAATGAACAATGCACTAGTATGGCTCATAGTGAAAAAAACAGATATAGTATTTAGCTTAAACTATTAGACCCGACACAAAATTTCTTTGTTTCTTGCAGTTTAATTCAGTCAGGGGAAAGAAAAAAGAAGAGAATACTTCAGCGATCACCTAAAAAACACCAATGCTGAATCAGAACTACACATTAATCATATAAATGAACAATAGCTCAATTATATCCATGCTTGTTCACAAAAACCAATGACCCACAACCTAAAAACTTCACAGAGATAGCCAAATTCCCTCCAAACAAAAAAACAAGAAAAAAGAACCACAACATCGCAAGCACAAGCTAGAAAACTGGTTAAAAGCCCAAAAAAAATTCAACAGAAACAACTCTTGTCAGATGGATTCCAAATGACAGCGGCGTTGAAGCAAAAAGGGGAAGGGGCAAAAAGAAAAATAATAAAAGAAAAGCTACTCAACAATATAATAGACATCATTGCTAAACAACAGAAGTCAATGTAGCATCATATACTCCGATACTGACATGCGTCTATGCAGTGGTACAAAAGACAGTACAAATACGTATGTGTATACATATACTTCGATACATGCTTTCGTATATGTCATTAAAGATTAATTTTCTGGAGAAAAAGAAAGAAGCCCACCATGGAAGAAGATTGAAAAGGGAGAGAAAACGTCACCTGAACGATGATATTGGCTGAGAATCCGAGCGAATAGTTTTTGCCCAATAACGTAAAGAAACACACACACAAACACGCAGAGTGTGTGTAGAGAGTATATTGAGTGGTTTCTCTCTCTTCTCTATTGCTAGTGTACCTCTCGCAGTCTCAGTCTTCCGGGGGGGGGGGGGGGGGAATGGAATTGGAGGGAAAGGAGAATTCTCCTTTTGGGAATGTTCCGGTGCGGCGAGTCTGTATACTCATGGAATCGCTTTTTCCATCTGAGCTGTGCGTTCATCTGTAGTAGTACTCCTTTTCAATTTTGACGATGATTAGTTTTATGCTCATTGACTGGCTTATTGCGCCAGAAACAACATGTGTTTCTTGCCTTCTAGAAAATTCTTAAATTGGCCCTAACTCTTAATAAATCAAATTATATGATATTTGATTTAAATCAAATTGTTTAAATTTAATAAATTAAATTTTTAAAAAAACTTCGTCCAGTCAATTTTAGGCGTAAATCATAAAATCTGATTAAAAGTATCAGATTATTCGAACGAGACTCGTGTTCGATACAATTAAATTCGTTCAAACTTAATTTATTAATAAATCCATGATAAAAGATACTATTAGAAAAGGAAATATGCCAATGAATTCACAATTAAAATTTAATATTATTTAGAAACTATAAGAACATAATTCTCATTTAAATTTTTATGTTATTTAAAGAATATGACAAGCTCAAGATTCCTATGAGTACTATTATGAAAAATTGTGTGTTCATAAAAAAATACATTAATCATTCCTATCCAAAAAAAAAAAAAAATACATGCTTGAATCTGATTTGGTCAAACTTGAATCAATTATATGACAAGTACAATACACTTGTTGTGTGATTGGTGTACAGTATAGGAAAAATGATCAATCACATAATAAGTGTATCACACTTAGTTTGTGATTGGTTTGATTTGATCAAACCTGATCCAGAATAAATTTTTTCTGGATTCACAATGGGTGCTATGATTAGGGATGGCAACTGTAAGGTTTATGGCAGGTTTGTCAAAATCCAATATCCAACTAGTAAAAGAAAAATTAAAATAAGATTCAACTCTTTTGGGATTCGTCGGTTTGGACTCGTTAGACCTGATTTAAAAATTTTTAAATATTTAAAAATTTATATTTTTTAAAAATTAATACTATCATAACTATTAATATTAAAAAAAATAAGAATATTACAAAATATTGTTGATAAGCAAATCTAGAGAAAAAATTCATATTATTAATGCTTTGATTGTTTCCTCCAAAGATAATAAATATCAAAGGGTAAATTGCATAACACCCCCCTTTGTTTTAGGAAAATAGAGCGAAATCCCCTTATATTATATTTATAGGCAAAAAACCCTCCATGTTATCTAAAGTACAGCAAAATACTCCCTCCCCTTCAAAAACTAACGAAGAGTGAGCCACAAGCGGGGTTTGTGCGAGTTGTCCTTGTCTTTTTCCTGCTTTTGAGGTTTCTTAAAGTGGACAAATGTCCAATTTGCCCCTTTTATTTGATATTTTAATATGCACATATTTTAAATTAAAATCTTTAATATATATTTAAATTAAATATTTTTTATTTTTTTTAACTTCTTCTTCTCCGTCGGCGACTCGATCGACCTCCGTCGTCCAGGGGCAATAAGGGGTGAAAAATTAACGTCATTAGGGCTTACTTAAGGGAAGGGAAAAGTATGCAATATTTGAAAAAATATAACTTTTTTAATATAGGGAATTTTTAGCTAATATTTGAAAAAACAGAGAGATTTTATGCAATTTCCTCAGTATCAAACTCAATAGTAAGGAAGGTGAAGGTGCCTCCTTGTGTGTATCAAATCTATATATATATATAAATTAAATTGTAATTTCATTAATTTATTATATACTAAATTTAGGTAGAATAATTTTGAATTCGGTTACCACATTTGATTTGCTTACATTTAATTTAACATTTAACAATGAAAATTGTTGAAAGTTGATATCTATAGAAATTAATTTAACTGAATTATATATGGGGTACAATAATTATGAATACACAAATGGTAAATAGACAAAAATAGAAAACATTTGAAAGAACACAAATTTAATTTCAACGAAATTTATCTTTACATGTATTTTTGTTATTTATAATATAAAAATAATTTTAATTTTTAATTTTGAGTAGTGACAAATCATGACATTTATGAACATATAGAGCAATGATATTCTCCAACTTTCAATACATCAATATTGCATTCTTACCACGGAGTATTTTGATAATAAGTTTAAATCCTATCGAGATAAGATAAAACACAATCGATGTTTGTTTTTTTATTTATTACATTTTATTTGTGTGTTTTTTATTTTTCAACTTTCTATATGTAATATATATATATGTAATATATATAATATAAAAGAGACATGATTTGATAATGAACGTGATGTTTGCCTCCTAAAAATGGATGGACACCTAGCGGATTTGGCTAATTGTTAGACTACCATTTAAATCAGGGGGTATTAGATATTTTTCAAACAACGAGTGTATATTCGTAATTATATAAAACCTCAGGGTGGTCGATGTAATTTACCCTTAGAATATATATAAAAAAGATATGATTTGACAACAAACAGTAATTTTTGTCTCCTAAATCCCAACATCAAACCTACACCACTTATTTTAAAATATTCTAAATTACCTCAAAACACAAATCCAAACATACCATCTATCTCCAACACACATTTATTTATCTCTATTTTTTTCTCTCTCTATCTCCAAAGCGCCAAAATAAAACACTCAAAGCACAAATCCAAACACTGCGATCCTTTCTCTTGAACTTTGGTAGCTTTTGCTAATAAGTCACGTATTCTATTGTATTGTTGCTCCCATGAATTTGAAATAAATAGTAGACTATATAAGTTTGTGCATTATTGCTATGACTTTGCTAATATATTCATAAGCTAATAATATTGCTAAGTGTCCAAAAAAGGGGAGGTTCTAGTTATAATCCAGAAACAATTCGTGTATATATTTCACAGAAATGTGAAATCAAAGTAGGTGGTAAAGTAGCTGGAAGACATGGAAATAAATGTATCATTTCAAAAATTTTGCCGAAACAAGATATGCCTTATCTGCAAGATGGAAGACCTGTTGATATGGTCTTCAACCCATTAAGGGCACCTTCACGACTCAACAACCAGTAGCCATGTCCAAGCCTTTCAACCTAACAGGCTATGATGGACCAACACGTATATCTGTGAGTATTTTATTTATTTCTTTCTTTATTTATTTTGTTGACTTTCTAATAATTGTTGGTAGTAGAAAATTATAAACTAGATAATTTTGTCTTACTGAAATATATAATTAAAATTGTATATTATTTCATGATTGCAACTTGGCCCACTTAAACTCTAACCATATCTTGCTTATTAAATTGATTGTAGATTTAATCTTGATATTATTTAGCATTTAAGAAAATTACAAGTACATATAAATACCATATAGACCATTTAATTTGTTGGGGGATGGTTGAAATGTATCGATATTAACTTGTTATTCGATTTAATAGACTGAAATTCAGCTTCAACTGTTATTATTGCTGTCATAATCCATATTTATCAATTATTATGAACTTGTTACAAACAACTCAAAAGAAGAAATAAAGATGATTGTGCATCATCACAATCAAATGCTAGTTAAAAAATTTGCTACATTCATCAAGTAAATATTATATTTTTCTCAATTGAATCATCCACTTGTGCTAAGAGTGGAAGTCATGTCCCAAACAAATAATGTGAGAAATTGAAAAATATTGTTAGCTCTTTGCAGTTTGCCCTGTGTAGAATATTATACATGTTAAGAAAATAATTTCTTGTTGATAACTTCAAATATTTCAACTATGTTTTGTTGTTTGCAGATGGACTTCAATATTCTTTTTTTTTTGTTTTTGGTTTTCTAAATATAATTGGTTTACCATGCTGATGAATCATCATTTATGAATTATTGTAATTGATTTTAATTGCGGATTTAAAGTTTACACTTTGATAATTCCTTCTATAACTCTTAAACTATTTCACATCTATTTATAATGGTGAGATTTACTTCTCTTTCAGTTCTATGTCCATTTGAAGACGAAATCTCTTGTGGCTGTTAACGCCTTTATTCTTGAGGGGCTACTACCTGAACTTAGAAAGAAAGGAGATACACATATGAACCCTACGGTAATACCTTATTATCATGAACAACATATCTCATTATTTACTTTTGAAGATATTTACCTATAATATTTATTGCCATAGAATTTGAGTGTTCATGGTTCTCGTCCTCGGAAAGTTAGAGGAGATAAGTTGCTCAACCGAATACATGTAGGATACTCCAAACCATACCACCCAAGAGATTTTTTGAACTGAAACTCAAATAGCAAAAGGTGATCTCAAGAGCACGCATGTTGGTATTGGTAAGTAAAATAAAATATGAAACTGTAATGATCAGATTTTATTTTCTTTCCCTTTGATATTTGGTGGCTTCTTTGTAAGTAGATAACTTTTAATTCTTTTCATATAACTTGTAAAGATAACTTTTTATTTCATCACTATTTTCATTGATATATATATATATATATATATATATTTATGTATATAGGGAACAAGAGAAAAAAAGAGACTGAAACATCAAATAGAGGAGGGGAAGAAGTGTGGAATATTGGAGATGAGGTAAAGCAACTTATTTTTGCTGTTTATGATATTGACACCGTAATGTAGCAAAAATGGGATGTGATTATCAAACAACTCAAAAGTTAAAGAATGTTTTAAGCCTTTTGAAGTTTAACAATTTAACATCACTTATTTTTTGATATGTCTTTGTGTAATTAAGCTAATTAGTTGGAATTATTTATGTGCGTCTGTTATAGTGTTTGCTTAAATATCATAATATTTGGATGGTCTTGTTACCCATGTTAGTAAAATGAAAATGATAGTGATTGCTTGGATGTCTAAGGGGGCGCTTGCTGGTGAAAAACCTTACTCTCATCTCATCTTGAACACCTAGGAATGTTCCTTGTCGATTATTTTGGGTTCATTGGTTTGATTTGAGAAATCCCTCCACTAGAATACTACATGTTGGAATTGCGGTAATATTTTCTTTGTAGTGGTCTAGACCCCCCCCACCCCAACTATGTTGGATCAATAAGTGGTGAGAACAACTCTCAATGAGCTGCTAAAACCTTCTCAAAATACTCGTAAAGACTTCCCTCGAAAAATTGTCTTATCCCACAAATGTCATTGTGGATAGTCGTGGCTCATAAAGCGGAAAAGTACTTTTCAAGAAATTGCCTTTTGATTTTGTTCCAACTAGTGATGGTTGCCAAAGGTAGTACGTAAATACATTCAATCTTTTGATTTGTTGGCTAGAAAGAATGGAAAGGCTCGCAATTTCACTTGTTCTTTGATAACCTCTTAGGTTCGCATGTCGTAAAAAACAACATGAAATTTCTTGAGATGTTTGTATAGATTCTCACTTGGAAGACCATGAAAAGTGGTTAGTAGGACCTAATTTAAGCTCAAATCAACATTTAAAGAAAGTTATTTGATATAAAGGGATTGTTGATTTAGGTCAGGCAAGGTCATGTCTTTAGTTCCTCTCTTAAATTCGCTTCATGACTTCGTTCTCGTACTCTCTAAATTATGGAGTAAAGTACTTTTGGTTTAACTCTCAGAACAAGTGGATGCCTCTTCAAGTCATAGTTTGGCTTCTTTTCAAAGTTTGTCTTCTCGATTTTGGGGTCAAATTCAAGTTCATATGTAAGACAAAACTAGGACATCAAAACCAAGAAAAGGGTATTTAGATGAACGGGGAAGGGGTTGTTAAGAACAAAAATAAAATTGAAAGGAGAAACAAATATGAGAAGAGATTTTCAATTAATGACATGATCCAACTAAATTCTATTATTGACCATCGATGTAAAAAATGATATTCATTAATTATAGATAAGTTGGTTATGGTCGTTGGTACAACATAACAACTTCACATTTTTGTATATTTTTGTTAGTCAAAAAACGTTCATTAATTAATTCTGTAATCAATAAATAACATTGAGTTCGTCCTCAAGATTTAATCTACCAACTTCATTAAGAACTAGAAAGATCCAATTCTAACCAACAAGTTCCTACGATGATTCATTTAAGCTAAATTGTGCATTTCCCACAGCATAATCAACTAGTTGAACATAATGAATTATGTTTTATTGCTACTAGTTATTAGACTATTCAAATAATTGTAGATTTGAAACTGCTGTTAGGTAGACAAATATTCTTGATTATAAACAATAGATGCTATAATTCATAAATTAGGTTATTTATAATAAGAGTCTAGAGAACAACACTAGCAAATATCTTGGGCACTCACTGCAACCTTCATGTACTTGTTAACTGGTTTTGGAACAACTATGAGTGGGATGTCAACGAACTCCAACAAGCTGTGCCACAACACATCATTGATTGATCATGGAAGTTACTGTTACTGACAGCCAAACTGATTTTCTACATTTGAAACTATCCAAGAATGGTGCATTTACAGCTAAATTAGCTTGGAATGAAATTAGAAGCCATCAACCTCCTCAGGTCTTCTACCATACTCTCTGGTCTAAATTGATTATCCCAAATATTTCAGTATTTGTCTAGAGGTTGATTCATAAGTGGGTACCTGTTGATGAGAGGCTTAAGCAGAAGGGGATTACAATGGCCTCCAAATGTTACTCCTGCGAAGCAGAAGAAACCATACCGCATTTTTTCTTACATAACAATAAGACTTTTTGGAAGGTTGGGGCTATTTTGCAGCTAAATTCCAAATTAATATCCCCCAAATTAATGACATCAACATTCTCATCCAGTCCTGGATAAATGGAATCTGCGTTAAACCACACATCAGAGTTATTATCGCAAACTTGATTTTCTGTAACATATGGAAGCTCCGGAATGATGTTACGGGGGGGTTTGCATTCAAGGCCAACACCATTATTCAAAAAACACTTGTGCATCTGCATAACCTCTATAAAAGTGAGTTGTTAAAACCCGTGCATGTGCAAGGGGATTTTTTCACTGTTAACACTCTCAATATCCCCCTCCAACCAAAGACTAAGCAATAGAAAGCTACTATTGTCCAGTGGAGAAAGCCACAAGAGGGATGGTATGAACTAAATACAAATGGAGCTTCTAAAGGTAACCCAAGCATTTTCGGCACAGGCAACATCCTTAGAGATCATCTCGGTCAAGTCATCTTTGCCTTTCAAGAACCTTTTGACATGACTTCTAACACCCAGGTTGAACTTTGAGCTATACACAGAGGACTGAAACTATATATCGAAAAAGAATTTCACAATATTTGGATTGAAACTGATGCAATAGTGATTATCAAGCTCATCTCCACACCACGACAAGGGGCATGGAACCATCAGATTATCCTTCAAAGCATTCGAAATCTCTTGAGGCAAATCAAATGTAAAATCTCTCACATTTATAGAGAAGGCAACCAAGTGGTGGATTTTCTTGCTAATCATGCATGTACATCTCAACAACTTAGCATCCTCTCCAAGGAACATCTCACAGGTAAAGCAAAAGGTATTGTCAACCTCTCTTGCAGTCTCCCACACGTTCGATTCAAAATTGTAGTTGATCCCCCTTGAGTAGTTTTCTTGGTACCGGTTGCCTTAATGTTACTGTGATGAAAAGAAAATCTATGTTGTTTG
The DNA here is from genome assembly GCF_026168435.1 of Sesamum indicum. Classification (NCBI taxonomy): domain Eukaryota; kingdom Viridiplantae; phylum Streptophyta; class Magnoliopsida; order Lamiales; family Pedaliaceae; genus Sesamum; species Sesamum indicum. The sequence continues at coordinate 6,498,522 of NC_142668.1, forward strand.
GCTAAAGGGCATATATTGCATTTATGTATTACATTAGCACATCCTTTAATCCATGAAAAATGATTATTACAGTAGGAGAAACATGTCTGAATATTTTATGCCAACTTTCAGGGTTAGTAACTTTGACACTAAATGCTAACCCTGCTTCTTAGCATTCTTCTAAGCTCATTTTTTATTATCTCTGAAATGACCCTTTGACCATTGGGATCTTGTACTGTGGTAGCTGCAAGTTCTTGCAATCCTTCCTTCTTAGTGGTATGAAGTGCCCTACTTGCATTTGTTGACTGTTTTCTTTTCTCCATTAGTGCTTTTTACCAATCGACCATGTATCTCAAAGCAAGTATCCTTTGTATGACATGTTTTATTACATTTTCCACATATTAATTCTTGCTTATCTCCTTGTCCCCTCCTTCTCTGGAATTGTCTACTTCCAGACCCAGTAAAAACTTTAGTTTGCATGACTATATTCTGTAAAGATTCTGCAAAAGAAGAGTTGACTTCTCTCAGTTTTTCAACTCTCAACACCATGGAAAATGCCTTTGAAACTTTAGATAATGGATCCATCATCAAGAGCCCATAAAAAACTTCATAAGCTGGTTAGAGGCTACCAAGTATGCCATTGCTTTTCCAGTACCACAATGACATAAATGTATAGGTGATATACAAGTGAGCTCATCCCAAAACCTTTTGAGCTTTGTATAGTAGACATATATAGACTGATTTCCCTATAATGCCGATGCTATTTCTCTTTGTATTTGATAAATCATGGGTCTGTTGTTTTCTCCATAGCGAGCAACCAAGTCTTCCCATAGTTCTTGTGCTAAAGAGGTGTATAGGAATGCCTCTACTATTTCTTTTGATATAGAGTTGAGGATCTATGAGGTAACCATGCAATCATTTTTGTACCATTGCTCATATCCTTCTGAGTCTTCTTTGAGTTTTATTGTCTTACCAGTAATGAAACCCAATTTTATTTTGGCTCCCGGTGCCAACTTAACAGACCTGCTCCTGGACAAGTAGTTCTTTCCATCAAGATGTGTGGTTACCAGGCTCATTCCTGGGTTTTCTGAGGCCTGAATACTCATGGCCTCTACTTCATTTGTGGTTTGTTTATTCGGCTTTTTGTCAGCTTCCCCCATGATCAATTTTCAAGGAAGAACAGAAGATATGAAGAAGAAAGAAAAGGGTAATAAGAATAAGGTATTCTAGAGACCATCAAGAAGATGGCTCTGATACCATGTAGAAAACCAAAGATAGAAGAAACAGAGTGTGCTCCATGTAGATTTGAGCAAATACACAGTAGAAATCAAGTAAAGTAATGGCAAAATCTTGAAAATCAATTACCCTATTACACCTAGTATTGCTGCCTTTTAAAGGAAGAAGAAGATAGTTAATTAACTACCATTAACAACTTAACCTCTATTAATCTAACAAAAATGGGTTACACTTATAAAGGTGTAAAAACTAAAAATACGACTTTGCAATAACCGTTGGAGTGAGAACAGAACACCCTGCAATTTGCAGCTTCAAGCTCAGCACTAGACCTTCATCTTTACAATACTACCCTAGAACCATTAGAATCCACATAGATGTTGATCACCAATAAACTTAGCAATCTCCTTGGTTATTTTACTAAACGGAAGATCATGAATATGAACATAGAATTTCACAAACATTGGTTTAACTTTGAAGGATTTTTATCATCAATAATGGCATGAGGACTTTTAAAGTTGGCTCATTTCCCACATAGAAAAAGCAAAGTTAGGCGCAAATATTTCTTCCAATAAATAGAAGTTCTTAGCTTATTGGTTATCATCCCAAACATAAGTATTTTAAATTCATTTCCTTGACATTTCTTTTCTTCTCCATTTGTAATATCTCACTTTAATGTCTTTAAGTGAAATATATATTTGGTAGTGTATGAGAACATAGGCATACTTTTGGCAAAACCTCATTAAATATGATTCTTTATTTTTCACTAGCAATTAGTATATGGTATTAACTCTGGTACCCTAACAATTGGTATTAAAGCATAAGGTTATTCCTATTTGATGCCCCCCTACAATTGTAGGACCAAGCCCACAAAAATTGGCACACTAGTCCAGCAGACTGAGAACCCAGCTCACCCAATCAGCAAAAGGGCAAGGCTCATTAGTAGAGAGGAAAAGCCCATGGTTCTACATCCTACTCATTGAACTGGCAAACTTAAGAAATAGGTCCATACCAGTTGGACATGTCATCATACAACTAGGTGGACACGTCATACAACTTGCAAACACATTTGTACATATCACCCAAAAACATCTCCAAGTGGTTCCAAGTAAATCAGTGGCAAATAAACTAGAAAATTATAAATAACCATCTCCCGAATTTTTAAGAAAACTTGACATGGTTCAGTCCAACTCGTGTATCTCAATAAAATCTAGTGCAAATCTCCAACCTTCTGGATGATAGCCAATTCAAATGGCTTTCCAACTACGTACAACACTTCACAAATACCTCCATATCCTGCTCTATGCAAACCTATAAATAGAGGCCTTGTGTAGTCATTCAGTAACATCATTGTTCAGTCTCAAGCTCTCATTTATTCTCTCCATTTTCTCTGAATTTTTAGGTTATTTTGAGCTTACATTTTGCACCCCATACGCAAATATATTACTTTATCATCATAATTATTATTAATCTCACTTTGGTTCAAATTATATTTTTATTTCTTCTTTAACTCGTTACTAACTTAGACATCGAAGTGCTAAACTCTATTTTGTAGGTTTAGTACTCGATAATCTTAGAATTTTATGAAAGATCCTTCGACCCTTGCGGTGTGGCCAAATTTCCAGTACGCATCACTATTATTTTCTGGGCTTGTAATTTAATATGATCTGCAGATCAGAAAAGAGTTCCTTAGACTATTTGGTACACTGTGAGCTATTGAAAAATATTTGTAATCAAAACAGAAGATAGCCAAAAGGATTCCACATCTACCTCATCAACAACAACTCCATCATCTCTTTGGGTGAGAGCTGATGTGAAAAGATTGGCAGTGGAAATTTTTTTTGACAACAGTCATTTTGGGTATGTGGCAAAATGATGTTCTAAATTCTCTCTTTTAGCAAGGTCTAGATATTTCCATGAAGAAGTAAAACCATGTGATATTGAGGAGAAAGATTGGAATTTCATTAATCGACTGACATGTTGTAGAATTTGCTCATATTTGTCCAAAGAACAGAAGCATGATTTATTAAGGAAACTTTTGCTAAAAAGACGTGTAAATTATTTATCATTTGCACATAGAGTCAGCGTGCTATGGCAACTAATTTTAAAAATTGAAAACCCTTATGAAAGAGAGGGAAACCCTTGACATGAACCCCAAGGATAAGCAAGTGGTTAGGCTAGATCGAGGAGAGAACGATTTGACTATTGAAAATGGCCTAATGACGAGGAGAAGGTTCATGAAATTAAACGATGCAATTCAAGCCAAATCCAACTTGATACTTGATGTTGGGCCAAGTCACACCTTGAGGTTAAAATTAAATCTTTGATTTTATTAATTCAAGCCCACGGAGTCACTAAGGAGTAAAGAAAAGTCCGAAAACATCCAAGCTGATTTGGGGCCTTAAACTTTATCAATTCAAGCCCAAGGAGGTCCTAAAGGAGTGAAGGAAAAGCCCAAAATATCCAAGTTGGTTTGGGGTCTTAAACTTTATTAATTCAAGCCCAAGGAGGTCCTTAAGGATTGAAGAAAGAGCCCAAAAACGTCCAAGTTGATTTGGAAAATTTGAAAGCCACTTATTAGTTAATGTTCTAGTGTTTAGTGCTTGAATTTTTAGCTTTTGTGATACATTGTAACTAGGGTTTTGAGGAGTTTTTGCATTTTTTTTAGGAGATGCTTGGATAAAAAAGACACTTGACCAGCACCTAGGATCGTTTTTAATGCCTATAGAGGCATGTTTCAGCCTTATATAAGCAAATTTGAATCATATTTTGAGTGTACCAAATATTTGAGTGATAACTCGAATATCTTGAATTATTATATCTTGTCTTAGTTTTTGTGTTGTGTGGATTCATTTTTTCGTGGTTAGTTGAGTGTTTTGAATTCACATTTTGGTGACGTTGGTTGGCTATTTGTATTTGTCAGGTCTTAAAAACCATTGTTACAATTCTGCCCACATCGTGAAGATCGGGCCACTTGGTCGATACCATATTAACCCCCATATGGAGGAGAGGTTTTGGTCAATATTTTATATTATTTTCTTTTATTTTCTTTTCTTTTTTCCTTTAGTTGTGTTAGGAAGTAGTGATGGATACTTGATGAATATTCCGTCTTTGTTAATAAATTTCAATGTCTTTATAATTTGTATTGGTTGGGTTATTAATATTTATACCTTTTTATTCTTCAAAGTGAGATGCAAGTATGATATTTAGTATATACAAAAATTATATAAATGAAATCTTTAAAAAGAAGTATGACATCTAAACTTATATTATCTCATTTATAATTAATTTTCAAAGGTTGCTCCCTTTTGTGAAATTATGTTAACTATCTCAATATTATTAGCTCGTTATTTTTTAGGGTTACTTACAATTTTGTATTTTGTTATTTAAATTTTTTTTTTTGGTCAACTTACCTTCTCAATTTTATGAACTTTGCCCTTTGCTATTTATATCTGTTTTTATACCAAGTTTTCTGTGTCGAAAATATATCACATGCAGTACACATGTGACATTTAAGAGTAGTTGGATGTGATACTTTTACATATGTGCAACATGTGATGTTTATCGATAAAAAAATGAACAAAAAAAATGGTCATATATGACAAAGTACAAATTTAACAAAGTTAAGATGGTAAGTGGACTCAAAAAACAAAAGTTTCGATGAGAAAATATAAAAACGAACATGTAGAGTTGATATCACCTAACCAACTATTACAATAATGGAGTACGAAACTCCTTAAGAATATTACAAATCAAATATTACAGATTTAATTAATAATAACAATGAATAAACAAATGAAAGAAAATAACACTGTAAATGAACTCGGCTCAGATTAAGGACGGAACACGGTTACAAATAAGTTCCGTACCCAAACACCGACCCACGGTAACGCCACAAAGCCAGAAATCCGACCACAACTCCAATCACTCCGATCTATGTTTCACTCGATCACAAAACTCAAGTATTTCACAAAGAAAGAAGAATGCTCAAGAAGGATTTCTTGTTTTTAACCGTGTGTTTAGAAGGGGAGAAGAACCCCTATAAATAGGGCCGAGAAAAGTAGCAGATTACGCCATTATCTTGGCAAAGGAAGGCCACCATTTTTGCAGGTGAAAATGGGAGGAAAAGATATCAAGGAGATTTACAGAAGAGAGAGCATATGGCACAAACAAGAAGAGGGGAGTGAGAATGAGAGATAGAGATAGGTTACGATTAGAATATAAGTGGGTGGAGATGGGTCGGTTTATAGGGTCGGATCGTGGGCTGCCAATTGGGTCGGTTTGTGGACTTCCGTGTGGGCCATTTAAATAAAGTCATTTGAACCACAAAAAATATAACAGAATATAGTTCGAATGACAAAATATAATTACCTTATTTTTTAAAATGGTCTTATTTGAATTATTTATATTCTATGATGCATTGATTTCATTTCTATCGTAACACTAACATTTTTGTAAAGTTATATGCTTTTCTCATCCCCATTGATTTCATTCATTAAATTCTCTAACAAACTAATAGAAAATTACAACCAGCTTTAAAATCAGTTCCCGTCCAACTACAATTATGATAACAACGTAGTTAATGAAAAGATCTGAATATTACTAAATATTGATAAAAAATCTAGAGAAATATATCATATTGTTAATGCTTTGGTTGTTTCCACCAAAGATAATAAATACGGTAAATTGCTACCTTTTTTGAGGTTGACATAATTATAAATACCTTCTCATTGTTCAAAAATTATAAATACCCACTTAATTTTAACGTTCGTCTACAATGAACACATTCTGTTAACCTTCGCTAGGGTTCCATCCAATTTTTGTGGTGAATTGGCAAGAATATCGTTTTAGATTACAAATTATAATCTTATATATTTTTAAAAAAATTTATAATATTTTTATGGACATTATGCTTTAGCGATTATCTACTTCACCCATCCTCATTTTTTTTTTATATTTTCTCAAATATTCTTTTTATTTTAAATAAAAAAATACAATCAATAAGGTCAAGTAGTAATTCCACCCATCGTCTAGGAGGCACCACATAATTATTTTTCATTTGAGGGAAGTTTTTGTAATTTTTTAAATAATGAGAGTGTATTCGTAACTGCGACAAAACTTAAACGAAGCACCTAAGTTCGAAATCAAAGAAGGTAAAAGTGCCTCCTAATAGGTCTAATTCTCTATATCTAATATAGTACTACCTAAGTTTAAATCTAATCTAAAAGAATTCGATTTCCACATTTGATTTACTTACATGTAATTCAACATTTAAAAATAATTTTTTTTAAAAAAAATTGACATCTATAGAAATTAATTAACACAATATATGGGCTATCATAATTATATATACCAAATTGAAAAAAGACAAGAATAGAAAATATTTGAAAAGATTAATTTTCTCACTTAGGATAATGTCAATAATTTATTTGACTATGGATAAAATTTTACACCTTTTTTAGGAACTACAAGTACTAATTTTTCTATTGTTCTCCCATAAAAATTAAGTAAATAATACAAGCAACCCTCCTGTGATATTGTAAATGAGCAAATTACCTCCTTATGAAAAAATAAATAGCGATTTACCTCTCTATACTTTTTAAAATATAACAATTTACCCTCTTATGATTTTTAAAATGAAGCAATTTACCTCCCTGTATAAGGAGATAAATTGCTTCATTTTAAAAAGTATAGGGGGATAAATTGCTATATTTTTTTTTCATAAGAGAGTAATGTACTCAGTTTCAATATCTCATGGCGGTAAATTGCTATTCACCTTAAAAATTAACGGCAATATTTGTCATTAATATTTAGGTACTTGAGAAATAAAGGGTGCAAGAATATGGTAAGCAAGCTGTCAAATTCTACCTGTCATAAAAATGTGGACAAAATCTAAAAATATGTACATTAATTTGAATTAAAGAGATTGTGCACATACAAGACAGCATTGTCTTAATAGATACACACTCACACAATTAGAACACACATTCCCTTGTGCCCTTCTCTTTCAAATCCCTTCTCTTGTTTCTCTTCACACCTTCTCCTCTCCAAAGGGACAAAAAAGATAGTGAAAAAACACAGACTCATAATTGTCATTTGCCCTAATTTTTTATACAAATTACTTAGAAAAATGGCTGGTGGAGTAAATCAAAAGCTTGAAATAGTTCCTGTTGAAGCTACTGAAAACTTAGGCCAAGGTCACATGAACATCAACAGGAAGCCATTGCTAAGTGTTTCAATTCTTAGCCAAAGGGATCAGGTGAGAAAGATGCCAATGAACAATAATTTCTAGTTAATTAGTCCTAATATAAGTTGTGTGTGTGTGTGTGTGTGTTTTTTTTTTTTTAATTTTAGTCTTTGATCTACTTGTGCCAATTAATTTGTTTCTAGGGTTACATGAATTTGATAGACGAGAACGAGGAATTTGTCCTTGTTATGTGGTCCTTTGTTCTGTGGAATTTCTTAAGAAGGAATATATTTGATATTAATAATTAACTAGTAGTTAATTATTTGATCGAACCGTTGCTTAGATATACGGATAGCCGACTTTTATATAAGGAAGATACGATCATCTTTAGTTTCTAGATTTTGTTCCATATATAGAATGCTCAAATATCTTTGTCGCTAGTTGTTTAATTAATGCGACCGGTTTCTGTTTGTAGATTTTGGATACACTGTTACGTACTGTGATAACGGTATCCTCATCCTTAATTTATTACAAATAACAATTTTTCAATTCTTTTAAAGATGTATATCCACGTGTCGTAAAGCTACTAGGTAAATATTTTATAATTCAAATTTTTCCCTTAGAAAATAATCGAGACTTTTTATCCGACCAACCTTAAAATTATTTTATTCGGAATCTATTTTATTTGTCTATTTTGTCCCAATTTTGATTGGTAAATTATTTTCATATTTTATATAGTTTTAAGATTTGATTTTAAAGGAAGTTTTCTTTACATGTAATTTTTTTTTATTTATGTTATAAAAATAAATTTTGTTGAAATAAAAAAAATGAGAAACAAAAAGACTCATTCATGTGGATATAAAAATCCTCCCTTAACTTTTAATAGTGACACAATCATGACATTTATGAACATTCAGAGCAACATATGTAAAATCTATTTGTAGAGTTTAAGACAAATATATAGTAGACATGAAGCATATAAAATTTGTTCCATGAATGTCACTAGGACAAAATTCAAAATTTTAACTAAATTGTTGATTTCAAAATTATGGCAGTTGACGTTGTTAGTCCCATAAAATTCAAAATCGCGTCTTTTTAGTCCCAAAAATGTGATTTTGAGCCTTTTTAGTCCCAAAATTGCAATGTTTTTTTAGTTCCAAACAACGCCTTTTTAGTCCCAAAACCACAACGCACGTGACTTTTTGGAAAAGAAAATACGTGATTATGTGTTTTATGGGACTAATAACAACATCTGTCATAGTTGTGATACCAAAACAAATTCTTTTATTATTCCTATCATGACTTTGCTAATAAATAGTAGACTATATTAGATTGTATTATTATTGCTTTTACTTTGCGAATATATTCTCGATCTGGTACTCTTAAGTGGCATTTTTCTCGAACAGAGATACATACCATTTTTCAGAGTCACTCAACTGCCTGCCATGTCCAACCCTTTCAACGTACCAGGCTCTGATGGATCGACACACATGTCTGTAAGTAATTTTTTACTTCCTTAATTTATTTTGTCGACTTTGTAAGAATTGTTGGCAATAGAGAGTAATGAGCTAGAGAACTTTTTTTTTTTTTTTTAAACAACATATGCAATTAAAATTGTACATCAATCATGATTGCAACCCTGTTTAAAAACTAACCATTTAATGCTTATTTAATATATTATAGATTTAATTGTGACATTATTTAGTATCAAGAAAAAATGGACATTATTTAGGATAATATGCTTATTTTTCACAGTGTCTTTTCGATAAATTTTGAATTTAAGTAAACAACGGGACATATATAGATACCACATAGTAATAAGGAAATTGTTTTGTCACTATACAACACATTTTACACGATCCACAAATAACTAATCAATGTTCAAAATTGAAATAATGTGCATTGTGTCCCATAAAGAAGCAAAAAATTATTAGAGAAAAGAAATAATTGTCATTGCACATGAACCCTTAGTTTTAGAATCAAACTATATAAATTCGCCTCTACGCTAATGTGCTCATAGACCATTTATTTTGACGGTGAATAATTGAAATATATCCATTTCTATTTAATATAGTTTGATTGTTATTATTTCTGTCATAATTCACATTTATCGAGTATTATGAACTTACTGCAAACAACTCAGAAGAAGAAAAAAAATATTATGGATCATCACAATCAAATACTAGTTAGATATTTTGCTAGATTTATCAAATAAATGTTGTATTTTCCATCTGTGTCAGCCGTTAGAGATGATTACTTGGACAGAAGATACACAAGACGAGGTTGAAACTGCGTTACCCTCTATTCCATTGCCCTCGAGTGCACCCGAAGAATCCGAAACAAATTTCAGTATGAACAATGAGGTAATAAGCTATGATCCTTGAACTTCACTATCTATTTTGATCGGTTTCGCTAATATTATGTATTTTCAAATCTTTACTACATGGTTGCAAGAGAATTTGTTGTCTTATTAAAGTAAATATCTATGTCGTTTTTCTAGTCGTGCTATGCACGAAAGTTATGTAACAAAACAAATATTGTGCAAAATTTGAGCAATATTTTAGCTTTTTGCACTACATAATTCGTTATAGCTGTTAACAAAATATGTTATTATTTAAATGAAATTTACCTTGTACATGTGTATACCACATTTATTTAAACGAAATTTACCTATTCTAGAACAAAAAAGAAATTACTTTGTTATTACTAAATCCAAATCTTTTATGGAGTTAGATTGTTCTATGGCAAGGAGGAGCAACCTTGGAAACAAGAAGAGTATCCCATCTTTCTTACACTGAAAGAAAAGAATGTTGGATCGTCCGTCGTTTAGCACGCTCAAAACCGAATAAATGGGACGTGGTAAAATCCAAACTTCAATTTTTCTAGCTACATTCTATGATTTTTAATTTTTACTAGTAAAATATTATGTTATTAGTTAAATTTTAGAAAATATTTTACTATTATTCGTTGTTTGCACATGAATTTCAACGTTCTTTTTGTTTTTCATAATTGGTTTTACTACAATAACGAATCATTATTTGTGAATTATCATAATTTATTTTCATTGGGATTTAAAATTTAAACCTTGATAGTTTCTTAGCATTCTTAATGTTTTCCCATCTACTTATAACGGTGAAATTTTACTTCTTTTCAGTTCTATGTCCATTTGAAGACGGACATTCAATTTCGATCTCTCGTGAAAGCTCATGCCTTTATTGTTGAGGGGCTTCTGCCTGAACGCAGAAAGAAAGGAGATATGCATAAGAACGATGCGGTAATAATGCCTTAGTATCATGAACAACATTTTGTAGGATTTCATTATTTACTTTTGAAAATATATATTTACCTGTAATATTTACTAGCACAGAGTTCGAGCATGCACGGTTCCCGTCCTCGTAGAGTTAGAGGAGACAAGTTGCTCAACCGGATACTTGTTGGACACTATAATCATACCACCCAAGAGATCTTCCGAAACGAATCCCCAAAAGCAAAAGATGATCACAAGACCGCCGATGTTGGTACTGGTAAGCAAAATAAAACACCAAACAATAATGGTCACATTTTTATTGTCTTCTCTTTAGTGATTTGGTGGCTTCTTCGCTCGTAGATAACAACATCTAATCGTTTCACGTAATTAATTTCATCATTATTTTCACCGAGTTTGTGATGTATATAGGGAATAAGCGAAAACAAGAGGCCGAAACATCAAGCAAAAGAGAGGAAGAAGTGTGGATTGCTGGTGACGAAGGAAAGCAACTTATTTATGCTCTTTATGATTTTGAGCCCATAATGTAGCAGAATGGGATTCAGCTATCAAACAACTCAGAAGATTTAAGGATGTTTTTGAACCGTTTGAATTTCAACAATTTCACATCACTTATGTTTGGGGTTTTGCTTTTTGTACTTGGGTTGATTGCTTGGAATTTGCTTAAACATCGTAATATTTGGATGGTTTTATTACCCATGTTAGTGAAGTAAAAATTGACAGTGATTTGCTTGTCGAAACATTTGGCTATGAAGATTTTGCTTTTTGGACATGAGAGCTTATTTTTCTTTTATGTTCCAATGAGTTAATGTTGATTGATATGTTTTTATTGATTATTGTTTGCGCTACTTTTTATTTATTTATTTTACGTTTAGGTATACTTAGCCCCCGAACAATTCTTGATGTAATATTTATCCTTAAAGCTAATAAATATAACACTCATCCCTCTGGTTGGACAAAATTATCCTGAATAATTATATTATTCTCAACATATTTTAGTATTTTACGCATTAAATTATCACAAGAATATTTTGTAGCTAAAAAGAATTAGTGATAAGTGAAGAATTTAAATTCAAAGGGGAATAATACATTAATATATATATAATATATATATATTAATAGATACACAACAATATAATATCCCAACAAAAAATATTGTACATGATTGTTTTTTTATTTGTTGTACTCATTCATTATTTAACTTAAATTTTTTCCGTGTATTTATTTATAATTTGAACTATTTTACAAATTCAAAGCTCAGTAATGAATGATTACAATAAATACACAAATGAAATTCATGTAAATAGATTTTCTTAATTTAGTAATAAAATTAAGTTATTAACTATACAGTTTTTTTAGATAAGAGTGAGTAATTACATATCCATTTTTTAAATATATTTTCTTTAAAAAATATGAAAAAAATTATTTATTAATTTTTTTTTCTAAAAGTGTTTAAACTTTGGTTAAGCATATATATATATATATATATATATATTGTCAATTTCTTTTAAAAAATATATAAGAGTAGTTACCTCATCACAGCGAGGAACCGAAGCCTAAGGGATTGGACAATCCCAAATTTTCTAGTATCTAATACTATATTGGGTAAATTATATTTTGTCATTTATATTAGGTTTATTTTTATATTTTGTCATTGATTTTTTTTTTTTTGTCAACTTACCATCTCAACTTTATAAAATTTGCACTTTGACATATATGACTATCTTTTTGTTGATTTTTCTATCAGAAAAACATCACATGTTCTGTATATGTTCTACATATATGAAACATATCACATCACATAACTCTTAAATATCACATGTGCACTGCATGTAATGTTTTTTCGATGAAAAACTTAGTTGAAAGACAGTTATTAATGACAACGTGTAAAATTTTATAAGGTTGAGACGGTAAATTGACACAAAAAACTTTTAAATATAAAAATATAAAAAGATCATAGTTCGAATAACAAAATGAAATTAATCATACTATATTATTGGTGGTTGTATTGTTGGGTGTTGCAGTTTCTTATATCTTCTTTTTTTTTTTTCTCAAATGTTAACATAACTTTTTCAAATTTTTGACATAATTTGATATTTTTAAACAGTTAATTTAAACTTACAACATAAAGTAAGTTCAATTGTTAGGCAAATTAAAATTGATATTATTAAATTAAAAAATATTATGAAACTAAATTACCCCAAATGTTAAACGCCAATTTATCCAATGGGTATGGAAACAAAATTTTAATTACAAAATTATATTTCATAAATAAGCAAATAGCGTGCACAAAACTTTTAAAATATTTGATAGAGTTGTCTATACACAATTAATATTTACTAAATATTATAGTACTAGCAATTGTTAAATTACACGGTGGATATAAAACTTTTAAGGCTAAATTACTTTTTGGTACAATAAAAATAGGGGGTTTCACATTTTAGTCCAACATTTTATGGGATTTCTTTTTTTTAATACCATTTTGAAGATTCTTTTGGCGAATGTTTGCAAAAGCTTCAGCTTTTAGAAGTAATTTTTGTAGAAAAAGTTGGAAGTTATAGCATAATTGAAAGTGGGTAGTGTTGATAAAAAATGTGAAAAACAGATAAAAAGCTAAATTGGATAGTGCTTGGAGTAAAACCACTTCTAAAATAAACTTAATTTCTAAAAGACTGTTTTGTCCCTAAGTGTTAAAAATACTCCAAGAGGATGAGAAGGAGATTCGGAGGGCCTACATTCAGCGCTTCCATATGGCCATCCTTGAGATCCTAGCAGCTCACTAGGAGGTGTTGGTTAGTGTCTTCACTCAAAGACTCCGCGGAGGCCCTCTTTTCGAGTCTCTACCCAAGAAACCAGTCACTGACTTCTTACACGTGCTGCTCGGGCTAGGAAGTACATGAACTTGGAGGACACTTAGTTGGTAAAAAAGAACAGCCGCGATAGACGAAAGAAAAGCGAGATGGCCTCCTCTTGCAGGAGCAGGGGAGAGCCCCAAGAACATTCAACCCCGTCGACTTAAAGAACAACACTACACTCCACTCATCACCAGTTTGGCTAGAATGTTCATGGCAATTAATGCCTTACAATGTCCTAAAGACTTAGAAGAAAGCCCTCAGCTCCTGAAATTTTAATACTTGTGCTGGGCATGACACCAATAGGTGTCCCCAGCTAAGGCAGGAAATAGAGAGGTTTATCCAAACTAGTTACCTTAAGAGCTAGAAAAAGAAAAAACAAAAAAGCATGAGCGGAAGGAAGTATGCTCTGGCAGGAGCGACAAGCAAGCAAAGAACCTTCCAAGAGAGAACGCAGAAAGAAAGAAGCTCTAACTGAGGAGCTAAGCCCGAAAAACACCCTTGCCAAGGGTGTGATCTATATGATAGCAAGAGGACCTACTGATAGGGACTGCAGACGAGCTAGACATGCCCATGCTCGGGCTGCTAGAGCCATCATGGAAATTGATTACAAAGCGCCAACAGGGTATCCCATGATCCACTTTAGTCCTATTGACGCATAGGGAGTATATCTACCTCATAATGATGCATCTGTTATTTCTTCTATTTTAGCTAATTACACTGCTCAACAATTTTTTGTGGACTCTTTGCAGTTCTACAAATATCCTTTCGTACAAAGTTTACTAGCAGATGGGCTGGCAAATATCCCACTAGAGCTAGTGGATACCTTGCTATATGGCTTTGCAATGAGATAGTATACCCCTTAGGCCAGATCCCACTTCCTCTCCCCTTGGGAGCAGAACCCACTAGAAAGACCAAGATGATCTGTTTCCTTATCATGGACATGCTGTTAGCCTATAATGTTATCCTATGTCGACCTTCCTTGGACGTCTTCCAAGCTGTTGTCTCCACATACCACATGAAGCTAAAGTTTCTTGCTGGAACAGGGGTAGGAGAAGTTATGGGTTACTAGTATGTAGCTCGAAAATGCTAAGTAGAATCAATAAAGGGAGGTAGATGGAATGACATGGAAGTAGATCCTCCTAGCGGGGAAGACAAGAGGTTACTGATGAGTAAGGAAATGCAGCTCCAGCTCGTGTACAACTAGCTAAAGAATTGTTAAGCATCCAGTTGATACCCAGAGAACCGGATACAACCACCATGATTAGCTCCCAGCGAAGTCCCAAGTTAGTAGGACAATTAATCACTTTTTTGCAGGAAAATGCGGACATTTTTGCATGGTCAACTCATGACCTCGTGACCATTGACCCCAGCATAGCAATGCATAGCTTCAATATAGATCCAACCTCCCCTCCTGTGAAGCAGAAAAAGAGACATTTCAGTTGTGAAAAGGACAAGGCTATTTAGGAAGAGATAAGTAAACTCCTTACAGCTGGTCATAATTGGGAAATCTAATTTCCAGAATGGTTGTCCAATGTGGTACTTGTACCCAAGCTAGGTAACAAATGATGTTGATTTTCGAGATGTTAATAAAGTTTATCCTAAAGATTTTATCCTTTACCTCGTATAGACCAGCTGTGGTTTCCACCTCTGGTTACGAATTTTTGAGTCTAATGGATGCCTTATAGGGTTACCATCAAATTATGCTTAACCCCAATGACTAGAAGCGAGTTAGTTTCATCACGTTAGGAGGGGACCTATTGTTAATTGTTATCCCTTTGGGTTAAAACATGCAAGGGCCTACCAACCTTTGGTGGACAACTTGTTTCGAGATCAACTAAGACGTAATATGGAAATGTATGCCGATGACATGCTGGTGAAGAGTTGGTAGATGGATTAGCACATCAATGACCTAACTGAGGCATTCATTATACTCAGGAAAAACCACATGAAATTGAATCTAGCTAAACGTGCATCTGGAGTCTGGAGTAGCAGGTTCCTGGGATATATGGTCACAAAAAATGGGATCGAAGTTAATCCAGATAAGATCTGAGCTATCCAAGAGATAAAACTCTTTGCCAACCTCAACAAAATCCAGAAACTAGTTGACTGCATAGCAACCCTTAGCAGGTCTATACTCCACTCAGCAGAATGCAGTTCGCCATTCTTCAAAGCTATCAAAAAGACCCAAAGCTTCACTTGGGATGAGGCATGCCAACAAGCCTTCCAGGACTTAAAAACTTATTTGGCTTAGCTACCTTGCTCCCCAAACAGGCACCAGGTGAGCCGTTGTACCTATATCTAGCTATGGGACAACACGTAGTAAGCTCCGTGCTCATGAAAGAAGAGGAGGGGCACTAAAAACCCATTTACTACGTAAGCAAGGTATTACATGGGGCCGAACAATGGTACCCTGAGGTAGAAAAATAGCCTTTGCTTTAGTAATAACAACACGTGAGCTACGTCCTTATTTCTTATCATATTCCATTATTGTGCGCACTAATGCTCCCCTACGAGCAACATTGGGTAAAGTTGAAACTTCAGGTAAGATGATTACATGGACCATTGAGTTCAGTGGGTATGGCATTTGCTACCAATCGAGAACGGCCATCAAGGCCCAAGTGCTACTAAATTAAAAAATTAAGCCACGCCTATTGAGGATAATTAAGGAAAATTGTTTCTACATGTCGATTAATCCTCCACCCTTGTTAGTAGTTAAGTCGAAGTTGTCCTCACGAACCCGGAGGGAGACGAACTAGAATACACCTTAAGGTTCGACTTCAAGGCCTCAAACAATAAGGCCGAGTACGAAGCTCTCGTAGTAAGTATTAGGATGGCATTTGATGAAGGAGCTAGGAACTCGATTGCCTACTCTGACTTCCAACTAGTAACCAACTAGGTAGGGGTCATATGATGTCAAGGAGGATCGAATGAAGGAATACTTCCAGGAGATAAACGAGTTCACGAGTCAGCTGAAGAGCTTCCAGCTCTATCAAATTCCACGCACAGAAAACACCAATGTCGATTACCTAGCCCAACTCTCTAGCTGACTGCAGCACATTCACTATTACTCTAATAACTCTCATTTAAAGCATTTCCGATATTGACATAGTCGTCACAGATTAGTACAGATTGGAGGAAACCCCTCCTAGACTACTTGAGGGAAGGATTTCTTCCTGCTGATGAAAAGGAGGTAGCCCACATGAGGAGCAAGGTAAGATTTGTTCTGCTTGACGAAATCCTCTACAAGCGCAGTTTTTCCCAGCCCTACCTCCGATGCTTGTCTGCAGAAGAGGGCAGAACCATATTGCAGGTAATACATGAAGGAGCATGTGGATCCCACACAGGTGGTGTGGCCCTTGCAGGCAAAACTTTATGAGCTGGATACTTCGAGCTTGCCCTCAAGAGGTATGCAATAGAGTGGGTGAGAAAAGTGTGAGTAATGCCAAAGGCATGGCTTACTCATTTAGATTCCAATTCAAATGTTCAAAGTCTTGTTAGCACCTTCTCTATTTTTCCAATGGGGATTGAAAGTAGTGGGACCTTCTTCACCTGCACAACGATAGCGTAAATTCCTCCTGGTGGCAATAGATTACTTCAAGACGTGGGTGGAAGTTGAGCCCCGTACCAAGATTATAGAAAATGAAGTGCTCAAATTCCGTTGAAAGAATATAGTTTGCAGGTATGGCTTACCTTGTGTTATTATTCCTGAAATGGCTTTCAGTTTCAAGGCTAGAAAATCTAAGATTGGTTTTGCTTACCAAGGCATCCAACAACGTTTCATATCAGTTGCCTACCCCAAGCCAATAGGTAAGTAGAAGTTACCAACTGCATCTTGGTGCAAGGTATTGAAATCAAGCTAGAGGAAACAGGAGGGCAATGGGTATTTGTATTACCCAGCGTGTTATGGTCTTACAGAATCACCCCTAGATTTACCATGGGAGAGACACCTTTCAACCTGATGTACGGATCAGAGGTTGTTATCCTGGTTGAAGCAAGCTGGAAACCTTCAGAATCCAGCACTACGAGCAGAAAAACAATGATAACTTGATGCATACTAACTTGGACCTAGTGGAAGAAGTTCAAAAGGATGCTCGACACCGCCTAGAAAGGTACAAGAAAAGGGTGGCCAACGCCTAAAACTAGCGAGTAGAAAGAAGAGAATTCTAGGTGGCAGACCTTGAACTCAGACAAGTTGGTGGTCTCAAACCAATCTGAAAGCTGGCTCCCAACTAGGAGTGACCTTACAAACTAACCCGGATCATTAAATTTGGGGCATACGAGATGGAGGATACTGTTGGCAGAAGGCTTTCTCTACCATAGAACACTTATAACCTCAGGAAGTTTTATTCCTGAAATCCTTATTTACAGTTTGCAATCCTTATAATCAAGCATTATCTTAGAGGAACAAAGGTAACTCTTGTTTTCCATCTTGTGCTATTCGTAGGCTCAGGTTTTCAGCTCCTGCTAATTCCAATAAACCGCCACCAACTAGCGCGAACTCTCGCATAAGACACCCCTGGTCGGTAAATGCACTTACATAAGTCACCTCTAGCTGGCACATACTCTAGTAAGTTGCCCCTATCTGGCGCACGTCTCCAATAAGTCGCCTCTAGTTGGTGCTGGCCACTTGCATAAGTTGTTACCACTTGGCGCATACATCTTACAAAGCAACTACCAGCTGAAGCATTCCAATCTCTAATTACCTTCTAAAGCTTTCTTAGGATAACTTGGTTTTTTAGTTCTATCGTTGCTCATTTATTATGAAATATGTTATCTCCTACTAATGAAATCACATCTTCCTTGCTAATGATTTCTAACTACTTTTTAAAGCTTGCTTAGGTTAACTTGCTTTTTGAGTTCCATCCTTACTCATTTATTATGAGATATGTTCTCTCCAACCAATAAAATCACATCTTCCTTTCTAATGGCAGGGGTAGCTAGAATAAACTGCATACATCAGCTGGGCAAAGCAGGAGGTTGCCTAAATCTATAGACTTGTCATAACAGAAGCCTATTTTCTTGGATTAAAATTTATCTTACCTACTTGCCTAGTTTTTTGCTAAACTTGTTTGGTAAAGCATTCTTTGTTATTATTTGGACAAAATGTATAAAAACTCCCCTGTGTATTAAAAAGTCGGCTAAAACTCCTTTCTGTTTTAAAAATAGGCTAAAATCCCCCCCTGTGTTTTGTAAAACTTAGCTCAATCGTCCCCCTCTTTGTTAAATCCAACTAACGGTGTTAATTTTTTTATACCCTTACTCAATATATATTATTTTTTATTTTAATAACCATTGGATCTTCTTTGATCAAATATTGATCGTAGATCTAATCAATTAGTCTCAACTATTAGATTTTAGAAAAATGAAATGTCAAGATTCAATAAATTATTTAACTTATATTATATATAAATAGTTTAAAATTACAAAAATATATTATTATTATATATATAAAAAAGACTAACTACCCCACCCCCTTACCCCCCGCTGCCCCTCCCTCCACCCCACCACCATCTCTGTCGGTAGCGTGGACTTTTAAAATCATCGTATTTCCACAAATGCTTTACCAAAATGCGTGAGGCTGGTCTTGTTAGAATCGTCTTGAAGAGACGAGTCTGATGGCGGTAGTCTGAGATCGAGATTCTACCGGACTGCGACGAATCAACGACAAACATGTTCGGCGATTGTGACTTGAGCCCACTCTCTTTGATTTAACGAAAACTCAAATTGAAGATATGAAAATGTTCATCTTGAAGAGAAGATTTGAATGGTACTATTGTCCATCGAAAACTCGTCCGGACGACGCCTGAAACTTAGAAACAAGTTTCCGACAAAAAAGGGCGAAAGTTGCTCAATTTTTTTAATTTTTTAATTAATTTTAATTACATTAATTAAAATATCTTTTTAGTTAAGAATAGTTTAAATAATTATATAATTAAATATTTTAGTTAATTAAGAATAATTATAATAATTATTGTAATTAAATATACATTTTAATTGATTAAAATAATTTTTAGATTAAATATAATATAATATTTCAATTTAAATTATATAAATAAAATAAAAATAATAAGTGGCATTTTAGTAAAAGACACCAAAGAAAAAGGTCAAAAACAGTTAAAATATATCCTCACACACACAAAGAGCGCGTGTAATGCACCTTCCGTTAATTACTAACGGAAGAAGTATTTATTGCTGAGTTTTACAACAAACAGGGAGGCTTTTAACCTATTTTTAAAATAAAAGGGGGTTTTTAGCCGAATTTTTAAAACATAGATGGGTTTTATGCATTTTATCCTTATTATTTGAATAACTTATGCTAATTGGAGATGGAAAAACCTTCCCTCATCCTACTGGAACACTACTCTAACACATACAGTGGACATACTTTCTTAGTGCATAAGCTGGTTATTACCCCGCCAAGTACTTTTACTAACCTGGAAGAACAACAATGCATAGCATAAAAATTCAAACAACAAATGAAATTGAAAATGGCATAAGTACAAAAAAAACATCACAGTAGTCAAGTAGAAAAGGAGGGGGAAATGGAATAAAAAAGGCACCTCATGCTATGAAACAATTATCCAAAGCCTATAGGAGGGTATTTCAAACCTCACAAGAGGTAGTATTGAAGATAGAATATTTTTTAAAAGCAAAAAGAACATTCACTTATCAGCTGGAGGGGAAACACCTTCATTACCACTAGCAGGAGCAGCCACCCTGGGTCATCTAGAGCCTCTTCCACCTGAGTACCATGAAGCACTGGCAGATCACAAGGCACCTCCTCGTCCGACTCAAGAGCATCTGCTAGCCCGGCAAGGATATCTAAGAAGGAAGAGGTAGTAGTAAGAAGCAGACAGCACGCATTAGCAAATTGGGGGGGCACAGGTTTGATAGCTATGATAATAGTACTTCAAGGCCTTTTTTGATAAAAAGCGCTAGAACTTCAAGGAATTCTTGAACTCCGCCATATTCCAGGACCACATCCTTCCAGCACATTCTACCCCTCCACCATGGAAGGATAATCTTGAACTTTTTGCACAGCTATCTCAAGGCGTTGGTGATGGCTATTGATCTCAGACCTTAGGTGGGCAAGGCTACCCTCATTCTTATGCCTCCTTCTTCTGCTCTTCCAGTTTCTTCTAGGCCTCCTCCGTTGCTAGCCTACCTTGATCCAGCCAGCAAGACACCCTATAGGACAAGTAAAATGTATAATTAAGTATGACAATAATCCTATTTTGTTTACCTTACTAATGTGTGAAGCTAGTAAATTCATGGCCTGGGGATGAGGCATAGTTTCCAATAAGCCTTATCTAGAGATGAAAGAGTTCCCTTCAAGAAGTCAGCAGCTCGGCTTCTTTCATCTTCTTCCTACAGCAAGGATCGAGCCTCACCTGTACCTAGCTTTTCTTTCTTAGCGTTCACTCAGCATGTTAGGGTGCCCCAGCTTGTTTGATGGGCTTAGGAGCTGGAGGAGCCAAAGGACTTGCTGACCCCTTAGCTCATTTGGAGAGCGTAGGGAGAGGATCCGCAGTACAGGCCAAGAGAGCTTGAATAGAAGGCGAACTTTTCACTAGCAAGCATTTTGCCGAGGAGCCCGCCTTAGGGGATTTTCCTTGCTCAGAGCCTTGTCCTACAGCAGCTAGTTGAACATGTTGACTGTAGAAAACGCCTGTATACCAGCATTTCACATACACTTTGTTGGAACAAATGCTAACAAGCAAAGCACAAAAGATTATACACGTAGCAGTGTCCAGGACGACCTCTTTACAACTCAAGCCCATCACAGAAAAGAAGTGCTGGATGAATTAGCTCGCAAAGATCATATTGAAAAGCATTTAAGCGATCTAGTAGAAGTTTGGAGCAAGGCGGTTATGAACTGAATACCTAGGAAGGTCTAGGCAATAGAAACCCATGTGGTGGGGAAACGCCAAGGAGTAGGAGATGATATGAAAAAATACAGAAGCTTCCACTCTTTGATGGTGGTATCAGATGGAAGGAACTGAGCATCCCCCTTGGAGGTAAAATAAAACAAGCCGGACTTGCCTTCTTCAGCATTTAAGGAGTGGAATTGGGCAGTCAGTAGGGTCTCCCCAGGTTCATAACCAAGATATAAAAACCATCTATTATACTAAAGGATTTGGGCACCAACTAACACAGAGAGACCTTGAACAAGGTAGACACCTCTGCGAAGAAGGGAGGAATAGGAAATCGTAACCTACCTTCTAGTTGGGCCACATAGAAACTGGCACAACTCTTAGGAGACAAATGGGGGCGTTCAATAAAGCGGCTAACTGAATCACAAGCTCACCAGGTATCCCAAACTTAGACCTAACCTCGCTTATGTCTTCCTCCCTTAGACAAGAATGAAAGACCGTAAACGACTCTGCATTGGAGGCAACTATCCTATCTTCCATACTCCTTCTCTTTAGCTCCTCCTTAGTGGACCTCTTCCTACTACTCACCTCTTAAGATAAATATGGAATCTAGCTTGCTTCTTTTGGCTAACCCTGCAGGATTAGCCCTATTGGCAACATGAGTAGGGAAGAAATTTTCTTTGTAGGTTATTTTCCTACACCAACTATCCGGCTTTGCAAACTGGCACCCTTAGAGGGGTTTGGGGAGGAGTGATGATACTCCTAAATCTTTCATGCAATAAGCACACAAGCAAAAGAGACCAGCCCAATTGGATATGAGCCCTGTTGGACCACCAGTAGGGAGGTAAGACCCACAGGCTTACTTCCTACTTTACTGAATTGGTAGGCCCAAGAAACAAGTTTATTTTAGCCGGACCACATCATGATACAATTGGATAGACACCTCATATAGCTTGCAAACACATTATTACATGTTATCCTAAAATATTTTTAGGTGGCTCGTAGTAGATCAATGACAAATGAGCTAGCAATTCACGAATAACATATTCCCTAATTTTTAGGCAAACCTTGCAAGACTTACTACTTAGTGTGTCTTAGTCAAATCATGTCCAAATAGTACACAATTTTTTTTGTTTGTTCGTTGATTCAAAGAAATTTCAAATGGTATAGGACTCTTCATAACAAACTCACATATCCTGCTTTGTACATGCTTATAAATAGAGGTCTTGTGCAGTCATTTGGTAACATCAATCATCACTCTCATATTCTACTTATTGTCTCAACTCTCTCTTTAATTTTAGGTTGTTTTAAGCCCTCTTTTTTGCATTCCAAACGAATATATACACTATATCATCATTCGATACCATGATTCTACTTTGATTCAAGTTCCCTTTACTCTTTTTCAGCAGATTGTTACTGACTTAAACATCAGAGTGGTAACCTTTGTTTTTCAAGGTTAGTCCCCCTTGATCTTAGGCTTTTTCTTGAAAATTCTTTGATCTTATGGTGTGGCCAAAGATCTGGTACACATCACTATCACAGAACGTATCTTATGTAGAACAAAGTGTGGATGCATTTTGAAAGTGTTTAGAAAAGCGTAGAACGAAAATATAGTGCTTTTGTAGTGTGGTTTGACGGTGAAATTCCAAACGTCCATAACTTGCAATTTGGTGGAGTTAAGAGGAGATCTACTTATTGTTTCGATCATCTTCAAGAGGCTAATCCAACCCCTCACCACATTATCATGAGGGGTTATTGATCATCGTGACATTTCATCATTTCGACCACCATCCAAGCATTTCTTTAGATTTTCCTATTTTGCAGCCGACTTTAGTTAGTTTTATATCTTCTACGGTTATCTTTTGGACCTAATATTTTTCTCGAATATTGCTAGGGTATTAGGTTATTTTTTTACCAAATTTTGTGGGCTTATAAGACAATCCAAAATTTAGTCCATTTCAGACTTATTTTACCTAGATCAGATTAGGACTATTCCTTTCAAATAACTGCTAACTTTATTAAGAGAGTCATTCAACAATAATTTTTTTCCCCTTCATATTCAGATTCTCATAGAATTGGAGAAGTGCTCTTCTTTATTCTTTGTCGGATCATCTCTCATTGCTGCAGATTGTGGCAACACTGCTTCCATGGATGACTCTCAGACTGATGCAGCAGCTACAAGTGCTGGTGATGCAGGATAGAAGACGAAGATTGGAGAAAGCGTCATTTCTAGTTTAGCGTCTTCGTCTTATTAGTTGTTTGAGTTGTACAGTCGTCATCCCCATCATTCATTCGTTCTGTAATTGGGCCACGTGGTCTGACTAGGCAGTTTAGGCCGCAGTTTGTTATTTAAAAAGGTAGCCTTCATCTTTGATTAAGTTGCACAATATAATTATTGCCAATTTTTTATACATGATATTAATAAAGACGCAACATAATTTTGTCAATTTAAAATTAAAATTGAAATTATTTTTTGGATAAAAATACATTCTAATAATAGTTATTTTTTAATAAAAATTAATTGATGTAATTACTTTGAATAAAGTCCAACAATATCATTATTGTCAATTTTTATACACAATATTAACCAACACGCAATATTACTTTTGTTAATTTTTTATACAAAATATTAAGAAAAATATTAAAATTTATTATTAAATTAAATTATATTTTTAATAAAATACATTCTAATAATAATTATTTTTTAAAAAAGTTGCTTGGTATAGTTAGTTTAACTAAATGCACACAATATGATTGTTGTCGATTTTTGGTACACAATATTAATAAAAATACAATGTTATTTTTGTCAATACTTTGTATGCAATATTACTAAAAATATAACATTTACTATTATATATATGTTTTTTACTTTTCGTCAGAGCCGGTGTCTGACTGACACTTTTCTTTTCAAATATGTCTACCAAATCAAGCCTGATTGGATATCTAAGATAAAGAAGTGCGACCCATGGGATGTCCTTCCACATAGCACCAAAACGTAGCTTCGCTAGCATATTCCTTATATTATTTCCACACTTCGGCTTTAAATCTACTACTACATAAAATAAAATAAATATCAACATATCAAAAGGAGATCAAACTCGAACTCGAACTCGAACCAAAGAACAGAGCTCCGAGACTTCTACTTCTTATCACTAGATCAAAACTCTCCCACCAACTATGCCTTTCTGGAAGATTTGTTTGTCTTTAGAAAATGTAACAAGAAAGTCTTCAGAGCATCATTCAATCATATATACAATAGAAGTGGATTCATTGATTCGAAAATTTCGTGCTACCAATCGCTTGAATAGTGCTTGGAGGCATCGGATATGTATAAGAGCATAACAAAGCTTTTCTCATATTGAGAAAGCCTTCATTCCACCACATAAGTCCCTGCATTCTAAATCCTTTTCCGTGCAACGAGAAAGTCTTCATTCCACAGTGGAAGTCCCTGCATTCAAAATCGATCCTCCTCCAAGCAGGCCAAGTCATCATGATGTTCATTCTGATTATCAAAAAAATTGAACATATCCAATCTGGATGACCTCGAACTATTTATCAGAAATAAAGGGGTTAAGTCAGTCGAGATACTAATTACCTTGACAAAATAACACAATCTATTCCAACACTTTGGAGTGAATCATCTAGTGTCACAATCTGATTGCAAGTCAGGGCGTTCTTTGTTGTCAATGGCAGCAGACAAAGCCTTCCAAATGGGAACTAACATTGAGACTGGAGGATATAATTCCTAGAAATTGAAAGAAAATAATAGCAGCACCAGGGTTAAAAATGAGAGCATTTAACTTATGTATCAATGTTCATCCTACTAATAAGTAGAAAACTAGATACCTTTATTGACAAATGGAAGAGCCTTTACCTTGAACACCAGCAAAAGTTCTTCCTCTCCACGTAGAATCAAAGACAAACTCCAGTAGCAGGTAACTGGAGTCACACATTCATTCAGAACAGGTTTCAAGATCTTGCCAATTGGAACAAAGCGGCGAACTGTTCTCCCACTGATTTGCTACCAAATAATTAGAATTACAGAGAAAAACTCCTTCATGATGTTTAGCTTATCAAGGCAGATACAACAAAACCATTGTGTCTAATTAGATAAGTGCACTTTTTGGTAAAAAAGGATTTAGACCATTTCCCCTTTTATGTTGTGTTCATCCTTGTACAAAGGATCATGCTAGTCTTTCTATGGCTTTTTGTCCAATGCTACCATATATTCCTAAGGGGACAAAAACAATTAGCTACATACATTTTGAATGATCACTCCAGAAATTTAGGGCAATATACAAATTTCTGACAGAAAGAAAAAGGAATAAATATGAAATGGACAAAACACTGAATTCGTATAATATTCCTCTGTTTTTGGACAAAACAAGGGAAGATTCACCATTTTCAGCTCCCTAGTAAAATGTAAAAAACCCTCAAATGATGAAGAAACAATAATGCTTGTCACACACAATGGAAAAGTAACTCATGTTTTGAAAGGAATACCTTCTGTAAATAGTCTCAAGTTGAACCCCAAAAGCTGGCAAAATTATAACAGATCCTGTTGTATGGAAAGAAAAGGAAATATACAGTCAAAAGGATGAAAGATAGTTTGGTCCCCACATCTTGTTGCAACTCCTTCCCCCAAAACGCAATTTTTATGCAGGACATCACTGCATATTCATTATAGCATTTATACCCCAACTTTTTTATGTCCAGTGTAGAGATCATAACATCACTATATAAAAATGGAATTGCGCACCTACACACCTATGAATAGTCACAGACACAAGAGAAACCACTCTTTGCACAATCTATAAATAGTCTTTAGGCACAGAGCAAGCTTGGTTAATGCAGATACTTTCAAGCAACCAATGATGTAACAACAAAAATTATCCACAATGTCCATTGGTGAAGATGATCTTAAAAGAAAACTAACAAACAGAATCCTGTAAGTTACCAGCCATCGTTATCAAAGTAAAACAAATGAAAAATCGAAGGATGTTTGAAGTTGTTTAGGTTAGTTTTTGGATGGTTTGTAAAAGTGGGTCTGAAGTTGAGAAGTCGTGAAAAGTGTATTTAGGAATACTTTTATATTATTTCTAGAATTGGTAAAAAGGTCCCAAAATAGATGAAGATATGGTTGATATTGTTCTTAGAGGAGACAAGTTACAATAGATGTTAAATCATGTTTCAGTAGTAGGTGTTTTGCATATGTGTGTGTATAATATATATGTAATGATTGCTAGATAATTTCAGTTTAGGTAATGAAAGGATGATGCAAGGTTTTGGTGGTTTTTTGGGTGTTTAAGAGGGGAATTAGGTTTGCGTTTTAAACCCACAAAAACTAATTTTCCCAAATATATTATAGGGTTCATTTGGGGCGTATTAAAATTGGCTAGAACGACAGGCAAGTGCAACAATGGTGTTCCATATAAGACATTGACATTTAAGTTATACACAAACCATGAGAACAAGAAAGGCACACCACATTTAAATCAGACTTGAAAAGAATAAAGAAACGTATTCATATGATTAAGCATGTGGTTCACATAATTCTAGGCACAAAGTTCGTATTTCCACAGCTCCTAACCTTTCTCCACTTGTTTTCTCAGCATTTGCCTTAAAAGGAAAACAGCCAAGGAAAAGCTCCAAATAACCTTTGCAACTGGCTTTCCCTGTGTCAATAGTTTGCAGTCACTAATCACATTTGCAAACTGAGATAAACTTTGACATTTCTTCCTTCCATTTCCTGTATTGCAATTTTCATGATTGTGCACTTCAATTGTGTATATTAACTACAACAATCATTGGCATGGCTTCTAAAAATTGTTGAAAGAAAACCAAAATTCTAGGAAAACAAAGCTGATATACTTAATAGGTAATACAAAACATAGCAGTCCACTAGAATTACACTGGAAATGGCTAGCTTTGCAAAAACAGTGAAAATTGACAATTACTTATTGAATCCAAAAATATAAAATGTCAGATCCTCCCTTATGAAAGATCAGATTTTAGTAAGAGTATGCAACAGCAAATAAAAATTCCATATACCCAAATAACTATCCTACTATTTGTATAATTGGAGAAAAATATACCTGCAAGTGTAGGAGAATTAGAAAGCATATGACGGCGAAAAGAAAAGCACATGCACAGAACTTGAAAACCCCTGCACCATTTCTTGCAACCAAGATATGGTGAACATCGATCACTTCTGGTGGGCCCTTTTTCACATCATGCATATATGTGTATCGTCCTTTCGCAATAATTGATGCGTCCATCTCAAACTTTAAGTGTACAATCAGTCAAAACTGTAGTAACAATGGTACAAGGAAACAACTTAGTTCAATTTATAAATCTTCATAACAATAGATTAATGTAGGCATGTTTTATCTTCACAGAACTAATTAGAGCTCCAAGAATGGTATGACTGAATAACCTAATAATCACAATATATTATTTCAACAAGGCAGAATCAAGTCTTTTTAGAAACTCATTAACAAAAATCAGTAGTCCAGAAGAAAGTTTACCACAACCACAAATTCACATACTTCCATTTAGCTCAAATCCGCAAAAAGAATTTACAGTTTAAACAGCCCAGGATTTATTGAACAGTACCTCAGTTTTTATCACAGTGTCATTCAAGGGAGCCATCTTCAGATCTCATTTTTCGCATTGCCTAATGAATGTTTTCGTCTACTTTTCCTGGAATTTCAGAAGCACTCATTGCACCTCCACATTTTCTTCTCAATACTTTCTCCAAGTCTTCATAAATAACCCGATTGCTAATAATGAGGACGGAACCTGTTATATGGTAAATTGATGAACCGTGCTTTTTACTTGATATAGAAAAGTGGAAGTGAGAGGCGTGCAGCTAGCTCGAGCTCGACCATTTTTGTGATTTTGAGCTCGAGCTCGAGCTCGATACTGTATTTTCAAGCTCGAGCTCGAACCGATGAGCTCCAAGTGTCCATAACACTACAACTCAACATTCAAACAACTCAATCTCAACTCTAAACAAATTTTTCAGATTTATATGTGGTACAGTGAGGGAAACAATGGAGAAGAAGGAATCTGTTATGAACCCAGAAAACTGTAGGTAAAAACTTGAATAAAATTGCAGCAGAATGGAGGTGGGAAGGTGAGAAGAAAGAGATGAGAGGAAATTCAGAAATTTTACTAATTGATAATGGTCTTCCTTACAACATTACAACTCTTTTACAAACAATTCTCAAAGCAGACAAAAGTGTAAGGAACTAAGGCTGGAAAGGAATCCAACAACAAGAATTAAACAAATCATAGTGTCCGTGAATGTGCCCCTGAATCCGATTAAACAAGAATTAAAGAATTAAACAAGATGCTAAAAACACACCCAAACCCACGAAAAAGAAGAATAAGTAAAATGCAAAAGAGAAAGAAGGATTACCTGGAAGCCGTCCTCGTTGCCGACTTGCCGTCCTTGTTGCCGTGAGTTTGGGGCTAGGGTTCTAAGAGATGGGGTTTGAGGAAGAAATGAGAGAGGAGAAAGAATGGAGATAGAAAGAGAAAGAGAGAAAGAAAAAGGAAGAAGAAGCGACAACAAGAGAGAGAAACAGATTATTATTATTATTATTATTTTTATTGTTATTATTATTATTATTATATTATTATTATTATTATTATAATTAGTATTATTATTTTAAATCATGAAATTTTTACATAGATATAGTTGAACTTAATATATGTTCACAATCTACAAAATTTATATATTTATAAATGTTAGTATAACATTGATGTAACTATCTCTTATATTGTTGAACAACATGGGTTAATCGGGCCATCAAAATTCAGATCAGACCGCTAGATATCATCAAACTTACAGAAAAATATATTTGGTAAAGTTTTAGACTTATTGGGTATACGGATGTCGAGATATGGTACTCAAAACATAAGAGTAATCATTCAAAACGGTGTATCGTTGAATCAGGCCATGTGATTTTAATCATACCGTCTGATATGATATAATGGACACAGTCTTGTATATTTTAAATTTCGTGTGAATCGAGTGCCCAAATTTTAAAATATTGTAATTATTGATTAAATTTTTTAATTTCATTTTATATATATTAAAATAATAATTAGAATTGTTCAACCATCATCATCATCATCATCATCATCATCATCATCATTATTATTATTATTATTATTTAGATTAATTCATAGAAATTACTAAATTTTGACATAAATTTATAAATAATAAAATCATAAGTGAATTACTTGTCAATTTAAAAAATATATAACGTAATACAAATATATATTAAAATATAACATAAAGTTTATATATGTCATATTAAATAATAATTTTAATTACTAAGTTGTTGATTAAATTTATTTTGTATAAAGATTAAATGTATAAATAAAAGTACCATAATTTATTATTATCCAAAATAAAATGTATGACATTGATTAATAATTATAATATAGGTCAATTTTGATTATAAAATTGATCAAATATCAAATATAAAATTAAATATATAAAAAATTCAAAAATAAAAATATTTATAAAAAAAGAGGACAGCTCGCGAGCTGGTGAACACACACAACTGAGCTTGAGTCAAGCTCAAAATCGAGCCGGTTCGCGAGCTGGCTTGACTCATCTACCACCCTTACGTGCAACTGATCGAGATGAAGAGAAGAGCCAAGTGGGTTTGTTATTTGGGAGAACTAGCATTTGAAAACAATATTCAAGAAGGTAGGTCAAAATCGTCATTTCAGCCGACATTCATGTATAGTTTCCTTGTATTAGTTCTATTATTTACTCATGTTTTGTTCTGAAGAAGATATCTTATACCTTGTATCCTCTAAGGCCGTGTTTACTTGATGGGACAGGATATACCTATTTGAAATTGATTTGGGACAACAAAGTGGATTCTCCCAAATGGGACAGACTACACATACATTTACTAAGGCATACACAATCCACAATATATCCGCTGAAACGTATTTACATCCCGAATTAAATGGGATCATTTAACTGTGAAATTAGTTTCTTGTACCCTTGAATTTGAAATTTCACCTTGCCTACCCTCAGCCCTAGCTCGTCTTTCCCCTCTTTTCCCCAATTCTGTTTTCTCCCGTTTGACATTTTCCCAATGCATTTGTGATAAGCAAAGACAAAATGCCAAGGAATATTTTTTTGTTTGGGTGGCAAAAATAGAAAGCTAATTCAATGGCAATGTAAAAATAAAATGTTCATCAAGTTTTAACATTAGTTGAATTCGATGAAAAGCTGGAGGGTGGCGACATAAAGATTCATGGCTAGTGCTTTTTATTCTTTTTTTCCCCCTTCCTTTTATCTCTTTTACCTTGCGTCTTTGCTCGTGATCTCTTCTTTGGAGCCATCTTGAGTTGTTTCTTCCAAGCCACAGGAGCCCTCTACTTTCACTTATCAAACACTTCAACAGATTTTGGTCCTCCTACCTCTGGCTTGTTGATCGGATACTCTTTCTCCCGCGCTATTTCACTTGTCGTCACAGTGACTTGCACATCGCCATTGCCGTATGTAATCATCCCTTCCGATGAGAAACACAGAACTTCAGAGAGGTGGTCATAAACCATGAAACATGTTACATGCAAAATCTAACTGCAATTTTGTAACACCCTCTTTGCTACAAGAGCTATATCCACGCTAAACATCATACTTATAGTAATTCCTGTGTTCATATATATACGTTTGCACATAACCATCTAATTAATTTTCATACGTAGTCCCAACACGTCATAATAGGTATTATCAACCCACAACATTATATATATATATATCAAACACCACAAGTAATCTCCATGCTTACGTTCCCTCTATACAACAAAATATGATCTGTACTCTAACTGACAACGAGGAGAAAATAACATACTGGCCCGACCTGCCTGAGTATAACACGTAGACCTAGCCTTCAACAGTCAGACACCTCAAAGTCTACTCCTGAAAGAAAATATCAGCAGAGGGATGAGCCTGCCACTCAGTAGGTAAATAACCAGCCCTATCTATATATGCATATCAAACACAGCCCAAACAAGAGGAACAGGCAACACGCATGGAATACAGTCAATTTAACTCCAACATAATCAGCTTTATTACACCACATGACTATCTCATAACAAGACAATCAATCAAACTCCATTTTTCCTAGTTTGCTTACCAGAAAGTGATATTGTGTTTTTCCCGGCAACTCAATCTCACCGTTATATAAATTCAAGTGAACCCCCTTGACAGCCGGCTCATCAATCTCATTTCGCACATAGCATTTTCTTTTCGCACATAGCTCTTTCATATCGCATCAAAGCTCTTTTCATATCGCATCAAAGCTCTTTTCATTTCATTTCGCCTTATAGGCTTTTCAACACATCAAGGGGTATTCACACCACAATTATATTCAATTTCCACCACTCCCTCATTTCCACATATCACCATTCTTGTAAGCAACTAGTAACGTAAAACCATATATCAATACATTCTCATTTTCAGACATCCACAATACATCAAACAACAAACATAATATTCCAACGCATTTCCTCATTCTACGTACACAATACCGTCAATCAAATCAAACCATCCATCACTTATATACTTTCAGATAAATCATATCAGCATGAACCACAAATTCAGATAACAGTAAAACCACAAATAAAGATGACATATATAGATAATACTAATTATTTACTTACCTCAACCTCACAACGTTTCTTTCTACTCAATCGCTAATTGTCAGTCCTTTCACCTCACCCCCGTATCCTATAATGAGTTATAGCACATACAATTAATATATCGAGAATATCGTAATTTCTTTTAAATATAATATTAAATACTATTCATACAATTTCTAATAATTCTTTAATATTCCATTTCTATCGAAATACAAATCTTCGTTTTTCCTCTTTATTAACATACCATTTATTAAATATAACTTTCGGAATAATTCTATGAATTTTCTATCGATTTCTCGCTACTATACAATTTAATTAAGCAATAATACATAGAATTACATGTTTGGTTAATCATTCCGATGGAATTGTGTAAATTAGCTATAGTAATAATTAAATCTAACAAATCTAATATTTTAATTCCCCAACTATATCATTTTTATAGCAAATATGATATTTTATTCGACACTAATTTAAATAGCCAAAATCATAAAGTACTCTGATTAAATAATACATCGCTCAATATAAATTATATTTAGTAATAGAACTAATTAAATAATATAATTATATAAATTAATATAAATTAAAACATAAACTCATACCTTTCGGTTTCTTCTTGGCCCGCAGTGAAAAATTGCTAATTCACAGTAGAAATCTACATATGTGTATATTATATATGTGTGTAATGAGAGAGAGGAGAGAGAAGTGAGGTGGGCTTGGCCGCCACTCTCATCCACTCTCTCTTTTCTCATAATTTTATATGTATATATCTATATACATATTATTATATATATGTTTTATATATATTATTATATATATATAATATTATTATTATTTTATTTATTTAATTAAATTTTTCATAAAATACCAATTACATCCTTCTTAATTTCTTAATTAATATAATTTGCTCTCAAATATTATAACGAGCTCCAATTTAACTCGTTCAAGCTTTATTATATTCTAATTACGGAGCATAATTTATTTACTAATTAACTAAGTTTCATAAGAATTTACCAAATAAATCCCCCAATTATATATTATAATCTTTGGGGCGTTACAAATTTACACTTGTATGAATCAAACTGCAATTTCTCATAAGGTAACAACTGCTCTAGATTTGATCTGCATTCACGAAGCACTGCAGAATTATCATCTACATTGTACAGGGGACTGTGTAAAAGAAAGTTTTGTATAAAATCCAAACCTAAATTCCATAAATGATAACGACACTTCTGAGCTGATGCAAAGTATGCCATCTCCTGGTAGCCTCTATCTAGTACCTTATATATGAATGCATTTGGCAGTATCCCCATCTTCACCATATCTGCTTTCAGCATCATCATAGGGAGCACATGCTTAGCTCCAAAGTGCGCTTGGATAATGGCAGCATAATCAGACACTTCTGGCTGTAACCCACTGCTTCGCATGTTCGAGGAAAACTTATTGGCCTTAAAAGTCTGACCATTTTTGCACAAACCATTGATTAGGATTGAATATGTAATGTTATTGGGGGAACTGTAACCCATATGATTACTATCCACCTGACCTGTCTCAGCTAAAAATTCAACTGTAGTTTGTTCCAAGAAAAAATTGATTGCATTATTTATCCGTCCATCTTCGCACAACCCATCAATCACAGAACTAATCGTGAAAATATTCAGAGCTATACCAGCATCCATCATTTCTTTGTGCAACTGAAGAGCTGCATCAGTGTAACCATTTTTGAAGTGGCCATCGATCAAAGCGCTATAAGCGACTACATCAGGCTTGTAACCTTTAATTGTCATTTCATGCCCTACTTTGCAAAAGCAATTTATTAGTGTACAAAATGTAATGATATCAGGTTGCAAGCCCTTGTCTATTATTTGAGAAGAAATTTCCACAGCCTTTTCCATGTTTCCTTTCTTACAATACCCATCAATCAGCGTATTGAATAGGACAATGTTCAGCATCAATCCTTCCTTGTTCATCTTGCAAAATAAATTCTCTGCGTCCTCAACTCTACCAATTCTACAATAGCCCTTCATAACTATTCCATACGTGACAGCATCTGGAAAAATACCAAATATCTCTATCTCCAGATGCATGTCCATAGCAACAAATAGATCACCGGCCTCACAGAAGCCATCCATTAAGCAATTATATATATAGACGTTAAGAATGACATTCAATTTCACTATATGCACAAAATAGATTCTAAAAGCTACAAGCTCACCTTTCTTGCAAAGCAAATATATTAGGATGCTATAGGTAATAATATTTGGCAGCACTCCTTAATCCAATATTTCATAATAAACCCTGCGAGCTTTTTCAACACTTGCCATCTTAGCATAACCATCTATTAGAGCATTGTAATTGTAGAAGTTAGGCAGCACCCCATACTCTTGCATCCTTGTGAAAAAATTTTCTGCTTCCAGCATATTATTCTCTATGCATAGTCCATGTATAAGGGTCGTATAAATCACAACCGTTGGTTTTAATCCCCTCTCAATCATCTCTTCAAGCAACAATCTAGCCTTCACAATATCCCCTCGATCACAAGAAGCATCTATTAGTATTCCATAAGTCACCGAGCTAGGCAATAAACCATTTAAAACCATGTCATTGTAAACCTCCCACATCAGTTCAACACGACCCGTCTTCAGAATCCCATTCAAAAGCACATTGCATGTATGGACTGCAGGCAATTTTCTCATTTTGCGGTACACCCAATACCCATCATCAATGAGACCCCTTTTCGCATAAAGCACCAATCAGCACTCCAAACACGTTGGACGACACCCCGATGTCTGAACTTGCTTAAGCGCATTGAAAATCGAGGAACACACTTTGTGGGGCTTCCAAGTTATCCTCAAAATCTCGACCAGGCCTTCTATCAAACACTTGGCCTTCACATATAACTTCGCCTCGATTAAAAGATGAACGATGGCTTAATGGAGTTTTAAAGTTTTCGCAGGGTTCACATTTCTCGAAGCTGAGTTGAAAATCCTCAACACCTGTTGTGGGGTTGGGGAGTTGAGTATTGCAGCGGCCATATTTGAAAGATGTGGAGATGAAGGTGCTAAAGGAAATGATGGGGTTGCAGAAGAACATAAGAAAGCTAATGACTTCTTTCGGTTGCAAAAGGGTTTCACTCTTGGAGGAGAAAGCTTCATCATTGCTCCGGTGATCCCCAGATTTCTTGCTTTCCATTAACTACAAGCTACTTCGACTCTTCCTCCTTCCAAGAAGAGAACAACTTAGTGATTTAGCACAAGATTGGGGGTGAAGTAGTAGAAAAGTGGGGCTTAACACGACTGGGAATATTATTTGACGCAACCAAAGGGCTAAATTAGGAAAGAAGAATGAAGGACTCTTCCAAGCTGAATGGGATAATTAAATCCCACCCTTGGAGGCTGGATTTTAATCCAACAAATATTGCAACATAGTACCGGGCCTTGGTAAAAGTATCGGGCCGTGTAAAAATTCTGTAAACAAACCATTAGTATAGATAAAGCCAGATATACATGCTAATACTACCTAGTAAACACGACCTAATTGTTATTCTTACCCGATTTATTATGAATTCATGAAATTGCTGCAAATGTTTGACCAAGATTTGAGTATCAATTCTATATCAAATAGAAATCCATAGGCAATAGTGAGTTGATGAAATTTGTAACGCCAGACCACCCTATTTGGAGTTATCTGCAAAGAAATTAGTCCATTAAACTATCGGACCTGTATATATTAGGCAACCATTGTAGAGTGGGGGTGTTAATCATTTCTATGCAAATGATCTCTGTTTAGTTGTCCCTCCAAATTCTCTTTGCAACTACACATCCTTTCCTTCTTATCAATCATTAGAATTCAGAATTTAGACAAGAATGTAGCATTGAGATTTTGCAGAATGGGCATACACACATAACCATCAGAAGCACTCAGTTAAATGTTACTAGATTACAGTATAAATCAAGACATTACGGACTGCACGGTTAACCAATAACAAGCACTTATGGTTGCTCCCAAACATTGGTTCTGTAGCAAAGCAAAACAAGTAGCGAGTTGTCGTTTATCTAAATCTGAACAGAAAAACGTACAAAAACACAAACTTCCTTATCACAAAGGAGAAAAAGAAATCGCATGTCTATAATTCATAAATCAAGCGTGAATGAATAAATTCGGAATGAAAACAGTTGGTTCCAACAAGCATCCAACAGAGGCAAAAACTCTAACGAAGAAATAAAATCTAGGTATCAACACTGCGCGTGCCCGACGTTGATAGACAACCAACTTTTAAACAACAAAAATATTTCTCATATGAGATTGTGCACCAAACTAGATTCCAAAAAGTGAAACCCGAAGTAGAAGAGAGAGCTAGGGTTATAGGTATATGGTCACAGCTATACCTTCCGATAGAGTTTGAGAGACGACAGCGGATCCACCACAGTAGCGGCAACTGCGAGCAATGTAAAGGAACAGCTTTGAGAGTTGAATGAGGAAAGGAAAAAGAGAAAGTGATATTGGACCATGGGCTTTGCTCTTGTTGGGCCTTCAAATATTTTGGTCTGATCCTTAATCTTTTTGAAAATTATAATTTTGCCCCTTAAATACATACGTATTGTTGTAACTTGTAAGTAATCCATCAACTTTCTCTTCAATATTTTCAAATTCACCACACATTGGAAGCATTGGAATTGAAAGAGTTACCCAAACACCTCAAGTATGCCTTTTGGAGGGAGAATAACACATTGCTAGTAATCATTTCAAGCAAGCTCATTGCCTTGGAAGAAGAAAGCTAGTTCAAGTACTTCGAGAATTTCAAGAAGCCATTGGATGGACCATCACCAACATCAAAGGATTGAGCCCCTGAACATGTATACATAGAATCTTAATTGAGGAATGGGCTAAACATTCAAGAGAAACCAAACGCCGCCTTAACCCATCGATTATGGAACTAGTAAAACAAAAGAGATTTTAAAACTCATTGGTGCATGTACGATCTTTTCAATTTTCGATAGTGAACGGGTAAGCCCCACCCAAGTTGTGCCCAAGAAAACGAGCATATCCGTGGTTGAA
This sequence comes from Sesamum indicum, assembly GCF_026168435.1. Taxonomy (NCBI): domain Eukaryota; kingdom Viridiplantae; phylum Streptophyta; class Magnoliopsida; order Lamiales; family Pedaliaceae; genus Sesamum; species Sesamum indicum. Next base: position 6,535,650 of record NC_142668.1, read on the forward strand.
AACTCTATTGAGAATTTGATACCTACTTGTGTTCAAAATGGTTGGCAAGTCTATATAGATTATAGGAAACTTAATATAGCTACTTAGAAAGATCATTTTACGCTTCCTCTATACATCAAATGTTGGAAAGATTAGCTAGTTGTTCTCATTACTGTTGTCTTGATGGATATTCATATTTTCATCAAATTCCAATAATACCCGCAGATCAAGACAAAACCACATTCACATGTCCCTTTGTGACCTTCGCCTATAGATGGATGCCCTTAGAACTATACAATGCCCCCGCCACTTTTCAAAAGTATATGGTTAGTATTTTCTACGATTATGTAGAACATTCATAGAAGTCTTAAGGGATAACTTCACGGTCTATGGAAACTCTTTCAATAACTGTTGGAGAAACTAGCTAAAGTTCTTGAAAGATGTGTGTAAAAGAACTTTGTGCGTAACTACGCAAAAAACTACTGTATGATTGATCAAGGTTTAATTTTGGAACATATTATATATCATCTAAGGGTATAGAGGTGGATAAAGCTAAGATAGACGTTCTAAAATCGTTGCCTTACCCCGCTAGTGTGCGGGAGATTCATTTTTTTCTTGATCATGCAGGATTTTATAGGCAGTTTATCAAGGTTTTCTTGAAAATTGCCAGCTACTCGGCAAATTTTTGCAAAAAGATATCATTTTTTAGTTTAATGATACGTGTGCAAAGGCATTTGACAAGCTAAAAGACTCTTTGACCTCGGAACTAATAATCCAATTCCCAAATTGGAGCCAACTGTTCAAGATAATATGTGATGTAAGCAACCAAGTTGTTGGTCCTCGTATTGGATCAATATATTTATCAACTCATGAAGGCTTTTATCAAGCCCATTCATGTTGTAGTTGACAATATATTGATAAATAAGGGAGGTAGATTATAGGATCATGTCAATGTACGTTTCTTCTGTAAACAATGTGGAGGTCATGCAGCTTCTCCACTAGGGATAGCATTATCACTTCATGCTCTTGTACGGACAATCTTTCAATTATAAATTTACAAACCCTGTGAATATGGATTTCTTCTCATTTCCACTTCATGATATTTGTTTCTTTGAAGAATGGTTGGAAATCCTTTTTGTATCTTGCAAGATCTTTAACAAACATTCTGGAAAAAATTAACAACACACAACAAGCTTGGAAGTTGCTTCTTGTCTTTAAGAATGCTAGGAAAATTACAAATTTTTTCCATATTATGTTCCTGCAATTCGATTATTGTTTATCAATAAGAATTTCTAGAGCTATAATGGCTTTCTTTTCAGCAAGCACTAAACCTTTACTTATAGCATACATCAGAGAATATCTCAAGGTGTCTAATGCGATCCTGCATATTTTAAGATGCAATTTAGATGTCGTCTATATAGACAAACATAAACTTTAGATTATCTTTGAAAAGATTATCCATTTTTCTTTAAATATCTAGAGTGCATTTGCAAATCCTATGGGAAGTACGTTCCAGGTATATTGTCCTTATGATATGGAAAATGATGTATATTTTTGAATTATTTTCCATTTGAATATTGCAATCAAATTTAGAAAATGTTTTAGCACCTTTAATGCATTCGATTAAGTATTCTCCAATTGGGATGTAATAACTATCAAATTCTGAAATATTATCAATACCTTGATAGTTTTATTAACTCGGGTTTGTCTCTTTCACATCATGGTTTCTTACAAAAAAAAATAGTGCTATTGTAAGCAGAGACTCTAGGCTTGATGAGTTTAAGATTGATGTGTTCATTAATAATTTCTTGCATATCTTTCTTATCCTCCATGTTCATCTGGATAGACTTATTTAAAACGTACTAGTACTTGCATTCATCCTTAACTTTCAGAGTTACTTCGATCTTATTTTTATCCAACCATGCTAGAAGGTCCATATTAAAATTCCTCTGGATAAGTCTTTTGATATTTTTGGGAGAAAGTTTGCTATCTTCATTTATGTCTAACGACTTATACTGATGTATAGCTTCCTTAAAAATCATACAACATATCAACAGATATTCTATATATATATATATATATGGAGAATGGATTAGTCATTCAATCCTAATGGTGAACCATCTAAACTGAATTTTATACCATTACCTTTTATCCCCTATGGTTTATGATTTACGAGTCATAGTTCAATTTTCTCGTCCTATAGCACCTATAACCATGATCTCTGACCTGCTATATTTTCCAATAATAGGTTGTTGCAAATGATATAAGTCATCACCAAAAAATAATTTTCTTTTTCAGAGATGGCAAATTCAATTTGAATTTATTTTCAGCCTTCAGGGGATCGAATTTTTACTCTATCAACCCTAGTTGCTTGAGGAGTTAAAACTTTTAATAGCTCCTTCTCTTTACCTTCTTAGCTTGTAATCCTATCTTTGAAACGAACATCTTGATACTAAACTGAATTCTAGAGCTAAGCATTCGGTTTAAAACTGGTGATCCTTAATCAAGAGTTTAGCACCACCTATTCTAGGAATCCTAATGGGATATCATGTCATTACCTTATAATTGCTTGAATATTCCATGGATCTCAATATACTCTTTCCAAAGAAACAAATCTGGATGATGTGTATTAGAAGGGCATACGCAATCCTATAGGTTATAGAATATGGTTTATTTCCATCTTCCATAAGGTCTTTTCTTTTAAAATCCTAATTAAGGGTTAAGGCCCGACCAAAATCTTGGTCTGCTAGATTATATGCATTGGTATGATGAATATCAAACATTAATTTTTCTGCATATAAATTTTCTATCATTATTCCAAGACAACCATCTGTTAAGTTATTGATTCTTCTATCCATTACCGACAAGTGAATTTTTGAATGAATTCCTCCTTAAAAGTTGTTTTTATTACTACTTCAAGAATTTCTTTTTTAGGAATAAGTTTCATATCCATCATATTACCAGTAAGTTCCATTGAAATAACAAACTCACCTGAACTTACGTTGCAGATTATATGATGTTTCTTTTGTTTCAACCTTATTTGGTTGACGCCTCTACTGATTCCTCCAATCCTAAATCCATTATATGGGCTAAGATTAGAGTGTTGACATATGATTTTTTTCATGATTTCATTAGATACCATCATCCATGAAAAGAATCTTGATAGACTTTTAGAGGTTTGAAGCCTATATCATTCGTTGAAATTATTCTGATTTGGTTGGAGATCCATCCGAATCACTCTTTGTTTCTTCCTCATAGATGTTTTCATTTGAAGGAATGTCCTCGCATTGGTAGATGGGTACCAAATTGCATTAGTTAACAACATCTAAGATGTCATCCCTGGTTTCAAATTTTTGTAATTCACCACATTTATCGGGCAATCTAGTTATATATGCCCTTTTGCTCCACATGTCCAATAATTACAAGCTTTGAAATTTTCATTGGCTCTGATATGGGCTCGTCTGAAAGTTCTCTTTGTAGGGGTACTTCTCGTGGATCTTGTGTCTATTCATCTAGATCCTTGAGATGAAGATCTTGTTGGTCTTGTTTTCTATTCAAATTTGTATGATTTAACATTTGATTTGGACCACCATGATCTCCTTTAGAAAGAAGATTTTCTGGAACTCCTAGTGTAGGAGTTACTGTTTTCTTCTTGTACTTCCTTTGCTCGCCTGATTTTTCTATAATGGTTGCGAAACCATTAGTTTACAACAAAGAGGAATTGTTTTTATCTTAGCTCTCAGTATCTTTATGTTCTTCTAGACAGATGTTTGATAACACAATTCTTTTGTTCGTCTTTGAGGAAAGACATCCTCTTTGCTACTGAGTCCAGTTGTTCTTTAGGTATTTTGTATGATTGGATCAATATTTTCCTCCATGAACTGCAAATCTTTACAAAGAACATAGGGGCAATTATTTCGAGTCCACTCCACTCTAAAAGAAATACTTATGAAACTAATAGATATATTCATCTACTACACAAATTTCTTAACTCGAGGCTAAAGAGAGCTTGTGAATATTCTCTAGCCTTCTAGTTTTGCTTCCCTCGAAATATCCATCTTCGATGAAATGCATTTTGATTAGTCTTTCGAGTCTTTCTGCAATTGTACTTTTGAACTCTCTAGCCAGAATACTTGGTATTTTTTGGGGTATTATTCCATCTGAATTTCACCGAACCTCTAGGCTTAACTCCAATAGTCGTATGAGGTTTTGTTGGTCGAGTTCCAGTGTGGTTGTTGCCATCTTCATGGCTGCAACCCATTCATCTATCAATTTTTCAGTGTTTCTAAAGTCGACAATATCCAGGGTAAGTATAGTGCCTTATGCGTGTAAGCGCTGGAGCATAGATCTTGCCCATGGTGTATTTTCAGACATTTTCCTTGGATTTCGGCCTAGACTTTCTCTTATTCTTTTTTGCAAGAATATTGGGATGACATTGATGTGGAAATCTGTACTTTTTCTCATTGGATGATCTTGTGGAGGATTGGTTGAACTTATACTGCTCTTTGGAATTGGTAAAGTTAGAACGATCTTGTTGGTTTGGATATTAACTAAATCCATAGTGCCAAATTTGGAAAAGAATTCTACCAACTTCTTGCACATCTTATGGATCTATTCTTGATCTCTCTATTATTTTATGGATTTGATGGTTTTAAGGATTAGATCTTCTCGTGTCTTTGGCTTCGAAATCTCCGTCGCCTTTTGCCAATGATGTATAAGAGGTATTGGTCCAAAGTCACCCTTAAAACGCTCCTGGTAGGATTTGGATGTCTCAAAGGTTTTCCTCTAGTTTTTCTTTAGATGGGTAACTTATACTTTTAGATTTATAAGATTCTTGTATAGATGATGGATGATCTTTAAAATCATGTCCATCTTTTGGCTCAAGAGATCTATTTTCATAAGTATATAAATTGACCTATGTTCATAGTCTTGAACTATCTTGTGGATCTCTTTTAGATCTTGAAAGATTTTGAGGCATCTAATTCAAGTTCTTTCTGTTCAGTTCTTTTTATCATAATTCTAAGAACTGTATTATTTGAAAAATTTCTAGGATCCGTCTCCCTTGCTAGTATTCTACCATGGATTCTCGGTGGGTTGTAGTCTTTTCTTTGCGTTCCCTGGCAGTCTTTCTCGGACGACGTAGTTCCATATCCCTTCCTCTTTCTCTTATTTTGTTAAAATATCTCAATTTTTTTTCCTTGACTCAATCTCACAGCACATCAAATTTCTTGAGAAATTTCATGAATGTTTTTGTGTTTTCAAAGTTTGAAAATAGTTTCTTTTTTAATCGTAACTTGAATGTTTAATCTATTCCATACTTTGAAAAATCTCCTTCATCAGGGATTTAAATCTAAACATATAATAAAAACAAAATTTTTCAATAAAACTTGGACAGAAAATAAAAAATGGTATCATAAAAAAGATAGGATAAGGCACTAAAATTGTCAATTAAAAAATTCAGGTGCTAAAATTATAAATTTAATAAATTACGGTATCAACTTTTTGTTTTCTTCGAGTACTAAATTAAATTATTTAAAAAAATTTGATACCAAAATCACAAACTTAACCAATTTTGCATTTATCCCTAAATAATAATTGTTACACAAAGAATCATAAAGATCTGAAAACTATAAATTCTGGTGAGAAATCAAATAGTAGTAATTCCAAGATGAAATCTGACACTCTTATGGATTTCCTTTGCAATTGTTTTCCATTAAAACTCGCTTGATTTCTGAAAATTTCGGCTCTTCAGTTTGATCGATCATATGCGGATGCATGTGCGTAAGTCGTAGTGATATATAGTGTTGGAATCGCATTTAAATACAGGGTATATATTGATTATTTGTATAAAAATCGGAAACTCGATCGATGCCTGGGAATCGGAAGCTGCAGAGGAATGCTGGGCTTTCCAGTTCTTCCAGTTCCGCTGCCGATAAAGTTGAAGGTTTTCTTTCTTTTTTTGTTCTTTTTTGTTTGATTTTGTGAATTTTTTCAAAAATTGAATTTATGTTTTTCAATTGCTGATTCTTTTATTTTTTTTATTTTGTTTTTCTGCTTTACTGATTTTGAGTTTTAAACTGATGATCGCTTTCATTCTTTGACGATCGGTATGTTGCTGTTAATGCTGATCATCAGTTAATGTTGTATTAATTTTCTGTTTGTTGTTGTTTTTTTGTTTTGTTAATACTATTGAAAGGTTTTCCGTTTTGTGCATGGAAGAAGCAGAGGTTTCCTTTTATTAAAAGCTGTTCTCATTTGTTTATTTATTAAGTTATTATTATATTGCTGTAGAGGTAAAGGGGAGGTTAAAGATGGAGGGCAGTGATGATAATGGTGGAGTAGGTGATGACCGGGGCCTGTTCCCCGATCGACCAGGTGAACCTGATTGCTTATACTATTTGAGAACAGGGACCTGCGGTTATGGTAGCAATTGTCGTTTCAACCATCCCTCTAATGCAGGAGGACAAGTAAATACCTACCTGAAAATGTTAATTCTTATACTTTCTCCGTGTGCGCACGCCTTTTTTAGTTTGTTATGGGAAAAAAGATTGTTGCTATGCTTTCTATTAATTTGCTGATGATTACTAGGTGCATGGTGTTAAGAACACCAGTGAGCTTCCAGAAAGAGCTGGAAAACCGGATTGTGGGGTAATTTGAATATCTCCTTTTAACTCCTTTTGAAATAACCATTATGTGAAATGATGTTTATGTTGCAAAACCCATGCTACTATGCTTGACAACTAATTGCTTTGTTTGAGAAACATGCCTTTTAAGAAACAATATTATCTCTTAGATACTCTGTTACTTTTAACAACAAAGTTAACAGAGCACATAACCATTAATGCGGTTGAAAAGTGTTCTATTTTAAGCAGGCTGTTCACTTGTCAATTAATTAGGTGGTTCATTCTCATTTCTTCTAAACTAAGCACGCCCCATTTTAAAAGTATTAACTAAGAAGATATTCTGTTTAAATTTTGATAAGCTTGACGCTCAGTGTGATGGTTAGCTTTCTATAGTTGGCAAGCAACCTGGAATGGGCCTATGATTAGCAAATCATGTTGGAACTATCTCCAAATCTTGACTGCTTAAGTCATATTAGTTGAAGTTCTCTCTTTTCAATTCAGTGGAAATGAAAGAATTCATCAGAATCTGCACTGAGCTTGTGAAGAAGTTCATTTCTGGTTGAAAGTAACTTTGAATTGGGTATTTCCAATTTGAACTTAACAAGTGGATTACTATTTTTGACTTGGTCAAAGTTATATTCGAAGCCTTCGCTTCAGACCGAGTTGAGTTTTACGGATACCTGTAACTCTATGACTGATTATTTTCTGTTATGTCATGGTTATGAATGGCTTGGACAAGCAATCCATATAGCTTTTAGTGTCAGCTCCATCTATTTTTCTTTTTTTTGTTCTTCATTATCATTGCTGATCCTTCAGGTTAATAGCTCCATCTAGAGTAATATGCTGTGTGGTCAAATGAGCAAAATTGGTAGTCTTCTCTTTTTTTGGTCAAATGACTAAACCATAATAGTTAGCACAGAGTTGAGCTAATACACATTTCTCCAAAGTTTCCTCTGATATTTTGGTCATCCCATATGACCAGTTCAAGAACTCCTGGGACCAAGCGGTTTCGATATGTATGGTTCAGTGATTTATAGCTACTATTGGGTGTTCTAATTGACTACATTTTTCTTGCAGTTTTATCTAAAGACTGGTACATGCAAATATGGATCTACATGTAAATATCATCACCCTAAGGATAGGCAGGGTGATAATCGTCCCAAGGATAGTAAGCCTGACTCATTAATCTTATTGAATATTTTGGGTCTACCAATGCGTCAGGTGCATATGCGTTTCTCCCTGGTTCTTCCTTTTAATTCCGCATAGCATTTTCAGGTTTAACTATTAGAAGTAGATTGTCACATAATGAAATGGATTTATGTATTGAAGTTAGAACTGATTATTTTTTATCATGTAAGTCTTCAGGACGGAAAGGCATGTCCTTATTATATGCAGACTGGATTATGTAAATATGGATATGCTTGCAAGTTCCATCACCCTCAGCCCACATCAGCTGCAAATGTCTTGCCTGTGGTAGGACCTGTCTATGGTTCAGGAGCCTCTGCAGTTGCACCTTCATCTGGTGCTCCATCTGTAGGTGAAATTCCAGCACCAACATTACCTAAGGCAACTTATTTCTCTAGTTCTCTCCTTCATGTTCCTCAAAGCTACATGCCCATAATTTTATCTCCATCACAAGGCTGGAATACTTATACGGTATGCTAATTTTAGTCCGAATTATCTCCAGTTTATCCTTTCTATTTCTATTCTTCGACCTGCCTGCTTGTCTGATTTTGGTATTTGTTGTTTCTATACATGTCTCCAGTTTGACATGTTATTGTTGCATTTAGCTTTCCTAATCATTATTTATTTCTCATGGAGAAATATCTTTGAGATTTATCTATGCCATAATATATTGAGGCCGGAAGGGAAGTCCTGGAATTGCTTTTAGTCCCTTTATCATTCTGGATCTCCTTTCTTTAAGCTCCTCAATGTTCCTTCCTTGCTGAGGTACTACATTGGTCTAACTGCTTTATCAGGAAACTCCATATATGATTCTGCAAATAATGCTCTCCACTTGCTACACAATCTAGTACGTAGATTGCTTAATTTTTTCTACTCTTCATTATATAAATCATAATTCAAGATAACACTTTATGAAATATATATGAGGACTTTTTTATGGTGCTCCCTCTTCAATGTATATATGAGGAATGGGGTAACCAGGAGCAAAAATGAACTTTTTTACTATGAAAATTGTTTTAAACGCAATTACAAGAACCCTGACATTTATTTTTCAAGCCTTTCTGACCCTGTTTCTTACTTCAATTAATAAACCAAGTACTTGGATATTTATTGGTAGTATAATCTTCCTTAATTATGTAGGTACCATCCTGACAAAGTGTTCACTCTTTAGGAAAAATTCAACTTGCTACAGCACTTATCTATTTGTTTGTGTCTGATGTACTTAACTGAAATTGTTGGTTGAATATCTCGTGCTATATAACACTTGTAATACTATGTCTTTTTTCTGAAAAATAGGGAATTGTCAGCCCTTTATCTGTAACTAGTGTCCTCACTGCACCAGCATCGGATGGGCAGCTACCAGTACCTTATCTGCCTCAGAGACCTGATCAACCAGAATGCCAATATTACATGAATCATGGAAGCTGTAAATACGGATCAAATTGCAAATTTCACCATCCCATAAAGAAGATCACACAATTACCGCCTAGTTCCCTTGGTCCACTTGGGCTTCCTTTAAGACCTGTGAGTTCCTTACCTCTTCTTTTCATTAGATATACTCCCTCTATCCCATTTTTTTGTATCAATTTTTGACTTGTCACAGTGTTTTAGATGATGTTCAAAAAGTGAAAGTTCTGCGCTTATTGCCCTAAAAAATGGCAGTGGGAACTAGTGGTGTATAATTGCTTTAAGTGAGTGTGTTCTTGAGGTGGGATATTATTCATTTTTAGAAATGGAGACTTATTTTGGAACTTTCCTGAAAGGAAGTAGGAATTGGAAAATTTGGTGATAGAAAAAGCATGTTTTATGATCCTTTATTTTGTGAACATACTCTGCACTTTCACTTTTTCAATCTAAAACTCCTTGTCCAGTCACGGACTTAATATCCGGCTGGAGGGAATATAGACTAAGTGGTCAGCAAGCAAATGGGAAAAACAAGAGAAACTTGTTCGTAGAATGATGATCGCTCCTATCAGAATGCTCTATCCATGGTATGTCGAAAGTTGGTCATAAGGGCAACAATTTCGGGCAATATAACTTGGGAACTTTTTATATAGTCTTGTCATTTGCGATATAGTTTACTATTTTGTGATTAGTGGGCGAACTAAGCAGGACTATGACACTAAGTTGCTGGCTGCTCTGCTTTGGGTGAACTTGGATTGGCAGCTTCTATTCTTTTTCACTTGTGCGGAGTAATAAAATTTATGGGTTCATTCGAATAAAATGAGAAAACATGTTACTAATTGACTTTGCATAGAGGAAAAGTAACAGCCATGACATATATTGTTTCAGGATTGGGAGTTATCATCCCATCAACTCCAAATTCTTTGCTGAATTTCATCCACCCACTTTCCTTTTCTACAAAGCAGGGTCTATGACCTATGCTTTAGCTTGCAAAAATCTTTTAAACAATCAGTCAGCATTAGGATCATTGACATGTGGTGTTCTATCGCTTGGATGGTAACAGATGAATTACCTTGTAATTGTATAAAGGCATATTGGAAACTTCGCTGGTCAAATTCTATGGCTGCACGAAAGCATTGGTCTTAATAAGAGCTGAAGTAGTAAGTTAAAGGATCAGTTTGCAGTGCAGTTCCGTTTTTTTTTTTTGACCTGTTCCTTTTTCTTATACTTATTTGGTTTAGATTGCTCTCCTTATTTTAAATTGAGAAATATGCTCTAATACAACATGCTACCTTTGTTATGAAATAGGTAGAGAGAACAATCTGAAAAGAAAAATTAGACTTTGTTGATAGAATATTGCCATAGGGGGAGAAGCGGATATAAGTTGGATGGTTCTAGGCTTGGTTGCGTGCTTAATGGCTAAAGAACACAAACTTATATCTGTTTCCTGATTGTTTTATTTAAAACATTTAGTAATGTTTGTTAGTACATCATATCATGATGTGGAAAGACATAACATAACAATAGAAATTTAGAAGAGGCGACTGGAAAAGCAAATTAAGAAAAGAGGGGGAGACTGCAAAAGAAAAGAAACAGGAGTGGAGGGAGATTGGGATTTTGTAAACAACAGAGATACAAGTACTAGATTCCTTTTATAATTTATCTGCTGGAATGAGAATTTCCTGATTGGTGAGATTTATTATCTATTCACGCAAAACCAGAGTTACACCGGGCATAAATCAGGATGAGGTTCATAACTTTGTATCATATTTTTATGTAATATTTTGTTTGGCTTGATGGATTTGAAGATAGGGATTTCTAATCCCTAATAATATCATTTGGATTTCTTTGGATAATTCAATCTGGGAGAGATATCAAATCCTTCAATTCACATTTTGGACTATACTATGTTGAATATTTATGGATTCCAAATTCTTTTAACGTGCAGTCATTTCAAATCCTTTTCCTAAATCCTTCCCTCAAATCTATATCCTTATATCCAAATGTAGTCTAAAGGATGAGATGAGACTAAGCCAATCACCACAATTATCCAAACACTGATTCACTTTGCTGATTTTCTGTTCATTTTATTTTATTTCCTGCTGATGTAAACTCTGGTTTTTCATAAATGCAGGGGTTACCAGTATGTTCATATTACAGTCTTTATGGACTCTGCAAATATGGGCCTACCTGTAAATTTGATCATCCCTTGGACGGTTATGCATACGCATATAGTTTGAGCGTCCCTCCTCTATCCGCGCCTTATTCACCTTCCAGTCCATATCAGAGCACCTCGTCGTTGGCGCCATCTTCTGAAACCTCTCCCTCTAAACCATCAAAGTTAAATGATTGGATCAAGAAAGGTGTGCCTGCCAGCAACAAGAGTCGGCATTCAAACACAAAAAGCGGCAGGGATTCACCTGATGTATCCGATTCTCAGCCACGTTCATCCAAAACGTCCTCTGAAATTATGCAGAACGAATCTGATTGAAGTGTTCTGTCCAAACCGTCTGAAATTATGCAGAACGAATCTGGTTTAAGTGATTTGACTTATTCAGAACCAAATTTTTGATCATTTTTGCTTGAATTTATTAAGTACTGTTTTGACGCAAATGTTTTTTGATACTGAAGTTGGAGATTTCATATGGCCTTTTCCTTCCTTATACTTCCCTTTCGTGACTATGCTGTGTGGACGGAAATATCGGTTTACTTGGAACAGAGGTCACTTGTTCCCAGATCCAGGCTGAGTATTTGTATTTTAGCCTTCCTGCTTGTTATGTCATTTTTGCCTTCAGTAAAAATTTGAATCAGGAAGCTGGCTGGCCTTTCCTTTTTGTCAATGGAGTTTAATCTTGTTTAAAACTTCGTAGGTTAAAATACATTTTTGTTCACTCAACAATATCACTAAAATGATTTTTGGTTCATTTTGTTTCACAAGTTACACTTTTAATCCCAAAGTTACTAATTTTGAATAAAGTTGATCTTACCTGTTATGTTTCCGTCAAAACTAATGGAGATGTGCATGTAAATGTGAAAAAGGGTGAAAAAAATAGGCTCCCCCCTCCCCCCATCCCTGTTCGACGCTCACGTTAGACTTTTGCAGATTTATCCTATCACACATTTATTTTATATCCAAAATAAATGGGGCCATCGAGAAAAAATGAAACTGATCCTAAAAGGCAATAATTATACTTAGAACTTTAGATTGTAAAAAAATAGCTCAAGTACCATATTTTGATTACAACCCGCTTGAGAGATCTAATTGTGAAATGAACCATTATATTATTTTGTTAAAAGTTATAACTCAAGATATGCAGTGGGTTGGACTGGGCTGATTGGCCTAAAATCGAATTGGCCTAAAAAACATAGGGTTGATCTGGCCGTGGTCTAATTGGGATCGGATTGGTCTTGGATTGACCCTAGGTATAAATAATTGGGATTGGACTAGCTCAATGGCCCTATGACTCCTTGGTCCTAGTCAGGGGTAGTGGGCCTGCCCAACTGAGCCAATTTTGTTTTAATAATATATGGCATATAAGTTTTAATTTATTTTGCTAAGTTGATTATACTAACAGATTTTAAAATTTTTTGAAACTCTAAAACTTTTGTCTTTATTATTTTGCTTCTAAACTTTTAGTACATTTATACTTTGTTTATTTTTTTCAAAATATCTTAAGTGTTCTTGGGCTTGTTATTATCTCAATTTATTATTGAAAACTTGGCCTATGGACCGTCCTGGTTAAGGCCCGAGCTAGGCTTGATTGTGGTTGTTTTATTGTGTTTTTATTTTAAATGAAATTGAGGCGTTCTTTTGAACTATTACTTAATTTTATGATTGTCTTATGAAATAAATAAATAATATATTAAATCACACAAAAATTTATAACTAGAAAGAAATAATTAAGACTATCTTAGATAATAATTTGACTAACAAACTTATAATAATAAACATAGATAATAACAGATCAAAAAAAGACTTAAATAAACTTTGAAAAAAAAATAAACAAAGAGTATTTAATGTTGCCCCCTCAAATATTTTTTCTCAAACGCAAAGCTAAGGAGGTGGGCTCCCATTAGAGAACCCAGCAGGTCTGACCCTGATGGCCCATGACCAATGTATCAAGCCCATAGCCCGTCTACGATTACTAACTTGGAGGACCTGAAAAAGAGCTCAATTTAGTAGGATGAGTCAGCTGACAACAAGGATGACATGTCATATACATTTTTGGCATCATAAGACACATCACTATAAAAAGAATCTCCAATAAACTCCTCATAAATTGATCACAATCGACTTGGAAGCAGTAGGTAAAACAGAACCCATAGAAATTGGGCTGACTGATGAGACTCATGCAAACATTGATAAGTTCTTCATGATAAGTCCAACTTGCAATTGGGTTTTTTTTTTTAGCTAACTTATACAACTTTCTAACGGTATATCACAAGCTATAGCTACTTCTAAGATTCACTCTCCAACTGCCTATAATAGAGACCATTGTGCAGCTATAATGGTAACCAAGTTCACTCACTCCTCTCATTTTCTCTCAATTTTGCAGCAACTTTTTGTGTATTTTGTACTCCATAAGATTATTGTCACTCTATCTTTATATTTTATCAAGTTAGTTCAATTATTTCACCATTATTTTTACGTTATTTGAGTTTTTTCGATTATCCTTCCACTAAATTCATACTAACTTAAGCATCGGAGTATTAGCCCTTGTTTTGCAGGTTCATTCTCATTTGATCTTAGAATACAGTGAAGATCTTTCGACTATTGTGGTGCTATTGGACCCCGATATGCATTATTGACGCCATTTGTGGGAACACTTAAGTTAGAGATGTGAGAAATAGCCAACTCAAACAATGGAGGTGATAACGGTTCTTTTGAGGGAAACACTTCCTTCCCTGCTACAGCAGGATCTGCAGTACTACCTCTAGAATAAACATTTGGGGATCTTAATGCCCCGCTCCCGTTCTAGACCCGAAGATCCTACCTGCTGCCACCAACCCGCTCTTCTATGAGCAGCTCCGCTAGTTCATCCTGGAAACTATTAATTCAACCCTTTGGGGCTCCCTTGCTAGCGGAGCAGGACAATCCTCCTAGCAGGAGAAGCTCTAAACCTAAAGAGATCAAGCAACTGGAGAGCAAATTCCTACTGTACTCCAGCAGGATGAACCTATACTAGTTGATCCCGCCAGCAAGGAGGGGGTTAACTAAGAATCTCTAGAAATTTGGCGTTCCATTAGAGAGGAAGTGCTGGAACTTCGCCAATAGGTATGAAAGGAAGCCCCACCACTGGAGTATTGGTATTCCTAGGCTTTTGGCTATATGAAAAGTTCGGATTAATATCGAATATCAATCTAATAAGAAGTCTTTGTAGATATAATGAATTTAATATGTGAAAGGGAGATCATGTAACAGGTGTAGTATTGACTATTATTACAGAATTAAGATATTATTGACTAAAGCATCAAGCACCAGTAGGTAAACTTGCCTTTACCTGTAGTTGAATAGAAGTAGTAGAAAATCATAATTTAGAAATATTACGTTATTAAAAACGAGTCAGTTGCAGTGAAAATTTTTCCATGCAGTGTACACTCTGTAATTGATGATTCTAATGAGCTATACTTATCAAAGTATATTGATTCTTGTAGGAACAAAACTGTAAAATATCTACTAAATATTTATAGTTTTGGGCAGAGACTAAACCTTTAGTTTAAAGGGGTAAAATAAGAAAAACATTCTGTTCACCTATTTTTGCAGTAATCCAAATTAGGGGGTACTAAAAACAAAACCTATATCCCGAGCTATAATGGTTCAATTTGTATGATTCTTTTGTAAAATGAAATTAGACACATAAAAGATTATATTCTTGAAATATTATGATTTTTTTTAAAGAGTATATGATTTGTGGGAGAAATTTTAGAATAGAGTGCACGAATATGGTGCAATTTAGATTAGTCTGTACTAAAATCTAAATAATTATTTATATATGAAAAAGAAAAAAAAAACCTTGAAAAATATGATCAAAGCTTATAAAATTGAGTATAGAGGAAATTAGAACGATCCCCTATCATTAGAATTTACATATAATGAAAATATCTACTTTAGAGTCACTATGATCCTATAGAGGAGCCTTTTTATAAGATGACGATGCTTAGTGCATTGGAATATTGAGAGGTTAATAAAAAAAAATCCTTAAAGGTCCTGAAATAGTTTTAGAAAGGATAAAATATAGACAAATAGTTAAAAAAGCATTTGAAAATAATATAAGATTGGTAAGAAAGTTCCTTTCATAAATACCAAAGAGGGATAGAATATAAAATAAGGGAAAAAGTTTTTATGAAGGTAACTCAATGAAAAAGAATTTTAATATTTGATAGGCAAGAAAAATTGAGTCTAAATGTATATCAATCGGTACAAAATTAGGAAGGAAATTGGACCATTAGCGCATCGCTTAGCATTAGTAGTAAGATTGTCACAAATACATCACGTATTTTACATCAATGATTTAACCTTAAGTTACTAGATTTGTTAGATTTAATCGTTACTATGGTTAATTTACTTAATTTCATCTGGCACATTGACCAAATTATATAGTAGCGGAGAATTGATAGGAAATTAATAGAAATATTAGAAAATTATATTTAAGGATTATTAGGATGTTATATTTGAGAAATATTATGATTATAGAAATGGAATATGAGACTTTATATTCATTTAAGTTAGAATTATTATTATAACAGTAGTTATAAAAAGATGAGGGGTATGATAAAATGAATTTTTATGAATTAGTTGATAAACTAAATATATACATGAGAGTTTAGAAAGTTTAGTTATTTAAAAGAAATGAAATGAAAGTTTAAACTTTGATATAAAGGAAAATATTAAAATGAAGAAAATTGTACGAATATTATTTAATATTTCATTCAGAATTTATGATACTTACTATATATTGATTATAAGTATTATAGGACGCAACAATAAAGTAAGAGACTAAGCAGGCCTTTGTATTACCGTAACTGTTTGACATTTGAGGTAAGCATAACTAATTGCATTTATATATATACATATATTTATATATATGGATATTATATATTGGTGCTTTTTATATTTGACTGTGACTATTTAATTGTTTGGATTACCTTGATATCTATGAAATTGTTGTTATGCGTTTATTTGTGGTTGTGTTGTATGGACGCTAGATGGACGATTATGTGGTCGTATAACTAATTGTAGAATGAAATCGAATGAGAATGTTATTGATGAGAAAATAATTATTAAATAAAACTGAATGATGAAGTTAATGATGTTGATGTGTGAATTGGAAAAAAAGATGGCTTAAGTAACTGGGAGGGGGTATACTGCAGTAACTTATGACGATATGATTAATGACGAGCTGTGTGCTGTCATTGATCAATGTAGATGATGTGACATATCATACGAGCTGTGTGCTTTATGGTATTAGTGATGATGGGGTATCATACGAGCTGTGTTCTATGTGATGTTAAAAAAAAAAAAAGAAGAAGTATTGTAATTGAGATGATGATGATGATAGCCGACAAAAGCCATTAGGTAATGCACCCCAGTTTGGTTAAGCAGTGCCCTAAGAAAATAAACTATAACGTTAGATATTATGTCATGGACTAATATATGATTGTGGGTTTTGTTATTTTGTTACATGTCTTGTTATTATATAATGAATATTGATTGTTTGGTATAACTGTACTATACTCAACTTGCTACATATGTATGTATATAGACTAGGCTATATTTATTGAGTAGGCAACTCATTTTCCATACATTTTTCAGGAAATAAGTCATAGGGCGACTATCTAAGTTGGATCATAAGCCGATCATCAATATTACTAGGTGGGTCATGGGTGTATTCTTAAGTAGGGAGTTCTAGCCACATAATTGGATAAACATTAA
Organism: Sesamum indicum; assembly: GCF_026168435.1. Taxonomy (NCBI): domain Eukaryota; kingdom Viridiplantae; phylum Streptophyta; class Magnoliopsida; order Lamiales; family Pedaliaceae; genus Sesamum; species Sesamum indicum. Next base: position 6,552,774 of record NC_142668.1, read on the forward strand.
ACTTTCGATGGATTTGTATTTTAAGTTTTGCAACAACTAGAATTGCGATTTTCTCCTTTCCCTATACTTATAAAATGCTAAGGTTGAAGATAGAATACAAAATCTTGATAATGTATATCATTAGGTGATGTCTACATAATATATCAAGAAAAAATATGGTTTATCTTATTAGGTTAAATATGAAATTATCATAGATGGAATGTAACTATGGAGGAGGTGTCGCGGCCTCGTTCAACCTCGATCCTCAACCCTCCTAAAAGCATCCTTAGATAAAAGGTATCCCTGCTCACCCCAGTTGAGCTCACTACCACCACAACACGGTCATATGTGCATAGATGGAGGGTGTTTAGGTCACAGAACATTTAAGTTATTCTTTCATAAATTAAATTATTTCACTGTGAATTACATTGCTGAATTAGAAAGCGAAGAGAGTAAGGGCTTTGGCGCGAGAAAAGTTATCCACATCGATCCTTTCCAGTAAGGTTTGGACCCCTTTAAGGAAGTCCACAGCCAAGTTATTTTGGCAATCATCCTGCAACAGGGATTAGTCCTCCGTAAGGGTCTAATCAGGGTTATGTTCTTCTTGGTTGCCCTCTTTCGTCATTGTTAGGAATTATCGCTTCTGTAGTAGGCGTGGGGTAGAAGGAACCTGGAAGTCGGACTGGCTTCTAGAACTCTTCAGAGGTGTGTGTACTGGGTTCGCAAGATGCTTCCCCTTGGGATTGTTGGTTGAAGTAGAGCTAGTTGGGTTAGATGGATGACTCTTCAGCAGGATGTGCTTGATAGAGGAACTGATAACAAAAGTCTTCTCCCCCTGCTTCCTTATCTCAACCCAATCTTGTAGCAATTTTCGGAATATTTTCGATGCCTAGGTACCAACAAGCAAAATTAATACATTCCTATAAACCTTTATTTTTAGCAGGAAAAAGTTCCATGTCCGCCCCTTTGAGGCTCAGGCCATAGCCATGAAGAATAGCAACATGGGTTAATTTACGAGGATAATAGAGAGACATTCAAGCAGTCTAATAGGCTATGAAAAGCAGTAGGATAGTTGCGGGCACAAGACTTGAGATGGTCATGAGGATTCGTTCTCCTCAAATGAGAAAACCTCCAGGGCATGGGGGACGAAATGAAGAAATATTTGTGCTTCTATTCCTTCATTAAAGATTTGAATAGAAGAAAACGCACTTCCCCTTAGGAAGTGAAACAGATCTCATTAGGAAGGAGTGTAATTGAGCAATAAAAAGGGTTTCATCCAAATTTTTCACCAAAATAAAAAAGTTGGAAAGCATGCTATAGGATTTGGGTACCACTTGGTTCGGAAGAGCATTAAAGTCGCAGCTAAAGCTAAAGCTAAAGAGGCGGAGCCCCATTGGACAACCTAACAGCCCAAAACCATTGTTTGTTATAGCGGTATATGCTAAATGCGATGTGGTGGAGTGGCATGGTCTTTGGGATGTCCTTCGATTGATTCCGATTGGCTCTTCGCCAGAGGAATGGTTGAGGGGTGTTTCCCCCAAGTGGTATCGCAATGTTGGGTTTTCATGACGCTATTGTGCACTGTGCCCTTACAGATACCGGTTTTACTGGGAGCCCTTACACTTGGTATATTCGCCGGTTGCGAAAACATCTAGATTGGGTTCTGGTTACTGATAGCTGGATGGAAGAATTCCCGAAAACACCGGTTACTCATCTTGAGCTCTCCAAATCGATCATCATGGGTTATTGGTTGCTGTAGAGACTATTGTTACGCAAAAGGCGTTGTCTTTTTTATTTCAGCATATGTGGATCACGCACCTGGGATTTCTTGAGGTTGTTAGTCAAAATTGGCAATACCGATGATCAGGAGTGGTATGGTTCGTCTTCAGCAAAAATTATCTCACTTGAAGCACTATTTGAAGGAATGGAACAAAACAGTCTTTAAGAATGTGTTTGATAGGGTTGTAGCGACGGAGCGAAATCTCAAGGAGGTTGATGAGGCATATGATCTTGACTCTTGTGATCCCACTCTCGTAGAGCAGAGTCGGTGCTCAGCAGCGTTGGTTCGGGTGTTGACCCAAGAGGAGGTTTTTTGGAAATAAAAAGCGGGAATGAAATGGGTTAAAGATGGGGAGCGAACATGAGATATTTCCACTCTTTGGTTAAGAATAGGAGGTTTCGTGGTATGATCTTTGAGATACAACATGAGGGGGAGATTTTAACTGATCCGATAACAATTAAGAGGTCGGCGACTTCTTTCTTGAGCAGCTCCTATCCACAAAGCCGGTGTCTCCCGACAAGATGGACTGAGATTGCCTAGAGGATGGCTTGACAGATGAGGATAGGTGTTTCTTGTGCACCATGTCGACGATTGCAGAGGTTCGAGAGGTGATTTTCTGTATTGAGTTGGAGCGTGTTGCAGGGCTAGATGGATTTGGGGCAAGTTTCTATCATACAGCTGGGATCCCATCTCATAGGATGTTTTTTGTGTAATATCTGAATTTTTTCGTGGCATAGCGATGCCGAAGAGTTTCACAGTTACTACCATCTCTCTTATACCAAAGATGCCAGCCCAGCCTCCTGGAGTGAGTACCGGTTGATAAGTTTGTGTAATGTTAGATCTACACGAAGCTGATGTCCATCAGGGTTGGGCATGTCTTGCTGAAGGTGTTATTCCCATCCCTGAGTGGGTTTGCCCCGGGATGATTGTTCAGTGATAATGTTCTTTTGGCACAAGAATTGGTTCACTCATTGGAGTCTCGTCAGCCGGAGGCGAATGTAATCTTTAAGCTTGATATGGCCAAGGCTTATGATTGGGTCAACTGGGAGTTCCTTTTTCAAGTCTTGCGACTAAAGGGCTTCCCGGAGCGCTGGATTGACTTGGTGGTTAATGCTGTCTCAAACTGTTGGTTTTCGGTCCTTGTGAACGAAAAGCATACTGGATTCTTTCATTCGACACACGGCCTACGGCAGGGGGATCCTTTGTCCTCAGTGCTGTTTGTGCTTGCTGGTGATTTCTTATCTCAGGGACTGGATAGGCTTTTTGTGGCGCATCCGATGATGTATTACCAATCACCGAGTCGGGTTCGGGTATCCCACCTAACCTATGCCGATGATATGATGATCTTTACTAATATCTGCAGGCAGCACATGGGGTTACTCCGTGATTTTCTACATGCATATGAGCAGGTGTCGGGACAGCTAATAAATAGCACAAAGTGTTCTTTTATTCTGAGCCGGCAGATGCCGTCGTCACAGTTGCAGGAGGTATAACACGTTATGGGTTATCAGCTAAAATATCTCCCAGTCACATACTTGGCAGTCCCCCTATACAAGGGCAATAGGAAGGCATGCTTGTTTGATTCGCTCATCTATAGATTACGTGACATGTTATAAGGGTGGGCGATGACAAATCTATCCCATGGAGGGAGGCTAGCCTTGATTCGAACTGTGTTGCAGGCTACGCCCTTACATCTGCTTCAAATAATTCATCCACCTAAGTCTGTCTTGATAACCATTGAGCGCATATTCAATGATTTTTTTTTGGGGCTTGTACAATGGCCGCTAGCATATTCATCGATTTTCATGGGACAAGATGTGTGGCCGAGTGGCAGAAGGTGGTTTGGGTATTCGGAGTTTGGGGGATTATGTTCGGGCATTTTCCATGAAGCTTTCGTGACGATTTCGGCTAAAATCATCCTTGTGGTTGGACTTCTTGCATGACCGCTACTGCAGGACCCTACATCCTACTCATGTGCCGTATAATCGCAACTATTCCTCTGTTTGGTACCGCCTGTGTCGCATCAGGAATGTGGCGGAACCTCTCATCTTCTGGACTTTGGGCTAAGGGTCAGTGTCTTTCTGGCATGATAATTGGTTTGGTGAGAAACCTCTAGCCTAACTCGTTCGCTGGGGTCCTGATGCTATTATTAGCATGAGGGAGAATGGAATGTCCCTAGAATTTTCAGGATAGTCCCGCTACATATCGCACATGTTGCCGAATTCTTATTGCAGCGGGGCAAAGGGATAAAATTGTGTGGACCACCCCGAGTAACGGGACATTTTTCAAGAAATCGGCCTGGGAGGCTATTCGAGTGGTGTCTCCTTGGCGGAAACTTTTTACAGATATATGGAATCATTCCTTGCGGCCAACGGTGTCCATCTTCTTGTGGTGGCTTTTCCAAGAGTGGATCCCAGTTGATGCACGCATGAATCAAAAGGGCTTTAGTTTCCCATCAAAATGTTAATGTTGCAAGGCAGAGGAGAGCATCTCGCATCTGTTTGTTGAAGGTGTAGTAGTTCGGAAGGTGTGGTAGTACTTTGCTAATGTATTTGGGCTACAGGTTTGTGAAACATGGGACCTGCTTCATATGGTGCACTTTTAGCGATACTCCACTCCGTTTCATTCAGATTTGCATATTCGCACTTTGATATCATTTTTGATTCTATGGTCTACATGGACGCAATGGAATGCTGCAAAATATCATGGGGTACAATTTACGGCCACGAGCATCATATTGGAGGTTCAGCGCCATCTTCGCACACTGTATATAGCATGGGTCATGACGAGCATACAGTGGAAGGGTGACTTGCATCGGGCATTGGCTATGGGTTTCTGCTTCAAACCGATGGTGCCTCAGGCACTCAGAGTGGTGTGTTGGAGTAGCCCCTCTCCGGCATGATTCAAGCTGAACTCGGATGGGTCCTCACTCGGGAACCCCCGGCCGGCAGCAGCGGCAGGCATTATTTGAGATGCAGTTGGACAGGTGCGACTAGCATACCAGTTTGCTTTAGGCATAGCCACTAGTGTGGTCTCAAAGCTTACTGTTGTCTGGCGTGGTTTAGAGCTTGCTCGAGTGCACAGTTTAGCACCCATAATGGTTGAGGTAGATGCTACGTAGTTCTCCAACTCTTCCAATCACGAGCGTTTGGGATGTGGGAGGAGCAACATTTGATCATGCGCATTATGCAGCTCCAACAAGAATTAGGATCGGACGTACAACATCTTTTTCGAGAGGCTAATAGGGCGGCTAATCATCTTGCGAAGGATGCCACTTCTCGACAATTGACTTTGGTTATGAATCAAGAGGACATTACGGGAGTACTGCGAGGCATTATCCGACTTGATAAACTGGGCACTCCTTATCTTCGCCGATGAGCTTGTGTGATGCTTTGAGATTGATTTCTGGTCGGGCATTAAAGGAGAGATTGGCGGGGGACACTATGCAGCAGATTCGGCCACCGTATAAAAGGGATGGGCACGACTATAGGTCAAACTCTATTTATTTCGTAGGCTTAGATAGACTTTATTTTTTTCTTTTTTTAGTAGTAGTATTAATCACTGATGTTGCACATAGATTAAAACTTTTTACTATAAAGGGAGTAAGTACTCCTTGTTTCCGATTTTCTAATTGTACACACTATAATTTTTTCTGAGGTAATAAACAGGTAGGGGTTCGCCAAATCCCACGTCTAGGCAGCCTACCAAATGAGTGAGCCGACAATAATGATAATACATCACATGTATTTTTGACATCATAAGGCACATCATAGAAAAAAATCTCCAACAAAATCCTCATAAGTTGATGGCAGCCTACCTGAAAACAGCAAGTAAAATTGAACGATAGAAATCGGACTGACTAACTCATGCAAACAATCATAACTTCTTCAAGATAAGTCAAAATCACAATCTGTTGGAATAGGTGATTAGAAAGTCAATTGGATTGGCCGTTTTTTAAACTATTCACCTCTCTTTATTCAAATAATGTTGCTCTGATGAATATGGTAATTATTCATCCTTGGTATATGTGTTTGTTGTGCTTACCAATTACGTTAAGGATTGCTTTAACGTCACAATAGATGTCCACTGACTATTTAGATAACCCATGTAGTTAGACTGCGCATTAGATAGCAGCTATGAAACTAACTTTTGAGGGTTGTTCTAAAACGTTCCAAGTCGAGGACATTGAGACTGGGTATCGAGAGTCCTATTAAAACTTGCACTAGATATTTCATTCATCGAATGAGTGCTGTATTTCATCGTCGAGAGATATTGGACGCCTATGTAATTTCAATAGGTTAGTTGACAAAATAGTCAACTGAGTTAACTGACTCGTGAAAATCATCATATGAAAGTCTTAGAGGCATGGTCGGTATGAATAGAATTCCTCAGCTCCAATAATACAGGAGCAGTCCTCAAACTTGAGGAACTATGGCAGTGACGTGCACACGATGGTTGTATCTTGGATCTGACGAGAGGTGATTGTGTCACAGACATGATCATTATAAGCCTTATTCAGTGCAGTCAGAATGTATAGTGAGGATGGTGGGTTTCAAAAAGAGGATTCGTTCCTTGTCAGTATGTGATAGTGGTACCTCCTATGTACTTGGAGACCCATTAACGCATTATAAATCTATAACTATAGTAGTTTGTTGAGTAGGCAATGATTTCTTATGTCGAGCAATTAAACATGATCTCAAGTATTAAAGCATAGATGTCTAGTTCAGGATAGGAACCGACACCAAATTCCATTCCCTAAACTAAGGCAGGGAGATGGTAGATAGAAAGACCTTACCCATATGAAATTCGGGAGCCTGAATGTTCACATTTCACCTAGTCTATAGTGCCATGGACCCGTTGCTGAACGGCCACCCATGGTAGCGGGCTTTCCTAATTCATAGTTGGTTAGGATTGATTAATTAAATTAGATTTAATTAATCAATTGTGTTGGGCACTAATCTAAGTCTAGCTCAAAGGTGAACCTAAAGAGTCACACAAATCACCACAAAAGGATAAGAAATTAATTTGAAATTAATTCTAAATAAGTTAATAATTGGATTATTTACACAAAGGATTATCGATTGGATGGATAACCCAATATTAAATTAATTAGATCAATTTAATTGCGCTTGTCTTAATTAATAAATTGAATTTATTAACTAGAGAGAATTGTGCTTATTTCTTTACTTGGATTAAATGACATTGGGCTTAATTTAGTTTTAATTTTTATTAAATTAGATTTAATCAATTTCAAGGCCTTGGACTTATTTTAATTTAATTCAAATAAAACTCGATCTACTAAATTAATGTCCATTGGCCAAAGGGTTGACTTCTGTTGTTGGAAGGAGGATTAATCAAGTTGCAATTTTGAAAAGTGCAAAACTGACCATATTTGGAGCACTTCTCTATATGACATGATTGGATCATACCATATGGAAAAGGGGTTGCCTTGTAGGTAGGTGGAATGTATCTATATATATTTTCACCTTCCCATACAAAGCATATATATGTATATATATATATATGTGTGTGTGTGTGTGTGTGTGTCTAATCTTCATAATTCATATGACAACATATAGTTGAACATAAAAAACACACACTCCAACTCTCCCCAATAGAGCTCTTGGCCTCTCTCTTTTTCTCTCCCTTTCATCCCTCTAATTCTCTAACTCTCATTGATCTAGGATCAAGTGTAGAGTTATAGAGTATGCTTTATGAAGAGAATATATTAATTGATAGTGTAGTTCTATTTCACCATCTTCCAACCTGTTTAATTTCTTCAAGCAAAGAGATCAAAATCATCTTTTCATGGTGTGTGTCGATCATCTCTAGAAGGCTTCTACATTGGAGCCTAGGGTGAACATGAGATAGAACATGCATCGCCGATTAAAACGAAAATAAAAGAGGTAAAGTTTTATTTAATATTGTATTTCTTTTGTTTATTTATCTATAGACTGGTATGTTAGGATTTTGTTGTTTTATTTTTTAATCCACATACTACACTGAACGTTTGAAAACACCAATGGTATACCCGTTGGTTGGTCGTATAAATAATTCTAATAGTGCATATTTTATCGCTTTCTTTAATTTTCTGCCCTTCCACTCGCGCGTTCCCCATCCGATCTGCTTCCCTTCACAATCTATTTTTTTTTTTTTTTTGTTTAGCTAATTCCCAAAGTTTTCTAATGGTATATTACAAATTGTAACTAATTTTGAGATTCACTCTCTATCATCCTACAAATAGAGGTCATTGTGCATCCATAATGGTAGCTAAGTAATTCTCATTCCTACTCTCATTTTCTCTCAATTTTGTAGCCAGTTTTTTTGTGTATTTTTGCACTCTACACGATTATTGTCACTCTATCTTGATACTTTATTAAGTCACTTCAATTATTTACAACAGTATTCTTACATTATTTCAAGGTTTCCGATTATCTTTTTAGTAAATCCATTATTGACTTAAACATTGGAGTCTTAATCCCTATTTTGCAAGTTAGTCCTACTTTGATCTTAGGATTAGAGTGAAGATCCTTCAACCATGTGGTGCTATTGAACCCTGGTACACATCAGTATCAACGAATTAGTATAATGAAAATTAGAAGTCGAATGATAAAGATAAAAATTTTCAGAATTTCAAAAGTTTAGAAAACCTACTAGAATAGTTAACTTAAAATAACAAAATAAAAATTATAAGCCATACATTATTAAAAGAAAAAAAAAATTGGCCTGGGTCAACCCAGGCGTGGCCCATGACCAGGTCATCATGGGCCACTGGGCTGGGCGGTCCAATGTATTGATACTTGGGACCGACCTAAGACTAGCTCGATCCTAAGCAGGCCTACACTAGACCAATCCTTCTTTTTTTATTGGGCCAAATCTGTCTTGGGTTGGGCTAACATGTGCATCTTGAATTAGAACATATAGCAACTGTAACAATTCAAACTTTTACTACAAATATCAATATTAAAGTTGTTACAAAAAATATGTACTAAGTGACAATAATTTTGATCTTGTAATAATATAATTATTAATGACAAAAATTGAACTCAAAATTCGCTATAGATAATTATTGCAACCTATAGTAAGATACTTCAAAAAGTTGTCAGCCATGCCACAGACACCATTTTAAAGGTGTGTCCGGCACGTTTTGAATTTTTTCTATTATCAAAAAGTTTTAGGTTGTATTCAAAGAAAAAGGAGTTTTGGGCTTAACAAGAAAAAAGAAAAAGAATTAATTCGCTCCTCTTCAAACTAAAAATTTTGGGATAAAATTACTAAAAATTCGAGGGATGGTCATGATGATCTAACTAATTTAGATTATTAGAAATTTTCTTTGTGGACTTTTTAAAACAAACTGATTATGTATATTTTTTAAACCACATTTTGATTAAGAATCTAGATGTACGTAAGGCATGCTTATTTTTTGTACTATATTGATACTTTCATATTGCATATTTTAGTTTTTCTAAAAATTGCGAATATATATAATAAAAATATGTTATATATAATCGTGTCAGTGTCATATTACATCCTAATTTTTTTGAATTTTCGTGTTGGCTTGTCCGTGTCCTATCATATCCATACATTATAAGTAACAACACAACTACACTGACAACAAATAAGTATTGTCACTTGACCATCACTCATATATCACTATTTACTTTTAGTGACAACTTTATACATAATTCCTTGTTAGTAATTATTGTTCATAATAGTTTGCACAATACAATTATGACAACATAGAAAAGATTATCAATAAATATACTAGTGACAATACTAAAATTGTCACACAATTTTTTCTTTTTGGGTCATTAGTCTTATTTTTATTGTAATGTTTTAGATAATACTATGACAGTTGCAAGAGTAACCCCACCAAACAGAGCAACCAAAGAAAATCAATTCTGATTTTGGGTAGCGATCCTTGTAATAATAGTTTATTTTGCATCGACACTTCCCAGATTTCAGCTTAGTACAGCCTATATATGATGAAGTAATGTCAAATTTTGGCTGTTGCATCCTAAGTTGTTGCATTTTAGTTTGGCTTCGATTAACTCTAAAACTAAGCCCCAACCACATTGTCTTTTTTCATAATATTCCATTACCTTTACTACTCTATATATACTACTACAAAAATGCTCAAAAAACAATCGTATTCTTACAACGACATAGAAAAACAAGGAAGAAACACACACATATATGTATGGATAAACTAACCTTTATTTTTCTTGCAATTCTGTTATGTGGCTCAGCTGTCGCGACCAGACCTCGGCCACGGACGACGGGCCGTGCGACTTTAGCCGATGATGGTGGCGTTTGCGGCGCGATTGTGGGAGTACAGAATTACCCTTGCCATGAACACAATGTATGGCAGCTTACATACACCTGTATGCACAAGTTGTAGGGGTTAAATGTAACAAATCTTCGTACGAAAATACTAATAGGAAAATCGCAATTTTAGTCCTGTATCTATAGAGGATGTCCATTTGAGTCCATCTGTTGGAATTGAATTTGACAGTGAAGTCCTGTAATTTTAAAAATATTGGCACATTAAAGATCAAATCCATTGAAAATTGCAATCTCGCCAGATTTTGGGTCTTATGTCAGGGTCACATGCCAAATTCGGGTTATATTTGCAATTTACGGAGAAGTTTCTTCTTAATGTGCAGTTGTTTTTTTTTTTTTTTTTTTAAATTTTAGGGTTTAATTGTCAAAATGTATTCGAATAGAAGTAAAACTGAAGACCTTCTATAATTATGGGACGTAAATTATAATTTTCTCAATACTAATACGTAAAAATTACAAAAATAAAACCCCTAAATTTTTCAATTGACATTGGGCGCGTAGTTATATATATATAAATAATTTATAATTGTTTTATACTTATTAATATTTTTACGGGTTAAATGTAATTTGTCCTCACGTGCTAATAAAAAAATACAGAAATGCAATTAGCTTCAAATTGTATTTAACCCGTATTTTTTAGAGAAATTTTTAGGGTTTTTGACAGAGAAAATTGGATGACAACTTTTAGGTGACAACTGGAGATGGATATATTTTGAGCTTACAAAACATTCCATTCGGTCAGTCGGGCAACGCTGCGACGGGGCCAAGGCCGCCAGTTCTGCTGCATCATGGAGTTCTCACGGTTTGCATCTCCATTTTATGATTAATTCTTAATCTAATAACTTCTTTTCTATATAAAATAAAGCACACTTGATGTATACGCATAATTTAAATTATATTTATATAAATGAAATATAAACAAAATAAAATGAATAATTGGTTATCAGAACTGTAAAATATATTAATTTTAAATCTGCTTGAGTAGAAAATAACAGATTGGACAAATTGATTAGTGAGTAAGTTATGTTTTATTTAAAAAAAAAAAAGTTATGTTTTTTAAAGAAATAAATATATTGAACTGTAATTTAAAAAGTTTATAAGCTCACCCCAACACTCTCTCAATTAGTATGACACACTAGAAAAATTTTGTATGACTTTTTTTTGGTTATGTTTAATTACCATAATCAAAAATAAAAAATCGTGACTAATACTAAGTAACTATAATTACACAACAATTATCAGCTGTTACTTTTACAAGTGAAACTAATATATCAGCTATAACCAAATCATAGGTATATATTAGAGGGCCAAAACTCTATGTTAAATTAGACTCTACACTGCAGGTAAATAGTATTTCTCGTCCTGTAACTTAGGATCTTTCCACTTTTGATCCTATTGGTTATAAGATTCTCACTTTTGGTCCCGTAACTTTTAAAAAGTAGCAGTTTTGGTCCTATGGCACATCTCTGTGAGATGTTAAACGAAAAAGACTGCATGGCCATTAAGTGCAAGGAACCAAAAATGCTACTTTTTTCAGAGAACATATGAGCTAAAAATGTAAAGGTTCTATTGGCCACGTGCTTTCTATTAAAATAAATAACGAAAATGTGTCATGTGACCAATAAAAGTGCTATTTTTTGGAAGTTGCAGAATCAAAACTGAGAATATCGTAATCAATAAAATTAAAAATAAAAAGGTCATAATTTATGGAACAAAAAGTATTATTTCCCCCATGCTGCAATATCTCTATAGTTTCTAAGCAACTATTGATTATGTGATTACTGCATGCAGGATGCGGTCACATGGCTCTTGAGTCCTCCAGAGCAGTCGTTGGCCCTTCTGTTGGCTGATAACGGGTTCGACGTGTGGCTAGTGAATGCACGCGGAACGAAATACAGCCTCGGACATACATCTCTTAGTTCCAACGATCCAGTAAACTCCTTGTATCACTCTTTTCCCATTTGATCAATCATCGTACTTTTTGGCGTAGTAACCATTGGACAACAATCACTTTAGGCTTTCTGGGATTGGTCGTGGGACGAGTTGGTCGCTTATGATCTCCCGGCAACTTTTCAATACATTTATGATCAAACAAGCCAGAAACTTCACTATGTTGGGCATTCCATGGTAATTTCAAGTACAAAGAATATATGATTTAAATGCAATTACTATCCCGTACCTATAGGATAGTGGCAAAACAAGGATCGTATAAATAGGAGTGGCAATTTATGCATTGTATCTATTAAAATCTGCGCGTTTACTGCCGTCTAACCATTTTATCCTTTTGATAACAAAGCCTTTGTAGTTCATTTTTCATGCTCTTAGTTTGGCCCAATATGCTTTCAAAATAAATTAAGCCCTCATGAATTCATACCTTTTTTGGACCCCCCTTATTCCCCGATATTCCAAGTCCTTGGTTTTACGGACTTCATCCAATCACATTACAACAACAGATGTTTCACAAGCACTTAGCTCCTTTAGCTACAAACAACTCAACCCTATTTCATTTCCTACCTTATAGAGTAGAAGATCCTCCAATATAGGGACTTAATAGGATTTTGGACAACAATTTATACAGAAGCCTTACTTTTATTGAAAAATATATGAAATACTATATAGATATTGTTTTCTCTGTTGGAGGAGACAACTATTTAGCCTCTCATAAGATCGAGGACTTGACTCGTCCGGGAAACCCCATAAAACTATGAATTAAAAAATTACAAAGATTTGAAAGTTTGAATTATTATGTTATGAAGAGTTGGTGAAAATTTCTAATGATCTCCTTCTGCTTCATTGCTTCCTTATTAATAGACGTCCGCGGACTTAAAACCTGGACTCCGAACTTGTGTTTAGATGGCGTTACTGCATTTGTCGTCATCTTGTCTCTTTTGGATGACGTTACTGTGTTCGTCATCCCTGCGTCCTTTCCAACTATTGGTCATAATAGCTTGTCAGACATGTGATTGCTAGCTGGCCTTCTTAGTCTCTAATTGTTGGCTTTTGTCATCTTCTGCCAACAGTCTCACTCTTGAATTTTTACATTATGCGATTTTTACTTCACTTTGTAAAAATCCTTTCTTTTATCCTTGTCATTCTTTGGTTCGGGTTTCTTTTAGTGACCCAAATCTTTGTCCCGAACAGGAGCTTTTCTTGTTTTTCACAACAAGGTATATGTGGTTTTGCCATTGCCCTTCATACAACATGTTTCATGTCTTCATTCTAGTGACTTTGGTTGCAGGCAACTTGTTCTCCCATATGAGCGTTCTCTTTTTCTTGGACATGTTTTCTGCAAACTCGGTGTTTTTTCATGTCATGGAGTTTAACAAGAATGATCCATTTAATTTGTGAAAAAAATATTTTAAATAGATACTTGACTCTGTCCATCTCAATGAGGTAGACCCATAGACCCCAGAAGCTCTCCTGGTTGAAATATCATCCTTACTAATGGTTGAAACCAGTGGAACTTCTCCTAAAGCAGCCTTAATTTTGTTAAAAGCTACCATGTCTGGTCTCTGCAGCTTGATAAAATGGAATATTGGATGAGACCCTTTTCCCGCTATTTTTGGAGCTGGTGATATGAATTTTAGCTCCAAAATATCTCATCTCTCCAAGTGGGGGTTATGTTGCCAAGAATCATAAACTGCCCCACTAATCCACTCTAGATGTTTTGAGATTTCCGAAAAACTCGGAGACATAGTATGAACTGAAGCTAGTGCCCCAAAATCATACAATCTCGGAACTCTTCTAGTTTGGACCCTTCTAACATCCAAACTCGATTATATTTTTTAGATGTTTCGATGACAGTCATGCTTGGGTTGACGCCTTTTCAAGAAATTGATTTTTTCCATATTTGCGGGTAAACCGGCTAAGCAGAAAAAGAAGGTATTAACTCGTTAGTATCAACCTTAGAGGTGTCAGTTATCAGCTTAAGACTAATCTCTCCCTTGTGAAAGCAGTATTTGAATCTACCGCTATAGGTCTAGAGCCCCGTACTCTAAGGGCATGTTTAGGATCATGCTCCTGCAACTCACGAGTCATCCTCGAGGGTGATGCTTTTCAAATTGGTTCTTGTAAATTATTCCATAGCGAGGTTAAAGCCACCATGGTATTCCGTATTGCGACCGGGATAGTGTCAAGATTAGCTCTTTGGACTTGGCTAGTTACTTGGACAGTGTCAAGATCAGCTCTTTAAACCTTTCCAAACATTTTATCAAGCTCTTCAAGGTTCTCCCGAAGATGCCTGAGCCTCAGAATGATGAAGTTTGCTTCAAATGCCTCCCTCTTTTGTCAGAAAATCTACAAGAACATTCTCATGAGATTTTGTAACATTAATATTATAGAAATAATATTGGCATTCAGTTGGCCATCTGATAATACGCGCTTCTCAATTTTGGATTTTAATTTATTTTTCAAGAAAGCTTTAACATTAGTATTATCAAATTTTAAGGTGAATCTTTAGCAAGTAGAAATAAAGGCCATTTCTTAAAAGCCTTCCAAACTGGAAAGAACTGTTTCTCGTTGATGTGCCAAATTTAGGCCTGTTGTTCTAAGGAGAACCCCCCTATATATCTACAAGATTCTTCCCCTACAGAGGTCTTTTTCATGAGAATTGTTGTCCATCGATAGTTATTGGCGTCCATGTAGACCACTAATTCATCATCGTCCTGTGGGATAGCAAGCTTTGGTAGGTCACTGCAAACCTATTTCAGCTCACGAACTCTTCGAGTGTGGATTTCTTCTAATTTCCTCTTTGAATTTCTGTTTCTTTAAAAAGTGGTCGGAAATCATTTTTGCATCTTGCAAGATCCTTAATAAAGATACCTGCAAATTTAACAACTCCAAAGAAGCTGTCTAAATGGTTCTTGTATTTGAGTACGTTTGGAATATTGCAGATTTTCTCCACAATATGGTCTTGTAACACAATAACTGGTTCGTCAATAAGACTTCCTAGAAATTCAATTTTATTGACAATAATAGTAGCTTTCTTCTCAAAAAGCACTAATCCTTCTATATGACATGCATCAGAAAATATCTCAAGATGTCTAATATGATCTTCATATCTTTAGATGCAATAAGTATGTCATTAATGTAGACAAACATAAACTCAAAATAATCATTGAAAAAATGATCCATTTTTCTTTGAAATATTTGGAGTGCATTAGTTAATCTCATTGGTAGCACATTCCAGATATATGGTCCCTGTGGTTTGGAGATTGCAATATATTTCTTTAATTCACTCTTCATTTTAATTTGATAAAAACTAGATTTGCAGTCAAATTTTCAAAACACTTTTACACTTTTAATCCAATCAATTAAGTATCTTTATTTGGAATGTAATAAACATCAACTTCTAATATTCTATTAGTCCCTTGATAGTTTATTACCAACCTAAGTTTACCTCTTTTTATCTCACCGTGGTTTTTTACCAGAAAACTAGGGTTACTGTAAGCAGAAACTCCAGACTCAATGAGTCCAAGATTGATATGATACTTGATGATCTCTTGCATATCTCTCTTATCCTCTATATTCATCTAGAAGGACTTATGTTGACCATACTCGTATTTGCACTCCTCTTCAACCTTCAGAGTAGCTTTGATTTTGTTTCTATCCCACCATGCCAGAGGGTTCTCTCTAAAATTCCTCTGGATAAGTCTCATGACGTTCTCAAGAGAGAGCTTGCTTTCTTCACTAATATCTACAAATTTTATCTACTGCAATGCTTTTTTGAGGTTCTTTTTCTCCTCCATAGATTCCTTGTAGAAGCTATCGCTATCCATGAGTCCCTGTTGTGAGAAAGACAAAAGAGCTTTACCAAATTTTCTCTTATCCTGTATTTTTGAATAGTTAACTTGGCATCATCACCACATTTTCTATGAAAATTTATAGGCATTATTTTGTTAAATGCATTTTCTCTTCGTAAAACTTGTATTTCACTACCACACTTAGTAGTAAAAATCAATAGTTTTTTGTTGTTGTCCTGTATATATTTTGAAATAGTTTGAATAAATTTGTTGCCCAGTAAAATATCCACACCTGTATCATAAAAGCAGATAGGAGGTATTTTCACCATGTACCAAAGTGTTCCAAATGCTCCTCCATTCATGATTATTGCCTCTCTTATACCCTTACTGAATATTAGAATTTTCTGTGAAAAATTCTGCCTGCATTAACGGGTAAGGTTTTCATAGCTTCCCGAGAAAACTCCAGGCATCGTTGTACAAATATCTGATCTTGAATCAGTATAAGTAGCAAAGTATTATGTCTTATATTGATCATAGAACATACCAATAGATATGTATATAGAAAAGGGACTAGTTATTCAATCTCTATGGTAACCCCATCCAGATTGAATTCCATTCCATTACCTTTTCTTCCTCATAGTTTATGATTTTCAAGGAAATTTAACCCCAAAGTCATACTCCCCTTCTCTCTTCTTACAACTGCAGCAATCATGATCCCATGGCCTGCAATTTCTAGCATGCTTTCATATTTACCAATAACAGGTTACTGCAAATGATATAAGTCATCACAAGAAAAATAATTTTCTTTCTTAGTGATGTCAAAATATGATTTGTATTCCTTTCCATCTTTCAGGGTATCTAAGTTTTACGTTATCTACTCTAATTTCTTGAGGAGTAACTGTTTTTATCAACTCTTTCGCTTTTCCTACGTAGCCTGTAATCCTATCTTCTTAAAAGGATATCAAGCTACTAAACGCGTTTCTAGAACTAAGTTTTCCATTTAAAATTAGGTGATCCTTGATTACGATGTAGACAACACCTATTCTAAGTATTCTAATTGGGTCTGGTATCATCACCTTGGCAAATTTCTTGAAAATTCTAGGAATCTCAATAGGTAAAATTGTATGAAAATCTGCTAGAGGACTAAAAGTAAGCAATTTCGTAAGTTACTAGATCTAAACAAAAATGGATATAATTATCGGACTAAAATTAAAATTAGGCATACTAAGCGGACTAAAATAATACTTTTCCCTATATTCTTCCCTAAGAAACAAATCGGAATGATGTGTGTTGGAAAAGGGCATAAGCCATTTTATAAGTTATAGAATACGGTCAATTATCTTATTTTATAAGATCTTTTCTTTTAAAATCTTAATTAAGGGTCAAGACTCTACTGAAATTTTGGTCTGCTAGGTTGTATGCAATCTTAGGATGAATATCAAATATTAATTTTCCTACGTATAAATTACATATAATTGTCCCAAGACAACCATCTCTTAAGTTAGTGATTCTTATATCCATTATAGATAGATGTATTTTTGAATCAATATCTTCTTTAAAAGTTGTTTTTATTACTATTCCGATAATTTCTATATCCATTTCATAGTAACAGCTTCCTCTTCTCTAAGCTTACTTAATTCTTCAAGAATTTTTTCTTTAGGAATAAACTGCATTTTCACCACATTACCTGTAGGTTCCATGTGAATAGCAAACTCACCTGAACTTACTTTGTAAATTATGTGATGTTTACTCTAGTTTAGTCGTATCTGATTGAGGACTCTCTCGATTCTTTCAATCCAAAATCCAACGTATGAGCTGAGGTTGGAATCTTGGCCCATGATTCTTTTCATGGTTTATTAGACACCATCATCCTTAAAAAGAATCTTGACAGACTTTTAGAGGTTTGAAGCCTATATCTCTCATTCTAGTTATTCTAACTTGGTTGAAGATCCATCCAAATCAATTTCTATTTCTTCCTCATATACACTTTCATCTGAAGGAAGATCCTCGAATTGGTATATGGGTACCAAATTTTCATAGTATACTGCAATTAGAATGTCATCCGTGGCTTTAAATTTTCTTAATTTATCACGTTTCCGGAGATATATGACCTCTTGCTCCGTATTACAATCCTTGAAACTTTCGTTAACCCGAGTATGGGCTTGTCTAAAAGTCCTTTTTATATGGGGTTCTTCCTATGGATCTTGCATCTGTTTTTCTAGATCCTTAGGATGAAGTTCTTGTTGGTCCAGTCTTCTGTCCAGATTTGTATTATCTGGCTTTGATTTGGACCACCATGATTTTCTCTTGCAAGAGGTTCTTTTGGAGCTCCTATGGTAGGACTCGCTGTTATGTTTTTTCTTCTTCCTTGGCTCATTTGATTCTCCTATAATTGTAGGAAAATCATTGTTATCACAACATAGAGGGGATTTTTTTTATCTTACCTCTCAACCTCTTCATGTTTTTCTGGATGGATCTGTGATGACACTAATCCTTCACTTTGTCTTTAGGGAAAGACATCCTCCTTGCAACTGAATCTAGTTGTCCTTCAGGTACTTTGTATGATTGCATTAACATTTCCCTCTATGGATTCAGATCTTAGCAAAGAACATTAGAGTTGTTACTTCTGTTGTTACTCCACTCTAAAAGAAATCTTTGTGAAACCAGTAGATATATTCATCTACTGCCCAAATACTCCTTAATTCAAGGTTGAAAAGAGCTTGTGCATATTCTGTAGCTTTTTTTGCTCTACTTTATTCAAAGTATCCATCTTTGATGATGTGTATATTGATAAGCTTTCGTAGCTGGTCTACTATTGCTCTTTTAATCTCCGGCCAAGATTCTGGCTTTGGTGTCTTTTGGGGTATTATCCCATCCAATCTTCACAGAACCCTCCATGCTTAACTCCACTAATTTTATGAAGTTCTCTTTATCGAGTTCTAGGGTAGTTGCTGCTACTTTTGTGGCTGCAATCTACTCATCTATCAGCTTCTCGATGTTTTGGAAGTCAATTGTATCCAGGTAGACTATGGTGCCGTATGGATGCAAGAACTGAAGCATGGTCCTTGCCCGAGGTGTATTTTTAGGTGCTCTCCTCTGGTTTCTCTCTAAGTTTGGTTCCCACAAATGTCGGTGTTGCCTTGGTGTGGAAATTTGTAATCTCTTTCATTGGATTATCCTGTGGAGGATCATTTGAACCCGTACTTCCTTCTACGGGTGGTAGTACTAGAGTGATTTCATTGGTTTGAATGTTGACTAAATCCATAATTCCATGTTGGGAAAATGATTCAACCAACTCTTGTAGATATGATACATCTGCCCTTGTTACCCTCCATTATTTTATGCATTTGATAGATGCAATGATCAAATCTTCTATGATCTTTAGCTCTGGAATCTCTGTCACTTTTCCTTCTGAGGTAGAAGAGGTACTGATCCTAAGGCGTCCCTCATCCATTCTTGTCTGCATCTGCATGTCTTAGGATTTTACCTTTGATTTCTCTTTAGATATGCAACTTCTATCTTCAAATTTGTAAGGTCCTAGTGTTAATACGGAAGGATCTTAAGAATCTTGTCCATTTTTTGGCTCAAGGTTTCCATTTTCATAGGTATATTGATTAACCTATGTTCGTAGTTTTGAACTGTTTTCTGAATTTCTCTCAAATCTTGGGAGATGTTCGACGTATCCGGCTCAAGTTCTTTTCAATCAATTCCTCCAATCATAATTTTAGGAGTTGTATTGGAAAAAGAATTTACCCAGTCTAGTTCTCCTTCCTGGCATTGTACCACGAATTTCGGTTGCTTGTAGGTCTTTTACCGTATTTCCTGGTAGCACCCCTAGGATCAGGTGGATTCTCTACCATTCTTCTTGCTTCTCCCTAGTAAGGGTTCAGGCTCCCACTTCATTTCATTGTGGCCTTGTCTAGAATTTCCAAGACGAAATTCTTCCTTTATCTTTCCGAAATCTGGAAATACTCCTGTTTTCACTCGAACTACCATTCGTTATATGGAGAAAATTTTCTCCCTCTCTTAGAATTTCCATAAAGAAACTCCATCTTCGATATTTCAAAATCTAAAGGTATTCCTTGTTGTAAGTCAAACTTTTGTTCGATTCCATTCTCTTAAAGAGTCTCCTCCGTTAGTGAAAAAAAATATCTAAATGCAATATAAATAATTTTTTTTTCAATAAACCTAGGCTCTGATACCATTCTAAGCGAAGCATGATGCAGCAACATGTGAAAATATTGAAACAGGACCTAACTGCTCTTTCTAAAGCTATAAAGGGGTAAAATTGTTCATAATTTGTTCAGATTTAGACAAGGGGCAGAAATTGCCGCATTTTTTTGAAATTATAGGGCATATTTTGCCAGGTCAAAATTACAATCTTTAAAATGATACCCTCCTAAGTTACATGTCAATCTTGGTAGTTAACCCAAGAATATATATATATATATATATATATATATTCGATTGAAATTATTACCATAAATTCATATTGTATCTTGTAGCACAATTAGTGTAAGGATAATTCCACTCCTTTTTCTTGAGGTTTGGTGTAATTACATGTATAGAACTCTTGTGGTATGGAAAAATATATCTAGCATCCTTGAAGGTTGCTTTCTTCTAATAAAAAAGTCCTCCAATTAGTCAAAATTTACTGAATTTGTTGATACTTACTGCTTCCTTATTGCAGGTCGAATAATTTTTTTCGAATTAAATTGCCTTTATAACGTTGAAGATATATCTTCTCACATGCATTAAAGCATGAAGACGTATAAGGGTAATTTAGTCATAAAAAGATTTATTTGACCTACAATCAGTCAGTAATAAGTGAATCGGGGATAAATATAGACTTTTTTTAATTTTTATGTTAATATTAGTAAGTTGTATGAATTGTGACAAACGACGGGACTTATTTGTTAGACGAAAGCAAACTTTAGAGGTGCTAGATGTAATTTCTAAAACCACATAAGATTTATGTGTAATTACACCAAATCTAAAAGGAGTAGAGTGTCATTTAATATATATACTTGGCAGGTAAAAAATAGTTATTTATATAAATAAATGGCATGCATATACCATGTAATAAAATTTGTAATAGAAAATTCAATTAGTAGATATTGCATGTGTGTTTATTTAAGGATGTTGATGTGGTTTTTGTAGGGAACTTTGATTGCTTTTGCTGGCTTTTCAAAAGGGCAGTTAGTGGACAAGTTGAGATCAGCAGCTATGCTTTGTCCAATTGCTTACATAGGTCACATGACATCTTCTATAGCAACTAATGTTGCACAAACACTTCTTAACCAGGTACACCTTTTTTTTATATATTATTATTATTATTGCCAAAAATACACAATTTTTCTTTATTTTTTAATCTCCTGTAATTGAACACATTTTCTATGTTCATCTTTTATTTATGTGTCAATCATCTATTTATATTGTAGTAATTTTAGTCTAAATTTAGTTAAAACTTTTTAGTATTAGCCAGATGTATATATATTTTTTTATGGTAATTACCTAAAATTGACCCCAATGTTAGTACCATCTAATTTCCTGTTTTATTTGACAAGAAATTCAAAAATTTGGAATGAAGTTAGCTAGAAATTTCAATTTCAGGGCTTTTTTCTTTATCTTCCTCTTTTTTCAAAATCTCTTGTTGTGCAACCTAAGTGGTGTTTCCAATAGTTTCTATAAATAAGTGTAAATTACAACTATCTTCCCTTAGTTTCGATATAATTATAAGGAAAAAGTATTATTTTAGTCCGTTAAATATGCCTAATTTTAATTTTAGTCCAATAACTATGTCCATTTTTGTTTAGGTCCAGTAACTTATGAAATTGCTTACTTTTAGTCCTCTGGTAGATTTTCGAATAATTTTACCCCCATGCAACTTTTGAAAGACAGTTTTAGTCCATATGCACTCATAGGGATAAAATTGTCCGAAAATCTGCCAGAGGACTAAAAGTAAGCAATTTCGTAAGTTATTGGATCTAAACAAAAATAGACATAGTTCTTGGATTAAAATTAAAATTAGGCATACTTAGCGGACTAAAATAATACTTTTTCCTAATTATAAATACCTTCTTCTTGTTTGAAAAATTACAAATACTTCCTGATTTAGCGCTCGTTCGACAACAAGACCATTCTGTTAGCCTACGTAAGGTTTTCATCTAGTTTTTTACGGTGAAATGTCTAAAATGTACTTTTGAATTATGAATTATAATTTTACATACTTTTTTAAAAATCTTAAAATTCTTTTATGGACTAATATGTCCTATGGTTGATTTACTGTCCACCTTCAAATTTTTTTTATATATTTTTCATATATTCAAAAAAAATCAGAAAGATTAAAGTAATAATTTTCACCTTGTTGTCTAGGGGCTACATAATTTATATTTATTTGAAGACCAGTGGTATATATAATTTTTCAAACAATAAGGGAGTGTTTATAATTGTGTTAAACCTTATAGACGTACGTACGCAGTTGTTAATTTACCCTATACATTAAATTAATAGTAATTAAAGTTAAGAGTCATGTTGAAAATGAAAAGCAAAAGTGAAGTTGGAATTTTTTTTAAAAAAAAAAAATTAATACCTAAAATCTTATAAATAAATTCTACAAAAATTTAATTTAAACAGTTCAAAAACTGTAAACGAAAAAAATCACTATTTTCTACTTACTTTTTAAAAGAATTTAAAAATACAAATTAAATTATTGCAATTAGCACCTTTTTACTGCTAAAATTTCCAAGTTCCAACCAAAACGAACTACAATTTTGGTCAAATTATTGACAATTCACCAATTTAAAGGACCAAAATTACATTTTTCCAAACACTATTTATGTTCTTGATTGGATTTCTGAGGGCTAATTAAGAGACTGTCCATCTTCTTTGACAGACTTCTTATTGGTTGAAAATTGCTGAATTCAATCCTACAGAGTAAGAGAATTCTTCTTCCTTATCTTTTATTATAATATTTAATTGTCTATACTTCCATCATAATAAAATACATTAGCAACAAAATATTTTAAATTCGGAAAAAATATTATTTTAATCCGCTAAGTATGTTTAATTTTAACTTTAGTCCGATAACTATGTCCATTTTTGTTTAGGTCCAGTAACTTAGGAAATTGCTTACTTTTAGTCCTCTGGCAGATTTTCGAGCAATTTTATCCCTATGCAACTTTTGAAAGGCAGTTTTAGTCCATATGCACTCATAGGGGTAAAATTGTCAGAAAATCTGCCAGAGGACTAAAAGTAAGCAATTTCGTAAGTTACTGGACCTAAACAAAAATGGACATAGTTATCGGACTAAAATTAAAATTAGGCATACTTAGCGGACCAAAATAATACTTTTCCCTTAAATTATCATTAGAAATATATATTAAGCTATAGTAATTTTAAATTTTTCATAATAATATTATTAGTGACAAGAATTATATACAATTTTAGTCCTGTAATTTAGGGGTAGTATTTTTGTTTCTGTATGAATTAATTTCGCAATTTAGTCCTATAATTAAATTTTTTCTAATTTTAGTGCTATTTTCGGTCAATTTGGTTAGAAAATTGTGTGTGACCTGCACATGACCTAATTAATTTACAATTTTCGTCCTATAAATCAATTCATGCTAGACAAAAAATACCACACTCTCTCAAGTTATAGGACTAAAATTACTAAAATTTTAAATTTATAAAATTAAATTACAAAAATTAATTCGTATCGGACCAAAAATATCATTCCCTAAGTTACAAGATTGAAATTGCATTTTTTTTTCGATAATTAGTAACATATTTATGGTAACAACTTCAAGATAATAATAATTATATGTTGTCACCAAGTCACCGTTATATATGTGTCACTAATTGCTATTATTATTAATGTTATAAACAACTTTTTATCACTAATCTTAAATTTTTGTACAGAATAACAGTCATTATTAAAATCATAAAATTTATTATTGTGATAAAATTATAATCACTAATTGGTTTTCTTGCTGCTATTTTTTTTTTTGGTGTATTGCTCTGAATTTAATTTAGAAATAATTACATTAATGCTCTTTGATTTATGGTTTGTTTACATAAATTACCCCTATTTTTTAGATAATTACACATACACTCACCAAAATATCATTATTATTTACACAAACCACCCCTTATTTTTTTGAAAAATTACATACACATCCTCTAAAAATATTAGCATCATTACACAAATTGCCCTATTTTTTAGTTGTCAGTAATAGTTTTTATAATTATACAAAAAATAGGAATAATTTGTATAAATAGACCATAGATAAAGAGTGTAAATGTAAATATTTCTTTAATTTATACAAAAGAGTCGCTTCACTTGATTACCCGCAAATATCTACTTCAAAAATCATTCTTTGTTTTATGTACAAAAATGATTAACCTAAATGAATATGATTTCTTTAGTCAAAGCTATTGAATTAAAATCCAATGTTTTATGTCGGTATATATATATATGGGAAAAAAAATTCAGTGACGTCCTGTGATAATAGGAATATTTTAAAAATCTCTCATAAAAATTAAAGTATCGAATACCCCCTCTGTGATATAAAATAAGTTCAAAAAATTCTTTTTGTACAAAAATTGAGCCACACGCTCTTTGACTGCGAATTTGGTATGAAAATATCTTTTTTTTTTGGCATTTTGCCCTTCTCTCACATCTAATATATATCATATTATATATATTTATTAATAATAAAATATTATTTTATATAATAATTACTTAATTATTTTTATAATAAAATATAATTTTAATTAAATTAATTAAAAATTATTGATTTAAAAAAATGGCAGCGGCTGCGGGCGACCCGATTGCCCGATCTAGGCCACTAGCGTTGCCCAGACAGGCGAGGGAAGGGGAGAGGGGAGGCGGGGGTGGGGGCAAAGCAGGTGGGGGTGGAGGGAAGAAGACGGGGCCGGCCGGCCGGGGAAGAAAATGGTGGGGGTTGTGGGGTTATAATTCTTATTTTGATTTTTTTTATAAATTATAATTCTATATATTATAAATATATTTTAAGTTATAAATTATATATATTATAAAACAAAATAATTATATATTAATGCATTTAGTTTGACCGGTTGATTAGAAGGAGTATTTTAATCATTGTTTCTAAAAAAATAGGTTCAAGTTGACCAGGGGCTGTGTGATTATTTATTCATAACATAGGGTTGATTTTTTATATTAAAAATTTCATAGGGAGATTTTTTATATTTTGATATATCACAGGGGGTTAAAATGAATTTAACCCTATATCTATGAGTCGTTTCTTATATTACACAGCTAAAAATTATGACAATGCTTAGGTTATAGCTAAGATTGTGATAAATGTTGATTCATATCTTGGGTTTTAATAGTGGTTTGTTCGTGTACTGTGGTTGACCTATTGTCTGTTTATATATATATAGTCTTCATGTTTTTTGGATAATTACACATATAACCACCACAAACGTCTACATTATTTACACAAATCACTCCTGTTTTTTGAAAAATTAAACATATCCACCCAAAATGTCAACATCATTGCACAAACTATCCTTACATTTTGACTGTTATATGTTGTTTCAAGCCAAAACATTACTGATAGTTAAAAAACTATTGGCAAATGCTTAGACCGTGATAAATGTTGCTTAATCGTGTTTAAAGTTTAAATTTTCAAATTAATTTATCCGATCGTGTTTGGTAATTTTTATATTTACCCCACGTGTCCGAATTTAAATCGTATTCATTTGTAGTGTTGGGAATAATTAATTAAAATTTTCTTTTAACAAAAATGGGTATTTTCAGCGAAGCAGTGCTCCAACTTCTGCTGCAAATCTGTAAGCAGAAACACATTAATTGCCTGGACCTCATGACATCTTACACAGGTAGACGTTGTTTTTGAAATTTTAAACTTTTTATGAGTTGAAATTTGTTTTGATGGTATTAATGAAATAGTGATTGAGGATTTGATTTAAAATGCATGGAGGGATGCAGGGCAGAACTGCTGTCTGAATTCTTCCATTATTTCTTCTTTTTTGAAGAATGAGCCTCAGTCAACTTCAACAAAAAACATGATCCATTTTGCCCAGAGTAAGATACTTTAACTATTTATTTCCTTCTTCATCATATGTAGTTGTTGCAAAACTGATTGATGTGTGTCTAAATTTGAAAAGTTTGTCTAAATGAGGAAAGTTTGTTGAAGTCAAGTTCGAACAAGAAAAGATTCAAATGTATTTAGGTAAGTCTAGAATCTAAAAAATGCGACTTTCGTGGCGGAAAATGGTAAGAATTATACCGGAAAGATTTATAGTCCTTTGAAGGTTAAGTGCGTCAGATCGTAAAAGAATAAGTAGTGAAGGTCATAAGAAGTAGTAGGTAGCAAATTAAAAGTTGTACTTAGGTATGGAGGGACTAATATTTATAAATTTCAAGAATTGTACGATTTTATGTGAACCACAGATCCGGAAGTGATTGGAAGCAAGAATCGCATACATTTTGCATGAGAACATGACTAAAAGCGCTATTCATCAAGTTTGTAAGATCATTATTATCACCCCTCGTAATATACAGGATTTAGAGATCCTGGAAACTAGGATAAGGTAGTCTTTCAATTTTACGTCTTATAAGAAGCATGTGGATTTTGAAAATTCGCTAACTTTTAGTCATGAGAGCGGCATGTGATGATTTTTCATCCAAATTCGGAATCTCTGCTAGCAATGTGCTGAAATTGCACAAAATTGAAAATATATATAATTGAGTTAATTTACCATGCCTCGATATTTGAATGTCCTGAGAATACCACTTATGCTAAGTTGTAGGACCAAAAATGCAGTTCTGTGCAAACAAACGTACAATTCTTTCTTACAACTTGATTTCTAAAGAAAAATAAAGGGGAACCAATTTTGATCATTTTTAGAAAAAACGAATCTAATTGTATCGGTTGTTTTTCTGGGCACAGTGGCGCAAGATGGAATGATTAAGATGTATGATTACGGAGACGTTAAGGAGAACGTGAAACACTACGGGACGCCCGTTCCTCCATCGTACAACATGACAAACATCCCAAACGACGTTCCTCTCTTTCTGGCCTATGGAGGGAAAGACGCGCTCTCTGTGTCGGAGGATGTGAAGCTCCTGTTGGATAGCCTTCACGAGCATGAACAAGACAAGCTGGTCGTTCAGTATACGGAGAATTACGCTCACGCTGATTTTATAATGGGTTTTAATGCTACGCAAGTTGTGTATGATCCTCTCATGGCCTTCCTCAGGCTTCATTGATAAGAAAATCTTTGCTACCGTTGCATGTTGGGAGTGGTCGATGGTCACAATGCTTCCTATCAAATTTGCTCACTATGGATGTGAAGATAACTTTTACATGGTTCCATAAAATTTTTATATGTGTCCCAAGTACATTATATCTATCTCTTCCATACAGTACGCGGTTCAATTTTGGTCCACTAATTTTGATGATATTAGTTTTAATCCATTATCTTTCAATTTTGCATAAATTTGGTCCTTCAATCTAATTTATGACCATTTTGTCCTTTTAATGAAAATAGCTTAATAGCCCATCTCATGCTTCTAAAATAAAATTAAGCCCTCATGAATTCATACTTTTTTTTGAACCGTCTTATTCCCGGGTATTCCAAGTCTTCGATTTAACAGACTTCCTCCAACCACACTACCGTAGCAGATAGTTCGTAGGTACTTGGCTCCTTCAACAACAAACATCACAACCCTATTTCATTTCTTACCTTATGGCGTAGAAGACACTCCAATATAGAGACTTAATAGAATTTTAGACAACAAATTGAACAAAAGTCTTACTTTTATTGAAGAAATATATGAAATATTGCATAAATATTATTTTCTCGTTGGAGGAGACAATTGTTTAGCCTCTCATATGAAAAAGGACTTGACTCGTTGGGGAAACCCCTATAAAACTATAAATTAAAACTACAAAGACTTGAAAGCTTAAATTATTATGCTTTGACGAGTTGGAAATTTTTTTTTATAATCCCCCTCTACTTCATTGCCTCTTTATGTATAGCTATCTGTGAACGTCAAACACAGACTTCAAACTTATTTATTTATGATGTCACTACGTTCGTCATCTTTTTGACTTATTTGGATAACATCATTGCGTTTGTCATCACCGTGTCCTCTCAGCTATATGTCATGATGGCTTGTCGGCCATGTGGTTGCTAGCTCACTTTCTTGCTTTGTTGACTGTTGGTTTTTGTCTTTTTCTACCGACAACTCACTTTTGAATTTTTACATTATGCGATTTTTACTTCGCCTTGTAAACATCCTTTTTTTTACCCTTGTTCTATTTGGTTTGGGTTTCTTTTATGTGACTTGAATTGTAGTCCTGAACAGGGGCTTTTCTTATTTTTCACAGCAAGGGTATACATGGTTATGCCATTGCTTAACATGCAACATGTTGCTTGTATTCATCCTTGTGGCCTCGATTACAGACAACTTGTTCTCCCATATAAGTCTTCTCTTTTTCTCGAACATGCTTTGTACAAACTCAGTGTTTTTCCCTGTTATGGAGTTTAACAGGAACGACCCATTTAATATTTTTGAAAATATTTTAAATGGATACTTGACTTTGTTCAATCTTAATGAGACAGACCCATAATCTCCAAGCTCTTTTGACGGAAATATCATCCTCACTTATGGCTGACACCACCGGAGCTTCTCCTGAGGCAGCTTTGATTTTTTGTTGAAAGCTACCATGTTCGGTCTTTGCAACTTGATAAACTGGAATGCTGGGTTAGACCCTTTCCTTGCAGTTTCAAAACCAACTGCTATGAATTTTAGCTCTAGAATATCTCCTGTTTTAAGTGGGGATTGTTTTATCATGAATCATAGACTGCCCCGCTAATCTATTCCGAAAGCTTTGAATTTTTCGAAAAACTTGGTGACATGGTATGAACTAAAGCCAGAGCTCCAAAATCATACCATTCTCTGACTTCTTTTGGTTCGAACCCCTCTAACATCCAAACTTTATCATATTTTTCGGATGTTTCGATTATGGTATTACTTGGATTCACTCCTTTGCGAGAAATTAATTTTTTCCACATTCGCTAGTAAACCTGGCAAGTAGAAGAAGAAGATATCCACTCATTAGTATTAGCCCTAGAGGTGCCTATCATAGGTCTAAGGCTAATCTCTCCATCTTTTCCCTGGAGGTGCTGGATTGACTTAAATCATCAGGAGTTTGCACTTCTTGTGACCCAATTATTGCCTTTTCACCAGATTCTGGCGATGGCCACGTGCAATCGCTACTTGAATCGTACACTACAGGACTAGAGCTCTACACTCTAAGGGCATGTTTAGGATCATGCTCTCTCAACTCGTGAGTAATCTCCACGAGACCTAACAGATCGAATGGAACAATACATAAACAAGTAAATCCCTTATGAATTCCAAGGTACTCTTTTTTTTCTAAGTACACTTGAACTATTTCATAATAATTGAAAATTAAGTAGGGAATATAAGGTTTTCATGAGGCTGATCTTGAGTAGCCCTCCATGCACGAATATCGAGGGTGATGCCTTATGAATTGGCTTGTAGGTCGTTTCATAGCAAGGTTGAAGCCACCGTGATTCTTCTTATTGCGATCAGGACAGTATCAAGATCAGCTCTTTGAATTTGTTCGGCTACCTGGGCATTCACAGCTAGCGTAGAAACTTCTTGTCAAGCTCCTTAAGATTTTCTCTAAGGTGTTTGAGTTTCAACATGATGGAGTTTGTTTCAAATGCCTCCATCTCTTGTCAGGAAATCTGCAAGAACATTCTCATGAGATTTTATAACGACAATATTATAACAATAATATTAACATTCAGCTTGTCATCTAATAGTATGTTTCTTAATTTTAGATTCTAATTTATTTTTTAAGAAAGCCTTAATATTAGTATTATCAACTTTTAATGTAAATTTTTTAGCAAGTAAAACTAAAGGTCATTTCTTAAAAGCCTTCCAAACTGCAAAGAATTCTTTCTCATTAATATGCAAACTTGAGCTTGTTATTTTAAGAACAACCCTCTTGTAAATCTAAAAGGTTCTTCCCATATAATAGCCTTTTTTATGAGCACCGCCACCCATCTACAATCATTATCGTTTGTGTAGACCACCAATTCATCCTCGTCTTGTGGTATGGCAAACTTTGGCAGGTAAAAGCAAATATTTTTCAGCTCACGAACCCTTTGAGTGTGAATTTTCTCCTATTTCCACTTTGAACTTTCTGAATCCTGCAAAAGTGGTCGAAAATCCTTTCTGTATTTTGCAAGATCTTTAATAAAGATTCCTGTAAAATTAACAACTCCCATGAAGCTTGCAAATACTTCTTTCCTTGAGTACGTATGGAAAATTGTGGATTTTCTCCACAATATGATCCTGCAACTCAATACTTGTCTTGTCAATAAGAATTTCTAAAAGTTAAATTTTATTGACAGCTATAGTAACTTTCTTTTCAGAAAGCACTAATCTTTCTTTATGACATGTATTAGAAAATATCTCAAGATGTTTAATATAATATTTCATAATTTTAGATACAAACAAATATATCGTCAAAGTAGACAAACATGAACTTAAAATAATCTTGAAATAGATTATTCATTTTTGCTTGAAATATCAGGGGTGCATTAGCTAATCCATTGGTAGCACATTTCAAATATATTGTCCCTGTGTCTTGAAGAATGCAGTAAATTTCTTTTTATTCACTCTCCATCTTGATCTGATAAAAACCAAATTTGTAATTAAATTTAGAAAACACTTTTGTACTTTTAATACAATCAATTAAGTGCTCTCTACTAGGAATGTAATAACCATCAAATTCCAATATTTTATTAATAACTTGATAGTTAATTACCGACCTAGGTTATCATTTTATCTCACCATGGTTTCTCTAGCAGAAAAACCAGGGCTATTGTAAGCCGAGACTTCAGGCTCGATGAGTCCAAGATTGGTATATTCTTTGATAATCACCTGCATATCCTTCTTATCCTTTATGTTCATCTGCATAGACTTGTATCGAACATACCTTTAGAGCAGCTTCGATCTTGTTTCTATTCCACCATGTTGTATGCAATCCAAGGATGAATGTCAAACATTAATTTTTCTGCATACAGATTACCTATCTTGGTCCAAAGACAACCATATCTTATGTTATTCCAAGCTATAAGTTAATTAATTACCACTAATAATATTAATATTTAAATATATAAATTACAAAAAATAATTAAATTACACATAACAAAAAAAGGGGTCTAATTATTACTTGGTTAATCACAATCCACTTCCTCTACACTCCGTTTATAGATCAACAAAACCTGATGATGGTAATTTTTATAATATACTAAAAAATTAGAGAGAATGTGTGTGTTTTAATTATGCAAGAGGGTAAAGAAATAAAAATGAGATGAAAGCTACATATATCGAGAGAAAATTGCAACATATTCGCGGCAGCCAAATGTAGTTGTTGGGATATAGTCGTTGCAATATTCCAATGAGCATTGCAGCAATATTTCAATGGTTTAAACTAGCTATTGGAAAATAGCCGATAGATTAGCGACAGAGGAAATAAGAAGTCGCAAATCTATCCGTTTTTTTAGACAGAATCACCAATAAAATTTGAACGTTCAAAGAAAAGATCCAAATTCTCATTGGAAAAGTGTTCCATCCACCGTAAGAATTACCCCAAAATTGCAACAACTTCTCATCACAAAAGATCATCATAATTCATGTACGGCACATTAGGTGTGACGGTATTAAAAATGCAGCAGAGGAAGAAAAACGAGAAGAAACGAGTGGAACCCATGAAGTCAGTTTTCATTTCTCTGTAATCTCTCTGCTACGCTACTGATGTCAGTCCCTCTAAATCAATGTTTCATCCTAGAGCTATCAAATGCATCCTCTTAGGCTATGCCATGTCACAGAAAGCTTACAAATTATTTGATCTTGATAATGAAAGTATCATGTTTTCAAGGGATGTTCAATTCTTTGAACACATTTTTCCTTTTTCAACCTCTGTTCCTACTCATGAAATATGTCCACTACCTCTAGTTCCATCATATTCTGATATAATGCAACCTGCATCTTCCCATTCTTTTGATTTCTCACTTGTACCACCTAGCATTCCTTCTATTTCTGCATCTTCACCATCTTCTGCAGGTTCACCCTGCTTCCAATCCTGCTACATTACCTTTAAGACGGTTGATGGCGAAAGGTTTTAACCAGATTGAGGGCGTGGATTACACCGACAGTTTTTCTCCCGTTGCTAAGAATGTCGCAGTTCGAGTTTTTCTTGCGGTTGCCGCTGCTCATGGTTGTCACAATCAACAACTGGACATTAACAATGCTTTTCTTCATGGCTATTTGGAGGAGGACATTTATATGATTCCACCGGAAGGATATTCTATTGCTCCTGGTCTTGTGTGTAAATTGGAGTGATCTTTGTACGGGCTCAAGCAGGCCTCCCGTCAATGGAACGTCGAATTCACCCACAAGCTTAAGGCCTACAGTTTCCTTCAATCGGCTCACCATCATTGTTTGTTCATCAAGCAGACAGTCTCAGGTCCCATGGCACTGTTAGTTTACGTTGACGACATTCTCATTTCTGGCCCTTCTATGTCTGATATTCAGCAGGTCAAGCAACATCTTCATGAGCTCTTCACGATTAAAGATATTGGTACAACTCATTATTTCCTTGGTTTGGAGATTGCCCGTAGCTCCGACGGTGTTTTTGTGCCACAGAACAAATATGTCTTGGATATCATACAAGATACAGGGCTATGTCATGCTAAATCTACTTCCACCCCTCTTCCTCATGGCTTGAAACTTGTGGCTTCTTCTGGTGCTCTGCTTTCCAATCCCGATGCTTACCGACGCCTTGTTGGACGCCTTCTTTACTTGGATTTTACTCGTCCCGATATTTCTCACTCAGTGCAGCAACTTAGTCAGTTCCTTAATCATCCTTGCGAGTCCCATTGGAAAGCTGCCTTGCACGTCGTCCGTTATCTTAAGGGTTGTCCCTCCAAAGGTCTGTTTTTCCCTTCTCAAAATTCATTTGCTCTGAAGGCTTATTGTAATGCTGATTGGGCGTCTTGCCCGGACTCTCGCTGCTCCCTTACCGGCTTCTGCATTTTTTTGGGTGATGCTTTGGTCTCTTGGAAGACCAAGAAACAATCCACGGTCTCTCGTTCTACGGCTGAAGCGGAGTATCGCAGTTTGGCTGCGACTGTGTGTGAACTACGTTGGTTGTCCTTCATTCTAGCTGATCTTTCTGTGCCTGTCGTACTTCCCATTGATCTTTTTTGCGACAACAAACCCGCCCTACACATTCTTGCGAATCCCATTTTCCACGAGCGCACGAAGCATATCGAGTTGGATTACCATTTGGTTCGTGATGCCTACAAGGAGGGGTTTATTTCGCCTTCCTTTGTCCCTAGCTCCCTTCAATTGGCTGATGTCTTTACTAAAGTTTTGCCTCTGAAGTCGTTCTCTAACCTGATATCCAAGTTGGGCCTTGATGTTTTCTCCCATAGTCCCACTTGTGGGGGAGCTGATGGAATACAATCACTTGCAGCAGCTCAGTTGCAGCGATCTGAAGCAGACTTGCAGTAGTTTGAAGAAGATGAAGTTGAAGACGTTGCAGTTGAACTAATTGACGCAGGGTGAAAAGCGCATTTTGGTGGAAAAGTTTTATTTGTATTTGTTAGCAGATACTGACGTGTATATGTGACTCATTTATTCTTCTTGGAATTGGCTCATCTCATCTCCTATTCAGTTAGCTAGTTAGGAAGCAGTTGTGTTAGTTCAATTGCTGTATTTACATACTGTTCATCGTCCTCATTCTTTTCTGATGGAATACAATCACTTGCAGCAGCTCAGTTGTAGCGGTCTGAAGCAGAGTTGCAGCAGTTTGAAGAAGATGAAGTTGAAAATGTTGCAGTTGAACTAATTGACGCAGGGTGAAAAGCGCATTTTGGTTGTAAAGGTTTGGAATAAGAGTGAAAGAGGTCAAGGCTTGCACATATGTGGTTAGTAGCCCGGTCTCAATTATCTAATAATCCAAATCAATTCCAGGAGAGTTAGGGACATTACCAGCGAAATTTTCTTCATCATGACACGTAAAATTCGCATAAGTGGTAATAGGATCAGCAGGCAAATTATTCCGTTTCAGCAACTTAATCAAATCACTCATGAGTTCTGTCATGTTCTTTGTGGGTGAGCCATCTCCGCTGTTTCCTTTCTCTTCTACTACTGTAGCTGCAAAATTGTGATTCCCATTTCCTTTCTTCTTAGCATCATGCATGGTCTTATACCACTCCGGTATCCCATGGATCTGAAAGCAGCTGTCAAGTGTGTGCCCAGGCTTCCGACAATGGGAACAAACTAATCGTCTTCTGTCTACAAAAGGCTTCTTTCTACTGATAGATTTATCACTCTGTTCCTTTCTTCCATCTTTCAACATTAACTAATAAGCCATGTGCCGTGAACTGTCTCCCAAATCTGTCTGTACTGCTCGTTGTTTCTCCACTGTAAAAATCATAGAGAAAGCTCGTTCAAGGTCTGGTATTGGATCCTGCATAAGGATCTGACTCCTTTCATTGTCGAAGCTCTCATATAATCCTATTAGGAATTGCATTAGCTGAGTGTTCTCGTTTCTTTCTGCTATGCCTTTGTTGACACCACAACTGCAACCTCCACAAGTACATTTCGGTGCCGGTGCCAAACACATTAGCTCATTCCAGATTTTCTTTAGTTTAGTCACATAAGCTATTAATGACAAATCTCATTGTGAAATCGTGCCTAACTCACGCTGAATCTGATATATCATAGGGCCATTGTTGCGCCCATATCTACCTTGGATTTCAAGCCATAGTTCACGCGAAGACGATACATACATGAACGATTCAACCATATCCTTCGAAATCGAATTCCAAATCCATGACATTACCATCAAATCCACGCGCCTCCATTGTTCGAATGTGGCTGAGTCAATTGTTGGTCTGGAAAAAGTTCCGTCAATGAAGCCGAGCTTCATTTTTGTGCCGAGCGCTACGTAAACTCAGCGGTTCCATGGTAAGAAATTCTTGCCATCCAACGGAGAAGAAGAGAGCACTAGGCTCGAGTTTTCTGAAGGGTGTATGTATAAGGCTTCCCTCTCCAGCTGCTCTGTCATTCGGATTCATGGAGGAATCCGCTATATTTCGGTGTCAGTATTGCAATCAATCAATGTAACTATCTCAGTATGCAGAGTCCTTCATAGTGAAGGCTCTGATACCATATTAAAAATGCAGCAGAGGAAGAAAAATGAGAAGAAACGAGTGGAACCCATGAAGTCAGTTTTCATTTCTCTATAATCTCTATTACAAAAGAATGAGGACGATGAACAGTATGTAAATACAGCAATTGAACTAACACAACTGCTTCCTAACTAACTAACTGACTAGGAGATGACATGAGCCAATTCCAAGAAGAATAAATGAGTCACATATACACCTACAAATAAAACGTTTCTACCAAAATGCGCTTTTCACCCTGCGTCAATTAGTTCAACTGCAACGTCTTCAACTTCATCTTCTTCAAACTGCTGCAACTCTACTTCAGACCGCTGCAACTGAGCTGGTGCAAGTGATTGTATTCCATCAGACGGGTTTCTCAGTTATCAACGACAAAGACTGACTCTGTAATATTAGTATTTGCGACAATATATCCATTGAAAATATGGGTTCTTTTTTCCAACATATTTCTAGACCATGTGATGTTACCGATCGCAAGACCGTCTCAAATGTCGTCGCTAATTATTGGGTCGCAATCTGACCTTTGCAATATGCTGGTCGCAAGAGAATAATTTTCTATAGTGTTTGGAACCAATTTTATAGAGGGGCAAATTATGCTCTAGTGACAAATTTGAGGATCAAAAAATTTAGTTTTCCATAATGTTTTATTTATAATTATACTATTAAAAAAAAAAGTCTAATGATGCCAATCTAAGTAATACCAATTATGTCACTATCTTTGACTATGTATCATTATAATTATGGTTGCAATAAACATATTAAGAATTCCAACAAACTTTCATACTACCAATATTTTGGGTTGAAATAAAGAAGAACAACTTATAAATTAACATAAAACAAAAGGATAATCCATATTACATAATTGAGATTAATTAAGATATGTCCCACATCGACATCGTCCAAATATATAGTTTGATGGTTCATTTGCAGTTTACTTTATATTTTAACAACTTAAGACATCGTCTGATAAACCACACGTATATATCATTACATAATTGGTCTTTTCTCAGTCCAGTATAAAAATTCTTGTTTTCCTCCCTACCTGTCTGTCTTTTCTCTGTTGGAGATATTCGGCCACGTAACACAAGTTCACATAATTTATAAGGATAATTAAACTTTTCTTCTCTAAGATTAATATAATTACATATAGATTTTTTATAGTTTGGAGAATTATATCTAATACTTTTGAAATTTGCTTCCCCAATAAATAAGTTTCTCCATTAGTCAAAATTTATCAAATTTGCTGAGATTAGTAAAAAAATCGAACAAGATTCTATATTTGCTCCCGATTAACTTATTTTAAGTTAAGTAAATCTTTTTATGATCAAATTACCCTTATAAGTCTTCACACGTTAATACATATGAGGATATACAGCTTCATTGTTATAAGAATAGTTTAATCGAAAAAAAATTGTATGACATTGTAATAAGTCAGTAATAAGCCAACCGAGCCAAGATATCAATTTTTATTCAGTTTTTTGTTAATATCAGCAAATTCAGTGAATTTTCAATAACGGGTGGACCTATTTGTTAGACGAAAGTAAACTTCAGAGCTAGTAAATATAATTTCTCAAACCGCATAAAGTTTATATGTAATTACACCAAATTTCAGGAGATGAAAGTGTAATTACCCCTAATTTATATGGTCTTTGCATCATACACTCAGCGACCATTCAGACAGACACGACCAACTTTAAATTCAAAATTCCTAAAATGCATCCAATAGTCAAGAGCAACTGCAGGTTCTCAAACATTAATACTCCCAAATTATGGGGCAAAACAAGAAAGATACATTACGTTGTATGCTGTCCAACTGAAGGGTCTGAATCCTCAGCGTTCACACACGGAACCGTACCAGCGACGATGTCTTTGCGTACGTTGTAACGATGTGCATCCGATTGACCAGTTTCTGGTACTCGCTTCCTATAAAAGTTGCAGCAAACGGGTCGAAATTTATCACAAAACTGAGATAACATATTTGTCGTAGAAATGGTTGTCAAGACAATTATAACATCCTTAATTCTCGTGTTCTTACTTAGTACATCGGCAGCTGGTGGAAGAACAAAGCTGATGGGCCTGGATTCTGGTGATTATGCAGATGGTATCTGTAAGTCAAGGGTGGAGGCACAAGGTTATAGCTGTGAAGAGCATAAAGTATGTATATATGAACAAATTGCATGTTCTTTCTCTTTTTTCTTTTTTTGATGAATGATTATTGATTAGGGTTTAGTACAATTCACCTCATGTGATATTACAAATGAACAGATTACCCCTTATGGAAAAAAAAAAAAGTAGTAATTTACCTCATGTTTAGGCAGTAAATTTCTTCATTTTGAAAAACACAGGGATAAATTGATACATTTTAAAAAATACAGTGGTAAATTAATGCATTTTAGAAAGTACATAGGTTAAATTGCTAAATATGTTTTTATAAAGGATGTAATTTGCTCATTTACAATATCACGTAAAGTTGCTTGCACGATTCCGTTATTGGTTATATATATTTTGATGTAACTAATGTATGATCAGGTGACAACCAAAGACGGTTATATTCTGAGCTTGCAGAGGATTCCGGCGGGACGATCCGACGGCAAGAAGACAGGAGCTAGGCCACCAGTTCTTCTCCAACATGGACTCATGAGTGTTGCTACTTACAACCTTACTTTATTTTATTTGAAGAAATTAAGATTTGTACATGCATGTGTGGACATGTATATATTAAATAAAATTAAAAAATATTTAAAATAAAAAATCCAATCCGTTCTACGTATTCAGGTTAGATGCAGCAAGTAACACACTCGTCCATGTTACAGGATGCTTTGACATGGCTGTCGAATTCTCCGGATGAATCTTTGGGATTCATATTGGCGGATAACGGTTTCGATGTTTGGCTGGCCAATGTTCGTGGTACGAATTATAGCAGCGGACACACGTCTCTCAGTCCCAACGATCCGGTAGTAATCTAATCGCCTGTACGAGAGAGATAGACAAAAAGCTTTAGGTCTTTTCGTTTGGATTTTACCTTGCTATTGACATTTCGAATGTTAACTGAAATAGTAGAGGGACGATCATGTGGTTCATAGTGACAATTTTTTCTTATGAAAATAGATCATGGGTTTGAGTGTTGTTTGGACGCAGGAATACTGGGACTGGTCATGGGACGAGTTAGTAGAGTACGACCTACCAGCTTTTGTCCAATATGTTAATGGCCAAACAGGGCAGAAGTTGCACTATGTTGGTCATTCTTTGGTAAGTACAAACCCACAACTTCACTATTCCAACTTCAACTCCTATATATATATGAAAAGTTGTAAGCAACTCCTTGTAATATCGCAAATGAGTAAATTATCTTCTTATAAAAAAATAAATAGCAATTTACCTTCTTGTATTTTTTAAAATACAACAATTTACCTTCCTATATTTTTTAAAATGAAATAATATACCTCCCTATATAAGGAGGTAAATTGCTTCATTTCAAAAAATATAGGGGGTAAATTGCTATTCACCCAATATATATATATAGATTTTCGGGTATGTTTGGATGCTTTCATATTCTTCTACTTCTACTGTCATTTTTTTTTCTCCGAGAGAGAGAGAGATTATAACTAAATAATTCATTAAAATAAATCTTATAACAAAAGAAGATGTTAAATGATTCTTTTTAATAATATCTTACTTAGGGTATTTGAAATTGATTTGTAGCAATGGAAGAATTTAAGTTTAATAAATCAAATTTCTCAAGAATATATTATCTTGAGTTTATATATATAATATATATTATTAAAGACATTTTTTAATTTAATTTTTTAAACTTGTAGGAACTCAACAAAAATATTTAAAAAAAATCAAAGTCCATAAATTAATTATTCAAAAAAGTTTTACTACAGACAAATGAGGGTAAATGTCATATGTAGTGTCTCTAATTTGTATTCAAAATTAAAAACTAAAAAATAAAACTCATTACATAATATGGTCAAGAAATTAACGAACACAACGGATTAAAGTAATTTTAAATAAAAATTTAAGTAACCATTTGTTGCATTAATTATTCCGAACTAATGAATCCATCTAAGAAAAAAAAATCATTTTAAATTCGAATATCAATAAATAAAAAGTTTATTAACATATAGACTAGAAATTAATAGTAGGGTTTTTCGAAATAAAGAGTTGGTGCCACTATGTTTTCGATTAGAAAATAGTTTTATGATTTTTTTTTTCAAATATAAACATAAGGTTTTGTTCAAATACCTTATAATAAGAACGCAACTTGCTAATAATATTTAATTTAATTGACAAAATTGACGTCTCATGATCATAAGATCATGAGTTTCAATCCCACTGATTATGGATATATATTGGAGTATTTTAGTAGTATTTGTTGTTGATTTACGGTAATAATTAGCTATTAATTGCGATTTTTTATTTTCTTATGTGAATAACAAAAGGGGACTTTGATGTCTTTTGGTGCATTTTCAAGAGAAGAGGTGATAAACATGGTAAGATCAGCTGCTTTGCTCAGCCCCATAGCCTACATGGGTCAGATGCCATCTCCACTTGCCAGAGCTGCTGCTGATATATTCACAGCTGAAGTACTAAAAACCTTACTCAATCTCATCTTTCCCTCGTTTGCTGCCCGTTTCAAATTCCATCCCAAATGCATGAATTTTGTTGAATTTATTGGCAACTTACACCCTTTTTTGCGACGTCTCATTAACTGTCGGTATTCAATTTTTGTGTCCGTGTAATAGGTCTTATACTGGTTGGGGCTCAAAGAGTTTGCTCCAGGAGGGTGAGATTCGACTCCACAAACTCAGTAATTACTACGTATATCTAGTAGTAAAAATGTATTCATAAGTTCGATTGCAAATCTTGTTGCATCTTCTCTTGCATTTAACATATACACGCCACGGCATAAAAATTATGGTATTATTTAAGAAAAGATTTTCAGTCAACTCAGAGAACAACACCAAACGTTTATCATATTTTATGGTACGACAGTTCTATACATTTGAAACAATTATTTATAATGTTAATAATGCCAAGAATGTTTGCTTCGTTGAGTTCAACAGAGGGCCTGCTTCCAAACTCGTCAGTGATATATGCAGCACGATCGATTGTACTGACCTGGAGAGTGTAATTACAGGTATAGTTTCTTTTGAGTAACCAATTGAATGGCTCGCCAGAATCTTATTCGATTCATCACAATCCCCTCGATTATGGGAAAATTCTAATACAAATTCGATCTGGTCGAATTTAAACTAATCATAAGTGTTAGGATGCATGATTCAAACAGAAGCATGATCAATCATACAGCAAATGTAATTACATTGATTGTCATGCAATAAGAACTTTACCTTGACTATGTTTGATTCTTGATTGATCTTTGTGTCGGAATAGGCCCTAATTGTTGCATGAATTCTTCAAGCTCAAATCTTGCTCACCAACAACCTACGGCCACAAAGAACATGATCCATTTAGCCCAGAGTAAGTAAAGCTCAATTACACTTCAATATATATTTAAAAGGGTAAGTTACAACGATCTCTTTTACAAAATTTGGTATAATTATGAATATGCTCTCGTGGTTTGAGAAATTACCAATACCCTCTTGATTCTAATGACCATCTAACAATTAGTCAAGTCTGTTAGGTGTTCATCAATTTTTTATGGTAAACTGATTAAAAATTATAATTATGGTAGATTAAAAATTATAATTTTATTTACTTTTTAATTTTTTTTATTTTTTTATGTTCTAAGTGGATAATTTATTTATAATTTTTAAAATTTTTCCACCCATCCCATTTGATTTTTTTATAAATTTTTTATTTTTTAAAAATTACAGTAAATGCAAAGTTGACAATTTCATACCTTCAGCCAAGGATTACATAATTTCATCAAACATCATAAGGATATTTGTAATTTTCAAACAACGAGAGAGAAATTATAATTATGCAAACCTCATAAGAGGTTGTTGTAATTTACCCATTTTAGAATTTATGAAAGTTAAATTGCATATTTTAGTAGCTTTTTAGATAAGGATCTAAAGGTAAATTAACTTGGCATGCATTATATAGATGTACAAAAATGTTATTATTTTTTCTGTACTCAAATATATGTCAAGAAGTGTAAATATAATTTAATAAAAAAAGATAGTATAACTATTAACAACTAATACTTTATTATTTTTTAAAATATTTATATATAAATTTATTTGTTGATACCATTATGATAAAGAAAATGTGTTTAATAATTTGTTTCCATAAACGCATAAATATTGCTTTCTTTTTCTTACACGCATCGAGTCTGTCCGACTGTCAATACTATTATTGATTAAGGGGAAGAGGATTACCAAAACTTTAGTCTTTCAAACGTCTTTCTTAAATGAAAATTTTCAAATAATAAATTGTAATAAAAGTAAATAAGTGATATATGAAAAGTATCCATCACACAAAGATAAATATTTTTTATTTGTTCATTTAATATAAAATATATTTATATCGAATGCATCACTACTCAAAATAACAACATTTTGGTCCTGCAACAGTGATCAGACAAGGGACCATAGCGATGTACGACTACGGTAGCGACGACGACAACAACAAACACTACGGACAGACGACTCCACCGGACTACAACATGACCAGCATTCCCAACGACCTTCCTCTTTTCCTCAGCTACGGAGGAGAGGATTTGCTCTCCGATGTCAAAGACGTGCAGACGTTGATCGACACGCTCTCGGACCACGACCCCGATAAGCTTGTATTGCACTACGTCGACGACTATGCTCATCTAGACTTTGTTTCTGCAGTGAACGCTAAGCAGGTTGTGTACGATCCTCTCATCGCCTTCTTCCGACTGAATCAGAAATGAGCAATGTTTAGGAGGTATTAGAACTTTAGGTCCCAATACAAACCTACTTATTTATGTAAATTTTAAGTGAACTTCAACATATATAGTAAGCAAACAAATGTGTACATCCTTTGTAGTATATTATACTAATTACTTGGTAAATAT
Organism: Sesamum indicum; assembly: GCF_026168435.1. NCBI lineage: Eukaryota > Viridiplantae > Streptophyta > Magnoliopsida > Lamiales > Pedaliaceae > Sesamum > Sesamum indicum. Next base: position 6,594,943 of record NC_142668.1, read on the forward strand.
ATACGGGCTTAAATGCAATTTAATCCCGTGTGATATGTGAAATGAGCAAATACCTCTTATAAAAAAAGAATTAGCAAATTACTCCCTGTGTTTCAAAAAATAAAGCAAATTACCTCCTATGAGAAAAGAATTAGCAAAGCAACCCCGTGTGATATGTAAAATGAGCAAATACCCCCCTATGAAAAAACAATTAGCAAATTACTCCTTGTGTTTCAAAAAATAAAGCAAATTACCTCCTATGAGAAAAGAATTAGCAAATTACTCCCTGTATTTCAAAAAATAAAGCAAATTACCTCCTATGAAAAAAGAATTAGCAAATCAACCCCGTGTGATATGTGAAATGAGCAAATACCCCCCTATGAAAAAAGAATTAGCAAATTACTCATGTGTTTCAAAAAATGAAGCAAATTACCTCCTATGAAAAAAGAATTAGCAAATTAACCCCGTGTGATATGTGAAATGAGCACATACCCTCTTATGAAAAAGAATTAGCAAATTACTCCTGTGTTTCAAAAAATGAAGCAAATTACCTCATGTGAAAAAAGAATTAGCAAATTAACCCTGTGTGATATGTGAAATGAGCAAATACCCTCTTATGAAAAAGAATTAGCAAATTACTCCTGCGTTTCAAAAAATGAAGTAAATTACCTCCTATGAAAAAAGAATTAGCAAATTAACCCGTGTGATATGTAAAATGAGAAAATACCCCCCTATGAAAAAAGAATTAGCAAATTACTCTATGTGTTTCAAAAAATGAAGCAAATTACCCTCTATGAAAAAAGAATTAGCAAATTAACCCCGTGTGAGATGTGAAATGAGCAAATACCCCCTTATGAAAAAGGAATTAGCAAATTACTCCCTGTGTTTCAAAAAATGAAACAAATTACCTCCTATGAAAAAAAAATTAGCAAATTAATGTGATATGTGAAATGAGCAAATACCCCCTTATGAAAAAAGAATTAGCAAATAACTCCCTGTGTTTCAAAAAGTGAAGCAAATTATCTCCTATGAAAAAAGAATTAGCAAATCAACCCCGTGTGATATGTGAAATGAGCAAATACCCCCTATGAAAAAAGAGCAAATTACCCCCTGTATTTCAAAAAATAAAGCAAATTACCCCTTTATCTATGATTTAGATATGGGGTAATTTGCTTCTTTTTCTAAAACACAGAGGGGTAATTTGCTATTTTATTTTTCACAAAAACTTTTTTGCTCATTTCTCAAATCACAAGGGGTAAATCGCATTTTTTCCAATAAATATGTGCATAGTTTAACAAAGTATTTAAAAAATTTTATATAAATTGTATATTTAATTAATAAGTTCACATATTTTTATGAATATTTTCAGTGATATTATAAAATGTAAATTATATTAATAATATCTATTGCTAAAAATATATTGTTGAATTTTTCTTTTCTTTATCTGTTTGATTATAAAATATAAAATTATTTGTCAAGAGCGAATAAGTTACAATTTATATGACCGGTAATTCAGGTTAACACGACTTTGTATTTTTAACAAATAAATAGGTAGATTAATCATTACGTTTTCTTTTTATTTAATATCTTCGACACGTCTCTTCAACTATCATCATTATATATAATTTTATATTACATCTAATCACATTCTCTAGCCCATACTACAAGAAAATAGAACATTAGTGACAAAAAATATCAAATGACAATTTTAGAACTGTCACTAATTATACATATTTAGTGACAATATTGTTTATTTTGTCACAATAATAAATTTCATCATTTTAATAATTACTATTATTTTATAAAAATTGGGAAAAAGTATTATTTTAGTCCACTAAGTATGTCTAATTTTAATTTTAGTCCAATAATTATGTCCATTTTTATTTAGGTCCAGTAACTTACGAAATTGCTTACTTTTAGTCCTCTGGTAGATTTTCGGACAATTTTACCCCTATGAGTGCATATGGACTAAAACTGCCTTTCAAAAGTTTCATAGGGGTAAAATTGTCCGAAAATCTGACAGATGACTAAAAGTAAGCAATTTCATAAGTTATTGGATCTAAAAAAAAATGGACATAGTTATCGGACTAAAATTAAAATTAGATATACTTAGCGGACTAAAATAATACTTTTCCCCTAAAAGTTGCAATTAACATGAATTAGTGATAAAAGAATATACATTAAGTTGTCACTAATTACATACAATTAGTGACTCATATATAGCGACGATCCAGTGACAACAAATCATAATTGTCATTCTATATATTTTTTATCACTAATAATTATATAGTGACAAGATAAAAATTATTATCACTTAATATATACCATTACTGATAACTTTAGAATTATCACTTAATAGTCTGTCATTAATATCATATTTTTGTAGTGCCAGCCTAATGGCTTAGGACCATCTGATCCTGAGCCGAGCTTAGACCGAGCCTGTTGGGCCATTTTTTTTTTTTTTTTTATGTAAAAGTAATGCATGACATATAAATTTCATTTTATTCTCATAAACTAACTACTCAAGTAGCTCTTTTATACTTTTGTAACTCTAAAAATTATTATCATTTATTGTTCAATTTCTAAATTTTCAGTATTATAATTCATTAATACTTTTTGTTTATTTTTCTTAAAGCTTATTTTAATTTTTTTCTAAATTTATTATCATTTAAGCTTATTATTGTAAGTTTGTTCGTCAAATTATTATTTAAGTTCGTTATATAATCTTAACTATTATTTTTTTCAGTTATGATTTTTTGTGTGATTTAATTTATCATTTATTTCATTTCATATTACAATTATAAATTTAAATAATTATCCAAAAGAAAATCTCTATTTCATAAAAGAATATAAATAAAATAGAACATTCAAGCATGACCCAAACCTCAACCAAATCGGTTCAGCGGCTAGGTCTGAATTTATAAATAGACCCAATTGCGATCGATTTAAAGGGCCATCAGCACCCGTAAAACCCGTCATAAACACTACTGCGTTTGTCCGTTCGATCCTAAATCGGCACGACCCACTATGCACCTGGAATTAGAAGGAAAATAGTTGGTGATATCGATATATTAAAGTTTGTGGTGCACCAAGTTTCAAGTCTGGACAATGGAGTAAAATTATGGGGCACTTTCAACAGAAAAGATAGCAACGGTGGTCGATCCAAAATCACATTGATCCTGTTACACTCATAAGTTCTCAAGGGTAAAATAGTTCCTGCAACTTGAAGAAAATATTCGTTCGGAAACACAATTCCGTTAAACTACACTAGCAAATTAATATTGGGAAAAATGCAAGAAATCTCCTGTGATATTTTAAATGAGCAAATTATCTTTTTATAAAAAAAAAATAGCAATTTATCCCCCTGTGTTTTAGGCTGGGTTGGATTGGGTTAACATTTTTTAATAGGGTAAATTATATTTTGCCTTCTAAATTATGTCCATTTTTACACTTTGGCATCTAAACTTTTTTTTTTTGTAGCAACTTACTATCTCAATCTGCGAAATTTGCACTTTACCATATATGACCATATTTTTTGCTCTTTTTTTCTTTTTGCGGAAAAACATCACATGTTATGCATATGTGAAAAATATCACCTCGCATAACCCTTAAATATCACATGCACTGCATGTGATGTGTTTTTTACAAAAAAACTTGGTGGAAAAAATGTTACAAATAATAAAGTCCAAAATTTCGTAAAGTTGATATAGTAAATTGACACAAAACAAAAAAATTTAGGTACTAAAGCCTATAAACAATCATACGTCGGATGGCAAAATGTAACTAGCCCTTTTTAATATGGGTCCGATATGATTTTGTCTAAATAAATTTAAATAGATTATGATTCTTATATGGTTCTAATGGGCTCTAAATGGGTTTTTTATGTTTAATTTTCTATTAATTTATCATAAATCAATTTAGTAATATAATTGGTAAAAGATATTAGTGTAATTAAAATCATGAGTTCATTATAAATCCTTGTGGATTGATGATGGTTTTTAAGTGAATGTATGACGGTTCTATATGAGTTGGTGATAGTTCCTATTGGTGATAAGTCTTAAATGGGTCCAACCCCATCGTTTAATTAATTAAGTTTATTGTTGATAAAGTTGACTTCATACAATTATTTCCATATGTTCTAATTTTTTCATATTTTTTATTAGAAATAAATTTACGAAAATATATTAAGCATATTTTAGTTTAACTTAATAAAATTAGATTGCACGATGGATTTTATATTGGTTGGTGACGGATTAAAAGTGTCCAACCCATTATTTATTTGCTTAAATTTATTATTGATTTAATTATACTATATATTACAAATTATTTTTATTAGTTTTTATGAGAAATAAATTTCCCTAAACCTATTTAGGATATTATCATTTTTCAAATTAACGAGAAACACATATTAAAAGAAAAGGTGAAGGGTTTTATGAAATAAAAACTTGCAATTCATACGTAACCATTTAAAATTTTTTTGCATTGGAATAAATTGATATTATATAATTATATTATAAATTTCAATGAACATATCAAATATCAATATCTAATAATAACTTATAATGAACTAATATATACTATTATTATTACGATTGAAAATCCATAATTTTATAAATAATTATGGATAAATTGATTGCGGAACTATACATTTCATAATTTATTTTGAAAAATGCAGTATTCTGTAATACGTTACGGGACTTTTCATTTTATACTTAATAAATGGATTTTTAGTGCACATGATTACTTTCTTTAGACAATGAATAATATAAATTTAATCATATTATATTACAAGTTGTATTAAAAATATTATTATCTTAATTATCACTATCTAAAATTTTGAATTTTCTAAACATCAAATATAAAGAAATGAGTATCATCGACCCAACCCGATTGTATGTACAACCCAAATCATTTTCAACCCGTTAATTTAAATTTATTTTGAGCTCAACCCATATTAAATCCAATCCTTTGAATCCGATTCAAATACGAAACAACCCGTCCATTTTCTACCCCTTACTACAACACAAACTAAGCAACTTGAGCAAGGAAACATGTTACATGGGACAGTGATAATTTTGTATTATTTTTGTATAATTTACAAAATTTGAGTGAGTTAGAGCAATTATCTTTGGTTAACAAAATGCATATAAAAGTATTTATAGACAAGTAAAATTTTATGCCCAACTGAATGATGACAAATATAAAATAATTTATTTATTATTAATTATATTTTTTATTTACGTGATAAAATTTACTAAATTAATTCCAAATGTAAGTAGTTAATCTAATTGATTGTTAATATATATTTGGTCGTGAAATGAATGACTAACAAGTGGTGAAATTGAAGTGTTCCGACTAGTCAAATCATGCTTCGTAGTTAAAGATTCAAGCCAATCAGATGGTGTCACGTAGAGCAACTGCATGTACGCTCCAATCCAATAATGACAAATAAGTTGATACTTATTTTTTTAAAAAATAAAAATATTAAAAAGATAATGTTAAATTAACCAATCGTGTCTTCAAATGTTTGATGTATTTAGCTTTTAAATTAAATTATAAAGTGTAATACAAAAAGTATTCAAATATATCACAGCTCTACCTCTTTACACTTACATGAAGGGATTCAACACACACAGACATAGAGAACGAAGAGCGAAGCAAGAGAAGAAGGCCAAATAATTATCTCTAAGAAGTTTCGCGAGTTCAAAAATATTCAAAGCACTGAAGGTGGAGATCGAACCATTCATCGAATGTGCACAACAAGTTATAACGCTTAATTTGGGATTACAGGCGCTAAGCCCTCGAATTAATGTTATAAATATCCAAATATATTCTCAAAAAGCTCCAAATGGCAAATTCAAAGCCAAGACTATAGCATTTAATTCGAGATTACTGGCGTAAGCCTCCGAAGCAACGTTATAGAAATTCAAATCAAGTCAAAGGAAGATTTACAAGAAGATTTTACTTTTAAATTTGTCAAATACATTTTTTAACAAAAAAATCAGAGGATTAAGATAAAAATTGTACCCACTTTTACCTATCAGATATATATTTATATTTGTGATAATTTTTTTGTGTTTCTTATTTTCAAACACGATAAAATTAACGCTGACAATATTATGTTCATGCAATTAATAAAACTTATTTAAGAAAATATTAATTATTTATTGTATTTTTCTTCACTCTCATATTAAAATAAAAAAAATTAAAAAATTAAACTATACATAGGCGTTGAGTGTGCTATAGATGCTAACATAGTAAAATAGACCACTTGTTTGGATTCCAATCATGTCAATCCAATTTGAATGAACCGTATCCATATATATAAATATTTATGTTAATTTTTGAGTTCGTGTTCACACAAAGGGGCGATTAGTGACACTGTCGCGTCAAATTTTAAATATGATAATTATACCCTTAATTAAATTATTTTATAATTAATTATAATTATTTTTTTTCTATTTTACAAAAATGACTTGATGTTATTTTAACACTACTAAACCAATTATTTTATTGTGTCGGTAATACCTTAAAAATTAATTTTCTTTTGTTTTTTTTAAAAAGATATGATTTATTATTTTATATATTTATTTTTATTTATAATCTGTATTAAATATAAAATATTACTTATTATATGCACGCAAATAAGACATGCCACGACGGGTACTCTTACAAAAAAAAAATATGACTTTTTCGAGATTTGATTAGAATTACGGGTATAAAACATTAAAAAGAGATTTTCACAAGAATCAATTGTAGAGCTAAGTAGAAATACTTATTTAATTATCCAATTCGAGAAGGAAAACAAAAAAATAGAAAAGAAAAATACACATATAGGTTGGTAACTATAATCATACTAGAATTGGGAAAAACATAATTTCCAACATAACCTAAAGTTTGAATTCTCAAATGTAGATGTTAGGCCTCATGCTGAAGTGACTTTGTGCTGCAATTTGGTATCTTACAATAAGATCATCACCATTGTCGTCGTCATCGTTTTCCGGGCAACTCTTCTTCCTCTTCGTCGGTAGGAAAAGCTCGTCGCAGTGCACTGCTCTTAGAGGTGATAAGTTTGAGTCCGAACGACCAATGCTCGTCTTGTGTGGTCGTGTCATTTTCCTAATAAGCTTCCGACAGTATTTTTTAAGGATGCTGATTGCCATATGTGGGTATATACATTTCTTCGATCTCTCTACTCTATATATAGTTGAGATGATGAGTTAAAACGACGTCATACGGAAGATGTGTGTGTGTGTGTGATTTATCTTGTGAAGGCAGTTATACTAGGATGTCGTTTCACGTTTTATGACAGGAGAAACATGGGATGAAACGACATGGTTCCTTGGTTTCTTTTGTCGTATTTCGACTTTTCAAGCAACTGATTTGTCTTCTCTTTTGCTACTTGGCAGCTTTCTATTGTCATTCCAACGTTGCAAAAGAGTTTGTTGATTTGTTTTGCTTTTATTTCACTACAAAAAGGAGAATATTAAATGATGATATCACAATCGTTACTAATTATATATTAAGAATAAAATAATTTTATTTTTTTTGTTTAATATTCATTTTTTAATGATAACTTTAAAATTATTACTTAATATTTTATCATTAATATTATATTTTATTGTATTTTTTTCGGGAAAATTTTATTTTTTGTTCCATAATTTAGGACTCATATATTTTTAGTCTCATTTTTTTTACGAGATTCTGAAAAATAATCCCATAACCATATATAAAAAAAAAACAAGTTCTCATTTTTAGTCCTCCTACGAACTTTCTTTAAGAAATTGACAGCGAAAATCACATGCAATATGGCGTGGTTCTTTTCTTTCACTCCAAAAGATAACTGCCATATGATTGTGTGAATTTCTTGCATCAATTTTTGCAATATGATTATGTGGAAAAATTAATGAATACGTAATTAAAATATAAAAGTTGAGAATGTTTGGAAGTAATATATATATATATATATATAAATAATATTTGTAGATTTTTTTCTTTCCTTTCTTTCTCTTCTCTCTCCACTGTCGCCTCCCCTCCCCTCTCTATGTCCGTCTATTTCTCTACCCACCTCCCCCGGCCCCACCGCCGTCGTCAGCCACCCCCACCAACAGGTAAGTCCCCCATTTTTATGTATTTTTTTTGTTTGATTTATTTTAGAACTTGTATACTTGTTATGTAATTTTTGTAATATTTATAAAATTAGTGTGTAATTTTTCATTTCTATAATTTTAAAAATTTTCTCAATTTTTTGTGAATTTCTGTAAATTTCTGAATTTTGTGCTTAATTTCTGAAATTTTTGACTAATTTCTAAAAATTTTATCATTTTATGTAATTTTAAAAAAAATCAGAAATTTTTCCTAATTTCTGAATTTCTATTGATTTTCTATAATTTTAAAAAAGTCAGATTTTTTCCATAATTTTTTTGAATTTTTTTTATTTTCTACAACTTGAAATAATTTCAGAAATCACACATCAATTTCTAAAATTTTCTTATTTTCTGTAATTTTAGAAAAATATGGACCTGAATGCAATTTGTAGAAAAAAATATAATATAATGTAAATTTAGAATAAGTGTCGACCTTAATGTAATTTTTAGGAAAAAATTGGACTTTAATGTAATTTTAGGTGAAATTTGGACCTTAATGTAATTTAAGACAAAATTTGGACCTAAATACAATAATAAAGAAAATTACACATTTTAGGAAAGAATTGGTCGTTAATGAATATTAGACGTCAAATTTGGACCTAAATACAATTTCTAGGAGAATTATGTATTAGACGAAAAAATAGGACCTTAATGTAATTTTTTAAGTGAAATTTGGACCTTAATGTAATTTAACGCAAAATTTGGACCTAAATACAATAATAAGAAAACTTATGTATTGTAGGAAAAAATTAGTCATTAATAATGTAATATTAGTCAAAATTTGGACCTAAATGCAATTACTAGGAGAATTATGTATTAGATGGAAAAAAGTTGGACATTAATGTAATTTAGACCTTAATGCAATTAGTAGGAAATATTTTGACCTTTTATCTAACTAAATGCAATTTTTAGGAAATTAATTAATGGACCTTATATAATTAATGCCAATTTTAGAAAAATAATGGAATTTAATGAAATTTTTATAAATATTATAAGGAAAATATTAGGGCCTTAACATAATTTTTAGGATAAATTTGGACTTTAAAGCAAATAGTAGAATCTTTTACAAAAAAATATAATTTTATCAAATAATAAAATACAATTATGTGTTTTTAATGTTAATAATTTTTTCAATGGTAGATAATGACAACCGGCGCCACTGGCCCGGGCTGTGGTCTACTCGTGGCCGTGGCCCTCCCAATCCTCGATGAGCTAGCGGATGCACCTCCGGCCGCCCCATCCTCAAAAGGAGTGTCTCAATCCTTGTCGATACCTGCAGACTACCCCATAATGGGGTTAGATGAGGCGACGGGGGCTAGCAATACACAGGCCCCAACGAGGCCATGCAATGCACCACCACCGCCAGCGCCACTACTTCCCCCAGTGGCCTAGAGGCATTATCCGCATTCTTGGGCCAACATATCGCAGCCCTCAGGAGCACCTGCTATTCTGGTTCGAAAAATTAAAGTAATAATAATATTATTTAATTTTAAGTAATGTTTATATTCTTTAAATTAAATATTTATATTTTTTGGTCAATTTTTCAGATGTCATACTGGCGGGACTGCGATTACATGTCAATTTTCCAACTCGTCATGTCGCAAGTGGGGAAGTTCCTGTGGAAGTAGTTTGCTGATGTAGGAAACCAGTTGGCCCGACTACTATGGTTGGCTAAGGAAATCTAGCACCAGCTCCTGGTCTGATCGAGTCCAAAATTTCAGGCACAGTCGGCTAAGAATAAGGTTAATCGGGCCGCCAATCCGAAAGCAGCTGCGACCATCTACCGCAAAAGATCGTCATCCGTTGGGCGCACAAGCGGAAGACAGTGAGTAGTTAAGCATATTTGTAATTTCATTTAATTTTTTTATTTTTAATTAGTTTTAAATTGATTTTTGAATAGGAGACACAACTCGGACGCCCCGTCACTCAGAATGAGGTGTTCGAGAAGGTCTACAAAAAGAATGAGGAAGGCCAGTAGAGCAGCCCGAGGGCGGAGGAGGTCGCAGTAAGTAATTAAAAAAATTTATGTAAAATTTGTTCTTTTAGTTTTATGTTATTTTTTTTTAATTTAATTATTTAATATGTTTACATGAGATGTTCTTGAAGATAATGGAGGAACGCCAGAGACAATAAAACAACAATGAAGAGTCTCCATTGTCTTCTCAAGGCTTCGTTGCCCCGGACGAGCAGCAGGTCTGAATGTCAGCAGCGAGCGGCCGAAAGAGGGGCCAAGTATTTGGTCTCGGCTCCAAGGTCTACCACTCGATTGCTGGATAATCACAGGTGACCCATTCGACTGCTCCCTCGCCCTCGCCACCACATCCGCAGCGCCCCAACATAGATGATCGAGTGTTGGCACTCGATCGGCTGCTGGGGATAATATAGATCAGAATTTTTTCTTTGTATTTTGTAATAATATTTTTATTTTTGTAATTAAATTATTGTTATATTATGTTTTTTTATATAAATTCATTTAGTTAATTTTACAAAAATATTAAAATATATTAAACAAAATAAACATTGACATATATTAAATAAAATAAATATTAAAATATATTAAATAAAATCAAATAATATAAATATTATATACAGTAAAAGATAATAATTTTTGTAACTACATTTGTAACGGTTTTTCTAATACACCAATAACAGATAAGATCGTCAAGTCGTTACAAATAATGTGCCAAAAATAGTTACTAATTTCAGAATAGACCGTTACAAAAGCAGTTACAAATACAGTAGGAAAAACAGATACAATATATTCGAAAAAGTTACAAAGAGTATTATAAAAATTGTTCCAAATATCTGGCAAAATCATACCTAAATATGTTACAAAGACCGTTACAATAACAATTAAATTAAATTCAACTCAGTCGTTACAAAAATTGTTTCAAATTTTTTTTTTACTCACTAGGTTTGTAACGATACAAGCAGCCGTCACAAAGATCGTTACAAATTGTAACGGCTTTTTGAAAAGCTATTACAAATAGTATGTAACGCTTCGTTTAGCCGCAGTAGGCCTTTTCTGTTACAACAGCCGTTACAAATTAATTTAAAAACCGTTAGAAAAAAAAAAAAAAAAGAGCTATTTATGAGAGGAAGAAAAAGGATCAAGCCTTTTTCACCAATTTTCATTTGCTGTTACATTTTTCCTCCAAATGTGCACCGGAAGAAACCTCAACTGTAAACTATTTAATGGCTGCCCGTCTTGTGTCTTCAAATTGGGGGAGGCACATAAGGATGCAATGTGTGAATTATCCACAGTAAAGGACCAAAATTTAAAATAGATCCACTTATAGGACCATAAATATAATTTATTCACTATTTTGATAAGAAATATTTTTTAGTTTTTATTTATCTATATATAGATTTTTCTCATTAATGGTTTATTATATGTGTATTCAATAAAATATATAGTTCGTATGTTTTTTTTATTAGATTTTGAGTTTTTATGATTAAAATAATTTGATAACCATTATAACGTGATAATATTTTTCCATCGGTCTTCAACGGATTGTCAAGGTAGCTAAAATTAATTGAATAATTATTTATTCAATTTAGGCAAAATTGGTCTTGTATATAAAAAAAGGGTTGGCAAAATTAATGTTGTAAGGATCGAACATGCAATTTTAGTCCTAACCGAAAATTAGTAGGACAAATTGGGAATTAGGGTCTTTTCTACCAAGTGGACTCGACTAAACACGTGGCATCCTACGTGAATCTGGGTCGGCCAAATGGGCGAGAAACCAGGCACATTTAAATCTCAATTTGTCCAACTAATTTTTGGTCATTTTTTGTCGGAAGTAATAAAATTGCCACTAAATTAAAATTTATATGACTAAAATTACCAATTCGATACTTACAGGGCCAGTTTTGTCGCTCTCCTTATATGCAAGACCAATTTTGTAATTTTGCCTTCATTCTGAATTGTCAGGACCATAATATATAACTAGCAACTAAAGCATGCTCAATGAATGTTCATAACTTCAAATTTTATTATATTATTTCATTCAACTGAAAGGAAGAAGGACGAAATAAATAACTAGTAAATTAAAAAAAAAAATATATCTTTAGGAGAATATGAGTGTCGATTTTTCTCAGCAATTGATTCATGTTCACGACACAAAAATGCATGCACCAAGACCTAATGAAATCTCGTGTAAAAAATCCTATGTTAACTGAGGAATATGTGGTGGTTCGGGTCGTGGTCTTCAACAACTCAGAGAAAAATGTAAAAACGATTTGGATGATTATTGCGATCTGCATTAGTTAGAGTTCCCCTACATACACAAGTCATTCTAAGGTGGCCCTCAGTTAAAGCCCTTCAAAACCTAAGTTAGTTTAGAGCTTGAAGTTATAGGGGTCACACAACGCGATCTCGCTACAGAATGTAATCATGTAATAATGAATGCATACTTGTGAAATGGACCATCTATGTATTTATAGGCATTTATGTGTCAGAATCTCAGAATCTATACGAGTAATGTGTCAATGAGGTAATTGTTGAATGAGTGTCAAATCAGTAATTATCCAGTTGGTTGTTGGGCCAGGCGGGTTTTGTGCGACCCAACTCATTAAAAAACACGCAAATATTTTAAGTGTTTAGGCATTTTCTTGAAAGGCTCTTCCCGTTGATAAGTAAGAAGGAACATTGTATTTTTGTCGTATATCATAAGACTAATATATTTTTCAACCTATTAATTATGAAATTTGTATTAATAATCCCATAAGTTAAATAAATTTTGTCTTTTAGTCTTTTCGTTTAACAGCTAAGTACAATGTTGTCAACTCTTCAACATATGTCTTTTCGGCTAAAATAGTAATCGAATTTGATGAAAGGATTAGAAGTACACTTTTTTTATAGCTTATAAGATCATTAATGAGAATCCCGTCCCTGACTCACAGATTGAAAAGCAAATTATTCTGACATGGGACTAATTCTGGAAATTTCCAGAAGTTTACTGCAAAGACTGATTTCAGCAAGATGACGTGTAAAACTATGATTGGCTGAACTCACGTAGCACCAACACAGCAGAAATCCATTGAATTGAAGCTTTTGTTTTTTTAATCTCCATGTATTTTCTTCTCTGATGGAAGTAAATTCTACACAACAAAAAAAACCCACACATAGGAATAGGAAGAGATCAACGAATCCAAAAGCCTGATAGTTCTTTTTTATTCTTTTTCATTGTGGAGATAGAAACAAATGCATAAATCTTCATTGTTCCCACTCTTATTTTTGTTGCTGATAATTTTGGAGCACGGTGGAAATTTACGTGGTGTTTTTGCATTATACGGGCCGTCGTCCCCCGTTGTGCAGTTAAATCCTAACAATTTCAAGTCCAAGGTAAATTATTTTCAGTTGGGCATTGTGGGTTTGTGTCTGTGATTACAATCTCCGGTGATCTCAGTTTCTTGGGGAAGTTTCCGTGTTCATGTAATTAGTTGAGGTTCAAAATTTTCAGTTCCATTTGATTTCTTTCGGATTGGAAATGAGGTTATGAACTGATCAGTGCGTGGGTTTTGCATATTTTGTTGTTCTGGGTTGATGTGAGCTTATATCAGAATAACGCAGTAATTTGAAGTGTCGGAAGTAATTTTTGGAGCTCAAATACCATGACTATTCTAAATATAGTTATATCTGATTACTGCTTTGATTAGATATACATTTCAAGTTTTGCTTCAGGAACAAGGAGTGAGCTTGTCTTGGTTTTGAAATTTTGTGATGAGTGCTAGTATTGGCAATCATTCATATCACATTAAAGGACTCGGAAATGCCATTTTTAATAAGTGGATTTGAAGTGCGTAATTCTGGAGAAACGATGTTATCATCTTTCTGCAGATGTATGATCACCGAATTCAGGTCCTATTGTTATATATTGTGCAGAGTCTCAGTTGATGGCCTTGTGTTCTGAAACTCTGTTATGTTTGTGAATATATCTAGGTTCTAAATTCAAATGGCGTAGTTTTAGTTGAGTTCTTCGCGCCATGGTGTGGTCATTGTCAAGCATTGACACCCACGTGGGAGAAGGTGGCTAATGTCTTGAAAGGTGTAGCAACCGTGGCGGCACTTGATGCCGATGCTCATAAGTCACTTGCACAGGTGTGTTCTTACTGAATATTTTTGTCTGTCTACTACATATTATTGGCAATTTGGCATATCAACAGAAGTAAGCTCACGAGGAACTGCCTTTCATATATGGTTATTATTCCTGATCTAATTCTATTGAAACAATTTGGTCTGCTATAGATAATTCATCACAAACAAGTGTAGGATATTGTTTTCTCCGTGTCACAGATAGTTAATTAACAAATTTAACAATCGGAGAAGAGAAAGATTTATGGGTAGGAGTATGTGATGGTGATTGTTTTAGTACCACGTGGACTATGGCAGATGTCATGTTTATGTAACTATGTTGCAAGGGATGCATATTGTCCTCCTAGATATGGAAGGACACACTTCCATCCGTCCTGTGAATTTTTTCTGACTCCATATTTCTGGTGAAGCTAAACATTCAGTTATTTGTTTGACTCAATTGCTATATAAGATTAAGTTCATTTCGAGTTTGGATCTTACATGAGACATGTTTTCCCCATAACATGTGTGCGTTTTGATGCCCTGAATTGATGGTCTTTTATTCAGCCAAAAGGACATTTTTTTTTGCTACATATATGTGTGTGTGTCTCTCTCTCTATATATATAGCATCTGATTTTCATCCTTGTCCTGGGCAGGAATATGGAATTAGAGGCTTTCCTACCATTAAGGTCTTTGCACCAGGGAAAACCCCTCTAGATTATCAAGGTGCTAGGGATGTCAAGCCCATTGCTGACTTTGCATATCAACAGGTCAAAATGTTATCCTCTAACCTATTTATGATCGTGTTATAGATTTATATGTATTTCATGTATTCCTTTTTATGGTTTTACTGGATGCTTGATGATTGTTGTATTTGTCAGCTAGGAAGATAAAATAATCTGCAATAAATAGCATTCTTTCTTCTGTCTTCCCCAAGCTAGTTCAACTCTGACTGCAAGATATCGATATTATTTTCAGGAGGCAGGGGGTCAGTACATTGTTATTAATCACATCTTTAAAACATTTAAAGGAGAAAAAGAAAAAAGAAAAGAAAAGATGCAATCAGATTTCGCGCCTGCTTTTATTCATTTTTGCACTTCTAATTATGGTGGGTCCATCAAGTCAAAAAAATTTGACATACTGTGGAATTGTATCCAGCTTCTGAATCATCAACCTTACCCTGTTTCTGATTTGCTAGTGAGTAGGCATTGTGAATCAGATAATAAAAGAGTCTAGAAGTATTATTTTTTTCTTTTCCATACAGATCAAAGCGCTCCTGAAGGAACGTCTAAATGGGAAATCAGCAGAAGGATCGAGTCAGAAGTCAGAGCCCAGTGCATCAATTGAACTGAACTCACGTAATTTTGATGAATTGGTAATCAAAAGTAAGGAACTCTGGATTGTGGAGTTCTTTGCTCCTTGGTGAGTGGGCTGCTTCATAAGTTTGTTTGCTTCTCCAAGATGTTTATGTTATACGACTCCGGTTACTTTTTATGATAATGGTCTGAATCAATGCTTTAATCAAAATCAGCATAATGAATGTTGCAAATCTAATTATTGACTTAAGAAAATTGTTGAAGCTAACAAATTAGTTACAAACCCCGAGGATATTTGCTGATTGTTATTTTACCAATTATTATTAGTAGTGTCGAAATAGATTATCCTTGCTCTCTCCATCATGGTTTTATTTAAATATATATTTGTTACTATCACCATGATATTTTGAATGTTTTTTAAATTACCATTCTGCCACTTTGAAGGTGTGGGCATTGTAAGAAGCTTGCTCCTGAGTGGAAGAAGGCTGCAAATAATCTCAAGGGCCAGGTGAAGTTGGGTCATGTAGATTGTGATGCAGAAAAAGTAAGTGAGCATAAATCAGTTGTGATACTTGTTAGGACCTGTATTCTTTTCATTCTACATATTTAGCTTGAGATTTTCGCAGGGGAAGATATTGATTCACTCTCTTATTGTGCATGAATATAACCTAGGTCTAATTTTTCTCAATTAATAAATTTATATTTAGTACACAAACTACATCATTGCGCCAATGAAAATGGAAAATGCAGACATTCTTCAGGAGTATATGCTTTCACTAAATGGTCGAGAAGAAAGTTTTTTTCAGAGATTTTATGGATGTTCATCACATGTAATTTTAGTATTCTTATTACTGATAAGTTTTTAACAAACCATAGTGTACAACAACTTGAGGACTCCCGTGTCTAATTCTGCACTCTGCATAACTATTATATACCCACCTCCCAATTTGTCTGCATATATTGACAACATGCTGATACAGTCCAGTTAATTCTGATCGAGGATGATCCTAAGCTCGTACTTCTTGTTTCTTGGCATGGTTGAGGATTGTGTGCCACTTTCCTAACCAATCAGATTACCAGTCTTTGATGAGCAGGTTCAACGTGCAAGGCTTTCCCACGATCTTGGTGTTTGGTGCCAACAAAGAGAGTCCATTCCCATATGAAGGTGCAAGATCAGCATCAGCAATTGAATCATTTGCTTTGGAGCAGCTGGAAACAAATGCTGCCCCTCCTGAAGTGACTGAGTTGACAAGCCCGGTTAGATTTCCCCTCCATTCCTCTCTCTCTCTCTCTCTCTCTCATATCTGTTTAACTTTCATTTGTTGTGAATTCTAACAATGCGGCTCCTATAGGATGTTATGGACGAGAGATGTGGTTCGGCTGCCATCTGCTTTATTGCCTTCCTCCCCGACATTTTGGACTCCAAGGCTGAGGGTAGAAATAAGTACCTCAAGCTTTTGTTATCGGTTGCGGAGAAGTTCAGGAAGAGCCCTTACAGGCAAGAAATGGGACTTAATCTCATTAAGGGATAGTAAAACTAACATTGCCTTAAGGTTTGGACATATTGCAAAAAAATCCCTCATCAGAATATTATACTGACCCCCCCCCCCCCCCCCACAACACCTGTTTTATATTACGGATTCTCCCTCCGCTATCTGATCTTCATGTGGGAATTTGTGATATAAAACATAACTAGAAAGAATACAGCATAATTTTCAAAATTGTGGGATTCCTCTATAATATGCCAAAACTTCAGTAATATTGATGTAATTTCCTTTACATTAACATCCGAAAATCTCTGGCAAATGTGACTAAACGAGCTTTGATATAAGCGGCAGTTACCTCTGGGTTGCGGCGGGTAAGCAGCCCGATCTCGAAAAGCATGTCGGAGTTGGAGGCTACGGATATCCGGCTTTGGTTGCTCTAAACCTGAAGAAGAAAGCTTATGCCCCACTTAAGAGCGCATTTGAGCGCGACCACATCATGTAAGCACTTCATATAATTTCCTTTTCATTCTTGTTTACGTTCACGGTTCTTCTTCCTCAAAGCAGCTGGCAAAACGACAACTATTCGTCTGTTTTCTCAGAGAATTCGTGAAAGCAGCTGGACGGGGTGGAAAAGGCAATTTGCCTCTGGAAGGCAGCCCGGAGATTCTGAAGACCGAACCATGGGACGGTAAAGATGGACAAATCATTGAAGAAGACGAATTCTCCCTCAGCGAACTTATGGGGGACGACAATGGTAGCAAGGATGAGTTATAGCTAGCAACTTCTCACCTGAGAGAACATGAAAATTGAGTTGTAATCAGTCTTGATGCTACTGAGTTATGTGTTACTGGTGCTTGACTGTAAGACATTCCATTGAGGTATGTGGCTGCTTTAATTGTGTGTACTTGGCCTGAAATAACTTCAATGGTTCAGACCTGCTTGTTCTTTTGCAAGATATACAATATAACAAAGCAGGTGGTGTGTACAACTTTATAAGCACAACTGACAAATAGTGAAAAGATATGAATGTCCTGATGGAGCTCTGCATAAAAACAAAATGAAATACTATTAAATTTGAAAAGAAAAAAAGATATGTTTGGTACGAGAAAAATAAATTCAAAAGAAAAAACTAATTTTTATAATTTTATTGATAAATTTACCCTTTCCCTTTGTTTTATATTAGAAAATAAACAAGTTAGAATTATACTAAAATAACTTTAATATAAAAAAAATTTGAAAATCTTATTAGTCACAATATTCATCAAACAAGAACAAAAATAGTTTTTATTAATAAAAATATTCATATTGTACAATTATTAAAAATTATTCAATTTAAATAAAATAAGAATTATCATCAGTGATTGACAACGTAGTAGTTTCTTTTATGATTTGATTTTCTTCTCTAAAAAATTATGTCTCGGCATTATCAGTCGGAAGGAAAAAAAATTGAAGAAAAATTATATATATGAGTAATAAAAATAAAATGTACCTTTTTGCCTTCTTCATCTTATACGTTCACTTTTTCGCTCAATTTTGACCATAAATGAAATTGGACTCAAAGGGATTTCACATACATTCAGTTTTACTTCCCCTCTAACTACTCTCTCTAACCGAACACTATACTTTTTTTTATACATCCATTTTTACTCTCACTTTTCACCCCAATCAGACAAATTCTATAATAATAAGTGAATATTTTGAATAAAAACAAACAATGAATATATGCTTCAAGATAAAAATAAATTATGGAAACAATTACCTAAATGAAAAATAAAAAATTATATCATTTCATTAAGTGGTAAAATAAAATTATGAAAACTACCATATATCAAATATGTGCTTTAAGAATAAATAAATAAAAGTTATAAATAATTTAAAGTTTTCAACCAAATGACTATTTAATAAATAAGTGAAAATTAAAATAATTAAAATTCTCGCTTTTGTCAATAATATATATATATATATATATATTGAAAATATTGTAAATTACTTTTATACTGTTTTTACAGACCCGTTATTTATAATGTTACGAACTTCATATCTTTTGAGTAATTTTGAATTTTGAATGACAATAATAAATGAGTTTTGATAAAAGTGACTTATCATTAATAAAAATTTTAAAATTAGGAAAATTTCTTAATTGATAATCATGAAGTGATTTTCCCTAAGATGATTAGATTTTTTCGAATAAACACTGTTAATTATAAAATATTGTCAACAAAAATTTATATTTTTTATATGTACTGATATATATTTTTTTCTTATTATCTATGTCAATTTATATGCATAATATTCAGATATTATAGTTTATTATGTATCAAATATTAAGTAATCATATCACTTATGATATCTTATATGAAATATTATATATCAAATATTATGGTTATATTATATTAAACTATAAGTAATAATAAATCGGATAATATTTCGTGTTATTTGATATACGAACAATAATTGATATTTCGAATCAAACGAATTTTGATATATTGGATAAACATGTTCTGTATATTTAAAAATAATAGATAAACAAACAATATCAGTTCGATTTTTTTCGGACAAGTACTAATAGTTTCTTCGCTTTTTATCTAAAAATTTATTAAATTTCATTTCGCAGAATAAAGCTTATTAAAGCTGTCCACATCTATGAATGTATGGCATTTAGGCGGCTAACTTCAATAATTTTCTTTTTATTATATATAGATGACTTATATAAATATATACTACTTCTGTTATATGTAATAATGTAATATAATTAAAAGAAATACTTAGTAAATACACACACATATATATATATAATTAGTTGACTATTTGGGCTCATAAAAATATGAGTTGAAATGTATTGTGAGTGTGCAATCGAGCTACATTGAAGACTTCTTGACCAAAATAAATTTGTAAAGAAGATTTTGGGCATCTCCTATTTTTTTTACTTACAATTTAGAAACAATATCCCACGTATAAAGCGAAGTCGGAACTCATGACCTCTAACGACATGAGGCCTCATCTTCGTCAACTAAGCTAGGCCTGATTGACGGGTATGTCCTAATTATAAGATAAATTATGCTTTGTTCCTATTTATTTCATTTTTGTTATTATTTACCATTTTGTACCGCTTAGGTTTAATTGAAGTTGCGACTCGCTCCTCACTGGACCCACCCCACGCGAACAGGTCTAACTAGGAAAACCTTGTTAAATATTTTTTTTTCATTTAATTAACAGTTTTTTTTTTAAAAAAAGATTATTAGTTAGAGATATTTAATAAGATATTATTATATTCAAAATCTAATTTATTTTTATTGGCAAAAAATCTTCACTGCCTGAATAGGAAAAATTATGTGATTTATTTTTTTTTATTAATTTTTCCATTCTTTTTCGTAGATATGATACTTGCTCTTGGCAATAATTATGATATTTTTAGTGCTTTTCCAGGGAAAGAAGAATCGTGCAAGAAAAAACTCGTGTGAGAAAAAATAAAGAAATCCAATAGAAGCGCATCCAAGATAACTCGTAACCTCGGATTGATTGACAGAAATGCATCAAGTCTACCTATGACCACAAGTTACCAGGCATGCAGAATGACAAGAATTAGGAAGATCCCAACTTATTTGATGCTGCAAAATCATGTTTGAACTACTAAATTATATTGAAATGAATTCTAACTATGGTAGGAAAAGAATTGAAAAGATAAAAAAGAGAATTTGATTTTATAAGGAGTCTTTTTCCTTTTCTACCATAATTAAAGACTAATATAACAGAGGAAAGTCCAAAAAAAGCAAGGATTGGCTAATTTTCTACAAAAAAATACACGTTCCGAAAGGGAGAGCAAGGAAACACGTGGAGAAGTCAATCCGGCATCGGATGACAGGTCCATTAATTTTTTAAATTTTTTCTTTGTTTTAGATTTAGTAGCTATGAACTAATTTATCTTTTATTAGAGCTTTTAGAAATTCTAATTGAGACAGTATTTTGAATACTTTTTCAGATTAATTTACAACTTTATTTTCGTATGTTCATGAATTATTGTGCTTGTTATTGTAACGTGAGAGCTTGAACATCTCTTCAATTAAAGTAATTAATTTGATGAACTGAAAGGAGATTTTGCATAGTGGACAGAGCAATTCATTGTTTGAATTAAACAGTATGTCAGCATACATAGGCATAATAGTTCCATAGATTTTTCCACAGATCCTAAATGCATTATTATCACAAGTCTTAGAAAGGAGGAATCCACTAATTCCTAGTATAATTTAAAAGAGTATATCAAATTAACTCAGAAAAAACCTTAGCTTGTAAATATTTGCTTGTTAAATTGATCCGTTAATGTTACACTAATTGAATTAATTAGACATACCTATAACTTTAGCATCTCATTCATTCTTGAATCTTCTCCAACTTGTTTGTTTGTTGTACTCTTTTTAGTAATTTCTCTCATGAGCAATAGTATATCGCTCGATTTTCGACCATCCAAATAATTAAAGATTAATCATAGTTTTAGTAATTATTTCATTAAATTTCTCATGGGATTGATACTTTATAAGGATTAAACTAGTAGGGTTTGGGAATGGGCAGGAGAAAGAAGTAGGGCAGCCTTTTAGATGGTGACAAGACCGTGGTGAGCCAGTAGAGTAAGTGTAGGGCAGCGGTGAAGGGCGGAAGAAGAGGTATGGCAACGGCATTAAGGGAAGAAGAAGGCGGACGCGGCTGTTGCAAAAGCACATGAAGGAGGAAGCAAAGAGGGGTGGTGCGTGTATGCGTAGAGGAAAGTGGAAATGGATTGTATGAGAGTTGTAAAGGATCTTAATTGCCAAAATGTCACACAGTTCAAATGGAAAGGAACTGATTCAAACTTCAAACAATTTAACCAACAGTAAGCAAGGAAGATAAAGATGGATGAGTCAGCTCACTAAGCAAGTAAATAGAGTCTGGCAACAGATTCAGGCCTCTTTTACCAGAACATTTTTCCAATGCTGTATATACTTCAATCTATTGTTCCTTAAGGAGACACTCTACAAAAGAAGGCATAATCTATACTATCTGCAACTAACATGCTCAAAAATATAATCTATCAATCATTTACTAAACCACCTACTTTGTATTAAAGTCAAAAAGGAAAAAAACGAGGGAGTACCAGTATAAGTTTGTACCCACCAAACGAAATGCTGAATAAGCCTCTGCTATGTCGCAGTTCCTATGCACAATGTGGTCAACGGACCTCTCCAATCTTCTAAATCACAATCCTTTCCCTTTTGTTTTTATTTCCTATCATCTGAAGTTCGTGTTTTCTATTCTAAATAAGCATTCTTTTCTCAAAGGTGAATCTGTAAAGATGGCTCTAATAAAATCTTCCACCTGCAAATGAGAAGAGGTAGTGATTAATTATTGTATTGTGTCAAACAATTCTTCTACAGAAACGGAAATCTGAGAATATGACCTCCTTGCCAAACTTGTTTAAAACATTTAAGACATGAATTGTCGCCTATTCATGATTTCTTGTTCTGGTTAACATCTTCTCTCTATCCCTTGCGCTTATTTATTCTTGATGGGGTTGCCTAAATTTCAAGATAAGTGCTGTAAAGAATTTTCGTACCTCTGATGATGTAAAATTGCATTCAGCAAGTTCACCACTCTCCCAGGAAGCAGTAATCGATTTCAAAGGCATGTCCAAAAGTTCTAAGGAATAGGCAGAGAAGACGTAATAAGGTTGTTAAAATGTAGACTATGAACTGTTCAAGGAGGAACTGTAGTATGACAGAATGATACCTGCCAATTTTCTCAACTTCCAAATGGACAGTATAAAATCATCCCTTTCCTTTTGAGACTCTTGTGACTTTGTCATTCTAACAGCCAATAGAGGCTCCAGTAAAGATGACAGATGCTCAAACAGTAGATGGATCAATCTTTGAAGCTGCATTTCAGTAGGGGTAGGGAAGAAGCTTCAGCTTAACAGTTACATAGTTACATTTGTTGACTCAAATTTTTCCATGCATATTGATGCACTTCACCTGCAATGTTTCTTCTGCAGCCATATCATCTAAAAGAAGTATTTCTTTCGTAATTCTCGAAAAGACAGCCTCTAGAATCATTGCCATACTCTTCTCATAGACTGAAGGAAGCAACAGAGGCTCCCAGATGATGTGTACTTTCTCAATTATGAAAGCAACCTGACACAATCCAAAGCAACCTCTCAACAAAGTAACTCAAACAGCTACTGAAGAGAGAGGAAATTGATCACGGGGGGGATGGGGAATAGAAACTCCCTCATTTCTTGATCATACCTGGTCAATACAAAACTTGGAAGACTCAAATTGTTTAATCTGGTGGGTATTCTGAAATCCATTGGCTCCATCAATAGCCTAGTAAAATCGCAGCTTAATCAGATAAAGAAATTTGGCTTGGCACAGATGCACAAAGAAGATACCACATAAAACCCATGAAAATTTTTGTGTCTTCACAAAAGTACCTGTTTCAAATTATAAAGAACAAGCTGAATTTGTTGCTGCAAAACTTCTTCAGCCATGAGCTGAAATCTTGGAGCCAAATCAATAAATACAGCAATTTCTTTCACGGAACTAGGGAAGTATGGGCGATACTGAACATTAGAGTAATCAGATGTGTTACGATTGTAGAACAAATTCATATGCTTCTAACTAGTAATAACGATAATCATGATGCTATTTCCTTCTCCACTCAATTTATATCATCTTCAGCATATAACTGCTAATTGACCAACAGAAAGTGGATATGGCTAAGCTTGGAGCTTAATTCATAACCTCCAGCTACAAAAAAGGTTCCAGCGGGGCTCCAAACAACACAATTTACTGTAGGAATATAAGCCCCTCATATCTCCGATACATGCAACAAGACATGCTGAAAGAGAAAAGGCTGCTGCAATGTCATGCTTAAAAGAACCCCCAAGGTATGTGATGTAAATTTTATAACGCATTACAACTTCGGTACCTTTTACTGTTTCTCTCTTACAAATCCTTCTTAGCTGTTAGTTATATTAAGCAAACTAAATGAAGATGTCAATCTTCTTGCATTAATGGGAAAAGGGTTAATGGTGAAGTGCATCGATCCGATAATTGCCTGAATTATCAGGGCTGTAATGTGTCTGACCTATCACCATCACAGTTAAAAATATGGATTCCTAATAAGTAATTTTGGAAGAATATTAAGAGGTAAATTTTGATGGGTGAACATCAACTTGGGCAGTAAAAGAGACGCAATGAGAAAACTTATTTCAGAAGACACAGAAAATTATGAACTATCCCTCAAAAACTAGACACAATGTTGCTTCTGGAATCAAACTGCCAAGGAAATTCCTTCAATCAAACAGCATCAGCAATTTGTCTGAATAAAAACGGAAAAGCTTTTCTATGAATGATTCTAGTGCGCTATAGCAGGAGTTCATGTGATCCAAATAATACATATCTAAAGAAGAATAAAAAATCTAACTCAAATTGCAAACATCCATCATTCCGAAACTGTTGAAGCAACAAATACAAGAGGCATAAAATGCATTCATGCATACCTCAAATGCAAGCCCAAGAACCTCCTGAGATAGGTAAAGACAGTCATTGTGAATAAGAACAGCAGCCTGATTTATGGAATCCAGCTGCCTTTGAAGCTTCAGAAATTCAAGGAAGCATGCCACAGAATTATCAAATACTCAGCGAACTTTGTAAAAGATAATCACATGCAGAAACAACTCTAGAATACTCGAAGGATGAACTGAATGAATTAACTAAATCTAGCAAATTAGCAGCACAAGATAAAAGTTAAAGTTGATAACCAACTTTTCTGAATGCCTTCTTCACTAACCTTCACCGGTATGATAGCTTCATAAAGAAGTAGAACATTTCTAGCAGTGTGATAGAATTCCAACCCCACTTTTGGAGGTAACACGCAGACATCCTGCATGAACCACTCCAATCAGAATCATATTCTCAGAAAGTGTGAGCAAAGACACACAAATAAAAAGAGGCGTGTCCACACAACAGATGCACAAAATATGCACATATATACATATCTATTCAAGATAGATAGAGAGAGAAAGAGGGGTCAGGTGAAAATAGGGGGGAACGAAATGAATGAAGGCGTGCACAATAACAACTTTTTTCAACCATTTTGATTATACAAATATGTACACCAGAGGCCACAAAACAGTAACATGAATTTGTTGAGCCTCCACATGCATAAGCTCACCATTTAATGACAATTGGCTCCTCATTTTGACATCATTGTAGCTAAGGTAATGGACTAATGTTCCTGCTGTCATGCACATCACATGATAAACTAAATACCATTGTATTGGCCTTAATCAGGCTGTTATAGGTAAGAGTGGTACAGAGATTACACACAAAATGAACATCCAAGTTAAACATGTTAAATTCCCTTCTGTGCTGACCTGTATAAGTTACGAAGTATCTTTACCTGGATGTCAAGGTGTTCAATTATTCAGAGCACACAACTCTGTAATCCATACACAGCAGAAGCTAAATTTACTGCTCCAAGAAAATTTTATTGATATAAGTAGTGATAAGCCAGCAATGATCTCCATCCATTTCATAAAATAATTAGAAGCTATTAACAGTTCAATTGTGATACCTCCCCCAAAACACAGTAGTGACCAACATCACCAACTCAAAAAAGAAATAAAATCAAATGGATGCACAGACCTTGCTCCCCCATCACTTGCTCCACTGTCAACCAAACATCACAATGGGCACACTGAAGAGGGAAAAAGGGAATGGAACAGGACATATTTCACTGGACCACAACATCATTGGCTAAACATCATAAGACTCATTTGAACTCCATTGGCTGCAGCCACCTCTGTTTATTAACCAACTTCCCATACATTTTTTGTTGAGTTCACCATTGTCACTCACCCACAAAGGCACCTAGAGGACTACCATCACTAAAGAATCCATAAACTTGTAGATACAAAAGATAATGTCAAGGGAAACATTTAAAGAACTCTCGAAACCTCCCTTAGTGCTGCTCTCAGGATCCGTACATACATGAATATTAACTCAACAATCCTCGGAACCTATTTGAATGAACTCCAAATTATTAATCTTAGTACTACCAACATAAAGAATTGCTCTGAAGGTGTTAGCAACATTGTGCATTAAACGTGTCTCCTCTCTAACAACTTAAAACAATTCAGATGACTTGGTCATTCAATCTGGTAAAAGAGTGAAATTGCAATAATGTTATTGCATGGATAGGACTTATATATTCTCTCCATTTCATCCATTAAATAATAGTTAATTACTCGAAAAGTCTGTTTTAAATTTTCAAGTTGCAATAGTTATTTACTAAGATATGATTATGAGTTATTAATGAGTAAATTGAACAAATATTCACAGTTAGAGGTTGTTCCTAAAGTTCCCAGCGAATTCTTAATTGGGAGTTGAATATAAACTATTCCTTATCAGAATAGGTAGGTAGGCAGCTCAGTACCACGAGGAACTCGGTAGCTGCAGGAACTCATCGATTTGTCCCCTCGCTCTGGTCAATCACTGTTAGAGCACTAGTATGTCATGGCAACTTGAACTAGCTTAGCAACAAGTATACAACAGGTAGCACCTTACCCTATTCCCTCAAGAACTCAGGAATAGGCCGGCCCAGAAGATCGTTATAGAGTAGATTCAAAATGTTGTTGGAGGATAAAGACAAGCAATGTGGGATTGTGTGCGAGCACAACTTCTTGAAAGTGGTTTCACAAAACGATGAGGGAGTTGATCACATAAAGGAGTTGAAAGTGGCATTGTGAAATAGATCCTTTACAGAAAAGAGACATATGGACAACATTGAGAGACTGTCCACACTTAAGGAGGAACCTCATTTCCTTTGCTTGAAAATGCAGTCAGCTTGTAAATACATCGGACTGATATTGATGTGTGGTAATGTTAGTTGTTTTTGTTTGAACTATGTAGGAACGAAAATGCGCAAAGTCGGATTTTCCAGATGACAGATTGAAGTGGAGAAACATTCCGTCTTTCCTAGGTGCCTAAATTAATAGATCTTATGATTCAAGTTGTTCAATAACCGGAAGCAGAATAAAAATATGACAAAGTTGATCGAGAATAAGAAGTTTGTCCACAAGAATGAAATAAGAACAGAGATTAACTGCTAGAACTTAACTTGGAAGAAAAAAAATGATTAGCAATGTAAAGGAAATGCAAATGCATGATTGTTGGAAAGAAGTTGAAACAAGGAATTCAAGTTACTTAACAATCACGAGCAAGTCAATGAGTTTGGGTGCTGAAACAATGGTCAAGTAAAATAGACCTCTTGAAGAGAAAATGTTGAACTCAGGTTGATGCTTGACGGCGGACTGCATTTCACTGTTGCTTTATAGCGCTCCTTTATGTAACCAACTTCTTACCTTTTAGTCAAAGTTCTTTTGATTTGTTACTCCCATAGATAGTGTCAAATGATCATAGTAGTCAGTGGCACACGGCGCACAATGGCGCCAAGGGCTCCTGGAGCCATGGCGCACGGCGCGGCGCGCGCCTTTTCGAAGGATGGCCCAAATATAAGAAATAATCTATATATTTATATAATTAGTATTATTTTGATTAGATTAATGTATAAATATAAATAGTGGCAGTGTATGCTATCAATCTACAATAAATATAGACATAAACATACAATAAAATATTGTAATTGATCATCCCAAAAAGAAAACACTAACAGAACAACTAAAACACTCAAAGATTAATAAAATCACATCAATTTCAAAGATTCAATCGGCATAATTAGACAAAAAATTTACACTTCATAAATTTAGAAAAAAAGTCATACCGGTGAACAACAACGGCAGATACTATCGAAGAAAGAAAAAGAGAAGAATTGAGAAGAAGATGCGTTGAAAGAGTAAGAAGAGAGAACTGAATAAATAAGACTCAAGAATGAATGTTACCCATGCATGCAAACTTCTTAATTTGCTAAAATTCCTTTTATAAACTCTAAATTCCTTTTATATTTAGGGTTAATTAACCTAATATCTTGTTTTAACACATGGGCCTGGGCAGCAGCCAAAACCCAAGCTGCCCAGGCCGATTTCTCCATGGCGCGCCTGGCCAGTGCCGAAATGGAGCCCAGGCGCGCGCTATGGCGACGCCATAGAGAAGGTGCGCGCCATGGGCGCCATATGGCGCGAGGGCGCGCGTTCCATTGACTACCATGCAAATGATAAGTTAAACATTGTTGCCTTGCAACTGAGAGCTAGATGCTTCAACAACTTTTCAAATCTACACTTATTTGAACATGTAGGACGTACAATATCCACATCTCTAGGCGACCCCAGACAACTTCTCTCTTTTAAGTTGTGAACATATCCGAATACCTTCAAGTGCTTTTCATAAACTATCATCTTTTTCCTCCTCAAATTGAGGCAAAATCAAATGTTGATCTTCCCAACTTCCAAGCAATTTTTGGGAAGTGGCCTCAACACCCCTTAACACATATGACCTCAATCTGTTTGACTTCAGAGGAATTAAAGCAAATCCTCCGCCTCTATGATACCAAACAACTGAGAGCTTGTCATTTCCCTTTCCACTAGGTGAAAATTTTAAATATTTAATCACTCTCTTCCCCTTTACCCTACCCCTCATGTTACCAAATTTCTAATGCAATCTCATCAAATCAGTTTCTTATTCCCCTTCCCGCTGGGTTAAGGATTAGAGTACTTAAATCTCATCAAATCAGTTTCTTATTTCCCTTCCCACTGGGTTAAGGATTTGAATACTTAAATCACTGTGTTTCCCCTTTCCTTTACCTCGTAATACCTATGCAATTTCATCACATTTAAGTCCCCATAAACTGCTAAACAATACAATCTCTGAGATCAATTTGGATAACCACAATCAAGTTTTCCCACTACTTACGTCTTCATCATCATTGTCAAAGTGCATTATGATGGTATGATCATGTCCTCGATTTTGGAGTGTTATGGAAACAAGATATTAGATTGGGGGGAATAAAAAATTGCAGCAGAAGATAGAATATGTAAAACAAAATGAACATCAGCTGCAGTCATAAGACAGTGGGTCTTTCTTGCACTTAACTAACCTTAAGGGTTTGATGTACAAGCTCCATTAACTGCTTAGCTGCTTCAGATACCACACATTTCTCGGATGAGAAGAGCAAAACAACACGATTAGAAACCTCTTCAGCAAGTTCTTCCTTATTTACCGCAGAAATTCTCGTAATATTGTTCTGCCATAATATATGTTGGCTGAGTGGCGCAAACAGAACGAAACAATAAAAAGATTCAAGTTGTCTACTCACTTGAGGAACGCTGAAATTAGATTGTAGAAGCATATTTCTGGCCTTAGCTAAAATCTGAACTTTCTTTCTTGCTGCGAAGTGCACCTCAACATTGTCAGCAAATTTGCTCAGCTTCTCGTCTTTTATATCAGATTGAGATATGAACATAAGTTGCTTCAAAGCTGTCTCAAAATCTATGGTGAGTTTCCTGATCACTTGAAACTCGGCCAGCTTGGAAGCATCATCCGGTACAACCTGAGGTCAAAATGGGGGATATCATGACTATACTGTGTGAAATCAATAAATTTCCTATTTGAAAAACTTTGCATTTTTGAACATTTGTTTTAAAACTAAAGAAAATACTCCTCGCCGCCCTAGAATAAGACTCTTTGTTACTAAAGGAAGGCTATGTTTGAGTCTTTACCACAAAATGATTTATTGTCTTTGAGGAGAATACATTTCGTTTGGTATAATTTCAGGAAATATTTTCTTAAAACATTTCCAGAAAGAAATGCCGTTGAGAACCTTACAACCTCATTTCAACTCTATCTCAAATCTTATAACCAAAAAAGCCTTGCATCACATTTCCGGAAATTGCTCCTAATTATACATTTAAAACAAGTAAACCAAATGCATGTTATCAAGATGAACTATCAAATCAACATGTCAACTTAATTAGTCAAAATTTGCAACTCACAAATCCAGTCAGACTTTAATTTTAGCACATTCGCAAGTAGCATCATTTCAAAACACTTTCAGAAAATATTTTTAGGAAATATTTCCGTAACATAGTGGAATTCTTTTTTCCCTTTCAAAAACTATCAATCAGCTAAAGTATCAACATTAACTCCTAAGCACTAAATACTTACACTTTTTCAACTCTCATTTAAAACTATGTTCCTCACCAATCTATCCCAATAATTTTGGAACAAGAGTATTACACTAGTATTTCTGACATGAAAACTTGTTTCAGCTATAGTAATGATATGCATGCTACCCCAAAAATATAAGAAAGGAGTTACATTCAAATGAATGTTTATGTACCAGAAACAAAGTCATTGTAGCAGCACCAAAGTACATCTCGTTGCTAGTAAGTAGTAATGGCATATGCTTAGGCTACCAGCACATGAATTTGCACATAGCATTTGAACTTTACAGTGCTACAATGCACAGCAGCTCCTCTTGTGATATTAGGACTTTGCTCTTTGACTATTCCAAAGGTGTGTTTTAGATAATGTGATGCAAAACAATCAGAAATGATATTGTAAAAATCTGTCCTCCATAGGAAGAGAATATAAATTGTTGTCAGTAGTACAGAATAATATAGAAAACACAACCCCAAGGCTAGTCTCTTCTGAAGCAGACAACTCTAGTGCAAAAAACAATAGTCAAATAAATCCATAATTAGCTAAAAGAAGATATTATGTTAATTACTACTAATTGTACTAGAACTGCAATATTAGAAAAGTGGTTTCTTATCTTTGTTGTAAGAATGCACTCCCCTAGGTTCAAAATCTCAGATTCAGACAAAGAAACATGATTGCAATGATCATTTAATTAACAGATTATTTCTCTTTTCCAATTTTATAAGTCCAAATGGTTTTAGTGAAAGCTTATGGACATCTAGCAAAAGATGACATAGCAGAATACCCCTTCACATCTGTTACCTCTGAAAATCACATACTTTAGCATTTAGCCAACTGGTTCTTTCAGTCTTTCAGATCAAAGATCCAAAATCCACATTGAAATCATATTAGTCTAGAAAGATTAAAATGGGGTTTGTTTTGTATTTCATCTCGTAACTCCATCAGGCTATCAGTCCAGCAAATTATATTTGAAAATTATACAAGTCATCTTCATCAACTCAGCTTGTGATAAGTACCTCAGTGAAACAATGGGATAATGAGTTTATTAGGCAAATGGCTAAAGAACTACAGCAAAATTATCTGGGAGATTGGAACCCTAGAAAGCTCTCATTTTTTTGTTTTAATCTTCAGATATTTTGTGCATTGTTGCTTCACCAACATCACTGAGTATACTGGTCATACCTGCTGCCTGCTTTCTCACTGTATGCACAGGCTTGTGGCCAAATCAGATAGATTGCCAAGCAAAGTTACTGAAGTTCAGGGATAACACCTGAGATGCCGAATTCACAAGGAGAGGGGAAAATTCTCCAGGGAGGTCAAGGGGGTACAGGGAGGATTGAAAGTCGCTCAATCAGTAATATTTGTTGTACTCTCATCTTTATATTCTCATCACATTGATCTCTCTTTACAATTATCTACCAGCATTTTATGCCGAAATTTATAATAATAAGACGTCACTTCTAGACTCAACAGAAAGGGATTTTATGCATGCTTGATAGGATAGACCAACTAAAAAGACAGAAGAACAACAAGATTCACAAAAAACTAAGTAAACACAACATTTTTATAAGTGAATAATATACATGTGCTTGGCTTCATACGATGAAGTTATTTGCATTTTTCTCCCTCCCACTTATTGAATGTAGCATACTGATTGATGCTTGTGAGGAACTACAACTTCTCAAGAGGCAAATAGCATGTTAGTGAAGACACATATCTTCTTCACACAGTTCTTCTGAGAGGAACTAATATTTAAATCATTAGGCAGTCCGAAAAATCAATAACAAACCTTGGAAAGGAAATTCGCGATTATCATATCTGACATCCTTGGCCAAGTCAATCTTCCAAAACAGCGCGTCCAAGAACCATTGTGAAAAAATAAGAATTTGTAGATGAATTCAACAATCTGAACAATGTTAGAGTACATAACTTCACCATCCACCTTGTTGCCCTGGAAAATGAAGAAGATTGAATGGACACGTAAATGTAAAAATTTCAAATATATAAGCATAAGGTTTGTCTCATCCAATGTAAGCAGTACAAGTTTACATGACCTACAAGAATACTATTCATGGATTCCATATTCACAAAATGTACCTCAGGATCAACAGATGGAACTATTTTAAGAACTGCCTCTGATGCATGCCCCAAGTCCTGATTGGTTTCTTCTGTAAATGAAGGAATTGCCCTACAACTCACCACTGGAGTAAAAACATATTTAGTAATCAAATCTGCAATTCTTGCAAGTCCGTAATCAAGGATGTTAGCAACCTGCATAAGAATAAACATATTACTAAGAAAATTTTCAATGAGAAACGAAACTGAGAAGGATTCTGGATTACATGATGAAGTTTCAATTGAAACTAAGTCAACATTAACTCACATCTAATGCTTTCAAAACAGTTTGAAGCTCTAGCCCATCAATTCCATTCACATTTGTCTGATACTTTATATGAACCTCATTACCTTCCGGCTCAAACCACACTGCATTCTCCATAAACCTCCAAAGCAGCTCTTGAATCTACATCCAAATCGAATGGCTCTAAAGAACAATCATAAAGTTGATAAACTCATCATTGCATTACTCGCAATTGTTTGTCAAAATAAAGCTGTAGAATTCAATTATGGCTTTCATATGAAACAGATTCAAATAGACAGGAGCAAACATTTTGTTCAAGTCGAGGGATAAATATTGCAATCATGAACCAATTAAGTCCAGTAGGACCATTGTCCTCTCAAAATGAGTTGAATGCCCCACAAAATACATACGAAAAACAGAATTCAGCCAGCAATAAGAGAAACAGAATCTCATCTAAATAAAAATTTATGTAGTGATCAAGAAAACCTTACAATTCAAAAGTGTCAATGATGATTTTCTTCTTACTTCCACATATTAATTAGAGATGCATACCCTCGCCCTTCTAAGGCTAAATAAGAAAAACCAAAAATAAAGAAATAAGCAATTAGCCTAACAAAGTAAAACATATCTACAATAGTTCTCTGCGCAGCATTCCCCTTCTTCTCCCAGGATTTAAATAATAAAAGACAAGAAAAACACACCTTCCAGGATCATTCCTTCAAAGTAAACCAGATTAACTAAAAACATGTCCATTGCTTAATGTATTCCTAGAAAATTTTAGAAAGCCACAGAGATAACACAGTGATGGTAGCAAATATGCAGCATAGCAGTTTCATGTCCTCCACGTTTATTTTCGACTTTCCCATTGTGTTTCCTTCTTTATGTTTCCCTTCATATGTGTTATAAAAACCAATTTTCTTTGAGACAACACCATTTATGCGGCATATTTGTGGCACAAGCTGAAGGAAGAAACTATTCTAAGATAAAGGTAGCATCAAGATATGACACTAAAACTAAAAAATGCAATAGTCAAGGTCTTTAACGCTGCGTAAAAACTAACTTCAAGTAATAAGACAGAGTATGCGAGTGAATCAGAAATATAGGATGCGTATTTTCTTAACATAGAACTTATCAGACTTCAGACGTGCAATCAACAATGGAAAGAAATTACGCAACATAACATCACGTATTTAGAATTATATCAGAAACCCAATTAATTCACTAAGATGACTACATATACAGTTAACTCCATATTGATTTTATCATGAAGAAAATAAAACGACAAAGAAAGAATCTGATATACCTCCTCAAAGCAATCAGTCCAATGCTTTTTGAGAATCCCATACACCATGGGCTCACCTTCCGCCGCTTCAGCATCACCATTGCCTTTCACTCCAAGCGCTATCTTCAACTCCTTTAACCCCTCCGCAGCCTCAACCACTTTCCCATTTTTCACATTATTGCTAACACCCCCCAACTTTCTATCTAACTCCAAAACCACCTCAACAAACTCCAAAATCTCCCGCTTCTCCCTAGACTCCCGTCTCTTCTCCACAATTTCTCGAAAAATCCTCCCGACATCCGACTCGATCGGCTGATCGGATATAAGATTGAGTAGCGCAACAACGTCATCGGAGAGGCGTTCGGACTTGGAAACGACGTCGGAGCACTGGGAAAAGAGGGAGGAGAAATCGTCGTGGTGGGACAGGAGGTACGATTGAACAGTGGATTTGATTCGGAGGGAGTGGGCGTCGAGGCGAGAGATGACGAGGCGGAGATCCGGCGCCGATAGTGGGGAGGAGGGAGATTCCAGCGACGAGAGAAGATCTCGGACGTTGATGCTGTTGAATAGAACGTCCATCTGGAGAGTCCCACTGTATCATCTGTGGGGCAAGTCTCCAGCGGATAATAAGACGTTTGGAGATTTGGGAAATTTGCATTTTCCACCCTCAAATAAGAAAAATAACAAAATGCACCCTAGAATTGAAATTAGTTTGGCTCACTCTTCGGAGAGAGGATAAAATGTTCCACAAACAATACCTTAGTAAAAGCCAAAAGTCATGTTGATTTTGTTTTCAAATGTCTATTTTTAATTTTATACTTTTCTAAATTATGACATCATATAAGGTTGGTTATTTTATTAGGCCATAATTCCACAAAATCAATTCTATCCCGTTTTTTCGTGCAAAAAATTATTACACAGCATCACAATCTAAACACATTTTATTATATTAGGCTGTATTTGGAATGAAAAATTTGAAATTGTGGATTTAAAATCCTTAAACCCTAATCGGAACAATCATATATTAACAATCAATATAGGATTGAGTTCTCTTGTGTGAGGGTTTACGTCTCTCACATGAGAGTTTCTCTTATGGTGGTCTCTGATTTTCCTTGTTCTGTTGGCGTTTTATCCATTCGTCGGCTCGTCTAGTGAGTTATGTGTGCCTTCCATGTCGTCAAAGGCGGTGCTGATCAAGTAGCTTTTGGAGACAAACTCGGTCACTCAATCTTCGTTCTCTTTCCTATCTGTTGTTGGTTTTGACTTTCATCTCTATCTTCAATTTGTCATTTCTTCCCTTGTGTGTTTAGATTTTCTTTTGCTTTTTCCCGTTTGTTTTGTTTTGTTTGCAGGGTGTGGTTGTTAGGAGGGTCACCCAATCTTCGTTTCTCTTTCTGTCTGCTACTATTTCTGACTTCTTCTCTATATTTAATCTGTCGTTTTCTTCCTTGTGCGTTTAGATATCTTTTGTTTTTTCCTGTTTCAACTGTTTGTTAGCAAGGTGCGGTCAAGAAGGAGGTTTTTGTCGTGGCCTGGGAGTGTGAGCGTGCAGCTATCTTAGGGTTAATTTCTATGTGGCTTCATCGTGCGAACAACCTACTATCACATGCGGTTTTCTTTTTCTAGGGTCGTACAGAGTCTGGAGGCTCGACAGCTGCATAGTGCCCTCGCATTGGCATGGCCATTCTCAATGGCATTTGGCATGCGGGGTCCGCGTAGTAGGTCGTTTCCTCTCATAGTAGTTGGGTAGCGGTAGGTTCATATTGAAATTTAATAATATTTTGACCAGAATTGGGTGCTTGAGGGATATCCTTAATGGTGTGAGGGATG
Organism: Sesamum indicum; assembly: GCF_026168435.1. NCBI lineage: Eukaryota > Viridiplantae > Streptophyta > Magnoliopsida > Lamiales > Pedaliaceae > Sesamum > Sesamum indicum. Next base: position 6,630,565 of record NC_142668.1, read on the forward strand.
ATGAGAATTCTAGGGGTGGCAGATGAGTTGAGTCGGCTCGCGAGGCTCGATTTTGAGCTTAACTCGAGCTCGAGCTCAGTTATGGTTGTTCACCAGCTTGCGACGGGCTCGCGAGCGTGAATATTTTTTTTTTATTTTTTTTATATATTTTTATTTTTGAATTTTTTTATATATTTAATATTTGATCAATTTTATGATCAAAATTGACCATATATTATAATTATTAATCAATATCATACATTTTATTTTGGATGATAATAAATTATGGTACTTTTATTTATACATTTAATCTTTATACAAAAATTAATTTAATCAACAACTTAGTAAATTATAATATTTTTTATAATTAAAATTATTATTTAATATGATATATATAAACTTTATATTATATTTTAATATATATTTGTATTATGTTATACATTTTTAAAATTGACAAGTAATTCACTTATGATTTTTTATTATTTATAAATTTATGTCAAAATTTAGTAATTCCTATGAATTAATCAAAAAATCATAATAATCATAATAATAATAATAATAATAATAATAATAATAATAATAATAATGATGATGATGATGATGATGATGATGATGATGGTTGAATAATTTTAATTATTATTTTATTATATATATATATGAGATTAAAAAGTTTAATCAATAATTACGATATCTTAAAATTCGGACACCCGATTCATACGAAATTTAAGTATATACAAGACGTGTCCATTATGATTTAAAATCACATGGTCTAATTTAACGATACACCGTCTTGAATGATTACTCTTATGTTTCGAGTACGATATCTCGACATCCGTATATCCAATAAGTCTAAAACTTTACCAAATGTATTTTTCTGTAAGTTTTATCATATCTAACGGTCTGATCTGAATTTTGATGGCCCGATTAATCCATGTTGTTCAACAATGTAAGATGATAGTTACATTAATGTTATAATAACATTTATAAATATATAAATTTTACAGACTGTGAACATATATTAATTTCAACTATAAAATATTTTTATGTATTTCAATTGCATTATTTCAGATAATTGATACTTTTCCAATAACTTTAAACTGTTTAGAATAATTTTTTTTTTGGGTACAATTTACTAATTATATTATACTAAACTAATCAGTAGTTTATATTTATAACAATAAATTAGAATTTCATACTATATTTTGGTATATTTATAATATAGTATACATTATACAATCTATTTTATTACTTATAAATTTATGTAAAAAATTGGTGATTTCCATTATTCAATCTAATAATAATAATAACAATAATATAGTATGCATTATACAATTTATTTTATTACTTATAAATTTATGTAAATATTGGTGGTTTCCATAATTTATAATAATAATAATAATAAACAAAAAAAATTAAAAAAAATAGTTTGAGCTCAAGCTCGAGCTCGTCAGATTGAGCTTGGGTTCGGAAATTACAGAAGCGAGCTCGAGCTCAAGCTCGATAAAAATGGTCGAGCTCGACTCGTTGCCACCCCTAGAGAATCCGATGAATGTCGAATTGAACTGGTGTGACTTCTTCGTTCATGTTCATGACCTCTTGATGAATTTAGGGGTTGTAACTCTAGTTGGGAACCGCCTAGGACATTTTCAGGATTTGGAGATGGACGAGACGGGTTGTTCTTGGGGATCAACGTTGTGTATTTGGGTTAGCCTTGATGTGAACCTACCGCTGAAAAGGGCTCTCAAGGTTTGGTCGGGGGAGGGGGGGAGGAGTTGTTGGTGCATTTCTCTTATGAGCGGCTCCCGAATTTCTGCTACCTCTGCGGTTGTCTTAGCCATATAGCGAAATATTGCTAGTTGTAGTTTGCAGACGACTTTGTTGACCTGAAGGCTAATCCTCCTTACAGGCCATGGTTGTGTGCAGCGGTTCTAGTAAGGGTCCGAAGTATGGCACACAAGCCCATTACAGTCTGGGGATGTTGGGGTATCGAAGCTTCCACAGGGGAATAAGAGGGATGAACCAGTATTCGCGGAGTTCGCGCCAATATAGCCTTATAGTGACTTGGATAGTCAGGGGACCCCGGTTCTCAAGGGTAAAGGCAAGGTGCCAGTTGAGTGTCGTTTCAGGTTAACAGCAGTTCGGGTAGGCCGCTTGAGCGGGAGGAGGTGCTGTAGTGGAGGGGCAATGATCCAAGGTGGTGTCAGCGAAGTTGATAGCTTTAGACCTTCATGGGGACCCTAGTGCTTGCGGAGTTGGTGCCAGTATAGCCTTATGGTGACTTGGATAGTCACGAGACCTTGGTGCTCAAGGGTAAAGACAAGGTACCAGTTGGAGTGTCGTTGCAGGTTAACAGCAGTTCGGGTAGACCGCTCGAGCGGGAAGAGGTGCTGTAGCGGAGGGGCAATGATTCGAGGTGGTGTCAGCGAGTTGATGGTTTTAGACCTTCATGGGCTAGTGATTAATAGACAGGAGGAGGGGACGGATTCTGCAATGCTTGAGAACGAGATGTTTGAGGAATTTTTCCCTTTGACCCTCATGTCACCTCATGATATGGTAAGGGCTGGTCGAACAGGGATGGGGGAAAGCATGAGGGTAGGTGGGTTGGTTAATGTTCCGCTTACGTTCTCGTCGAGGGAACTGGGTTGGGGTCGACAAGGCTGCAAGGCGGGGGGGGGGGGGCTCATGTCCAAGAAACGGGCCTGGGGTTTCAACTTTATCGAGTGGGCGACGGATGGTCCAAATTTGAATAATAGGCGTTTGCAACTGGTAGATGAGGATTCAGATTCTATATTGACGTAAGATGCCACATAGCCCCGCCAGCAGCGATGAAGGTCATAGAATGGAATTGTCAGGGGCTGGGGTCCCCTTGAATAGTTCATGCTCTCCGGGAGCTGGACTTGGTCTTCATCTACAAGACTAAGTTAAAAGCTAAGAAATATGATTTGATCAATCATCAGTTGAACTATTAAAAAGAGGGGCGGGGGTCTCCTCCTGCTATTGAGAAAAGATGTTGATGTTTGGGTCCAGACCTTCATAGATCATCACATTGACGCCACCATCACGGGTGAGGGTTCTACCAAGCGTTAGCGCTTTATAGGCTTTTATAGGCATCCAGAAGCATCTAAATGGAAGGATTCCTGGCGTTTGCTCCAATTTCTTAAAACTATCTCAATCCGACCATGGCTTTGTATGGGGGATTTTAACGAGATTCTAGATCTTCACGAGAAGCAAGGAGTTTGCGGTAGGGCGCTCCGATAGACGTAGGACTTTCATAGCTACTTCAATGAGTGTGGGTTAAGTAACTTGGGTTTCACGGGATCTCATTTCACGTGGTGTAATAATCGAGTGCACCCTACCACGGTTTGGGAGAGACTGGATAGACCTTGTGGTGATAGGCAGTGGTCGTTGTTTTTTCCAAATGCCCTGGTCTCCCATGTAGCCAAACTTGCTCGGACCATATCGTACTAGTTATGGATCTGGACGCATTACCGCAGAGTGAGGTTCAACGTTGTCAGCCCATCTTTCATTTTGAGACGACTTGGTTCCAGTCAGAGGAGGTGTTTGAGGTAGTGGGCAGAGTTGGGGGTCTGGTTCGAGAGATTGTACTGGATCGATCTTTTGCGATAAGGTAGCTGAGTGCGGTGCTAGGTTGACAGATTGGAATTGAATATCCTTCAGGAATGTCACGAGGCAAATTCGGGATCTTAACTTTGCTGTATATAACTCAAGGAAGGTGTCATGACTGATTCTTCTAAGGCGGGTTAGGAAGATACAAGAGAAATTAGAGGATCTCTTATCCAAGGAAGAGATTTTGTGAAACCAGTGGGGGAAGGCACTATGGCTTCAAGAAGGGGACTGTAACACAGTTTTTTTTCATACCCAGGCCATTGAGCGGTTGCGTCAAAATTCAGGGGGGCCATAGTTATACGTCATAATCAGCCATCCAAGGGCGAGTAGAAGCTTACTTCCACCGTATCTTCAGCTCCACAGATCTGGATCCAAGTGTGATGGATGGTTGTCTCACAGGGGTGGAGCCATCGGTTAGTGCAGCTATGAATGACGAGCTCAACTGCCCTTACTCCATGGACGAGGTCAAATAGGTTATAGATCAAATGCATCCCCTTAAGTCTTTTAGGTCCGGAAAGTATATCTCCTACTTTCTTTCAAAAGTTTTAGCATATGGTAGGGTCCAATACGTTTAGGTGTGTTTTGCAAATTCTTAATGAAAAGATTCTTGATCCCCGTGTGAATGCTACTAATATCGTCCTTATTCCCAAATGTGCTCACCTGGAGACCATCATTGACTTTAGGCCGATTAACCTGTGTGACGTTGTCTATAGAATAACATCTAAGGTCATTGCTAACCTCTTGAAGTCCTTCCTTGATAGTATAGCTTCAGCCACTCAATCAACTCTTGTACCTGGTCACCTTATCACTGATAATGTTCTTTTAGCCCATGAACTTAACCACTACCTTGCCCACAAGTATGAAGGTTGAACTGGTCATATCTCTATTAAACTTGATATCAACAAAGCCTACAACCGTGTGGAATGGAGTTTCCTTGAATGAGTGCTTCTTAGATTAGGTTTTCACTCCAGAGTTGTGTCCCTTATCATGTTATGTGTTTTTTTTAGTTTCTACTCGTTTATGCTCAATGGTACTCGCTTTGGGCTGTAAAGCAGAATAGGGGCCTCCGTTAGGGGGATCCTCTTTGCCCTTACTTGTTTCTGTTCTGTGCAGAGGTACACAGTGGCATGATTCGGCAAGAGGTGCAAATGGGGCGGATCTATGGAGTCTCGATCAATAGGCATGCCCCTCGATTGTTGCATTTTCTCTTCGCCTACGACACTCTAATCTTTTACACTGCCAAGACCAACGAGACGGAGGCAATTTAGGAGTTGTTGAGATGTCTTGCAAAAGGCTCGAGCTTGATAATTAATACGTTGAAATACGATGTTGTGTTTGGTAAGAATGCACCAGGGTCGTTGAGGGAGGAGTTGGCTTCTGTCCTTGGGTTCCCTATGGTGGCTAAACATGATAAGTATTTGGGGTTTCCTATAGTGGCTAGTTGACCAAAACATGAGTTGTTCGAGGGGCTAAAGACTCGGGTTCTGCAGAAGTTACAGAGTTGGAAAGGGAAGAAGCTTTCATAGGCAGGGATAGAGGTTCTGATCAAGTTGGTGATTCAAGCGATTCCCTCATATGTCATGACCTGTTTCAAAATTTCAAATTCGGTTCTTGGCAAACTTGAGAGCATGTCGGCATCTTTCTTCTGGCATTAAGATTGTCAACAAAAGATACACTGGCTCTCTTGGGATTCGTTATGTTGTAGAAAGTGTGAGGGAGGTCTTGCCTACCGAAGTTTGAAGGAGTTTAATTGGGCACTTCTTTGCAAACAGACGTGGAGGGTGGTTACTAAACCAGATAGTTTGTTCCACCAAGTGTTACGAGCTAGATACTTTTCGGACGACTCATTCCTTGAGGCGGATGGGAGAGGCCATGGCTCATACACATGGAGGTCCATTGTGTCAGCTCGTGGTCTGCTGGTGGAGGGGACGTGGTGGTTTGTTTGGGGATGGATTGACAACTTCAAATTACGCAAGATCCCTAGATCCCTCGACCTTCCTTCTTCTGCATGGTTCACCCCCCGCAGACAATGTCGCCAGAGTTGAGGGTGTCCTCGCTCATGTACTGTGATGGTTTATGGATAGAGGATCTCATCTATGCAGTGTTCGCTGACGTGGATGCAAATTGGATTTTGCAAATGAAAGTGGCGCTAGGCTCAATGACCAGCTAGGGTGGCACTATGATTTGCTTCTCGATCAAAAGCGCCTACTTTCTGGCTCGATCAACGTCTGCAATGTCCAGCTCGAAGATGGATGGTCGAGTGTTGGGCAGTAGTAAGCACAATTGGAGCTTTATATGGGACACGAAGGCAGCTCCGAAGGTACTGCTCTTCGCCTGGAGGTGCTGTCAGGAGGCTCTCCCTACCATCCGGAATCTTCGTCATCGCGGTCTGTTGTTCGATAGCTCTTGTGGCTTTTGCGATCTTCAGGAGGAGGACGTTATGCATATCCTAGCAGAATGCTCCTTTGCCAGGCTCACTTGGGCTTATGTATCAAGTTTTGTTTCGTGTTACCGCCTGCGATTCCCTTAATGTTGATGCTTGGTTAAGACGGGCGTACGAGGCTCTTGGTAGGCATGACTTTGCTTACTTCTTGACCATCTGTTGGCTGTTGTGGGCAAATAGGAATGATTGCAATTTTGAAGGTCGGGGGTAGGAGGTGTTACCCATCATCTCTCGGGCTCCTCAGCTTCTTCCACCTGGGTATAGTTTGGTTGCTTGATTGTTTTCCCTTTGTCTAGGTTGATCTTGCTTTAGTTTCTTCATGTAGTGGCTTTGGCTATGTACTTAATTTCTCCTTCGTTTTTCCTTGGTAATAAAATATTGGGTTTTCCTCGAAAAGAAAAAAGAATCCTTAATAATAAATTCTTTGAATTTGTTTGGATGGTTCTAAATTTAAAGGATTTCAAATCCTTTAATTCTAATTTTAAATTATGTTTTGTTGAATGTTAATGAATTTCAAATTCTTTTCACATGAAGTCATTTGAAATCAATTTTTAAAATCATCCCTCAAATTCAAATTCATCAATCCAAATATACCTTCACATTTGTTTATAAGAAAATCCATCACAAAAACATCTTAATTCAAATATATCTCCATTTCTTACACTAAACCTAATACAAAAATAAGAACTAAAAGATTAAAAATTAAAAATTGAGAATGAAAACAAACCAAACAAGATCGTATATAAAACGCGGAGTTTGTGTTTTAAACTTCCTAGTCCTAAAACTACCAAATTCAGAGTAATCTATACCTTTGTATAATTGAAAAGTACTCTATTTATGTCTTCAATTTATTGATATATCAATTTTTATTTTTTAATTGTTTAATTAATTTTTTTCTTTTCTCAACTTTCCATTTTTCTCTCCCTTCTTAAGTTCCCGTTTTTTCTTTTCTCAACTTCCACATCTCTTTTTCTTCTCTATTTTTTTTATTATTGTCTTATTTTTTATATTTATAATATTTTATTAATCTAATTAATATACTTTTAAAATAATAATATTTAAAAATTTAAATTAATTATGCACACATATGAAAATGCCACGTATGCTCATATTAATAATTGATGTGTACTAAAAATAACACCTAAAAGTCTCCCGAAATCTTACAAGCACTATTTCTTCACAAATCACAAAGATATAACAACCCACAACCATTAGCCCTACCAAACGGCCCTACTCCTATAGTAAAATCTGTTATCTCCTTATTAGGGTGTTTAGCTAAGTTTATAAGATTCTCAAAACATCTTATAAAATATTTGAGAGTTTATAAGTTTTAAATATTTATTTGGCTATTTTCTTTTTAAAGAGCTTATAAAATCTTAAAATAAAATGTTTTGGATCTTATAAGCTCTTTAAAGTAAATTTAATTTTTTTAACTTTTTTTTATAACATTTTATAAGTTGTATAGAATTAATATGCCATAAGAAAAAGGTAATATTGCACTTTGGTCCTCCACTTTATGCAGTTGACACATCTAGTTCCAAAATTCAAAAATTTTGACATTACTGGTCCTTCACCATTAAATTTAACGACAAAAGGTCATGTGTCGTTAGTCAACAGCAGTTGACTTGACAAATAAATTCATGTGCCTGTTCTACTTACCAATTACATTAAGCACAACTTTGATGTCAAAATAGATGCCCATAGACCATTTAATAACCCATGTAATTGGGTTGCGCATTGGATGACGACTATGAAACCAACTTTTGAGGGTTGATCCGAAACGTTTCAAGTCGAGGACCTCGAGATTGGGAATCAGGACTCCTACTGAGACTTGCACTGAGTATTGCATTCATTGGATGAGTGCTGCGTTTCATCGATGACAGACGTTGGATGTCTACGCAATATCAGTGGGTTAGTTGACAAGGTAGTCAACTGACTGAACTGACTCGTGGGGATTGTCATATGGAAGTCTTGGAGGCTTGGTTGGTATAACTCAAATTCCTTGGATAGTATGGGAGTAGTCCTCGGACTTGAGGAATCACGGAGTCACATGCATACGACGACTGCATCTTAGATCTATGGGAAACGTGATTGTGTCGCAAACATGATCATCATAAGCCTTGTCTAGTGCAATCGGAGCATGTAGCGAGGACGGTGAGTTCCAAGAAAAGGATCCGTCCTCTGTCACGTGCTCCCCTGTCAGTATGTGACAGAGGTATCTCCTATGCATTTGGAGATGCGTTCACCGCTTTATGAATCTGTGGCCACAATCGTTGATCGAATAGGAAAAGGGGTTCCTATATCGAGAAACTTGGCGTAACGCGATCTCAAGTATTGAGCATAGATGCCTAGTCGAGGAAGGAAGCCGATACCTAATTCCATGCTACAAACTAAGACCGAAAGGCGATAGACAGAAGGACCGTAACCATATGGACTCGAGAGCCTAAATGTTCACACGGTCATTCACCTAGTCTCTAGTAGTGTTAGTCACAAGCCCAGTCTAGCTGAAAGGTAAACCTAAAGAGTCACACACAAATAGGGGTGACAATGATAAATGGCTCATCTCGATTTTGTAATTTCGAGCTAGCTCAACCAGTTCGAGCTCGAGCTCGAGCTCAAACTGATTTTTTATTTTTTATTTTATTTTTTGATTTTTTGTTTTTATTATTATTATTATTATTATTATTATTATTATATTAAATTATGAAAATCACCAATTCTTTACATAAATTTATAAGTAATAAAATAGATTATATAATACATACTATATTATTATTATTATTATTATTATTATTATTATTAGATTAAATAATGGGAATCACCAATTTTTTACATAAATTTCTAAGTAATAAAATAGATTGTATAATATATACTATATTATAAATATACCAAAATATAGTATGAAATTCTAATTTATATGTTATAAATATAAACTACTGATTAGTTTAGTAGTAATATAATTAGTAAATTGTACACACAAAAAAAAAAATCATTATGAATAGTTGAAAGTTATTGGGAAAGTATCAATTATCTGAAATAATGCAATTGAAATACATAAAAATATTTTATAGGTGAAATTAATATATGTTCACAATATGCAAAATTTATATATTTATAAATGTTAGTATAACATTGATGTAACTATCATCTTATATTGTTGAACAACATGGGTTAATCGGACCATCAATATTCATATCAGACCGTTAATATTATCAACCTTACATAAAAATATATTTGATAAAGTTTTAGACTTATTGGATATACGGATGTCGAGATATCGTACTCAAAACCTAAAAGTAATCATTCAACACGGTGTATCATTGAATCAGGCCATGTGATTTTAAATCATACTGTCTAATATGATCTAATAGAAACAATCTTGGATATATTTAAATTTCGTATGAATTGGATGTTCGAATTTTAAGATATTATAATTATTGATTAAACTTTTTAATCTCATTATATATATAATAAAATAATAAATAGAATTGTTCAACCATCATCATCATCATTATTATTATGATTTTTAGAATAATTCATAGGAATTACTAAATTTTGACATAAATTTATAAACAATAAAAAGTCAAAAGTGAATTACTTATCAATTTAAGAAAAATATAACGTAATACAGATATATATTAAAATATAATATAAAGTTTATATATGTCATATTAAATAATAATTTTAATTACAAAAAATATTATAATTTACTAAGTTGTTGATTAAATTTATTTTTGTATAAAGATTAAATGTATAAATAAAAGTACCATAATTTATTATTGTCCAAAATAAAATATATGACATTGATTAATAATTATAATATATGGTCAATTTTGATTATAAAATTGATCAAATATTAAATATAAAATTAATATATGAAAAATTCAAAAATAAAAACATATATATAAAAAAAAGGGCCAGCTCGCGAAACACACACAACTGAGCTCGATCGAGCTTGAATTTTTCGAGCTCGAGCTCGCGAGCCAGCTAGACTCACTGCCACCCCTACACACAAATCACCGAAAAAGAACAAGGGATTAATTTGGAATTAATTTCACAAGTAATTGGATTACTTAAAATGAGAGTTCCATTGGATGAAAAAATTCCAAGAATAAATTAATGACATTAATTTATATCGGGCTTATCCTCATCATTCAATAAGTTGGATCTTATTAATGAGGACAATGTGGGCTTATCTATTTAATCTAATTAAATATATATTGGGCTCAATTGGATGGATTTTTATTAAATTGAATTTAAATAAAAATTCGTTGGGCCTTGCATTTTAATTGATAAAATCGGCCAAGCCCCTTTTTTTAGCCGATGGAAAATTCTATATAAGGAAATAAATGGCTAGCAAATTGCAATTTTGGAAAGTGCAATTTTCGCCATTGTTGGGAATCTTTTTATTTGGAATAAAAAGAAATATACCTTGTAGATAAAAAGAATGTATCTAGACACATTCTTATTTATTAATACAAGATATATATATTCTATAATTATTTCAGAAATAATTATCACATTATTACACAATACAAAAATAATCCTCCTTCCCTAGAGACCTCTCGTCCGCCCCTCTCTCTAACTCTCTACGAGAAATTCTCTTATTATCTTCTAGCAAGGAGTTCAAGAGATTTTTTATTCCAGTATGGTGTGGACATACTTAGTGGGTTGCTACGTTGGAACCTCTGTGAACGTTTCAATTTAGTTAACGAGAAAAACAAAAGGTATCATCTTCACTTCTTTATTTTCTCTTTTCACACCAATAGTCTTGTATGGTTTTCATTTTGGTTTTTATTTCCATACTACATCGAACGCCCGGGAATTTCAAGGGTACACCCCTTGGTTTGTTGTTTTTACGGTTTAATTTTTATTATTATGCGTCTTCGCTTACCGCTTTCGCTAGCGCGTTCCTGGACCGTACCACCAGATCCTTTCAAATAAATCCAATAGAATTTTATTAGGTAAATGCATTTTTTGTCCTCCAATATAGTGACTAATGCGATTTTGGTTCTCAAACAATTTAAAATTGCAATTTTAGTTCACAAATTTTAACTTTTTTTGACACTTTTGGTCCTGTTATTTTTTCCTTTAAAATTAACGAAAATTTCATTTATAGTGGAAAAATTTTGATATTTTTCTCCCATTTTGTGGTATTTTTCAGGTTGTAATCCAATCCACTAATTTTTTATATTTTTTTCAAACTTCAAAAGAGAATAAACAAAAAAAAAATAAATTTAATCAACAATATTTTTAAAATTTATTGAGAATTTTCCTATTATTGACATTTTTTGTATTCAGAAAATTTGTTGCTTATATATTTGGTTTATTCTTTTTTGAAGTTTGAAGATAAATAGAAAAAATAAGTACATTGGATTACAACTTAAAGAACACCATCAAATGAGAGGAAAATAGCAATTTTTTTCACTTTAAATAAAATTTCCATTAAATTTAACAAAAAAGTTAACAGAAAGGACCAAAAATGCCTAAAAAGTCAAAGTTTGAGGACCAAAATTGCAACTTAAATTATTTGAGAACCAAAATCACATTAGTCACTATATTTGAGGACCAAAAATGCATTTATCCCAAACTTTATTAGGTCTGATTTTAATTTGTTGGACAATTAAATCAAACTCAGTGCAAACATTCAAACCTAGTTGGATTTGGATGAGAGATCAAGTCTAACACACCATTTTGGGAAAGAGGTGTGGCCGAGTGGGCTATTTGGAAGAGTCTCACTTGGCCGAATAGGCTGATATTGTGTAGAAGTTACATAGACTAGGTCTTTTAAACACACAAAAACACAATCTCACAAAACTCTCTTCTAATCTTTTTTTTGAGACTCTCTCTGTTGGGGTCCCTTGTGTGGTGTGAACTAGGTTTAGAGGAATTCTACAATTGAACCCTCTAAGAGAGCTGATTCGAGAAAAGAGAGGAATTGACGCTTGAAGCCGAATAGAAAACGGATTCAAGAGGTAAAATCCGTAGTTATTTTTTTGTTCTCGTTCATTGCTTTGCCACTGGTTAAACATATGGTGTAATTCTATATTTTTCGCATTTAATTGGAACCGAATCGCCTAGAATGATTAAAGGGTACATCCCTTTGATCCATTTGTATTCCATTTGTCAATTTAATTACTACTATTTCACTCTTTCGTCGCGTTTTCAGACGCTCCTTTTCAATGTCGACACAATTCGAATTAATTAAGAACAAAGTAGATAAGTGTAACAACTGATTCAAGTACATTAATCTCGAATTAAGACGACCCAACTACTTCTCAACTTCCAACTTTGACACTTTTAAAGGGAAATTATGATGGGGAAGCTTTGAGCAAATCTATGCTGATTTGGAGCTGCAATGAATGCAATGTTTTATGTCCAAATCAATCCTTTTGATACCTATTTATGAGGGCATGTTATACAATATATATATATATATATATATAAGAGAAATAATTGGCATAATGATTTATGATATGGAAAAATAATAACGAACTGCTCTGAAATTTGTTATAATTATAAAAATCTTTTAATTTGAAAAATTATAAATATCCCTTGTATCAATTCTTGATCTTTTTTCGTTAAATATTTAAAAAAAAGGTACCATAAAATCAAAAGTGCTATTTTTCAAAAATTACGAGATCAAAAATGAAAATTCAGTAATCGATAAAAGAAAAAGTAAAGAACCCTACTTAAGTTGCTAGACGAAAAATGCTCTTTCCCATTGCCAGATACAACCAATGTTTTGTAACATCTCTTGTTGCAAACTGACCCTAAGAAAGAATTTATTTAATAGCCCAGTTCACATTTTTTGAAATTATAACATCTTTTTTTTTTTTTCTTGCATGGTAATGATTTTTTGAGATTAAATCAGGACTATTAAAACAATCCAATATCCATATATATAAATACTTAGAATCAATATTTGATGTCACAGTCCTACCATTGGACCCATATAAAAGAATATTGTAAGGGCTTGATTTGAATTATAAACCATGCACCCACCGAAAAATTAATTACTTAAGAACCATTATTGATCACAGCAAAAGGTGGCGAGTTTTGACAATTTTTGCCTCTGCATTTAAACCTCCAACTACATTGAGGTGCTACCTAGATTGATTGCATCTGGATTTAATTCTCAATGATATATGTGAAAATTTTAGGGTTAAATGCAATTTAATCCATGTGATATATGAAATGAACAAAAAAAATTGATAAAAAAAATAATAAATCATCTTCTGTGTTTTGCAAAATAAAGCAAATTATACCTGATGGGTATGGCCCGAAAGAGATTGGGTCAAGAAAAAGTGCTAGCCCAAGTCAGGGACAACAGCCCAGGAGAGAGTCAACCTGCCCAAGGGTGCTAGGCTTAGCCCCGGAAGGAAGCACCCTGCAGCAGGTTTGGCCCAAAAGGGAGGCTCACTAGGCTCAGCCCAAGAAGGAGCCCACCACATCGGAATCTGTCTAAAAAAGAAGCCTGCCTCATCAAAATTGGACCAAGAAGGAGGTCCAGTACGAAGGCCTGCAGCATCTTCCCAAGGCCAGCCCGAGGGAAGGAAGGTACCATCAAGAAATTGGACTCCTCAGCCTAAGAAAACTCCTTGCAAGGCAAGAGTCTTCACGAAGAAGGAGTTCTCCCTTATCCGAAGATGTGCTGCTCAAGAAGGGTATAAGATGCGATCTTATCCATTAGAATCTCGCCTTCCTTCTCGAATATATAGCTCTCTCCAGAGTTCCTGTGACAGGGGCTCCTCCTCTATAAATATGGGTTGCACCCCACAACAGACCTCTCTTTCAACATTTTGAGAACTCTCTCACTACTACTCTATCATTCTAAAATTCGTGATTTTGTTTATGAAATTCTTATTTACATCACAATTTCTCGTTATAATTTATTTCTATTTATTCTTAAATACGGGACTAACTTAAGCATCAGAATGCTAACGTGTTGTTTTGCAGGTCCCTTTTCTCAAGTGCTTTCACTTAATTAGCCCAAATTCAATATCAAGATCCAAGGACTTTGGACCCGTGCTAAAATCGCACGCATCGATTGGCGCCGTCTGTGGAAAATTGAGTTAAAGACGTGAGTTACTATGAAGACCCCCAGCAATCCCGCTAACAAGCAGAAGACCGTGGAGGACACCCAACAACAATCAGCCTTTACATGTTGTTGTGGGAACTCCCTAGCACTAGTAGGAGGGTCCACCCCAACTTTGCCCGCTTCGGTGCTAACCCCAGGGTGACGGATCCATTGGTTACCCTCCAAGGCAAAGCACTTCCTCGGACACTAGATCAGACGAACTTTCTCTAGCCTTGCTGGGCGCAATCCAATAGGTATGCAGCGGCCATTCGGGAACAGATGGTGGTACTGGTACCTGCCCGCTTAGCCCCTGTGGTGGAAGCAGACATCCCTCAATGAGGAATAAAAGAAAGTTCTCCAGACGGAGGTGTGGCTGTAACCAGAGCCCCGCCAACGACGATATAAGGACTCCCTCCAACAACTCCCCAAGAAGTTCCCCAACAATGGCTGGCTCGACTGGAGTGTCTTAAAAAGGGCCTCCGTGACGTGCAACACCAGATAGCAGGAGTCCTAAAAGAAGAACAGCAGGGTATCCCCTTCACAGACTTTGTGATGGCCTTTTCTCCATACGCAAAAAGGATAAAGAGCCATTGAGGGAGTACCTACAAAGATTCAATACCGCTGCCTTGAAAGTACCCTTCGCCATATAAGAAGTGAAGGCCAGCGCCTTCCCGCAAGGACTCCTGGACAGGGACTTCTTCAAGTCCCTGGCCAAGAATCCTATTTCGAAGTTCGATGCCCTCATGGCTCGTGCGGCCAAATACATTAACATGGAGGACACCCAAGCTGCTAAGAATAAAAAGCCGTGGAGAAAAGATGAAAGAACCTAAGGAGGAGGCCCCCTTCAAGAAACAACGCATCGAATTTAGGGACAAGAAGGAACCCTTCCACAGGATCCATGCCATTTATACCCCTCTCACGGTGCCTATTACCCAAGCCCTTATGGTGGTCGAAGGAAAAGGTTTGCTAACTTGTCTTCTATCATGGAGAGAACAACCCCAACGTCCCAAGTCCAATAAGTTTTGCCGTTTTCATAATGATTACAGTCTACTATTGAAGAATGTTGGCACCTAAACAACGAGATCGAGAGGCTTATCCAAAATGGGTACCTCTTGGAGTATGTCTGCTGGGAAAAGACCCGGGGAATAGGACTACATATCAAGCAAGAAACAAACAAGGGGAAGGAAGTGAAGATCTCCCATTCGGAATCTTTACCAAACGAAGAACATAGAAATGCCTTTGAAGGAAAGTCTGAAGCCAATGACCCTCCTAGAAAGGGAGTTATACAAATGATTGTAGGAGGACCAAATGGAGGCGACTCCCACTATGCTATAAAGGTGCAGGTTAGAGAGGCGCATAACACGACTATAAAGGAAATTTGGGATATCGGTGCCATGGAGGATGCCTCCCTCATCTAGTTTGGAAGGGCGGAAGGTTCAGAGCCCAAGAGCCCCCACAATGACGCTCTAGTCATCACCACGTTATTGGCCAATTACGAAGTGGGATGCGTCTTCATAGATTTAAGAAGTTTTGCTGACATATTATTCGGAGAGGCGTACGATCAAATGCAGCTAGGAGACACCCCTCTAGAAAAAGTGTATACCTCCCTCTACGGATTCGCGGGTGAGGTAGTCCATCTAAGGTGCATGGTATCACTTCCTCTGACTTTAGGCACTGGTTCCACTCGAAGAACGTGCCTATTAAAATTCCTGGCAATGGACACCCCTTCAGCCTATATTGTCATTCTAAGAAGGCCCACCCTCAATGCCTTCCAAGCTGTGATATACACTTACCACATGAAGATCAGATTTCCTAGGAGAAGTACAAGGGGATCCCTTCCAATCTCATAAATATTATGTGAATTCCGTGTGCAAAGGACAAAAGAAAAGCATGGACGAAGACCCCAAGGATGCACCCTCCAGCAAACGTGACAATAAGGCACCCTCCAACAAATCAGATAAGGAGGCACTTCCCAGTAAATGTGAAAAAGAGGACATCGAGGATAAAGAAAATGAGAAGACATCCTCCAAGGTCTAGCCAATAGAAAAACTAGGACATCTCTTCCTTTGTTGGATGCAGTTGAAAAGTATCTACATCAGCTCTTCACTATCAAGGACTTGGGGCACGTCAAATATTTCCTAGGGCTTGAATTAGCTCGTTCTCAACATGGTTTATATGTGACTCAATCCAAATATGTTCATGACATATTACTTGACACTGCAATGCTTGACTGTAAACCTATTTCCACTCCGGTCTTCACCTCAATTTGGATTCAGGGTCCCTTCTTCCTCGTCCAAATCAGTACAAACGTTTAGTTGGAAGGCTATTATACTTGGGTTTCACTCGTCCGAATATTTCTTTTGCAATACAACAATTGAGTCAATTTCTACATCATGCATGTTCATCTCATTAGGATGCTGCCATGTATGTACTTCGCTACCTCAAAGGTTCTCCTTCTCTGGGAATTTTCTTCACAAATTCTCTGCATCTCTCCGCTTATTTGGATGCAAGCTGGGCTTCATGTTGTGATTCTCGCCGTTCCATCACTGGTTACTACGTCTTCCTTAGGCTGTCTCCTGTTTCCTAGAAGACTAAGAAACATGCTACCATCTCACGCTCCACTATCGTGGCAAAGTATTGTAGCACAGGATCCACTATTTGTGAGTTATTGTGGATCTCTTATTTATTGCACGATTTTCGGGTTCATGTTCAGTAGCGTATTCCCTTTTGGTGTGACAATCGTGCTGCTTTGCACATCACTGTTAATCCAGTCTTCCATGAGCTCACCAAACACCTTGATATTAATTGCCATTTAATCCAGGATCAATTCAAGCTTGGTTTCATCTCTCATTCCTACATCCCTGGCAAGGATTAAGTGGTTGACTTATTTACGAAGTCTCTTCCAGCCCTTGACTTTACTCGCTTATTGGTCAAGTTGCGCACGATTCCCCCTGCTCCACCTTGGGGGGGGGGGCTGTAGAACAGAGCAAAATGCAGTGAAACAGAACAAGCTGCTGCAACAACAGAGTTGCTGAAGAAGAAGACGAAGTCTCAAAAGAGGGGATAAAGCGTGGGCACGAGTCTATTAGTTAGAAGTCTGAGCATAATTATTGTTTCTCTTATTACATTTTTGCTCATTTCTGTGTTAGCATTTTTAGTTAGTTCGTTGCGCCAATTAGTTAGAGAAGTCATTGGATATTCTTGTATATAAATGCGAATCATATGTAAACAAATACTATAAATACCATCTTTTTACATTACAGTAGTGACAATACAGCATTTCTCCTCCTATATCAACTTCTTTTCTATGATCAAACCCCTTCACACTAAATTTGACATGATCCAACGTTGGGAAATTTTAGCTCGAATCCGATTCGACTAAATTTGAACAATCATATAACAAGTGCAATATACTTGTGGTATCATGTGGCAAATGCGATACACTCACTCTGTTATTGATTATATTCAGCCAAATCTGATCCGAACTAGACCGTCCCATACCTACTTATCCGACTGACCTCGAGAACAAATCGACTTGACAATATTATTATGCACTACAACTAGCTACGTACCACTGTTTTTATACAGATCGACATATAAACTCATACGACACATCGACTTAATTAATAATTAAGGAAGAGTGAAGCAATAATTATAACATAGAATTTTCATAAAAATTCATGCAAGCTATGCTTCATTAAGTAATCAACTATGATCCGACTCGTTTTCTGTGTTGGATGGAAAGAATCCCAGAATACGTATTTATTTGCATCGCTACATGTAAATGGGTTCAAATCATCGCATAAGTATCCCATCTCAAACATTCCTGTGGCACAGCAAGCCACTGATGCTACTTCAAATCCTGCAATATTTTTAAAAATTAAAAAGAAAAAATCAATTATTATAAAAAACAAATAAACAATCTATTTTTAAAATATATATGCTGATATCGTGGTGAAAGAAAAATAAAAAATGTCACTACCAAATTTTTGAGATGTTAATTTACAGGAGCATGCAATTAATTTATTTTCATTAAAAGGGGTATTTTTTATTAAAAAATTAGTGAAAAAGTTGGATTTTTATGTGCTTGATTTTGAATAAAAATTTCGAGGCTTGCAATTATGTTTTTCTATTATTATTATTATTATTGTGTTTTTATTTGATGATTCATGAATCATAATTTACTAAAATACTTATTAAAGTTGGTGAAAAATGAGGATATTTGCATCTTATGAGACCATTAATTAACGAGAATCACATACCTAATTCGATGAAAAGTATACTAATTTTAAAATATGGGATGAAAAATGATATATACCGGTCATTTATCTAATTGTACACAACTACCGTTGCTTCTCATATAAATAAATTTAACTCAACCGAATGCACTCTAGAGTGAAATTTAATGTAACGAACTTACCAAACGTAGAAGGCTCGCGAATGATCTGCATAAAAACGTCGTAAGGGTTCGAGAAAACAACCCGAATTCCCAGCATCTCGTCGTTCATCTTCTTAACCAAATCACTCAACTTCGCATTAAAATGCAGAGCAACATCGTTGTACCCATCCATGCACTTATCTCCATTCCCGTTCACATAGTTTGTGGTCCTCTCGAGGGGCAGGCACCCCATCGGTGGGAGCCCCGTAAGTGACATCTTCCGGGCTCCCAGACTGTATATCTCCTTAATGAACGTCTCCGCGACCCCAATGAGGAAATCCTGGAACTGGTCAACAGTGTATTTTGAACGCGTGCTTGGGAGAGAGTAGTAATTCTCCAGGAAGTCATTTGTGCCTAAACTGATGATGTAGAGTGCCTCATTGATTATATAGTTGGCTTTTGTGTCTCCCAAGTAGGCTTTCAGTTTGTTCTGATAGTCCTTGTAGTACTCCACTTCTTTCCAAAGTGGTATCACATTCTGCAAGTGTAAATTAAGAACACTCATCAAAATGTTGCAATCACACATACAATTCAACCATACATACATAAATATGTATATATATATATATATATGTATATATGTATATATATGTACTACACATAATAAAACTAATAAATTTGCTGGTCGGTATGAATTTTCTATCACATTTTCGTGTTATACACTAACTAGTGATAGACACGTGTGTTTTTTTTTTTCAAATTTAAAGATATAATTAAATTAAATTATAATTTAAAAATTAGACAGCTTACAATTTATTAACGGGCACAGAGTCTCGTAAACAAAAAAAAATAAAGAATAAAAAAAATAACAACACAATCCCTGAACTTTTAAAACAGAAACTTACTGCCTCGTGCATTAAGAAATTGCATCGTTCTTTTATATTTAACAAAAAAATAAAAAAAGAATTATCTATTAATATTTCCATAAAAAGTCAAATTGCATTTAAGAATGTTGGAAAACATTGCATCTTGCACCTATGATTATGCATAGGTTTAATGAATGACCTTTGGAGGGAACTATAAAAACAAGCTAAAGATCTATATGTATAGATGCATAGGGATGTATAAATGTGTGTGCCACAATAATAATGTGATGTTTGAATTATTTAAGGATGTTTAAGAAAAGTCATATGAATTAAATGTCACCCTTAATCAATTTTTTTTATAGAATTAGTATATTAATTTGTACATTGGAATAATGGAAATGAAATATTTACATACAAATTAACTTTGTAAATAAAGAAAATACATATGGAAATTTATTATTAGATTTCGAGAGCAAAAGAAATTATTTGGTTTTCTTTCCTTTAACATTCACACAACGTACACACACGGAAAATTTTCATCCGAATTAAATTTAATCGAATCAAATTAATCACAAAATAAGTGTATTATATTTACTACATGATTGGTAATTTTCTCTAAACTGTACATCAATCACACGATAAGTGTATTACACTTGTCAAATGATTGGTTCAAATTCGACTGAGTTGGATCCGAACTAAATATTCTCCATACATATAAAACTTCTAATATATAATAATAAATAATACCCATTTCTTTCTTTTTTTTCTTTTTTTGAGGAGAATTGCCATTTTCTTATGTAAACAATAGTCTAGCATATATATTCTTAATGGTGAAATATAGATCAATTAAAATGACCCTATATATTTGTTTATTAATCTCATTAATTTTATCAATCATTTTTGACATGATCATTTGAAGTTAATTTATTTTATCATTCTTATTTTTTATTTAATTAAATAAATATAATAAAAATTTAAAAGTTTCACATGTACATATCAATATGAATTTTACTATCTTAGTAATGAGTTGTCGACATAAAATGACATGATACGATTCGCACCAAAAAACTTTAATTTGTCGATATGGATAAATAATTTTGAATACATATATTCACTATTTATTAAAAGGAGACTCCTAAATAACTACTTATAATTAGAAAAATATGATAAATGGCTTAAAATTTCATTAATTAAATTTATTTCTGACATAAACAATCATTTTTTTAATTAATTAACTTTTATAATTTCATGTTCGATATATATTTCAAAAATAATTTATATATTTATTTTGATTAATTTTTATTTTATTTTAGTTAAAATAGAAAAACTTATATCTCATTATCTATCTATACATTATTATAATTGAAGAACACCTCTTCGTTGTCTCAATTTTTTTTTCTCAACTCCAATTCTGGCTTTATTTTTCTCCACTCTCCTCTTAACATCTTCCCACAGCTTTTATCTTTATATTATTTTTTATTTATTTAACTAATATATATTTTAAAAAAATAATTATATTATTTAAATTTTAAATTAATTGCAAACATATTTGGGTCGTGCCACGCACACTAGTTTAAAGGATGAATAGTAATTTATCCGCCTATGATATTGAAAATGTACACATTACCCTTTATAAAAAAATTATAGCAATTTATCCCATATACTATTTAAAATGAAGCAATTTACCTCCCTATATAGGGAGGTAAATTGCTTCATTTTAAAAATCATAGGGGGATAAATTATTATATTTTAAAAAATATAAAGAGATAAATCGCTATTTAATTTTTTATAAGGGGATAATTTACTCATTTCTGATATTATAAGGGGGTTGCTTGTATTTTTCCCCTAGTTTTTAAATTACGCAAATGCACAAGAATTAATACTCTGGGGACAAAATTGCTGGTAGAACACTTACAAGTACATTAGACGTAGCATTGTCAAAACCAGTACCAGCAGAAGCGAAGCAAACCCCACCAGCAAAATCCGACATGTTGTACTGCGGATCCAAGTACGCCGGCACAATCGGCCGCAGCCCGAAATCCTCAGAGATGAAGTCCGGCGGAATACGGCCGTTGGAGAATCTCCCAGTGGGCCGGCCCCCGAAGAAGTCACGCCCATATGGCCGGAAATTGCTCTTCAGCACTGTCGATATCTGGTTGTTGTTGCCGGCGTCCACCGAGGAGTCCCCGAACACGATCACCGCCGGGACTTTCCCAGCGGCGGCGGCGCCACCTATAATGAATAGAAGAAGACATATTGTTGCTGGAAAGAGGGAAGCCATAGTTTATGGAGTGAGGAGGGTATATTTTTCGCTGCCTGTGAAAGAGTTTATATACAGGTGAAGAATAATAATATGGAAATGGGGTAGCAAAGTTTGTTTGTTGGGAGTTATATTTAATGGTCAGATGACTCAACTTTGCCCTCTCCTGTCCTCTGTGTGTGTTGGAGGGGGGGGGGGGGGTGGGGGGTTAGGGGGAGTTGAAAAGAGCTTTTATGGGCATTGATGAAGAGCTTGCTGTTGAGTGCATGGGGTTGGTACGTGGGGTTGGCAGAGAGGAAATGCATCCACTGTTGCAGTTTTCCTGCAACAACAAATAATATTAATTCCAAGAATCGTGTATGTATAAAGTTATTTTTATAAAGAATCGTGTATTCTGTGTTAAGGCATGGGAGAATTATATTTTTTAACATACATTTATAAATAGTTTATATTTTGGGATATAAAAATAAATAGATAATAATTAATCTAAAACCTAAAGTTAAAGTAATTAATAAGTATAAAAATACAAATGTGTATTGATAATATGAAGGGTAATTTGTATTTGGCTTTTTTGAGATTTTTTATAATGATGTATGTATGCTCTCGTCGTGTGAAGAATTACAAGTATACTCCTGTAGAATTAACGGACGTCTAACAAATAATCCCTTATAATTGGTTGTCATGAGGGGTATAATTTCTTATATAGTTGTTAATTCTTAAGGGTATTTGTAGTTTTTCAAAAATTCATGTGATATTTACAATATAATAAATTTTTTGATAGCTCGTTGTAATTTTATCTTAATATTAATATAATAACAAATAATTATCTGTCGTCAATCAATTTTGTATAAGTGACTCAGCTACACAATCAATCTTATAGTAGTGACTGAGCTACACACAACTTTTTGTTACTAATCATTATAGGGTTAAATTTAAATTACTCCTATTCAAAAACTAGAAGGACTAAAGGCAATTTTCGTCCTCTAACTTTAGACTATTTTTGTTTTAGTCTCGTAAAACTGAAAAAATCTCAATTTTGGTATAAATTTGATTGGAAAGTTGAGTTACTCGTCGGAAAAAGTCACATGCCAGGCATGTGACTTTTTAAATTGGGGTTTGCATTGTGATTGGCCATCCTAAAAGGCTTAAAGGCAATTTTCGTCCCCTAACTTCATGCCATTCTCATTTTAGTCCCCTAACTTTAGACCATGTCTTCACCACATCATATTTTTCAGTCAATCATAATACAAGTCCCAATTTAAAAAGTCACATGCCTGACATGTGAATTTTTTCGGCGAGTGACTCAACTTTCCGATCAAATTTGTACCAAAATTGAGATTTTTTCAGTTTTACGGGACCAAAATGGAACCCTAGTAACTTAAGAAATTAAAACGAGAATGGCCTGAAATTAGGGGACAAAAATTGCAAATAAGCCAAATTAGAATAGGCACCCCAATTTTCTTATTTTATTTGACAGGAAAAAAAAAGTTTCAAAAGTCAATTTAATAATTTAATATTGAAACATCTAACTCACCTCATCTTCCTTTGTCATTTACCCATCACAATTTGTGGCTGATTTTTATATATTCCCCTGCATATTCTCGATTTTACCTTGATTTGCTATTTTTTTTTTTTTTTTTGAGGAACATCGATGAGTTTTATTAATGCATACCAAACCACAAAATACATATATATCATTTTACACTACACTGAAGCACAATATAGCAAACTCTATAAACACACTTTAATTTGCTACCCTCACGGTAAAGCAGCAATGTATTCTTATTGAAAGCGCATTGCCTTCCTGACCACCTCTAGTGCCGTTGGGCAAGAACCTTCCATGACAACCTGATTGCATTGATGCCAAAGGCCCCAACAAACGACCAAGAATTGATCACCCTTCTCCATCCCCAGTGACTCGTACGTTTCCCATATCCATTGCTTGACACTGCTTGCTGCCTCAAATATAATCCGACATGGCAATTGAGATAACGCCCACACCTATCGAGCAAAGGAACATTGCAATAACACCTGAAGTGTTGTCTTTGCCTTTGAAGCACAAAAAGCATAGGACTCGGCTGTCGACCCCATCCCTCTTGCTAGATTGACAGTTGTAGGTATAGCCTCGTGATAGGTCCTCCAAATGAACGTATGTACCTTTGGAGGCGTATGATACTCTATATCCACTTCCAGTTACGCCCCACATGCCTATCGAAGGTACCTGACGTCGAGGTAGCACTCCTACATCCCCTCGCTATCTCCAATTGATATGCTGATCTAACCGTGAACTGGCCATACTGATCGTAATGCCATAGAAGCGTATCCTCAGTAGTACCTCCACTGGTTGGAATGTCCATAATTACTCCCACCTCTTCTACCTCGAAAATCAATCAGATCCGCTTTCCATTGACTTGTATCCTCATCAATTGATTCAGCAACAAGAGCATTGCTAGATAGGATCGTTGGAGGATTAATTGGCTTGAACTCAGTTGGTCGTGGTACCCATCGGTCAACCCAAATACATACTTTGGAGCCCGATCCGATACGCCACCGACTACTGCTAATCACTAAGTCTCGTGCTGCTAAAATACGTTGCCAAGTTAGAGATGGTCGAGTACCTATAGCAGCCTCTAGGAACGACAAATGAGGATAATACTTTGCTCTAAACAACTGGTCAGCGAGCTATTCGGCTGCGTAAGGACATAACATAAGTTGGGTTAAATAATATATCGCTCAATATAAACTATAATTAATAAGGACTAAAAATAAATAATATAATTTTATAAATTATTCACAACGAGCTTGATTGGGCGCAAATGCGTACAAGGCAACAATCCCCAATAAAAAAATTCTTCTACACAATCAGATGTGCCGGTATCGGGTTGTTAATAATAATTGTATATTTCAATGTATTTTTTACATTTGTACAAAAAAATATACACTATTATATTTGTACACTTAATTATAATTTGTAAAATTAATACAATTTTAATTAATTATATATAATTAAATGAAATTATAACTTTAATATGTTAATTAATACAACTGTAACTTTAATATGTTAATTATATATAATTAAACAAAATTATATAATTAATTATTCAAAATTTAATTAAATGAAAAAAAAAGAAAAATTGCCCAAGTCGTGATTCATAATCACGACTTGGGCTTGTTTTTTATAAAAAAATATTTTTTTAATTAAATCGCGACTCATTATATTATTATTAATATATTTAAAAAAATATATTAATATACATTTTTTTGGGTAATAAAAAAATTAATAACTCTAAAAACGAATTATGGTGTGAGACGAAAAGCTAAAACAATTTGTGAGGAGATGAGAAAATAAAAAAAAAAAAAAAACATAGAGTGAGATGAGGAAGAAAAAATAAATTAATTTTAGGTTTATTAAAAATATGAAAGTTTGTGAGAAAAAAAAAATCGTAAGTAGTAAGGTGAGAGAGAAATGTAGAGCAGTGGGTTGAGAAATTAAAAAAAATAATAGTTCTAAGATTATTAATAAATATTGAATCTACTATTTTGCCCAAATTTTTTTGAAGGAAAAAATTGAATCACTACAAGAAAATAGGGTATCAAAGATGAAAAATTCCGTCACTAAAACTATGGTTTCTATCTGTAAAATAAAACAACGACGGAAAAATCCACCGCGGCACTTTGTGGCTGAAAGCCCAGTAGCTAAATATTACAACGGAAATATTCCGTCTCTAATTTTGAGACCAAACATTGGCGTCGCTGATTCTGTTGATAAATAAGAACAAAGTTTTAAAGTAATCTGTCTCTTATTTCCGTAGTCCATCTCTGATTTAGTCTATAATGAGAAGTACTTTCCGTCTCTAATCCATCTCTGAAAGCAAAGTTTTTGTTTGTTAATTCTGTCTCTAATTCCATCTCTGAAACACCTAAAATGTTCCGTCTCTAAACCGTCTCTAAAGCTGTACAAAAATCGGTTTGTAAATCCTTACAAATTACCGTCCTGATTCAGTCAGAAGAAGATATGCTTGGCCTTTTCTGCTACCATTGGTTACATTTCGTAGTCGATCTTGACCTCGCTACACACATCTATCTGCCCCCCTTCTTTGAGGGCCCTTTTGCGTACCATTAGGAATTAGGCTTCTTGCCTGACTCTGTCTCTTGAAAGGTAGCTCTAGCCGTTGCTAGAAGGTGTATGGATTCTGACTTTGACCAGGAATGCAAACGACCTATGACCTCTGAAAAAAAAACCCATAATCTATGGGTTCTACCACATAACAATATAAATAATGGAATAAAAGCCTTCACTTCAGTAAATGTTCTCTAAACTCCCAAAATTTTCCGTCTCTCATATTTTTTTTGTTTTTTTTTTTTTTTGACAGATTTTTTAGTTGAAGTACCCAAATTAATTTTCTGGTCATTATACCATCAACTACATTCAATCAGTACAAATATCTGAATTTTCCAAACCAACAATAATAAATATTAACAAAAAAAATACTCATAATACAATCAACAACAATATAATTGATGTCATTGTATCATCCAAATACTACCAAATAATATCAATTTCTGAACTCCCAAATCAACAAAAGTAAGTCAAAATACAATCCAAATCAACATAAACTAAGTCATAAACAACCAATAGAAAAAAAATAAACTAATGATCTTTCTTGAGATGTTGTTACTTCAGCTGTCCAGACCCACCAGCAAATTGATAGTTTGTGTATCATACATCTTGAAGTAATTTTTTAACTAATTCTTGTAGGTTTGCCTCTCCCTTTCGAGCTTCTTCAAAAGGAGTTTCAAGCAATTTTTTTCTTCTCGTCTTGAGAATTCTTCTTCCATCTTTGTAGCATTAGAGCGCATGTCCCCTATTTTTAATTCATTAAGCTTCTCCTCAGATGCTCTAATAATAGAACTAACTGAACTTGCACTTGTAGATGATGAGTTACTTCTAAATCCATATAAGCGTCCTTTAGAAGGACCTTCGGTAATACCATACCAAGATGAGATATCGAATGAAGACTGGGAAGAAACATTCGTATAACTCGTTTTTGCAAGGTATTCTTCCTGTGCAAGTACATTAGATACAAAGGAACATTTGTGTAATAAAAGTCTAACAAAATTTCTCAATATATATACTAACCAATAGTTAAATACCAATGACAAATTATACTTACATTAATTTTATTGGATTTGTTGTCGCTGAACTCCTCAATACCTTTGTGTTTTCTATGGCATCTTTGAAATACCTCAAGATCAAGTCACTTCTCTACCAAGTTCTTTTTCCTATAGTTTACAAAACAATATTAATTCATATGTCAAAGAATTGAATAAAAGACATCTAAGTCCATCTTTGATAAAGACTGATTTAATTCCGTCTCTAAATTTTCGCCTCTAATACCTTATTTTCTTGTAGTGAATTAAAGGATAGATATGAATATTAAAAAATTAATACCACAAAAGATTTTCTTTTAAAATGACATATATATATATGTATATATTTCATGTGATACTCAACTACTTCTAAAAAGTTCTTGAAATTGATACTTATTTTTCATATAAACATCCACTTAAAGGAATTTTCTTGTTTCTAAGCCAAACAAAAATCTAGCATGCAAATAGTACACTTATGTTAAGATTGATTTAAATTTAAATACAAATAATAAATTATATAATGTACATACTATAATTATATTTGCACTTAATGTCATTTGTTTGTCAAATCAAATCATTCGTATATCGAGTGATTGTACAATCGTACTGCAATATATTCATGAGAGATGTAAATCACGTGATACATTTAATTACAAATTATATATCATTAATTGAATACGATTCCATTAACACGTAGAATGACATACACGTATAACTGTATATACTAATATTTATTGACGCAATTAATAACAACAAATCATTTTTAATTCGATTATGTTCGATCTTTTTTATGATGTAAGAATTGTGTTACTGGACAATTATCTGTAAGCACTATTATAAGCAACCTAAGTCTTGGGGGCATGCCCTAGCCGATATGGTGGTGTTCGGATGTTCGGTGGAAATCACTCATCTTTTTTGTAACGGGTTTTTTTTAAAAAATACATGTATATAACTAAAAAGAGAAAAAAGTAGCAAATAAATAAAAATAAATTAAGTGAATACTTTAATATTATTATTAATTATATATATATATTTTAGTAGCGTCTCTTTCATGACAATAATGAATTTGTTAAAATTGTCATTAGTATGAATTAGTGACAAAGAGTTATGCATAAAATCATCACTAAAAGCAATTAGTGATGACATGTCTTAAGTGACGATCTAGTGGCAACAATTATTTATTGTCGCTGTATTTTTTTTGTCACTGGTGATTTGTCACTAATTATCTATAATGATAATTTTATATATAATTCTCGTCATAATAATTATATTGTAATAAAATCAGAGTTGTTGTCACTTAATATATATTTTTAGTAACGATTTTAAAATTATGACTTGATATTTTGTTCTAGCATATAGTTGTATACATTAATTAATATATCCTTTATTGCACCAATAACCAACTCTGCATCTTTCTTTATGACAAATGAATGTTACTTGGTATATTTCTTTATTTACAAAGTGAGAAATTTCGTTTGTAAGAATTATTACGACATAAAGATTGCAATAATTTCAAAGGAAATAATGGTCCGGAAAATGTTGGTGATGAGAGTGACAAACTCTTAGTTATCTCCCACACACAGACATGCATTCAATGCTTCACCTCAAATGGAGGCCATTTGGTGGCCTCAGATTTATTTTATTTTATTTGTGAATGGTGTTATATTTTTCTATGTTTTTAAAAAAATAAAATACAAATATCAACATTATATATTTTATTAATATTTTCAATACTCATAAGATAATTTTTTTTCCAAATGACAAAATTAGGTAGTACTATACATCTGCAAAATGAAAATCCACAATGTATTTTTTTTTTTTATATTAGAAATTATTATAATTTTAAAATTATGACATATTAATATTATCTATCACTGTCATATAAATAAGAAAAAAATATTATTTTAGTCCGCTAAGTATGCCTAATTTTAATTTTAGTCCGATAACTATGTTCATTTTTGTTTAGATCCAGTAACTTACGAAATTGCTTACTTTTAGTTCTCTGCAGATTTTTGGACAATTTTACCCCTATGATTGCATATGTACTAAACTGCCTTTCAAAAGTTGTATAGGGGTAAAATTGTTCGAAAATTTGCCAGATGACTAAAAGTAAGTAATTTCGTAAATTACTGGATTTAAACAAAAATGGACATAGTTATCGGATTAAAATTAAAATTAGACATACTTAGTGGACTAAAATAATACTTTTTCCTATAAATAAATCAGTGCAAAACTTTATATTCTGAAGAAGGTTAATCATCATTTTAGTTTTGGCTAAAATATTTGTCATGATTTTTAATTGTTGCTAATGTTTAGCCTCGTCTGCAGAAACAATAATTAGTAGCCATTGCATAGATGTGATTAATTAGTATCATTCGACATAATTTTGAAATTTTTAATTGTTATATTAATTATGATAGTAAATCATTTTTCTTCTAATGATTTTGAAAAATTATTATGAGCACACCTAGCAGCAACCAGGTCTACTGACTCTGCCCGTAAAAATAAATTGGCCTAAACGACACCAAAAAAACGATTGAGATTGTAGAAGTACAAAGAAATCCGAGGCTCAAAACACCATAAAGGGATTAGGAAGTCAAATCCAAGTAAAGGCTTAGAACACCCTTAAAAGGCCCAAGGGCCCAAGATCCCTATCCCACCGCAAAAGTAAAGACCCAAATACAATCAAAATTATACCATGGGGCATCCACAGATTTCTCATGTGGTATTCACATAGGGTCTTTCAAGCCACTCCGTAGGGTCCATAAGATTGGATCAGCACTAGCGGTAGGGACATGTAGGGGTTGTAGAAGAAAAGCTAAAGTTGTCCTTATCTAAAGTAAACTCGAGCTTGAGAACCCAACAGAAGCAGGATATCCTCTCAATCATCTCCATGAATCTAGGAACCTCATCCGCAGTGGAGTCCCTTATCCTTCCCTAAAAAATTAGGAGACTCCAACCACCTGGAGATAAACCTCCCACTGAATCCATAGGGTTTCGGCCTATAAATTGTGGGATCCCCAAGCAGAATACGCCAATTTCACTTTCAACTACAACTCTAATTTCTGACTTGGAGTTTCGCACTTTAAACTTCAATTTCCATATTACTTCTATACAGAAAGACGAGAAATTTCACTTCTTTATAGTCTATTAATTTCTATCATTTTACTTCAATATTTTGTAACTTTTATGACCCTTCCACTCGGCACCGTCGGATCACTTATCCCCCATCAACCTTCTTTTGATTTAGATCTATTTTTGAACTAGCTCTTACCTAATTAAAAACCAACCAATTAAAATTCGATGGTACTATTTTTATTTTCGATTCGAATTTAGTTTAATTTTTGCAGGAGGATCAACGGTAAGGATGCGTTTTGCTTCTAGTATCACATGGTGTACAATGTTATTATTATTGTACTTCTTGATTTCGTTTTTGTAGGTAACAGCTCTTTTGTTTGTATAGCAAAATTTGAATCAAACTTGATTTAAAATAAAAATTTAAAACTCATCCATGCCTAGCTCATGCGATACGGACAACATTTATCAATAATTATTGGGTGAATAGCAATTTATTCCCCTATAATATTAAAAATGAGCACATTATCTCCCTATAAAAAAAATATAGCAATTTATCTCCTTGTACTTTTTAAAATGAAGCAATTTACCTCCTTATATAGGGAGGTAAACTGCTTCATTTTAAATATCATAGGGGGTAAATTGTTGTATTTTAAAAAATATAGGGAGGTAAATCGCTATTTATTTTTTCATAAGAGGGTAATTTGCTCATTTCCGATATTACAAAGGAGTTGCTTCCATTTTTGTCAATAATTATCATTCTTTTTCTTTTTAAGTTTAGGTTGAATTTTCGACAACCTAAGCTAAACAATCATGGTTGTAAAAATCATATGCCCTAATATATACTTATAATGACAAATTAATCAACCTTTGGAGTGATCATATATAGGTTTTCTATAAATTTCATTACATTCAAAATAAAAAAATTGAGTTTTTAAGCGCAAACGTTCAATTTCTGAGAACTGTTCTTAACGGAGATTTTCTTGTTGCAAAACATCATAATAGTTAGAAAGAAATAAACATCAAATCTCGAGACAATAAAATTTCATAAATGAACAAAGCTTACAAATAATATCCAGGAGATGCGACACACTTACAAATAACTATAGTGTTGTAAAATGAATCGAGTTAAGATCAAACTTTTCAAAAGCTTCAGACTCGACACGAGGGAAATATATGAATCGAGTTATTGCGAATACTAGCTAGAGGATATTGGCTAGTTCCCATTTGAACTAGCTAGTACAAAAGGCTAGATACGAACATGTCGTGCATTTGTGTGTTTCAGTGTCCTAAAACAACGAAGTTTCTCATATCTCTCTCCAATTCTTGTCCCATCTTCTCAAACGTATCCGACATGTCATGACCTTCGTCCTCTTTGAATTCTGGACCTTCAGGCTCAGGAGTCGGGGCGCTGCCTTTCGAATTGGATCCATCAACGCAGCTTCCACCGTAGCCGGAAGTGCATCCAGCAGCATGGACTTCTCTCACCAGAAAGAAGCAAAGCAAGATTGCCATCAGTGGGAAAACTATGGTTCTTGCAGCCATTGTTAATTTTCACCTTTGGAAGTTAACTTATTTTGGTCTGAATTTGTGTGAATGAATGCTTTTGTTCTTCTTGGCTTCAAGAGATTAAGACAGATTTTGATGAGTGTGTGTTATTATAGTTTTAAGTACATAAGCTGTTGAGAGTTTTTAGGTAAAGTTAGTTGAGTATGTTATGGTTGGACTTATTCCCACCCCTACTTTTGCCTAATTTTATTATTTTGCGATAAGAAAAGTTCAAAGTTTTTTTT
Source organism: Sesamum indicum (assembly GCF_026168435.1). Taxonomy (NCBI): domain Eukaryota; kingdom Viridiplantae; phylum Streptophyta; class Magnoliopsida; order Lamiales; family Pedaliaceae; genus Sesamum; species Sesamum indicum. The sequence goes on from NC_142668.1 coordinate 6,662,217, forward strand.
TTAAAATAAATTACAATGGGTATTTTTTAAAATTTATCATAATTACAAATACTTTCTCGTTGTTTGAGAAATATTACAAATACTCCCGTACAATGAGTTGTCACGGAGGGGGTATTTGTTAGACGGTCGTTAATTTCATGTTATTTTTTTTAATAATAAGGGGGTATTTGTAATTATAATAAATTTTAAAGAGTTCGTTGTAAATTATCTTTATATATATATATATATTGGTTTGTTCTTTTTTTATGCTTTCAAATATAGCTACTATTGTTTTATTTCACTTGTTATAGTAATTTGCTAAGTGAAGAAACATACAAAAGGCTATAAGTTGTGTTATTTCTTTTTCCTAATACCCTTTTGAACTTTTGACACGATAATTGTTTTCTTAGTAATTCTATTACCTTTGTCCAAAAAAGATTTATAAGACATATTCAACAATTTTATTCCTTAACGAATTCATGTCTGTTTAAGGTATCTAATTAATAAAATAGTATTAGGTTTCCATTACATCTAATCATGTGTGGTAAATTAATGAATTTTTAATCCCGTAACTAAAGTCATTTGATATTTTTGTCTTTTAATTTTTTAGGATAGCATTTTGATCCTACATCTTTTTAATTTTCCTGATTTCAGTCTCTTTTGTTTGCTGGAGTTCACCTCCATCGGCGAGGTGAATTTCGGTGAAAAAATGACTGAAATCGTGAATATTAAAAAGATGAAAGACCAAAATACTATTTTAAAAAATTAAAGGACAAAAATGCTGGCAGAATTGGGTCATAGGAACAGAAACCCCAATTTTAAAATGTCACATGAGAGGCACATGGATTTTCCCAGCGAAAACAGTAAACTTCAATGAAAAAAAAAAAAAAACCAAAATCACGAAAATTAAAAAAATTCAGAACCAAAATGCTACCTTAAAAAATAAAAGAATAAAAAAATCAAATGACCTAAATTACGGGACCGAAATATATTTAAGCCGATACACGAGTATATACAAAATAACATGATATTTTGATCTATCGTTTAAATTCTAACCCTATCTACTATATTACATGTATAAAAATCCACAAATAACACATATTACAATCGTCATGAATGTAATAAAAAAAAACACGAACGATCCTCAAAATTAATGGTATTAATCTTTTTATTTTTTTGGTCGTAACATCACTCCATTTATATATATATATATATATATATATATATCATCCAACGGTTTTGTTGAAATACAAATTGTAGTCCATCAATCAATAAAAAGGCAAATTCTTTTGTTTCGCATTTCCAGCCAAAATCATTCTTCACATAAACAAAACAACAGCAGCAAACAGAAAGAAGAAGGAATCTCTTTCTCCGACCGATCAAACCATGGCAAGTTAAGGGAAATTTCGCAGGAAATCAACCTATGTAGCAAACATGGCAAGGACGATCCTCGTATTTGCTGCACTACTGTTGGTTGTTTTATGTACATTTCTTTCAACCTCGTCAGAGGCCAACAAATTCTTAAGTTATGGTATTTTGATGCCTGATGTAATTTCCGAACAGAAGTCACCACCCCAACAGGCAAACGAATATACGAGGGCTTTCCCGCCCATTATTCAACCATAATTGTAGCCAAAATCGGAAGGTTTTCGTTGGATACCACATAGATATCTTCGCAAGAGGCGCAACAGAGCTAATGTTGGTACTATATACGTGTTAATTATTAATGCAAAATTATTGCGTTGCATCATGTTTATAATGTCGTTATTGGTTAAACTTTACGTAGATTTTTCGACAATTATTACAACAACTATAATAACGACAACGTCGACAGTAAAAGATGGATACTACAGTTATAATAATGAGCATAATTTGCTGATTATTATTGACATATAGGTAACGTTGAATCAATGTTATGACATTCCTATGCAAGAGATCAGATGAATTTTATCAAGAGACTATGCATTTTATGTGTTAATAACTTGTTATTTATTCAAGTTTGAGTTCTTTTCTATATATTTTTGCAGTTCATTTTCCATTTATTTTTTAATTAATCATATTTTAGTTATCCGTTGCATAATATGAATTAAATTCCAAAACAATTGTTAACGGGGTCTAACTCATCTGACGAAGCTGAGGCCTCACTGACAATCTTTTTGGAATTTAATTCACGTATAATATTTAATTCAAATAACCAAATTATAGATTTTTCAATTTTTCAATTTTCGTTTCTTTAACCTCATCATGCATCTTATAGTAAAAATAAAAAATAATTATACTTCTCTCTTACGAAGCTTGGTATAATTATAGAGAAATTTTTTGTGGTTTGAAAAATTACATCTAGGACCCTTGAAAGTTACTTATGTTTAACAAATAAGTTCCTCTGTTAGTCAGCATTCATCGAATTTGCTGATATTAACAAAAGAATCGGATAAAAATGCATATGTACCCCCCGGTTGACTTATATATAATTATTGATTTATTGCAGGTCAAATAAATCATTTTATAATCAAATTACCCTTATACATTTTCATACATTAATATATATGATGAGGTATATCTTTACCGTTATAAGGGTAGTCAGCCAGAAAAAATTTGTTCGACTTGTAATAAATTGATAAATATCAATTTTCATCATTTTTACGTAATATCAATAAAATTCAATGAATTTTGACTAACGAAAAAACCTATTTGCTAGACGAATGCAGAAACTTTAGAGATTACTAGATGTAATTTTTCAAATGATAAAAGATGTACCTATAATTATACCGAACTTCGGGAGGAGAGTACATTTCATGTTGGTTTTATAGTATATCTCTTTGTAATAGATTAGACTAGGGAACTAGAGTTCATGCAGGGAGTATGTAAGGATTTAGAAGTTTCAAAATACATATAATTCTCGAAAAAAGCGTAAACAACCCTCTTATGACATTGTAAATGAGCAAATTATCTTATAAAAAAAATTAGCAATTTATCTACCTCTTTTTTAAAAAATGCAACAATATTTACCGCCCTGTGTGTTCAAAATGCAGCAATTTACCTCCTTAAACAGGGAGGTAATAAATTACTTGTTTTGAAAAACACATCGGGATAAATCACTATTATCATTTTTGTAAGAGAATAATTTGCCCATTTACAATACTATCGAGACGTAAATTGCATTAAACCCTATAATTTTCTAATAGATTAGTATAGTTCCTTTTTACCTTGTTGATATTTGCAATTTTATGTCGAAGTAGTACTCCTAATTTGATGCTTTCTTGAAATTATTGTGAATTTGGGATTTTTTATTTATTAATAAATATGTAAAAAAAAGAAAGAGAAGACGAATTAATTAACTATTGCACGCAGTTTAATTTGGATGGAAGTGAAAAAAGGTGACTAGATTTGGAGAAATATATTTCTTAAAACTTAGGTGACTAGATTTGGAGAAATATAAACAAAAGGGAGATGGTGCAAAGGGTATGCAATTTAGAAGGCTATATTGCATTTTACTCCCTGTATTTTGTCAAAATAGTTAAAAATACCTCATGTATTTAAAAATAAGTTAAAAAAGTTCCCATAATTTATAAAATTCTGAGTGAAACTCTCCTTCGTTTCACGCTCCCTTAGTGTGAAATTGAGTGATTTTTTATATTTTGACCTTTTTTTTAAAATAAAAATGACTAATATACCGTTCTTGATATATAAAATCACTCATGTTTATTTCTTTTTTGCTTTGAGATTATTTTTTTAGTTTTCTTTTTTGTATTTTTATCCTCTTAAGAAGTAAATAATTTTATTCTTGGATATATTTATTTAAATTAAAATATAAAAGGTATATAAAAATTTATAATTTTTAAATTGAAAAGTTAAATTAAATATTACAATTCAAAAATTAATATATACTAAAGTTTATTTTCAAATTTAGGTATATATATAAATATAAATATTAATTATTTATAGTTATTATATATTATCAACTAATTAAAATTATTATTAAGTTGAAATATATTTAAATAAATTATATTACTTACTATAACTCGTATTTAGATATAAATTAATTACGTATTTAAAATAAAATTTTAATATTTTCTTTGAATTATTTTTATGTTTGAAAATATAAATTATTTTTTTTTATTTTTCAATTTAAAACTAAAAATTTAAATTTATGAAGAAAAAAAAAAGAAAAAGAAAGTCATCGTCGCCCAAATCTATCCTCGCTGTCGCCTATGGCTGAGCGATGACCATCTCCATATCCTAGAGGAAATATCGCATCCCCAACTGCGGTAGCTAGTCAGATCTGGGCGACAATCGCTGTCGCCTAAAACTACTTTAGGCTGATGGCAACATCCGCAGCCCCGCATCTGTGGTGAGCAGAGGGTGAGGGTGGTGGAGGAAGGGCGTGGGGCGGGGGGTTGTTTAATTTTATTAAATTTATGTTTTAAAATAATAATTTTATTTTGATTGAATTTTGACCGTTAACTTATCTATAGATCTAACGACTAAGATAAATTAATTACATATGATGGTTTTTATTCCATAAACGAAAATCCAATAGTCACTAAAATAAGTTATAATAGGAAGGGTATAACAGTTATTTAATAAAAAAATTTAACATCATTAAGTGAATTTAACGGAACAAGACAAGTGAGCCACGTTTGAGAAAATAAAGAGAATAATTTACTTATTTTTAAAATACAAGAAAGTTTTTACCCGATTTTTAAAAAATATATAGAGATGCTATGGTAAATGGCCAAATCAGAACTTGAGAACAAAATAACTAAGATAAAATAGCTTATTAAGAAGTCTCCACATAATTGAGGAATCATCACCTTGTCGTCTTTCCATGCAAAGAATTCACAATATGCTTATGGCGAATATATCATTACATATCATTATGCGACTAACATGCTTCAAAACAAATTTATTAAAAAACTCATACATGAATACATGATTTCACCATAAAAAGCCTTCGAATTTTTATCATTTATACATATTCACAATTTATGAAAATTTAAATTTAATAAATATTCCGCGGTATCTTAATTTAAATTGATGGCATGTGTGGCGGAGAGTTGGGACGGGCGACGATGCTAAGAAACGGGAGATAGGTGAACACGGTGGGGATCGTCTGCATCATTTTGGTGTCATATATTAGTATGAAACATGTTCATTTTAATTATTCACCAATATAATACAAAATGTTGGCTCAAGTAATATTTTGGATTGAGAAGTTAATTGGATAATTAATGCCTTTCTTTTTATCTTTTTTTTTTCAAAAAAAAAAAAGATTTTTTATAAATAATCATTTTGATCAAAATTTTTGTTTAAAAGAATTTTATTCTTGTGAATTGAATATGGACAAAAAATTATAATTTACCCCCTCTATATTTATATATGTTACAACTTCTCTCTATGCTACTTTAATGTATATAATCCATGACTTGTATGCATGACAATAAGTTTACATAGGAGCCCACCCTATTGAACCCGCTCGAATTTGGGGCGGGTCTTAGGTTTTGTTGCGGACTCGCTCAAACTCAAACTAGAATACGGTTGTGCCAAATGAAAAAAGCTAATGATCCTCTAAATAGTTGTGAGAATTCGACTGCTATAAAACATTAAGTATCTATCAGCAAAGAATAGAGCAAGTTGGTGGATTCCTTTACCATTGGTGATGCGATGAGATTAGGCTATTCCAACTCTCCTTTAAATGATGATTTGCTCCTATCTTGCCGAGCGGATGAGTGATCCGTCCGGTTGTTCAAAGAGGGATTGGAGATGTTTGCTTCATTATCTGGACTTCATACTAATGCTGCCAAGAGTCATATTATCTTCTCACGTTCTGCATATCCAATACGAGATATCCTCCTTGGCATCCTTGGTTTTTAGGAGGGAATACTTCTCGTCACTTATTTTGGTTTGCCACTCATTTCGTCTAGGCTTACAATCACTGATTGTAAACCATTGATGATGAAGATAGATAAGCGGCTATGAGGTTGGGACGCCCTTTAGTTGTCCTTTGCAGCAAGAATTCAACTGATAAAATCGGTACTCATGGCTCTTCATATCTATTGGGCGATGGCATTTATTTTGCCAAAAGGGATTATTAAAGAAATTGAAAAGCGGCTCCACAACTTTCTATGGAAAGGAACATCGACCACTAGTTACCCTAAGGTTGCTTGGACACAAGTGTGTCGACCGATTGAGGAGGGTGGCCAAGGACTTAAAGATCTTACTGGACTTAACTTGGCCCCTATGACTTGGCATATATGGAAGGTGGTCAATTCGAACCCTGACTCTATTTGGGTTTCGTGGATTAACTCGGTGCGACTGCATAGTAAATCTATATGGACGGTTGACGCTACATCGGAAGCTTGGGGCTGGAGGAAGCTCCTTCGATTACGTAGTACGTTGCAGTCGCATATACATTATATGTTGGAGATGGTGAGAGGATATCGCTATGGCACGATCTATGGCATCCCCTGGGAGCGGCATGTCCCTTGCGGCCCCTCACTTACTCGCACATGCGGGGATGATTTACTTCGAGTGGTCATCCAGGATGGGGAGTGGCACTGGACTAGGATGAGGAATGCTTTCATGCTCGATGTCACGCGGCTTTTACCTTCAATTAGAGGCGGTCGAGATTTTATTTCCCTTGATGGCGGTTCTTATGCCAATAAAAGCATCTATGATAGTTTTTGGCATCCGAGCCCGAAGGTAGGCTGGTCTTCACTGCTTATAGGTCTTTTCAAGATCCCCCAAAATATTTTTATACTATGGTTAGCATTTCATGAAAGGCTCTCCATCATGGATCGGTCGTGGCTTTAGCATCTCCATGGTGAGTGTGTATTATGTTCTAGTGGCACTATTGAGACTCACCAGCACCTGTTCTTTGTTGTCCTTATGCTAGACAGTGTCTTCAATTGTTGCGACGTGAGGTCTGCTTCTCTTGGGTCACTAGAGGATGGACCATTGGTGTATTGATTGCTGTATGAAAATGGAGGGGAAAACATGTTATTAATGCTGCTTATCGTAATTTTTTGGCATCCCTTGTGTATCATATTTGGCAAGAATGGAATCAACGAAGGTATCAATAGCTGGTTCGCGATGCAGTATCCCTTGCCCCGATTATTTTTTATGAGCTTAGACTCCGTATACTTAGGGTTGAACTAACTCATAACTTAGTACTATCGCCTTGTATAGAGTATGGCGGATACCATGGCCTACTTAAATTGCCATTTGATTTGAACACTCTCTACTTTTTCTTTACTTAATGAAATTTACCATTACCAAAAAAAAAAAAAAAAATATTAAGTACCCTAATTAAAGCTCATAATATTATAATAAATTCAATTATAAATAGACCACATAAATATATAAAATATAACAGTCAAATACTTATTAGAACTCATAAAATGACAATTAAATTATTGTAATAATGGGGCCACAACCTTCAAATAAATATCAAATTAAATTGACTAATATTTTTAATAATTATCATAATATTGTGTTCAAGTTAAGACTCGGCCTTTTAGCCTTAACCTCTCCCACTATTTCTGCAAAAAGCCCACATTGTTCTCAAATAGAGTTTTGTAAAAATATTTTCTAGTGGGCTTGGGGTCCACAAGCCAAATTCTTCATGCACCACTTTTATGATTCATGTGGAAAATAATCTTGTCGGAGGTATTCTTACCATTTTCATCATATGAGATCCCCACGATATTTTGCCTCGCTTCTTCATATGATTTTGAGGACTCCGAGCGAATCATATTACTCGGCGTTAGACTCAACCCATCAACCAATTATAGCACAAATTCTCATCCCCCACGACTCGTGAGACAGAAAAACAGAAGTGTATTCACGTTGTTCACAATAATAGCGTATCTTTATTTCATCCCAAACGTGCCATGATCGTGAGATGACGATTCGGTGAAATTAGCTTTCCCACTACATTGTTTTGGATGGAAGGCCCGGAAAAATAAATTTTTATTTTTATTCCATTTTGGTTCAAATATTAACTTGGTCCAACCAAGTGACAGGTTTTAAATATGACCGAACCCTCATCATAAATTATTAGGTCTTGCATGACAAAATATATCCAATATATTGGACGCATTGGTTAAAATGCATCACAGGCAAAATATAAGCCTAATATGCATTTGTTGGATGATCAGAAGCCCAAAATCTATGCGACCCACTAAGTCCGCAGTGGAGCTATGGTCATTCTAGGATATCGCTTACGTTGTTACAAGATATTTAACATATTTACAAATAATGGGCCTTCTAAATCTCCTTTTTATTCTTTTGGGTTTTCCTTCTTGGGCTCTATTGGGTCTTTTCTCCATGGATCCTCCATGGGTTATCCAATAGCCTCCTCTAGAGGCTTTCGTTGCCTTGAGCTTGCCTTACTTATATTTTATTTACAAAAAAATATAAAATCCTTTACTTCCTGGCTACTTTCATTCAATCATAAAAATTAAGAAACCCCAATCAACAATTAGGGGAGTAAAAAGGGAGGGAGAAACCAAACTTTATAATTTTAAGGCTCAAAATGAGAGAAATGAAGGAAATCAAGAGCCACGCAAACCCTAACCCAATAGAAAATAAAACCATACCTACAGTCTAAGGGCTTTGTGATCATCCCATGTTAATCTAATTAACCATATAGCATTTAGTTCTCAATAGTAGTGAGGTCATGAGTGTTTCTCTCTCTAGAAAGTTTTCTCTCTACAATACCTCAACCTTGTTTTGCTCTCTAACGGATCTCCTTTAATTTTCTGCAAATTCTGGACCAATTAATCGCATCTCCTTTTGTTGCTCATCGTTTCTACCGAACGATTTTCAGTTTTGAAGACTTTTTGCTTGCTGTAAAGCCTCCACGACCTGTTGTCCTGCCAGAGAAACTATTTCTGCTGTAGGTTCTTTACCAGAGAAATTCTGCCTTTTGCTGCTACCGCTGTGCACCTTCCACCACTTCCTCTGCCCACAATCATTCCCGGTGGACGGAGGGTTTAAACTCTGAATTTCAGGTGGTCAGAGAATTTGAATTTTGAATTTTTGAATTTCAGCTTCAATACTGCACTGTTGCTGCATTTTCAATATTCTGCTACCGCTGCGCACCTCCCACCATCTTCTCAGACCTTTATCCAGTGGTCGGAGGGTTTGAATATTGAATTTCTGGTGGCCGAAGGGTTTGAATTTCGAATTTTTGAGTGCTACATAACTGCCCTGTTGCTGCCATTATTCTGCATCAGTTTCTGCAGCTGTTTCTGCAGCCGTTCACACTCTGTGCTTGCTATGGCCAAAACCAATAAACCAAGGAAATATGTTGTTGGCCTACACTCCGACCAGCCACTGGCAAAAGCCGCAACTGTCAAAACAGGTGCAACTGCCAGACAACTGGCCAAGCAACAACCTGACACTAACACCACTTCCGCAGATGGTACAGCTGTTTCACATCCACTGCCTGCTATGGCCAAAACCAAGAAGCTAAGAAAACCTACAGCGGATGCTGCTGCTGGCCAGCACTCCGACCAGCTATCGGCAGGAGCTGAAGCCGTCAAATCAACTGCAACTAACAGTCAGCCGGCTGACTGGCAGGCCGACGCCAACACCAATTCTGGTAAGGTTAATCCTTCGGGTTTTAGTGCTTTTATCTCAGATATGGAGGCTTCCCCTCCTTTATCGCTAAGAACGATGCCTCGAATGCAACTGCTTCATGGCCGGATGATAAACAACCGACAACAGATACTACTGCCGTAAATGCCGGCAAGAAAAATATCTCATTTGCAGGATTTTTCAGCAGCAACCGTAAACTCACTAACGAAAACAAACTCTCCAAGTTTGCGGTTGATGATGGTCCCTCACTTTGGGGCCTAATGATTTGCTTGATGTCCGATCGAAACTGGGTTACTGCCTCGTCGGCTACATTGCCGACAAGTTCCCAGGACTAAAGGCGATACGTGCACTGTCCCAATCTTGGGGATCCAGTTTCCAACAGCACGAGAGCGGTTGGTTAATCTTCCATTTTGCCCGTGAGGAGGATAGGCAGCGGATTTTGTCCGGTGGGCCCTATTTTGTTTATGGCCGCCCCCTACTTCTTAAGCACATGCCGAATTGCATCGAATTTAAAGAGAATGATATTAGCCCAACATCGGTTTCGGCCACCCTCCCATCACTCCCCCTTGAGTGCTGGCACCCTAATGCGCTCTGGAAGATTGGTTCTAGGATTAGCAGTCCCATTGCCATGGATTCCCTTACGATGAAAATGGAAAGGGTGTCGTATGCTAGAATATTGATAGAGGTTGATGCTTCCAAAAAGCTCGTCGACCAAGTGGAGCTTGTTATGCCAAACGGCATAACCTGGAAACAACCGATCGTATACGAGTTCACCCCCAAGTTTTGCACTGACTGCCACAGATTCGGCTACCTGTAGGAGACATGCCAAGGCGCACATCTACCGACCGTGGTTGCTGCATCTGCCCCGGCTACTGCACCTGCCAAGTAGACAGAAGCAACGAAACCACAGACCATTGAGTGGACTATCGTCCATAGGAGGAACAAGGGCAAAGCTATCGATACAGCAGCCGAACCGGCAGTGAGGGACACCAACCAACATCACCAATGACTAGCAAAGTGGATAAGGGACGAGTGAGCACGAAAGTACCGCATTCGCTCAAACTTCAAGATAGGGAGGTTTCCTTACCGACAGACTCAGACATCTCATCAACTGATTCCCCGACGATCACTCAACATGCAATGCCAGGGATCAAGACCAATGAGACTGTAATGACGTTCAGTAAATCGACAAAGCAGGCAGGAGGGGAGTCTTCCCCTCGATCCCCATGAAGATCGATTTCTGGAACGTGAGGGGCTTCAATCGGCCTTTCAAACACAATGGGGTAGCCCACCTCATCAAGTATAACCAGCTTTGCCTCTTAGGCATTTTGGAGACAAAGCTTGCAGCATCAAAGATTCCGACATTTCTTAGTCGATCATTTCCGGGATGGTGCCAAGCCAACAACTTTGACACCATTGCCGGTGGACGCATCTTTGTGGTTTGGAACCCGGTAGTTATCGACCTTCAACCGGAGGATATCTCGCCGCAAGTGATCCACTGTTGTGCCACGAATAAGTCTTCTCAGCTCTCCTTCTATATCTCGTTTACTTTTGGCCTATTTTCTGTTGTCAATAGAAGGAGTATGTGGGAGAAGCTTACAGAATTGGGACAGACGATAAGCATGTCATGGCTCATTATGGGCAATTTCAACTGTGTGAAATCTCCCGAGGAGAAACAGCTTGGAGTGGCCCCAACTTGGTATGAACTCAAGGATTTCGTGGACTACTGTGCAAATACTTGGACTGTTTGACGTCCCCACAACGGGTTGCTATTACACATGGTATTCCAACAACGAAAGCAACCCTGTGTGGTGCAAACTTGTCCGGGTCAACAACGAATGGCTCGAGGCCGGTTTACATTGCGGCGCCCACTTCAACCCACCGGGATGCCTATCAGACCACTCCCCGAGTATTATCACTATCTTCGATCATACACCCACTAAGCCAAAACCATTCCGCTTTTTCAATATGTGGGCAGACCATCCGGACTTCTTGACTACTGTTGAACAACGATGGAACTTGAATATGGAGGGAACGCCGCAATTCAGCCTTTGCAAGAGACTGAAATTACTCAAAGGTGCACTGAAAGCTTTCAACACACAACACTACATCCACATCTCCACCAGGGCCAAAGAGGCTAACCTTGCACTGTAAGATGCTCAGAACCAGCTTGAAAGCAATCCGGGAGATGTAACGCTTCGGGAGTCTTTGGGAGATCTTAGGAGGAAGGCCGTTTTTCTTGCCGAGGCCGAACGACACTTCTTCTACCAGAAAATCAAAATCCATTACCTGAAAGAGGAGCTTGATGAGATTCTCACTAGGACAGAGTTTGCGAGAGGCGAGATGCTAATCCGATACCTTAGCATTCCACTAGCGGCACAAAGGCTTTCACTCAACAACTACTCACCGCTTGTGGATCAAATTGCCAACTGCATTTTGAAGTGGAAGTCCAAATTCTTATCTTATACAGACCGATTGGAACTTATCCGTTCGGTTATTCAGGGCGTGGAGTGCTTTTGGCTCCAAGTTTTCCCTCTTCCAGCGGCGGTCATCAAGAAAATTCATCGACTTTGTAGGAATTTTCTATGGAACTCAAGGAGGGCACCAGTCGCTTGGGAGGAAATATGCCATCCCAAGAAAGAAGGCGGTCTCGGTATTAGGCACATTCAATCTTGGAACGTTGCGCTCCTTGCAAGCATCCTATGGAACATCCACCACAAGGCAGACACGTTGTGGGTGTAGTGGGTCAACGGTGTCTACCTTAGAGGTGCTTCGATTTGGGACTAGCAACCGAAGAAGAGGGATTCTCCACTCCTTCAACGGCTTGCTGATATCCGCAATAGAGTAGTCATTGCTTTCGGGTCACCGGCGGCAGCAATTGAACATATGATGGGATGGGCTACCAATAAGGCCCTCCAAACGTCGAAAGTATATGAGTACTTCAGACCGAAACTTACAAGACAGCCTTGGAAAGCATCTATCTGGAAAGCTTTCATCCCACCGAAGTACTCGTTTATTATGTGGCTTGACTTGCGAAGTAGATTAGCTACAAGGGACAGACTTGGGTTCCTCTATGAGGAGGATTTGTGTTCACTTTGCATCAATACCAAGGAATCGGTCAAACACCTTTTCTTTGAGTGCCCGTTCAGCAACTACGTTTGGTCACATATCCGAGTATGACTTGGGATTAACCGACGTATGTCCACCCTGCACAGTGCGGTGAAATGGCTCAAGAAGGAGAAAACCGGCTCCTCCGTTCATAACAAAGCGCGACACCTAGCTTTGGCATGCACGGTCTACACCCTTCGGAGGCATAGCAATGAAGTCATCTTTGAGGGTGCAAAACCCAGTCCCGAGGGTCTTATTGTTTCAGTGAAGATCACAGTCTATAGGCTCCTCTTGACACATTTTCCGCACGGTTTAATTGCTTTTTAAACTTTAGTGTGGGTTCTTTTGTATCTCTCCGGGTATGCCCGGAGTACTCTGTAAATATTACTGGATGAATGAAAACTTACATTTCACCCAAAAAGAAAATAATATAGCACATTTACTTTCAAATAAACAAACACCACATATAATGCAAACCATGCATTATTAAAAATTGATATCTATATCAAAATTTTTAATTGACACAATTACATGCAGAAAAATACACATTTAATAATACAATTAAAAAAATGGATATCCCCTCGAACATTCAATGTACTATTTTATTTTATTTTTTGATTTGGAAATCATTTCCAAATTAATTCTAGGCAACTTTAATTTTGAAAAAAATCCAATGCAACCAAAAAGTAGCTATAATCAGAAATTTTAAAAAATACAAAAATAATAAAAAATCTAATTTTTCAAGAAAAAACGATGCAAAACAGCTGACCGGTCGTGCCAAGACGCACAAGTAGTGGGCTCAGTGCACCCCGCAAGTAAGCATCTATGTAGCAGCAACTGTTCCTCGCAGGCATCCCATGGCTGCTGCAATCCTTTGCAAAAAAAAAAACCTTATTCTTTTTTTTTGTTTTTTCTTCTTTTCTGCAAAGAATATGAAATCATAAATTTTTAGAAAATCCAATTTTCCAGCAAAAAAAAGATATCTAAAATTTTGATTATGCAAAATTAAACTATGCACTTTAAAACACATAATCATGCAATCAATTAAATCATGCTTACTAAAAGCAATCAAACACGTAAAATATTTCTAAACACATAATGCATGTATGGCTAGGCCTATACACCGAATCAAGCTCTAATACCACTTGAAGGAAGCTAGATAAGCCTGGAAAATAAAAATTAAAATTAATGAAATTCAAAGCAAAATTAAACCCAATCAAGGAGTGCACCCTTGATCTATAGGCGTTTGGTGTACAAATAATAAACAAATTACATAGGCCAATTATTAAAGAAAAACATGAGGGTACAAGAATTAAAATTAAATTCTTACCCTTGCCATTCTTCTTCCATCAGCTTCGAGCATTGTTTCCTTTTCTCCAATGGGACCGTTCTCCTCATGATCTCAACCTTGAGATTCTTCAAATTAGTCCACTCTAATCACCGGGTCTCGATTAATTAAATTTAATTTAATTAATTATTTTTTATTAATCGATAACCAAAAATAGCCTGTTACTATGAGTGGTCATTTAGCAATAATCTATGGCACTAGAGACTTGGTGCATTATAGCGTGAACGCTTAGGCTCCGAGTTTTTGTAAGAATATGGTCTTTCCATCAATTATCTAGTGGCCTAAATATAGGGCGGAATTGGGCATCGATTCCTATTTAATCAATGTGGCTACATATTTTGAGAGTATAAATGGGTCTCAGATCGTATAGGAGACACTATTGTCACAATACTGACAAGGGACGGTATCCATCTTGGAATTCAAAATTCTCGCTACATACTCTGACTGCACTGGACAAAGCTTATGATAACCATGCCTCGATCACCGCTCGCCATATCTAAGATACAATCTTTGTATGCACGTAATTGTCATGATTCCTCAAGTCCAAGGACTAATCGTACTATTGAAACTGGAAATACCAGTCATATTGACTAAGCCCTTAAGGTTTTCATATGATGATTCCAACGAGTCAGTTCAGTCAATCGCTCCCTTGCCAACTAACCCACTAAAATTGCATAGGTAACCTATATCTCCTGTCGATGAAACATGGCTGTTATAATTAGTGCAAGTCTCTAGAGGACTGTCGATGCCCCAACTCGAGGTGCTCAACTTAGAATATGTCAGAATGACACTTAAAAGTTGGTTTATAGCTGCCAAATCTATGCGCAATCCAACTCCATAGGTTTAACCTTTCGGTCTATGGGCAAATTGTTGTGACACTCAAACGCCGTTCAACATAAGTGGCAAAGCAAAACACAATGCCAGTTTGATGAACTCTTACCATATTCATTATTTCAATATTATTTCAATGAAGATATTCTGATAGAAAACATCCAATCCAATTGACTTTTTGGTCACCTATTCCAACACTTTTTGGCGGATTGTGAAGAGGTTGAACTTTGTCTTTCGATATTTTTTGCTACTAGCAAATTGATGTAGAAATAGGGACCAAAACTCCTGGAAGCTCCTAATTGGTCCTGTCCGCAATTGGTTGAACCATTGTTAGGCTGCCTTGGAAAGTGTGGTAATTAATACTCGACATTTGATCTCTTTTGTGTAATGATTTAAGAGGGTCACATTCTCAAACCGAGATAAATGCACCTAGAGATCCATGGTACCATCATATTCTGCTACGGCGATGATCCGACAATTCAAGGGGAGTTCGTTTGTCATGGCTCCCTCAGCGAAAGAGACACTACCTTGTTCCTCCATTGGGACTCCCATCACATGATTTTGAACCTCCTAAAGTTCCTTTTGTAGGTATTCCAAGCGGGCTATCTACTAAGGGGGAACCTCTGCAGCAGCTACGAGGGCTGGCCTGGCACCTTAAGGGAGAGCTAATGGCCCTCAAGCCGGGGGTCTATCTCGATCACCAGGTGCCTCTACAGCTACAGAAGCCACCATAGGCACTTGGGGTCATAGCTATCAACTGTGCTCAGACTACCAAAGCAATAATTTGTTGCATCACCTCCAACAGTCCCGGGGACAACCTTTTTGAGGAAGTGTCAAAGGAGGTGTTGTTGCACGAGGGATTCGCTAGAGGCTCGATACATCCGGCAGGATCTATTGTTTTAGGTCCTGCGGGAGCCAGGGGTGTCCCTACAACCACTTGATGGGTCTGAGCATCACTAGATGCATCCAAGGTCTTTTGATTGTTTAGACTATTGTTTGGTGTCTCCATTGATTTTCACATCTTAGTTCAGTGTCCCACAGATGATGTCACTTGATGCAAGCAAAAATCGCTCCTGAGAAAAGTTTTTGGACTCAAAGCTCTTCAGTAGAATTCTCTGCAAACCTGAGGAGAGAATCTGCAAAATAACTTTAGCACTCCAACCTAAGTTAGTAAATAATTGTAGAAAGATGAATTTAAGAGTGTGTTTGGTTGGGGTGAAAAATAACGGAATAAGAGAAGTAGAAGTAAAAATAGATGTACAAGAGAAAATCTTGTGTTCGACTAGCAGGGAAAGATGGAGGTGAATTAAAACTCGATGTATATAAAACTCCTCTAGAGTCCAATTTTGTTTCTTTCTAAAAATGGGCGGAAAAGTAGAAGTATAAGGCTAAAAAGACAAAGAAGCACTGTTTTTACTTTTATTTACTCTATTACCCATATATATCTATATATATAATTTCTCTCCAATTCTTTTCTCCTTCTTACTGATAATACAATACATAATTGCCAAAAAATAAATAAATAAAAGAATTGCTGAAAACTATCGCATCAAAGTCAACAATCAGGCAAATAATCTTGTTACTAATTTTTATTTTTTTAAACTAAATAGTTTAGAATAAATGAACACTACTTATTTTGATGAATATTTTATTAATAAAAATATTCTTATTCTTATTTGATAAATATTTTTATTAATAACATTTTTAAATTTTTGATATACCTAAAATTATATTGGTATAATATTAATTTACTTATTTTCTGATACAAAGTGAAGAGAAGGGTAATTCAGTAAAATTATAAGAGTTAATCTTTTCTTCTCAATCTGTTTTCTTCTTACCAAATAAAGAAAAGTATTTGAGATTTACAACCATTCCAATCATACCAAACAACTTAAACGAAAACTATTATTCTTTTCCTCCCATCCCCGTTTCACTTATTTTTTCCTCTCACTTGAACCAAACAAATTCGAAGTAAGACGAGATAATAATGAAGGTTTAAGATGATTAAGTGAATACTTTTGATAAAGGGCTTTTGTGTGGGTGCTAGTATAAACTTGTGTTACCATTAACCGAGCGGAGAAGACTTGCTTTTGTAGTCTTAGTTCCCCCTTGGATGACGAAGTGTGCCCCCTTTAGGACTTGGGTCAGTGATATGCAGCAGATATGCCCTCTCTAATGCGAAAACAATCGGTTGGAATCTCCAAGGAGTCTTGCCGGTTGGGGCGACCTTGATAGGATAAACTTCTTTAGGGATAGGTTTCCAAGTTCCCAGGGAGGTTGTTGGAATGTAAGGATAATCTACGCACATCTTCAAGTTTTGTCGAAACCCATGCAACCAGTTTTTCTTCTTTGTGGGCGAATGGTTTTCTGCCATTTGTGGAGGTAGCCGACCTGGCAGCCAGGCAAACTAGAAGCCCTATCCCTTCATGGGCCAGCGGACCATTACTACAACCCATATCTCTTCAACTTGCCCGTGGGTTCCTGGCTGAGGGTCTTTGGGGGGTTTTCCATTTGGGCCTTGCACCTTTAGGGGTCTCCACTTGAACCTCCTTCCCTCCTCTTGAGTTGAGCATATTTTTTGGCATTAATTAGGACTAAAAGCAAAATGTTTTCCTAGTAGTTTCTTAAAGAAAAACTCCCACACTCTTATCTTAGCATTGTTTGAGACATATGAAGAATTGCAATGTATTTCGATTAAAGATAATATTAGTGATAATATATTAAATGATAATTTTAAAGTAGTAATAACTAAATACATATATTAAATAATAGTAATTTTGGTCTTGTCACAATATATTTTTCTAAGACGTATTGGTGAAATGGACTTTGCTTAAGTTGTCACCATTGTTAATTTGACATATGTATTTATTGTGACAATTCAATGACACAAATTAAGTGTGGTTTTAATTATAATTTTGTGGATAATTTTTTGTCACTAATTATTGCTAGTGATAATTTTTAAAAAATAATTATCATTATTAAAAGGTCTACTTACATTTTCACCCCTTCTAAAAATGTGAATTACACTTTCTCCTAAACAAGTTTTAAGAATACACTTACATACCCCCCTTCCCCCCCCCCCCCTCCGAAAAAAAGAATCATTGTTCATTTACACTTAACTCCCTTCTGTTAGGATTTAGATAAAAAATATTGATGTTAGCAAGAAAAATATAGATCAATTTTACCCCTCATTCAACATTTTCCTGTAATATTTTTATAATAGTAAGGGGATAAATTTAATATTAATATATATAGCCAAAAGGGTATCATATTAATGAATTATTGCTCTCAAATTATAGTCATTAGATAGAAAATATAGATGAATGAGAAAATATTGTTTTACTTCTTATATATGGATGAGGTTAACATCATTATTGTATCTATTTCTTGAAAATGTCTTGTTCAAGTACTTCATCTAGTGTTTAAAAAATATAGGTAATATGATATTCACCTCACCATATATCGGAAGTAAAAGAAAAAGGGTTCAATTACATTAATAACCCTTGAGGTTATGCTAAATTACACAAACACCTCACGTGTTCTACAAAATTACAGCAGCACCCCCTGAGGAGTGTTAGTGCATACAAAATTATAGCTACCCTCCACTGAGGTGTGCTAGTATAATATTTTTCAGGTGGTATTGTGTAAGTTTTTCGTTTAAATAGGAGGTGTAGTTGTAATTACAGTTATAACCTCAAGGGAGTGTAACTATAATTTTATAAAAACTAGGGGTTTTAGTGTATTTTGGCCTAACCTCAATGGGGTGTCAATGTAATTTACTCAAAAAAATGACTAATTGTTCCACTCATAAACCGCTATTGTTGTCCAATGGCTATACCTTTTGACTTTATATGTTTTATATTTACCTCCTTATAAGTATAAAAATATTATATAAGAATGTCAAATTATGGGTAAAATTAAAAATTTATTAAAGTTTTTTTGTTGCACATCAGTATTTTACGTCCAAACCCTAACAAAAGAGGGTCAGGTGTAAACAGAGAATTCTCATAAGGGTGTAAGTGTAATTTTGAAACTTCTTTAGGAGAAAGTGTAATTTTGTATTTTTAAATGGGGTCTAAGTGTAATTAATCCTAATTAAAAATATGACACTCATTACTATGACAAAATAAAATTATTGTCACTTAATACATATATTACTGACATTATTGATATGGCTACTTATTTTGCGATGAATGTTTAAGGTTATCGATTTTCAAAACTTGTGATGTGTTCCTATAATATTGCTCATAAGTTAATATATACAAACTACTCCTATAAAATTAACACAATAACATCATTCCCATTTCCTAGCAGCACGAATGATGTTCTTGTGGAATAGATGAGAAAAAACATAACTTCAACTATTGCAAAGGGCCTCCAAGTCTTTTAACTCATGTCTAAGATGATTCCTACATTTTCTATTTGGCTGAAAGAAATATACATAAGAAAGTGAGAGTGAAAGTTATGCAAATTCATCTAGTTTGCGGCTTGAAACAATCAAAACAACCTCGGAATTGTCCTAGACACGCAATGATTATCATGTCAACTATCATGTCAATACTTGACTTATTTGGCCGTCGGTATGTGAACATGATTATCTACAAGTACGATGATTTGTACTAATCGTCGAGCCTTATTGAAATCCAAAATAATGCCTATTTTTATGTAGGTCGAAAATTTTTTATGAATGTCATAAAGTTGTTCAAAGAGATATTATATGTCATAAAGTTGCTCAACAGGGTATTTTATGATCATGTCGGTTGCTATTAATCTATTCTTGCACAAAAATAAAGATAGTATTCATTTAAATTATTCGTGATGCCTTATGGACTACTAAATTGGATTGAATAATATCAATTATTGTATAAACTTTATTTTTCGACCAACATCAATGAAATATGTAATTATATATATATCTTGCACATTTGCATTAGATGAAAGAAATTGTGCCTCATGCAATATGTCCATTACTTAATGTTCTTGGTAATAGAATTATCAAGAATTGGGCATGAATTTTTCTACCTTGGCCCCCCTCATTTGAGGTAAATTGCTTCATTTTATAAAATACAAGAGATTAAATTGTTATAATTTTTTCATAAATAATTAATTTACTCATTCGCAATATCATAGAGAGATCCTTTATCTTGCATTAGATGAATGTAGCAGGTCTTAAGTTTTTGAAATGTATAAGTTTTCATATTTCTTTAAAACAATAATTATTTCTTTTATACGTATTCTCCCTCATTAAATACATATTATAGTAATCTTACATTTCTATAACGTATTATTCAAGTATTTCTTCTTATTTGTAATCTTATATATATCGTATGGTGGAAATCGATGTTGATTTACAAAATTACACTTGTAATATGAGAATAGGTTGGCGTGAACGAAAACGGCTAGAAAAAGAAGATTATAGCTATTTAATACACATTACGCAACCAGAAGAGATTTTCAGTTTCATTTCAGTGAACACGCAATAGCATTTAGGGGTTTCCTAAGCCAATTTATATCATATCGAGCGTTTCATTTCAAACTGATAATTCTGGTAGAAAAAAATGCAAATTTCCTCCGTCTTCAACCATTGAAGAAGGAAAAATGTGCTTTAGATTCTCAAAATTTTTCTTTAAGATGAGAAATGTTAGCGACACAAACACAACTCAGGACCGGCAAGGCCAATCGGAAAAAAGGGTTAATGCGCCGGAACCATTTCCAACTACCATGGATGGAAAAACAACGGCGATCATTTCGAGTAGTTCCTTCAATGTTCACTTGGTGTCTGGAGGCCAGATCTCAAAGTTTTGCAAGCACCATAACAAAATGGTATTGGGAGGTAGCACTGGTTGGAATCACAACATTTTTAATTGTAAGTACCAAATCCATCTTAATTACTTTATGCCAATGTGCCTGCAGATTTATATACCTCAAAAGATGTAAATTTATTTCTATAATACTTTATGTTGAAATTTTACTTGAAAAGGGGAAACAATGACATAACAAATTTATAAGGAAATACATACGTTTATTTTGTAATGTATATTTACAAATATTTTAAAACTCGCGGACCATTGATCGAATCAGAAATTTGATTTGGGCCAAGGGTCACTGGTTCGATCGTCGAGTCAATCGTGCTCCAACAAGTGATATCATAATTATGACATAATAAAAATTAATATGTTAAAATAATAACAATATAAAAATATAAATACAATATCTTAAAGTTATTTTAGGATTTAATATGAAAGTCCATAAAAAGAAGTTTTAAATTTATACCACAAAAACAAGAAAATAGAAAACTAATTCAACCAAATTATTTTGCTAAAAGAATTCATACAACCAAGTTTTTATTTTTTGCATTAGATGAAATGAGATCATTTCTTATAATATTTGAAGTCTTCTCCTATTTACAAGTTTTGAATATTTGAATGTTATTTTTCTTATTTCCCCCTACCACTTCACGGGTTTTTTTTTTTTTTTTTGGGTGAATAGCAATTTACTCCCATGTGATATTAAAAATGAGTACATTATCCCCTATTAAAAAAAAATATAGCAATTTACCCTCTTATACTTTTTAAAATGAAGCAATTTACCTCCTTATATAGGGAGGTAAAAAATTGCTTCATTTAAGAATCATAGGGAGGTAAATTGTTGTATTTTAAAAAGTACAGGGAGGTAAATCGCTATTTGTTTTTTCATAAGGGGGTAATATCATGAGGGGGTTGCTTGTAGTTGTATTTTTCCCATTTTTTAGCTAATCTTTTTGGCATTATCAGTCCATAATCTAGTCGAATTTTTTTTTATTTTTTACATCGATGTTTTTACCCATCAATAATTTAAACTAGCAGTCCAGTGCACTTAATGCGTGCACGAAAGTAAAAAAAAAAAATAATATTTACGTGTTTGTAAAAAAATAAAGAATAAGAAAAAAAATATTAAGTGCAATACTCTTTTCTTTTTATTATAATAGCATCAAAAAATAAATTTAGATCCAAATATTATAAAAAGATTTCATTAGAAGTCAGATGCTGGCAACTTACTAACTTTTAAATGAAATTATATTTATGGCATAAAAGATTTTCATAATAGTTCCAAAATGTAGTAATTTGATGATTGCTAACTTCTTTTGAAATTAGTAATTTGATTTTCAGGGGTTAAATTGTTATAAATTTTTTTTCTAGGACAGAAATATAAAAAGTTAGATAGTTGTAATTTAAAAAGAAGGATTACAGTCATACATGTGAGATTATGTGTAGGATTGCATAACCAATATTACAATTCCACACTACACTGAAGAAAGATTTCTCATATTCATCGTCAGTTTTAAGTTTTCATAATAATTTATTTAATCGAAACGCTTAGATTTCTCGAATTTTCTGTAATCTGTGTTGAATTGATTCTTAATGGACATGTATTGACGTGTAGTAAGAGTTATTAGTATTTCTAGTTTAAAACCCTCAAGTTATTTGAAATGACATAAAAGTCTCAAATGATGGGGCAATTGAAATATATATGGAATTATTGGGGTCAAATTGGAAAACGAATATTGTGGGAGGGGCAATCCGCAATATTACATATAGAGATAATACGTAATTTGGCTACAGAAATCCATCGGAAAAAGAAAAGTTAAAAAAAAAAAAAAAAGTTAAATACCGCCCATTCTACACTCGGAAATTAACAAAATACCCAAATTCTGGAATCAGCCCCTTTCTTCTAAAAATCACCGTTCTCCGCCGTAACCTCGGCGCGACGCCGGTTAAGTTTAGGCGCAGCGACGGCTGCCTCGTTGGGATTTGTGCGGTTTATTCGCTTCTGTATCTGTTCGCTCGACTATCTGTTCCCCGTGCTATCAGTTTTTGGCGCGCTCTGTGATTTTCCGTGAGTTTTTGTTGTATGTTTGATTTAATTGTTGCTTCCAATCAAGCTTTACCCAATTGCTAATCCAGCATTGGTTTGACGAGAATTGATGCCCTAATTTGATTTCCCCCAATTTGATGAAACCCTAGCTTGTTCCGATTTCAATGATTTTCATCTGAATTTTGAGTTTATCAGATATATGCAGTTATTTCAGCCTGCCCAATACGTATGCATGGGTAATTGCTCTCTTTGTATGTGATTATGCATGTGATCAGGCTCCTGGAAAATTCAATGCCATAAATTTGGTTGCATTTTTGTTTGATGTGGGAGAGTTGAAAGCCTAGATTGTGTGCAATAGCTTAAATTTCTTGTAGATTTTGTGTGTTCTCTCCTTTTCTTCTTTTTTGTTTTTTGGGAGGCAGAGGCGGATGAGTATTAATTGCTACTTGATTTCATCATCTATAAATGGTACCGATGCTGCTCAGTAAAGTGAAAAATTGTTTTGTTCTTTTGTATTCTGATTGATCATTTTGATTGTATATTTCCAGTATCTAAGAGCTGGGCATTCAGGTTCTGCATTTTCTTAAGCTGGATACAATAAGTTCAGTATTAGATGATGTTATGGAACTATTAAAAGAAATCCATTTGTATTCTGACGTAATCAGCAGTTTGTAGGTGCCGTCCCTGGAGTATCTTGTGAGGGATAGGCATTCTCGTGAAGTCCCTTCCTCTCCTATAATTTTATGGGGGGAAATTGCTATGAAGTGAAGGGTGAAATTATTTTGCATTGATTATTGTTGGACAATCTAAATATATTAGTATATGGGACTAGATTCACTAGAAGAAGTGGACTGTGCACATCAATGTAGGCTAGCAAATGCAAATTTGTGTTGAATTTATGCAGCCATCAATCAGTATGTGCTTCTGGATCTTTATTAGATGCTTCTCTTTTTGGAATGTTTTCTTACTGTCTCTTTTCTTGAAAAGAGGGTTGTAGGCTTGATGAATTTGCAATGTTTTCATAATTTTAACTAAAATGATTCTCTTTTTGTATTTTCCTTTAAATTTTTGTTGTTTGCTTTTCAGGTCCAACTTCGGATGTTCCATTGTTTCCCATCGGAGTTGACTAGCCTTGTTGCGGATGAGACTTCAGTAGAGAGAGCTGCATAACTTAGTTAGGTTTTTGTGTTTTTTTGTAGGAAGTCTGATTTCATGGTATGAAGCAATATTTATTGGTCTAAGATAAGGATGAATTTACAAAAGCACCATCCAGGGCAGATTTCTGGACAGGTATCTAACCAAGCTGGTGCTATGTTGCCTGGGTTACCACACCAAAATGGAAATCCTGTTTCCGGCCAGATGCAAAATCCTAGCGTTCCTCGTAATGTCCAAAGTATGGACCCAGAGATTGTGAAAACACGGAGATATATGCAAGAGAAGATGTAAGACTTCTTATTTATGTCAATCAAAGATATACTTTCAAATAGTGATTGTTATAGCCGTTATAATTAAACTTACGACACTACGTGATAAAAATAAGAAAATTTGGTAAAACAACATTCTCTGGCAACACATGTTTGAAAATTTGCAGGTGTCTGTGTTCTCTGCAGATTGATGTGGTATTATAGCCTTTGGCAGTTTCTCTATGATTTTAAAATAACTCATGTTTACCTTTTGCTGATTTGTTGATAGTATATGCAACTGAATGCTGGAGAAGCTTAATAACTGCATGTCAATTTGCTTAAACTTGCTCTTTTTTATTTCATCTTTCTGCATTATGACAATATTTGAGCAATGAGGGACACGTGTAGGTGTAGTTTCCGACAATCAGTTTTTTCTGGCCTTGGAAAACTAACCCGCTCCATTTCTTCTTTATGGTACTTATCACAATAACATTTAATACCTTGATAAAGGTAAAAGTTGTATTCGTGGAAGTTTTTAAGGAAGATTCACTGGTCAAGCAGATGTTTGTTGCTTCTTCTGTGTTCTGTTTGTATGATTATGGGTTCTTTTAACGTTGAAAAAAATTTGACTGCTCTTTTTACGTGATTGCTATGCTAATTTCCGCTGAATAGAGATAGTGGATATAGTGATATGTGCATCTGTTTCTTATTCGCGTCTAGGAAATGATGTATTATCCTTTTCCGCTAGTCGGTATTGAATGCTCTTTTACTAACTTGTCTCCTCTATTGGTGGTGTTTTTGTTGTTTTGTGAAGTGCCAAAGTTCACTTCATAAATGCTGTTATCAATGAAATTTCATGCTCGATGAACCTGCTGAAGTTTTAAATTTTCTCTTCTGCAGCTGGGAATTTCTAACGCTGCGGCGTCAACAATCTCATGAAGTACCTACTAAGAAAATGATCGATTTAGTGAAACGCCTAGAGGAGGGTTTGTTCAAGAGTGCTACGACAAAGGCATGTTACTTTTCCATTTTCTTTTTTCTTGTAGTTGCCTTATCAAATTATGCTTTTCGTGTATAACATATGCTTATCGAATTCCAAGGATTCATAAAATGTTGGATTTTGTGGAATTCCAACATATATTAGTGAAATACTTTTGATCAAGCCCTTTGAATATTTTAATCTCATGTATTGCTTCTATTTTTCAGGAGGAGTATCTAAACCTGGCAACTTTGGAAAGTCGTTTGCACATTCTGATTAAGCGCTTCCCTACGAGCAACCACAACCAGCAGTTTTCACATGCTAATTCTTTTCCACCTGCTGGTACAATGATTCCAACTCCTGGGTTTCAGCAAACTGGGAATTCAAGCATGGTTGGGACTTCATCTGTGGATAGTTCTCTTGTCGCCACCAATAGCTCCAGCTCAGTTGCACAGTCTACAGTCAATTCTGGGAACTTCTTGCCAACTCGAAATGGGTCTTCCGGGAGTGTGCACGGTGGTTCTTTTAGTTTGTTTTGTGTTATTTAGTCTTGTGATCTATGGAATATCACATGACTTACAACTCTTTTTCACAAATTATGTTCTGCAGGAGCTTTGGCTGGTGGGTATCAACAGTCATCACCTGTTTTCTCAGTCAATACTGGGGGAACTAACACGATGACATCCACAGGTGTGCACAGAATCACAAGTCAAATGATCCCCACTCCTGGAGTTAATAATTCTAATAATAATGACATAAATAGTAATGCTAGTAACGACACTCTCATGAACATGGAATCATCAAATAGTGTTGGTGTATGTCCTGCTGTTGAATCTACAAGTGCATCACAGCCTATGCTACAAAAGCAGCATGCTGGTGGGCAAAATAGTCGCATCTTACACAATATTGGTGGGCATATGGGTGGTGGAATCCGATCTACATTGCAGCAGAAGTCCTTTGGATTATCAAGTGGGCCATTAACTGGAGGGTTGGGGATGACAGGAAAAAATATATCCGCGATGAATCCAGGAACCACCGAGGGTCATTTAACAGGAAACATATATGGAAACTCCACGAAGCCCTTGCATCAGCATTTTGATCAACATCAACAACCAGTAATGCAGGGTACTCTGTTTCTCTCTTGACTCTCTCTTCACTACTGACTCCATGCTTTCTCCCCCCTTTCTCTCTGTCTTTGCCACTCCGTATGCGTGCCAGGAGAGGTGATGCAAAAATATTTTTTAATTAAATATAGAGTTTTACATTGTATACTCACTTCAACACTTATGCTTGACAGGTGATGGATATGGAATTTGTGCGGCTGATGCTTCAGGATCCAGGAACTTGTATGTTCCTGTGACCAATGTTGGATCAATGATAAACAACCAAAGCTTGAATACTGTATCAATGCCATCCATGCCGAAAACAAATATGCAGCCTCAAGCACTTGATCAACCTGAAAGAATGAATTTTCAGTCACAGTATTTAGTAAAAGAAAATCTGGTCCAACCTCATCAACATCAACAGTTTCAACAGCCATCCCATCAGTTTCAGCACAGGCAACTTGCTCAGCATCAAGTTCAACAGAAAATGCAAATGCAAAACCAGCTTTTGTTAAAGAGTAATTCTTTCAGCCAGTCCCAGCCATCATCAAATATAGTTTCTGAGGCAAAGTCTGGTATGGGGACAGATCATCCTGATGACGGTCTACAGTCAGAATCTTCAAAACCCTTCCTGGTTTCTGATATGCAGAATCAGTTGCAACAGAACTCTATGGATGACCATTCTAGAACCACTCAGCCATCTGGTCCCCTGGATGTCTGTTCTTCACTAGATCAAGCTTCAGAGCAGATGCAGCAGTCGTTGAATCCACAGCAAATTGTTGCTGACCCTCAAAGTGATTTTTCTGGTCTTTCTGGTGGCATCCAACAAGATGCAGCGTACCATGGTCAATGGCATTCCAAGTCCGAAGTTGCATCTAATGTATCAGGAAGACTCCCACTTGATCAAACTATGCAGGATGGTTTTCATCACAGGTTAACTGGGCAAGCTGGAGCTCAACCAAATAATTTATCCTCGGAAGAATCACTGAATGGCCAATCTGACCCTTCACGGTCGCAACCTCTGAACATAGGTGAAGCTGGATGTCGATCTAGTAACATTACTCGTGAACGACAGTTCAGGAACCAACAGAGATGGCTGCTGTTTTTGAGACATGCTCGTCGATGTCCTGCCCCAGAAGGCAAATGCCATGATCCTCATTGCTTAACGGTTCAGAAGCTGTTGAAACATATGGAATGTTGCGATGTCTTTCAGTGTACGTACCCTCGTTGCCGGGCTACGAGGGTTTTAATCAATCATCACAGGCGCTGCCGTGATACAAACTGCCCTGTATGTGTTCCTGTGAAGGATTTTGTGCAGGCACAATTGAAGGCATTTGCTCGTTCTGATCTCACTTCTGGGTTGCCTAGTTCAGTCAACGGATCTTGTAATTCCCTTGATACTGCTGAAATTGGACAATCAACTGCAAAGACGGATCAAATGGCAGCTGAAACTCCAGAAGATTTACAACCTCCTCTTAAGCGCATTAAAATTGAACAAGACCACCAGATTCTTGTCCCTGAAAGTGAACGCACTGTTGCCTTGGCTTCTAACATTAATGATTATCATGTTCAGGATGCACATCATAATGAACAGCATCATGATTCACATATTCCAATGAAATCTGAAACTTCTGAAGTCAAGATGGAGCTTCCTGGAAGTGTTGCATTTGGACAGTTAAGTCCGAAGAATACCAAAATTAAGGACAACTTGGATGATGTCTGCATCCAAAGTCCTGAAGGTGGTCCTATTGCGGCAAATAACCCTGCTGGATTTGCTGGGCAGGAGGTCATTAAGGCTGATAAGGAAATGGGGCAGGCTAAGCTGGAAAACACTTCAGCACCTACCGGGAATACATCCAAGTCCGGGAAGCCTAAAATAAAGGGAGTATCAATGATAGAATTGTTCACCCCAGAACAAGTCCGTGAGCACATTATGGGCCTTAGACAGTGGGTAGGCCAGGTCAGTCTTGTATGCATATGTTTTGTCTATCTTGCTAGACCAACACTTACATTGATATTCTGCTTGGTGTAACATGTTTTGTGTTTAACAAGAAATGACCATAACTAGGCTCCTGAACGTTACTGTTAGCACCTCAAAGAATTTTCATGAATATTTCATCATTAGTATGGACTATAATGTGACATGCCGTTTTCCAAGTAAGCAAAATCCGGAAGCATCTGAGTTCTTTCTGCTTTAGTTTGTCTGCTTGGATGGATTCAGAAGTTTCATCATAAGCATTAACTAGAAATTTGAAATGCAGTTGTCCAAGAAGCCGGAATTGGGAAGCATCTAAGTTCTTTTTGCCTTAGTTTCTTTGTTTGACACTTCTCTCTCTCTGGGTGGGGAGGTGATCATTAGGGAATTGAAAAAGTTAAAAGTGGCTTTCAAGATACCAGAATGACCATTTCTTTATTAGGCTTAGAATTGTTGATTACAGAAAAAAATGTTAAGGAATGCGACTTGGTTGAGCTATTTCTCTAGGTTACCTGTGGATTTCTTACTAATTAGTATTCGGTGTATTGACCAACAAGTTTTTGGTTTTTATTTTTCTTTTATTTGTTACCTTGCTTTTGTTCGAACCTCTTTGGTTTGGAGGAGAAGTGGGTTTTATAAGTGGCATTTCTTGATTCAATCTCACTCATTTATGACTTTACCTTCGCAAGAAGCATTATGCACCATATATGCTCTTTGAAGGAGTCATAACCTTCACAATGATGAAAATTAACTTGTCTTTGTTTCCACAGAGCAAAGCAAAAGCAGAAAGAAATCAAGCAATGGAGCACTCAATGAGTGAAAATTCTTGCCAGTTGTGTGCGGTTGAAAAGCTCACCTTTGAACCTCCTCCTATATATTGTACACCTTGTGGTGCTCGCATTAAAAGAAATGCCATGTATTACACCATTGGAGCTGGTGAAACTCGTCATTGCTTCTGCATTCCATGTTATAATGATGCTCGTGGAGACACCATTGTAGTAGATGGAGCTACTCTTCCAAAGGCAAGGGCAGAGAAGAAGAAAAACGATGAGGAAATTGAAGAGTGGGTATGTCACATTTACTTGCAAATGCTTTTTTATATGAGAGATAGTCCCACAAGATACTAAAAATTTATTTTTGCAGTGGGTTCAATGTGACAAGTGCGAAGCTTGGCAACATCAAATATGTGCATTGTTCAATGGCAGAAGAAACGATGGTGGGCAAGCTGAGTACACTTGTCCGAATTGTTATATGGCAGAAGTAGAAAGAGGAGAACGTGTGCCGTTGCCACAGAGTGCTGTTCTTGGAGCAAAGGATCTGCCTAGAACAAATTTGAGTGATCACTTGGAGCAAAGATTATTTGCGAAGCTGAAGCATGAGAGGCATGAAAGAGCTAGGCTTCAAGGAAAAAGTTATGATGAGGTGATCTTGTTTACTTATTTGTAGTATCAGCTGTATTTTCCTATTAAAATATTCCAGTTGAATGTTCTGATCTAATGTGCACGTGTTGGAGATACTAATGGAGACATAATTAGCTGATATTTTATGGGACTTGCCAAGAAGTCCGACTTTACCACCTCAAGGAAAGTTCACCCAACGACTCCTGCTGAGCTTTTATGACTAATAAGGATAACTTCTTAACCAGTATTAGGGGACTCTATCCATTTTCATACAAGTATCACATCTAATTGTTTTTCCCTTTAAATCAACAAAATAACTTTTCAATGTTTCTTTTATGTTCTATTTCCTACTCTCAAGTATCCAGGGGTGATTTTATGTTTGAGGTTGTACATTTCACGATTTTTAAAGGTTTTTTTAATCACTATAATTAGTATGACCTTCAGATGGAAATATTTACTGAATCAGTGTTAGCATTAATTCCAGGTTTTGTATCAAACTGTTTTTCGCACTGTATTTTTATTAAATTTGACATATTGGCTTGGACTTTGTAATTGTGTCTCCATACCTCCAAATTCACTAAAACATTATGTACCTTCTGTGTTAACTACTGAGTATTTTTGATTGAGTTTTTATTTATGTGATTAATCTGCCAGGTACCAGGAGCTGAAGCACTTGTTGTAAGGGTCGTGTCTTCAGTGGACAAAAAGTTGGATGTTAAGCCACGCTTTCTTGAAATTTTCCAAGAGGAAAATTATCCAGTAGAGTTCCCATATAAATCTAAGGTATGGCGTACGAACGAGAAATTGTTTGGCAGACTGAAATATGGACTTCTGTTTCCTGCTTTGTATTAATTTCTTTTGATGTATACACTATGTGATAGAAAATGTAAGAGTTGTAGATTGAATGGGTCCACTTATTAGAATTTGTTCTCTGTTTTTGGAAAGAAATGGATGCTGCACATAGGAAGTTGTATTAAATGGAAAAGATGTTAATTTAGCATATTTGGTTTAATTTGTACCTTGTATCAGCATCAAGAAATTTTATGGCAGGGATTGCAATGATCGCATCTGAGTTCTGAACATACTAAGTTAAACTTTTTTAGTAGGTTTTTTAATTCGACCTTCCGTTACTAGTACTTCTGTTGGTGTTTCTTTTTTATTAATTTATCTTGAGGACTGTGGATTTGTTGCTTGAAATTATTCCTCATGTTAGCTGGTAGTTCGTTGGTTTATTTAAGCTTGGATAAGTAGTTTATGTAAAATCTTTGAGTTGTTACTGCTTGTCATCAATATATCACTTCAAACTATATTTTCTATCTTTCAGGTGATACTGTTATTTCAAAGAATTGAAGGTGTCG
The DNA here is from genome assembly GCF_026168435.1 of Sesamum indicum. Lineage (NCBI taxonomy): Eukaryota > Viridiplantae > Streptophyta > Magnoliopsida > Lamiales > Pedaliaceae > Sesamum > Sesamum indicum. The sequence continues at coordinate 6,693,158 of NC_142668.1, forward strand.
AAGTATGCTTATTCGGCATGTATGTGCAAGAATTTGGATCTGAATGTCAGCAGCCTAATCATCGCCGAGTCTACCTCTCTTACCTGGACTCTGTTAAGTATTTCAGGCCAGATGTCAGAGCAGTGACAGGAGAAGCTCTTAGGACATTTGTCTACCATGAAATTTTGGCAAGTTTCTGACTTTATTGTTCTTGCATGGCTACTACAGCTGATGTATTTAGGAAACAAATCTTTGTTACCGTTTGTAGTTTGAATACTCAACATTAATCTGCGTTTCAGATTGGGTACTTGGAATATTGCAAAAGGCGTGGTTTTACAAGCTGTTATATATGGGCTTGCCCCCCACTGAAGGGTGAAGACTACATTTTGTATTGCCACCCAGAAATTCAAAAGACACCCAAATCTGATAAACTTCGAGAGTGGTAAGTTTGATTGCTGTCACTTTCTGAGGCTGTTGAACATATTAAGAGTTCTTATGCATGCCATTGTCTTTCCTGAATTTCATCTCTGGTTTCAGGTATTTGTCCATGTTGCGGAAAGCTTCAAAGGAAAATATTGTAGTCGATCTGACTAATCTGTATGAACATTTCTTTGTTTCTACGGGTGAATGCAAAGCAAAAGTAACTGCAGCTCGGCTGCCATACTTTGATGGAGATTATTGGCCTGGTGCTGCAGAGGACATCCTCTATCAACTGCAACAAGACGAGGATGGAAAAAAGCAGCATAAGAAGGGATTTATGAAAAAGAGCATTACAAAAAGAGCTCTAAAGGCATCTGGCCAGACTGATCTTTCTAGCAATGCATCAAAGGATTTGATGTTAATGCATAAAGTAATTTCTTTGCCCTAATTTCTTTACTTTTGCTTGAGTATCTATCTGATATGGTAAAACTAGTTTTGTTTTTCCCTAAAGAACACAACATTTGAGGATTAACCTCTGGTGATGCTATTTTGAGGGATTATTTAGTCTGTTCAACCTCATCTTTTCTTTCCACTCTTTATGGTTCTTTGATAGTCCTTAGACTCCTTATCTAATTGTACATGTGAAGACACTTATTTTGTAACTTCATTTTTTCCGTAGCTTGGTGAGACTATATCTCCAATGAAGGAAGACTTTATCATGGTTCACTTACAGCATGCATGCTCGCACTGCTGCATTCTGATGGTTTCTGGAAATCGTTGGTCTTGCAAACAGTGCAAAAACTTCCAGCTTTGCAACAAGTAAGGATTCTAAGGGCTTTTGTCTTATTAAAGTAAAACTTCATCGTGTCTATTCATTTTTCTAGAGTAATGTTTAATTTCTGGTATCATGAATCAAGCACATCTGTCAATCTTTCTATATGCTTGATGGAGACATTATGGCTATTCAAAGAGAAGAAAGAAATCATGATCGTTAAGTGTGACTGACTGCTCTTATAGGAAAAAACATTACAGAGAAATGAAATAACTTGTGTTGATTTTTGTGCTTTTGTGATACTTATTTTGTGTACAGTTGAGATTATCAGTCTAATATTTTGTCTTAGGATGTCGGGTCTGAGGATAGAATTTGTAAGGAAATTTCAAACAATTCAATATCAAAAGTTTTGCAATTTGTGCTTAGCAACTCAAATATGTAGAGTGACAAGAAGTAACAAATTTGATGTTGTCGTTTCTCTTAGTTTATTGATGTGTGATTTCTTCGTCGGATCTACTATTCGGATTTCTTTTGTTGTTTGTGATGACCTTTTCACTTGTTAAGCACCTGTCTGGTCTAGGTGCTTTATGAGAATGAGAGCGCAAGTCCCTAAATTATTTAGTTGAAGACATGATATAATTGGTGTATAATATGATTGATGCATCTTTTGTTGGATGTGATTTTAGTCCGAACTATTTTCTTCCACTTTCTTGCGTTCTTATAGTTTTTCATTCAAGCTTTGTTTTGGTTCAGTTTATAAGTAAATTGTTGCTTGCAAGAATAACAACAGATTGACATATCAACCTTTCAATTCTCTGCAGCGAATACATCTGTTTAGGCTTCATCAATCATGTCCAGGAATAACAACATGCATTAAATTGTGCCATTGAATTTATCAAACCTATTTTCCTTTTCAGTTGCTACGATGTGGAGCAAAAACGTGAGCACAGGGAGAGACATCCTATTAATCAAAAGGACAAACATGCACTTTATCCTGTAAGCCTATAGGATCATGATTTTGGCTGACTTTTTGTTTGGTATTTATTACTCCACGTGTTTCGCATAAGTTTAGGATTTGGAATAAGAAGTTTACAAATGTGCAGGTGGAAATCACTGGAGTCCCCGATGATACCAGAGATAATGAAATTCTGGAGAGTGAATTCTTTGACACAAGACAGGCATTTCTGAGCCTTTGTCAAGGAAACCATTATCAATATGATACTCTTCGCAGAGCTAAGCATTCTTCAATGATGGTTCTCTATCATCTCCACAATCCTACTGCCCCAGCATTTGTGACGTCATGTGCTACATGCCACCTTGACATAGAAGCTGGGCATGGTTGGCGATGTGATACATGCCCTGATTATGATGTATGCAATGCTTGTTATGAGAAGGATGGAGGAAGAGATCATCCTCATAAATTGAGCAACAACCAATCTAATGATCACGATGCACAGAACAAAGAAGCTAGGCAATTGAGAGTTATGCAGGTAACTAGTGCTTTCCTTATTTTCATTCTTTTCACATTGCTCGGAGCTTTTATTTTGTCTTATCTGTCTTCTGTATTTTATTGTGTTCTTCATAACTTTCTAAAGAGAGATTATACAACAACCCACTCTCCTTTTTTTATCTATCTGATTACTTGAGATGACTTGTCCATTAAGCATTTATGCACCTCATCAGAATGATCAAGAAAACATAAAATTGTGACAAACCATCAACTACATCTGTCAAAGCACTTGAAAAATCCACCACCCAAGTAAATAATTGGTTAATGGTTAACATAAGTGGGAGATCCTTTAGTTCTTTCAGAGGGATTATGTGGAAGTTACAGATCAATTTCTATAAGGTGCTGGAACAATCATGAAATCAAAGTCGAGATGGTTAATAACTCGCGTGGTTGTTTACATGACCTATCCATGGAAGCATTAAATTCTTGGCTCAGATTTCATGACATGAAATTTTTTATTCATTCTTGCAGCTTAGGAAAATGCTTGATCTCCTGGTGCATGCTTCTCAATGTCGATCTCCACATTGCCAGTATCCAAATTGTCGCAAAGTGAAGGGACTTTTCCGCCATGGTATGCTGTGCAAAGTACGTGCTTCTGGAGGTTGTCATTTGTGTAAGAAAATGTGGTACCTCCTTCAGCTTCATGCTCGAGCATGCAAAGAATCCCAGTGCACTGTACCTCGTTGCAGGTGTGTTCTAAAAATCCTCTTGCTACATCGACAGTGCCCTGCTCTCTCCTCTACCATCTTTCCTTTAGTGTGGAAAATCATGCTTCTAAATTCTCTCACGATTGATGCAGGGACTTGAAGGAGCATATGAGAAGGCTGCAACAGCAGTCTGATTCACGACGAAGAGCTGCCGTTATGGAAATGATGAGGCAACGTGCAGCAGAGGTTGCTGGCAATTCTTGATAAAATCCCATTTGTATATATAGCATTAGCAACTTTTTGAAAATTCTGTTTCATAGTGATCCGGGAGTTTTACAACTCTAAGAAACTACATTTTTCTCAACTCAGAAGAAGTGGTAGGTTGAAATCTGTTCCTTACTGTGATGGCCAACTCCATTGCAACAAAATTCAAGGAGTTATTTTTCATCATCACTTTCGTTCATACTTCCTCGTATGAGCTTTGCTAGGGATGTCCATAGACGGCAGACTCTGCTTGCTTTCCCTAGAACTAGCTAAATGTAATTTAGATGGAAAGGGTATATAAATCTGTCCTGAGATAAGTGACCTTCTGTTTTTTTTTTTTATTATTTTCTGTATCTCTTGTAATTTGCCTTTTTACCATCATTCGATGGCGAGTGTACAAATAGTTGTCTTGATCTAACGGATGTTACCAGCAAAGTGACAAAGGGAAAACCTCAATTTGTCAGAAGTTCTCTTTGGTTTATTTCATCTTTTCTCGTAATTCAGAATTCTCTTTCTTATACCAGGAATGAAATGTGATTCACCATAGCATATGATAGAACCATATAATGAAACTATGCATTGTAAGAAAGGATAAGATAATGAAAAATTGCTTTTATGTTTTTCTGTTCATTTTCACGTTTTCTTTCCAAATTAAGACGGTGTGTAGCTAAATTTATTCAGAACATATTACGAGTTCATATATCTTGTGAGATATTTTTAAAAGTTTAGAGATGTTAAATCTAGCATAGTCGCCCTGCTGCTAGCTTTAGGTGTTTTCGTCTCTCAAGATGTTAAAATAGAAAAAAAAGAAAAAACTAAAAAATCTTAAAATAACAATGGGTTGCTCTATTTTCTTTGTATTTTTAATTTTTCAAAGAGTTTATAAAATTCTAATATCTTATTTAAAACTTATAAGCTCTTTAGAGAAGACCTTATCCAACTGTTTACTAGAAGCTTTCAAATCTAATGAGATATTTTGAAAAGCATATATACCCTCTAAGTTTGAATTAACTTTGTAATTTCTTCAATGAGAAAATGAAATTTGAAACAGAATTATTTAAGTGTTTGCTCGCATATCACATTCATTGTGATCGTTAGTTGGATTTGAACAAATTACATAATAACTGTAATATAATTAATGTGTATTTAAAAAAAAATAACCAATCACGTATCAATTCTTTTTTTTCCATGTTGAGAACTACCAAGTACAAAAGCCCTTCTTTTGCCTTGGAGTACAATCAGTCTCCAACCATAAGCTATTGGCTTGTTTCAACCAAACTTATGGTTGTCCCCAACCCCCATTTGTACTCAAAGAAAACCATCTTCCAAGTTAATATGCTTCATATTTGTGTACATCAATCCATTCACTGAACAAACTACTCATAGATTGAAGTCTTGATCAGGCACATCTCTTCCTAGCATTCCAGCTCCATGAAAACAAGACCACATCTAAAATAACAAAAACTAAGTATCACAACCTCGTCCTATACGACTACAAGACACCTTCGAATTTCTATGGCCAATGGAGGAATTTGTAACCTTCAAGCGACGGAGGCAGATACGCCTGTGATGACGAGTCAGGATTATCAGGAGGATATATATATCCCTTCCCATAACCAAGATCCTTCATTAGCTTTGTCGGTGCATTCCTCAAATGGAGCGGCACCCCCTCATTCTGTCCTATCGATTCCTTCACCACCTTCTGTGCAGATCCCATCGCTCGGTATACAGCAACCGACTTAGGTGCCAAAGCCAAATATGCGACACACTGTGCAAGTATAACATTGCACTCTGGCATCCCTATGAAATGACATGCTTGGTAACAAGAAACGGCCTGGGTTAGAGCTTGGGGATCAGCCAAGCCCACATCTTCACTCGCAAACCTAATAAGCCGACGTGCAATGTAGAGCGGCTCTTCACCTCCTTCTACCATTCTTGCCAGCCAATAAATAGCTGCATCGGCATCACTCCCCCTCATTGACTTGTGGAGGGCGCTTATGAGGTTGTAATGCTCCTCCCCGGCTCTATCATAGGCCAAATGCTTGCACTGCAATGCTTCTTTAACCTCATCTACAGAAACCACAACCAAAACCCGTGAATCCTCATCGGTACTACATTCTTTGGCTCGTGCAGAGGCAGTCGTGGCCGCGACCTCAAGGGCGTTCAACGCCACCCGGGCGTCTCCATCACAGTGCAAAGATAAAAACTCTGTTGCATCATCATCTACTTCGAACTTAACCAATCGCTTTAGGCTTGCAGCCAGTCCCCTGTCCTCATCAAAAACGGCTCGTTTCACTAGCATTGTTATATGATGGGGTTTCAACGGAGTGAGGGTTAAAACTCTGCAGCGGGACAGCAATGGCGTGATCAGATGGAACGACGGGTTCTCCGTGGTGGCGCCGATGAACACTATACTCCCATCTTCTATTACGGGCAGAAATGAATCTTGCTGCGCTTTGTTGAACCTGTGGACCTCATCAAGAAAAAGAACAGTACTTTTGCTAGTTTTCAACTTCGATTTTCTGGCCTCCTCCACAGCCTCCCTGACATCCTTTACCCCACAAGTCACGGCGGAGAGAGAAACGAATCGGTAGGAAGAAGATCCAAACCCGCCACAGGAGCTCACAATGGCCTTGGCGATGGAGGTCTTGCCGGTCCCGGGTGGGCCCCAAAGGATGACGGAGGGGAGGCGGCCACAGCCGATCGCCGAGCGGAGGAGGGCGTCTCTTGCCAGGAGGTGGTCCTGTCCCACCACTTCGTCGAGCACGCGCGGCCGCATTCTCTCCGCTAGCGGCGGGGGCGGAGGTTCCGGAGAGGGTTTCTGGATATTTTCTTGATTTTCAGCCAATTTTTGACGCTTTCTGGGATGAACCAACGAGTGGGACTGTTCATCTCCCTCAATCTCTTCGGACTCTTGTTGGGTCTGGTCTTTCTTGGGGTGGAAGTGGAAAAAGCGATCGATCTTGGGTTGGACAACGGGAGGGCTGGAATTGGATGATGGGGGAGTGGGAGTTTGAGCAATCGGAGGAGGGTGGTGGTTATTCTGATTGAGAAGCCAATCGGTGGCTTTGAGGAGGTTCCCGCCGGCGGCCGCCATGGCTTGGGCGGCGAGGTCAGTGGGGAAACCCATGGTGACAAGCTGCTCAATTTCAGCCTCCATCTCCAAATGGTTTGCCCTTTTGCTCATCGTCAGGGAAATGGGCTCGAAACCTCATATGGTTGCCTACTCAGACTCCGCTCTTTCCCGCACTTTCTGCTCATTTTTGTACTTGATTATGTTATTTCCCATCTTTAATTAATTATTAATTAGGTTATCAAACAATTAAACTTATTGTTTCTTGAAAAACAAATAAAAATTATTCAGAAGAGACTTATTTACACTTGATGGTGAAAAAAATAATTTTTCAAGAATGCCAAACAGACCAATTTACGCCGTGTTTTATTGAACTCGAGACTTATTCCATGGAAAAAATACAAACAATCCCTTTATGATATCGTAAATGAGCAAATTACTCCCTTATGAAAAAATAAATAGCAATTTACCTCCTTATATTTTTTAAAATAGAATAATTTACCCTCCTATAATTTTTAAAATGAAGCAATTTAACTCCTTGTATAGGTAAATTGCTTCATTTTAAAAAGTATAAGGGGGTAAATTGCTATATTTTTTCATAGAGGGATAATATGCTCATTTTCAATATCACAAGAGGATAAATTGTTACTCACCCCTTACTCCACTTAATATTTATAAGATCTGAAATCTATCGTAATGTAGCTTCGAATATGCCCCGACCCACCTCTATTTAGATTAGAGATTTGCTTCGCCTCGCCTCAAACCCCTCTCGCCCGACTCGCTTCAAGCCAACTAATCTAACTCGCGAAAGTCGATTAAATTTTCATTTTCTTTGATTGATAAACATAACTTTTTTAAAAGAAGTTAAAGTTGTTATTAAGTATCTATAAGTTATTATTATATTAAATATACAATTTATTTTTATAAATATTTGCACTAAGTAAAAGTTAAATATATTTTTGAGTATTATTAAATCCGAACCCGGTAATTTGGCCCGCCCATTATTTCACTTCAACAAAATGTAGTGTTAGGGATAAATATTAAGTAATAAATTTTTAAGATCTCCAAAAGACATATATTAATCTTGTGACAATAGAATTATTATGATAAAAGTTTTGGATAAAATTATTATTTTAGTCAATAATTTCTGCTGCATTTATAGTGATAATACAAATTATCATAATAATCAACCATAATATTTTTGTTACCACTAAGTTATTATCATAAGACAATTACATTGCGCTCCCTGAAGTTCGGTGTAAAAAATAAATCATTCCGTTAATCAAAAATTCACATCATTTGTTGATATTAGTAACAGCTCAATAAAAATTTATATTTTTTCATGATTGATTTATTATTTATTCATAGTCGATCAAATAAATCTTTTCTTAACAAAATTTACCTTATGTTGCCTTACATGCATTATCATATAAAGATATATAAGTATAGTTTGGTAGGAAAATACTTGTTAGACCTGTAATAAGTCAGTAACAAGTCATTCAAGGATAAATATAAATTTTTATTCAATTTTTTATAAAATGTTAAAAAATTCGATTAATTTTGACTAACAAAGAGGTTTATTTATTAGATAGAAACAAACGTTAAGGATATTAAATATAATTTTTTTAAACTATAGGGTAATACATATGATTTTATTAAATTTATTCTAAAGAGTTTATAAGCTTTTAAAATAACAAAATAATAACTTATAAGCTCGGATCCAAATAAAATTCAGCAAAACTATTTAATTTAATTATTGTAGATATGATGTGGGGATCAATTATGGAGCCTATCAAATGACTGTAATATCCAATATTATTAAAATAAGGATAAAATACAATTTGCCCCTCTAAACTATTTTTAATATAATATTTATTTTTTTAAACTAACAAATATAATATTTATTCTTTTCAATTAAATTTTTAGACAATATTGTCCATATATTATATTTATATATATAGTTCAATGATTTTTTTTAACAATTTTGTATTTTAAGTTTAACTAAAATTTTCTTAATTGAAAAAAGTATATTTTAATAATAATAAAATAATATATATAAATTAGTGAGTTAAATAATTTAAATTTTATTATATTTTACAGACTCAAAATTAAGTAATAAATGAATACAATAAAAACACAAAAAATAAATCATAAAAGATTTTATTAATTTGGCAATAAAATTAAGTTATTAACTATTTATTGATCTCTTAGATAAAAATGAGTAATTACATATCGAACTTTTTGAATATATTTTTTTAAAAAAATGATAAAATATTTATATTTATTCATTTTTTTATAAATATATTTAACTTGGTTAAACATATATATTTGTCAATTTCTTTTAAAAAGTATATATGTGTTATTGGTTATATTATATTTAGTGTATCTACTATATATATATATATATTAATTTATACTATTTTTAAATTAAATTCTTTTCTTATTAAAAAAATTATTTAAAAATTAATTTTGTGATGATTTAATGTGCAAAATGCTAAAATATTTTGAAAATAATATAATTATTCAAAGGATGAGGGTATTTTTATCCAACCAAGGGAGTAAGTGCTACATTTATTAATTTAGAAGGGTAAATATTACATAAAAAATAATTTAGGTAGCAAAGTGTATTTTACCCTTAAAATAATTAAATTATTCAAAAATCGCGAATTTTTTGTCATCATTTTGATTACCATTTGATCCATTCTATATCAATTATCTCAGTTGGTTGTACAATTCAACCCCCATATACTTATATTCTTTTATTAGATATACATCTATATTTTATAAAGTTTTATAGTCTCTCAAAATTCTAGTTGGAAAGACTACTCTTGGACGAGACATCTTCTGGCACAGTATTTGTAGTCTCTCAAATTTATGTGGGATCAGGACTCTTCTTGTACATACCTATAAATAGGCGTTTCTATGGATACACCAAACACAATTCATACTACGTGAGTTCTCACATAAAACTTCTTCTAAAATACTCTCTCCATTCTCTCTTAATATCACCAAAGTCTCCAAGGATTTAAGGCGTGTGAATTTGGGTGGAAGTTCTTGTAGCAATCCATGAGAGCGAGAAGAGAGTGCCGATCCAAAGAGGTAACAAAGAAGGTGCTTGTAGATCTAAGGGATCGTTTGGAAGCTCGTAGGCAAGTCGTAGAAATCCAGGGTTCCTCTAATCATTCCGCAGCAGGTTTCAAGACCAAACTACTGATGTAATTATTGGAACCCTTTAATGTACAATGTGTGTCAATTATGTGATACTTATATGCTATAATTTTCAACAGTGGTATTAGAGCCGTTAAGGCTTGTACTCGCATCATTTATATAGACAAGCATGTAAGTATTTAATTTTATGCCATGAATAATTCTTTTTGGTGATTCATGAGATTAAACATGAATGATGTATTCCCTTTTTAGTGAAAATTATTTTGTTTCATAAATTTGGGTATTTTTGAAATTGGAAACCCATTTGTTTATTTCAATCGAAAATTCGATTTACATGAGATTATTATTTTGTTTTCGAATTCTTTTTTCTACCATGATAGATCTTAATGTGAAGACACATGGTTAAAATTTGGTAGAAAATGATTGAATATTTATTTTGGTAAATCAAATCCTAATTGCAAATTAGTTTTCTTTTCACACAGTAATTACTGTTTTAACCTGCATACTTTTTATGCCATATTGTTGAGCATAAAAAAAGAGGTTCAAAACGGTGTTTGATTTATTAAAAATGGATGTGAAATGTATTTAATTTGACCACGCTGAGTGCATTGACTCTGTTGACTGTATTGACCAAGGGTTGACCGTGCTGACTGTATATATATATTTTTTCTGTTTTCGTGCTTTTTTTAAAGCCTAAATCAGTATTAAATTTCCAATTTCATGAAATTATTTGACCTTTTCTTGGGGGCTATTTTTTCTAAGTTTCAATATTATTTATTTTTTTATGAAAGATTAAATATTGCTTAGGAAATAACATGCCTTATTGTTGCATCTCTTGGTGATTGCAAATCATGCTTATATGTGTTTGTTTTAACTGGGACATGAGCTGACATTTGGGTGCTCGTGAATAATGTACTTTAGTTGTTTTTTTGTTGTTCAAAATAATTTATGGAGATGGTGATAATGTGGTATCCCCTTGCTTTAAATTGATGTAGTAGGTCCGAACAAATGCTATTTTTGTATCGGATATGTATTTTGCGCTCATTTTTTAGGCCATGTAATTTTTTGGGATATGTTTCGCTAATTATTACCATAGACTGTAAGATTATGCCGGCATGAAGCACCAAATTCAACTCATTTCATATTAATTATGGCATGTTTTATTGTTGTTAGACAAAATGCAATTTTATTCTTGAATTGATAATTCTTATTATGATCTTTAATTTCTTTGGAAGATGATTATTAGCAAGGTTGCCAAATTTTCGATCCCACTGAATGAAAGAAATAATAATATTTACTTGGATTAAGAATAAAATTATAGAACGGTACCTAACACACTTGAGCATGTAATACGGTAACGGAGATCAAACTAGCTTTTTCTGAGCTTCATGGTAGTAGCAAATTGGATGGCCAAAACCATGCAATGTGGCATAGGAAAATTCAGTATTTTCTGCATCACAAAAGATTCTTGATCATCTCACCACTAGCATGGTTGAGACAATAGAGCCTGCAAACGGACAAACTTCCCAATCTCATCGCGAATTACACGCATACAATGTTGGAACAAGATATGAGTGCGTGCTTTACTATGTTAAGCTGGATGCACGATAATCTGATCCGCGAATATGAAAAGTATCTAACGGCTAACGAATTATGGAAAGTTTTGAAGGTCGAATATGGTAGCACTTCGGCTACGAGATTAAGGGCTCTAACCCAGAGGTTCAATCAATATGTGCTTGACCTAAAACACTCGATTATCCAATATCTTGATGTGATGAAGGATATGATTCAAGAACTCCAAAATTCCGGTTGTGACCTCAGTGATGAACAACAAGTTCTGGCTGTCCTTAGGTCGCTACTTGAGCAAACTTGGGGACATGTGAAGCTGGTGTTAACGCACAATAAAGACGTTCGATAGTTTCGCCAATCATCTTAAACTTGAGGCTGACCGTAGAGAATTTGAACGCGCTCAACAGGCTGTCTTTATCCCACATGCCGGTTATCTTAACTCCCATAGAGGCAAGTGTTGAAACAAATCGATGTAGGATCAAGTCATAGCCAAAGCCAAAAGTAGAACTTGGCCCCATAATGTGACAAGGCTATGAAGTGTCGTTGAGGAAAGAGGGGTGGAAAGAAAAACATGGAGAAGGCCAAATACTATAACTGTCAAAAGATGGGTCACTTTGCTCATGAATGCACTAAGCCAAAGAAGGTAAGACTTAATCCCAGCTCTCCAAATTCTTTTGTGTGCTCACAGGTTTCTGTGGCTAATTCTCTCCTTGGTTGGATCGTAGATATGGGTGCAACAAAACATGTGACAAGGGATCGAGCCGAATTTATAGATTACCATTGAGTGCCAACATGCAGCCATTACATCACTATGTGGAATGGCACACAAGAGGAGGTCCTTGGGATTAGTTCATACCAACTCAAGTTCATCACTGGGGGTGAGCTACTCTTTAGCACAATATGCACCAAATATTCGAGGTAATTTACTTTCAGTTACTTCATTGATGGAACATGGTTTTCTTTTCTGTTTGAATAAATGGGTTTGTCTATTTATTTTGAAAAGTTCCTCTATGACTTAGGATTTATGAATAATGGTTTTTTTCTACTAAAGTTAGCAAATGAATGTCTTTCTTGTGTTTCTTCTTCTGTTAATATATATAATATATCTGTTTTATAGCATGCAAGATTGGGACACATAGGACAAGAAAGGATGACAAGGTTAGCTTGAGAAGGCCGATTGGGGTCTCTTGCTAAATCAACCTTCCTACATGTGAACCATGTATGGAGGGAAAAGCTGCCGTAAGCCTTTTGGGAAGGCTAAAAGGGCTACTCACCCCTTAGAGTTAGTCCACTCAATATATGCTGCGGGCCGATGAATATGATGGTATGTCATAGTGCATTTTATTTTTTCACTTTCATGGATGACTATTTGTGCTATGAGTCAGTATATATCTTATCTCATCGATTAGAAGCGCTTGATTGTTTTAAGCGATTCTTGGCAGGGGTTGAGAATCAAAGAGAAGTGAACCTTAAAGTTCTTATAACTGACAAAGGGCGAGAATACCATTCTAAGCAATTCAAGCAAATTTGTGAGGATAAAGGAATCATATGAAAATTTCATAATTCCTTATACTCCGCAACAAATGGGGTTGAGAGGAGGAATCAAACACTTTTAGAAATGGCCAGATCGATGATGGCGCAAGCAAATCTTCCAATATCCATTTAGGGAGATGCAATTTTGACCACTGCCTACATCTTAAACCGTGTGCCCTCCATGTAATGCCCCAAAGATTATAATACATAATTATGGGATTAATTGATAAATATTTATAAAATTTAGTTAATTAGTAAATAAATCATAGGTTGAAATTCAAAAATATTAAAACTTGAATGGATTAAATTGGAGTTCGTTATAATATTTATGAGCAAATTATTAGAAATTGTGCGAATAATATTTAATATTCTATTTAAAAATTATTATATTCTTGATATATTAATTATATGCATTATAACTCATTATAGGACATAGAAATAAAATGAAACGATTAAACAATTATCTATTGGGTAGATAGAAGTGTTGTAAGTCGAGTTAAGTAAACAATTAGTTTATTTATATATGTTCCCTTTATTTGTGGTATTACTTTTATATAAATTTGTGGTTTATGCTGAAGCTGATTTATCTGAAAATGTATGTGTGGTGGATGATTTAATTTGATTAACAATATTGTGTATGTGAAATGAGAAAATATATTGAAATAGTATATTTGTTGTATGATGTATTGTGGGTGCCTGAAAATGAGAATATATCGATATATGGTTTTACGTTACTAGCTGCTTACAAGAATGATGATATATGAAAATGAGAAATTGGTGAAAATTGAATATAATTGTAATATGAATACCCCTTTTGATGTTGTTGAAAAACCTGTAAGGCGAAATGAAATGAAAAGAGTTATAATGCGATATGAAAAAGAAATAAAATGAAAAAAGCTTTGATGCAATATGAAAAAGAGTTATGATGCGATGTGAAAAGAGCTATGATATGACATAAAAGAGCTATGATGCTAAAAGAGCTATGATGTGCATTAAAATAGTTGTGATGCAAAATGAGATTAATGAGCCGACTGTCAAGGGGATACACTTGAACTTATATAATGATGAGATTGAGTTGATGAAAAAACGCTATATCACCTTCTGGTAAGCAAACTAAGAAAAAAATGGAGTTTAATTGATTGTTTTTATTGCAAGTTGGCTATGTGGTGCAATAAAGCTGATTATGTTGGGATTAAATTGATTATAATCTATGCGTGTTGCCTACTTATATTGTTTGGGCTATGTTTGATATACATATGTAGATAGGGCTGGTTATATACTTACTGAGTTGCTGGCTCATTCCTCTGCAGACATTCTTTCTTCAAGAGTTGATCTTGAGGTGTCTGCCTGTCGAAGGCTAGGTCCAAACACTATATTCAGTCAGGTCGGGCTAGTAGCGCAATTTTCTCCTCATTGTCAGTTAAAATACAAATCACATTTTGGTTGTATAAGGAGGAATTAAAAGCGCGGGAACTACTTGTGATGGATTACTTTGTGGCATTTGATATATGCGTATATGTATAATATTGTAGGCTGATTGTGTTTGTTGTGACGTTGAGATTACTTCTGCATATTGAATGCACTTCTGAGCAAAAGTTGAGGCACGCAGTGTCCTTATTGGTGAAAGATGCCTTAGATTGGTAGGAAACAGTTCCAAGGAGCAAGAATCGGCCAATCACCTTGACTTGGAATGCCTTTTTGAAAGAATTTACTGACAAATATACTCTGTCGGTCTACAGAAATTGTAAGAAAGTTGAATTCCTTGAACTAAAGCAAAATGAGTTATCCGTTGCTGGGTATGAGTTGCAACTTGTGAGGTTGTCAAAATATGCTCTAGAAGAGTGAGTACCGATGAATTGAGGAGAGACGAATTTGAATGAGGATTGAGACTCAAGATTCGGGAGAATAGCAATTAAACCTCCGAGTTATGGTGCCCTGCTGGGAGCGGCACTAAGAGCAGAAGAGACATCCACTGAAAGGAGTTCTACTGAAGCTAAATAGAAGAAATTGACAGATAACCTGAATCCTACATCAGGATAAAGTGGTGTAGTTTTCTTTAGGGTTCTGGATCGCAGAGAGGTTTGTATAGAGGCCGAGCAACAGGTCAGACTAGTAGGTCTCCTTTAGTGTCTTCGAGTAAGGTGGGCTTATTTCGGTTGGATTTGGAGGAAAGCAAAGTCCAACCAGATCGTTTAGTGGAAGATCTATTCCTTCTTGTGTCAATTGCGGTAGGAGATATATTGGTGAATGTTGGGGATCCCAACCAATTGTATGTTATAGTTGCCATCAATTAGGACATATTGCCAGGGACTGTCCTACATGGAGAGATAATACTAAAAGACCTCAGACTTCAGAGTTGAGCAGTGTGAGGAAAAACTCACAACAAGCAGGTACGAGTAGAGGCGAGGTAGAGGTAGGAGGAATATTTCCATGATATCAACAGAACAAAGTAGTCAACCTCAACCACAAGCAAGGGTGTATGCAATTGTAAAAGAACAAGCTCCTATGGAACCCAAGGTTATCACTGGTTCTTTCTCTATTTGCGATTCTAGTGCACATGTGTTTGATTGATCCAGGATCTACTTGTTCATTTATATCACATGATTTTTCATCTCGTGCGCAAGCTAATATAAAATCATTTGGACACGACTTATATGTGTTTACGCCTGCTGGTGGGATTGTATTAGTGAATACGGTGGTGAGATCTTGCCCAATAGTAGTGGAGAGTGTCACTCTATATGAAAATTTGGTTGTGATAAACCTTAGGGAGTTTGATGTTATTCTGGGATGGACTGGTTAGCTAGTAATCAGGCTTTAGTGGATTGCCAAGCAAAAGAGGTGATTGTAAAAGTCAATGGACAGATGAAGACGGTTATAGTGGGGGGGAAAATGTGATACCTAACTATTTAATTTACATTGTCACTTCTTTTAATTTAATTAAAGGAGGGTGTGAGGCGTACTTAGCTAATGTACACGATACCAAGAAAGTTAGTTCGGGTGCATCAGATGTTTCAGTGGTGAGAGAATTTTCTGATGTTTTTTCATGACGAATTACCTGGGTTACCACCTAATCGAGAAGTAGAGTTTGAAATAGATACTATTCTCGGGGTGGCACCTATTTCAATTGCAGTGTATAGAATGGATTCGTCAGAATTGAAAGAATTAAAGGAGTTAAAAGAGTTACTGGATAAAGGATTTATCCGACCTAATATTTCACCTTAGGGAGCCCAGTACTATTTGTAAAGAAGAAGGATGTGAGTATGAGATTATGTGTCGATCATAGACAATTGAACTAAATCACAATCAAGAACAAGTACCCTCTGCCACTGTGTTCTCTAAAATTGATTTGAGGTTAGGTATTGGTGACTGCGGATTAAAGATGAGTCAATCCCAAAGACAAGTTTCAGGACCAGGTATGACCAATATGAATTTTTTGTTATGCTATTTGGGTACGAATGCCCCTCTGCAGCTTTCATGTCTCTGATGAACAAGATGTTAGAACCATTCCTCGATCTAATTTGTTATTGTGTTTATTGATGAAATTCTAATATATTCTAGTAGTCATGAGGAACATGAACACCATTTATGGACAATTTTATAGATTTTGAGAGAGAGACAGTTGTACACTAAATTCAGCAAATGTTAGTTTTGGATGGAGGAAATTGCTTTTTTAGGGCATGTTGTTTCAAAAGAAAGAGTACAACCTGATCCAGAAAAAGTTAATGCTATTTTAGAATGAGAACCACCTAAAAATATGTCGGATATCCAGAGTTTTTTGGGATTAGCTGGTTGTTACTGAAGATTTGCAAAGAGTTTCTCTATAGTTGTGAAACCTCTGACGAATTTGTTGAAGAAGAATGCACCATTCAACTGGAAAGACAAATGTGCTCAATGAGTTAGAAATAAAATCAAAACTTCTTCTTCTTGACAATCATCTTTACATGCACCTATCCTTGTTCGGAGAGTGCATTTTGCAAGATATGTAAAAGGGTACCATAGATCTACGTAATCCAACAATAAATGACTCGCTTTGCTTGAAAAGCAATAATTGAATTCCCACAATGACAAAAATATAGCAATAGAGACAATATAGCAATAGCAAGATAACGATAACTATAGTAAACTGAGTGAATGATAATTTCAAGAAACTAATTGCATCAATTGAAAGTAACATAATACAAAGTACAACAATTGCTAGAGCAAGGTCTATCCTTTGGGGGACAGTAACAAACACACCATCACCAAACTTCGAATACCTCTTCTCCCCTATTATAGTCTTAAAAAGAAAAATTCTCCTAACAACATTAATATTGAAAAGTTGAAAATTGCACTTGAGAAGGCACACGATCCCCTATATATAGTATACTTCTGTAAATTAATACTCGATAAATTAACAATACAAGAAAAAGGGGAATTTGTAACGGTGTTTTTAGAACGGCCACATATAAATGGCTTTTGTAACAAATTTTGAATGGATAATATTTGCTGATATCATGGTTTTGTCCGGCTGAATTTCATATATTTGGAACGACTACAGGAGTTACAAATATCATTATAAAATTGTCATATAGGTAAAGCCGTTGCAAAATCCAGACTGTAACAAGTTGGAATGACTTTTGGAATAGTTGAAAATTTTGTAACAACTTTTTTTGAATTGAAAGATAGCGGTCCCAAAATCAGTAGAAGAGTCATTCCAAATACTTATTATGTTTTGACCGTTATAAACAACCGTACAAAGTTTTGACCGTTGCAAAATTACAATAGTTTTTGAAATGGTCTTGTTAGACTTGCAATGGTTACCTGTAAAAATAAGAAGCCGTTCCAAATGCCGTAAATAAAACCGTTATTAAAACGTAATATGTAAAGAGAGCTACAAAAATCGTTCCAAATTTGGAATGTCCATCAATTTAAAATGGGAGATAAAAACCGTTCTAAATTTGGCGCTAGCTCAAAATATGGAGGAAAATTGAAACTCTTTGGAGCGACCAGTTTACAAGGCTGTTCCAAAAATCGGCCCGATGAATTTGTTTGATAGAAAAATAAAATAATTTGGAGGGTTTTCAAATTTTAAACAATCGTTCCATGATTAGTAATAAAGACCATTCCAAATACTTTAATATCATTTTCGTTTAAAAAGCCGTTATAATTGGTGTTCAAATTCCAAATATTATGTTTGTAAGGTATGATATCTTAAAATCTGTCCACCGGATTCATATCAAAATTAAATAAAAATAAGATTATGTCCATTTGACCACAAATGATGGTTTGATTTAAAATCACATGGGTTGATTAAGTGACGCACAGGATTAAAAGACTACTCTTATATTCCGAATACGATTCTCGAGATCCAGACACCAAATTAGTCCAAAACTTCATCGAATCTATTTTTATGTGGTTTGATCATATCTAATGGTTTTTTCTAAATTTTGATGGTCCGATTAAGCTATACAGTACAACAATATAAAATGATAATTACATCAGTGTAATACTAATAATTATGAGAATACAAATTTACTTCATCTTTGAACATATATCAATCTCAATTTCATTTTTTTTTTTTACCAAATTTGCATCCTTCCACACAATGGATACTTTTCTTCAATATCAAATTGTCCAGTATGGATTTTTATTAA
Source organism: Sesamum indicum (assembly GCF_026168435.1). NCBI lineage: Eukaryota > Viridiplantae > Streptophyta > Magnoliopsida > Lamiales > Pedaliaceae > Sesamum > Sesamum indicum. Next base: position 6,711,726 of record NC_142668.1, read on the forward strand.
TTTTTAAATTCTTTTTGAAAAAATTATTTATTTGGGACTCCTTTTGGAACGGGTCTATGAATAGCTTAGTTGATACAATGTCGTTTTGGTTTATGAAAAAATATATTTAAATGTTGGAACTCCTTTTGGAGCCACTTTACATGCGCAATGTCAATACAATGTTGTTTAGGTGAAGGGCAAATATTACTTATTGAACTCTTTTTAGAATGACTTTGTATACGGTTTCTCAATAAAAAACTACATATATGTAACACTCAAGCAAATGTTGGAACTCTTTTTGTACTGATTTTCGGATCGGCCATAAGATAAAAGTCACACTTAGCAGATTTTTTTCACTATTCTCCTTCTCCAAAAGACCCCCCCCCCCCCAAATTGCTCTCTGCCAACCCCTCCCCAATCCCCACCCCACGTTGTCGCCACCACCACCTACTCCCCCAGTTAAGCCTCGTCCCCCTCCACCACATCTCTCACTATCAAGCTCATCGTCCGCCACACCCGTTGTCGCTGGAGCTCATCAACTTCCTCCCCCCTCCTCTACCATTAAATTAAGTAGCCACCACTCCACCTTGGCCATTTTCAAAAATGCAATTTTTTTTTTGTGATTTTGTTTTTTTAAAAAAAAATTCTGAAATTTACTTAAATATTAAATTAGTTTCTGAAATAATTTTTCTTGAATATTCTGAAATATTTTGAAATATTAAAATATTTTCGAAACTATTTCATATTTTTTCTAAAATTATCGGGCTTTTTCTGAAATTTCTAAAAAAATTCATGTTTTTCTGAAATGTTGGTACTTTTCTGAATTTTTTTCAAAAATATTTTCAAATATTTTTATTTTTTTCGTTTTCAATTTTCTATTTTTTATTCTTATTTTTCTGAAATATATTTTTGTTGGGTATATTTCTAGAACTGTTAATTGGTACGAATATTTTGTTGTATTTTGTTAAATGTTTGGTATACTTTGTTGTACTTCTGAAATTGTTTTGTAGGTAAGTTGTATTTTTTTTCAAATTATATATATGTTGTATCAAGATAATTGTTGATTGTTAGAAATATATTTATGAAATTATTTGTATGTATGTTGTATTTTTTTTTGAAAGTATGTATTTATATGTGTGTTGTATTTGATAAATATGAATTTGTTGGGTTCATTTTGTTAATTGTTAGGATTAAAATGTATGTATGTTGTATGTTAATTGTAATTTTCTGAACACATTCATGTATTTACATGCAAAATTTATCAATGTTTCTAAAAAATCTATGCATTTTTTTGAGTATTTTCTACAATTTTCTAATATACATTTTAGGCAATTTTTTTTAAAAAAATATAGAATTTAATGTGAACTTTTAGGAAAATTATGGACTCTAATGCAAATTTATGAAAATTTTCGAATTTAATGCAAATTTTAAAAAAAATTATGAACTTTAATGCAAATTTATGAAAAACTATGGACTTTACTGCAAATTTTACCGGATTATTATGGTCTCTAATGAAAATTTTAGGAGAATTATTGATTTTGATGCAAAATTTTAGGAAATTTGAATGTATTAGGAAAATTATGATTTTATACATAATATAATACAATTAATAATTTTTAATATTATCATTTTTTAAGTTGTAGGTTCATGACTATCGGTATTCGAGACGTGCTTTAAAAAGGAGGACGGCCAATGGAAAGATTCGAGGGTAGTGGAGGTCGCAGGCAGGAGCTGATCCAAAGGATGATAGAGGAACAACAGACCCGGCGACCTCCAATTGATTCCTCGACACCTGACAACGAAGTTGACGATGGTATATACACTGCTGACGGGAAGGCCAATTTTTTAGATTAGTTTTTTTTTAAAAAAAAATTATATGTATATTATAAATACAATGTTTGAGTACTATTTCAATGTATTAATTATATTGTTATTATTTTCTTGATATGTTATATGTTTTTTTATATAATATTGCACATTTATCAAATTCAACTATATATTTATAACAAAAAATCAATAAATTATTATTATAAAAATAAATATTATAATAAATTAAATACAAATAAATAATATAAAAAATATATTTCGCTTGTAGCGACTATTAACGGTTTTTGGAATAGGAATTACTAGCACACAACCATGAAAGTCATTTCAAAGATCGTTGAACATGTGCTGAAAAGATTATTACCAAAAAAGCAAGAAAAATCGTTACAAAATAAGGCACGACTATTACAAATAGAATTCAAAAGGCCGGTCCAACATAAATATACTCTCATAACTATATGTCGTACAATAACCATTCCAACGATACATTTATTAAATTCAAATTAACCGTTCCAAAAACAGCTCCAAACTCATTTTCTGTATTTGGTCAAGTATATAACGGCTTTGCTGGCGGATACAAAGTTCTTCACAGTTTGTAATGGCCACAAGATGAGCCGTTACAAATACTTTATAACGCCTAAAACAATCGTGAAAGCCTATCCTTTACAAAAGCCGTTCCAATTATTAAGAAGCAGTTAGAAAATTTTAAGTTGGCCGTTATAAAAAAATATTTTTTTTGTAGCGTAATAACTTATCTAATATAATATTTTTTCTCGATCTTGAATTAGGCCTAAGGTCTAAATTAATAAGATTTTTGAAAGACCCTTATATATATTTACGATCCCTTCAATATTATAAATTAATAATTCTATAAAATTACAAATACCGTATAACTAGGACACACTTAGTAAAATATGATTCTATTGTTGTTTGGTTCTTCTTAAAATTTAAATCAAGCCGTATGTATTTCGTCTCTAACTTTCCTTACTGCAACCAAAAGCTCCGGTATTGTATTTCCATACTACAACAAAAAATTAAAAAGAGTTGTTGCCACTACGAGTACTTCCTTCCGCATAATTGGTTGCAAAGACATTGTATCATCAGTTTCATTCTCGATAATGACTTAAATTAAAGATAGTGACTATCCAACGTAGCTAGTGTAGTCACTATATGAACATCATATAAAAACAAATCTCAAGTTCTTTGAATTAAAAAGAAAAAAACAAGATTTAAATTAATAAATTATTAATTTATTAATATTTCTTTAAATTAATAAAATTACGTGATCCCAATATTATTAATTTATAAAATTTTTTACTCTATACATTAAAAACATCTAAGACCCTAAGCAATGCAGAAATATTTCTGAAGGCCATCGTTTGTCGCGGAAGTTTGGCCGGCGGCCTGTTGCATCGGTCCATTGGCCGAAACACGCGTCACGAGGTGTCATACTCTTGTTATTACATAAACAAAATATAGTATTTGGCAGTTAATTAATTATATCTTCTAAAACTATCTACAATTTTCTTTTGAGAAAAATGCTGACAATTGTCGAATATTGAAAATAAGTAAATTATCCCTTATAAAAAATAAAATAGCAATTTACTTGCTTATGTTTTTTAAAATAAAAATAATTTACCTCTTTAGATCGGAAGGTAATTAACTATATCTTCCAGAACTATCTACAATTTTCTTCTGGGAAAAATGCAGGCAATTCTCGAATATTAAAAATGAATAAATTATCTCCTGTAAAAAATAAAATAGCAATTTACCTGCTTATGTTTTTTAAAATAAAAGTAATTTATCTCTTTGGACTGAAAGTTAAATTACTTCATTTTAAAAAACATAAGGGGATAAATTACTATTCTTTTTATAAAAGGGTAATTTGCTTATTTCCAATCCCTATCGGGTAAATTGCATTAGACCCGATTTCTTTTTCATTTTTTGTTGGTTGATTCGCTTCTCATTTGAGTGAAACAGCAAGCAAATAAAAGGTGAAAAAGCTTACAACTTGCAATGAATTTTGCTTGTGTTGGGGGAAAGCACATATTCTACACAAACACATGCAATAGAGTCACAATCTTTATATCCTTCGTCCACTTCCAACTACTGTGCCTTTCGTCCATACTCTGCAACTTAAAACGGCCAGAACTCTATATAGATCTTAAAACTAAGAGTGCAGAGACAAAAAAAGGAAAAATAGAATTCTTGATTCAGTTATGAATTCAGAAATTAACTGTATTAAACTGTCCATTATAGCTGTGTTTTGGACATTGTCATTAGTCTCCACCACCTGCAGACTATGCTCTGGTAATACTTCTTTCCACAACAAAAGTTAGTAGACATTGGCCGTCGGATTGGTATTTCTATCTTTTTTTTTCTTTCAAGCACATTGGCACGAAAGCGCCTCATGATTTCTGTCGATTATAACGTTGTCCAGGCACGCGAATCAGCCCAGAAACTCAGGTTCTTGCAGCTGAAAACTCAACGAGAAACGCAGCTGGAAATGCTGGCGGACTGCTCATTGATAGTCCTGCATCCTCGAATCGCCCTCCGGTCTGTGTATACCCTCCGCCTGCTCAGCCCAGTCGACCGTCTTTTGGGCCACCGTCCCCTTACACAAAGCCTGAGCACGGCGGTTGGTGCGTGGCTAAGCCGATGGTGCCGTCTTCGGTGATGCAGCAGGCCTTGGACTATGCGTGCGCGTCAGGGGCCGACTGTGGGCCGATTCTGCTGAACGGGGTGTGCTACCAGCCGGACACTCTGCTTGCTCATGCTTCCTACGCTTTCAATAGCTATTGGCAAAGGACTAAAAGGGCTGGGGGAACTTGTGATTTTGGTGGTGCCGCGATGCTTGTCACGGTCGATCCGAGTAAGTATCTTTGTCCAGTGATCCATACTATATATTACTCAGTTCAGATCTTTTATTACGCAATATATAGTTATATTTTGTGTTTTGTGTAGTATGTATGTGCTATATATATATATATATATATATAGATATAATTTATGTTATTTACATAGTTTAATAAAAAGATAAAATTACAACCACCTCGCCTTAGATTTGATATAATTACGAATACCTTTCGTTGTTTGAAAAATTACAAATACCCCCTTGATGTTTGATGAAATTATGCAATCTTTGGATAAAGGTATGAAATTGTCAACATTGCCCGTATAATATTTTTTTATTTTTTTTTAAAAATTAAAAACTTATAAAAAAATCAAACGGAGTGTATGAAAATTTTTTTTTAAAAATTATAAAAAAATTATCCACTCAGCCCATAAAAAATAAAAAAAATAAAAAATAAATAAAATGATACTTTTTAATCCACGTGGACATTTTGGTTAGTTCACCACAAAAAATGAATGAAAACCTAACGGATTGGGCTAATTGTTAGACGGTTGTTAAAATCAGAAGGGTATTGGTAATAACGAAGAGGTATTCGTAATTATGCCCAATCTCAAGAGAGGTTACTGTAATTTACCCTTAATAAAAAATATTTTAGAAACGATGACATATATACATATATATATATATATATGTTTTTCTTAAGATTTTTTCTGCCCTATTAATTTAGCCCTTATCTAAAATATTATAAGCATGAATATGTGGTTTGATTAATATATTATCTCTATTAGTTTTTATTATTATTATTTTGAGTTCGGCGGACCGTTTTAAAGGAGTGTTTGTGAGAGTTCTAGAAAAATATTTTCCAACTTCTGGGTCAAAAAAAGTTAATTTGAATTATTTGGGATGCTAAACTGTTAAAAAATTAGTTTAGAGAAAAAAATTAGAAGCATCTTTGAGCGTGCTTATAGCAGCTTTGATTTTTTTGTAAATAAAATTGAATTTTAATTTGGAATTACTTTACTTTTATTATAATAATTTTAATTCAGATGTACCATTTTTAGTTTGTTTTTCAAATTTACTTACTGATATTGGAGTTTACAAATAATTTGAATAATTTAGTACTATTAAAATTTAAATTTTCACGTATTTAATACTTCATCTGCTACAGTATCTGATATTACTCTTACACTATAGAAAATATAAATTAAATTAATATGATTAATTAATAAAAAATATATATATTTTCTGAAAGCACGCAAGTTTTACTTATTTCATTAAATATTAATTAGTTTTTCTACTGATGTTCAATAATTTAATAATATAAATAGTACCTACTCAGAAAAATTTATCTATGAAACATACTAATTGAAAAAAAAATATTGTTAAATAATTGTATTGTCAAAGTACTAATACTAAAAAAATAATATAGTTTTTAAATATATCGGGACAAAATAGTTTTTCAACAATTAAACTTGTTCCGAAAGTAATTTTTTCGCTAAATATTACGTAGTTTAGCTTTCGATTTTGTAATAATATTCAATTTTTTTTAAGAAAAAATATTTTTCTGAAAGTAGAAGTTTTCGTAAACAAGAATGCATTTCGAATTCTTGCTTTCGACTACTTTCGGATCCAGTTCGTTTCATATTTGACCCACTTTAATTCGGATCCAAACCCGATTCGGGACCGCCCATCCGGGACCCGATTCATACATTCCTGAAATTATTGTTTGATTTCTTGTTCCACCATAATATTAATCCTATATTTTGACTATCTCATAAGTATTATAATTCATCAGCAATACTTCAATTATGATTTTATTTTTGAAAATCCGAATGAAATCCTAATGTGAACGACCTACAAATAATTAGGTAGCAAACTCCTATACATGGAATACCACTAGAAGAATTTAGGCTTTCAACGATGATTAAAAATAAAAAATTATAGCAGATATTAATTAATCACGATTGAGCTACGACTATTAGTCGTTATATACAAATTTGACCAAAACATTTATTACAGTTAAAATCTGTGGCAAATATTTTAACCAACGTAAAATCATAGTCATTGTTGATTACTCATGATTAAACCTTAAATTTTTGTATCTATTTTGTTTGATCGTGGTAAATAATATTGATTTATTCAATATTTAAGCCGTAGTATATGAAATAATCGATTTATTGGTGGTGTATTTTGGCTAATTAATCTTGCATATGGATGCAATCGGAATTTTATAAAAGGGTTAAATACATTTCACATTCATAAAGTATGCCACCTTCGTCAATTAGCCCGTTAACCTAAAGAAACCTTCACTTACTTTCCCATCTTTTGAGATAATCCTTTAACTTTAAAAAAAATGGTTAACGATATCGTTAACTATTAATAATATGATATATTCATTTTAATCCACTCTATAATAAAATGTATTAATTAATTTGACTTTTTAGGTTTTATCCAATTACATTGTTCATAAATTAATATTGAATCAGTATAATTAAATTAAGTACGTATAAAATAATTATTTCAAATTTGAGTGTATAAATATCCCTATTGCGATTAGAAAAATGAATGATCTCGTAAAATTTTCTAATTAATTTTAAACGAATAATATCTAGCAAATTTTGACGTAAATGAACTTTAATATTGTTCATAAGGAAACACAAATTTTAATGTTAAATGACAAAAATATTGTTCATTTTTCTAATTTAATACGACTACTTATACAATTAAATTTGAAATAATTATTTTGTACTTATATAATTTATACTAATTCAATATCATCTTTATCCCAAAGATATAGGGTAAGTGAAAATTTCGTTAACTTAAAGGGGTAATTGATGAGGGTTGTATGCTTTATGCACGTAATATTTAACCTTTAGTAAAATAATATTGCATGTATATTTCATAGGGGTGTTTACAATAGATTTTATTTATCTGGTGTGATATTAATACATGTCTTATCTTGCTTACCCTCGTCACCCGTTGTGTACGTACATGAAAAAAAATTACGATTTACGTCCCACAACTTATCTTTTATATTATTTTGGTCCAATTATTTTAGCATTCACCATATTTTGATGCATAAGTCACAAAACCTTTCAACTTTAGTCCCAACCACATATTTTGTTAAATATTTAAAGGAGCATGTAATTTTCCGTTGAATCAATGGTCAGTTACTAAACAGAGCATGTGCGAATCATGTGCTGCCTCTGTAAAATATTTAACGAAATTTGTGGTCAAGAAACTGCAAATTTTTGCGACTTATATAAGATTAAATCTAATGAGTGCTAAAATAATGGGACAAAAATAGCATATATAATAAGTTGTGGGACATATTTTGCAATTTTGCCGTGTATATATATATATATATATATATATATATCTTATTGAGAAACTAGTAATATTAACATATCTATGAATATCTGCAGGCTATGGTGAGTGCCATTTCATCTCCAGCTGAGAATGTTACCTAAGGGAGACCAAATGTGCATTCAAGATTGCCAATATTTGAGTAATTTGCTGGTAATTATTTGGACAAAATAAAACCAAAACTTTTCCATTTTAACTGTTTTTCCTTTTTACCTAATTCAGTATTATGATACCCCATCCCACATCGATTAAGAATTGATGAGTAAGTACCACTTAATGTGTTTTGGTTAAAAAATTCAAGCGCATCCATTTTTTAATATACATTTTCGACGAGTTGTTCATAGTCGAATTTTAGAACCCATTCGATGGGTTTTTTAGAGGCAATTCTCGCGTTCAACGGGCTCGAGGCGTGACGTGTATCAACTCAAATTTCATAATTTCTTTGAGTACATAATCATGAATTATAATTATTTGTTCGCAAATATTAAAGTAGTCTTAAATGTCCTTTTCTTTTTACCCCATCTGTATAATTTTTGAAGATTTATTTCCTATGTTTATATTTCTTTTAAGAAAAATAAATGTCATCTCCTCAAATGTGTAGATTTTTTAAAATTTTAGCCTTCTCAAAATTTTTGTCCGTTTTGCCGACAACCTAACCACATTTATGTTCTGTCCGTATGGATCGCATTCAGTGACGAAGAATAGTTGGTGTTAGAAAATCTCTGCAGTTATTTTGTCCTTGAGCATAAAAGGATTGACGTAATTGCATTTTCAGTCCTATAATTTTAGCTATTTAGCATTTCAATTCTATAATTTATTATAGTTGTAAAAATAGTTCTTCATTTTTTTTATTTTTTTTTTACGATTTTAGAATGACATTGATTGAAATTTTTAATGTTGACATCATAATTCTGCTAGTTTTGTCCTAACAAAATTAGATATGGTAAATGATCATTTTACCATCCTAATGAAATATAGGACTAAAGTACTAAATAATTATAATTAAAGGACTAAAAATGCAATTAAACCTAAAGGATTCTATTCTTTAAGGGGTCGTTTGGTTTACGCAATGAGATTATATATGATAAAATTAAAATAGGATGGAATAATACATAACAAGAATTCCCGTAATCCATCATCTTGTATTTGTTTAATTAATAATATTTGTAATTATCTTGTTTAATATTTTTCATCGTATAGTGGAAAAATCGAGGTTCGAATATATTTCAATCCCATTTATATAAATCGTGACAAAAATAATACCAATAATAAAATATCAAGCGATAATTTTAAAATTATCAATAAAGATATATATATGCACATTAAGTGACAATAATGATAATTTGATCACAATATGATTATTAATTACGAAAATTGTGCATAAAATTACCACCACAAACCACTAACAACACATTTATAATGATAATACAAATACAGCTATAACAATTATTTATTATCACTAAATTGTTACTATACTCTTGTCCCTAATAATTTTTAACGACAATTTTATATTGCTAATAACTTAGCTAGAATCAATTTTTATAAAATTATTGCCATTATCAGAATTATGAAATTCATTATTGTGATAAATTTAATAGTCGTATTAAAATTATCAATTATTGTGTCATTTTTTTATGATATTATAAAGGTGGGATCGTGTACACCGAGGAGTTTAGTGCACATATTTAGAGGTGTATAATGAACGAGATCTGGATGCAATGAAAAAAGAAATTAAAGATGTAAGAAATTTTAATTACTATTAAGATTTTAATTAATATTTGAACAATTATAATATTCATATTTAAATGTATTAGTTATTATTATTTATATCAAATTTCTATATTATTTATTCTTATTATTCATATCGTATTTTTTTTTTTTGGTAAATGTAAGTTTCATTAATAAAATAAGATCGTATAGTACAACAGTGCTCAACTATTGGTTTCTCTTTCGACAGGCCAAGGGATACGCCATAATCTATATAACGCACATGAATATTTAATTTATTTCGGTCGGAACTAATCAAACTCCAACCAAACGGAGCCTAACACAAAAATCAAATATAAAAGTGATTTGCTTTGATTATTGCGGTATGAAAAGGATTAGTCACGGACAAAACAGTCGCTAAAAGACGAAGAAAAAATCTGTCGCCACCGCGTTTTTTGCAATCACTTTGCTCCACAAAAAGTTTGAAATTTGGAGGCACAAAACCCGTCAGCTGGCCCCACTTAGTTTGGAGCTTAATATCATAGCGAGGTAGATTTTTTATGACACTTTCTTAATATGTCAACGAGTGATTAATACGTACTCTTTTAAAATTAAAAAAATATAATTAAATTATTTTTAAAAAAATTATGTATATATAATGCACGAAGAAAATATAGACAATTTCCTGTGATATCACAAATAAGCAAATTACTTTATATGAAAAAAAATAACAATTTACCTTCTTTTTTTAAAAAAAATAGAGCAATTTATCGCTCTATATTTTTTTAAAAGGGAAAAATACAAGCAACCCCTTTGTGATATCGAAAATGAGCAAATTACCCCCTTATTAAAAAAAATAAATAGCGATTTACCTTCCTGTATTTTTTAAAATACAACAATTTACCTCCCTATGTTTTTCAAAATGAAGCAATTTACCTCCCTGTATAAGGAGGTTAATTGCTTCATTTTAAAAAGTACAGAGGGGCAAATTGCTATATTTTTTCATAGGAGGGTAATATGCTCATTTTCAATATCACAGGGAGGTAAATTGTTATTCACCCTTTTTTTAAATGAAGCAATTTGCCTTTTTAGACAGGAAGGTAAATTGCTTCACTTAAGAAGCACAGGGAGGGTAAAATGCTATTTTTTTTTAATAAAAGAATAATTTGCTTGTTTCCAATATCACAAATGATAAATTAGTGCGATACAAATATAAGTGGAACATCAATTTGTCTAATTGGAATGTGTGATAGAAGATTTATTACTACATGCGACTGAGGAAGAACATACAGTGTCTAATGTGAGATGTATGGTTTTTATCAACTCAAGAATCATGACAAAAATTACAGTAAATGATGGCCAAGAAAATTACTTATTTTCACTGATTTTTGCTGTATTTTTTGTGTTGGATTGGACAGAGCTATATTCGATTGCCTACGTGGTGGAGAGTTTTGCGATGTGTCGGATTATAGTCGAGACATGGTGTCTAAATTGTTCTAGAAAAGAATTTGAATAGGACCTTTGTTGATAAGTGTGAAATTTGAGTAAGATGGTGTTTGGCTAACAGATAAAGTTTTCTTTTTTTTACAAAAATGAAATTTGTTAATATAAATATAAAATTTAATAGTGGGTTTTTCTTTTAATAAGTCGATTGCAATCATTAATATCAAATATCAATATTTAACAGCACCAACAACAATAATGATCATATACTATATCGTAATATTAAATAACTATATATAATCAACGTATACTATTAAAATAAAAATATTCGACACGCTGGTGGGATTAGAACCCACAATCTTAAAATCATGGGTCTCAGCTTTAATCCGATACCGAGTCTTTACACAATGTTAGGCGGGGGGGAGCGAGAGTGATTCATCATTCAAAAATAGCATAAAATATATGAAGGTTAAAATTGAAATTTAACAAAAATAATAAGGATATTTTTGTCTTATAAAATATTAATTGTATAGAATTTTATAAGATGTTTTAGAAAAAGTTAGGTAAATTTATTTTTTTTTTAAAAAAAAATTATTAGATTCAAAATATCTTATTTTAGGATGTTATAAGCTTTTTCCAAATAAAAAATTGTCAAACTGTTTTCAAGAGCTTATATGCTTTCAAACATCTTATAAAATTATTCGAGGAGTTTATAAGTTTAGCCAAACACCATCTAAAGCGTAATTACATAAATGATTAGGGAAAAAGTATTATTTTAGTCCGTTAAGTATGTCTAATTTTAATTTTAGTTCGATAACTATGTCCATTTTTGTTTAGGTCTAGTAACTTACGAAATTGCTTACTTTTAGTCATCTGGCAGATTTTCGGACAATTTTACCCCTATGAGTGCATATGGACTAAAACTGCCTTTCAAAAGTTGCATAGGGGTAAAATTGTTCGAAAATCTGCTAAAGGACTAAAAGTACATAATTTCGTAAGTTACTGGATCTAAACAAAAACGGACATAGTTATCGAACTAAAATTAAAATTAGACATACTTAGCGGACTAAAATAAAACTTTTCCCTAAATGATTATAAGATAATTAATTATGAAAAAAATGGTTCTGGAGTCATTGCTGTCAAGTTGTCTAACAACTCCAAATCCTTGATGGATCCCAATCACTTTCACTAAATAGTTGTCTTGAATTTGGAGATAAAACATAGTACATAGTTTTGGTGTCTATAAGAAGCATTCTATGCTGTGCATTTTCATTCTTATTACACTAAGATCTTAATCATGGCCAACTACAATGTTGCTCAACTGCTAATCCTCCTCCTCAACTTGGGAACTTTGCTCCTTTCTCTTGCATGTCCATATTGTCCTTACCCTACTCCTCCCTCCAAACCACCAAAACTCCCTCCCAAATTGCCACCCAAGCACCCCCCCAAGGTCAAACCACCCCCCCATTCCCCACCAAAGCCTCCCGTCGTAAAACCACCACCCTACGTCCCCAAACCACCACCGTCCACACCCAAACCTCCCGTCGTGCACCCTCCAGACATACCCAAACCTCCCGTTGTGCACCCTCCGATAGTGTATCCTCCCGTCATACCCAAACCTCCTATCGTGCACCCTCCAATAGTGTATCCTCCAGTCATACCTAAGCCTCCCATCGTTTATCCCCCGGTCATACCCAAACCTCCGATTATCTATCCTCCTATCATACCCAAACCTCCCTCCACACCAAAACCACCCGTCGTTGTGCCACCACCTCCACCGACTGTCACACCAAAACCACCACCTACAGAAACTCCGTGTCCACCGCCACCATCACCATCACCACCCAAGGCACAAGAAACATGCCCCATTGACACCTTGAAACTCGGTGCATGTGTGGACGTCCTAGGTGGCCTAGTGCACATTGGAATCGGCAGCAGCGCCAAGGAAGCATGCTGTCCGGTGCTCCAAGGGCTCGTCGACTTGGACGCAGCCATCTGCCTTTGCACCACCATCAAAGCTAAACTTCTCAACATTAACATCATCTTGCCTATTGCTGTAGAGGTTCTTGTGGACTGTGGGAAAACTCCTCCCTCTGGCTTCCAATGCCCTGCCTAGAGAAATTCCTCATCATTGCAGGGACTGAGATGTTCATCCTGGAGAAGTGTTGCTCTATTTCATCTGTATGATAGAAACTTTTTACTTCGTTTGAAGGGCATGCAGTTGCCCAGTCTCAGTGGGTTTGTATTGTAACTTTAGTTTCAAAATCTCAAGTAATGATAATTTCTTTCTTTCCCTCTAAGATAAATGTTCATATATATACTAGAGAAAAATGGACGTGGATTGAGTTTAGAGATGCATTTGACATGTGATTGGGGCTTTATTATAGTTTTCCTCATTTAATTATAAGTGTTTGGGATTTGGGTTTTCTAAAAAATGAAACTTGCAATTTATTTAGCATTTTGTATATTAAAAAAATTTTGTGCAGATCAAATTTAGTCGAACCAAATCAATTACTTAGTAAGTATGATACACTTACTATGTGATTTGTTACTTTTTTTGAACTATATATCAATTATACGATAAGTGTATTGTACTTGCTATATAATTGGTTCAAATTCGACCCAATCGAATTTGAAAATTGATTTCATTCTAATACTTGACTTTGAGGATTTGAGGATAGATTATGGTGGGAGGTTGAAAATTGACCGAAATGTCTTCAATTTAAGCCAACACATGACTTGCACGTCCAGATTTCTAATAGATTTATAATTTTCCAATAAAATGCATCCTCATCACATCGCAAAATTTACAAAAGTAATGATTTAAATCACAATTTTCATTTTTTAAAGGACCACAACGTCACCTTTTTTTGGTCTATATCTATACTATTTATAAGGGAGAACACCTTTTTGGTATTTTTCCCTTTTATGGTCTTTTTTTATTTTTATATTTAATTTATTTTTATTTGTTATCTAACTTTTCACTCCCCATTTTCGATCTTTTGATAGTTATTTCTTTTTTTTATTCGTTTTTTTTGTTTCTATTTTTAATAAATTTAATATTTATACATTTTATTAAATAATAAAATTCTATAAAAACAGAGTGTATCACAAATTACTCGTTTATATAAATATATATATATATATATATAAATATGAAGCACCAACAACTCAAATAACTATCTTGGCATGTTATTAAATGAATGGACCAAATTATCCATATTTGAAGAGATAATATCCATAAAGTTTTTTCTATTCCCATTTCTTTTCTCTTTTCATGTTATTTAGTATTTTCTTCTTTCATCCCACATCACTCATTATTTAAAGTTTTTATCTCCTCTATTTATTTTAGATTATATTATTTTTTAGGGTTAATTACACTTAAACCCATCTAAAAATATAAAATTGCACTTTCTTCTAAAGAAGTTTCAAAGTTATATTTATACCCCTTTTAAGAATTCTCCATTCACACCATTTACACCTATCCCTTTTATTATAATTTGGACTAAAAATGCCAACTTTAGCAAAAGAATTGCATAAATTTTAAAAAATGACCCCTCATTTAATATTCTCATGTCATAATTTTGTATTTATAAGGGGAAAATATAATAATTAACCTCACTCCATTATTTTTATGTATATGTTATATTTATCCCCTTATACATACAAAAATATACATGAGAATGCTAAATGAGGGGTAAAATTAAAAATTTATGTAATTCTTTTTGCTAACGTTTGTATTTTCGATCCAGACCCTAATGAAAGTATTCATGTCCAAACAGAGAGTTTTCGATGGAAGAATAAGTGTAATTTTAAAACTTTTTAAAAAGAATATATAATTTCACATCTTCGTGGCGAGTCTAAGTGTAATTAACTCCTTTTTTAATAATATTTTTGTTTTAACTTATAATAATCTAATAAATACCATAAAATATTTTCAATTTATATAAAAAATTGATAAATATCTTTCAATAATATATTTTGATATGTATAAGCACACACATCAAGCATGCAATCAATACTACTCTATATAATGTATCAACTGATTTTGTTCAATTTTAATTTGGACAAGAAATTTTCATAAATTATTAATATTACTCAAAGACGTATAATCTTCAATCCTATGGGGATTTGAAACTCCACTGGGTTCACAATACAATAAAATCTTAGCAAATAACCTTCTAAGTGCAGAGGGCGTTTTGAAACTTCGAGGTTCGATTAAGCACTCTCTAATACATATTTGGCTCTTGTTCTTCTATGTATATTTGAAAAACTTTGTTAACATAGTCTGGGAGTTCCTCTCGTCGGCTATCACATCAAAAATAGATTAATGAGGGATAAATTATATTTTTGGTCCCAAAAATGGAACTATTTTCAATTTTGGTCCCACACTCTGGTCAATTCGCACATTGAGTTCCATATGTGGTTTTTTTTTCAATTTGAGGACCATTTAGGAATTTTTGTCCAATTGATAATGGCAGCTGCTCTCTCTGTTCGTCAATACAATCAAAATAAGGGTAAATTACATTTTTAGTCCCATAAGTGGACCTATTTCCAATTTTGATCCTACATTCAGGCCAATTCACACATTTACATATGGGACCAAAATTAGAAACAGGTCCACTTATGGGACAAAAGATGTAATTTACCCTTATTTTGATTGTATTGACTAACGGAAAGAGCAGTTGTCGTTATCAATTGGACGAAAATCCCTCAATGATCCTCAATGAGACTCAATGTGCGAATTGACCGAGTGTGGGACCAAAAAATAGAAACAGGTCCACTTATAAGACCAAAAATATAATTTACATGATGCTTTGGTCCTTTGCACACATATTTGTGCAAATACTTGATGCTATATGTGGCAATCATATTTCAATAAGAACCAAGAGTTGTAAGGAACAACACAACCATTATCAACAACCACTTCCCGCTCATTGTCCGAAGCTACAAATCTATAGTGTTTTTGTCACAGATAAATAGGATACGAATCATACCCTTACACAGTACATTTTGCAAATGGTTTAGGGTAGCCTTTCTTACAACTCATATTTTTTGAGCATGGAGCATTATGATTGCTTTGTCTATATGGTCCGTGTATAATGTGTTTAAGCACTGCAACATACAACTCAGGTTCTTGATCTTTGTTTGGTGTTTATGCTCTAACAACACAGTCATAATCTTCGAGTGTGTTTATCTTATCATCCTCATCAAATATTACCAACATATGAACATGTGGTAACGAACTCAATGACATGCACATGTGCTACTATTTTTGTAGAATGATAACCTCGTATTTCAGAGAATCCTATTCGACTATTATCGAAATAGTGGAGTACGAAACTCCTTAATACAACTAATATTACAGATAATTAATGAATGAACAAATCGTAAATAAAATAACAGATTTATGAATGGTGGCTCAGGAAACCAGATCCTACGAACTCGGTCACCGAAGACTCAACGATTCATAAAGGTTCAGACCACGGCCACACCACCAGCAAGATCCGATGGAAACCTCAAGATCACTTAGATCTTTCATCAGTATTAACGTCCCAAAGACCCACACAGAGAAATCAGTTCACTCGTAATACTTTTTGGCTTAGTATATTTCTGATTCAATTGATGTCTCTCAACCGAAGGGGAGATCCCCTTTTTATAGGAGTAGGGGTTCGAAGAAAGATAAGCCTCGAGGACTCTCATTGATTTGATCAGAGAAGACTTCCCTTTCTATGAGGAAACAAACAGAATCAGAAGTTTAAGGGAAGAGGAGAGATTAGAAATAGTCAACCGTCGGATTTTGGTGGGTGGGCCTCCTAAGTGGACTCTTTTTATTTGGAATCTTTTTGGGCCATAGAATATAACATTTTTCCCAAGAACTCGTTTATGAAAGATATTTTTCTTTATATCACTATAAAAAAAAAGGCGGAATTTGGAGCAGGTTTAGAAATGGTTTGCAAGTTACCGAACTAATTTGGACCGATTTTGGAATGGTTGGACATCCGTTCTTATAAATGGCATTGTAAATATTTAGAAACAGTTTGTGCATGACCGTTCCCATTTGGGATGGGCATTGTAACACAATGTGAAAAATCGCTCCTAATATTAAATTTCTCTAAAAATTTTTATTTTTTTAATTTAAACGGTTTTGACGAAATTTGAAACGGTTGTATTATTTATATCGGGTTATTTTTGGAATGATTTTTGTAATATTCGTTCCTGAATTTTGGAACTATTTTTATTTGTATTGGTGATAAATATAGGAATGATCTTTGGAATGATTCTTTTGTCATTATTTGCAATAATATTAGGCACGGTTATATTTTTATTTGGAATAGTCTGTCTTATTTAGGAAGATGTACTTAAAATTGAAATAGTAATGGTATTAGGGGCAATCAGCCACTATTTAGGAACACGTATTTGAAATAATTTTAGTAATGGTGTTGGGAACAGTTAATGCAGTTTCGGAATACGTGTTTAGAACTGTTTTAGTAATGGTATTAGGAACGGTCATTTATTTAGATTTGTAATATTTTCTTTACAATTACTAATCGTTCATAATTTTTTAATTTATCTATAATTTTATAATTTATTTATATTTATAAAAATAAAAAAAATTAAAACCTAATCTAACCTCTCCTCGTCAGCAATGTCCATATCATCCCGGTTCGAGACCAGAGGGTCTGTCCGAGGTGGTGTTGCAGTCGAGGAGGAGGCCCGCATCTCCCTCATTATGGCCATCATGTTGGATATCATCATTTCGAGGTGGCCGATGTGGTCCTCCATGGCCAGGTTTGGCGGTGGAGGTCTCGGTAGGGGTGGTGATGATGATGTGAAGGTCCAGCTAGAAACGTGGGCCTCAAAACCAAAGCCAAATACTCGATCCTTGTTCTTGTCCCCAATTGCAGCTAGCCACATCTGCTGCTCCGTCATTGCCACCGAAGCCTCCGATTCGACCAGGGTATCATTGTCCTCTACCGTGGGTTGAGGCTGACAATCCTCCATCAGTTTCTAAAACGTCTCTTGCAAAACAAACAAAATTATAGTACTTTTAACCAAAATTTAATTTTTTTAAAAATATAATATTAATAAGCTACTTACCGGTTGGCTTGCTCCAACCACAGTCCTCCTTTTTCTTGTAGCACCATTTAAATAATTCCATTGCCTCTTGTAGAAGAAGAAAACAGTTAACATCTTATTTATAAAATAATGATAAACCTAAAAAAATAATGTGATTTACTTACCAACATCCTCTTGTGCATGCCGACAGAGGAAGATCCCCCAGTACACAGTCGAGGATGCCGTGGGGTTCGCCGCCCAATTCGCCTTATTGTTCGAGGACTCCTGCTGGATGTCCTTGCTAGCTCAATATACCTGAAGCTGGAGCTGGACCTCGTTGGCCAGCCAAAGTGGCTTGACCAGGCTGGGCTGGACGACAGAGAATGTCTTTTGGATGTACTTTCCAACCCACATGTGGAAGACCCAAAACATGGACTCATCGTCACAAACCCACAACAAGGTCATCTACAATAATAAAATTAAAAAAAAACATTAGTAAAATTTATTAGACAATTTAAATTATTAGATAATACCAAAATAATCTAAATTTGATTACCTTCATGCTCTCGAGCCTAAAATGCTGGTGCTCTGGTAGCACCTGCCTCAGACATGGCCACAGGTGGGGGAAGGGTGTCCCTGCACTACCGTATTGATGCGTTCGTGGAAGCGGCTGCCAGACCTAGAAGGACACATTTAAATAGACATTTTAAAGATAAAATAATACTAAAAAAATTTGATAAATGTATTTACCTCGGGTCATTGAGGGTGATGTACTGCTGCGCTGATGGTGGGGGGACTGGTGGTGATGGTGGTGGTGGTGGTGGAGCAGTCGCTAATGTGGAACACTGATGTATGGGATCATCTGCTGCTGGTGTAGCTCTAGATGGTCCAACATCATCTGGAGTCTGTGGTTCGGGGGACGGTGAGATCGTGTCAGGTGGTAGGGGTGGTCGAAAGATTGCTTCCCCAACCTGGAAAGCATCAGGCAGCACTGCTGGAAGTGGCTGGCCACGATCGCAGCCATGTCCTCGACCACGTGGTACAGAAGGCGTACCACCAGACAGGATCTAAATAAATTATTGAGAAATATTAGTCTAAATTTTTCGATTATTGACATTTATATGTAAATAAAAAAAAATATACTAATTCTTACACATTGAAAATATTATCATGAAGTTATGGTTATTGTACTCATTTAATTATTTATAAATGTATAATTCTCTTGTGCACATATACAAACAGGCTAAGCATTGCTTTAAGCTTGTTTAACCTATCACCTGAATAACAAGTACTACTTAAGTTTATCTATTTTTCTATAAACATTGTGCTTTGTTGACAAATGAAGATGGATAAACTTAACTAGTTCTATTGGCAAAATTCACTTAATGGGCTAAACATACTTAAAGACATACATGATCTGTTTATACATAGTTATAAAGGAACTATATATTTTTAAATAATTATTAATTATTAAAAATATTTTCATCAAATTGTGGCCATTGTAATGACTATGTAATTGTATTTTAATTTGAACTATTACCCTAATATTGGTATTTTTGACATAATTTTGTAAATAATATTATTATTAGGATTATTGGTCTAATATTAATAAAACAAAAAAAATGTTCCAAAGTGTATCGGATTTTAGAACGGATTTGAAACACATTCCATCTTCAGCAAAAGTCATAATTAGGAACGATTTTTCGCATAATTGATTATGTGTACTCAAGCCATTCCAAATTGTACATCATTTTGGGATACATTTACTAACTGTCATCTTTTGGACATCCATTGTCACACAGAATGGTCATTGCAAAACATCCCTAATTCTAATATGTTTCAAAAAGAGTTTCAACCAATTACTGTTGCTATTTTTGAATGGTTTATGCATTGGATTTTTGTAACTGATTGTTTGGAACATCTATTGGAACGGTCTGACTGTTCCAAAGTTGTAACTAAAAAAAATGATGATCATGACGTCATCTATCAAGTTCCATTCCTTATGTGTCTCAAAACATTGAAATGTATTTCAAAATTATTTCCTTACCGTGCCAAATTTCGCCTTTTTTTGTAGTGTTAGCTCTTCATATTTTGCTTGAAAAATCCTAATTAATAAATTAGGATGGTGTCGAGGTGTTTGTTCTGGAAGGAGTTGATCCTTTATCTCTTTCCATGAAGGACTGTATGTCATAATCAAAACAATATCTGGCTTACGAAACTTTTGTACAATTGCCATCAAAACTTGATACCTCCGATACATATCTTGTGGACTATCAATAAATGAAGATGACAAATTATTCGGGAGACAATATTTCCTAAAGCAAAAAAGAAATGATAAAGTAAATTTACAGATTTAAGAATTATATTAGAAATTGAAAAGCTTCATTGAGGTTAAATAAATATTAACCTACATCATTTTATCCGGCATTCAAACAATCTTGTTATCCTTCCTATAACTCAGTTCAAATATCGTTCTAGTGAAATCTAATCCATTGTATCTTTTAGACATCGATCTTCACATAATTGTGAACAACATATTGTTGCAATAAATGTCCTCCATGAATATCATTATGGTGAAATTAACTCGAATAACTAAACATCTCACATAACTCAGCTTGAATATCATTATGGTGAAATCTAATCCAACATAACTTTTAGGCCTCGATCTTCACATAATTGCGGACAACATATTGTTGCAATTAACGTCCTCCATGAAAACTCATTGAGGGAGTAATATACCGAATCTATGATTTAGAAATAATAATGATATTTGAAAAAATCTTATAGTTAAACTATAAAGGACAATTTTAGTGTTAATCATACCTGTAGCATATATGCATAATAATCACAACTCATGATTCATCTTGCATGGATTGATTGGTAGTTGATATACCAATCATATGTTCCACATGGAAGTAACATCAGATATTGCAAGATCATAATATCTTGCATAATCCTTGATATTAATAAGCTCACCACAAACTGTTTGAACTATTATATCTCTACAACTTGCATTTATCAATTCTTTTCCACCAACTAATATTGCCGCCACTTGTGAGGCTGTGGAAAGTGTGTATTGAGGATGAGTCCTAGGCCTCTCTAATAAGTAGCCTTTAATCATGAATATCAGAGCTTCGTGCAAGTTGGCAACAGGTCTTGACAATTGGGATATGTGCATCTAGCATATGTCCAATCTTATCAATCAATTCAGGATCCAAACCATCATGGGAATAGGGAGACAATCCTATGGTATATTAATGCTGAATGTGTAGATCCGTTAATTAAATGTTGGTGAATTTTCATATAATGCAACGCCCATGGAAGTGAACGAAAACACATGATTTTAAGCATGTATATTTTGCCTGAAGATATGACCCTTGCAGACTCATCAGTAAAAACATTCAGCAATTGTAACGGCATTTTTGAAATGTTTACTTTACCTTCTTTACAATACAAGTATTGTGTTTCCCAACGAAAAAACTTAGTCTGACAGTATGAGTAAATTCAAGGTGGTGGGAGCTCTAATTGACAAACATTGCACGAAGAGTAACAATTTCTTGAACAGTTATGAAAAGAATTTGTTGGAATTCTTCTTGCATGTCATGTACTATTATCATATTGAGGTTCATCTATAAAACGTGAACTTGAAGTATTGTAAAATTATATATCGCTATATTCTCATTTTCAGACACCCCCAACACATCATGCATCAAATATAAGATTTCGATGTATTTTTTCATTTCACGTACACCATATCGTCAATCAAATTAAATCATTCACCACTCATATATTTTAGATAAATCAACTTCAGAATGAACCACATATCTATATAGCAATAATACCATAAATAAATGGGACATATATAGATAATATTAATTGTTTACTTACCTTGATCTTACAACGCTTTTATTTACTCAATCGATAATTGCCAGTCTTTTCACTTTATCCCTGTATCCTATAATGAGCTATACCACATACAATTAATATATCGATAATATTGTAATTTCTTTTAAATAGGATATTAAATATTATTCGCACAATTTCTAATAATTCTGTATATTTTATTTCTACTGAAATATAAATCTTCATTCTATTTCTTCTTAATAACTAGACACTCTAAGCTTCATAAAGATACTTATAATTTATCATTTAATTAGTAGGGATTCTTATAACCAAACCCCATATATTTTTATAATTATCATTTTTAATAACATCCCTAAATTAGGTTATCATTAAGAACCTCATTTTTTCTCTTTAATAACATAATATTTTTTAAATATAATTTTTGGAATATTTCTATGAATTTTCTGTCAATCCCTAGCTACAATATAATTTAATTAAACAACAGTACATAGAATTACGTATTTGGTTAATAATTTCGATGAAATTGTATAAATTAACTATAGTAATATTTAAATCTAACAAATTTAATTATTTAATTAACCAACGATATTATTTTTATATCCGATTTGATATTCAATGCAGCACTATTTTAAATAGCTAAACTCGTAAAATATAACGATTAAATAGTATTATCACTCAATATAAAATATTTAATAAAAGGAGTAATTAAATAATATGATTATATAAATTAAAAATAAAATTTCCATACCTCTGGTTCTTCTTTTTTCCGCGAGAGAGAATTCCAATTTTTCAATTGGTTTATGTGTGTTGTGTGTTGTGAGTTGTGTATGTGTGTGTGGGTTGTGTGTATGTAAGGGAAAAGGGAAAGAGAGTGAGGCGGTGGGGGTTGATGGCCCACCAGCCCGCTCTCAACTCTCTTTCCTCTTTATATATATATATATAATATTATTATTATTTATTTATTTAATTAATATTTTTAATATTCATTACATCCTTCCTAAATTTTCTTAATTAATATAATTATCTCCAAATATTATAACGAATTATAATTTAATCCGTTCAAATTTTATTATATTTAAATTATGACCTATAATTTATTTACTAATCACTAAGTTTCATAAAAATTTACCAATTAATCCGATAATTATGTATTTATAATCTTTGGGCATCATAATTCTCCCCTCTTAATAAAAATTTCGTCCTCGAAATTTAACTAACTTACCGACTCAGGGAATAAATATGGGTATGTTTCTCTCATGTTCTCCTCAACTTCCAAGGTGACTTCCCTTGGAGAGTGATGACTCCATTTGACCTTCACCATAGGTTTTTCTTTATTTTTTAATTTCTTAATACTGCGATCCAGAATTTTTATTGGATCTTCTACCTATTCAATCCCTTTGATATCTCTATCTCTAGCTCATGTAAAATGTGACTAGGATCGGATTAGTATTGCCGCAGCATAAAAACGTGAAACACGTCATGTATCTGTGATAATTCTGTCGGTAACGCTAACCGATAGGCTAGTGGTCCAACTTGCTGTAGAATTTTATATGGCCCAATATATCTCCGACTCAACTTTCCCTGTTTCCCAAATCTCAAGATTGCTCTCCATGGTGTTACTTTTAGAAAAACTCTTTCCCCTACCTCATAGTCCATCTCTCTGCGATGCTTATCAACTTAACTCTTCTGTTGATCCTGTGCTGCCTTTAAACACTTTTTAACTGTTTGTATCTTGTCCACTATTCTTGAATTAATTCCGGCCCCTCAAGCTGTATCAATCCCTCAATATCCCAACATATCGGAGTTCGGCATTTCTTTCCGTACAAAGCTTCATATGGAGCCATACCAATACTAGAATGAAAACTGTTGTTATAAGCAAATTTCATCAGTGGTAGATGATCATCTCAATTTCATCTGAGTTCAATTACGCAGGCTCTCATCATATCCTCTAATGTCTGAATTGTTCTTTCTAACTGTCCATTGGTCCGAGGATGAAATGCTGTATTGAAATGCAATTTTGTATCTAGAGTCATTTCCAAGCTTTCCAAGAAATGAGAAGTAAATCGAGAATTTCTATGAGAAACTATAGAGGCAGGAATGCCATGTGATCTCACAATTTCTGATATAATAATTCAGCTAGCTTATCCAAAGAATCAATTTGATGGATTGGCAAGAAATTGTGGGAATAATATTTAATACCCTATTTCAAAGAAATTATGATATTCTCGATATATTTATTGTATGTGATGTAACTCATTATATGATACGAGGATAAGGTGAAAAGACTGACAATTATCGATTGAGTAGATAAAAGCGTTGTAAGATCGAGGTAAGTAAATAATTAGAATTATCTATATATGTCCCCTTTATTTGTAGTATTACTGCTATATAAATCTGTGGTTCATGCTGAAGCTGATTTATCTGAAAATATATGAGTGTTGAATGATTTAATTTGATTGACGATATGGTGTATGTGAAATGAGAAAGTACATTGAAATATTATATTTGTTGTATGATATGTTGGGGGTGTCTAAAATGTGAATATATCGTTATATGGTTTTATGTTCCTAGTTGCTTACAAGAATGGTGATATGTGGAAAGGAGGAAGTGGTGGAAATTGAATATCATTGTGATGTGAATACCCCTTGATGTCTTTGAAAAGCCTGTAAGGCGAAATGAAATGAGAAGAGCAATGATGCTACATGAGAAGGAAATGAAATGAAAAGAGATTTGATGCGATATGAAAAAAGATGTGATATGAAAAGAGTTATGGTGCGATATAAAAGAGCAATGATGCAAATTGAAAGAGGTATGATGAAATGAGATTGATGAGCCGGTTGTTAAGGGAATTCACATAAACTTATATAATAGTGAGATTGAATTGACCTGAAAAACATGATATCACCTTCTGGTAAACAAACTGGAAAAAAAAAAGGAGTTTAATTGATTGTTTTATTGCGAGTTAGCTATATGGTGAAGTAAAGTTGATTATGTTGAAACTTAATTGACTATATTCCACGCGTGTTCCCTTCTTATCTTGTTTGGGCTATATTTGATATACATATGTAGATAGGGTTGGTTATTTACTGACTGAGTTGCAGGCTCATTCCTCTGCTGACATTTTTTTTTCAGGAATAGATCTTGAGGTGTCTGCCTGTCGAAGGTTAGGTCCAAACGCTATATTTAGGTAGGTCAGGCCAAATATGCAGTTTTCTCCTCATTATCAGTTAAAATACAAATCACATGTTATTTGTATAAAGAGAACATAAAAGAGTGGGGATTACTTGTGACAGATGAGTTTTGTGGTGTTTGATATGCATATATGATGTTGTGGCTTGATTATACCTGTTATGACATTGGAATTACGTGCGCATATTGATTAGATGATTATGTGCATATTTATATATAGAAATAGGGATTACTTTAAATATGACGTTTAAAGAAGATATAAACCATGATAGCGATAGAGGGTGCTACATTAGGTGGTATCAGAGCAGGGATTAGATTTCCTAGGGATAGTAGATGAAATGTAATATTGTACATAAGGTATACTAGAAATGTACTTACATGTGTGCATTTCATATATGATAGAAGCGTCAAGGGAAAACGTTGCTGGCAAACTAAGTCATTAGAGTCTATGCAAGATCATGATCATGAATCAGAACATCAGAAGTTAGAAGCCCAGAATAGAAATGCCCCACAACCAGAAATAAATCCTTTTATGCCACAGTTTCTAGAAATGATGTAGAGGATGGCTCCACCGCCACAACCCCAACAACAGGATGTAGTTATTGATAAAAATTATGAAATAGTGAGGAGATAGAGGACGAAGGGATTTGCAGGTACTACTGATCCTGTAGAAGCAGAAGAATGGCTAAGAAACATAAAAAGGGTATTGGACAGCATTGAATGTACATCTGAGCAAAAGTTAAGGTACGCAGTGTATTTATTGGAGAAAGATGCCTTAGACTGGTGAGAAATAGTTCTGGGAGCAAGAACTCACCTGTCACTTTGACGTGGAATGAGTTTTTGACAGAATTTGCTGACAAATATACTCCATCGGTCTACAGAAATCGTAAGAAAGTTGAATTCCTTGAACTAAAGCAGAATGAGTTATCTGTTGCTGAGTATGAGTTGCAATTCATGAGATTGTCAAAATATGCTTCAGAAGGGGTGAGTACCAATGAATTGAGGAGAGACAGACTTGAAAGAGGGTTGATACTCGAGATTCGACAAAAAATATCAATTAAACCTCCGAGTTATGGTGCACTGTAGGAAGCGGCACTGAGGGCAGAAGAGACATCTACTGAAAGGAGTTCTACTGAAGCTGGAAGAAATAGATAGGTAACCTGAATCCTACATTTGGACAAAGTGGTGCAGTTTCCTTTAAGGGTTCTGGTTCACGAAGAGGTTGGTATAGAGGCCGAGGAGTGGGTCAGACTAGTAGGCCTCCTTTAGTGTTTTTGAGTAAAGGTGGGCCTACTTCGGTTGGATTTGGAGGAAGACAAAGGTCCAACCAAATTGTTCAGTAGAATATCTACTCCTTATTGTACTAATTGTGGTAGGAGACACACTGATGAATGTTGGGGAACCCCAGCCAATTATATGTTATCGTTGTCATCAACCAGGACATATTGTCAGGGATTATCCCACACGGAGAGATAATACCAGAGGACCTTAGACTTCAGGATTGAGCAGTGTGGGGAAAATCTCACAGCGAACAGGTACGAGCACAGGATGAGGTAGAGGTGGTCGAGGTAGCGGGAATATTTCCACATCTACAGGCAAAGTAGTCAGCCTCAACCATAAGCCAGGGTGTATGCAATCACAAAAGAACAAGCTCCTACGGCACCCGAGGTTATCACTAGTTCCTTCTCTATTTGCATTTCTAGTGCACATGTGTTGATTGATCCAGGATCTACTAGTTCATTTATATCACTATAATTTTGCATCTCGTGTGCATGCTAATATAGAACCATTTAGACATGACTTATATGCGTTTATGCCTGCTGCTAATATTTTATTTATTTAATTAAACTTTTTTTAAAATACCCATTACATACTTTCTAAATTTTCTTAATTAATATAAATTATCCCCAAATACTATAACGCATTCCACCAGCAGGGATAGACACATATAAGTCATGTCCAAATGGTTCTATATTAGCATGCACACGAGATGCAAAATTATGTGATATAAATGAACAAGTAGATCCTGGATCAATCAATCATCTAATTGAATTGTGGGAATATGATAATCTCTTTCATGAATTATTATAACCCAACTCGTCGGCTCACACTTTAAACAACTTTCTATTTTTTTTCTCTGTTAATGGATTGTACATTGAATTGCATACAACATCCGTATGGAATTAACACCTTCCCTACGGTGCCATCAATAAGAATTGAACCAACCACAGCCCCACTAATTTTTATTCCAAGGTTTGACATATGCACTAGAATCGCGAATAGAGAAGGAACTAGTGATAACCTCGGTTGTCGTAGGAGTTTGTTCTTTTGTGATTGCATACACCCTGATTTGTGGTTGAGGCTATTCCCGCTACCTCGATCACCTCTACTTCATCCTGTGCTCGTACCTGCTCGCTGTGAGATTTCCCCCACACTGCTCAACCCTGAAGTCTGAGGTCCTCTGGTATTATCTCTCCATGTGGGACAATCACCCTGACAATATATCCTGGTTGATGGCACGATAACATACAATTGGCTGGGTTCCCCAACATTCACCAGGGTGTCTCCTACCGGAATTAGCACAAGGAGTAGATCTTCCAGTAAACGATTTGGTTGGACCTTGTCTTCCTCCAAATCCAACCAAAGTAGGCTCGCATTTACTCAAAAATACTGAAGGAGACCTACTAGTCTTACCCACTCCTCGACCTTTATACCAGCCTCTTTGTGAACCAGAACCCCTAAAGAAAACTACACCACTTTGTCTCGATGTAGGATTCAGGTTACCTGTCAATTTCTTCCGTTTAGCTTCAGTAAACTCCTTTCAATAGATGTCTCTTCTGGCCTCAATGTCACTTCTAGCAGCGCACAATAACTGGGAGGTTTAATTGCTATTTTCTCCCGAATCTCAAGTCTCAAACCTTTTTCAAATCTGTCTCTCCTCAATTCATCAGTACCCACCTCTTCTGGAGCATATTTTGATAATCTCACGGATTGCAACTCATACTCACCAACAAATAACTCATTCCACTTTAGTTCAAGGAATTCAACTTTCTTACGATTTTGGTAGATCGGTGGAGTATATTTGTTAGAAAATTCTTTCAAAAACTCATTCCACGTCAAAGTGACAGGTCGGTTCCTGCTCCCTGGAACTGTTTCCCACCAGTCTACGGTATCTTTCTCAAATAAAGACGCTGCGTACCTTAACTTTTGCGCAAAAGTACATTCAATTATGTCCAACACCCTTTCTATGTTTCTCAGCCATTCTTCTGCTTCTACAGGATCAGTTGTACCTGCAAATACCTTCGCCCCATGTCTCCTCACTATTTCATAATTTTTATAAATAACTACATCCTAAGGTTGGGGTTGTGGCAGTGGAGCCATCCTCTGAATCATTTTTAGAAACTGTTGCATGAAAGGGTTTATTTCTGATTGTGGGGTATTTCTATTTTGGGCTTCTAACCCCTGATGTTCTGATGTATAATCATGACCTTGCACAAACTCTAATGACTCAGTTGGGCCAACAGTGTTTTCTCTTGATGCTTCCATCCTATATGAAATGCACACATGTAAGTAGATTTCTAGTATATACCTTACGCACATTATTGCATTTTATCTACTATCCCTAGAAAATCTAATCACTGCTCTGATATCACCTAATGTAGCACCCTCTATCGCTACTATGATTATATCTTCCCTAAACGTCGTACTTAAAGTAACCCCTGTTTATATATAAATATTCACATAATCATCTAATCAATATGCACACGTAATTTCAATGTCATAACAGGCATAATCAAGCCACAACATGATATATACATATCAAACACCACGACTGATCCATCACAAGTAATCCCCACGCTTTTATGTTTTCTTTATACAAACAAATGTGATTTGTATTTTAACTGACAAGGAGAAGAAAACTGCATACTAGTCTGACCTGCCTGAATGTAGTGTTTGGACCTAACCTTCGACAGACAGACACCTCAAGATCTATTCCTAAAAAAAATATCAGTAGAGGAATGAGCATACAATTCAGTAAGTAAATAACAAGTCCTATCTACATATGTATATCAAATATAGCCCAAACAAGATAAGAAGGGAACACGCATGGAATATAGTCAATTTAATTTCAACATAATCAACTTTATTGCACAACATAGCTAACTGCAATAAAACAATCAATTAAACTCCTTTCTTGTTTCAGTCTACTTACTAGAAGGCGATATCGTGTTTTTCAGGTCAACTCAATCTCACTGTTATATAAGTTTAAGTGAATCCGCCTGATAGTCGGCTCATCAATCTCATTTTGCATCATAGCTCTTTCAATTCGCATCATAGCTCTTTTATTTCGCATCATAGCTCTTTTATATCGCATCATAACTCTTTTCATATCACATCTTTTTTCATATCCCATCAAAGCTCTTTTTATTTTATTTCGCATTATAGTTCTTTTCATTTTATTTCGCCTTACAGGCTTTTTGACAACATCAAAGGGTATGTACATCACAATGATATTCAATTTTCACCACTCCCTCCTTTCCACATATCAATATTCTTATAAGCAACTAGTAACATAAAATCATATATCGATATATTCTCATTTTCAAACACCCCCAACACATCATACAACAAATATAATATTTCAATATATTTTCTCATTTCACGTACACCATATCGTCAATCAAATTAAATCATTCCCCATTCATATATTTTCAGATATATCAGCTTCAACATAAACCGTAGATTTATATAGCAGTAATACCACAAATAAAGGGAACATATATAGATACTACTAATTATTTACTTACCTCGATCTTACAACGCTTTTATCTACTCAATCAATAATTGCCAGTCTTTTCACCTTATCCCCGTATCCTATAATAAGTTATACCACATACAATTAATATATCGAGAATATCGTAATTTACTTTAAATAGAATATTAAATACTATTCACACAATTTATAATAATTCTTTAATATTTTATTTCTACAAAAATATAAATCTTCATTCTATTTCTTCTTAATAACTAGACACGCTAGGCTTTATAAAAATACTTATAATTTATCATTTAATTGGTAGAGATTCATTTAACCAAACCCCGTATATATTTATAACTATCATTTTTAATAACATCCCTAAATTAGATTATCATTAAAAACCTTATTTTTCCTCTTTAATAACATAATATTTCTTAAATATAATTTTTAAAATATTTCTATGAATTTCCTGTCAATCCCTCGCTACTATATAATTTAATTAAACAACACTACGTAGAATTGTGTATGTAGTTAATAATTCCGATGGAATTGTATAAATTAACTATAATAATATTTAAATCTACAAATTTAATTATCTAATTAACCAATAATATTAGTTTTAGATCCGATTTGATATTCAATGCAACACTATTTTAAATAGCCAAACTCGTAAAATATTCCGATTAAATAGTATATCACTCAATATAAACGTCATTTAATAAAAGGACTAATTAAATAATATAATTATATAAATTGATATAAATTAAAAATACAATTTTCATACCTCTGTTTCTTCTTTTGTCCGCGAGAGACAATTGTAATTTTTCAATTGTGTTATGTGTGTCTGTGTGTTGTGAGTTGTGTATGTGTGTGTGTTGTGTGTATATAAGAGAAAAGGGAAAGAGAGTGAGGCGGTGGGGGTTGCTGGCCCACCAGCCCACTCTCAACTCTCTTTCCTCTTTTTATATATATATATATATATATATATATATATTATTTTTTATGTAATTAATTAAGTTTTTCTCAAAATATTCATTATGTCCCTCCTAAATTTTCTTAATTAATATAAATTATGTCCAAATATTATAACGAATTTTAATTTCATCCGTTCAAATTTTATTATATTATAATTATGACCTATAATTTATTTACTAATCATTAAATTTCATAAGAATTTACCAATTAATCCTATAATTATATATTATAATCTTTGGGCGTCACACCTAATGTAGATTTTCAATAATAGGATAAATTTCAAAACATATTACATATATATTCAGTGATATTTTGATAAATGAAAAGAAATGGTGAATGTCTGTCGTACTCGAGGCTTGAGCATGTGAATGTGATGTTTGATATCGGTTACCATCATTTGGAACTGTTGTCATCAGTAGCGGTATTGAGCGAGATAAACGAACAACTCTCTCAGTTGTGGTAGGGTTGTTTACTGCTAGATACAGTAGAAAATTCATTAAATTTACAGTTTAGTTTCAGTAAAAAAATCAATAGTCAAAAGACACTGTAAGTTTTAACAATGTGAAATAAATGGGTTAGATACGACCAGAAATTAATTGTAAATCAGTGGTATTTGACCTGAATTATTTGATAATTTAGAATGATTACTATCATGAACTCCTCTTGGACGCATCACAATACTCTGCATTATTGGTTCTTTGTAATCGATAAAGTTTTCGTCTTCTAGCGTTCTATGCTTCGCGATTAACGACTAATTCTTGCAAATTTATACTGATTTACTGTTGAAAGCGACAAAAGTAAGATAATCTATACTATTATAAAATGAATAATATTATTACGAAAGGAAGAGGGTTTATACTTATGTTCATTATTATCCTTTTGGAACATTACATACACTCTGGCTTGGCTTTTTTGTACAGATTTATTTGCAGGTGCTGTGCGATCCACGACGTGGTGGGATAACAAAAACTTTTTTAACTCGCCATAATTTTTCTACGACACTTGTTCTGGTCTTTTGCTGTAAGGGAGTAGTACTCCTTGTTTATTGTTGCTCTATTTGTAAGGGAGTAGTACTCCTTATTTATGGCTTTACTAGAAATTCTAGGGAGGTAGCCCTCCCCACTATAACTATTTTATGCGTTTTAATATAGAAGGAATGGGGACTCCGAAAAGCTCCCCCACCTGTAGGTGGTTTTTGTTAAAAAAAAAAAGAAGAGGGTTTACAAACTCAAAAGAGGGAGTTTTGATACTAGTGCACAAAATTATTAGAATGCCAAAAAAGTCCAACAATTGATAAAACCTATTTAATGCACAAACATCCATGAAAGAGGCAAAACCTTCATTTATATTTTAACATACACACGACAACCTGATGCCAAAACCTTCATTTATATTCCATCCACACTCACAAATAGTGGTTAATGACACCGCTGCATCAATTATTTGTGAAGTCAAAATATTTTTCGTGATAAAATAACAAACTTATTCAAGTTTTTAAAATTTACATTAGTTGATAAATTATTATTTTTCTTTCTTTCTTTTTATTAGTGTAAGGTACTGGTTTATGAATTTTACTTTTATTTATAATATATTATATAGTGTGAAAGATTATTAATTATATTTACGTAGGAACGACGTACTAGAATGGCTAGTAATAGTATAAAAAAGGAGTGTTTTACTCACATAACGACTGTTGTGATACCGCACCAATTTTTGTAAATACCAATTCTATCCCTGTAAATTTCGCCCACAAGACCTCTCCCATATTTGTGTAAATGTATTCTGAAAAATACTTATTTACTATAAATAGTATATAGATTTTAAATTATCATTTTTAGGTATTTAAAATGAAATTTTTATACTTTCTTTAAATTATTAGCCTAGGCATTTTCTTTTTCGGCCCAGGTGGAAGTTTTACAGGCTATTCACACTATTTTATTAATTCATAAACAATATAAATACATCATGCTCGCGGCCAGTTTGATATTATAATTGTTTATACTAAACATTAAATCGGATGTTATAAATTATATTTAATAAATTTTCTAATCACATAATATAAATACATACATTAAATATTAATTTAAAATAATATTCATGACTTGTTTGCCTCCACAAAAGAGAAGAATAAAACTCTTATGTTCAAAAAGTGTTTTAGTTCTTTATGTGTATTTATATATTTATAAGGTATATAAATCATTTTGACAAAAGGATGAGATGATGTTTGCCATGAAAGGTATGTAAATCCTTTATGTCTGTATTTATATATTATGTGTTTTAATCCTTTATGTATATATATTTTAATGTATAATTATCAGTAAGTCTGAGAACAATGGCAAGTTGATTTGATTTCTGGAAATTTTTATCGATTGGTATAATAGTTTGTAGACACCGAGAACTGCAGACATGCTTTCACCAGTTTCTTCTTGGGGCCGCCTCCTTTTCTTTAGCCAGATCCCTTCTTCACTTTTACGCACTATTTACACCCCACTATCAATTGGTAAACAATATAAAAACATTAAATATTTTTATAATGGATGAGAGGTCAGTTTGATATTATATTTCTTTTATTAAAAACTAGATCGGATAATAAAAGTTACATTTAATAAATGTACTAATCATATAAACTAAAATGGTAAAAGTTTCATCCATCTACGACCACATAATTCCATGTATCAAATTCACAGAAACAAAGAG
This sequence comes from Sesamum indicum, assembly GCF_026168435.1. Classification (NCBI taxonomy): domain Eukaryota; kingdom Viridiplantae; phylum Streptophyta; class Magnoliopsida; order Lamiales; family Pedaliaceae; genus Sesamum; species Sesamum indicum. Next base: position 6,745,442 of record NC_142668.1, read on the forward strand.
TAAACAAAATTATACTCTAGAATTAATAAAATATTCATAAGTTTGAATTGTTCCTTAATAAAATATTTCATCGCTTGAGCATTGCTGCAGGTTGGTTTATGCACGAACAGTGCAACTTGAGCACGTTATGCGCAGCAGCATGCCAAATTGAAGTGGACGAAAGGAGGTGACCAATGTTCCCGAGTGTTCTTTCGGAAAATAGCCCAGTGTCGTACTAAACAAAGTATCTTCCAAATTGATGATGAACATAGCAATACCCGCATGGACTTTCGTGATGTGATCCAGGAGTTTGTTGACTTCTATAGCAACCTATTGGAAGGTGAGAGGCGTCGGAGGGTTCTTGATCTTTGTTATCTGCGTCCATGGGTGCGCCACATTATGACAGATACCGAGGCTCAGGAGATGGTGCGTCCTGTGATGGTTTCTGAGGTAAAATTGGCTTTGTTTGACATTGCAGATGATAAAGCTCCTGGTACTGATGGGTTTACCTCGGGATTTTTTAAAGCTGCATGACCTATTGTGGGTAATGAAGTGACGCAGGTTGTACTTGATTTCTTCAACACTAGCCGACTTTTGAAGCAGGTGACTACCACATTCTTGGCTTTTATTCCTAAGGTCCATAACCCTTCACGTGTGGTGGACTTTAGGCCTGTTGCATGTTGTAATGTATTATACAAAATCATTAAAAAAATTATTGTGCAGTGAATGAGTATGGGTTTGGAGAGAATTATTAGCTCTTCGCAGATATCGTTTGTGTTAGGTCGCTCTACTAGTGACAATATACTCCTGGCACAGGAATTATTTACAGGCCATAACCAGCAGCAACTACCACCTAAATGTGCACTCAAGGTGGACATTAGGAAGGCATATGACACGGTTGAATGGGATTTCTTGCTAGTTGTTTTACGGTTATTTGGTTTTTCAGATAGGTTTATTTGTTGGATTGAGGAGTGTGTTACTACTCCTTACTTCTTTGTTGGGATTAATGGGAAACCTCATGGTTTTGCCGGAGCCCGGGGTCTTCGCCAGGGAGATCCTATGTCTCTTTACCTATTTGTCTTGATTATGGAAGCTCTGAACCTTATTTTGTTGCAGCTGATTGATCAAGATATGACTTTTGCTTTTCCCTTTTCCTGTAAACTAGTTACTACCTGAGCCACAGAAGATGCTTTTTGCTATTGGCAATGTGAGCCTCTGAGATTTGTTCAGCTTTGATTTGCTGATGATTTATTGTTATTTTGTCGGGCTGACACTGACTCGGTTCGTTTGCTTAAGAGAGCCCTTGATTTATTTGGTAGCTTATCTGGCCTTCGTATTAGTATACAAAAGAGTCACATGATACTCTCACGATCAGCTTTTGGGAATCGCGACGAGCTGCTTGAGAGCCTGAGATTTCAGGAAGGACACTTACCAATGAAGTATTTGGGACTTCCGCTTATATCGTCGCGACTTAGTCTTTTGGATTGTAAACCCCTGTCTGACAAACTCGATCAGTGTATCAAGGGTTGGGAAGGTACGTCTTTATCATATGCACGACGAGTACAACTTATTAAATCTGTTCTTACTGCTCTTGGTGTATATTGGGCCTCTGCTTTTATTTTGCCTAAAGGTGTCACTCGGGAGGTAGAAAAGTGACTGAGGGCTTTCCTATGGAAGGATTCAACTTCTCGTGGATATGCGAAGGTCACTTGGGATTGTGTATGTTGACCTATTAATGAAGGTGGTCAAGGCATCTAGGACATCACTGCCCTCAACCGTGGTCTTATGGGATTTAAACTATGGCAAGTTATTTGGGGCAATAGGGCATCTGTCTGGGTGGATTGGATCTATCACACGAGACTGCTAGATGCTTCTATCTGGACGGTGTCAGATCGAGGGGGTTCATGGGACTGGAAAAAACTCCTCCATCTTGGGCCTCTCATTCAACCCTTTGTTGAGTATGTTATTGGAGATAGGGCTACGTTCTGTTTATGGAAGGATCTTTGGCATGAGTTAGGCCCACTTATTCGATAGTTTTCAAATAGACCTAGCCTCACGAATACACGACTGACAGACAGAGTTGTTGCTTGCTTTGAGGATGGACAATGGCATTGGCCCCTCCTGCGTCCCATGCATACCCTTTAAGATCGCTCATGGATATTCAACAGATTTTGCATTCCCTTCCACGCATTCATGGTGATAATGACCGTATTTTATGGCGGACTCAGACAGCAACTCCGACGTCAGCTATGGTACTCCGATCGCTCCGGGCTGAGTGTTCCAAGGTAGGTTGGTCTTCACTACTCTTGGGCCCCTTTAAGATCCCTAGTTATACCTTTGTCCTTTGGCTAGCCATACTTGGCAAGCTTTCTACCATGGACAAGCCTTGGTTATCGCACTTGGATAGCTCCTATGTTCTTTGTACGGACGGTGAAGTGGAAAATCACAGCCACATATTCTTTCACTGCCCTTATTCGAGAAGTTATTTGCGGGTGATACGACTAACACTTCGCTTCCCTAGGTCGAACTGCCCGTGGCCTACCGACGTGTTGTGGGCTGCAAGTAGATGGAAGGGCAAGCACGTGATATCTGTGTCCTATCGTGCCTTACTCGATTCCTTGGTTTATCACATCTAGCGTGAGCGTAATCTTTGACGTTTTGATGGGAGCCATCGTGATTCACGAACTTTGGGTACACTTATTCTTGAAGATGTACGACAGACGATTCTTAGTGTTCAACCCCCTTATGCTATTAGTACATGCGCATTTTATCGTTTATGGCGGATTTTTTGGCCTGTCGAGGAATCCACCTAGTTGATGCTTGTTGTACTGTACTTATATACCCCTTTTACTTAACGAAATTTACATTTACCGAAAAAAAAATATTTCATCACTACTTTACCATGTCACCACCGATGGTAAATTTCTCAAACACTTTAAGCGCAGTCCAAGAGTTGAGAGTTGGGCAACGAATTTTCTCACACACTTTAAACGCGCAGCGGAAGATATACCTTTGGATTATCTAGCTCTAAAAAATATGTGTATACCTTCCGATTCTTAATTGTACAAAGTTTTTTTGGTAAGTTTATCGCAAAAGATATGAAGTTGACATGGCTAAGTGACCACTGTCGTCATAGTTACTTCTCTTAACAACAGGAAAAGCAAAAGGGATGTGATGCCCCAAAAATTATAATATATAATTGGGGGATTAATTGGTAAATTTTTTATGAAACCTAGTTTTGGAATATAATAAAACTTGAACGGGTTAAATTGAAGCTCGTTATAATATTTGAGAGCAAATTATATTAACTAAGAAATTAGGAGCGACGTTATGAATATTTTGCTAAAAGTTTAATTAAATAAATAAAATAATAATATTATATATTTATATATATGTAAATGATATATATATATATATATATATTAGTAAATAATATATATACATACACATATATAAAAGAAAGAGAAAATAAAACAAAAAAGAGAAGGAAAGAAATGAAATTGGGGGTGGGCCATTTCTCAAAATATTAGTAAATAATATATATACATACACCGCCCCACCTCCACTTATATATATATATATATATATGCTTAATCACACAATTACAAAAATACAAACTTACCAAATTGCAATTTTCATTTTCTGCTTCAGTGCTTGCGGTGAGGTGAGGTTTCTATTTTAATTTTTATTAATTTATATAATTATATTATTTAATTAGTTTGTTTATTAAATATTATTTATATTGAGCGATGTACTATTTAACCGAAATATTTTACGATCTTGACTATTTAAAATAGTGTCGGATTAAATATCAAATTGGATATAAAAATGATATCGTTGGTCAATTAACTTATTAAATTTATTAGATTTGAATATTGCTATAGCTAATTTATACAATTCCATCGAAATTATTAACCAAATACGCAATTCTATATTGTTGTTTAATTAAATTGTATAATAGCGAGAAATTGATAGAAAATTCATAGAAATATTCCGAAAGTTATATTTAATAAATGGTATGTTAATAAAGAGGAAAAACGAAGATTTGTATTTCGATAGAAATGGAATATTAAAGAATTATTAGAAATTGTACGATTAATATTCAATATTATATTTAAAAAAAATTACGATATTCTCCATATATTAACTGTATGTGGTATAACTCATTAAAGGATACAGGGATAAAGTGAAAAGACCGAACCGCTATCTATTGGTTAGATAAAAGCGTTGTAAGGTCGAGGTAAGTAAATAATTAATATTATCTATATATCTCCCCTTTATTTGTGGTTTTACTGTTATATGAATTTGTGGTTCATGCTGACATTGATTTATTTGAAAGTATATGAGTGATGGATGATTTAATTTGATTGAAGTTATTGTGTACGTGGATTGAGGAAATACATTGAGATATTATGTTTGTTGTTTGATGTATTATGGATGTCTGGAAATGAGAATATGTTGATATATTATTTTATGTTACTAGTTGCTTACAAGAATGGTGATATGTGGAAAAGAGGGAATGGTGGAAATTGAATATAATTGTGGTGTGAATACTCCTTGATGTGTTGAAAAACCTATAAGGCGAAAATAGGATATGAAAAGAGCGATTCTGCGATATGAAAAAGATGTGATATGAAAAGAGCTATGTGCGATATGAAAGAGCTATGTGCGAAATGAGATTGATGAGCCGGGTGTCAAGGGGATTCACTTAAATTTATATAACGGTGAGATTGAGTTGACGGGAAAAATATGATATCACCTTCTGGTAAGCAAACTAGGAAAAAGGAAGTTTAGTTGATTATTTTATTGTGAGATAGCTATGTGGTGTACTACATCAGATTATATTGGAATTAAATTGACTGTATTCTATGCATGTTGCCTACTTATTCTGTTTGGGCTGTGTTTGATATACATATATAGATAAGGCTGGTTATTTACTTACGGAGTGGCAGACTCATCCCTCTGCTGACATTTTCTTTCAGGAGTAGACTTTGAGGTGTCTGACTGTTGAAGAAATGGTCTACGCGCTATATTCAGGCAGGTTGGGCAAGTATGCAGTTTTCTCCTCTTTGTCAGTTAGAGTATAAATCGTATTTTGTTTGTATAAAGAGAACGTAGGCATGGAGATTAACTGTGGTGGATTACTTGTGGTGATTGATTTGTATTTATGATGTTGTGGGTTGATTATGTCGTTATGACGCTGGGATTACGTATGCAACTTGATTAGATGATTATGTGCAAATTTATATATAAGAACACAGGGATTACTTAAAGTATGACGTTTAGGGATGATATAGCCCTAGAAGCGTTAGGGGATGCTACAAGGGATGCAGACAACAAAATTACCTCTCAAGAGACTGGAGGACAATATAGGTCGAGTTTCTTAAATACCCCAATTAATACGCAAATTTGTCTTTTATTTTCGGTACATGATTCCTACAAAGTGCAGAAATTCTGTCAAACATTTATGAGAATTCAATTTCTAAATGGTGTCGAGGAGCATAAAAGATAACCAATAATGTGAATGATATTTTATTTATGCATAATGCACCATTCCAATATTTACAATGTCATCTCAAATAAAATTGCTATTAGCCATAAGAAAGTCCCTGGAATCTGTAATGACTTGGCCATGGAGTTCTCCACCAGATCAACAAAAGAAAATAATAAAGAAACCAACAAATTTCCAACCCAACTCCAGTTTTTGATTGTATGATAGTTCAGAATACAAGCTTTTGTCTAGATACTTGTACTTAACAAATGACCAGAACTAGAAGTACTTCAACTTAGACAACTTCCACTTGCTTTCCTCAACAATGATAATAATTGACAACTGAAAACATACAAATAACAGAAACGATAACAAAATTTCAACTTTTGATGAGCCTCCTCGACAGTTTTTCTCCTTTTGACCATCTTTTCAAAAAATATCGCACTACTTCCTATCAAATAGAAACAATGTAACATTGTCATTCTAAGATATCTGTAGTTTGGGAAAAATGAGTTGATATAGAGAGCATAGAAAATACTTCAAAAACAAGATTCAAGTATTGCCTACAAGTCTTCATGCATGTGCATAGACCAGCTAACCTAACTTGTGAAATATTCACAAAAACTTTAACAACCTACAAACTTGAACAACTACAGGGAACAAATGCAAACGGGAAAATGAAGAATGATATTAACTGAAGGAGTTCACCCGTACATGCGCTCTCAGCTTTACATCTAGTTCATCCTGTACAAAAATGAAATTTCAGTACAAAGGATGTTGGCACATATCATGGTTACGAATAATTGTGGTCAGATAGAATTCTACAATTATGAACTTCTCTGAGCCAAATTTGGGACTTGTACAAGTAGAGATCACCAATCCATTTCAACATTAAACTATTGGCCCTAAGCAATTGTCATCAAGAAGGTAAAAAAAAATGGAAAAATGAAGAGAGGATTTTACAGTCAGAACTGAGCAAAAGAGAAGCCAACCTTTTCTGTTCGATTTTCTCTTCTCCTCCACCCACAAACTGTTGTCTAAACTCAACATCGAGGAGAGGAACGAGGAGTCTTTCAACTTCAGCAGCGCACAGGTGAGTTATTGATCGGCGGAGCACCGGCGAGTTGGAAAAGAAAAGCAGACAAGTCTTCGTACGTACTTCTGTTGCAAACTACTCCAACAGCAGCAGCTCAGTCCATGACAGCAGCAGACGCAGACTCTGTTTCTATTTCAATGAAGAATTCAGTTCTGTTCTCTCTCAATCTGCAAATATCTTGACAATGTACGGGGCGATCCATATTGAATTTTATCAACTTCCAAATTGAGGATTTTGTTTAGTGCAAATTGTTTTTGTTTTCCTTGTTTAATATCATCGTAATTAAATTATTTTTTAGAAGAGAAGAAAATTTTAAACTTGAAGGTATCGTAAATCGAAAACTTGTTTAATTATTCTTAAAAGTTCTTAGCAATTTTTAAAATAATATTTAGTCAAAAAATATTTTTAATTTTCGTCTTTGTTTCCATCAGAATTTTTTTAATTTCAAGACGGAAATAAATACAAATTTAAAAAAAAATAATTTTCAAAATTCACACTTTGATTCCATCTTAAAATCTTAAATATAAGACGGAATTATTCCATCATAAATTTTTTATTCTACTACCAAGTCTCAGAATTTAAGATTTTAAGATGGAAATATTCCGTCATAAATTCTTTGTTCTATTACCAAATCAAAAATAAAATTAAAGACGGATTTTTTTATATTTTATTTTTTTAAATTATTTTGAAAATGCCTATCCATAAAAAATTTAACTATATTGTAGCTTTATTTAAAATTTAAGACGGAAACTTTTTCGTCTTTAAATTCGATTTTAAAAGACGAAATTTATTGACGGATATAAGTTCGTCTTTGATTTTCGCCTTTGAAGTGTGCTCTCTTGTAATGGGAGGTGTAAATATAATTTTATATATTTTTAATTATTGAATGTTTGGCAATGATTATATTTGTTTTTAATTTTAGTTCAACTAATAGTGATGATGGTAATTAATGAAACCGAGTTTGATAGCAATAATAGGGATTAAAGGCAATTTTCGTTCTCTAATTTCAGGACATTCTCATTTTAGTCCACTAATTTACTAGGGTTCCAATCACAATGCAAGCCCCAATGACAATAAAGGGACTAAAACGAGAATGTCAATCACAATGCAAGCCCCAATTTAAAAAGTCACATGCATTTTTCCAACGAGTGACTCAATTTTCCGACTAAATTTATGTCAAAATTGAGATTATTTCAGTTTTACGGGACCAAAATGAAACCCTAATAACTTAAGGGATTAAAATGAGAATGGTTTGAATTTAGAGAACGAAAATTACCTTTAAGCCCAATAATAGTCATAAACGATATATATTGAAGTATAGTATGTTACAATAATTAGAATTACTTACGTATTTGATTTTTTTCTAGTTGAATTCTATTTTTTTTTTTTTAAGATTAGGTCTATTTAATTGTAGACTTGTAAATATATGGGCTAAGCCCACACTATTCATACATCTTGAACGAAGATTTTATTCAGAAATATTAAATTTGATCATAATTAGTTTAATTTTGATTAGTTGTCCTACACAGGTGATTTTTTCCCCTTTTCTTTTTCGTTTTGTATCATTAGTTTAAATTTTATTTTTCGGCTGTAACGTCAGATTGGGGGAGAGAACAACACTTAGCAGAATACAGACCATTACAAGAAATATAATTTTTATTGTAGTTGATTATAATGATTAAAAATTAAAAAAAAAACATGAGAATGCTAAATACATTACAAGATAATATGATATTAGTGATAAAATAACAAGTGGTAACTTCAAAGTGCTTGCTAAAAATATATATTAACTGACAATAATTTTTATCTTATTATTATACAATTATTAGTAAAAAAATTATGTATAAAAGTCGTTAATAAATACAACTAGTGACACGTTATTTGTAGTGACAGCCCAATATAGTTATCTCTATGCCGTTAATTACTAATTATATTTTAGTGATAACTTTGTGCAAAGATTGGTGCTAGGTGGATGTAGATGGGAGACGGACTGGGGGTGGGGGGGTATGTGAGGGAGGTTCGTGACACGGAGATGGCGACATCGTCTCGGTTGCAGGGGCTTGCCCAATAGGATAGGTGGGAATTTTGGAAGAGGTCATCGAATTGAAATCTTCCTCCACTTAGTACAGTTGTTGATATGAAGATTGTGTCGGGAGGCTGTGTCTACTCTACTGGGAATTTCTCCCAAAGTGATGAGCCCTAAATGGATTGAAAATTACAGATTTAATTATGGGTTTGTAAAACCCTTATACAATAATAAAATAACAAATTAATAATACAATATGAAAGGAATAAGATAAATGGCTCAGGAGCCAAACCCAGCAATCGAATGCCCAAGCTCTACCAATCGGCAACCGTCACGGTTGCAAGAACCCACAAAGCCACCAAAACATAAAGGCACTTAGACCCACAAAGATCACTTAGGCTTCACTAAGAATTACTCACAGCATACTAAGTATTTTCACAAAGAATTTCACAAAGAAGATTTTGGTTTCTCTTGTTCGTTCGGTTCAGTTCTTTCTTATCAAATCAGAAGAGGAAGAAAAGATTTATAGTGGTGAGAAACTTAAAGACGGAGGCGGTGGGGTGATTCCCAAAGGCCATGGAAATTGGAATTGAGATAAACAAGAATGAGGAAAATGAAGAAGAAAGAGGAAGAAACCGATCGGTTGAAATGAGGGAGAAAAAGAGGGATTTTGGATTAAGAAAATCATGGGTTGGGTAAACGTGTCATGGGCCGACAGCAAAGTGGGCTGCCATCCAGTGAGGGCCCATGGTGAGTTGGACTGTGGGCCAAAATTCAATATTTGCCCCCTTGGACCAAGGCCCAAAGGCCAGATTTGGCATTCATCATTGCCATAACTCCTATGCAGTACCTGCAAAACAGAAAGAATGACCTTGTATACAAGGATTAAGAAATATAAGGTCAGTTATAAAAATTTTAAAACACATCTTCAACATCTCCTTCAGAAACTAAATTAGCATCTTCTTCTTTTTTGTCATTCCGTTTTGGCATTTTACAATTTTTAATAAAATGCCCCCTTTTTCCATAATTATAACATTTTCTATCCAATTTTTTTCATTTTTATCTTTATTCCTATGTTTTTCAAAGTTTCTATTCTTGAATTTTTCTTTTACATAATTAACCTCATTTAGGTCTTGACTAGGTTTATTTGTTTTCAAATCAATTTTTTTGCTTTTAAGACCATCCACAACTGTTTCTAAATTGACATTATCTCTACCATATTTAATTGCGGCTTTTACATCAGAGTAAGCTTCAGGTATGGCATTTAACAAAATAATTGGAGAATAATCATCTAATGTTCTTATCACCAGTTAATTTTATGTCTTGAATTAGTTTTGTAAATTCATCAAGGTTTTCCTCAATATTTTTAGATAAATCCAATTTGTATCTAAAAAACTTTTCGAGTAAAAACAACTTACTCGGCAAAGAAGTTTCAGTATACAATTCTTCAAGCTTATTCCATAAATCTTTTGCAGTGTTTTGTTTTCCAACTTTTCGAATCACAAAGTCAGACAAATTCAAAATGATAGAAGAATAAGCATACTCGTCATTTTCAAGCCTCTTTTTTTCAGAAATAGTTTCAAAGTATTTTCCATCAATCGCCTTAAAAACTTTCTATTGTATTAAAATACCCTTCATTTTTTGTTGCCAAATATTAAAATCAGACTTCCCATCAAAAAGTTGTAAATTATAGCCAGCCATTATAAAAATATTAGCAACAAATGCAACAATTGCTATAGAGAACCACAATTTTGCAGTTATTAAACCGAAGCCTCCCAGGCTAAATCTCAACTAGATACCCGATGACCTCAAATGTCCGTGCAGGTGAGGGATTAGCGGGAAAAATGACGACTCAAGTATTATCAAGGGAATAAATAATTTTGACAGAGTAATAACAACAGTTATAGTGCACAAAGCATATCAATATCACAAAGCAAAAATGATACTAAGCAATAATAGCACGAAGCCGAAAAAGGATAATATGAATTCGACAATCCCACAAACTAGTAACACAGATTTTCTAAGAACCCATTATCACGTAGCAATAATATTAGATAGGAAATTATTACACACAACAATCAATTTCACACAATGATTTCTTGCACTAAGCAATCTCAATATATCTGAAAAAATAATTTTCAGAAAATAAGCACTTAATCAAAGAAGTAGATTGCTCTTGCACAAAGCTAACTTTTTGCTCAAAACAGATTATATATGTGTGTCACATAAAAATGCAATTAATTACACACTTTCATATATTGTTTTTATGAATGAAACAAGGAGGTAAGGAGGGAATCAATGTAGAGAAACCAAAATGATTCTGTCAAGAAACTTGTACTGAACTCACGAAAATTTTGTCAAAACATATTGCTGTCAAACCAAAATTTTGTATTACATATATTGCTGTCAAAACATTCACGAAAATATTTCTCCTTTCTTTGCACAAAGCAAACTTTTCACAAGGTAAACTTAATAATTGCAGAAAACTGATTTTCTTAAGCAATAATGCACAGTTTTTTTCGCAAAAAATAGAATTTTTCAGATCCTTAAAAAACTGCAGCAAATAGAAAACTTACCAAAAGATATATTTCGGCCGAGCAGAGGAAAAAACAGCAGAGACAGAAATAACAGAGGTAGAAATACAGCAGCAATAATTTCGCAAATGTAAAAGGAGGAGTTTAGAAGAATTACCAGCACCGTGGCGAAGAATCAGAGACGAGGCTCTGATACCACTGTTGGAAATTTATCCCAAAGTGATCAACCCTAAATGGATCGACAATTACAGAAATAATGATGGGTTTGTAAAAAACCCTTATACAATAATGAAATAACAAATCAATAATATAATATGAAAGCAATAAGATAAATGGCTCAGGAGCCAAACCCGGCAATCAAATGCCCAAGCTCTACCAATCGCCAACCCTCAAGGTTGCAAGATCCGACAAAGCCACCAAGACACAAAGGCACTTAGAACCCACAAAGATCACTTAGGCTTTACTAAGAATTACTCACAACACACTAAGTATTTTCACAAAGAAGATTATCTCACAAAGAATTTCACAAAGAAGATTTTTGGTTTCTCTTATTCTTGTTCGTTGGGTTCTTTCTTATCAAATCAGAAGAGGAAGAAAAGATTTATAGTGGTAGAAAATTAAAGACGGAGGCAGTTTATGAGGAATGAAGGAAGAAATCTTGTACTATTATTTGTCAGTTCCTTTCTTTTCTCTGGAGTGATTCCCAAAGGCCATGAAAATTGGAATTGAGAGAAACAAGAATGAGGGAAATGAAGAAGAAAGAGGAAGAAATCGATCGGTTGAAATAAGAGAGAAAAAGAGGGGTTTTGGGTTAAGAAGATCATGGGTCGGGTTTGTGGGTCAGGTCAACGGGTCATGGGCCAGCAGCAAAGTGGGCTGCCATCCAGTGAGAGCCCATGCTGAGTTAGGCCGTGGGCCAAAATTCAACATAATCTCGACAGTTTGGCAAGGAAGAATGTGGGGGATATAAATACGCATTTTGTTGTTTGGGTGGTGAAATAAAAAACAGCATCCCATGTGTTGAGGGGGGTTAAATACGATTTACCCTCCTATATTAATGAAAAAGAGCAAAAAAGTCCCTGTGAAAAAACAAAGTGGAGAAGGTAAATTGCATCATTTTTTATATCACAAGGGGTGAATTGCACTTTGCTTTTTCACAGGGGCTTTTCTGTATTTTTCCATTGACACATGGGGATCAATCATATTTAACCCGTATTGAAGGAATGGATAGTGGCGCAGTTGACCTAGGCGATGTCAACCATCCCATGGCAGCTCTTGTCGGCAGAGGCTGAGAGTGTGTGGGAGTGGATGGGGGGCGAAGGGATAAGTCACGATTCCTTATCGCATGCTAGGCTTTGTGGCGAAATTGGAACAAGGTGGTGATGGAGGCTCGGTGGCAGGACATGCAGGTGATGTTGCTGGAGGCAAGATAAATATCAAATGGCTCGTGCTCGACAGCGGGTGCATGAGAGGAGGTAACGTTGGGGTTTGTGGTGCGCAAATGTGGTGATGAGTTTGTTTTCCTGTTTTCAGTTGTTTTAAAGCACAAATGCAGGCTGAACTTCGAGCCATACACAAAGGACTAAAACTATGCATTGAAAAGGGATTTCACAATATTTGGATTGGAACTGATGCAATGGTTACCATCAAATTCATCTCCACACCACGACAAGGGGCATGGAACTATCAGACTATCCTCCAAAGCATCCGAAACCTCCTAAGGGAAATAGAGTACAAAACCTCTCACATTTTTAGAGAAGACAACCAAGTGGCTGACTTTCTAGCTAATCAAGCATGTACATCTCAACAACCTAGCAACCTTTCCAAGGGACATCTCACAGGTAAAGCGAAAGGTATAATCAACCTTGACTCTTACGGCCTCCCACACTTTCGATTTAAAATTGTTGTTGATCCCACCTGAGTAGTTTACTTGATACCTGTTGACATAGCTTCACGTGATTGTTGGTTGGGCTGCTTTACTGTTTTTTGTCTTCTTCCCTACTTTAGTTGTTTCTATTACTGTTTTGATGTCTGGCTGCTGCTGAAAATTGTGGTCTATTATAGCTTATCTTGTGCTAATTCTTTTGTCTGCGTTGTCTGACACTGTATGCTTCTACAAACTGCTTAGTGTTGTTTTTGCTACTGCGCACAAACTGCTCTATGCTATTCTTGCGCGCTGTCGTGATCTGCTACTGCATAATCCCTGCGTTTCTCTGCACTCTTTTATAGGCTGAAATCTCATAATTTAAGAGAGAGTTGAGGTCTCATATGGCTAATGTATAGTTAGTTCCTCTCATTTTGTCGTACTCAATTATTGGTGGTGCTACTTTTTATGACAATTGTTGGATTGTTTGTATAGCTTGATTTACAGGTACTTGTTGGAACAGATGATTTGAGTGTAGTGGCACAAACTTTTTGACACACTAGATCATCATCCCCAACTTCGTCTTCCATTTTAGCACTTTTTGTAAGGGAGTAGTACTCATTGTTTATGTTTTTGGTGACTAATTGTAAAGGAGTAGTACTTCTTTCTTACAGTTTCATTGAAATGATAGAGAGTCAGTACTCCCCATTGTAAATTTGCTCTCTTTCTAATCTTAATAAAGAAGGGTCCGGGACTCCAAAAAGCTTCTCACCCCGAGTGGTTTAATTAAAAAAAAATAAAGCACAAATGCAGGCATAGGCTGTTTCTTTTACTGATACAGAGTCGTTGGGTCTGTTAATCTGATTTGATGGCATTCGGTTTTTTACTTGAAATAAAATTACTCATAGCTTCCTACTCGAAAGTTCTTGTCATTAACAATTTTTACAGTAGTGATTATTAAAACAATGAGATTTATTATTGTGATAAAATAGATATTCTTATAACTAATCATATATAATAGTGACAACACTTGATTTTTTTTCACTAATCTTTTATTTCTTTGTAGTGAATATTAACGTATGCGCCATGGTAATGAATAAACTATGATGACTGTTGATTAATCATAGTCAAAATTTAAATATTTACATCGATTTTGCTTGATCATGGTAAAGAGTGTCTTATAAATCGGAGGTATTTATAAAATAGAATAATCTATTTTCTTTTTTTGTTTGTAGCGTGGGAAAGTAACAACAAATACTTCGCATGAGAGAAGGTACAGTTGTGCCAGCAACTCTTTACTAGCTGTATATATTGAAATCCATGGAACTTGTCAGAGAAAAGTGATATCCATGTCAAGACAAATGATAGAAGAAGCCATAACTGAACTATACAAGAGCATGGTACCCAAGACTATGTGCCTAGCAGATTTGGGCTGTTCCGCCGGACCAAACACTTTGTTTGCGGCGTCCGAGGTTGTGAGAACTGTCGGAAAACTTTGCCAGAAACTGGAGCACCGGGCCTCCCTGGATTTCCAAATATACTTGAACGATTTGCTGGAAATGATTTCAACTCGCTTTTCAGGGTTTTCCTGCCCAGGCTTCAGTCGGAATTAATGCGGGAAATGCCGCCTGGATCCAGACAGTGCTTCGTGTAAGAAGCTCCAGGGTCATTTTACGGCAGGCTTTTTGCTTCTAAAAATCTCAATTTAATTTGTTCATTCTTCTACCAGTCTAATGTGGCTGTCTAAGGTAAACAAAATTTCGATGTTGATATGAGTAGGAGATCTAGCTCGCCCAAGTAGGCTGAATCGGGTGTTTGGAACCTAAAAAGAAAGAAACTCGTCAAAGGCTTCCTCCAACAAAGCCATGCTTAATTCAGATTGAGAGTTTTTGGAATTTAAAGAAAAGCTTATAAAATTAATGTGAAAGTAATAAATGACATACCATTACTCAAAATGCATGCGAATATTTATAAGGCTGGATATTCATACTTGTAGGAGCCACTTGTCATCGAACTTTCAAGTACAAGGCCACCGGATAGCCCTATAGTTTCAGGTCCCAAGTCAGGGTTGGTGCACGATCCAACCCACAAGCAGAACATGTGGTTCTTGGACCCCCACACGGTATTTTACTTTCCGGTATTTTAGTCTTCTTAGTGTTGGGTTAGATATATCCTATCAAATGCTAAAATCAGTAACCAACTAATTACTAAATAAACAATTTTCTTGTTAAATTCAGTGCTAATATAAATTAACAACAAAATATACTATTTTAAAAGATATTTATATTATTGCAAATGACATATATTTGTTATAGTTTCGAAACATATCTCGTTTGATCGAACCATATAATCTTGTGATTTTGTAATCTTATTATGGTTGAATTGTAGTAATTTTCTACAAATGTTCTCCGTTTTTCTTCCCTCTAGAAAATAGGATTTGAATTTATATTATCCGAAAAGATGCATACCACAATCCTGTGATATATGAAATGTATAAAATATTCCTTTATAAAAAAAATATCAAATTCTTTCTATATTTTAAAAATAATGCAATTTAGCCCTGACCCTGATAGTGTACTGTACGCGCCTTTAGTGCAATTTTAATTAATTATAAGAATAAAATATTAATTTATATTTAATATAATATATACTAATATTATTATATATAATATTTATAATAATATATATCTATACTATTATTAAAAAAAAAAAAAAGGTGTCATACTCACAAATGACGGTTTCATACCACTACACCAAAAAATGTATATGCCAATTTTACTCTTCTACATATTAAACATTCAAGCTTCCCTTTCTCTCTCCCTCTCTACACTCTTACCCAAGTCCGAAAAACCTTCCCTCTTCCCACACACACTCTCTCTCTATCTCTATGTGTGTGTAGTCTCTAAAAATGGCCTAGCGTTTTAGCGGACTCGAATACTGACAAATTTGGAGCTTTAAGATCAAACAGAGACAAAGATTTCGGATTCTTTAAGACACTTACGTTGTTCTCTATTTCTATTACATGGCTATTGGTTTTTCTTTTAAAGTTTTTAATGTGCGATGGTCGTGTTGCTTTAATAGAACATAGTGGGAATGGTTGATGTTGATTTTCACAGAAGAAAACAAGAATAATCCGGCCATTGACACAGAGAATAGAGGCTGCAACTGTACTGATTCAATATTCCAGAAAAATCTAAAGAAGTGTTAAGACGGGAACTCGAACCCGTGTTTAAATACAAAGGCAACAACTAACAAAACTACCTGTAACAAACTAACGACCTCATCTATGACTTGGACCAATAATAAGCAGAATAAATGACAACAACACCACGTCACTGATATGGAACAAAAGGAACAAAATAAAGCTATAAAGCGCACTTCGGAAATGCAACATCTACCCAATGTCAAATACAAAGGAAATAGCATCATCTCCATCTTCAACCTCTATATCAGTGACAGTAGCAGTCTTGTCATCCATTGCTGAAACATTTCCAAGCTCAACAGCCCCCCCACAAGTGGGACTCGGATGCAGAGCAGCAAGGCCCAACTTGGCCAGTAAAAATGCAAACGTCTTGAGAGGCAGTGACTTCGTGAAAATGTCGGCAAGTTGCAGAGAGCTACGAATATGCAGGGGAGTCAAGAAACCATCCTTGTACGCAGAACGAACAACGTGACAGTCAATCTCAATGTGCTTCGTCCGCTCATGAAAAACGGGATTGGCCATAATGTGTAAGGCCGCCTGATTATCACAAAACAAATGAACAGGAAGAGGCAAAGTAATGTTGAAGTCAGACAACAAATAGGATAACCATTTAAGTTCACAAACAATAGCGGCCATGCTCCAATATTCCGCCTCTGCAGTAGAGCCAGATACCGTAGACTGTTTCTTGGTCTTCCATGAAACCAAAGCAGCACCCAAAAAAATGCAATAACCAGTAAGCGATCGACGAGAATCAGTACACGATGCCCAATCGGCATCACAATATGCAGTGAGTTCAAAATTGCAAGTGGCAGGGAAGAACAAACTTTTGGAAGGCTCACCCTTAAGGTACCGAACCACATGTAAGGCTGCTCGCCAATGAGCATCACACGGGCGAGTGAGGAACTGACTTAATTGCTGCACCGAATGAGATATGTCGGTGCGTGTGAAACCCAAGTATAATAAACGGCCAATTAAACGGCGATACTGATCAGGTTGAGAAAGGGGAGCACCAGAAGCAGTGGCAAGTTTAAGACCCAAAGGAAAAGGTGTCTTAACAGATTTTGCAGCCGACATTCCAGTATCCTTTATGATATCACGGACATACTTAGTTTGAGCTAGATAAAGTCCATCAGAGCTTCGCGCAATCTCAAGGCCAAGGAAGTAGCGTGCGTTACCAAGATCTTTTATGGTGAAGAGTGAGTGCAAATAGTCTTTTACTGTCTGAATCAGTTCCAAGGAACGCGCAGTAATGATGATATCATCCACGTAAACAAGAAGAGCTAGGTGTTCGTTGTTTGTCTTCTTGGTAAAAAAACAGTGATCATAGGCAGACTGTGTGAAGCCAAAATCTGTGAGTTTAGCCGTGAGTTCGACGTTCCACTGTCGAGAGGCTTGCTTCAAGCCGTAAAGTGACCGCTGCAATTTGCAAACAAGGCCTTTCTAGACAGGATATCCTTCGGGGGGCTTCATGTATAAGTCCTCTTCCAAATAGCCGTGCAAGAATGCATTGTTCACATCCATCTGTTGCAAAGGCCAATTATGAGCAGCAGCTATAGATAAGAACACTCGTACTGTGACTGGCTTCGCGACCGGAGAAAAATTATCCGTATAGTCAATCCCAGGAACTTGAGTGAAGCCCTTCGCCACAAGGCGTGCTTTGTAGCGCTCCACAGAACCATCAGCCCGTAGTTTAGTCTTGTACACCCACTTACACCCTATAGGCTTCTTTCCTGCTGGTAAAGGAGTAAGAATCC
The DNA here is from genome assembly GCF_026168435.1 of Sesamum indicum. NCBI lineage: Eukaryota > Viridiplantae > Streptophyta > Magnoliopsida > Lamiales > Pedaliaceae > Sesamum > Sesamum indicum. The sequence continues at coordinate 6,763,388 of NC_142668.1, forward strand.
AGGTCTGATTGTCTTCTAAGGCAGTGAGCTCGGCCTTCATAGCATCAATCCATTCTTGGTGTCGCGTAGCTTCTTGAAACGACTTAGGTTCCTGCAAAATTGACATAGGGGCTACAAAGGATATATATGCAGCATTAGAGGGATGAACAATGTGAGGATTAGATGTGACAGATACAAAATCATCAAGCCATAAAGGTCTACGAGTAATTCTACTAGAACGACGGACAACGGGAGAAGGTGTTTGTTCAGGCGCTGAAACAGGGGTTGAGGCAGGAATATGTCCAGAGGGAGTAGGTTGAGATATAGAGGATTGAGTATGGTCTGGATGTAAGTGCAAAGAACCCGTGGAATCCAATGGAACCATAGGCAAGGGCAGGATAGTATCAAGTGATGCAGGAGCTTGAGAAAAGGGAAAAACTTCTTCATAGAACTGCACATCCTTGGAAAAAAGAACAGAATTAGATTCTATATCAAAAAGTTTATAGGCTTTCTGATGCATTGAGTAGCCAATGAGTATACATTTTAGAGCTCGAGGATGGAATTTTGACTTATGGGGATTTATGTTGGTAGCAAAACACAATGAACCAAAGGTACGTAGGTGAGCATATTCAGGAGGGTGTCCATGTAGCAACTCAAAAGGTGTTTTCCATGCTAACAGTTTACTTGGGGTTCGATTGATCAAAAAAGTAGCTATAAGGATTGCATCTCCCCAGAATTTAATGGGAAGAGATGCCTGAAAAAGAAGAGCTCTAGCTACGTTTAATAAATGTCTGTGTTTTCTCTCGACACGACCGTTTTGTTGGGGGGTGTATGTGCATGAAGACTGATGAATAATGCCTAACTCGGAACAAAGGGATTGACACTCATGATTCATGAATTCTGAACCATTATCAGACCGCAAGATTTTGATTCTCTTATCAAACTGATTTAGGATCAAGGAACAAAAGTGTTTCAAAGTAGTAGGTACTTGGGATTTTTGTTTAAGTATGAATGTCCAAAGACACCTTGAATAATCATCTAACAAGGTTAAGACATATGTTCCCCCTAACAGATTAAAAGCAGCATAAGGACCCCATAAGTCCATGTGAATAAGCTCAAACGGAATATTAGAATGAGACACACTAGTTGGAAAAGGAACACGAGTTTGCATGGCTTTGTGACAGACTTCACAAGGAATTTGATTAGCATCAATACTAAGATCAATGTCAACTAAACGTTTAACAGCTTGTAATGAAGCATGTCCTAAACGCTTATGCCATAGGCTTGAAGTACAATTTACAGAATCAGCAGAAATAGCAGAGGTGAAGCATGAAGGGTGCTGTCTAAAAATATAGAGATTCTTGAATAGATGAGCTATGGCCTTGGTCGTCTTATTTTCCAGGTCCTGCAAAAAACAAGTGTCTTTAGTAAAGTGAAGTCGGTAATCCGTATGGCTGCAGAGTTGGCTAACAGAGATTAGGTTGACAGAAAAATGTGGAACAAAGAAGACATTGTTCAAGGTAATATCATCATTCAATTTGACCATACCCACATATTGAACTTGATTTCTGGAACCATCTGGTAAGTATATGAAATGAGGATTAGCAGGTTTAGCAAAAGAATGGAACAATGCAATGCTAGCACATACATGATTGGTAGCCCCCGTATCAATGATCCAAGTACTCAAATCGATACAAGAAGGTTTAGCAACGTTACCTGCAAACTCTTCTTCAAATTGTGCGAAGTTTGCGTGATTGGTAATTGGATCCGGGGAAACATTCGCCTTCCTTAGCAATTCAAGCAGCTGATTCATCACCTCTGCAGCATTGCCCTGTGTATCGTCACCTTTATCATCAATATTTGCTGCAAATGAACGCCCCTTCTTCTTACGATCATTGAGAGACTTGTACCAATCAGGTACTCCATGTAGTTGAAAACATGTTTCTTGCCCATTGCCCGACTTATGGCAGTGAGAGCACATCAAACTCCGTTTGTTTGCAATAAACTTCTTTTTCTGTGCATCTCTGTCATCCTCCCTCTTGTTCCCTTTCAAATTCAGCTGGTAAGCCACATTACTAGAATTCATGTCAATGGATGTATGGATTGCTCTCTGTTGCTCAACACTGAAGATCATCGAAAATGCCTTTTCCACGTTAGGTAGCGGATCAAGCATGAGAATCTGACGTCGTTCGTTATTGAAGACTTCATGAAGACCCATCAAAAATTGCATTAGCTGCGTCAGTGAAGCTAATGCATCGATTTCTTCGTTGATCCCGCAGCTACAACCCCCACACTTACACTTCGATGGCGGTGCCAAACAATTGAGCTCGTTCCAGAGCTTCGTTATCTTAGTCAAGTATGCCGTGAGATTTAAGTCCTGCTGTGCCATTGAGGATAGTTCCCTTTGTAGTTGATAGATTAAAGGTCCGTTACTCCGTCCGTATCGCGCCTGTATCGCGAGCCAAAGTTCTCGCGAGGTGTTGCAATACATAAAAGATTCCACTATGTCTTTAGACATAGAATTCCACAACCATGAGGTCACCATCAGATCAACGCGCCTCCATTGCTAAAAAATAACCGATCCTGCAGCTGGTTTGGGAAAAGAACCATCTATGAAGCCAAGCTTCATTTTGGTTCCAAGAGAAATGTATACTGCTCATCGCCAAACCAAAAAATTAGTACCATCCAACGGTGAGGAAGTCAGTGATAATTGTGCGTGTTCAGAAGGATGGATGGATATAACATCCTTATCGTACTGAGCGGCCATTTCACCGGGTCTCTGTCCCATTGTCGATGAAGCTACTTCATCCGCCATCATTCTAGAGGTAAGAGCGAAATCAACGCAATGTATCACACAGAGACCTTCACGAAGAAGGCTCTGATACCATGTTGATTTTCACAGAAGAAAACAAGAATAATCCGGCCATTGACACAGAGAATAGAGGCTGCAACTGTACTGATTCAATATTCCAGAAAAATCTAAAGAAGTGTCAAGACGGGAACTCGAACCCGTGTTTAAATACAAAGGCAGCAACTAACAAAACTACCTGTAACAAACTAACCACCTCATCTATGACTTGGACCAATAATAAGCAGAATAAATGACAACAACACCACGTCACTGATATGGAACAAAAGGAACAAAATAAAGCTATAAAGCGCACTTCGGAAATGCAACGTCTACCCAACGTCAAATACAAAGAAAATAGTATCATCTCCATCTTCAACCTCTATACCAGTGCAGTAGCAGTCTTGTCATCCATTGTTGAAACATTTCCAAGCTCAACAGTTGATGGAGATACTTCCATTTTAGTTTTTGCCAATGTTTACGTTGTTGTGTTCGGGAAGGGTTGTTTTTGTTTTATGTCGGTTGAATTTTTTATTCTCTTTTGTTGTTGTTGTTGCATGGTTTGAGCTTTTAGATGTCTTAAAGTTTTTGTTGTTTTTTCACTCGATTTGGGTATGAATTGGGAGAAATGGGTTTTTGGGGTTGTGCCCTTTTTGGATGTAAATGAAAGGTGAGGAAAATTTTGAGAAATTTTCTTCTTTTGTATGGATTTTTTCTAGTTTTTAATTGCAAGAAATATGTAACTTTTGAATTTCGTTTTTGTATCTTTTAACTTTTATATTCGGATAGGCAACTGATTGGAGGACTCTTTGGTGCGTAGTTGTTGGAGATATATGTGATTCTTAACTATTGGATTCGATTGGATTTCTTAGCTATTTTTTTTTTTTTTTAATTGTCTTATCTTTCATTGTTGATCGGGAATGTTGCTTTAGTTATATATTTTTAATGTTTGAGTGCGCTGCTTTGATTTTTTTAATGAAAATCGATTAATTATTGTTGGTGGAGTTGACTCTTGTCTCACATTCTTGAATTTTCTTTTTCTACTGAATATTGCTATTTGATAAGATATAATATATAATTTAACGCTCCTATGCATGTCTATTTTGAGTATTTTGGAAGGATTTTATTGCATAGATTTTTGAATTATTTATCTTTCGAGTGTAGGAGTTGTTATGACAAGTTTTGACGAAAATAGAGACAAAATGGTGTAATTAGACTCAAAAAGTGATGAAGAGAAGGGAGGACAAAAATAGACTTGAAATACTCAATAAGGCGTGATCAGGCCCTATTGATTGCTCAAGTCTGTCTGCACGAAAATGGGCAATTTGGAAAGATTTGTTACCGCGATTTGTTTCCTTTTCCAAACCGCAAGTTAGAAGGTAAGAGATGACGTTTTTGGTGCTATAAAGGGGGTGTGAAGACTGAATATCAATCATCCAATTTCATATTTTATCATTCTCTTAGTTTAGGCCATCTCTCCCTTTTTCTTCTTCTTAGTTTCTAGTTTTTAGGAAGAATTTCTACCCACATGTTGTGTAGCTAATTTTGTTTTCTAATTCAAAGGAAACGTTGAACCCAATTGTTAAGTTTTGAGATTTTGGTTTTAATCTATTTTCATCGAGTATTTCTTGTCTTGATTTACATCTTATGGAATGATTAATATCGATAGACCTGACAATTCGATTCAATATTAATTGTTCTACTGATATCTATGTGTTCAGTGATCCGTAATTGTCATGAATAAGTGGTACAAACAGCAAGCAAATTAATTGTGTGCTTCACATGATTTATTTGTAGGGAACAAGAAAACTAGGTTAGATGATTGCAGCTATCCAATTGTTTAAAATTTAAAAACAAAAGTTTACTTGCTAACGAATTTAGCAACAAATTATTCACAATATATATTAAATAGTATAGATTGGCAACAAAATATTTTTTTACTAATTGGTTCGACGCTAACTTTAGCATCAAATATTTTTATAGCTATTGAGCAATTTTCTTTTAGTGGTTCATAACACGTTGCAGAGAGAACTAAAAAGCTACATAGCAAAGTCACTACAAGACCCAGAGATCAACAACTACTATAAAAAATTAACTATTTTTGTATTATAATTATAATTCCGTGATTTATGGGGAGATATTTTTGGCTTTGTATGAATTAATTTTATAATTTATTCTATAATTTAAATTTTTTGATAATTTTAGTTATTTTTGATAGAATTGATCGAAAAATTACATCTGGCTTGTATATGAACTAACTAAATTGTAATTTTTATTCTATAAATTAATTCGTACAAAATCGAAAATGCCAACCACACAAGTTGTCGGACTAAAAATAGCAACCCCTTCTAAGTTACAGGACTAAATTTATGAGTTAATTTGGTTCTGTAGTTGTCAACTGTAATTTTTGATCAAATCGACCAAGAAAAAAAATTGATTAAAATTGTCAAAATGTTAAAGTTATAAAACTAAAAAGAGAAATAATTCAATCATGACAAAAAATATCACCTCATAAATTATAGGAAGAAAATTGTATTTTTTTTTTCAAGGTATCTTTCCTTCTTTGCACTTCAATTTCTAGTTTGGATGTGCCAAAAGAGGAGATCGAGCAGACGCGGACCATATTTACGCAAGATAACAGTGTGAAGCAGGAAAAGAGTGTTCTGGAAATTTGAGGGATATGCGAGAATGTATATTGTGAAGTCGAGACAAGAGTTATATTCTTTATCTTTAAAAATCAAAATTGTAATTTGTTTTTCAAGATACAAAGAGTTACAATTTTAAAGTAGCAGCACTACAAATTTTAAAAAATGGCGAACCAAATTATATTTTGGAACGCTGTTAGTGAAAGACAAAATGCTTTAAAATGCTTCTCAAGTTGATTAATGAAATAAAACGGGAGGACTTATTTATAGAAGTTAGAAAGGTATCATTGAATGGACATGTCCAATTAAAAAAGATGCCTTTGAGAGGTTATAACTTTTCATCTGAATGGGTTCATTATTTCACCCATGGGTCACATCATTTCATTCAAAAGATTCCACTCAGTATGATTGAGCTCTATCAACCATCATTCATATGTCACGAGCTTGTTATGAATCGCACATCATAACTAATCATTTCTTACGATTTAATTTGATCAAAATAAATTTATTAGATAAATTTATTCTTTAATTTATCGTTCACCATTTTCCAACGATCCCCCACATGAATGAAAATTAATACATATGAACATGCAGATACTTAAGAGAGTTTCAAATGAGAAGGCATTCCATTGATAAAGGTAGCTTGTGCTTTTAACCTTCCTTAGAGGAGTACCATTGGATTTACTGGCTAATTAGTGAACATGATGTCTTGAATTGTTCAATTTTTAGTGTAAACCAAGACAATAGTACCCTCATAATACCTTCTCTAATAATTTTGGTCCTCACGGTTGATTCCTGTTTGGCATCGAACATCATCTTGAATTCATAAATGTTTTACATTTGAAGTTGCTCGTCTTCACACTTTATAGATGATCTTGTATACTTTACTTGACTTGGTATATGAATTGTTAAAACCTTATAACTTAACCTCTACCCTTTAGCTAACCACATTAAACATCATAGGAATGGGGAAGGAGTAAAACTCCACCGTAATGTATGGATTAACAAAAACAAACGTAGTGTAAGTGTTTTTCACAAATTTTAGTACTTAGTTGTCCCATTGGACCAATATCTTTGGATCTCCAATCAACAAGATTGGGTTATCGCTATCAAGACTTAATTGTTGGGTTTTAATCCCATTCCGCTCGACAAACAATATACTTGATGTCTATAAAGGCCTTTGTTGACGAATCAATTATCTTTTGACTTGAAATAGTCAACGAATATGATTCCACTAGAGATCCACTGTCTTATTATATTATATGTTCGACGTATATGTGTAGATTACCATTACACATATTGTGTTATGCCCTTCCTATGATCGACTGATTAGCACAATGTATCATAATTGCAGACACTTACTTTTTGGATAAAATTATGTTTTGGTACCATTAAAAAAGGTCAGTTTTGTTTTTGGTACCATGAATTTTGCAAGTTCGAGTTTTGGTACCATTTAACAAAAAAATAAGCATTTTTGGTACCAACTTAATGGTAGAGCCCATGTGCCGTGCACATGGGCCTTAACGGCCGTCAACCCCACAATTTTGGCGGAAAAAAGTCACGTGAGTTTGCGAAAAATGAGGAAAAATTGGTCTTCCAACATTCCATAGTGTTTTGATACCATTAAACCTAAAATAAGCTTTTTTGGTCCCATAAAGTCATGTACGGCGCAAAGTAAATAATACAACACATTTCAAAATAAAAGATAGAATCCATAAACATGACGCAAAATATATTGGTTATAAATACACGATTTGAACTAATTAAAACCTAGTTTGACAAAAATTTGACAAAACCCACTTGACAAAATATTTGATATTTAATTGATATATTTTATAAATAAATATAATTTATTTTCATATAAATATTTAAACTTGAAAAGTTAATTTTAGTATATTAAATCTTGTATTGTGATTTGTTAATGTAAAATTTAAAATTATATGTAGATACTTTAGGTATTTTAATATTTAGTTACTATTATAAATAAATATAATTATTAAATATAGCAAAACTAAATAATAAAAAAATTAATCAATAATATGTAATTTATTAAAATGATGTTCTTTGCAAAATAAGAGTGAAAAAAATATTTGCGCACGTAAATGTCTAATAAGGGAGGCAAAATGGACATTTGTTAACTAAAAAATAACACTAAAAATGCAAAAAATGATGCCAATTCACACAAATAGACGCATGTCCATCAATCTCAGTTAAAATCTAACGGAGAATGGGTATTTTACTGCATTTTAAATAACACAAGAAATAATTTTACCTATAAATATAACACAGAAAAATTTCATGCTAATTCCCTAAATTAACTAAATAACTTTATTCATTAGTTTATTATTCACCATTTATCAATAAAGAATTGTTATTTTTCCCTCCAAATTAACTAAAGAAGGTTGCCACATAAGCTTTTAATTAATCCCCAAGAGAAATATCAACCAATGATTAATTAATCCTTTGAATATTTTTCTTATTCATGCATCATCAACATGCCATAGATAATATAAGGGTTAAATGTAATTTATCCCCAGTGTTAATGAAAATGAGTAATTTATTCTTTTATAAAAAATAAAATAATAATTTACCTCCCGTATTATAAAAAAAAATAATGATAATACTCACATACTAATGTCAATAATTAAACTAAAAGAATATGACTTTTAAGTTCATAGATAGAGAGTGAGAAATAAAAAGTGCTCAGTAACTGTTCAAAATATTATCAATTACGAGTACAGTTTTTTCCCACGTCATTAATAACAATGCCGGTATGACTTTTCAAAAAATTATAAACTGCAATAATGAGAACATAGATGATTTAAAGAGAAACTGATGAAAAAGGTACGTACAATTAATGCACAATCACTGAAAAACCAATAAAAATAAAATTAACACCTATAGTTGTCCGATATTGAAATTATAGCAAGATATGTATGTGATAAGAAACAGATAAAATCAACTTATAACAGCTTTGCCTCCTACTTTTTTAATGCTTATTGTTGGTATGTGAAGAGATATTGAAAGGAGAGAAGAAGGAAGTTGTGAAAAGAAGAAAGTGAAAAAAGAAACGTTAAGAAGACATGTGAGAGAGAGTAGTGGTTGAGAGAGAAAAGAATAGTAATTAAAAAATAATTTAAAAAAATTAAAATTACTATTGCGGATAATTTTTTTGAAAACAGTAAAATGAATTAAAGGGTAATTCGGGCAATAAAAAATTGGTACAATCAAATAATTTTCTTTTATAACAGTATAGATAATTATAAACGTAGTAGAGAAAATAATAAGGGATAATTACACTTTCCTCTCCTAAATTTGATATAATTATATGTAAATTTTCTGTGGTTTGAAAAATTATATCTAGTACCCTGCAAGTTTGTTCCGTCTAACAAATAAGTCTCTCCATTAATCAAGATTCATCAAATTTGATGATATTAACAAAAAAATAGGAAAAATATTTATTCTCGATCGATTTATTACAAGTCAAATAAATTTTTTTGTCACCATATTTCTCTTATACATTGTCGCACATTAATGCATGTGTAGATGTATATGTTCACCGTTATAAGGATAGTTTAGGCATAACAGATTTGTTTGACATGCAATAAATCAGTAATAAGTCAGTCGAGAATAAACATCGATTTTTATTCATATTGTTTTTGTTAATATCAACAAATTTTAGTAAATTTTAACTTATTAAAGAACCTATTTGTTAGATGATAGCAAATTTTAGAGACATTAAAATATAATTTTTTAAATTACAAAAATCTATATATAATTATACTAAATATTATAAAGAGAAATGTAATTATCCATAATAATAAAGTCCTAGTGTTTGTAATGTGTAATTAAAAATTACCTCACAGTTGTACTACCTTTCTCGTCCAGGCAAGTGGGAAATAGAATTAAATTTCTTGCACTGAAACCCCAATTTCTCAAGGAAATGGTTAATTAGTTATACGAATTTGGTGACAGATATGTCGCCCGAGCTTCTAAATTAGATTTGGAATTCGACTCGAGCTTCTAAATGAGTTTGAGCTTGAGCTCAAATTCTTATGTTCATAAACTTGCAAGATTTCAATTTTTTAATATATATTTTTTTAAGAATTTTGTAAACATTTAACTCCATATTCAATATTATATCAATTTTATTTTTAAAATTAATCATATATTATAATTATTAAGTAATATCACACATTTTAAATTTAGCTAATAATACAATATAGTACTTTTATTTATATATTTAATCTCTAAATAAAAATAAACTTAATCAACAAGTTAGTAAATTCATTATTATTACTATATATAATTTATTTTATTTTAATTATTAATTTTTTAAATTGTTCATTAGTTGAAGAAAATTAAAAATATATTTTTATTAAAAATAATTTGGGCTTAATATAATCTTTTTTTAGGTAAATGTAATTTTCATTAAATAAAGAGTACAATCATACAGTACAATAGTGCTCAATGAGTGGCGTTTCCTTGATAGTCCAAGGGATATGTCAAATTCTATATAACGCTCAAGAACTAACAGAGCGAGGTAAAGAAGCACTAAGAATCCCCTGTCTAACCTCTTCCACAATGAGTCCAGCAAGTGCAGTCGATTCTCGCTCAGACTGCTCAAAACGTCTCAAGTTTCGTTCCTTCCAAATATGATACAAACATTAAGCCAGTAGCGTACAATAAGCCAGATTAACAATGTGTTGCCATCTCCATTTTCTTGCAGCCCAATCTATGTCTATGGGTCAGTCTCTGTTCAGCCAATTGAAGCGAACAAATTGTCGAATAGCTATAAGGCACCGTCAGGCGTAGCGGCATCAGAAAAATAAGTGCCTATGCGTCTCATTCGTGCCTTCATCACATAGAACACAAGCACCTAGGTAAGAGAAACATGGTTTATCAGCTGTCGAAAGCTTCCCCAATATAGCAAGCCATAGAATAATACTTGAGGATCTTGAGGGAACCCAAGAATAGTGAAGACCAACCTACTTTGGGTCCTAGAGGGACTAGTGACCGGTATAGAGATGTGGATGTAGGACTACCATTTTCATACCGCCAAATGATGCGATCAACACCACCATGAATCCGAGGCAGTGACTGTAGAATCTCCAACCACTTAATGTCTATAATGAGGGGCCATTGCCATTGCCCCTCTATGATAACACTGTTGAGTTTCGTAGAAATCCCAAGCTCAAGAAAGGCGGTCCATGGGGAAATCTAGCAATGAAGAGCCCAAGATGGTGTCACGGATCCTGCTAAAGATAGAACGTAGCCCCATTACTAGCCCGAAAGTCCACCATCGACCGAATAAGGGATCGTAGACGAAGTAGGTTCCACCAACTCCACGAATCCCCACGGTTTGGAACCGCCCAAATAGATGTATTTCGCAACCGCCCATGATAGAGCCACTCCACCCAAATAGACGTTCTATCACATCTTATAACGTCATATAGCTTCTTACACATTAAAGCCTAATTTAAGGTAGCAATGTCTCGTAAACTTTGCCCACCTTCGGATAACGGCTTACATACATCTTGCACATGCTTCCTTGTCATAGCCCCTAGTCATCTCCCCATTCCACAAGAACGCTTGAAGTCGCTTCTCAATCTCCCTTGTAACACTTTTAGGCAATAGGAACGCTGAGGCCTAGTAAATCTTCAACGCCATAAGAACAGATTTGATGATCTGAATCCTCCCAGCATAGGACAACGCCAGACCTTCTCATCCTTTAATGTGTTGTTCAATTTTCAATGACAATGACGGACAATCTGTTATCAATAATCGAGACGAGAAGAGCGGAAGTTCCAAATATCTCATTGGTAACTGCCCTTCCTGGAATCCCAGCATCGCCAACAACTCTTCTCCAATCCCATGTGCTGAGCGAGATAATAATAAGGTGGCTCTTATGTGCATTAAGTCGTAGACCCAACCAAAATACGAACATATCTAGGCCCTGCTTGAAGACCCCTGTAGAATCCATATCAATTTTACAAAATAGCAGCAAATTATCTGCAAAACCAAGTTGAAAAAGTCGAGCAGGAGCATATTCCCAATGGCTTAATATAATCTAATATAATAAATAAATACTTTAAATAATTGTTATTTTAATTATAAATAAAAAAAATATAAAACCTCAAACTCGAGCTTAAGTTAGAATTTTTGGTCAAGTCCGACAAGAAGTTGCATCATCCACTGTCTTGCTTGTGGTTTGGGGGGGCTTACCTTGATTAGTTTGGCATGTGAGTGTGGGTCATTCTCGTTTGTCGTCCTTGTTCAGCCACGTCTAAACATCCAATTCTTGATATATATAAAAACTCACCTAAATATACTAGTTGGAAAAAGCTAACTAAAGAACGTGTGCAAATATAATAATAATTTATTATCGAAATGCATTCACTAAAATAAAATAAGGAAAATAAATAGATAAAAAGATTTATTTATTAAAAAAGACAAGAAACTTCTGGATGAGTGGGGTAATAAATGGGGAGAAGTAATTACTTGAATAATAAAATAAACAAGTATATTTTAAAATAAAATAAAAATAACATACCATAAAAACAATAGACGCCAAAACCACCGTATAGATATTTAATAAAATATCAGAATTGGTCGAAAGTAATTTCATGAGTATATGAGACTCACTCAAATGTGTGTAAAAAATTAATTTAATATTTTTAAAAGATAATTATTATTTTAAAAGTACATTAATTAGATTAATAAAATATAAAAGTTGAGAAAAAAAAAAGAAAAAAATAAGAGAAGAGAAAAGAATGCTGGAGTTGAGAATAGAGAAAACGATAAATTAAAAATAGAGAAATAGAAAGTCGAGAAGAAAGACCGTAAATTAAGAAGAGAGAGAAATAGGAAGTTGATAAGATAGAAAAAATATTAATAAAATTGGACGGACTTATGAATTGAAGACACTAATAGAGTGTTTTTCAATAATATAAAGGTATAGATTAAATACAAAACTTTAATGAGTGGGAATATATTGTAAATATAGAAAACTATATATCATTCTTCAAATACTCGAAAGTAGATGCATAATTCGAAACTACTATTTTTTTGTCTGTTGAAAATGAAAGTTTTATTTAATGGGTCTCCTTATAATGGATATATTCCAAAATATTTTTATTTAATTTAAAATAATATTTTATTTATACTATATAATTAAAAAGTATTTTATTGATGTCTTCAATTTATTAGTATAATAATTTTTATTTTTTAAGCTTGAATAATTATTTTTAATTTCCTCACTTATCACGATTTTTTATAACCCTTTAGTACTTTTTTTCTCATTCATTTTATCTTATATATATATATATTATATTAAGGGAGAGCACTTCGGGTTAATTATTTTTTTATTATAAAAAAAATTATATTAACATAATTTTTTAAATATTTTAATATTATTATTATGAGTCGCGGTTTCTAACCGCAAGTCGATTAATTTTTTTTTTAAAAAAATTCGCCAGGTCGCAATTTGAAATCACGACTTGGCATATTTTTTTTAAAATTTTGTTTAATTAATTTTTGTTATAAATTAATTATATAAAATTAATTTTTTAACAACATATTAAAGTCCAAGAAATCATAATATTAAAATTATATTAATTTAACAAATTACAATTAAGTGTACAAATGTAATAGTGTATATTTTTTTGTACAATTGTAAAAAATACAATAAAGTATACAATAATTCTTAACAACTCGGTACCGGCAAATATTAATTGTGTAGAAGAATTTATCTGTTGGGCTTATTGCCTTGCACGCGTTTGCACCAAATCCATCTCGTTATGAATACGTGATGTTTGATTTCGACCAGGGCGTGAATAGATGCGAATAGTAGTGTTGTGGACCAACTCAAATCTCGGTACATCCAATTAATCTTCAGAATGCACAAGTTCAAATGACTTGGAATATGTATTCTTATAAGCCATTACATCATAATAATCATTCACCAGATGCAGCATTAATCATGTATACAACGCATACCTTTTGAGCGTGACTGCAAGGAATACCAAATTGAGTCCACTTGTCGCAAGAACATTCTTGGTTCGCAATTTTGACAACATGGGTATTGAGTCCATGTCCACTGTGACGTCTTTTAACAATCGAGGCGGAGTGTTGGAATTGATGGTATTTGGTGACGGTATGCTCAACAGAATTTTGATTACAACGTTTGAACATCTTATATGCAAAATCCGTCCACAGTTGGTTGTTGGCCACCATTGTAATACACGGCTTGAATGCCCAGACCACGTATCCTAGCACATATGCACCGGTTGACAGGTGGTGGGATTTGTGTTTCCATTAAACAATCGTTCCTGGATTATATTTTTTGAGAGCTCCCATGTATTTGGGTAGCTTTCGAACTGAACTCTCCCATATGCCGTAAACAATTTTATGTGCTATTTTTAAACTGAACCATGCCTTTATTCCGTACGCGAGGTTATATTTTACCTTCCTAAAAGTAAAGAAGCAACATAAATCCTATCCAAATTATCATGTTAGAGGGACATTTCATTCAATATACATGTATGGTCCCCCCATATTTTGTTATTATCTACCTTTTAATTTTTTGTTTCAAAATCCCTCGCAACTCCCATCCACAATACATATATGAAATAAATAAATATAAATTAGTCGACTAATTTTGTATGCTTATACTTATACAAATATATATATATACCTGGGCTACGCTGCATACAGTATACTTTCCACTTGACCTTCGAACTCTCAACTATCCAATACTTGCGACGTGCATATCGTATCGAGTGATCTTTCACCGCTTCGATTAAAACTTCTTTATTTTTGGAAAGCATTACCACATCATGTCTGCCTTCATTCCTGTCATAAAATTTTATATACTTCATGCTCGGTACATCAGTGGCACGACCAGCCTTTTCATTAAAGGCTGGTAGGCGCGGGCCAGCCTTTACTTAAAGGCTGCCAGTTTTAATTTTAAGGCTGGCCGCGGCCAGTGATGGGTCACATTGATCATTTTTACATTTATAAAAAAAAATTAACCACACAACCTCTACAAAAGAGGCGTTGCTTTTTTCACTTCACTTTCAAAACAAACCTTTCGGTTTACTTTCATATGTACGAGTTGTCATTCTACAATTCTTACAATATTTCGTGTGTGTTACACAAATTAATTTTTCGTACAAATGGATAGACGCTCTGTGTAGGCCCTCGTCATGGGACTGTATTATCTTTACAAATCGAACATAGGTCCGATGATATTCCCAAATGTAACCTAGACGCCGTACTACAGGCACGGCGTGTGGGTGGTACTTTCTGAACCCATTTTCAATACGTGTACAACAAATCCTACACCAAATAGAATTTTATGGAGTTTACAGGTGCGGACACTTTCAATTAAATCAGCATCTTATCACCGCATTGGTGGAGAGGTGGCGATCCGAGCCGCACACTTTTCATTTTCGTGTAGGGAAAGCCACAATTACCCTACAAAATATCTAAATAATATGGGCAGTCCCAATAGATGGCGAGCCGGTGACAGGAGTTGATATCAACCGCACAACACAAGAATGGCAGGAATATTGCCTTACTTATTTAGGCTTTAGCCCGGATACAAATGCGTTGAAGGGCTCTAGACTGCAAACACAGGCAATTAGGCGGTCGATATTACTCATAACACTTCCCACGACATCGCCGTCCAGTACGACCCTGTGTTGTTGCGTTGCTTCTATTGGGTGGGATGATGTGCCCAAATTTATCAGGTAACCTGGTATCATTACTATATCTTTCAAAATTAGAAGATATAGAAATGACCAAGAACTATAATTGAGGGAGTGTTGTGCTGACATTTTTTTATTTGAATTATGTAATGCCAGCACAAAAGGCAAAGCTGCAATTGATGGCGCTCTGCAATTGTTGCAGGTAAAATTTACTTAATAACTCTTACAAATTATTTTTTGCTATGAATATTAATTATTAACACATACTTGTATTATTAGTATAGAATTGGGCATGGTCACGGATCACTCCACTTTGCCCTGGACTTGGTGCGGAATGACTATTTATAGGCCAAGTCCAAATGGACTACAATCGCTAGGTCCCAGCAGCACCATATGGTGCTACTTGGAATTGTCAGCACACGTTCACCCGAACAATATGGGGTACTGTCCAGGTGATAAGAGAAATACTGGATGAGATGCAGGCGGATCAGGTAACTTATTTTTAATATTATACGTATATTTATACCGTGAATTAAATACGTATTAATTACATCTTTTTATTTATTACAGTTCATCTGGCAGCCGTATGACATGGGCTCGGATGTCATTATGATTTACGCCGCTGATTTGAAATTCCCAGTTGTGGAGGTCATCATGTCCATTGGTATTCTATGCAATAGTTCAAATGCATCATCATGAACGGGTTCTTCGCTAATTCGAGATGAGGCAAAATATTCCAGAAGCGACAGATACCCGGGATATGAACCTCTATCAGATCTCCCGTAAAAATCACGTAGGCATAGATTGGCACCTGCAACACGTACAATACATCACTATATGACAAAGACGATATGACACGATTGTACAGAGGTCACCCATTTCCAATAGAAGTGAAACAGAATGAGTTTATGGGGAATGATACTACAACATAACAAGAAATTTCGTGTCGTGTCATCTACTGATAGACGTGTGTAAGGTGGGTTCCAACCTGGAGAAGCACCTATGTTGCAAGTTGTGGTACGCTGTTATATAATATCACATACTTTATTTTAGATATCATTTTTACAATACAAGGATCATTATTTTTCTACAGTCTTCAGGCAAACGAGGTGAATGCCCTTGAAACTTTGTTTCAATCTAGACCACTATATATTGAAAGATATAGTCAATTAGTGGATAGATTCGAATACGGGTTACATATTATCAAGGAAGCCATAACCCATCAGCCACAACAAATTGCTTCTCCATCCGATGATGCTCCCACAACATCCCACAGGCAAAGAAGAAGTTATAGCTGAATGTCTACTGTTTCAGTTGAACGTCATGATGTTGGGGTGGATATAGCTGGTCCTTCTACAGTATATACACTTTAAAATTATTACGTACCTCAACCGCCTCAAGATTATTATATGCCTCAACCGCCTCAAGATGATTGGTTTCAATCGGCTCCATATATGCCAAGCCAAACACAAGATTATTCTTCACAAGTACATCTTGATCTTGGTCTTGGTAATAATCAACCATATTCACCAGGATACAATATTTTACCAATTTCATTTCCATCGTTTAGTGCATATCGTGACAATTTAGAGTCTAATTCTGCAACAACATCAAATCGAGCCGGTGGTGATGAAAATGAGGCACAAAATGAGCCAGTGCAAAATGTGGACGAGGAAATAAGAAGATATCGGCATCAATGCCGCAGACACAATATTGTGGAATGGGTGGACATTTTTGACATTTGAAATTGTATACTTTATTGTATTTTTTATAATTGTACAAAAAAATATACACTATTATATTTGTACACTTAATTATAATTTTTTAAATTAATACAATTTTAATATTATGATTATTTAAATTTTAATATGTTGTTAAAAATTAATTTATAACAAAAATTAATTAAACGAAATTAAAAAAAAATATGTGAAATCACGACTTGGTGTCGTGATTTGTAATCATGACACCGAGTCGCGATTTTGATCATGACATTGAGTTGCGATTCAAAATCGCGACTAATTTTTTTTTTTAATCAAGTCTAACCGCGACTCGTAATAATAATATTATAATATTTAAAAAAAATATATTAATGTATTTTTTTTTATTTTGTAATAAAATATAATTAACCCAGAGCACCTCTTTGGTGTCTATCTTTTTTCTAATTTTTAATTTATTTTTTAAATTTTTTTTATCTAATTTCCTCCCATTCTCTGAATATTTTTTTGATAGTTACTTCTTTCTTTTTTTATGAATCTTTTTGGTATAATCTTTTTATAATTTTAATATTAATATTATTTTGTATATACTTTAAAAAAATAAAATTTTAATCTTAAATAGTATTATATAATTTTCACGAACATAGGGTGTACCACAAATTAATTACTAGTTATATATTAGCTCTCTTAGGGTGTACCACAAATTAATTACTAGTTATATATTAGCTCTCTTCTGTGTCTTTCTTTTTCTTGTCTATAGGGCGTGAGAAGCAAAGTCTATAAAAGTGGAAGTAACACAGATCCGAAACACACACACACACACACACAAATAACAATGGAAGTAACGCAAATTCTTCACATGAACGGAGGTCTGGGGGAGACCAGTTATGCCAACAACTCTTTAATTGCAGTATATATTCTCTCTCTCTTTCTCTCTCTCTGTATGTATGTATGTATATATATATATATATATTAATGTTAATGGAACTTGGCAGAGAAAGGTGATATCCATGTCAAGACAAATGATAGAAGAAGCCATAACTGAACTATACAAGAGCATGGTACCCAAGACTATGTGCATAGCAGATTTGGGCTGTTCCGCCGGACCAAACACTTTGTTTGCGGCGTCCGAGGTTGTGAGAACTGTCGGAAAACTTCGCCAGAAACTGGAGCACCGGGCCGCCCTGGATTTCCAAATATACTTTAACGATTTGCCTGGAAATGATTTCAACTCGCTTTTCAGGGTTTTCCTGCCCAGGTTTCAGTCGGAACTAAGGCGGGAAATGCCGCCTGGAACCGGACAATGCTTCGTGTATGGAGCTCCAGGGTCATTTTACGGCAGGCTTTTTGCTGCTAAAAGTCTCCATTTTGTTCATTCTTCTACCAGTCTAATGTGGCTGTCCAAGGTAAACCAAAATTTTCAACCAAAATACCATATATTAATTATGTGCTATTCCTGAAACACATTGCAAAAGATTAGTGAGTAGCTAGAAAAATAGAAAGGAGAGTAAACTCATTAGGAATTAGCAATGAATTCAGTCGATAATAAGAACTTTAAATTTTTTTTGCTTCAAAATTAATATTAGAAATGAGATACAATCATAAAGGAACTTTAATATTGTAAAATTTTGTAATTGCCCTTGGCTAAAATATTAAAAAGAACCAACCCCCAATGTTTTACTAGCAAATACTTTTGTTAGTAAAATTTCTAGCAAATCAATAACGAAAAAATTCGGTGTTGGTTTGGGTCGGACATATAGTCCACCCAAGTAGTCTAGATCGGATGTTTGCAACCTAAATAGAAAAAAGCTCTTTAGGCTTCTTGGGTTGTCCTCGACGAAGGCCTTCAATGTTTGAGTCAGTTTGAGAGTTCGTGAGATTTAAAGGCAAACTTATGGGTATTTATAAGATCAGATGTTCGTATTTATATAGATTATGTGTCACCATCCCAAAATTTCAAGTATGTACAAGGCCAACGAACGGTTCTGATTTGGGGTGCCAAGTTCGATACGACCCAACCCGCAAGTAGAACATGCGGATCTTGAACCTTAGTGGGTATTTTACTTTCTAGTATTTTAATCTTGTTAGCATTAGGATAGATATATCCCATTAGATGTCAAAATCAGCTACGAACTAATTACTAAGTAATAATTTTCTTGTTAAATTCATTGGCAATATAATACCAACAAATTTCACTCTATAAATAGGTTCTTCCATTTTATTTCATTAATTGAACTTGAGCTTATAAAATGTTAAATCTTATTTTATAAATAAACTTTTAAAGTATTTGAATAAAATAAGATGATTGAGCTTATAAAATATTAGTAATAGCAATTTTATAAATAATATCATCAAAATTAAATGAATTTGTTAAAATTATGTAAAAGTAGGTCTGGAGCTTCTAATTTTTTTTAAAAAATGAGCTTACAAGTACATATTGTGGAATTTCATTCTCTAAACGTTTTGTCGAATACATTTTAATATTTTATAAACTCTTAAACATATTGTGAAATCTATTTAAAATCTCATAAACATACCAAAACACTCTCTTATTTTGGACATAATCACCTCTATGAGTGTGTACTAGCAGGTCCCGGCAGGGGTGGGGCTGAATAAAGAAAACATTTGCGTGTCAAGTACAAGTCCTAAAACTGTGATCAATGCCTACTATAAGCAATTCCAGGGAGACTTTTCGACATTTCTGAGATGTCGTTCCGAGGAAGTGGTGGGTGGTGGGAGAATGGTGCTGTCTATGTTGGGAAGGAAGAGTGAAGAGGCTTCCAGCCAAGATGGCTGCTACATTTGGGAGCTCTTAGCCATGGCAATAAAAGAAATGGTGTCCCAGGTATGTAATATTTATAAAACACAAAATACTCTTTTAGTTCCAAAAAATCATGTGCATTGTTGTTTTGAGACTAAAAGGCGTTGTTTGGGGCTAAGAATGACGTCCATTTAATGTTAACTTATTATTTTGTATGTAATGTATGAAATAATAAATATCTTATAAATATTTTATTTTAAATGGTATTTATAAAAGTTAGAATATATAGGGTGTGCCACAAATTACTAGTATTAAGAATTGAAATGGAATAAAATAGAAAGAACAACATATATTGTGTCATAAGATATTAATATTAGTTATTTTAATTAACCGGAACTTTATATTAATTATAATTTCTTTACTCAGTTAATTTATTACTTATATTATATTCTTTAATCTAGTATGTCTTTTGTTTGTAAGACAAAAGGAAAAATGCATTTATATTCCACAAGTTAGTTTTGGTTTTTTTATTATTGAATTCACTACATTACTTCCCATAATTTTGAGCACAGTAATTATAAACATGCAAAAACAAATTCAATGAAAAAAATTAAAAAGAAAACGCATAAATTAAACTTTTGATCCCTATACTTTGGGTCAATATTAGTTGGGTCCCTAAATTTCTTGAGGCATGATTTTAGTCCCTAATTTTTACAAATTGTTAGGATTTTGGTCCCCTAATTTGTTTCGAGGCAATACTGCAATTTTCATCCTACATATGTAAAGGGTTGGCAAATTTGGTCCTCTAACTTTTGCGGTGGCAATTTCAGTCTTATATCTTTCAAATGTTCGTAATTTTGGTCCTTCCACCCAATTTATGACCATTTTTTCTTTTAGCGAAAAACTTGTAGCACCCCCTTCGCTACAAGGGCTATATCTACCCTAAACGTCATACTTATAGCAATCCATGTGTTTATAAATATAAATGCACATAATAATTTAATCCATATGAATACGTAACCCCAACGTCATAACAACATAATCAACCCACAACATCATATATACAAATCAAACACCTCGAGTAGTCCACCACAGTTAATCTCCATTCCTACGTTCTCTTTATACAAACAAAATAAGATTCGTACTCTAGCTGACAAAAAGGAGAAACAGCATACTGGCCCGACCTGACTGAGTATAGTGCGTAGACCTATTCTTCAACAGTCAGATACCTCAAAGTCTACTCCTGAAAGAAAATGTCAACAGAGGGATGAGCCTGCCACTCAGTAAGTAAATAATCAGCCCTATCTATATATGTACATCAAACACAGCCAAACATGACAAGTAGGCAACATGCATGGATTACAGTCAATTTAACTCCAACATAATCAATTGTAGTACACCACATAGCTATCTCACAATAAAATAATCAATTAAACTTCTTTTTCCCTAGTTTGCTTACCAGAAGGTGATATCGTGTTTTTCCCGTCAACTCAATCTCACCGTCATATAAATTTAAGTGAATCCCCTTGACAGCCGGCTCATCAATCTCATTTCGCATCATAGATCTTTCAATTCGCATCATAGCTCTTTTATTTCGCATCATAGCTCTTTTCACATCACATCTTTTTTTTTATATCGCATCAAAGCTCTTTTCATTTCATTTCTTTCTCATATCGCATCAAAGCTCTTTTCATTTCATTTCTTTCTCATATCGCATCAAAGCTCTTTTCAACACGTCAAGGGGTATTCACGCCACAATTATATTCAATTTCCACCACTCCCTCATTTTCACATATCACCATTCTTGTAAGCAACTAGTAACGTAAAATAATATATCATTACATTCTCATTTTCAGACACCCACAATACAACATACAACAAACATGATATTCAACGATTTTCTCATTTCACGTACACAATCAAATCAAATCATCCAGCACTCATATACTTTCAGATAAATCCATGTCAGCATGAACCACAAAGTCATATAATAGTAATACCACAAATAAAAAGAACATATATAGATAATACTAATTATTTACTTACCTCAACCTCACAACGTTTCTTTTTATTCAATCGCTAATTGTCGGTCCTTTCACCTCACCCCGTATCCTATAATGAGTTATATCACATACAATTAATATATCGAGAATATTGTAATTTCTTTTAAATATAATATTAAATCTTATTCGTACGGATTTCCAATAATTCTTTAATATTCCACTTCTATCGAAATATAAATTTTCATTCTAGTTCTTCTCAATAACTAGACACTACAGGCTTCAATAAAAATATTTATAATTTATCAAATGATTCATAGGAATTTATTTAACTAAACCCCTTATACATTTATAACTATCATTTTTAATAACATCCTTGAATTAAATTATCATTAAAACCTCATTCTTCCTCTTTAACAATATATTATTTCTTAAGTATAGTTTTCGGAATATTTCTACGGATTTCTTATCAATTTCTCGCTATTATATAATTTAATTGAATAACAATATGTAGAATTGCGTATTTAGTTAACAATTCGGATAGAATTATATAAATTGGCCATAGCAACATTCAAATCTAATAAATTTAATAATCTAATTAACCAACGATATCATTTTTATATCCAATTTGATATTTAATTCGACACTATTTTAAATAGCCAAACCCGTAAAATATTCCGATTAAATAGTACATCGCTTAGTATAAACAATATTTAATAAATGAACTAATTAAATAATATATTTATATAAATTAATAAGTATTAAAATCATAATCTTCGTACCTCTGTTACTTCTTTTTCCTTTCAGCCGAAAATGGTGTGTGTGTGTGTGTTGGCAATGTGTTTGTGTGTTATGTGTGTGTATCTTCATTAAAAAAAACAACAAAATAAAAGAAAGAAGAGAGGCGGTGGGCTGGTGGGCCCACCCTCAATTTTTTTTTCTTTCTCTCATATATATATATCACTTACTAATATATATGTATATATATATAACTTACATATATATATTTACATTATATTACTTACTTATATATGTTATTTAAATATATAATATTATTATTATATTATTTAATTAATTAGACTTTTCTCAAAATACCATTTACGTCCTTCCTAATTTTCTTATTTGATAGAAATTGTCCCAAAATATTATCACGAACTCCAATTTAATTCATTCAAGTGTTATTATGTTCCAATTATGACCCATAATTTAGTGGCTAATTAACTAAATTTCACAAAAATTTACCAATTAATCCTACAATTATTTATATAATATTTGGGGCGTCACAATTCTCCCCTCCTAATAAAAATTTCGTTCTCGAAATTTAACTAACTTACCGGCTCAGGGAATAAATATGGGTATTTTTCCCTAATGTTCTCCTCAACTTCCCAAGTGGCTTCCCTTGGAGAATGATGACTCCACTTGACCTTCACCATTGGTATTTCTTTATTTCTTAACTTCTTTATACTCCGATCCAGAATTTCCATTGGCTCTTCCACATATGTCAATCCCTCTGATATCTCTATCTCTGGCTCATGCAAAATATGACTAGGATCGGATCGGTATCGCCGTAGCATAGAAACGTGAAACACGTCATGTATCTGCGATAATTCTGTCGGTAATGCTAACCGATAGGCTAGTGGTCCAACTCGCTCCAGAATTTCATATGGCCCAATATATCGCGGACTCAGCTTTCCCTGTTTCCCGAATCTCAAGATTCCTCTCCATGGTGATACTTTTAGAAAGACTTTTTCCCCCACTTCGTATTCCATCTCTCTACGATGCTTATCAACATAACTTTTCTGTCGATCCTGTGCTGCCTTCAAACACTTTTTAACTGTTTTTAGCTTGTCCACTGTTTCTTGGACTAACTCCGGCCCTTCAAGCTGTCTCAATCCCTCAATATCCCAACAGATCGGGCTTCGGCATTTTCTTCCGTACAAAGCTTCATATGGAGCCATACCAATACTGGAATGAAAACTATTATTATAAGCAAATTCCATCAGTGGTAGATGATCATCCCAGTTTCCTCTGAATTCAATTACGCAGGCTCTCATCATATCTTCCAATGTCTGAATCGTCCTTTCTGACTGTCCATCCGTCTGAGGATGAAACGCTGTACTGAAATGCAATTTTGTACCTAGCGCCGTTTGCAAGCTTCCCCAGAAATGAGAAGTAAATCGAGGATCTCTATCAAAAACTATAGAGATAGGAATACCATGTAATCTCACAATCTCTGAAACATATAATTCAGCGAGCTTATCCAAGGAATCATTTTGACGGATTGGCAAGAAATGTGCAGATTTAGTCAGTCTGTCAACAATCACCCAAATAGCATCATGTCTTCTGAATGTACGTGGTACCCCAATGACAAAATCCATAGTAATCTTTTCCCACTTCCATTCAGGTATAGTCAAAGGATGAAGTTTACCAGCTGGTGCTTGGTGTTCTGCTTTTACCTACTGACAAGTTAAACATTTCGCTACGAACTCTGCCACATTTTTCTTCATTGTTGGCCACCAGTAATAGGGTCTCAAATCACGATACATCTTGGTACTGCCAGGATGCATAGCATACGGTGCGTAGTGCGCCTCATGCATAATTTCCATTCTCAACTCCTCTACGTTCGGCATGCATATACGTTTTCCATTAAACAATGTGCCATCTTCTTGGATTATAAATTGATCGCTCTTTCTTTTTTGCACCTTAGCTTTCATCTTCTGTAGATATGGATCTCTAGCCTGTGTATCTTTAATTTTATCCTTAAGGGAGGGCTTCACTTGTATCGTAGCTAGTAGAATATCACCACCAATGCTAAAGTGTACATCCATAGCTCTAAGGGCAGTCAAATACTCCATGTTATAGCAGATCATACCCGCAAGTTGGTCCACCGTCTTTCTACTCAAAGCATCTGCTACAATGTTTGCCTTCCCGGGATGATAATCAATGGTGCAGTCATAATCCTTCAAAAGTTCCATCCACCTTCTTTGCCTCAAATTCAACTCTTTCTGTGTTGGGATATACTTCAGACTTTTATGATCTGTAAATATTTGAAACGTCTCCCCGTATAAATAATGCCTCCAGATTTTCAGTGCATGTACTATGGCTGCTAACTCCAGATCATGGGTCGGATAGTTTATCTCATGTGGCCTCAACTGCCTCGAAGCATAAGCTATAACTCTCCCATGCTGCATCAAAACACACCCAAGTCCTTGTCGTGAAGCGTCAGTAAATACCACATATCCTCCATCCCCATACGGCAAAGCAAGGATAGGTGCTGAAGTGAGTCTCTTCTTCAACTCCTCAAAACTCTGAGCACATTTGTCATTCCAATTAAATGGTGCATTCTTCTTCAACAAGTTCGTCAGAGGTTTTGTGATTATAGAGAAGTCCTTTACAAATCTTCTATAATAACCAGCCAATCCTAGAAAACTCCGGATCTCCGACACATTTTTAGGTGGCTCCCATTCTAAAATAGCCTTAACTTTTGCTGGATCAGGTTGTACTCCTTCTTTGGAAACAACGTGCCCCAAAAAAGCAATTTCCTCCATCCAAAACTCACATTTGCTGAATTTACCATACAACTGTTTCTCTCTCAAGATCTGTAAAATTGTCCGTAAATGTTGTTCATGTTCCTCGGGACTACTCGAATATATCAAAATATCATCAATAAACACAATCACAAATTGATCAAGGAATGGTTGTAACGTCTTGTTCATCAGAGCCATGAAAGCTGCAGGGGCATTCGTCAATCCAAATGGCATAACGACAAATTCATAGTGGCCATACCTGGTCCTGAAAGCTGTCTTTGGGATCGACTCTTCCTCAATCCGTAGTTGCCAATATCCTGACCTCAAATCAATTTTAGAGAACAAAGTGGCACCCTTTAGCTGATCTAGCAGATCGTCAATCCGTGGCCGAGGATACTTGTTCTTGATTGTGATTCGGTTCAGCTGTCTATAATCGACACATAATCTCATACTCCCATCCTTCTTCTTTACGAATAATACTGGTGCTCCCCACGGTGAAATACTAGGTCGGATGAACCGTTTATCCAATAGCTCTTCTAACTGCTTCTTCAATTCTTTCAATTCTGACGGAGCCATTCTATACGGTGCAATTGAAATAGGTGCCACCCCAGGAATAGTATCTATTTCAAAGTCTACTTCTCGATGAGGTGGTAGTCCAGGTAATTCATCAGGAAAAATATCAGGAAATTCCCTCACCACTGGAACGTCTAATACACACGGACTAACTTTCATGGTATCATGCACACTAGCTAGGTACGCCTCACACCCTTCTTTAATTAGATTAAAAGCGGTCACAACAGAAATTAAGCAGTTAGGTATCACTTTTCTTTCTCCCACTATAACCGTCTTCATCTGCCCATTGACTTCAACCATCACCTCTTTTGTTTGACAATCCACTAGAGCATGATTACTAGCTAACCAGTCCATCCCCAGGATGACATCAAATTCCCTAAGGTCTATTACAACCAGATTTGCATATAAAGTAACACCCTCCACCACTATTGGACAAGATCTTACCACCGTATTCACTAATACAAACCCACCAGCAGGCATAGACACATATAAATCATGTCCAAATGGTTCTATTTTAGCATGTACATGAGATGCAAAATTACGTGATATAAATGAACAAGTAGATCTTGGATCAATCAATATATGTGCACTAGAATCGCAAATAGAGAAGGAGCCAGTGATAACCTCAAGTGTCGTAGGAGCTTGTTCTTTTGTGATTGCATACACCCTGGCTTGTGGTTGAGACTGACTACTTTGTCCTGTTGACGTCATGGAAAGATTCCCGCTACCTCGACCACCTCTACCTCGTCCTCTGCTCGTACCTGCCCGTTGTGTGTTTTCCCCCACATTGCTAAAATCTGAAGTCTGAGGTCTTCTAGAATTATCCCTCCATGTAGGACAGTCCCTGATAATGTGTCCTGGTTGATGGCAATTATAACATACAATTGGTTGAACTCCCCAACATTCACCAGTATGTCTCCTACCACAGTTAGCACAAGAGGGAATAGATCTTCCACTAAACGATCTGGCTGGACCCTGTCTTGCTCCAGATCTAACCGAAGTAGGCCCACCTCTACTCGAAAATACTGAAGAAGACCTGCTAGTCTGACTTACTCCTCGGCCTCTGAACCAACCCCTCTGCGGACCAGAGCCCCTAAAGGAAAATGCACCACTCTGTCCCACCGTAGGATCCAGGTTACCTGTTAATTTCTTTCGTTTAGCTTCAGTTGAGCTCCTTTCAATGGATGTCTCCTCTGCCCTCAGTGCCGCTTCCAGCAGTGCACCATAACTTGGAGGTTTGATTGCTATTTTTTCCCGAATCTCAAGTCTCAACCCCCTTTCAAATCTGTCTCTTCTCAATTCATCAGTACTCACTTCTTCTGGGGCATATTTTGACAATCTCACAAATTGCAATTCATATTCAGCAACAGATAACTCATTCTGCTTTAATTCCAGGAATACAACTTTTTTACGGTTTCTGTAGACTGGTGGAGTATATTTGTCAGTAAATTCTTTCAAAAAGTCATTCCACGTCAAAGTGGCTGGTCGGTTCCTGCTCCCTGGGACTGTTTCCCACCAATCTAAGGCATCTTTCTCCAGTAAGGACACTGCATACCTCAACTTTTGCTCAGAAGTACACTCAATCCTGTCCAACACCCTTTCCGTGTTTCTCAGCCATTCCTCTGCTTCAGCAAGATCAGTTGTACCGGCAAATACCTTCGCCCCCTGTTTCCTTACTATTTCATAATTTTTGTCAATAACTGCATCATGTAGTTGTGATTGTGGCGATGGAGCCATCCTCTGCATCATTTCCATAAACTGTTGCATAAAAGGGTTTATTTCTGGTTGTGGGGCATTTCTATTTTGGGATTCTAACCCCTGATGTTCTGATCCTGAATTATGACCCTGCACAGACTCTATTGACTCAGTTGGGCCAGCAGCGTTTTCTCTTGACGCCTCCATCCTATATAAATTACACACATGTGAGTAGATTCCTAACATATACACCTTAAGTATAAAATAACATTTCATCTACTATCCCAAGAAAATCTAATCCCTGCTCTGATACCACCTAATGTAGCACCCCCTTCGCTACAAGGGCTATATCTACCCTAAACGTCATACTTATAGCAATCCCTGTGTTTATAAATATAAATGCACATAATAATTTAATCCATATGAATACGTAACCCCAACGTCATAACAACATAATCAACCCACAACATCATATATACAAATCAAACACCTCGAGTAGTCCACCACAGTTAATCTCCATTCCTACGTTCTCTTTATACAAACAAAATAAGATTCGTACTCTAGCTGACAAAAAGGAGAAACAGCATACTGGCCCGACCTGACTGAGCATAGTGCGTAGACCTATTCTTCAACAGTCAGATACCTCAAAGTCTACTCCTGAAAGAAAATGTCAACAGAGGGATGAGCCTGCCACTCAGTAAGTAAATAATCAGCCCTATCTATATATGTACATCAAACACAGCCCAAACATGACAAGTAGGCAACATGAATGGATTACAGTCAATTTAACTCCAACATAATCAATTGTAGTACACCACATAGCTATCTCACAATAAAATAATCAATTAAACTTCTTTTTCCCTAGTTTGCTTACCAGAAGGTGATATCGTGTTTTTCCCGTCAACTCAATCTCACCGTCATATAAATTTAAGTGAATCCCCTTGACAGCCGGCTCATCAATCTCATTTCGCATCATAGCTCTTTCAATTCGCATCATAGCTCTTTTATTTCGCATCATAGCTCTTTTCACATCACATCTTTTTTTTTATATCGCATCAAAGCTCTTTTCATTTCATTTCTTTCTCATATCGCATCAAAGCTCTTTTCATTTCATTTCTTTCTCATATCGCATCAAAGCTCTTTTCAACACGTCAAGGGGTATTCACGCCACAATTATATTCAATTTCCACCACTCCCTCATTTCCACATATCACCATTCTTGTAAGCAACTAGTAACGTAAAATAATATATCATTACATTCTCATTTTCAAACACCCACAATACAATATACAACAAACATGATATTCAACGATTTTCTCATTTCACGTACACAATCAAATCAAATCATCCAGCACTCATATACTTTCAGATAAATCCATGTCAGCATGAACCACAAAGTCATATAATAGTAATACCACAAATAAAAAGAACATATATAGATAATACTAATTATTTACTTACCTCAACCTCATAACGTTTCTTTTTATTCAATCGCTAATTGTCGGTCCTTTCACCTCACCCCGTATTCTATAATGAGTTATATCACATACAATTAATATATCGAGAATATTGTAATTTCTTTTAAATATAATATTAAATCTTATTCGTACGGATTTCCAATAATTCTTTAATATTCCACTTCTATCGAAATATAAATTTTCATTCTAGTTCTTCTCAATAACTAGACACTACAGGCTTCAATAAAAATATTTATAATTTATCAAATGATTCATAGGAATTTATTTAACTAAACCCCTTATACATTTATAACTATCATTTTTAATAACATCCTTGAATTAAATTATCATTAAAACCTCATTCTTCCTCTTTAACAATATATTATTTCTTAAGTATAGTTTTCGGAATATTTCTACGGATTTCTTATCAATTTCTCGCTATTATATAATTTAATTGAATAACAATATGTAGAATTGCGTATTTAGTTAACAATTCGGATAGAATTATATAAATTGGCCATAGCAACATTCAAATCTAATAAATTTAATAATCTAATTAACCAACGATATCATTTTTATATCCAATTTGATATTTAATTCGACACTATTTTAAATAGCCAAACCCGTAAAATATTCCGATTAAATAGTACATCGCTTAGTATAAACAATATTTAATAAATGAACTAATTAAATAATATATTTATATAAATTAATAAGTATTAAAATCATAATCTTCGTACCTCTGTTTCTTCTTTTTCCTTTCAGCCGAAAATGGTGTGTGTGTGTGTGTTGGCAATGTGTTTGTGTGTTATGTGTGTGTATCTTCATTAAAAAAAACAACAAAATAAAAGAAAGAAGAGAGGCGGTGGGCTGGTGGGCCCACCCTCAATTTTTTTTTCTTTCTCTCATATATATATATCACTTACTAATATATATGTATATATATATAACTTACATATATATATTTACATTATATTACTTACTTATATATGTTATTTAAATATATAATATTATTATTATATTATTTAATTAATTAGACTTTTCTCAAAATACCATTTACGTCCTTCCTAATTTTCTTATTTAATAGAAATTGTCCCAAAATATTATCACGAACTCCAATTTAATTCATTCAAGTGTTATTATGTTCCAATTATGACCCATAATTTAGTGGCTAATTAACTAAATTTCACAAAAATTTACCAATTAATCCTACAATTATTTATATAATATTTGGGGCGTCACAAAACTAACCCTAGTCCACTACATGCTCCAAGTTAGGCCCAACATGCTTTTGAAATAAATTAAGCCCTCATAAATTCATACCTTGTTCTGATCGTTTTGTTCTCTGTATTCCAAGTCCTCGATTTTATGGACTTCCTTCAACCACACTGCCACAGTAGATGGTTCGTAGGATCTTGGCTCCTT
Organism: Sesamum indicum; assembly: GCF_026168435.1. NCBI lineage: Eukaryota > Viridiplantae > Streptophyta > Magnoliopsida > Lamiales > Pedaliaceae > Sesamum > Sesamum indicum. The sequence continues at coordinate 6,793,723 of NC_142668.1, forward strand.
CAGCAACGAACAATACAGTCTTATTTTATTTCCTACCTTAGGGTGTAAAATTCACTCCAATATAGGGACTAAATAGAATTTTGGACAAATAAGTTGGCACAAAAGTCTTACCTTTATTGAAAAGATCTTAAAATATTACATAGATATTATATCTTTCGTTAGAGGAGACAACTATTTAGCCATTCATATGATAGATTGACTTGTTAGGAAAACCCCCATAAACTAAGAGATTTGAAAATACAAAGACTTGATACTTGAAATATTATGCTTTGAAAAGTTGAAGAAGTTTGTTCTTATAATCCCCATGTGCTTCATTACTTCCTTATTTATACGCGTCAGGGGATTTCAAACCCGGACTCCCAGTTTATTTTTTTTATGACGTCACTATGTTCATCATTGCCGCATCCTTTCCAGCTGTTAGTCATAATGGCTTGTCGGCCATGTGATTCCTAGCTGGCTTTCCTACTTTATTGACTGTTGCTCTTTGTTGTTTTCTGCCGACAGTCTTATTCTTGATTTTTTGTACTCTCCAATTTTTACATCGCTTTGTAGAAATTCCATACTTTTTCCTTGTCCTGGTTTGGTTTTGGATTTCTTTTGTGTGATGCGAATTTTTGTTTCGAACAGGGGCTTCTCTTGTTTGTCACAGCAAGGGCATATATGGTTATGTCATTGCCCAGCATGCAGCATGATGCACATTTTCATCCTCGTAACTTCAATTGTTGGTTGCTATTTTCCAAGATTAACATCCTCTTCTTCTCAAATAATGTTTTCGCAAACCCAGTGCTTTTTCCCGTCATAAAGTTTAACAAGAACAATCCATTCACCTTGTTTGAGAAAATTTTGAATAAACACTTGACTTTGTCCATCTCAGTGAGACAGACCCATAATCCCCAAGCTCTTCTGGTACAGATATCGTCTTCACTAATAGCTAATACCAGGGGAGCTTCTCTTGAGGCGGCTTTAATTTTGTTAATAGCTATCATGTCTAGTCTCTACAACTTAATCAAATAGAAGGCTGGATGAGACCCCTTTTCTACTGTTTCTGGAGCTACTGATACGAATTTTAACTCCAAAATATCTACTCACTTCAAGTGAGAGTTGTTTTGCCAAGAGTCATAGACTACCCCACTAATCCATTCTGGAAGAAATTTTCGGAAAACTTGGCGATATAGTATGAAGTGAAGCCAAGGCTCCAAAATTATACCATTCTCGCACATCTTCTGATCCGGATCCCTTTGACATCTAGACTTTGTTGTATTTTCCGAATGTTTCGATGATGGTCTTGCTAGGATTTACTCCTTCACGGGAAATTATTTTTTTCCACATACTCTGGTATTTCCTGCCAAATAGAAGAAAAAGATATCAACTCGTTAGTATTAGCCCTAGAGGTGTTTGGCATCGTCCTAAGGCTAATCTGTCGCTCTTTTACCCCAGAGGCGTTGGGTTGACTTGAATCATCAGGAGTTTGCACTTCCTGTGATTCAATTAATGCCCTTTCACCAGAGTCTAGCAATGGCCTCGTGCAATCGGTACTTGAATCCGACTCTATAGGTTTAGAGCCCTGCACTCTAAGGGTATGTCTAGGGTCATGCTCCCTTAATTAATAAGTCATCCTCGAAAGTGATGCTTTTCGAATTAGTTCTCGTAGGTCATTCCATAGCGAGGTGAATGCTAACAACTCCTTATGGCGAATTGGACCATGTCCAGATCAACTCTTTAAATTTGTCCGGCAACTTGGGCATTTAGCGCTAGTTGTCCAAACTTGTTGTCAAGCTCATCAAGATTTTCTTTAAGGTGCCTGAGCCTCAACATGATGGAGTTTGCTTCAGATGCCTCCATCCATTTTTAGGAAATCTGCAAGAACATTCTCGTGAGATTTTATGAGAATAATATTATAACAATAATATCGACATTCAACTTGCCATCTGATAATACAAGCTTTCTCAATTTTAGATTCTAATTTATTTTTCAGGAAAGTTTTAACATTCGTATTATCAACTTTTAATTTGAATTCTTTAGCAAGTAAAAATAAAGGTCATTTCGTAAAAGTCTTCGAAACCGCAAAGAATTCCTTCTCGTTAATGTGCCAGACTTTGGCTTATTATTCTGAGAACTACCCTCCTGTAAATCTACAAGGTTCTTCCCCTGTAGTGGTGTTTTTTTATGTGGACTGTTGCCATCTATAGTCATTGGCATCTGTGTAGACCACCAACCCGTCCTCGTTTTGTGGTATAGCAAGCTTTGACAGGTTACTGCAAACCTGTTTCAGCTCATGAACCTTTGCGAATGTATTTCCTCCCATTTCCATTTTGAACTTTCTATTTCTTTCAAAAGTGGTTGGAAATCCTTTCTGTATGTTGTAAGATCTTTAATAAAAATACCTGCAACATTAACAACTCCCAAGAAGCTTTGCAAATGCTTACTCTCCTTGAGTACGTATGGAAAATTGTGGATTTTGTCCACAATAAGATCTTGTATCTCAATTCCTGCTTCAGCAATAAGAACTCCTAAAAATTTAATTTTATTCACAGCAATAGTAGCTTTCTTCTCAAAAAGAACTAAACTTTCTTTATGGCATGCATCAAAAAATATTTCAAGATGTTTAATATGATCTTTCTTATTGTAGATGCAATTAATATGTTGTAAATGTAGACAAACATGAATTCAAAATAATTTTAAAAAAGATAATCCATTTTTCTTTGAAATATTTAGGGTGCATTAGCTAAACCCGTTCTAGATATATTGTCCCTATGGTGTGGAGAATGCGGTAAATTTTTTTGATTCACTCTCCATTTTAATTTGATAAAAACCAAATTTGCAATCGAATTGAGAAAATACTTTTGCACTTTTAATGCAAAGATATCAACACATGTATCATGAAAGGAAATAGAAGGTGTTTTTACCCTAAACTAGGGTGATCCAAATGCTCCTCCAACCATGATCTTGGCTTCTCGTATTTTCTTATTGAGTACTGGGATTTTCTGCGAAAAATTCCTTCCTGCAATAATGGGTAAGGTTTTCCTTGCTTTTTTAGGGAAAACTTTAGGTTTTGCCGTGCAAAACTCTAATCGTAAATTAATATAAGCTATAAAATACTCTGTCTTATATTAATATACAACATAACAACATACAAGTATATAAAAAAAGGGACTCATCATTCAATCCTTATGGCAACACCATCCAGTTTGAATTCCATTCCGTTACCTTTTCTTCTCCATGGTTTATGATCTTCGAGGAAACGTAATCCCAAAGTCATATTCCCATTTTCTCATCCTGCAACTAGAATTTTATGACCTGTGTTCCTAGCATACCTTCATATCTACCAACAACAGGTTGTTCCAAATAATATAAGTCATCACAAGAAAAAAAATTGTCATCTTAGTGATGTCAAATATAACTTGTAGTCCTTTCCATCCTTCAGGGTATCTAAATTTTACATTATTTACCCTAATCGCTTGAAGAGTTAGCTTTTTAGTAACACTCTCTCCTTTCTTTTGTATCCTGTAATCCTATCTTTCAAAAAGGACATTCTGCTACTAAACTCAGTTCTAGAACTAAGTGTTCTGTCTATATCTAGATGATCTTTTATTAGAATATTGACACCACCTATTGTAGGTATCCTAATTGAATCTAGTGCCATAACCTAACAAATTCCTTGAAAATTCTAGGAATCTCAATGTACCCTTTCTTAAGAAACAAATCAGAATGATGTTTGCAATTCTATAAAATATAGAATATGGTCTATTACCTTCTTTCATTGGGTCTTTTCTTTTAAAATCCTAATAAAGAGTTTATTGAAATCTTGGTATGTTGGGTTATATGCAATTCTAGGATAGATGTCAAACATCAATTTTTCTGCGTACAGATTACCACTCATTGTCCTAAGACAACTATCTCTTAGGTTATTGATTATTCTATCTATTATAGATAAATGTATTTCTGAATCAATTCATTCCTTAAAAGTTGCTTTTATTACTACTTCATTATTTCCTATGTGGATTTATTTCATAGTAACAACTACTTCTTCTTTAAACTTACTTAATTCTTCAAGAATTTCTTCTTTAGGAATAAGTTGCATATCGTCACATTACCAGTAAATTCCATAGGTATAGCAAACTCACCTAAACTTACTTTGTAAATTATGTAATGCTTCCTTTGGTTCAGTTCTATCTGGTTAAGAACTCTTTCAATTCCTCCAATCCTAAATCCATTGTATAGGCTGAGATTGGAGTCTTGTCGCATGATTCTTTCCATAGTTTTTTTTGACCTCGTCATCTTGAAAAAGAATCCTGACAGGTTTTTCATCCAAATCAGTCTCTATTTCTCCCTCATAGACACTTTCATATGACGGAAGGTTTTCGAATCGGTAAATGGGTACCAAATCGCCATAGTAGATTGCTTTAGAATGCCATCCGTGGCTTCAAATTTTCTCAATTCACCACATTTCTATAGGCAGTCTGAAGTGATATGACCTCTTGCTCCGCATGTCTAGCAGTTGCAATCTTTGAAACTTTTATTGGCTCGAATATGGGCTCGTCTGAAAGTCCTTCTTGTAATGGTTCTTACTGTGGATCTTTTATCTGTTCGTCTAGATCCTTAGGATGAAACCTTTATTGGTCTGTTCTTTTGTCAATATTTGTATGACTTGGCCTTTATTTGGACCACCATGATCTCCGTCTGAAAAAGGTTCTTCTTGAACTCCTTGGGTAGGAGTCACTTCTTTGCTTCTTCCTCTTCCTTAGCTCACTTGATTCTCCTATAATAGTAAGAAAATCATTGTTATCACAAGAGAGAGGGGTTTGTTTGATCTTACCTCTTAATCTCTTCATATTTTTCTGGATAGATGTTTGATAACACTAATCTTTCAGTTTATCTTTAAGTAGAGCTGCTACTTTTGTTGCTACTCCACTCTGGAAAAAATACTTGTGAAACCAATAGATATATTCATCTACTATGCAAATACTCCTTAATTCAAGGCTAAAGAGAGCTTGTGCATATTCTCTAGCATTTTCTACTCTACTTCCTTCGAAGTAACCATTTCTAATGAAGTGTATCTTGATAAGCCTTCCTAGCCAATCTGCTATCATGGTTTTTGAATCTCCGGCACGAATGCTGACTTTGGTATCTTCTGGGGTATTATCCCATATGATCTTCACAGAACCCTCAAAACTTATCTCCACTAGTTTATGAAGTTTTCTTTGTCGAGTTGTAAAGTAACTGTTGCTATCTTTATTGCTGCAACCCATTCATTTAACAATTTATCGGTATTTCGAAAATCGATAACATTCAGGTTAAGTATAGAGTCGTATGGATGCAAGAGCTAGAGCATGGTTCTCACCCAAGGTGTAATTTCAGCATCTTCTTGGATTTCTTCCTGGATTTTCTTTTAGCCTGGTCCCCCCGAATGTTGGGGTGATTTTGGTGTGGAAATTCAAACTCTCTCTCATTGGATGATCTAGTGGAGGATCATTAGAACATGTACTTCCCTCCGGTGATGGTAGTGTTGGAGTGATTTCATTAGTTTGGATATTGACCAAGTCTTGAATCTCGAGTTGGGAAAAGAATTTTACCAATTCTTATAAATCTGATAGATCTGCTCTTATTACCTCCATTACTTTATAGATCTGATGGATGCGATGATCAGATATTCTCTAGTCTTTGGCTTTGGAATCTCTTCTTATGCAGAAGAGGTACTGTTCCAATGGCGTCCCTGATTTGCTCTTATATGGATTTAGATATCTCATAGCTCTCCCTTTGATTTCTCTTTATATATGCAATTTCTGACTTCAGATATGTATGATCCTTGTGTAGATCGAGAAGGATCTCGTCCACCTTTTGGCTCAAAGTTTTCATTTTCATAAGTATATGAATTAACCTATGTCCATAGTCTTCAACTGTCTTTTGAATTTCTCTTAGATCTTCTGAGATGTTTGAGGTATCTGGCTCGATTTCTTCCCAATCAACTCCTTAATCATAATTTGTAGAACTGTATTAGTGAAAGAAATTACCCGTTCCTTTTCTCCTTGTGGGTAAGCTACCATGGACTTCGATTAAGTGTATGGTTTTCACCATATTTTCTGGTAGCACCTTCTGGATCTCATGAATTCTCCACCATTCTTCTTATTTCTCCTTAGTAAGAGGTTCATGATCTGGCTTTATGGCCTTCTTTAGAATTCCAAGGACGAAATTCTTTTTCTGTTTTTTCAAGATCTGGAAATATTCCTGATTGTTAACCAAACCTTCATTCTGTATTTGGAGATAATCTTCTCCGTTTTCTAGAATTTCCATAAAGAAATTGCATCTTTAATCTTTCAGATTTTGAAAGTATTCTCTGTTGTAACTCGAACTTTCATTCGCTTTCATTCTCTTAAAGAATCCCTCCGTTAGTGAAAAAAATATCTAAATATAAATAAATATTTCTTCACCTAGGCTCTGATACCATTCTAGCAGGGGCATGTGCAAGTAAATGCATTAGAATGTTAAATAATCGAAAATGGACTAAAATGCTCATTTTAAAGCTAAGAAAGAGTAAAATCGTCCAAAAATCGGCCAGATTCGTGCGGAGGATTGAAATCATGACTTTTTTTTGAAACTTACAGGACTAAAATTGCTAATAATAATGTTACAGGATCAATAACGCCACTCCTCTTAGTTACAGGACTAATTTTGCAATTTTTCCTTTTCTTTAGGCACGGTTATGGTCAATAATCTTTAAAAATTGTCATGATTTTGGTCCATTCGATTCCCTACTTAACATTCTTAAATTCAATTTTAACGGTTAGACCAAAATCGTAATAATTTGTAAAAATTAAGGACCAAGATCATGTCTCGCAAAATTTAGGGACCAAAATCAGTTTAAACCTTAAGTATAGTGACTAACAGTATCATTTACCCAAATAGACCCTCTATCGTTAAAAACATATACATAAAAACAAAAGATCCCTCGTGGGAGGAGGCATTTTGCTTCTGTTTTTTCTTCAAGAAGAGTTTCTTTGATATTCTTTCATAGTTTCTTCACGGGGTATTCCAAATCTTAAATTTTACGGACTTTCTCCAATTACATTATTCGAGAATATCGAGGACTTGAAATACCCTAAAACAAAGCGGTCAAACAAAGGTATGTATTTATGGAGGCTTAATTTTATTTCAAAAGCATATTGGGGCTAATCATGAGCATAGAAAAAAAATTGTTGGACTATATATTTTCTTTGAAATGAGAAATTGGTCATTAATTAGGCCTAAGGACCAAAACTGTTAACATTTTAAAAGTTGAAAGACTAAAATAGAATTTCAACATATTTAGGGATTGAAAATGAATTATTGACAATATATGAGTACAAAAACTGTAATTATCCCTAGTTAACCCTATGTAAAATTCTAAACGTTAAAAAAATTCAGTGAAAAAATTAAAAACAAAAAGGATAAACTTTACTTTTGATCCCTATACTTCGGTTTCTAAACTTTTCTAGGGATGATTTTAGTCCACAATTTTTATAAATTATTAAGATTTTGATCCCCTTAATTTTTGAGGTACGATTATGGTCCATAATCTTTAAAATCGTAATGATTTTGGTCAATCCTATTCCCTCCTTAAGATTGATCTTTAAATTCAATTTTAACAATTGGACAAATATTGTAAAAATTTGTAAACATTAGGGGACCAAGATCATATCTGAAAATATTTAGAGACCAAAATCAATTTTGGCCTAAAGTTTAAGGACTACAAATATAATTTACACAAAAGATCCTCGATCATTATAAACATATATCTAAAAGCAAAAGATCCCTCGAGGGAGGAGGGGTTTTGCTTCTTATTTTCCTTGCCCAGGAGTTTCTTTGATATTTCTTTATAGTTTTTTTTTTAAAAAAAAATGCAAATAACTTTTTGTAATATTATAAATGAGCAAATTATCTCTTATAAAAAAAATTAGAAATTTACCTCCGTGTTTTTTGAATTGCAATAATCTATTTCCATATATTTTTTAAAATGGGGCAATTTACCTCTTTGGATTGGGAGGTAAATTACTTCATTTAAAAATATACAAAAACACAAATTGGACAGTGCATTAAACCTTTTTTTTTAATATTTATATGTTTAGAAGATGGAAATTACATTAAACCCCTAATATAAAAATAGACAAAATAGAAGAAGGAAGCGTATAGCTTAAAAGCATCCATATAAATGTACATGTGCAGGGGCTAATAGAAGAAAACAAGCTACACACATTCCACATCCCTTATTTCACACCTTCGCCAGCGGAAGTCGCAGCAGAGGTCGAAGAGGAAGGGTCCTTCGCCCTCAACGCCGTCGAGGTCTCGGAAATCAGTTGGGCTGCATGCAGCAACTCTCCGTTACATTCCGAGAATGCGTGGCATATGGCCAGTTGCCTGAGGTCCGTAGCGGAGCCCTTGTTGGTCGAGCAATTTGGTGAAGTCTTGATTGATGAACTGTTCGAGAATTACAGGAAGATACTTTCTCATCGCATGTCTGTAGAAGATAACAAATTTGTCAATGTTAGTGTTTCCATGACGAGACGAGACTAATGACTAGCCCAAGAACTAAACTTGCTGGCCGAATGTTCAATACAAATGAAAACAAAGAAAGATTGGCGACAAAAAAAAGAAAAAATAAGTGAGGATTTGGGGAAAATAGCAGTTTTAGTTCCATAAGTTAATTATGCTCATATCACTTTTGGTCCCATTCATTACGACATTAGCACTTTTAGTCTGATAACTTACCAAAATTAGCACTTTTGATCCTCCTGCATTTCTCCATCTACAATTTAACGATGTAGTTTACATGCCTATGAGTGCTTTTCGGAAAAATTGGCCTTTTTTTAAGAGTGTAAATTGGCCATTTTTTTAATAGTACCATATAAGTGTTTCATTTGGCCTACTTGACTCACTTATGGAAGACATAATTCTTTGCCTTGCTTCAATTTATAGAAATATGGGAAGGATATGATCCAATTTTTGTGAGAGAAGAGAGAAACTGCTTTTCGCCTCAAATGCAGTTATATTTTTCCCCAAAAATGGTCCCAAATTAGGAAAAAGATGAATTTTTTCTCCAGCAAAAAATACTTAACGATCACATGCTGGGCATGTTTGCTACACCGTTAATTCTAGATAAAAAAGTGAATGAGGACCAAAAGTGCTAATTTTTATAATTTATGGGACTAAAAGTGCTAATCCTATAATGAATGAGACCAAAAGTGAAATGGGCCTAACTTATGGGACAAAAAAATACTATTTCCTCGAGGATTCTAATATCGGCACCAATTATATACATTTAGTGACATGATATTCTTATTTTGTCGCAATAATGAATTTATTAGTTTTAAAGGTGATTATTACGTTGTAAAAGTTGTTATTACACTATAAAAAATACGGGATTTATAAATGTTCGTTAAGAACGGTCACGCGGCCCCTCCAATGGGAATGATTTTTGTAATCATTTTGGAATGGATAACATTTGTGAATGTCCTGCTATTGATGAATTGGTAATTTTTGTAATTTATTAGTTACAAAGGCCATTCCAAAAGCATTTTAAATGATGGTGTTCATAGAGGCGTTACAAATTTCAAACTATTACGTGTTGAAACGCCTTTGGCACGGCTCTTGATTTGTAACCGCCATAGGACTTTCATAAAAAACGTCCCAAGAATTGTGTCAAAAGCCGTTACAGATTTGTAGTGTAGTGTGACATGTTCGTTATAAAAGTGGCTACAAAATGGAGGCCGTGAAGATTAACAACCGTATTTGGGACAGCCTCGTTCGCAGTGTAATGGCCACGGAAATATGAAAGGGTTCGTTCCATGTCTCATGTAAAACACCGTTAAAAATTTGTAAACCACCAGGCTGTTTCTAAAATCATCTCAATTGGTACGACTTTTCTTCATAAGCAATTTTTAGTTACAAAGGCCATTCCAATAATGACTTAGTATAAATGCTATATTTTATTAGCTATATTTTTTATCGCCCAAAAAGCCATTCCCATACCTATTCCAAATAATGGAGCATCTAATTGTTCACTTGCCATATTAAGTGCGCGTGGGAAGGCCGTGTAATACAGGTGGATGTACCCATTTGGAGGTAAGCACACGAGTTATACTAGTATTTTGAAGTAGTTCTCGTGTCATATATATTTCTCAAATAAATATTCGTTTATTATATTTCTTCGAGACTTAAAAATGAAGGTGAAAAATAAAATATAAGTCGAGGCGTCAATTGCAGAGGCTTACCTTATAGAAGAAATCGGTCTATTCACTTCTCAATACTTTGAACCGCAGATTCTTTGCAAACTGATGGGCCCCGTAGAAATGACGACCTTTGTATGAGCGACAGTCATATCCAACTATCTATTTTCAACTATCCTGGTCGAGCAAGTGGTGCTTCAAAAAAGAGGTGGTTTAGCGTATCATAGCATCACATAATTGAGACGTATATCTTGTGCAATTGTGAAGTTCTCATGCCATACTACGAGTAAAAGTGAATATACAAATAATTTATTCACATTCTTATTTTAGACTTTTTAACCCATGTATTGATCTGTATTGTTTTTTCTTTTTTGGCTAACGGGTCCTTTTTGAATGAACTCTATGAACACCACCACTCGGAGGACCCCCAATATTGGGGAGTTAGTTGCTACTCAATTCACGAATTGGTTCAAATGTCGTGTAAATTGTCCCTTCTGAATTATGGCCCAACTGTCAGTCGTCAATGTAATGTTAGGTAAATTTATACCTTAATGTAATTTTACACAAAATTTGGACCTAAATACAATAATAAGAAAAATGATACATTTTAGGAACAAACATGGTCATTAATGTAAAATTCGGTAAAATTTGGACCTAAATGCAATTTGTAGAAGAATTATGTATTAGATGGAAAAAATTGGACCTTAATATAATTTTAGGTGAAATTTGGACCTTAATGTAATTTTACGCAAAATTTGGACCTAAATACGATAATAAGAAAAATTATGCATTTTAGGAAAAAATTGATCATTAATGTAATAATAGGCAAAATTTGGACCTAAATGCAATTTCTAGGAGAATTATGTATCAGACGGAAAAGATTGAACCTTAATGCAATTAGTAGAAAATATTTGGACCTTTATCAAATTAAATGCAATTTTTAGGAAATTAATTAATGGATCTTATATAATTAATGCCAATTTTAGGAAAATAATGGAATTTAATAAATTTGTTATAAATATTTTAAGGAAAAATTAGAACTTTTATACAATTTTTAGGATAAATTTTGACTTTAATGAAAATAGTAGGAATTTTTAAAAAAATATAATTTTATCAATAATAAAATACTATTATGAGTTTTTAATGTTAATAATTTTTTAACTTTCAAATAATGACGATTCGTGCTTCGCCACACCTGGATGAGGTAGTGGCTGGGCTGTGGTCGCGCCCACGGTCGTGGTCCTCCCAGCCTTTTCCTGGTTGAGTCAGCAAATGCACCTCCAGCTGCTGCATCCTCGGATGGAGTGTGCCGGGTTCCGCAGATACCTGCAAACTCACCCACATTGGCGTCAGATTCGGTGGGCCAATAGTACACAGGCCTCAGCGAGGCCGTGGGATGCACCACCACCACCAACGCCAGTACTTTCCCCAGTGGCCCACAAGTATTTCATCAACCTCTGAGATGCAAGGTACGTAGAAGAATTTAGTCAATTAATTTAATTTTTAAAATTTTTGAATTAATTTTAATTTAATTATTATTTTAAGGTCCGACCGCAAATTTCACACGACAATCAATGTTGTAGTTAAAGAGCATTATCTGCATCCCTAGGCCAACATATCGCAGATCTCATAGGAGCACCAGCTATTTTGGTTCCAAAAATTGAAGGTAATAAAATATTATTTTAATTTTAAGTAATATTTATATTTTTTTATTTGTCAATTTTTCAGATGTAGTACTACTAAGACTGTGATGATGAGTCGATATTCAAACTCGTCAAGTCACAGCGGGGAAGGTCCTGTGGAAGCGGTTTGTTGATGCCAGAAGCAGTTGGCCCGACCGCTGTGGCTGACCAAGAAGATCTAGCGCTAGCTCCTGGAGTTCTGGTCGAGTCCAAAAATCCAGGCATAGTCAGCCAAAAGTAAGGTCAACCGGACAACTAATCCAAAAGCAGTTGCCATCGTCTATCGCGGGGGCATCATACGTTAGGGCGCACAAACGGAAGATGGTAAGTATTTTAACACATTAGTAATTTCATTTAATTTTTTATATTTCTAATCATTTTTTAAATTAATTTTTGAACATGAGACACAACTAGAACACCCAATCATCAGACGGAGGTGTTTGAGAAGGTTTACAACAATACTCTCCTGTGCTTATGAGATAGACAAAAAAAAAAACCTTATAACTTTATTTAATAATACACACTCTCCCACCATTGTTTGTTATTTTTTACGACATTAAAATATTTAGCTATATACCCTCATTTTAATAACTATTTATATTTAATATTTTAGAACGAATGGTCCAAATCGTAGTAATATTAAATATACATTTTGTATGTATACATACACAATTATATATACACATGTATCATATATATCGTTTTATATATATTGGTGGCGCCGACGACCGCTGGTAGGAAAAAAAAGAATAAAAATCAAATGAATTTTTATTAATTTAAAATTACGTTCAACTTTCATTTAATGAGTTTTTGCAAATCAAATTTTTTCAGTCCCGTATTATAGTTAACCTTAACTTATCACTCTGCGGTCAAACTAATTTAGCCAAAAGTTTAATTCGAAGTGGTCATTAAAAAATAAAGATGAAAAATTCTGACAAAGTTTTTTAAAATACCAAGACGTTAAAGAAATTAATAAGCTACGTACAAAATTTAAAAATTTTAGGTGATAAGTATATCTAATCGATGGATTTATGAAAAAAATTATATATTACAATAATTTAAGTTAATGGATATTTAAAAAATTTTAGAACATTAAATTTTATTCATTAAATTTTTGAGCATTAAGTTAATGGTATTTTAGTATTTAAATCGTACCCATATCCAAAATACTTATTTAAATGGGTATGAAATTAAATCTGAATTTAATATAAAAATAATGAGCCTAAATCTAATATTAACTAATATAATGGATCTGAATCTAGGTAACGTCGGAAACCATGGCTGTGGTAAGATGCATGGATCGATTATTAATTAGCTATCAAAAACGAAAAAAATATAATGAATTAATGATTTAGAGCAAACTCGATCTATGTGTATAATTTAAATTTTTATTTTTTTTTACTCCAATGAAAGTGAAGAAGAAGAATAAGATAAATAAATGATCAAAACTAATAAAGTGAATTAACTTTATGTGCTTATGATCTCTAGAAAATTATTAATAAAACTAATTAATTAAGAAATATAGTAATTCTAAAAAAATAAAATAATCAAGAGTATTGTAGACAATTCATATTTCTTTTAATCATGATTGTTACTTTAGGAAGCATATCCGATTCATCTGTATAACTTAATTTGAAGTATGCATAGTATTGAAACGTACTCGATACACATGTATAATTTAAGTTTTAGTATGTATAGTATTGAAGCACACTGAATGTGTGTATATATTTAAATTTTTATTATATTTATTTGATTAAATAAATAAGAAGATAAAATGAATATAACTAATTGAAACTAATAAAATGAATTGACATTAAATATGCATGAAAAGAGTACTATAGAATAATAACTTTAAAGAGGACTTGCTGCAGCAACAAAGTTACAAACATGGAAAATGATGGATCACATAAGGAAAGATTGACCTAATCAACTGGCAGACAACTTGTAGCATATAAGATTAAGGAATAATTGCACATAGACCTCTTTTGAATAAATGAAAGTATATTTTCATCTAAAAAAGTTTATGTAACTCACTTTCGAAAATTCTTCTTTTACATATGACATCATCTCCTTTGGGTAAGGACAAAAAATTGCCAATACTGACAAAAAAATTACAATTTTTTTTGTTTTGTTCTTCATTTAAGATTTTTATATATTTTTGTATTTGTAAAGCGATAAATATAACATATATGTGGAATGATTTCAACATCATTATATTTTTTTTCTTAGAGTACAAAATTATTACATGAGATTGTTAAATGAAGGGTAAATTTTGAAATTTATGTAATTTTTTCGCTAACTTCAGCATTTTTTGTCAAAACTCTAACAAAAAAGGGTAAGGTATAAATAGCGAATTATCAAAGAGAGTGTAAGTGTAATTTTAAACTTATTTGGGAGAAAATATAATTTACTATTTTTGGAGGGATTCAATTAACCTAACATTAACTGTTAATCTAACGTTTGATAAATTTTTTAAGCTATCTGTAATGAATATGCTCTTGATTCATAAGAAATGTGTTGTATCCTGAAAATAAAAAGGTATCTACAGGTAAGTGAAAGGGCTTCGTAGGTCTCAAGATCAACTGTTTGCAAGATTGGGGGTTGTCACTGAGTATGTACAAGACAACACATGTTAGAGCCAAGCCGGAGGGGATTTTGGCAATAGCTCTCCGATGATTAAGTCAGTAAGAATCCCCGGAGATATATACTGAGTATATGAGTTAGATAGAGTGTTCAACCTGGTTATGCAGGTAGAGAACCATACTTATATGTAAGGGTCAGATGCTTACGATGTTATAAGATCTATTGGATCGTATTTTGATCTAACGGGTAGCCACGGATCATACCATGACGGTTGATAGAGACAGGAGTTGGTTTGGGGGACCAATACTATGCAGACAGAGTGTGCAGGAGGCTCTGGCAGAGCTTTTCTGACACTCTGTCCTTTATCTTCAGAGATCTCTTATGACCTTCAGATACTTTCACTTCATAGGTCTTTTAAGGTCCTATTTTCTAATTCTTATACCTTCAATGATACTGCTTGCTCTGATCCCTATATGTCTCGTCTCGAGTGATGAAGGTCTCAACAAGGGATATAGGAAATATTCCCATATCAGAAGTCCCCCCACTTACCAAGTGTGTATATACTAAAGTTGGGTAAGTGGAGTCATGAGACCTCCAAACTTTTTATTTTCCAGTCGTGTCTCTTAGCTTCATCGCCTTGAGGTTTTTGGCGGTGAAATTCAAAATTTGGCAACTTTGTCATCTGCTACATACCGGAGTCCACTAGCCAATTATTTACCAACGGGTGCCTTTGTAGAGGGTTGCTTTTTCACAAGGTCTCGTCCAATACGAATCATTGTGGGTCTTTCGATTTTTGCGGCCCTTCCTTTCCTTTAAATATTGAACTCTTTCTGTTTAAGGAAACCTTTCATCATCCAAATCTTTTGCTCGTGAGAATTCAAAGATTTGCAATTCAGTGAAGCCAACCCTTTTTCCTTTCTTCTGATCAAGTTAATATTCATTTGCCCTTCTCTTTCAATTTTTAGGTCGTCCATTTACTGTGTCGCAGTCTAGTTCTTCAAGCGAGAGAACTATCACTAGTGCTCCTGTAGACTTATTTGGTCCTGATCCATTCAGGGATCCCCAGTATGAATTTCCTGCCGTAAATTATCAAAACATAAATTTGTTCCTTGACGAATCTAAAGGATCTGACTATCTTTTCGTCTCCTTGTCGTCCATTTTACCGGCGTAGATGTTGATCTTTGCTTTCTAAATTTCATATACCTAATGGTTATAAAATTATCCAACCCGTGCTTCATGACCGTAACACCTTCCCCCTTTCGAGTGTAGGATCTTCCTCTTTGCTGATCTTGAGGCTGACGTTCGTCTACCTCTACATCCTTTGATCGAGGGGATTCTTGACTATTCACATCTTTGCATAGCACAAACTTACTCTGAGTTCTTTTGGAACTATTTCTGCTTTTGTGATTTTGATGGCTCATCTAAGCATTGATCTTTCAATTGACAATTTCTGCGCCCTTCACCAGTTGAGCCTTAGCATAAGTGGGATAGTTTTTTCTATATGAATATTAAGAGGGGCTGAAGTTAGTGACCAATAATAAGAGATCATAATGGCTGGAAAGGTTGTATTTTTCTGTCTCCATCCTCCCCAAACAAACCCTGGGTCAGTCCAAACCAGTAGCGTTTCCTTTAGAACCTGTTGGACCTATATCATTGGACGATACCTTCCTTAGGGAAGGGATTCTCGAGTATGAGTATGATTATAAGATTATTATAATTATGCAAGTTTTTTCTATCATTGGTTTATCTCCAGCCTCCTTTGATTTGGATGCCTCATATCTTGATATACTTCTTCTTTTGTTTTTCTGATGTTAGTTGGGTTTTCCCATTCTACATACTCACCTTTAGCTTACTTGTCTCCATCAAACATTGTGATAGCTTCCCGTAGTTTTCGGATGCGTGCTCGTCAACGCTTGCAAGCATCTTCTTCCCAGGGCCTTGCTCAATCGCACCCTATTGCTAAAACCCCTGTTTCTTCAGGTACCCTCTTCTTGGTGGGTGTTTCTCATGGCCTAAATAATTCTGATGATGTTGCCATCTTGTCTGATTCTTTTTTCACACCCCTAGGTGCCTCAGTTGTTGTTACGAGCCCTATTGAAGCTGCCCCTGAAGGTAGGGGAGAGAGTTCTCCTATTGTTGGTGTTTCTACCCGTCAGAAGAGATGGTTAATAGGAGCGGATGATTCCGAGGATGATGATGATGACTTTCCTCTTAGTTCTTAGGAAACCTCAATTTCTGAGCCGATAAGCACTTCTCCAGCTAAGAAAGTTAGCAGGATCTCGAAAGGTGCTGCTGGAAAAGAAAAGACCAAGATTTCTCCCCATCTAGAACCCCAAATAACCATTGAATTGGAAGATAGCTTTGTCTCTGTCTCTATAGAGAAGTACGTGCCTATGAAGAAGCAACTGAAAATGATAAAAGGATTGTTCAAACAGATAAGGGAGACCTGGTTGGCTACGTAATCAGGAGAGGAATGATGTGATGTACTTGAAGGACCTGTTGCATGAACGAAACACGAAGCTTGAAGCAGATCATAAAGAGCTTCTTGTTTCCAAGTAGAAAGATTGCACAGCATTTCGCAAACCAAGCATCAATTAAGGTAAATAGTTATTTTGCACCAGTGATGAATACAAGGAGGAGGTACAAAGTGCTCGTGCCTTCATGAAGTCCCCGGTGTTTGATCAATTGGTGGACATGAAGGTGTATGATGAGCTTGTGGTTGCCGGGGATAGGAGCATTAACCAAATCAGATCTCTTTGTGGTTTTGTGGAAGAATTTTATACAAGCCTTATCAGTATCACTAAGGATGAGAACGACAAAGACTATTCAAATGTTCTTGCTAATGTAGAAGTTCCTTTTTCTTTCTATTCTTTATTTCCTTGCACTCCCCTAGATTCATTAAATGAAGAAGCAAGGGATCATCTTATTTCCAAAGTGACCGAGGAAGGATGGATCAAAATCGAAGCTACTACTCCTGAAGGTGCACCAATTATGCTTTGTTCTGTGGAGCCTATGATTGTCGAGGGTTATGACCCAACACTGTAGCACCCCCTACTCGCTACATCTAATTATCACTATTTCATCCCTTCTCTAATCAGAACTCATTCTATAAGTAATTCTCTTTCAACCAATAAAATAAATTCTAATTTATCAATATAATGTTATATGTCACAAAAGATAATATATACCACCAAAAGTAATATTTACCCTCACTACATGTTCTCGTGTTCATAACCTCAAGAAAATCATACCACAACTTTAAACATAAATCCCGATAAAAGACCAGAATATTTACAACCCAACAATAAAAAAACTTTGGCTTCAGAAGTCACGGCTGACCCACCTAATAAAGACAACGGCACCGCTCAAAGTCAATGTGGCTAGTCAGTGTGACCTATCTCCTGAAAAGTACGTGGCAAGGAATGAGCTGCCTACTCAATAAGTATAGCTGATCAGTTTATATATACATACAGGCAACAATTTCACGTACATGCAGTTACATCGACTAACAGTCATTGTCAATAGCAACAACAAATATAAGCAGTAATACCTATTCACAAATATAAATCAAGCTATGACACAGTATTCAACATTATCGTTTATTAGCTAAGGGCCCCACTTACTCTAATTGGTATACATCAGTCAATGGTTTCGCCGGCCATCATCATATCATATACAGCACAGGATACCCGTTGTGTGATATCCCCACACTCTTTTACTTCAGCTGTGTAGCAATATAGCACAGGACATCACAACAAACATGGTACCCCCACACCACCCCAGTGTGTAGCTAACAAGCACAGGATATTCCCTGCTGCCCCGGAATACCCCGGTACCCTACGCGCCATGGTACCTAGCTTAATTCACATATTTTTCATATCTCAATATCAATCACATTTTCATAAACCATTGACTGTGTTTCCAACTAGGTAAGCATCATCTTTTATTTCCATTCACAATCGTCATTCTATTCTTTATAATAATCACTTTCTCAATAACAACTCCCAATTAGATTTCATCAACAATCAATTATATGATTATCACATAATCATATCCCGCATATCTCTACATTACCATCACATACCACATAGTAACAATTTCACCAATATTATGATAATCTAACAAATAATTCACAACTAATTATATAAACAATCAATATACGAAAGCCACGCATAATAATATAAAGCCAAATTCACGTTCGCATCCAAGAAACCAATATATATATTTTATACAATACTACACATATAAATATATATATATATATAAATCCAATTAGCTATACTTACCGTAAATCCCCAAAATACTTCGATTCACGAGGGACTGCTCAACTCTCTATCTTGTCGTCACGTCCTATAATAAATTATAATACGTATAATCAATATATTTAATTTACCAAATAATTCATAAGAATTCACTTAATCAAACCCCTTATATATTTATAACTATCATTTTTAATAACATTCGTAAATTATATTACCATTGAAACCTCATTTTCCTCTTTAATAACATAATATTTCTAAAATATAACTTACGAAGTATTTTTACGAATTTTCTGTCAATTTACCGTTGCTATACAATTTAATTAAGCAACAATACATAGAATTACATATTTGGGTAATCATTCCGATGGAATTGTATAAATTAACTATAAGGATAATTAAATCTAACAAACCAAATAATTTAATTGCCCAACTATATCAATTTTATAGCAATTGTGATATTTAATACGACACTAATTTAAATAGCCAAAATCATAAAATACTCCGATTAAATAATTCACCGCTCAATATAATCAACATTTAATAAACGGACTAATTAAATAATATAATTACATAAATTAACAAAAATTAAATTACAATTTCCGTACCTCTGTTTTCCGAAATGGGTGTGTGCGTTACTGTGTGTATATGAGTGTGTGTGAATTTGTGTATTATGTGTATGTGTGTAGTGTATGTGTTTTAAATTAAAATTGGGTGGAGAGAGAGGCCCCACCGCCTCCATTTCAAACTCTATCTCTTCCCTTATTACACACATAGATATATATATATACTATTTATATATATAAAGTATTATTATTATTTTATATATTTAATTAAACTTTTCTTAAAATACCAATCACGTCCTTTCTAATTTCTTAATTAATATAATTTGCTTTCAAATATTATTAAGAACTCCAATTTAATCCATTCAAGTTTTATTATATCCCAAATTCAATCTATAATTTATCTACTAATTACATCTAGATTTCTAATAATTACCCATTAGTCTCCCAATTACATAAAAAATTCTACGGACGTCACAATTCTCCCCTCCTAATGAAAATTTCGTCCCCGAAATTTAAGTAACTTACCCGCTCAATGGAATAAATAGGGATATTTCTCTTTCATATGCTCCTCAACCTCCCAAGTCGCCTCCCTCGGGGAATGATGACTCCATCTCACCTTTACCATCGGTATATCTTTATTTCTTAATTTCCTTACATTCCTATCCAAAATCTCTGCAGGCTCCTCCAAATATGTTAACTCCTCGGAAATCTCTATCTCCGGCTCACGAATAATGTGACTAGGATCAGACCGATATCGTCGCAGCATTGAAACATGGAAAACATCATGTATTTGTGACAACTCTGCCGGTAATGCCAGTCGATACGCCAGTGGTCCAATTCTTTCAATAATTTCATACGGCCCAATGTATCTCGGACTCAGCTTTCCTTGCTTGCCAAACCTCAGAATTCCTCTCCAAGGAGATATCTTCAGGAAAACCTTATCACCTACTTCATACTCCATCTCCCTTCGGTGTTGATCAACATAACTTTTTTGTCGATCTTGTGCTGCCTTCAAACACTTCTTTACTACCTGTACCTTTTCCACTGTTTCCTGCACCAGTTCAGGACCTTCTAGTTGTCTTAGTCCTTCTATATCCCAACAAATCGGACTGCGACACCTTCTTCCATATAAAGCTTCATATGGAGCCATACCGATACTAGAGTGGAAACTGTTATTATATGCAAACTCCATTAGAGGTAGATAATCATCCCAGTTGCCCTTAAACTCCATTGTACAAGCTCTCATCATATCTTCAAGGGTTTGGATCGTTCTTTCTGACTGCCCATCTGTTTGAGGATGAAATGCAGTACTGAAATGCAATTTTGTGCCCAAAGCCCTCTGTAAACTTTCCCAAAAGCGTGAAGTAAATCGGGGATCTCTGTCTGACACAATCGATACAGGCACTCCATGTAATCTCACTATCTCAGAAATGTATAATCCAGCTAACTTATCCAGAGAATCAGTTACTCGTACCGGCAAGAAATGAGAAGATTTTGTCAATCTATCCACAATTACCCAAATAGCATCGTGCTTTCTGAATGTTCGTGGCAACCCCACGACAAAATCCATAGTAATCTTCTCCCACTTCCATTCTGGTATTGATAGAGGTCGCAGTTTACCTGCTGGTGCCTGATGTTCCGCCTTTACTTGCTGACATGTCATACATTTAGCCACAAATTCAGCCACATCCTTCTTCATTGTCTGCCACCAGTAATAGGGTCTTAAATTTCGATACATTTTTGTAGTACCAGGGTGCATCGCATATGGTGAATTGTGAGCTTCCTGCAAAATTGCTTCGCGTAACCCATCTGTATCGGGCACACAAACTCGTCCCCCATTTACTATTACTCCATCACCTCTTATTGAAAAATTTGTTTTCTTACCAAGTCTTATTCTTTCCAACATTCGTAATAAGAAAGCATCTAGAGTCTGTGCTTCTTTGATCTGATCCACAAAGTCTGGCTTAATTTGCAAGGCTGCCAATAAACCCGCTACCTGATCAACCTCTAGTTTCGTATTCATAGACCTCATCTCCAGTAGCAATGTCTGATTGTGACTCCCCAGATTGGCTAATGTACTTGAACTCTTTCTACTCAAGGCATCTGCTACCACGTTCGCTTTCCCTGGATGGAAGTCAATAGTGCAATCATAATCCTTCAGCAATTCTATCCATCTTCTCTGTCTCAAATTCAATTCCTTTTGTGTCAAGATATATTTCAAACTTTTATGGTCAGTAAGGATCTGAAATTTTTCTCCGTACAAGTAATGTCTCCAGATCTTCAGTGCATGCACAATCGCGGCTAACTCCAAGTCATGTGTAGGATAATTTAATTCATGGTTCTTTAATTGACGGGACGCATAAGCAATTACCTTTCCGTTTTGCATCAACACACATCCCAAACCCCGTTTAGAAGCATCTGTATACACTATATATCCACCGCTACCAGATGGCAACACCAAAATTGGATTGGAGGTCAGTCTCTTCTTCAACTCATCAAAACTTTGTTGACACTTTTCCGTCCACTCAAATTCTACCCCCTTTCTGAGCAACTTGGTTAGAGGACCAGCAATTATAGAGAAACCCTCAACAAATCTCCTGTAATATCCAGCCAACCCTAAGAAGCTTCGGACTTCAGTGGCATTCTTTGGCACTCTCCACTCCATAATAGCTTTTACTTTTGAAGGATCAGGCATAACCCCATCACCAGATACTACATGCCCAAGGAAAACCACCTGATTTACCCAAAATTCACATTTGCTTAACTTAGCATATAACTCCTTCTTTTTCAAAATCTGCAACACCATCCTCAGATGTTGTTCATGCTCATCTCTATCCCTCGAGTATACCAAAATGTCATCTATAAACACAATAACGAAGTGATCCAGATATTCCTGAAATGTACGGTTCATTAATGCCATGAATGCCGCTGGTGCATTTGTTAACCCAAAAGGCATCACCAGAAACTCATAATGACCATAACGAGTACGGAAAGCTGTCTTCGGTATGTCATTCTCTGCAATCCTCAACTGCCAATACCCAGACCTCAAATCGATCTTTGAAAATATTGTAGCTCCCTTTAGCTGGTCTAGCAGGTCATCAATCCTCGGCAATGGATATTTATTCTTCACTGTTACTCTGTTTAATTGCCGGTAGTCGATGCATAACCTCATGCTCCCATCTTTCTTCTTCACAAACAGCACTGGTGCTCCCCACGGCGAAGTACTTGGCCTGATAAATCCTTTCCCCAATAATTCTTCAATTTGCTTTTTGAGCTCGTGTAATTCCACTGGAGCCATTCTGTACGGCGCAATAGAAATTGGGGCAACTCCTGGAAGAGTTTCTATGGCAAAATCCACTTCCCTATGCGGTGGCAATCCTGGTAAGTCATCAGGAAATACTTCAGGGAAGTCTCTCACTACCGGGATTTCTTCCAACGTGGGATTAACCTTTTCGGTATCTACCACATGGGCTAGATATGCTTCACAACCCTCCAACATCAATCGTCTTGCCTCCATAGCTGATATTACACAAACTGGTACTACCTGACGATCCCCCACCAATATTACTTTTGATTCGCCAGAACATTCGATCATTACTTCCTTTTTATAACAGTCAACTATTGCTTTATGTTGCGCTAACCAATCCATCCCCAGAATCACATCAAACTCCTTCAAATCCAGCACTATAAGGTCTACAGGTAAATTTACATCTCCGATTCTCACTAAACTCCCTTTTCTAACACTGTTCACTATCACACCCCCTCCCACGGGCAAATAAACCATCAAATTATATCCCAACGGACTATTCTCTCCCGGTATTTTAGATGCAAATTCGGATGAAATATATGAATGTGTAGATCCAGGATCAATCAAAACATAAGCCGCAATGTCATATAACAATATCGTACCTGATATCACGTCATTCGATGTTGGGGCTTCCTCTCTAGTAATGTTATATATCCTTGCCTGGGTCTGTCCCTGAGTAACTTGTGCTCCAACCCCCCTCATACTGCTACTAATGGCGTGGCCACTATCTCTGCTACCCGCGCCTCTACCTCTGCCTCTGCCTCTCCCAGTTCCCCTGTCACTACTCCCAACACTGCTTTGGCTCTGGGTCCCGCTAGCAACACTTTCAGTCACGCCTATAGTCTGACTGGAACAATTCCTGGCAATGTGTCCTCTACCTCCACAGCGATAACAAGTCTTCGGTATATCCTCCCGTCGCCAACATGGCCCTTGATGTTGTCTTCCACAAGTATAACAACTCGGAGGAAAAACTGGTCCTCGACCATAACTCGGTCCAAATCCCCTTCCTGATCCAGTAGAAGGCGTAGCAAATGAACTGCGTTCGAATGAACCTCTGTTATAGCCCGTGGATCCCCCAAACCTCTGTCCACTACTTCCTCGAAAAATGGGACCACCACGTGTAAAACTCCCACTTCCCGCTGAGAATGAGCGACCGGTTCCCCTCTTGGTCAACCTACTCGATTCCCCTATTGCATATGTTGATTTCCTCTTCTCTTCCCCCTTCTTCTTGTCCTCCATTACTGCTTCTTCCATCCGAACCGCCGATTCAACAAGAGTTTTAAAATTTGTAATTCTGACTGCGAGACCTCTTCTGATCTCCGGTCGTAGCCCTTGCTCAAAACGATAACAACGATCCTCCTGCGTTGCAATTGCTTCTGGTGCATATTTGGCTAGTGCGGCAAAACGGAGTTCATATTCTGCCACTGTCTGATCATCCCCTTGCACTAAATTCAGAAACTCCATCCTCTTCTTGTCTCGGTACATCTTGGGTCTGTATTTATCATCAAATTCTTTCTGAAACTCAGCCCAAGTTATTTCCCTTGGCTCATATCCCCTCTTTACAGACCTCCACCAAATCAAGGCGTTACCCACGAACAAAGAAACAACGTACTTAAGTCGATCCTCTGGAGTACAATTTATTAAGTTCATCACATCTTCGACTTTTTCCCACCATCTCTCAGCAACCTCTGGGTCTAGTGTACCCTCAAATTCTGTAGCCCCCATCTTTCTGATTCTTTCATAGTTACGATCAATGGTAGGAACTACTGGTGCTGGCACTGAAGTGGATGCGCGCGCCTGTGCAAGTAACTGCGCTTGTGCTTGTGCTTGGGCCTGAAAAGCCATTTGAAATATCTGTGCATACTCTGGTGGTAATCCAACCACTGGAACACCACCGGGAGGAATAGGAGCATCAACACCAGCACCCTCTCGACCTACTTCCACCTCACCTGCACTTGCAGGTGCCACTGAGCCCTCTACGGACTCCGCTGACTCTTCTCTATTAGCTACTGGGTCAGCACGTGTACCTTGAGAAGCCATCCTACATTAAAGAATTCAATCATTAAAGACATCTCACAATCATTACCCTAGAAACGTAGACCTGCTCTGATACCACCCAATGTAGCACCCCCTACTCGCTACATCTAATTATCACTATTTCATCCCTTCTCTAATCAGAACTCATTCTATAAGTAATTCTCTTTCAACCAATAAAATAAATTCTAATTTATCAATATAATGTTATATGTCACAAAAGATAATATATACCACCAAAAGTAATATTTACCCTCACTACATGTTCTCGTGTTCATAACCTCAAGAAAATCATACCACAACTTTAAACATAAATCCCGATAAAAGACCAGAATATTTACAACCCAACAATAAAAAAACTTTGGCTTCAGAAGTCACGGCTGACCCACCTAATAAAGACAACGGCACCGCTCAAAGTCAATGTGGCTAGTCAGTGTGACCTATCTCCTGAAAAGTACGTGGCAAGGAATGAGCTGCCTACTCAATAAGTATAGCTGATCAGTTTATATATACATACAGGCAACAATTTCACGTACATGCAGTTACATCGACTAACAGTCATTGTCAATAGCAACAACAAATATAAGCAGTAATACCTATTCACAAATATAAATCAAGCTATGACACAGTATTCAACATTATCGTTTATTAGCTAAGGGCCCCACTTACTCTAATTGGTATACATCAGTCAATGGTTTCGCCGGCCATCATCATATCATATACAGCACAGGATACCCGTTGTGTGATATCCCCACACTCTTTTACTTCAGCTGTGTAGCAATATAGCACAGGACATCACAACAAACATGGTACCCCCACACCACCCCAGTGTGTAGCTAACAAGCACAGGATATTCCCTGCTGCCCCGGAATACCCCGGTACCCTACGCGCCATGGTACCTAGCTTAATTCACATATTTTTCATATCTCAATATCAATCACATTTTCATAAACCATTGACTGTGTTTCCAACTAGGTAAGCATCATCTTTTATTTCCATTCACAATCGTCATTCTATTCTTTATAATAATCACTTTCTCAATAACAACTCCCAATTAGATTTCATCAACAATCAATTATATGATTATCACATAATCATATCCCGCATATCTCTACATTACCATCACATACCACATAGTAACAATTTCACCAATATTATGATAATCTAACAAATAATTCACAACTAATTATATAAACAATCAATATACGAAAGCCACGCATAATAATATAAAGCCAAATTCACGTTCGCATCCAAGAAACCAATATATATATTTTATACAATACTACACATATAAATATATATATATATATAAATCCAATTAGCTATACTTACCGTAAATCCCCAAAATACTTCGATTCACGAGGGACTGCTCAACTCTCTATCTTGTCGTCACGTCCTATAATAAATTATAATACGTATAATCAATATATTTAATTTACCAAATAATTCATAAGAATTCACTTAATCAAACCCCTTATATATTTATAACTATCATTTTTAATAACATTCGTAAATTATATTACCATTGAAACCTCATTTTCCTCTTTAATAACATAATATTTCTAAAATATAACTTACGAAGTATTTTTACGAATTTTCTGTCAATTTACCGTTGCTATACAATTTAATTAAGCAACAATACATAGAATTACATATTTGGGTAATCATTCCGATGGAATTGTATAAATTAACTATAAGGATAATTAAATCTAACAAACCAAATAATTTAATTGCCCAACTATATCAATTTTATAGCAATTGTGATATTTAATACGACACTAATTTAAATAGCCAAAATCATAAAATACTCCGATTAAATAATTCACCGCTCAATATAATCAACATTTAATAAACGGACTAATTAAATAATATAATTACATAAATTAACAAAAATTAAATTACAATTTCCGTACCTCTGTTTTCCGAAATGGGTGTGTGCGTTACTGTGTGTATATGAGTGTGTGTGAATTTGTGTATTATGTGTATGTGTGTAGTGTATGTGTTTTAAATTAAAATTGGGTGGAGAGAGAGGCCCCACCGCCTCCATTTCAAACTCTATCTCTTCCCTTATTACACACATAGATATATATATATACTATTTATATATATAAAGTATTATTATTATTTTATATATTTAATTAAACTTTTCTTAAAATACCAATCACGTCCTTTCTAATTTCTTAATTAATATAATTTGCTTTCAAATATTATTAAGAACTCCAATTTAATCCATTCAAGTTTTATTATATCCCAAATTCAATCTATAATTTATCTACTAATTACATCTAGATTTCTAATAATTACCCATTAGTCTCCCAATTACATAAAAAATTCTACGGACGTCACAAACACTCCCTACTGATGTTCCAGTTCCAAATACCAACGTAAGTTCCAGTCTAAGCGCTGATCCTTCCCATCCAACTGTTGTGAATGTTGGACCTGTTTCTAAGGGTGGTGCTGGCATTGCTAAAATCTTCTTGAGAATATCAAGTGATTTGAATGTTGGGCGGGTGTGCCCTTTGAATATTTGGTTGGTGATCTGACTATTTTTGAATGATGCTGGGTGTTTATTCGGTAATGTAGTGCCAATGTTGTTGAACTTGATTCGGATGTTATGAATTTCTTCATGGTGGACTTCCTTTGTTGCTTTGCTATATATTTGTATGTAGATGATGAATGACTATGTGATATGAATTGGATTTGGTGAACGGAGTAACCTAGACGTTTTTCAACTCCATGATTTGCATGCCCTTACTACACAACTTGCGGAATGGCTTTGAATGTTGTTGTTTGACAGAGTCTTAGTTAGACTTAACAAATAGAGGTCCTTTTCGGACATATGCTTTCCAACTTTCAAGTTAAATGTCTCTCTAGGGTTAAGCCTTTTCAAACATAGAAATATAGTGTCTGTTCAGACCTAAGCTCTCTTGGACTTAGTAATGAAGTGTCTATTCAGACTTAAACCTTTTCGAACTTAGTAGTGAAGGTCCTCTTCGGACACAAGCCTTTTCAGACTTAAAAAATAAGGGTGTCTATTCATACTTAAGCCCTTTCTGACTTAGTAATTAAATGTCTTTTCAGACCTAAGCCATTTAGGACTTAGTAATGAGGGTCCTCTCCGAACATGAGCCTTTTTGGCTTAGGATCAAGATGCCTTGTAATGTAATTAAAATTTTTTCATTCCAAGGATAAGTTCATATCATACAGTTAAGCATAGAATTTTCTGAGATTCTGCACATTCCATGATCGTAGGAGATCTTTTTCTGACATTTCTTGAAGGCACTATGCTCCATTTTTGGCTATTTCATGACTTTGAAAGAACCTTCCCAATTTTGGTCTAGTTTTCCAGCATGTTTGGAGGTTTCACACTTTTTCAAGACCAAGTCTCCCACATTGAAGGTTCTTAGTTTCACTTACTTGTTATAAAGTTTATTCGCTGGTAGTTTATACTTCAGTATCTTCGCATGGACCAGTTCCTTTTTCTTTGGCAGCAGTATCAAATCCATATCTTGTTGCTCTACATTCTTTGCCTGACCGTACATCTTTAGAAGTGCGTATTCTGCCCCGATTTCCACTAGAATTACTTATTTCGAACCATACACCAGGCAGAAAGGGGTTTTCACCTGTGGCATTTCTGGCGATTGTGTGATACGCCTATAACATACTTGGTAACTCTCTGCCTAATTTCTTTTGAGACATTCCAGGTGATTTTCTAAGTATTGCAATATGATTCTGTTTACTTCTTCCACTTGCCCATTTGCTTGTGGATTTGCCACCAAGGTGAATTTTTGTTGTATTTTCATCTCTCGACACCAATCTTGTACCTTTCTTCCTTGGAATTGGGTACCATTGTCTGCGATTAGTACCCTTAGAATCCCAACTTTGCATACTATATTTTTTCTGGAGAAACTTCATCACTTTGTTTTCAATTATCTTGGCTACAATTTCTTCTTCTACCCTAATATCTCCTCGTTACGTTCAAAGCGAACACGACATTAGGTTTAGTGCACTGAAAAACATACTAAATACTGCTATAGCTGAAGCATAGGGGATGTTTGACGTCTGCTTAAGTTCCTTATCAGTCTTGAGAGACTGCTTCTTAGATGACTTAATTACATTCCTCATCTTGAATCTCTTCAAGACCTTCTCAATGTACGAGGATTGGGTCAATCCTGATATCCCTTTAGATCTATCCTTGTAGATCTTGATGCCAAGGATGTACAAAGTTACACCAATATCCTTCATGAAAACTGAGTGGACAACCAAGCTTTAATGTCTCCTACCATCTTGACATTATTTCCGATGATCAAGATGTTGTTCACACAAAGCCCAAGGTACGCAACTGAGCTCCCACTTATCTTTTTGTGTATACAAGGATCAATTCGTTCTTGATAAATCATAAGCCCGGATGACTTCATGAAAACGCATATTCCAGCTTCAGGAAGCTTGTTTGAGGCCATAGGTGGACATTTGGAGATGACCGACCTTCTACTCTTCTCCAATAAAAGTGAAACCTTCCGACTGATCCATGTAGATATCTTCCCCAATAAAATCATTAAAGAATTTCGTTCACATCCATCTGCCATATTCATAGTCATACCATACTGCTATTGCAAGCTGTATCCAAATGGACTTGGCCATGGCTACGGGCTTGTAGGTTTCCTCAAAGTTGACCCCTAGTCGTTCACTATATCCTTTCATCACGAGTCTGACCTTGAAGGTAGTAATCTCGCCATCAGCTTGAAGCTTATATTGTAGACTCATTTACATCCAACAACTTAACGCCTTTACATAAGTGTACAAGGGTCTAAACCTGGTTTGAATCCATTGAGTCTATTTCGGATTTCATGGCCTCAAACCACTTATCTGAGTCAGTGCCCGGCATCACTTCTCCATATTTACTTAGATATTGTCCAATTGGATAGTTACGCCAAGAATCAATACCTATCAGGTGGTTGAGATATTCTAGCTGACCTACAGAGTGTTGGAACATTATTCGTGGGTACCATAGGTACAGACGATGTCACATTGTTCTGCTGAGGTGCGTCATTTGACTCTTCAAGGAGTACCTCATCTCCTCGGGTATCTGCCAGAAAACCTATTTCCAAGAACACTGTGTTTCTATAGACAAACACCTTTTGCTTAAATAGATCATTGAAATATTTTCCCGCAGGCTTTTTCGGACAACTGACAAACCTGCACAAACTAAACCCTGAGTCCATTTTGTTTCCCACTAGTCTCTTTACGTATGGGAGACTAACCCCCACTTTCAAGTACTTGTAGGATGCAGGCTTGCCATGCCATATTTCATATGGCATCTGGGATACAATCTTGGATAGTGCCATGTTAAGCAACTTAGTTGTCATTTCAAAGCTGTATCCTCAAAAGGATTGGGGCAATCTGGTAAAACTCATCATGGACCTAACCATGTCCAATAGGGTCCGATTCCTCATCCCAGCCACGCCGTTGAGTTGTGGCGTTCCAGGAGGAGTTCATTGAGAGAGAATTTCATTCTTTTTTAAGTAATCAATGAATTCACCACTTAAATACTCTTCGCTTCTGTCCGACCTAAGGGTCTTAATCTTTTGGCCAGTTTGACTCTCCATTTCATATCTGAACTCTTCAAACCTTCCAAAGGCCTCAAACTTGTACCTCATAAAGTAAACACAACCGTATCGTGAGTGATCATCATTAAAGGTTATGAAGTATAAGTATCCTCCTCTGGCTAGAGTATTTAGTGGTCCACAAACTTCCGTATGGATCAAATCCAACAGACTGTTGGCGAGCATGCTTTATCTAACAAAAGGCTTCTTGGTCATTTTTTCTTTCGTACAGGACTCGCAAGTTGGTAGGTTATCTAAATCATCTATCTCTAGACTTTTTGAGTCTACCAACTTTCTCATCCTATCTTGAGAGATGACCTAGCCTCGCATGCCAAAATTGTACGTTATCACGATTATCCAATCTTCGCTTTTGTTGGGCAGTCAAAATCCAATTAGACTATTGGAGATGTAAAGATCATTTGTTAATCTACCACGCATATGAGAGACGTTATCTCTCATCAAATAAAAAATGTCTTTATTGATCGTCAATACATAATCATTATTGTCTAAAATAGGAAAGGAAACAGTATTCTTGATTAGGCTCGATATATAATAACAGTCTTTTAATTCAATCCATACATGATTACTAATAACTAAGTTGACAGATCCCACAGCTTTAGCAGCAACGGCCTGGCCATCACCTGGCCTCAAGATCATCTCATCCTTAGTTTGTTTTGCTTTTTTTCGATACCTGCAAGTCATTGCAGATGTGATCTCCACAATTGATATCCAATAACAAGAAGTAGAATTAGTTATCATATTAAATTCAATCACAAACATACCTTGATTGTGGAGAAGTTCTATACAGTCACTCTTCCAATTCCCTTTTCCTTGGCAATGCATGCAAAAATCATTATTCGCCCTCAACCACTGTGAATCGCCGACCTTCTCTTTCCCTTTGCCCATTTCAACCAGGGCAGTAGGGGTCTTGGAGCTCTAGCAATGGCTCTAAAAGCTTTTCTCTTTCCCTTCTTCCTCTTCTAGCATATGGCCCTCTTGCCTTTCTCTTTGGGCGTTGAAGCCTCTCCTACTAATACCGCCGATGCAGACTTGTGGGCCATAGTCTCGTATTGGACCAGCATATTGATTAACTCGTTAATAGACTTCTCAATCCCATTCATGTTGTAGTTAATTATAAATGGGTCGTAGAATGGAAGAAGTGACTAGAGGAACACATCAATGTACACGTCATTAGCAAGCCCAACTTTGAGATCTTTGAGCTTCTCCACTAGGGATAGCATCTTGACCGCATGACTTCGTACAGAGGACCCCTCAACCAATTTGGTCCCGAAGAATGCTTTTGTGATGACACATCTAATATATCTATCCAAAACTACATAAACATCTTTCATGCGGAGCATAATCAAGGAAAATCATTTAGCTGATCATATTGCTTCTGAATGTCATTAATCATTGAAGCCAATATGATACTGCGGACCTTTCGGTTGTCCTCAAGCTATTTTTCGAATGTAACACGTTCCTCAGGTGAGGACCCTTCTGGCACGACTGTCAGGAGCAACTTGTCCAAGATATAGCCCTAGTTCTCAAAATCGAGAACAATCCTCAAATTTGGCAACCAATCGTTATAGTTCGTTCTACTGAATTTTGTTAGTCTCCATAATCATAGTTAAGGGGTTCTTAGACATTTCTACATAATAGAAAAAATAGAAATCAACAAATGATTGTAATATTACTATTAAAAATGAAGACATGGTCTTTAGTCTTTAACCCTTTCACTATTTGTAGGAAAGCCCACCACTCTCAAGTGGAATTTCGGGAAATCATTTCCTAGTCGGCTTGGGAACCACATTTACCATGCCCCGCTTTTACGATTCACATGAAGAAAAACCTTGTAGGAGGTATTCAATACCATTCTCATCCAATGAGATTCCAAAGATATTTTGCCTCATCTCTTCACAGGTCCCGAGGACTCCAAGTGAGCCATGTTATTCAGTGGCAGGCCCAACCCATCAATCAAATCATACTTCAATTATCGCCTCCCATGACTCGTGAGAAGAAAACCGGTGAACATGTTCATTGTTCACAACAATGGTACAACTTTCCTCTATTCCAAATGTGTCACGACGTATCAGAGCACATTGGGTAGTGATAGCTTCCTCACCACATTTTTGTGGATTGAAGGCTTGGACAAATCAAAATAATTTTGATCCAAGACCATTATGGGCTCGACATTTAACTTGGTCCAATCAAGTGAAAGTCATATTTGAGTATTGACAGAGACTTCATCATCTTAACATTTTTTATGCACATCAAATATTTAAACTGTTTAAGTACATGGATCGCATAGAAAGAAACCTAGAATACCCTTGTTAGATGATTATGGGCCCAACCTATGTGACATATCGAGTTCATAGTGAGTCTATGGTCTGTCTAGGATGGCCTTATACTATTATAAAGTTTGTTACTCATTATCATTCTAATTGGATTTGTAACTTCTCCTTGGACCTCCTTCCATCGTGGGCCTTCTTCTCCAATTAAAACCTCACCAAAATAGTATTTTATTCTCATTATATTGTAAAGAAAACCCGACCAAAGTCGGGAAGAATACATTAGTGGGGAGGAAAGCAAGCCTTATTATTTCTACTCATAAAAAGAGAGCAGAGAGATAAAACAAAGGGGCACGCAGGCCTACTGAATAATAATTATAAAATTTGGTCATGGGCTCGGTGATCATCTGGTCATGGGCTCGGTGATCATCTAATATTGATCCAACTAACATCCAAACATAATAATTCCAAATAATCATGCTTATCACATATGACACATAACATGATTTATATAACCTATGATATCTAATATGATAACGTAGAATTATATGTAGACATTTAAAATCGCAATTAAATGGATAACCAAGACATGTGCATCCAATGCACAAATACATCAAATTCATTAAGCAAGTTAATCTTAGAAAAATCCAATTTAATCAAATAATTAAATTAGAAAACTAATTATTTCAAAAAATATGCAAAAAAATCCAATATTTCAGAAAAATAGCCCAGTCGTTCAGCTATCAGGCTGCTGCACCTTTGCTTGGGCGCACGCCAGCGCTTGCACAGTCTTGTGCCGGCTGGCAGCGCACTGCTACAGCAACATTTAAACAGAATTTTTTTTGTTCTGCATATTAAACTTAAACACAATGCAAGTATTTACAAAAAATTCAATTTTCTTAAATACTCCAAACATTCAAATAATTGCAAAATAAAACAGGTTACTCTAAACATATAATCATAAAAAATAAAGCAATAAAATCATACTTTAAAAGCTGGAAAACACGTTCTTCATGCTCATAAAATAAATAACGTACAAAAATCAATAGCCTTACATCGAACCGGGCTCTGATACCACTTGAAGGGAGAGTGGATTGGTCCCGAAACGCGCTAGCAGGAGAATTAAAGCGTAAAACTCATACATAAATAAAATTAAGTAGTCCAACCAAGGGGTATTCCCTTGGTGTTTTCGGGCATTCGATGTAGTTTGGAATAAAAGATAAAGAACATTCATACAAGGGTATGGTTAAAATGAAAAAGGTGCATCTTTTTAAAATCGAGATTTCCTCTTTCACTTAAAGTTCCAACCGGCTAATTGAGTTGATTCGTGCACCCTAGATTCCAATGGAGAAATCCTCTACAGAAAATCCACACCACACCCGGATGAGGACGACCTTGATCCCTTTGCTAGAAGATATCAAAATCCAACTCTATGAAAGATGAAGGGGGGCCGACTATGGAGAAGAGAAAGGAGAATATTTTTGGTTGTGTTGTGTATCTCATCTTATTTCAGAATAATTATACACAAACATATATATGTCTTGTATAAATAAGTGAAAGTATGTCTAGATACGTTCTACTTACCTACAAGGCAACACCCTTCCCATATGGTATGATCCAATCATACCATATACAGAAGGGCTCCAAGTATGGCCAAGTTTGAACTTTCCAAAAATGCAATTTTTGTCAGCCCTCCTTCCAACAATAGAAGTCAACCTTGTTGGCTAGTGGGCCTCAATTCAGTGAACCAGGTTTTATTTTAATTCAAAGTAAACTCAAGGACAAATGAATTTAATTAAATCCAATTTAATAAAATCCAAAGTAAATTGATCTCAATGTCGTTTAATCCAATTAAAGATCACAATCCAATATTATCTCTCAAATAATAAATCCAATTTATTAATTGATAAGACAAGCTCAATTAAATTAATGCAAATAATTTAATCTTGGGCTATCCATTCAATGGATCACAGAATGTGTAAATCATCCGATTGTTTATACCTTTTGAAATTAATTCCTTGTTCTTCCTTGGTGATTTGTGTGTAACTCTTAGGTTCACTTTCAACTAGACTTAGACTACTATCCAACATAAATGATTAATTAAATCCAATCTAAGTAATCATATTTGATCAATGGTCCATAGCATTAAAGTCTAAGTGAATATATGTGTGAACGGTTTAGGCTCCCGAATTCTGTGCTGGTACGCTCCTTTCGTCTACCGTCTATCGTCTCCCGACCTTAGTTTAGGCCATGAAATTTGGTGTCGGTTCCCATTCTGGACTAGAAATCTATGCTTTAATACTTAAGACTGCGTGATGCTTAGTTGCTCGATATAGGAACCTCTTTCCTATTTGACCAACCACTATGGCCACAGGTTTATGAGGCGTGACCACATCTCCAAGTGCATAGGAGATACCTATATCATATACTGACAGGGGACGTTCTTGAAACTTACCGTCCTCGCAACATATTCTGACTACACTGGACAAGGCTTATAATGATCATGCCTATGACACAATCACCTCTTATCAAATCCAAAATAGAGTCATTGTATGCATGTAACTGCATTGTTCCTCAAGTTTGAGGCCTACTCCCGTACTATCCAAGCCAGATATTCAAATCATACCGACCAAGCCTCCAAAACTTCCATTTAACGATCTGCACAAGTCAGTTCAGTCGATTTGACCCCTAGTGAACCAACCTACTAAGATCAAATAGACGTCCAACATCTGTCACCGACGAAGTGCGACACTCATCAAATGAATGTGATGCTTAGAGCAAGTCTGCATAAGACACTCAATGCCTAGTCTCGAGGTCCTTGACTGAGAACGTTTCAGACCCAACCCCTCAATAGTTCATTTTATAACCGCCATCTAATGCGCGGTGCGGACTGCATGGGTTGTCGATGTTAAGCAAAATTAAACATAATAAATGAACACAACAAAGATAAGGCCAATAGTGAACACTCATTTTTATTCACTGAATAATATTATACTATATTGAGTATTGTCAAAGCAGATTACTTCCGAGCCAAGTTTTTTGATCACCTATTCTAATATTTTAATCGTTGGTAATTATGAAAATAATGCCATATAAATTCATTAACCAAACAATGGATTTTGATATACATATAAAGCCTTACCGAATTAGAAGGTTACCAATTATTCAATTTCTTATTTGCATATAAATCCAACAGAATAAATTCAATTACTAGACCTTTGATTTAGAATTTAAATAAATTCCATTCAAATAAAATTAGTATCAAAGATTCGATTTCTGATATACATATGATATTCAACAAAATAAATTCAGTTACCAATTCTGCGAAATAAAATTCAATTAATAGCAAACACCGATTTCGGTATTTATATAAAATCCATGTAAACAAAATCAGAAACCAAATATCCAATATTTGATATACATATAAACTGCAAATTAGTATTAAATTCAATAACAAACATTCAATTTCTGGTGCACATATTCACAAAAATTAGAAATAAATTCAATTACCAAAGATTCGAGTCTTGGTGTACTTATAAAGTGGAAATTAGAATTAAATTCATTACCAAACATTCGATTTCTGGTGTGCATATAAACTCAGGCTACATATGCACCATACCTCATTCAACTTACACCCACACAAACTCTCAAGATTGGAGACAATTGATCATGGCAAATATTAGAGTTTTTCAGTTATTTGTATTGACAACTTTCGTTGCACTAACAGGTTTAGTTTTTTTTCTTATTGTTTTTCTTTTTGTTGTTTTGATTGAAAGATCGTCAATATTAACAACCAATTTAGAGTCACCGTGTGCAAATAATTGCAGCCACAATTTTGGAGACGGAAAAAGCATCAAATCCATCCGTAACTAGTGATCTGGCGTTTTTTGAGATGGAAATTTCCGTCTCCATTCAGTATAAAAGACAGAATTAGTATCTAAATCTATTTGACCTTTTCATGCTTGCTCGTCTTATACAGTATATTAATCACATCACTATATATTGTTCTTTTTATCATAATTAATTACCATTTTCAAAAAAAAAAATAACAAAAAAAACGTGGCAATACTATTGATCACATTTGCATAATGACTATCAGCAAGCGATACCACTAAAAATGTTTTAGTCATTGATAAAACTATAGAAAAGGTTGGTCAAAAAATGTACGTTTTTGCTTTTGATTACTGGACCATGATAGACATTACTGATTTGTTGTGGTATTTAAGTCGTAATTATTTATGATATATGGAATAATTCAATTTATTGAAATATTGTAACTAGCAAAGATATAATTCCTTCCTTATTTGCAGTGATATGGTTTCCGGAGATGCTTGGAGCAGGTGTAGAAGCGAGAGAATTGCAACAAGGAGTTAACTCAGTTACCCCATTGTCAAAATGCCCGAAACCATGTAAAACCGGTGCACAGTGCGTCGACGCCAATTGTGGGTTCGCGTGTATACAAATTCCGGGTTCAATTAAAGTTTGTACAAGTGATGTGGAATTAGGGTTTCTGAATAAAGTTACATGATAAACTTAATGTAACTTTTTCAAGAATAAGAGAAACACGAAGTTTGTTGAGTACTTTGTGTTAGCATTGAATTTTTATTTTATAAATAATACTATAAAAGAAATTATTTTACTGAAACGGCTTTTACAACGGCCATTTTATTAATTTGAAATGGCTTTTATAATAAACAGCCGTACTGCTGCTAAACTGCGTGTTACAAATTATTTGTAACAGCTTTACAGAAAGCCGTTACAATTTGTTAAAGGTCTTTGTACTGGCCGCTGGAGGCTGTTACATATCTAGTCACTTGCAAAAAAAATGAAGCTGGAACTGCTTTTGTAAAGGCTCTATAGAATTTGATATAATTGTTATTGTAACGGCCTTTGTAACACATTTAGGTATGGTTGTGATTGATATTTGGATCAGTTTCTGTAATACTCTCTGTAACGGTTTTGAATTATATTGCATCTGTTTTTGCCATTGCATTTGTTGTTGCTTATTACACTGCTTTTGTATCTCCGATGGCCGCTTGTTTGCCATTGTCATCGTCGGGTGCCGAGAGATCAGTTGGAGGCTCGGACTCTAGATGATTGGGCCAGTTGAGATAGATGCTTTTGATGTAGCACTAGATGGCAAAAACTCGATCATCAAGGTCGGGGCGCAATGGCTGTGGTTCCGAGGGCGATAGAGGAGTGGAACGGTTGGACTGTGATGGTCCAGCAGCCGAGTGGTGGGCCTCGGAGGCGAGATCAAATAATCGGCCCCTGTTCTAGCCACCAGCTACTGACATCCAAACCTGCTGCTCGTTCAGGGCCATAAAGCTTTGAGACGACAATGGAGGTTCTTCATTACTATTGTGCTGTCTCTGGTGTTCCTCCATCATCCTCAAGAACATCTCCTACAAACATGTTAGAAACATTAGATTAAAAAAATAAATGTATGTCAATTACTTACTACGACCTCCTCCGCCCTCGGGCGCTCCACTGGCTGTCCTTTTTCTTCTTGTACACCTTCTCGAAAACCTCCAATCGAGTGATGGGACGTCTAAGTTGTGTCTCATATTCAAAAATTATTTCAAAAAGTGATTAGAAATATAAAAAATGAGATGAAATTATTAATATACGTTAAGATACTTACCATCTTGCGCTTGTGCGCACCAACGGGTGACGATCCCCGGCGGTAAACGATCGTAGCTGCTTTCGAGTTGGCTGCCCCGATTGACCTTATTCTTGGCCTACTACGCCTGAAATTCTGGGCTCAACCAAAATTTCAAGAGCTGGCGCTAGATCTCCCCGGCCAACCACAATTATCGGGCCAACTGGTTTTGGGGGTCAACGAATCGCTTTCGTAGGAACTTTCCTGCCCGTGACTTGACGACTTTAAACCTCGACTCATGCTTGCAGTCCCACCAATACGATATCCACAAATTTTATAAATAATTAAAATATAATTATTTAATTAAATAATATAACCATTACTTAAAATTAAATAATATTATTTTACCTTTAATTTTTGTAACCAAAATAACTAGTGTTCCTGTGCAATCTCCGATATGTTAGCCCATGAATGCGGATAATGCCCTTTGACCGCAGCATTGATGGCAATGTGAAAATCTCAGTCGAAGCTATAATAATAATTAAATATGAAAATCAATTCAAAAATAAAAAATTTATAAAATAATTGAATAAATTCTTGTACGTACTCACATCCTAGAGGATGATATAATGATTCTGGGCCACTAGGGGAACTAGTGGCGCAAGTGGTGGTGGTGGTGGTGCATCCCACGGCCGGGCCCTGGGCCTATGAACTGCTGTGTCTGCTGCATCTGACCCCACTATAGGGGAATTTGTAGGAATCGGCGGAGCCTAAGACACAGCCTCCGAGGATGGGTGGGTTGGCAGTGCATCTGCTGGCTCATCTCGCGGAGGACTAGTTGGGCTCCAGCCCCGGCCACGACCTCTTCTCGGGGGAGGCGGACCACCAATTGTTATTATCTATAATTTAAAAAAAAATATGAACATTAAAGGCACAATAATTATATTTTATTATTGATAAAAATTATATATTTTTTTGTAAAATTCCTAAAATTTTGATTAAAGTCCAAATTAATCCTAGAAATTGTATTACGGTCCAAATTTTTTCTTAAAGCATTTATAAAATATTCGTTAAATTCCATTATCTTCTAAAATTTGCATTAAGGTCCATTATTTAATTTCCTAAAAATTTCATTTTATTGGATAAAGGTCCAAATATTTCTTACTAATTGCATTAAGGTCTAATTTTTGTCTAAAATTACATTAAGGTCCAATTTTTCCAAAAATGCATAATATACCATTAAATTGCAATAAGGTCTAACTTTTGTGTAAAATTACATTAACATTCAATTTCTTTTGTCTAATACATAATTCTCCTCAAAGTTGCATTTAGATTTCAAATTTTCCTAATATTACATTAATGTCCAAGTTTTTTTTTTTAAAATGCAGAATTTTTCTTATTATTGTATTTAGGTCCAAATTTGTGTAAAATTACATTAAGGTTGATTGTTTTTCTAAAAATTACATTAAGGTCGAATTGTTTTTCTAAAATTTGCATTCAAGTTTAAATTTATCCTAAATTTACATTATGTTTTTTTTTTTCCTAAAATGCATAATTTTCCTACAAACTGTATTCAGGTCCATATTTATCCTAAAGTTACCGAAATCATACAAATTACAAAAATTCAAAAAAAAAAAAAGAAATTATGAAAAAATTCTAATACCATTTAGTACTAGGATATCACAACCAAGATAAATTTGAATACAACAACCATTGTTGAAATCATGTAAGGAAATATAAAGAACTTAACAAATAATGGTTATAACAATTATATAAAGAGAAATTGTAACAAGAACAATATATGAAGCAGGAATTAAAGACAAATATAGTTGAAAGGAAACTTATTGGATTTCAGAATTTGTGTACAATGAATTTTACAGAATAATTGAGTGTACAAAGATATTAATTATCAAAGACATCCGATTTCTATATCCTGGAAGAAGAACTGAAAGAAGAACTAGATGAAGAACAAGAAGAACAACTTGTGATAAGAAGCAAATGATAGAGTATTCAGTCTGTGAGAAAATGCTCTCAAGTGAGTTGTGATTTTTCTTGTTCAATTACTTCCATTTATAGAATTGGTTGATCCTCCTTTTCTCCATGTGCTTGAGTGAATTTGCTGACATGACTGTCATTCAAGTCTCAATAATGCAGCTAGTGGGCTGCACAAGCTGATTTTTGAATTTTGAATTTTATTTTTTATTTATTTTTTGACATCATCATCAATTTCTATGGAATTGGGCAAAACATTCCAAAACAATCATCTTCATTTTCATCTCCAAGGTTGATAGGCGATGGAGATTCTTCCTTGTCACTTTGTATTTCTTCAAGAATTTCTCGCATTTCTTCTGTTGTAGTTGCTTTGGCATTCTTGCAGACAAGTTGTTTTTCTTCAGTAAAAATTGCTCCTTCTCTGAATTGATCTGTTTTTCAAGAATTGCTTGAACTATTATTATTCATTTATTGGAAATTCCCAAATATATCAAGAAAGAAATATAGAATTTTTGCAAAACTTAAAGTGTAGAAAACTCCATGATTTGTAGGTGGTATATAGATGTCTTCCTATCCAAAATTTACGAAAGAAGTGATGTAGATGGTTATTTTTTGAAAGAAAAGTTTATCTAAGGACTACCAAAGTCTTTTGCAGAAGAAGTCCATGAAAAAATTAAAGAAAATTACAAAAATATTGCATCTCTTTCTTATGGAGAAATTGTAAACCATGTTAATCTAGTAGGATTCAATTGTATAATGATTTTTTTCTTAAAAGCCCAATTTAAAATAATAAATTTTTACTAGTGTGAAAGAGTTAGAAAGTTAGTGTGAACAATATGGATTTCAGAAAATAAGGTTACCCTCATCAAAATCAAAACACTATAGCACTCATCGACACAAGTCATAAAAGAAAACTCCTTCTAAACCCCTTGTAAACCTAATTTTCAAAGAAAAACTTTTTAAAGAAAAAATATTCAAATGTCCCTAATTCCATTATTTGTCACAATTGTCAAAAATCTGGTCATTATGCCAATAATTGTAGAATGAGGAAAAGATTTCATGAATTAAATTTAGGAGAAAATTTGACAAATTAAATGTTAAATATCTTAGATGAAGAGATTTAAAAATATTCAGAAAAGAATATGAAAATTCTAATTTAGAAGATCAGTTAGACTAAATCCAAACAGAAGAAGGATATACCTCTTCCTCATAAGAATCCCGAAATTCTAACTTAGAAGAAAGTGATGAATGTACTAGATATCCTCCAAGATTATGTCTTAGCAATAAATAAATAGCTACTTTAA
The DNA here is from genome assembly GCF_026168435.1 of Sesamum indicum. Taxonomy (NCBI): domain Eukaryota; kingdom Viridiplantae; phylum Streptophyta; class Magnoliopsida; order Lamiales; family Pedaliaceae; genus Sesamum; species Sesamum indicum. Next base: position 6,835,142 of record NC_142668.1, read on the forward strand.
CTAACCAATTTTCCTTAACCTTTAGATCTTATTGACAAAATCCAAAATCCTGAAGATAAAAAAACCTATCTCCATAACTTCAAGAATTAATTTCAAATGAAATCCCGATAAAGGCAAAACCTCCTCCCGAAAAAGATTTTTCAGAGATCATGAATATGTTTGATTCCTCTGATTCTAAAGTCTCAATATTGGATCTAAAAACATGAAGTTAAACAACTGAAAAGAGAGGTTAAAACTTTTAAAGAAAATCATGATCAATTACAACAAGAAATTTTGATAATAAAACTTCAAAATCAAATTTCTAGAGAAAATCCCAATGAAGTATCTCCATCCAAGGCCTCTGAAGAAGAAGGATCGTTTGTCGATACTATCTCTAGAATTGCCTATAAAAAGAAAAGTATGTAAAAATTAATCTAGTTATTGAAGATTTTAAATTAATTGCCATTGCTTTAATGGGTTCAGGAGCCGATATGAATTACATCCAAGAGGGATTAATCCCCACCAAATATTTTGAAAATATCAAAGAAAAACTCTCAGCAGCTAACTCAGTCGGTCCCAAAATTAATTTCAAACATTCTAAAGCCCATGTTTGTAACACTAGAATTTGTTTCAAGACTAGTTTTGTTCTAGTTGAAGACCTTAGTAATTCAGTAATTTTAGGAAATCTTTTTCTTCAAATGTTTTATCCAATTAATGTAAGTTTTGAAGGAATTAGAACCAAAATAATGGGAAAAGAAATCTTATTTCAATTTCAATTTCCTGTAACCCAAAGAGATATTAAAGTAGTTCAAGATACTAGTAACAAAGAAAAATAAATTCTCTTTTTAAAAGACTAAATCTCTCTCAAGAAAATAGAAAAATCAAATTTTCCACCTTTTATTCAGAAGAAAAACCTTGAATTTTAAAATCATATTCAAAGCCAAATCTATTCAAAACTACCAAATACATTTTGGGAAAGAAAAAAGCTACCAAGGCTAGTCCAATCCAAATGAACAAAGAATTATTAGAAATGTAAAAAAGAAATTCAAAATCTTCTCAACAAAAAACTAATATGCCCTGAAATTTCTTTATAACTACAAAAAGTAAAAAGAAAATCAGAAATTATGAAAAATTTCTGAAATTTTTTAAAAATTAAAGAAATTAAAAAAATTCAGAAATTATAAAAAATTCTGATTTTTTTTAAAAATTATAGAAATTCAAAAAAATTCAGAAATTATGAATTTTTTCTGAAATTAGTTTAAAATTATAGAAAATAAAAAAATAAGAAATTATGAAGTTTCTCTGAATTTTTTATAAAATTTCTGAAACTTTTTTAAAATTGTAGAAATAAAAATATTTTTACCTGTTTTTGTAAAATTTCACAAAATTTTCCAAAATTACGGAATTTCTTCCAGCATTTTAAAATTTCATAAATGTATTAACAATTCCTAAAATTACAGAAAAGTAAAATAATTTATAAAATCCCCCCACTATTATACAAATATTACCAAAATTACACAACAATTATACAAATGTTAAATTAAATCACAGAAAAAAAATATATATAAAAAAAAGAAATTACCTGGTGGTGGGGGTGGCTGACGATGGTTGGGGTGGGGGAAGGGAGAGAGAGAGAGAGAGAGAGAGAGAGAGAGAGAGAGAGAGTAGGGAAGAAGAGGAAGAGGGATAAAAGAAAAATCAACCAAGTCTGTATATATATAATTTTTTAGAAGGGCTATGAGCGTTACAAAGGCCGTTACAAATTATGCAGTGTATGCTAGCAGTTTAAAAAATCGTTGCAAAAGGTATTACAAAATATGGAGTACGACATCGTTTGTTCATTCCCGTAACAAAAGCCATTACAACGAGTATTCCAAATAATTAATTATTTTTATTGAAATTCTTTTTTAAAAAATATTTGCCATTATCGATGATTTAATGCTGTGGAAACATATCATTTCTAGTTGGAAAATATAATTGAAGTACATTAGAAAAACAAAATTTTTTATTTGACATTGATACATGTATGCAATATGCAATAAATTTGTATATTCATAAATATTGAACTGCATGATCAAAATTAAGATCAAACCATCTAATATGATCACACTTATAAAAGAACTCATTTGGCCAAGTTGCAGCTTTATTAGGTATATGGATTTCGACATATCTTTCCTGGAACGCAATAGTAATCATTCAAGAAGGTGTATTCCCTTAATCACTTAGTGCTCCATCTTTTACCTGCTGGGACAATTTTCCTACTCTAGCTTAGGAACCTCGAAAGGTTTAGTTGATTTCTTTGTAATAAACCAACGGAGCTTGACATAAAAGAATGGGTTAGTAGCAGGCAGGACTGTTAGGTCAAAAAGTTGGAGAGGGGGCATTAAGTCCCTCTGGTGCCCATCGTGGAGATGGAAAGGTAGAATCTGCTCTAGTAGGGTGGGAAGTATTTGCCTCGAAGGATCCATTATCACCTCCATTGTCAAAACTTGCCATTCTCACTTCGAATCTCAATTATTTTTGGCGGCTAGTGAGACGATGGGGGGATAAGCTTCATCGTCGATGGCGCCAATGCTGCATACTGGAGTCCAACACCCCATGATGGTTGAAAAACTTTTACAAAATCCTAAAATTACCATGGGCAATAACCTAAAACATAGAGGTTAGCACTTCAAATCTTAAGTTAGTAATGTGTTTACTGAATAAAAGAAAGAAAAATTGAATCAAAATGAGAATAATTGTTGATAATTATGTTAAAAGTCATAATTTATGTGTAGTATAAAAGTATGTTGAGTATGTGTGTGACAACTTTTTACTTCCAAAATAAATACACGGAGTCTCAATTTATAGACATACTTAGAGCATGATCCAAAGAGTAATGGGAGCTAATGGTATGTTGTTGATGTGTTAGCTAAATAGAAAAACGGAGGGAGGGGGGTAGTTTAAGATTTGGACTTATGTAAAAGTGTTATGATCGTTTGAAAAGGTCTTGCCAAAATAAAAAATATGAGAATCAATTAAAGAGTTAATTCCAATCGGGTTTTTTGGAGTTAATTAGAGATCTTTTAACATGACATGTACTAAAATGTCAACTACCTGTATGTCATGTAGTCCCTGGTCTATACTGACTCGGCATGCTGCATTTGTCTACTTTCTTGGGTCTATTAGATTAATAAAGATAAGGCAAGTTCCACAGGGCATGTCCTGGTGGTTGCTTTGTAAGGGCCACTTCTTCATCTTTGGGCTTTGAAAAAAACTGTTTAAGAGGGCATCATTAGTTTATATTAATTTTATTTATACAATTAATCAATGAACTATTTTTTTGAGATAAAGTGCCTTTTATATCAAAAAATGACGGCACGATCCAACAAAAATCCAGCTAACACCGAAGCCACCTTGCTAATGGGTGAGTAAGCAAAAAAGAAAAAAAAAAAACATGTAAAATACTATTAAGAAGAAAGACATAGTATCACAACCTTGGCTTAGTTCTCTGCCTTGCACAAGCCTCCTAATACTTTTCAAGAGTCAGCCATGCAACTTGCAGCATACCCCTAAGATCTCGTCTCCTTGCATCCATCACTATTTTGTTCATGTTTTGCTACAAGAAATTAAACGTCATGAGAACGAGATTTGTTAGCCACATTAACCCATTCGAAGACTTGTGACATCCACAAGTTAAATGCAATTTCTTTTACTATCATATGAGAAATGGGCAAAAAGAAGCCTATGAAAAAAAATATTAGTAAATCACCCCCTATGTTTTAGAAAAGAAAACGGAAAAGTAAAAACTCTATCTAAACAATTGATAGGAACTAATTTGTTTCATTCCCGAAACAGAAACAATAATTTCCTATTTTTTTCTTCACATGGGATTTTTTTTTTTTTTTGCTCATTTTCCAGATCACATGGAGTGCATTTAACTCTGATACCCATTATGTTGTACCATCTCGCCACTCAAACATATTGTTGGGAATGACTAATCGTGACCAAGTCACTTGCCCTCTTAGTCTTGTTTTTTGTTTATTTAATAAACAAATTCAATTTTTATACTAAATATAAATATATCCATTGCATTATGTGAGGATGGGATAGAGTCCAATTTGTTTCAACAATTTAGGCATGGTTCTATAAATAGGCTTGAGTTCATTTCATTTTAGACACAAAAAAAAAAAATCGAGAGCCTCTTCATCTCTTCTAGCTCCGTTCTCTTCTTTCACTTTTGAGTGTTATATTTGTTAGTTGTTCCAAGCTTTCTTCCACGAGTGCGCGTGTAATAAAGTAATAGTTGTATTAACCTTGGGGAGCGATCGGTTTATATTATCTGCACCATGATAGTACCGAAATTTCGCTTTCTAGGCAGTGGTTTTCCACGGCACAGTCTTTCATTTTCCAACAGTTGAAAGTGAAATTATGGTTATAATGGCTGTTCCAATTGCTAAAACACTGTCTGACCTGTCCAAACTAGAGCCACTTGACGGGACCAACTATAAACGATATTCACAAAAGTTGCTCATATTTTTTGAATAATTGGACGTGGGCTATGTGCTGTTCCATAATCCAACGGAAACTCCAGTAGAAATCTCCACTCTTGCCATTACTGCAGCGGCAATCCCCGCAGAAGGGACGACCACAAAATTTGAGCATGTGACAAAACTGAAATAAGACAGAGACAATAAAATGGTGAGAGGTCACCTGCTTAATCATATGAATAATTCTCTATTCGATTTATTTGTCAACTATAAGAGTGCCAAAGAAATCTGGACTACAATGGAGGCAAGATACAGAGGTGATGACGCTAGAAGAAAAAAGTACGTTGTCGGAAAATGGCTTCAATTTCAAATGGTCGATGAGAAGCCTATAATGGACCAAATCCATGAGTACGAGAACCTATTGACTGAAGTGCTGAGTGAGAGCATGAAAATGTGTGAAATTGTACAAGCGAACGTACTACTAGAAAAATTCCCTCCTACTTGGATTGAATGTCGCAACCACTTGAAGCACAAGAAAAGGGATCTAACACTTTAAGAAGTAATAAGCCATATGAGAACGGAAGAAGCAAATAGCTTAAAAGATAAGGAAACTTCTCTCTCCTCCCTTTCAGTTAAAGCTAACCTTGTTGAGTTTGCTGGATCTAAACACAGGTTTCACCAAAATAAAGGAAAAGTTTTTTAAAAGAACAATCAACACAAGACGTTCAAAGGACCTGACGGCAAGATCCAGTAGCACAAAATATCGTGCTACTACTGTGGGAAACTAGGACACAAAGCATACCATTGCTACCAAAGAAAGGATCAACAAAAGACAAACCAAAAACCAACCACTAAATCTACTCCACAAGTCAACCTAGCTGAAAATGATGAGATCATTGCTGCGGTAGTTGTAGAAGCCAACTTGGTAGAGAACAAAGAAGATTGGATACCAGACACTGGCACATCCAGGCATTTTTGCTCCAACAAAGCACTATTCCATGAACTTAGGGATGCAACAGAAGACAAGTGTGTCTTTATGGAAAACTCTACAACCGCCGGAGTCTTGGGTAAAGGAAAGATCTTCCTTAAACTTACTTCTGGCAAAACACTTGCTTTAAATGACGTACTATATATGCCTTTCTTATGTAGAAATCTAGTTTCTGGGAGTTTATTGAATAAAGTTGGCTTGAAAATTGTGTTAGAATCTGATAAGGTTATAATCACTAGGAATAATGACTTTGTAGGAAATGGATACTTATCTGATGGTTTATTTGTTCTAAACACTGTTTCCACTCTATTAATAAAATTTCTTCCAGTTCTGCTTATTTAATGAATCAATTGATATTTGGCATGGTAGATTAGGACATGTAAACCATTCCTTTATTAAAAGGTTGAAAACTATGAATCTTATAAATATTTCTGACACAAATGGATGCTCTAAATGTGGAGTCCGTGTAGAGGCAAAATACGTAAAGAAACCTTTTAAACCCATCACATCTAGAAGTACTGAATTACTAGAATTAATCCACTCAAATCTAGCTGATTTCAAAAACACATTAAGCAAGGGTGTAAAAAATATTATATCTCCTTCGTTGATGATTTTTCTAGATACAGTAGGATTTATCTATTAAAATCAAAAGATGATGCTGCTGAAATATTTTTGAAATTTAAGGCTGAAGTTGAAAATCAATTAGATAAGAAGATTAAAAGACATAAATCTGATAGAGGTGGAGAATACAATACTAGATTCTTAAAAGAATTTTGTGAGATTAATGGAATAATCCATGAAATGTCTGCTCCATATACACCTCAACAAAATGGCATAACCGAACGAAAAAATAAAACTCTAAAAGAAATGATGAATGCTATGCTTTTAAGCTCAGGTATGCCTGATAATATGTGGGGGGAAACAGCTTTATCTGCATGCTACATCCATAATAGAGTCCCACATAAAAAATTGGATAAAACCCCTTATGAATTATGGAAACGGTTTGCTCCTAACTTTAAACTTCTTAAGGTGTGGGGTTGTCTAGCTAAAGTAGCATACCCCCAATTTAAGAAAACAATAATAGGACCTAAAATCTTTGACTGTGTGTTTATTGGATATGCCCAAAATAGTGCCGCATATAGATTAATGTGTTTAAATGATAACTCTCTTTGTGAATCAAGAGATGTTGAATTTTTTGAATTAGTTTTTCTATTAATTAAAACTTCTAGAACGAACATAGTCTCGTCAAGCAATAAACCTTTGTTAACTTCCTCTAATTCTATTGTGAATAAACCTAGAAGAAGTAAAAGACAAAAAATTGGACATAGTTTTGGACCAGACTTTTTAACTGCTTTCCAAACAAAAGACAAAGGAAAGATAAATGAAGACTTTGTTTCAATGTTTTTAGTTGAAGATGTCCTAAGACTATAAGACATATACAGAAGCAATAACCTCCATAGACTCTAGTTTCTTGAAGGAAGCCATTAAAAATGAACTAGATTCTATGATGTTAAATCATACTTGGGATTTAGTAGATTTGCCTATAGGAAGTAAGCCTATAAAATGCAAATGGGTCTTCAAGAAAAAATTAAAACCAGATGGATCAACAGAGAAATTTAAAGCACGATTAGTGGTTGTGGGTTATACACAAAAAAAAGACATAGACTATTTTGACACATATTCACCTATGGCAAAGATTGCAACCATTAGAACTCTAGTTGCACTATCAACTACTCTTGGCTTAATAATTCATCAAATGGATGTAAAAACAGCTTTCCTAGATGGAGACTTGGAAGAAGAAATATATATGGAACAACCAGTGGGGTTTATTATACCTAGCCAAGAAAATAAAGTTTGTGAACTTAAAAAATCACTATATGGATTAAAACAAACACCCAAACAATTGTATGAAAAGTTTGATCATACTTTAAAAGCTAATGGATACAAAATAAATGTATCAAATACATGCATATACTCAAAATTGTTTGGAATAGTATGTGTTATTATATGCCTATATGTCGATGATATGCTGATTTTTGGCAGCAACATAGAGATAATTGATGAAACAAAAAGATTCTTATCAGCACAATTTGACATGAAAGATCAAGGAGAAGATGATGTAATCCTAGGCACTAAAATTAGAAAAATAGAAAATGGGTTCTCTCTTTGTCAGTCCCACTACATTAAGAAAATCTTGGACAAGTTCGGTGGTCAAAATGAAATACCAGTCAAAACACTCTATGACCCGAGTATATGTCTCAAAAAGAATAAAGGTGATAGTGTGTCACAAGCTGAGTATGCAAAAATCATAGGGAGTTATGTTTCGCATGATCTACACCAAACTTGATATAGCTTATGCTGTGAGTAGACTAAGTCGGTATACCCATAATCCCAATAATGAACATTGGAATGCACTACGTCACTTGTTAAGATATCTAAAGGAGACTATAAACTTGTGTTTGCACTTTAATAAATTTCCCCCAGTGTTAGAAGGATTTTGTGATGCAAATTGGGTTACCGATAATGATGAAGTAAGCTCAACTAGTGGATTTGTCTTTACTTTGGGTGGGGGAGCTATTTCCTGGAAATCTACAAAACAAACTTGTATAGCTCATTCTACTATGGAATCTGATTTATAGCTCTTGAATTAGAAGGTCAAGAACCAGAGTGGCTGAGAAACTTATTGGGAGATGTGCCCTTGTGGGGGTCAACTGTGCCAGTGTCTCTACTATGAATCCCAAGCTGCTATTGGAATTACCAAGAACTATGCTTACAATGACAAAAGGAGACATATTCGTATCAGACATGAAAGCAGTAAAACAACTCCTAAAGAATGGGATAATCTCCTTGGTTTATGTGAGGTCCGAGAGGAACTTGGCAGATCCTCTCACGAAAGGACTAACCAGGAGAATTATCTTTGAGTTTTCGAGAGCAATGGGGTTAAAATCCCTTGATTCATGAAATATGGTATTGACCATATAAATCCATAGCCTTGTGTTTGGGTAATCTTAATAAGAACTTGATGGATAACTCTGAATTTATTCAGGAAGATAGCCTCATAGCTCAGTTGTTGAGTGGTCTATAGACTTGATGAAGCTATCTGGATGAGTGTGGAGGTGGGCCGCCTTCTATGAATGAAAAATGAAAGTTCTTTCTAGAGCACTCATTAGAACCTAAGGTGTAAGCGCATGGCCATTAATAGCGGTCGGAACTTTATCGCGGAACAACGAACACTAAGGAATTTAAACGTGATTGTGGGGGGTCTCAATTTGAGCTGTCGAAAGTTCAAGAGTCATATCACCCTCGTTAGCCAAATTGATTGCCTCACTTCACTATGCATTAATTCAATCGAAAGATATTAATGCTTAAGTATATCTATTCCTTCTCTCAGAAATCATATTCTTCTTCTATATTAGTCATTTGTGGGGATTGTCGGGAATGTTCAAGAGTGACCAAGTCACTTGCCCTCTTAGCCTTATTTTTTGCTTATTTAACAAACAAATCCAATTTTTATGCTAAATATAAATATATCCGTTGCATTATGTGAGGATGAGATAGAGTCCAATTTGTTTCAACAACTTAGACATGGTTCTATAAATAGGCTTGAGTTTATTTCATTTTAGACATAAAAAAAAATCGAGAGCCTCTTCTTCTCTTTTAGCTCCTTTCTCTTCTTTCACTTATGAGTGTTATTTTTGTTCGTTGTTCCAAGCTTTCTTCACGAGTGCGCTTGTAAGAAAGTAATAGCTGTGTTAACCTTGGGGAGCGATCGGTTTATACCATCTGCACCACTGTAGTACCAAAATTTCGCTTTCAAGCTAGTGGTTTTCCACGGCACAGTCTTTCATTTTCCAACACATATATCTCAGCGAAACGTTGGATAAGGCCCATACATCGTTCTACCGCATACTGCAAATAAAGTATGTTTGAAAGATTCCAATTCAGTACCATAAAACCCACAATGAGTTGGTACCGCTTCCCTACAGAGATACCGCCTATAATAGCAATCGAACTTAATGAGGCGCCTTAACTCCCCACAACTTGTGCAACAATCCTCACCTTTGATCTGAAATGTATGGATGTACTCGGGAAGCCGACCACCTCACTTGCCCCAAGCTCCCTCAACCACCTATAAGCACTCTTCACCAAAAATCCGTCGATTTTTATTAATTTTTCGATAAACCCCGAGAACCCCCAACCTTCCTAGATCTTCATCCCATCTACATTATCGACCCTCACACTAAAGAGACTCCTTGAGAGGAAGCGGCGATGATCAACGAATTAGTGTATTCTTATCTAGCATCCAAGGAAAACCATTCATAACACGATTCCGATCCATAATATGATTGAATTTCAAAAGGAGCCGATTAACCTCAATCTCATGAGGTCCATTCCATGATTCGATTTAATTTTTATCTCAAGATATAAGAAGGTTTGCGATATTAGTTCCATGATTTAGGAAATAGCAAGTTTTAGTCCTACACTTTAACTTTGGATGAATATCAATTTTTCCCCCTTTGATATGGAAAATGAGCACATTATCTCCTATGAAAAAGATTAGTAATTTATCTCCTTATACTTTTTAAAATAAAGTAATTTTACCCCTTTATACAGAGAGGTAATTACTTCATTTTTAAAAATCATAGAGGGACAAATTATTATATTTTAAAATATACAGAAAAATAAATCGCTATTTATTTTTTCATAAGGGGGTAATTTGCCCATATGATATCACAAGGGGTTGCTTGCATTTGTTTCCTTTAACTTTACATTGCAAACTTAGCCCAACCATTAAGAAATTGACAGAAAGGCATGTGGCTGTTAGCTTAATGGCTAAATGAGCAAGAAACAAATAGCATGGATTTTAAGTCCAAAAACATGTAGTTGTTGAACCAGGTAAGAAATAAATCAAAGCACCCACCCAATCATGCATTCAATCCTCCAATGGTCAAAATCAGGACCCTCCTCCCATGGCGTTCCAATCACAAACCACCATAAACTCCAGTCAAGCATCCACTGAGGATCGTTCATTCCCAGCCATTATTCAAGATGGAAAAAACTTTGTGGTATTGTCAAACTTGGGGCCCACAATTGCGTCAGCCAAATAGTCTGAAAAACAGTCGAGCACTAGTGGGAAGTGATCAAGATTGATAAAACTTGTGTCTTTTTTAATTTGACTTATTGATAGTGTTTGGATTTCTATTTTGAATGTTTTATTTTATGTTTTGGAGATAGAAAGAGAAAAATAAAAATAAGTATATGTTGAATATAAATCGTATGTTTGAATTTGTGTTTTGAGGTAATTTAAAATAAGTAGTGTAGGTTTGATGTTGAAATTTGGGAGATAAAAAAATCACTGTTCATTGTCAAATCGTATCTATTTTATATATATTTTTATATTAAATATGTATATATATAATATATTATATGTTTAAAGTTGTATTTTTGGGAGAGAATTGTCAAATCATGTCTTTGTTATATTATATATATAAGTGTATATATATATTATTTATTATATAGAAAGTTCAAAAACATACAAATAAAGTGTAAAAATACAAAGATAAACATTGGGTATGTTTTATTTTATCTTGAAAAATGTAAAAACATGAATCCAAACATAGTGTTTGGTTCCCATCTTTGAGATGGGTCAAAACATGGTAAAAGTTTGTCTTGATTTGTTTGAAAAGTTTTGGTGGTGTTTGAGATATTTTGAAACAACGACTCATTTGTTTTTATTCAAAACAAGTCTACATTAATTATAGGCCTTACAAGTTGCAACTAAAAAAATTATATACATACTCATACATATATATATAATAGAGACATGATTTGACAATGAACAATAATATTTATCTCCCACTAAACAACATCAAACACACCATACTTATTTTATATTATCTCCAAAAATAAATCAAAACATACACACTATCTCTAACACATACTTATTTATCTTTATTTTTTTCTCCCTATCTCCACAAAACACACTAAAATAAATAAAAAATGAAACCAAATATAGTGATAGTTTTTTCAGTAGAATTGTAAATATATTTATTTATTCAGGCGAACAACTTTTCATATTGAAAGACATACTTATCCTATTATGAAATCTACGACTTGGAGTTACGTTTTCTTTTTTTTTCTTTTTTCAATTGCAATTGTTGTATATGGTATGTGTTCGTATGTTAATTGTAGAAAATACATGTCATAAATAGCCAACGCAATGAACTTAAATCTACAAGAAAGCCAACATCTTCAAACATAAATTACATCTAACACAAGTGTAAGAAATACACAAAAATTTGCAAATATGAATTAACATTTAAGCCTTCAACGAACTAGTACAGAAAAAAAAAAAAAAAAATACATCTTGAAGCGGTAATCACCCAAATTCTTTCATACAAAAATTTTCAAAATAAATGGAGTCCATGAAATTAACAACACAAAAAATAAAATCCTCTGTCTTTGCATGTCTCCAATTTCTTCATCTTTTCACTAAAAGATTCAATTTTACCTTCCGTTTGGTTTATCCGTTGTAATAAATTGGGAATTATCTTCTTTTCTCTTGCGCACATCGATCTATCGCCCCAAAACGAAAACAACAATCTACCACTGTCATACCTTTCATACTTGAGTGAAATCTTCTTTTCTCTTGCGCACATCGATCCATCGCCCCAAAAAGAAAACAACAATCTACCACAGCCAATCACAATGCAAGTCCCAATTTAAAAAGTCGTATGCCTGACATGTGACTTTTTCCGGCGAGTGACTGAACTTTCCGACCAAATTTGTACCAAAATTGAGATTTTTTCAATTTTACGGGACCAAAATGAAACCCTAATAACTTAAGGGACAAAAACGAGAATGACATGAAATTAAGGGACGAAAATTGCCTTTAATCCATTTTTAAAGTTATGAGACTAACATTATAAATCACTCTAAATTTTAGGGTGAAAATTGTAATTTTCTCAAGTAATCACTGAAGACAACAAAACCCAAATAACCTGGGGAACCACTCTAGGATAAACAAGACCCATGATAAAATTAGTAAACCTCCTCAAGTGTGTAACAAGAAACACACAAAACTCTCATTCAAGAGACTCCAAATCCCTAAGTTGCCAACAAATGTACAAGTTCTACATCAACAATGCAAGTGCAATCTCAATTTTTGTCCTTATTTCCACTTTTAAAAATTTCTACAGCTATATATAAATGAAAATCACCTGTTAGACAAGTGGGGTGAATTCCATGTTTACTGCACAATGAAGGAAAAGCAAAAGTTATTGAGAATCGAATACCAAATGTATTAAAAAGGTAATAAATCATTACACAATCTTTTGAAATTGTAATTTATCCAAATTATTGGCTCAATCTTTAATTGATCCTAAGGATATTTTCATTACCAGACATAAAATTTTTGGGAACACATAAAACCCAACTATATATATATGCACACCACCTCAATAACACACTCAAGACACACACACAACGAAGATCTCAAGATTGGGCAAACATGAGCATGGCAAATATTAGAGTTTTCCAGCTAACTTTTATTGCAATTTTCGTCGCCTCAACAGGTTTAGTTTTCCCTTTTTTTTTTTTTTTTTTTGTGTGTGTTTTTCATTGAAAAATCTTGACGTTTGCAACCAATGATTTCAACCGTGAAGGAAAGACACCGGAATTCTATCTCTAATGGGTGAGATTCTTTCGAGATGGAATATTTGATGAGAATTACACTTTTAGTCGTTAAATAATACCATTTATATTATTTTTGTATATAAACAATCATTACTTTTACTTTTCGTCTCTAAATCTGTCGCTTTTTTACTGTTTTGGTCATTTTAATTAATGGATTGTTAAGTCAGACAAAATGAGCTTTTTTCTCGTGCCTCCTTCCTAACCACGTGCGTGGCATGTAATTTTTTTTTTTGTCTCGATTAATTGACCAAAATGAGTAAAATAGTTAAAAAAATTGCAATGTGTTAGGGACTAAAAGGTGTAAGTTGCTGGTAATTAGAACTAAGAATTGAATAAGTGGTATTATTTAGGGACTGAAAGTGCAATTCTTCAGGAAATTCGTCTCTGTTCAATTTATATACAGACGGAAGCATCTAAATCCCTTTTCCCTTGTAGTTGATTTTTTTTATTATGTAGAAGAATTTTTGTGGAAATATGTATTATTTAAATTGATCTAATTAATACCATATATTATTCTAAGTATATGTGAATAATTGCTTACAGAATTTAAGCTATAAATATATATCATATTACAAGTATAATTGATTGATTACATAAATGATTTCGTCACGTCCCGTGCCCGGGAGCCCGTTGAAAGCAAGAATGCCTCCAAATTCACAAAGCGCACTCTAAAATGTATAAACAACTCATCGAAAAGAAATATGCAAAAGATGCATTTAAATATTTTTACCAAAACTTATGTGGTACTTATCTTATGAATTCAATGTGGGATTCGGGTATCAAAAAATAGTGTTTGCTAATTCTACTTTAATTAGAATTTATCGAATTTTTCAACAAAAATAGTTAATTGTTTGAAAATTTGCAGTGCTATTGTCGACTGAAATGCTTGGAGGAGGTGTATACGCAGAAGCAAGAGAATTAGGGCAAGGCCGTTCGCAAGAATGCCCGAAAACTTGTGTCAAGGACGACGAATGTCTGGAAACCGGTTGTGGCTTCCGATGTTTAAGAGTTTCAGCAGCGAAGAGACTTTGTTCTGATCTTATTTAAATAAAGCTTATGCATGAATACATATGGAGGTTATCAAGAATCAAAGATATAAAACTGTCCAGCATTTTATTGGATGACGATGTTTTCTTACAAGGAATTGAATACAATCATGCATCATAAATATTCTATTACTCTACTGTACTGCATAGATATATCTTACCAGAAAAAATAGTTTCAAAAATTTTGAGAAGTTAAATTATATATGGGAATTTTCTGGGGTTTGGTGTGGTTACATGCATGTAGGCCTCTTGTACGTAGTTTAAAAAATTACATTTAGCACTTTTGAGATTTGCTTTCGTCTAATAAATAAGTTTTCTATTAGTTAAAATCAATTGAATTTGCTAATATGAACGAAAAGCTTAATTGAAATGGATATTTATCCTTGATTGACTTAAAACTAACTTATTGTTGGTCAAATAATTTTTTTTGGACTAAACTACCTTTATAACAGTGAAGATATACCTCCTCACATGCATTAATGCATGAAGACGTATGAAGTTAATTTGATCATAAAGATTTATTTGACCTATTATAAGTTAATAATAAGGGGGGATAGATTCTTTCCAATCTTTTTGTTAATATCAGCAATTCGGTGAATTTTCACTAACGAATGGATTTATTTATACTACGGAAGCAAACCTCAAGAGTGTTAAATGTAATTTCCTAAACCACAATGGGTTTACGTGTAATTTTACCAAACCTCGGGAAAGGAGAGTGTAATTATCCCTTATATTTAATACTCAAAAAGAAAAAAAAGAGAAAGTTTGATATAGAATAAGAGACGGATATATTCTTGAAGCATTTAGATTGGCAGAAGTCAAGAGAGTAGTGCTCGAACTGCGGGGTTTAACTGTAAAATTTAAATGGTTAATACTTTTGATCGCGGAGGAGCTATGGGGATCTACATATTCATGTGACCATCGTTTTGGTCGTGAGGGGTAAATTCTTAAAAAGAAAACGATTGTATGTGCATAAGTAGATTGCCCAATAAATCTTATCAAATAAAAAGTTTTGGTTGTTTCAAGATTCATCGTCATACAATACCACACGATTCAAGTATTATACTTTCGAGTTTTGTTCATCTAAACGGTTTCGTAATGAATACGGCAGAAGTCGTATCATTTTATTTGATATTCTTATGATGGAATATAAAGCCTCGTTTACTTTATTGAATAGGATAAATGAGTGATAGAATAACTTAAAATTAAATATAAGATAAAATAATTTGAAATTAATTATATATTATTTAATTTGTAATGTGGGATAAAATTAATTGAAACCACAAAATATTCTTTTATACATATTTCATTGTATAGTTTGGGTAATTTGACTGACTATATATCACAAATGTGTGTTTACTAGCATTAGACAATTTCAGTGATTGTGTAGTGTAATTACTCTTTTGCCCCAATAAAAGACCCATCATATCAACTCATCACATCCTCTTGCTTCTTCATGGAAAATTTGGGTTGTCTTCTTCTTATTTCCAATGAAGTCTACTCTAATAAATTTGAAAAAATACCTTAAATTGTGAAAAAAAAAATGTTAATTTCTTGTATAATTTTAAATTAATTCATTCTCATCATTTTTTATTTTTATACAAAAATCAGTTATAATGTAAGTAGATCGACATTTGCATATTTCAACTAAAAAAATTATTATTATTTTTTTGGTAGGGTTTAATACAGTTGACGTATCTCAACCAATATTTATCTAAATCACCAACGTTTGTTGCGTATGACAGCCAACTCAAATAGCTTTTTAATGGCATACAGAACTCAGAATTTAACTCCGTATCCAACTCTGTACAAGTTTATATATAGAGATTTTGTGCAGATTTTCGATAACATAAAACAACATCATTCTTCCTCTAAAACTCTCACTTTCTCGCATTATTTTCTCTCAGTTTTTGAGCTATGTTTGATAATGTGGTTGAAACTTGGATGATTATGTATGTTAAAATTAAAACAAGGACATTAAGGAATGTTTGTTTGATGGAAATGGAATTTGGCACCGGGAATTAAAGTGTTACGATTTTGATTGCTAAAAATCATTTTATAGAATTAAATTATGAAAATTAATTAATACAGAATCAAAATTGTTACTCGTAATTCAAAGACGGAAATTGTAAGTAAGGCTTAATTCAGTCGGATGAAGTCGAGGCCCCATAATCTTAGAGGTCATGGGATCGAACCCGCCTTTATACATTGAATGTTATGTCTACTGAATAGTTGGTGTTTTGTTTCTAATGTGATAGTTGGTGTTGATTAGATTTCACTTATTTGATATTATTGATCAGCGTATGATTGTTGTAATGATTATATCTATTAAATAGTAGGTATATTGTTTCTACTGTAATATTATGTGTTGATTAGATTTTATTTATTTGATACTATTGATCATAGTATGATTGTTATAATGACTGATATCAGACAAGAATGATTATAATTAATTTATTTCAATTAATAATAGTCCATCACTCTTAATTAAAATAAAATTACAAGACAAAAATTATAATTTTTCCAAAAAAAAAAACTTTAACAAGCTTTTTTGGCATAGATTCCTTGTCTCTATGGTGGGTAAGATTCATTTTAATCCCCAATATTTGTATTGAATTTAAAAATAGTATTTTTCTTTTCAATTTACTTTAAATTAGTCCATTTAATAGATGATTTTGTCATGTTACCTTTATAAAACATGGTTTACAAAAAAAATTATTTTTGAGACTTCACTTTTCATTTACAATTGCAATTTGATCCCTCACACAAATTTTAAAAAAATATATATAACCTTTAGTTTTTTAATTAAAAGTATTTACGATTAGACAATTATTTAAATAATAACTCGATCAATGAACTATAAACACAATTTGGGATATTTTTCTCAAAAAAAATTAATACATAACTACAAGTTTTCAAACTACCAACATAGACAACCACGACAACAATGATATATATTTTTTTTAATTAAGTATAATTTTGTTAGACAAATTATGGTTTCATAATTTTGAAACATTAAAAAAATTACAAAAAGAAATACTATATAAAACATAAAAAATATTTACAACGAATTTTATGTTGGAAATTGTATAAAATATTTGGGATCGATTTTGGGACGACAATCATCACAAATACGTCAAAATATTTTGGGAATTGTGATCATTTCGATCCCAAATTTCATCCGAAATTTATTTCAGTTCTCAAAATAATTTGGAACGGTTGCTGATGATAAAATATACGTTTTTATTTTTTTTTAAACTAATTTACTGAAGCTTTCCGGCGATACAATATAAAATTCCAAGATAGAAATTCATCATAATTTTTTATTTTTATTCCCAAAATTTGTCCCAAATAAAATACTAACTTTTTTGTCTCTTGGATGAATTTTTCGACAGCATTAATGGACCGTCGAAAAACCATTACAAATATTCCGACGAAAACTTATTTTTGTCGTATTTTTTTCGAAGTGCCTTTTTTACATAGTTTTTCATTTGTCCCAAAAGTAACAGAAAATTTCTTTGAAACCCTTATTAGCAAAAAAGCCTTTATTTTTTGTAGTGCAACAGAAAGCCAACATCTGACTTTTCCTAAGTAATTTTGAATTTCTTCCTCTTAATACATTTTATTGGCGCAACAAATCAACAATTATTATGATCGCTTTGTACATATTAGTGGACCTAACCATATAAAAAACCTACAGCCCCCTCTGCCACTCCTTAAAGATCGAGTGCAAAATCTCTTATCGAAATTGTTATTTTTTCAAGAGGTCTTTGAATGAACACTTTTATTACAATAAGATTCAATATTTACTGTAATTTGAGAGAATGGTGACATATTTGGTCTTTGAATTTTCAACCTGAAATTTGAAGAAAAATATTAGAAAAATGCCTATAAATTTGTGTGGCAGATTTTTGAAGTTTTAATTGAGGATTTGTGGTTGTAAAGGTTTTTTGTGCCACTTTAATTTCCCTCAATAATGAAAAAACTAATATGAGGATTCTTTTTTTTATTTTTTTTAACTCTAGAAATACACAATTAACGGCACATGACTATTCACGTGTCGATATTGTTAAAAACAAATAATGTTCGACTGAATGTGTCCAAAAATTATAAGTTTGGGATAAAAACTATCAATTTCGTGGAATTTAGGAGCAAAAGTGAGAAGGGCCTACTGGTAGGAACCAAATATAAAATTATTCCATTTGATGCAAGATTTAAGTAAAAAAAACAGTAAAAACACTCTTACAATCACGGGTTGATTCTTTTAATTTAAATTATATTGCATCTTTTATTTCAAATAATATACACATATCATTACATAAAATCTTCCCTTAAATAGAATGAATTCCATAATTTTATGCACATAATATATATTATATAAAATAAAAAGTACAGCTAATTTAAATTAAAAATTCCAATCCTATACAATCAACTCTGTGCATGGCTGACATGTAGTAGCTACTTTAGTCCAATTAATTATATATAATTATATACATGGAGACACGCAATCATAATGAACGGCCAATGCCAAACTGAAGTCCCTCGCCTTATCTTATCCCTTCAATAAACTACAAGCAACATTTGAACACCAAGCAAACAGCCAAGACCCTAGTGATCATGGAAACGAAGAAAGCTGAATTGGTATTCGTCCCCTCTCCGGGGCTGAGCCACCTCGTCTCTACGGTGGAGATGGCCAAGCTCCTCCTCCATCGCGATAGCCACCTTTCCATCACCGTACTCATCATGAAACTTCCGACAGACAGTTCTGTCGATGGTTACATAGAAAACATCTCCCCAGATTCGCGTTTACGGTTCATAAGCCTCCCAACTCAAGACGATGCCTCTTTGTTCAAAATGTTTGATTTCATTGACAATCAAATTACTCATGTTAGAGACATAGTCTCGAATCTAATCAAACAGCCATCTCTGCCCGGTTCTCAGCTGGCAGGCCTTGTGCTCGACATGTTCTGCACTAAATTCATACAAGTCGCCGACGAGTTCAACCTCCCGGCTTATGTTTACTTCACTTCCGGTGCGGCTGCACTCGGCCTGTTTTACCATCTCGTCTGGCTTAGATTCGAGCAGAATGAAGATTTATCAAAGTACAAATCCTCCGACGTTGAATTGTCTGTCCCATGTTTCTCCAATCCTGTTCCAGCAAAAGTATTGCCTGCTGTTTTTGTAGAAGAAGGTCCCATGTCCACTGTCTTCTTGAGCTACTTCAAGAGACTGACGGAGACGAAAGGGATTATCGTGAACACGTTCTACGAGCTTGAATCCTATGCGATTGAATCTCTACTAGCTGACACTAAGAAACCAAAAGTTTATCCTGTAGGCCCTATTATGAAATCGAGCTCTGATCAGTCGTTTGATGAAGATATCAAGAAATGGCTGGATGATCAGCCCGAAAACTCGGTTGTTTTCTTGTGCTTTGGGACTATGGGGAGTTTCGTGGAAGCCCAGGTGAAAGAAATCGCGATGGCACTGGAGAACAGTGGAAGCCGTTTCTTGTGGTCCTTAAGAAAGCCGGGACAGAAGGGAGTGATGCAATTGCCGACCGAGTATGAAGATTTTAATGAAGTGCTACCAGAAGGGTTCTTGGAGAGGACTGAAGGGATTGGGAAGGTGATCGGATGGGCGCCGCAGGTGGCCGTTCTGTCCCACCCAGCGGTGGGGGGATTTGTGTCGCACTGTGGCTGGAACTCAACATTGGAGAGCGTTTGGTTTGGCGTGCCGATGGCTACGTTTCCATTGTATGCTGAGCAGCAGCTCAATGCTTTTCAATTGGTTAAGGAGCTGGGGATGGCCGAGGCGATCAGAATAGACTACAAGAAGGACTTTCGAGGAGAGAAGCCGCCGGAAATTGTGGGGGCCGAGGAGATAGAGGCAGCGATAAGACGGCTGATGACGGAGGAGAGTGGAAGTGGGGTGAGGCAGAAGGTGAAGGAGATGAAGGACAAAAGCAGGATGGCTTTAATGGAAGGTGGATCTTCTTATAATGCTCAGAGTCTCTTCATTGAAGATGTTATTAAAAACATTGCTTAGGAATTTAAACTTGCTCCCAAAAAATTCTGTTGGATCAATTAGTCCATTCAATATATCTCACGTGTTTATATTTTTTTCCAAATAAAATATATAAGGTTATTATTACATACATAGTGTGTAAGTTGAATCAAGAAAAAAATGAAAAAGAAGTTTGTAACAGAAAACTTACTTGCCTTTGTTGTAATGAATAGTGTAATTCAATAGTCTAAATTTGTTCCCACAAAAGAAAACACACGAGGTAAGAATATTTGTGCAAAAGGAATTATGTCCTTGTGGAATGTAATGATACAAACATTCTCATATAATACGAGCGTGCATATCATAAAATAAGAATTAAGTTTTATGTGGGTAAATTCATTCCTATTGCGCGGAACTCCAGGTCCTGATTGTATCTCCACTGGAATGTGTGATACTCGACCTCTTTTCTTTCACATTAAGTACACAATGTACTAATAGCAATGTAGTAATTAAGCATATATATATATATGCATTGTATTCTATTCTATCCAAAAGGTTTAAATTTTTAACGTGTCTAATCCATATTCGTTATGATTTGTAGCCAGAGGCAAAATATTTGTCATGGTTTTAATCATAGCTAGTGTTTTAGCCACACTTGTAAAAACAATGGTTAATGGCCATTGCGAAGCCATGGTTAGTCGTATTCGCCACGATTTTCTTCTTTTAACTATAATAATTTGCCATAGATAAAATCATATTTTTCCTACCGTAGTTCTCCATTTTAGGAAATTCGAATGATTTCAAAGAAAAATATTTATTAAAGGGGATGATTGCTATAATTCATGAGGTAGATTTAATTTATATGTTGTCATCATTTTATTAATAAAATTATGTCATAGCCCTCATATAAACAACAGAATACTCATATTTCTTATAATAGAAACTTATGAGTCTTATAAAGAAATAAGCTGAAATTTATATTTAAACTATAAAAAATAGCATGTATTATAACTAAGGGTACGCATGCCATTGAATTGCGACGTTTATAACTAAGTAAATACGTTGCTACAGGTAGTTTTATTTGGGCTCAAAGCCTCAAAATGATCAGGATTGCGCCAACTAAGGGTGACTTATTAGGGCTCACTAACAATATAGAAATACTAGCCAGAGTGCGCCATGTAAGGGCGGCTTATTAGGGCTTGCAACCAACAAAAATGCGTGCACTAGAATAGGCAACTTATTAAAGCTCGAAGCCAGCGAGGATGCATGTGCTAACTGAGGGCGGCTTATTAGGTCTCAAAGCCAGCAAAAATTAAGGTGTATTAGGGCTCAAAGCTAGCCAAAATGCATGCGTCTGATGAGGGCAACTTATTAAGGCTCAAAACCATCAAGGTTATTAACCTGTGATCAATACATAATATAGCAGGGGAACGAAATCGTTCTTATTCTAGTAGGATAATGCTTTAGCAAGTAAAGCAATAAGATTATGAGTAAGAGTAGGGTTTTAAGAGTAAAATTTTCTAAGGTTGTAAGCACTCATGGTCGGCAGAGCTTTCTGCCATTTGAGCTCATATGCTCGAAAATTAACGATATAAGGCAGCTTATAAAGACCCTCCCAGTTGGGGGCTAGCTTTCCTATTGGTTACAAAGCACTTGCTTGCCTTAGCCCGAGATCTCCCATATGGAACTCTCTCCTTCTCATCCCCTTGTTGTAGGCATTCACCACCTATTATTTGTATCTTTCCATGCGGGTTCGAGCATCTTCTCGAACCTTATCTATTAAATCAAGTTAGCACGTAGCAAGATATTGTTACCCTGTTGTCTATAGTGCTGGACTTTGAAGGTATTGAACCCTACTTTAGTAGGGATAAAGGCTTTTGAACTGTACACCATGTAAAAATGAGTTTCTCCTATGGTTGACCTAGGGATGGTCTTACAGGACCACAACCCGAGGGCATCAACCTTTTGCCCTCCTATTTGCTCAAGCTCTGTTTTGATGATTTGCACCAAGATTCTATTTGTGACCACCCCTTGACCATTAGCTTGGGGATGATCATCGAAGTAAATCATTGTTGGATGCCTAAGTTGGCACACCAATTCTGAATTTTCCAGCACTAGAATTGACGAATGTTGTCTGGAATAATTGAATGTGGTAAACCATACCTATAAACTATATTTTTCAGTGGAATTTGAGCACTTCGTTCTCTGTGATGTTAGCAAGAGGTTGAGCTTCCACGTGCTTGCTGAAGTAGTCAATCACTACCAACAAGAATTTGCATTGTCCTTGTGCTGCGAAGAAGAGACCGATCTACTGTATCCTTCTTAATAGTTAGCCAATAATATCTAACTCGTACTATATTCCTTGCAAGGGTTATCCTGCCTATATGAGACAAGCAGGACCTTCATGTATTTCCTAGCACGGTGCTTCCTTCCTCAACTGACAAGCATCAGATGTAGGGCTGAGAGAAACTACGTTTATAAATTATTCCTCCTAGCAAGGTAAACTAGGCTACCCTGGTTTTTTGGCAGGCTACCTTATTTTTGTCAACAAGAAGGGTGGTAGTTTTCTTATAGTTTTAGTGAGTATTTTTACAGTTGATGGTGCGAGTATTGCAATTGGCTAAAGAGTTAGGTAGACCAGAAAGGTAATCCACCTTGGTTTTCTGAATATGGGAATTTGGTCGAGCTAGAAACTTTTAAGACTGGTCTTAAGTTTGCTTTTTTCCCAGAGGTATTCCTTCATCCTATTGTCCTTTACATGATATGTGCTATATGCATGATTGGTCACAAGTTGGACATCGGGATAGGAAATTAGATTTCTTGCTCCTGAATCAAGGGTATTCTGTTACCTATTAATAGAACCTCATATTCAACCTCGTTATTTGAGGCTTTGAAATCAAATTTTAGGGCAAGCTACTAATCATCCCCTTTTGTGCTATTAAATCTCTTCCTCCACTGCCAAAGTAGGTGGAGGAGCTATCTGCGTTTAGAAGCCATTTTCCTTCATATTTCTCAGCCAGTGCTTGGGCCTTGATGGTTGTCCTGGGATGGTAAGAGATATCATACTCACTGAGTTTTACAGCCACTTTATTATTCTACCAAAAGTATCAGCTTTCCACAACGTTTGCCACCGGGGGTATTAGTGTACACAATAATAGAATATGATGGGAAGTATGGACGTAATTTCTTTGCAGGTTATTACTAAAGAGAAAACTAGTTTTTCTACCTCAGGATAGCTTTGTTCAGTGCCATGCAATACCTTGTTGACACAGTAGATGGGGTTTTGGGTTCCCTCCTCTTCTTTGATAAGATGAAGCTCACAACATGCTGCCCTACAAAGAGGTAAAGATACAAGGGTTCACCTGGTGATGGCTTATTGAGTGAAGATATCTCGACCAGGTAGGCCTATAGGTCCTAAAAGCCTTGCTGACAGGTCTCGTCCTAGGTGAAGCTTTTGGTTCTTCCTCAACACCATGAAGAAGAGCAGGCTGTGCTCTGCCGAGCTGCATAAGAACCTATTGAGATCAGTTATGCACCTAGCAAGATTTTGTACCTCATTGAGAGTTGTTGGAGGTTTCACATATTGAATTGCTTGTATTTTATTTGGATTAACCTTGACGTCATTTTCGGTCACCATTTAGCTGAGGATACGTCCAAAATGTGCATTTCCTAGTATTCTGAGTGTTTCAATAAGATTAGTGATGTGTTGATCATCTTGCCAACTATTAATTAGCATGTCATCCACATAGACCTTCGTGTTACACTCAAGTTGTTCTTGGGCGTACGATCGACTAACTGTTGGTAGGTAACACCTACTTTTTTATACCCAAAGGGATAACAATATAATAATATGTGGCTTCTAACGTGATGAAACTTACTCGCTTCTATTAATCGGGGTTAAGCATGAGCTGGTGATAGCCCTGTCATGCATGTATTAGACTTAACAGTTCATGACTAGAGGTGGAATCCACCAGCTAGACTATTGGGGAAAGAGAAATCTCTAGTTCATGTTTTATTAATATACCTAAAATCCAAACACATACGCCATTTGTTACCTGACTTGCGAACAAGTAAAACATATCATAGCTACTTGGAAAATTGAATTTTCTTGATGTGTCTCACTGCAAGGAGCTTACTTACCTCCTCTTTGATGACCTTGTCCTTCTCAGAACCAAAATATCATTTCTTTTGCTTCACTTGAGGGAAAGAATGAAAATCACCTGTTAGCCAACTGGGGTGAATTCCAAGTTTACTCCACAATGAAGGAAAAGCGAAAGTTATTGAGAATCAACAGCCAAATATACTAAAAAGGTAACAAAATCATTACAAAATCTTTTAAAACAGTAATTTATCGGAAATTATTGGCTCAATCTTTAATTGATCCTATTTATATTTTCATTACCAGACATAAAATTTTCCGGCACACATAAAATCCAACTATATATGCATACCACCTCAATAACACATTCATACACAGACAACGAAGATCTCTGTTGTGATGTGTGTTACAGAGCAAACGCAGAGCAGCTGAAGCTTGAAGACAATGCTCATTGTGCTGCCAACTTGGCGCTGACCTGGAGCTATGTTGGCTGCCTCATAACTTAACTTTATGTTCAGTCTCTGCTTTTAGTTAGTAAACACGCTTTTCATTGGTTAGATGTACGTTCTTTCCTGCAGTTAGTTTGCTAGCGTTAGTTGAGAACTGTTCTTCCTCCAACTTGTATAACTAATTCCTCCATGAATCAATGAGAATACACCACGGATTTTTCCCAATTCTGAAAATGATCACAGCACACACCTCAGACTCTGAAAATCTACAATCTCAAGATTGAGCACACTTGAACATGGCAAATATTAGACTTTTTCAACTAACTTTTATTGCAATTTTCGTCTGTGTCAACAGGTTTAGTTTTTCTCTTATTATGTTTTGATTGAAAAATCTTCAACGTTCGCAACCAATTATTTCTAGGCAGCATCTCCAAACTATTTCCACCATGAGGGAAAGACACTGAAATTCCGTCTCTGATTGGAGACGGGATTTTGTCGAGATGGAAAATTTGATGAGAATTACACTTTTAGTCGTTAAATTATATCACTTATATGATTTTTGTTTCTTAATAATCATTACTTATACTTTTCATCTCTAAACTGCCACTTTTTGTTGTTTTGGTCATTTTTGTGACCTGATTGTTAGATCAGACAAAAAATGAACATTTTTTTGTGCCTCCTTCCTAACCACATGTGTGCTATGTAATTTTTTCCGTCTCGGTTAATTTACCAAAATGCGTAAAATAGTTAAAAATTTGCATGTGTATAGGGACCAAAAGTGTAAGTTGTTGCTAATTAGGGACCAAAAGTGTAATTCTCTTGAAAATTCATCTCTATTCAATTTATATACGGACGGAAGCATCTAAATCCCTTTTCCCTAGTAGTTGTTTATTTTTATTATGTAGGAAAATTTTTGTGGTTAGATATAGTATTTCCATTGATCTAACTAATACCAATTATTATTCTACATATATGCGAACAGCTTACAGTTTTTAAGCTATATATATATATATGTATATCATAGTACAAATATAATTAACTGATTACATAAAAGTTTTGTCACGTCCCGTGCTTGATCTAAATTCACCGAGTGCGTTCTAACATTTGATTATAAACAACTCGTCAAAAATGAATTTTGAAGAGATGAATTTGAAATTTTTTTTATCAAAACTTATCTGATACTTATGTTATGAATTCAATGGTTAATTGTTTGGAAATTTGCAGTGCAATTGTCGACTAAAATGCTTGGAGGAGGGCGTTGGGCGACGGCTGTCGCCCAAGGGTGAGGAGGGTATGATACCCTCCTCTTCAGCCAGCGCCGCTGCTGCAATTTCTTTTTATAATTTAATTTAAATAATATTTTATTAATAATAAAAATATATAATATTTTAATTAAATAATTATTATAAAAATAATATTTTAAATAATTATTATAAAGATAATATTTTATTATTAATAAATATATATAATATTATATATTAACTGTGAGATAAGGGCAAAAATATAAAAAAAAGGGTACTTTTACAGAAAAATCACAGTCAAAGCGCGTGTCACCCAAATTTTGTACGAAGGAATTTTTAAACTTTATTTTATATCACGGGGAGTATTTGATACTTTAATTTTCATTAGGGGCTTTTTGAACATTCCTATTATCACAGAGTCTCTGAATTTTTCCCAAAATTTATACATGAATACATACGGAGGTTATCAAGAATCGAAGAAATAGAACTGTTGAGTATTTTATTGGATGACGATGTTTTCTTACAAAGATTTGAATACAATCATGCATCATAATTATTCTATTACTCTACTGCATAGATATCTTACCAGGAAAGTAGTTACAAAACTTTTGAGAAATTAAATTATATATAATACTCAAAAAGAAAAAAAAAGACAGTTTGATATAGAATAATAGACTGATACAATTTCCCCTTCCATCCTGCTCGCTTCAAATGGGTCTCTCTTGAACTCAGCTCCGTCCCCACTTCCTCCCTTTTTTTCAGATTGCACCCCCTTCTGCAGGCGAGCTCCTTTTGGCGCCCACCTCCCACTCCTCTGCACTTCTCTAACCTCATCCCCTAGCTTCAGATATCCTCTCTCCTCCTTCCTAATGGATGCCTGAGTTGCATCTGTTTTCACTGAAGATGGCTAACCCTCAGCCTGCAGTAGCTTCGATCCCCAACTCCAACACACCTCAAACTGTGAATTCTCTCAAGAAGCACCCCAAGGTCCTCTTCTCTACATTTTTAATATTTAAAATTATCATTTGGAATGTTAGAGGTATTGGTAAGTTTGAAAAACAAAAAATTCTTTCGGATATACTTTTAGAAGATAAACCTATCATGTTAATACTACTTGAACCTTTTCTACAGTTTGGTGTTTCCTTTTTCTCTCGTAAATTTGGTTTCAAATTAATCTGTGTTTTGTAATTCTAACAACAAGATTTCGTGTATTGCTATGTTTGGTGTTGATGTCTAGATTATTCAGGATCATACACAATTTTTGCATGTAAAGATCACCTCAGGAGCCCTTTCGGAAGAGATCTTATGTACATTCATCTACGCCAAGTGCTATAGAACTAAGGAGAATACTTTGGGAACAACTGACATGGATTTCCATTCAAAATGTACCTTGGCTTGTTGGAGGAGACCTTAACACTGTCTTACACTCAAAATGATAATCAAGGAGGAGATATGAGAAGGCTTGGACCTATGGATGACTTTAATGACATGATGTTTGACACCGAGTTAATTGATGCTGGATTTGAAGGGGAGTCATTCACTTGGACTAACAACAGAATTTGGAAGAGACTGGACAGGGTTCTCTATTCCAAAGAGTGGACTTAAATCTTCATCATCACTAGAGTTTCACACCTTCCCAAAAGCTCTGTTTTGATGATTTGCACCAAGATTCTATTTGTGACCACCCCTTGACCATTAGCTTGGGGATGATCATCGAAGTAAATCATTGTTGGATGCCTAAGTTATCCGAAATTATTGGCTCAATCTTTAATTGATTACAAAATATACTAAAAATGTAACAAAATCGTTACAAAATCTTTTAAAACAGTAATTTATCCGAAATTATTGGCTCAATCTTTAATTGATCCTATTTATATTTTCATTACCAGACATAAAATTTTCCGGCACACATAAAATCCAACTATATATGCATACCACCTCAATAACACATTCATACACAGACAACGAAGATCTCTGTTGTGATGTGTGTTACAGAGCAAACGCAGAGCAGATGAAGCTTGAAGACAATGCTCATTGTGCTGCCAACTTGGCGCTGACCTGGAGCTATGTTGGCTGCCTCATAACTTAACTTTATGTTCAGTCTTTGTTTTTAGTTTGTAAAACACGCTTTTCATTAATTAGATGTACGTTTCCTTCCTGCAGTTAGTTTGCTAGCGTTAGTTGAGCACTGTTCTTCCTCCCACTTGTATAACTAATTCCTCCATGAATCAATGAGAAAACACCACGGATTTTTCCCAATTCTGAAAATGATCACAGCACACACCTCAGACTCTGAAAATCTACAATCTCAAGATTGAGCATGGCAAATATTAGACTTTTTCAACGAACTTTTAATGCAATTTTCGTCGCGTCAACAGGTTTAGTTTTTCTCTTATTGATTGAAAAATCTTCAACGTTCACAACCAATTATATTTCTAGGCAGCATCTCCAAACTATTTCCACCATGAGGGAAAGACACTGAAATTCCGTCTCTGATTGGAGACGGGATTTTGTCGAGATGGAAAATTTGATGAGAATTACACTTTTAGTCGTTAAATTATATCACTTATATGATTTTTGTTTCTTAATAATCATTACTTATACTTTTGATCTCTAAACTGCCATTTTTTGTTGTTTTGGTCATTTTTGTGACCTGATTGTTAGATCAGACAAAAAATGAACATTTTTTTGTGCCTCCTTCCTAACCACATGTGTGCTATGTAATTTACCAAAATGAGTAAAACAGTTAAAAAATTGCATGTGTATAGGGACCAAAAGTGTGAGTTGTTGCTAATTAGGGACCAAAAGTGTAATTCTCCTGAAAATTCATCTCTATTCAATTTATATATGGACGGAAGCATCTAAATCCCTTTTCCCTTGTAGTTGTTTATTTTTATTATGTAGGAAATTTTTTGTGGTTATATATAGTACTTGAATTGATCTAACTAATACCAATTATTATTCTACATATATGTGAATAGCCTACAATTTTTAAGCTATATATATATATATATGTATATCATATTACAAATATAATTAACTGATTATATAAAAGTTTTGTCACATCCTGCGCCTGATTTAAATTCACCAAGTGCGTTCTAAAATTTGACTATAAATAACTCGTCGAAAAGAAATATCCAAAAGATGCATTTAAATGTTTTGATCAAAACTTATATGGTACTTATCTTATGAATTCAATGTGGGATTGGGGTATCAAAAAATAGTGTTTGCTAAATCTACCTTAACTAGAATTTATCGATTTTTTCAGAAAAATAGTTAATTGTTTGAAAATTTGCAGTGCTATTGTCGAATGAAATGCTTGGAGGAGGTGTATACACAGAAGCAAGAGAGTTAGGGCAAGGTGTTGAAATATGTGTGATTTGAGTGTGAAGGAAGAAAGAAGACAACCATTGTAGAGTAAA
This sequence comes from Sesamum indicum, assembly GCF_026168435.1. Classification (NCBI taxonomy): domain Eukaryota; kingdom Viridiplantae; phylum Streptophyta; class Magnoliopsida; order Lamiales; family Pedaliaceae; genus Sesamum; species Sesamum indicum. The sequence continues at coordinate 6,864,533 of NC_142668.1, forward strand.
TTCACTCTGAATTTTGTATATAATGCCAATCAATCTTTTATGTAGCAATACAAAGGATATAAATATGCGTTGGGTATAACCTCCTCTAACTAACTAACAAAATACTGTTACAGAAAAGGACAAAAGCGGTTAAAACAAATCTACCCCGTATCTAATAAAACTGCAATAGAATTTCCCACAACCTAATGACATGCGACCTAGGAATGAGTGGAAGGTGCTGCGACCTGGTGTGGGACCTCATTGCGACTGGCTGGTGAGGTAGCGACCTCATCGGATGCAATCCTCGGTCGATTTGGTCGAGAGGTCAACTCTCAACAGCCCCCTCACAAGTTGGACGTGCTCCGATCGAGAACAAACCCAACTTGGAGAGTAAAGTGTTAAAGGAAGATAGAGGCAGGACCTTGGTGAACAGGTCGGCTAGCTGCACCGAACTCCAAACGAAAGAGGGAGCGACAAAACCTTCTTTTTAGGCATCACGAACCAAGTGGCAATCCAGTTCTATGTGTTTGGTCCGTTCGTGGAAAACGGGATCAACCAGGATGTGTAGAGACGCCTTGCTATCATAAAGTAGTTCGATGGGCAGAGAGGTAGAAACACCAAGATCAGTTTGGATGTATGAAACCCAGCGCAGTTCGCAAACAGTGGCAGCGAGACTGCGGTACTCGGCCTCAACAGTCGACCTGGATATTGTAGGTTGCTTTTTAGTCTTCTAGGATACTAAAGTTGTTCCAAGGAATATACAAAAACCTGTAAGCGAATGCCTGAATCCGGGCAGGTCGCCCAATCTGCGTCGTAGAAAGCCTTCAACACTAAGGAGTTATGTGAGGGAAAGATAGCCCGTTAATGGGACAACCTTTGAGATAGCGAACCACGTGCAGAGCCGCACGCCAGTGGGAGTCACAATGATTTGTGAGGAATTGGCTAAGTTGTTGAACAGAATGAGAGATGTTTGGACGAGTGAACGCCAAATATAACAAGTGACCCACAAGACGACGATATGAGTCTAGGTTAGGGAGCGGATCATCTAAGGTAGAGTGAACCCTTAAACCTTGTGGAAGAGGTGTAGGAGCTGATTTTGCCTGACATAGACCTGCATCTCGAATGATATCTATAGTATACTTGGTCCGCGAGACATAGAGACCATCACTGCATCGAGCAACTTCCAACCCAAGAAAATAGCGAGCATCACCAATGTCTTTGATCGTGAATAGGGTGTGGAGGTAATCCTTCACCCCCCGAATGGCTGCCAACAAAGGACCAGTAATCAATATGTCATCGACGAAAACTAACAGTACCATCGGTCCTAAGGGAGTGTCTTTGACAAAGAGGCAGTGATCATGCGCTGATTGACGAAACCATAAACAGTGAGTCGAAGAGTGAATTCCACATTCCACTGTTGAGAGACCTGTTTCAGTCTGTACAACAATCTCTTCAACTTACAAACGAGATGGGGTTCCATATCATAGCCCTCAGGCGGAGTCATGTTGATATCTTCCTCTAGATGCCCGTGCAACAATGCGTTATTAATATCCAGTTGTTGTAGGGGCCACCCACGAGCTGCAGCAACAACAAGGAAGAGTCTCACTGTCACAGTTTTCGGTACTGGAGAGAAGCTGTCCACATAGTCAATGCCTTCGACTTCGGTGAAACCTTTAGCCACCAAGCGAGCCTTATACTCTACTGTAGCATCAGCTTGCATTTTGGTTTTGAAGACCCATTTACACCCTATCGACCACTTTACCCCGCTCACTTTCCCTCGGGTAAAGTGGTTGATGCCAAACACTATTTTTCTCCAAGGCCTCCGGTTCAGATCGCATCGCATCCCTCCACTCTTGATGTTCAACCGCCTCTGAGAATGATCGAGGCTCCTACAAAACAGACAACGAGGCCACAAAAGACATGTATGCAGGGTTGGCAGAAAGGGAGCAAGAAGAGGATCTGGCATTGCAAATGAAGTTGTTGAGCCAAGCAGGTCGCTATATGTTACGAGTAGATCTACGAGTAAGAAGTACCATAGGTATGGCTGGTGATGTATGAGTGGGGAAACGATTGATTAGAGTGGATGAGGTAGTAGGAGGTGGAGATCGCGGGTCGCTGATCAGAAGATCGGCGTGAGGAGCAACTACAGGAAGTGGGTAAGATGTGGAGGTCGTTTGCGAGTTAGCGTAAGGGAATTGATTTTCATAAAACTGGACATCTCTCCATGTGAAGGTGCTTGAATTCTCGAGGTCGTATAATTTATAAGCTTTAGGGTCGTGGCATACCCTATCATGACACATTTGAGGACTCTAAATTCAAATTTATGTTTATGGGGATTAGTATTGGTCGCACAGCAGAGGCAACAAAGGTACGAAGATGAGTATAGGAGGGAGAGAAACCATAGAGGAGTTCAAAAGGCGTCTTCTAGTGGAGTAGTTTGGAGGGAGTTCTATTTATCAGGTAGGTCGCTGTCATGATAGATTCGCCCCAGAATTTCGTAGGCAAAGAGGCTTGGAACAGTAGAGCTCGCACGACATCGAGTAGATGACGATGCTTGCATTCGACTCTATGGTTAAGGAGTATAAACACAGGAAGTTTGATGAATTATCCCCAAAGCATTACAAAGGTCACGACAACTATGGTTAAGGAATTCTGATCCGTTGTCAAATCGCAGGATTTTGACAGTTCTGTTAAATTGATTACGGACAAGATTAAGGAGTGTTTTTAGTGTAAAAGCGACCTGTGTCTTATGGTGGATAAGGTAAGTCCATAGGCTGCGACTATGATCATCCACAATGGTTAAGACATAGCTACAGTTGGAAAGGGTGGGGGTCTTATAAGGTCCCCAAAGATCTACATGAATGAGGTCGAAAGGAGCAGCAGATTGTGCTTTACTACAAGAGAAGAGAGATCGTGTTTGCTTTGATTTATGACAAATTTCACAAGATAGAGTCAATGAATTTTTATTTAAAATCAATTCTGGAATTTTTCTCAACACTTGTAAAGACGCGTGACCTAGTCTATGGTGCCAAGAAAAGGAAGCACTAAGACTGTAGGTCGCGGGTCGCTGGTTGGAAAGAGAGGCATTGCTAATACCCAGTTGCTTGACAACATACAGGTTCTTGAAAGGAAATCCCACAACCAGGTTTCTCTTAGTTACCCAGTCCTGCAAGATACAATTTGTTTTAGTGATCTGGAAGAAGTACGAACTATTATGACATAGCTGAGTGACATAAAGCAAGTTGACGGAGAAGGAAGGAATATAGAGAAGATCTGTGAGGGTGACCTCATCGTTCAAATGCACCTCACTAATGTATAGTGCATTTTTCTTACTCCCATCGGGTAGAATTATGGAGTATGTCTGTGAAGGTTTTGAGTAAGAGTGGAAGAGTGCAAAGTTAGTACATATGTGATTGGTGCCCCCGATGTCTATTATCCAGGAAGTCAGATTATTAACAAAGGTTTCAGAAACATTACCATCAAAGTCGTCATCAGTGCAAGCAAAATTAGTGGAGCTGGTGAGAGGGTCTATCGACATCTCCGCCCTCAGCATAAGCCTGATGAGGTCGCTCATGAGTTCTGCAATCTGTTTGGTGGGATCACGACCTCCTTAACATCTACTGCTGTTCCAGCACAGCCCTTGACACCTGACCCAGACCCCTTGCTTCTTCTGTTGTCGCTCAGAGCCTTATACCAATCTGGGGTCCCATGAAGCTGAAAACAAATTTCCTGAGTGTGTCCAGACTTGTGACAGTGTGAGCAGGTCGCGGTTCGCTTATCCACTGGAGGTCGTTTTTGGCTCTCAAACTTGTTCTCGGCTTCCCGTCTACCATCCTTGAATGCGAGTAAACAACATTGGAGAAGGCTCGTTCCATGTTAGGCAATGGATCTTGCATTAAAAGCTGACTTCTTTCGGCATCGTAGCTCTCATGAAGCCCCATGAGGAATTGCAGAAGTTGCGTCGCTTCATCCTTCTCCGCAATAGCTTTGTTAACACCATAAGAACACCCCTGGCAGGTCCAGCCTGGTGTGGGAGATAGACACAGGAGCTCGCTCCACAATTTCATTATCTTTGTCATGTATGATATCAGCGACATGTCACCTTGGGAAATGGTAAACCATAGGGTTATTACTGCTTCCATATCTGGCCTGAATCTCAAGCCATAACTCTCGCGACAATGAGACATACATAAAACCTTCTACAATATCTTTGGAAATTGAATTCCAAATCCATGACGTGACCATGAGATCCACACGCCTCCACTGTTCGAAATTCGCACACCCCATCAAGCGTCTGGGAAAAGTCCCATCAATGAAATCGAGTTTCATCTTGGTTCCAAGTGCAACATATACTGTCCGACTCTAGGGAAAAAAATTCGTACCTTCTAACGATGAGGAAGATAAAACCAGACTCAAGTGTTCGGAAGGATGCAAATATAGAGCATCCTTCTCATGTTATGTTATTTCTGGCATAGCATTGGAATATGCCATGATGTGGTGGCAGCGAGTTTAGATGTCGTATTCAGAGTCCTTCACAAGGAAGGCTCTGGTACCATGTTGAAGTATGTGTGATTTGAGTGTGAAGGAAGCAAGAAGACAACTATTGTAGAGTAAATCCACTCTGAATTTTGTATATATTGCTAATCAATCTTTTATGCAGCAATACAAAGGATATAAATATACATTGGGTATAACCTCCTCTAACAAACTAACAAAATACTATTACGGAAAAGGACAAAAGCGGTTAAAACAAATCTACCCCGTATCTAATAAAACTGCAACAGAATTTCCCGCAACCTCATGACATGCAACCTGGGAATGAGTGGAAGGTGTTGCGACCTCAAGATTAGCGACCTGGTGTTGGACCTCATTGCGACTGGCTGGTGAGGTAGTGACCTCATCAGATGAGATCTCTGGGCAATTTGGTGGAGAGGTCGAACTCTCAGCACAAGGCCATTTGCATGAATGCCGGAAAACTTGTGTCACCGACGAGGAATGTCTGAAAGCTAGTTGTGGCTTCCGATGTTTAAGATTTCTGATCTTATTAAACAAAATTTATGCATACATATGGAGGTTATCAAGAATCGAAGATATAAAACTGTCATGTATTTTATTAGACGACGATGTTTTCTTACAAAGATTTGAATACAATCATGAATCATAATTATTCTATTACTCTACTGCATAGATATCTTACCAGAAAAATAGCTACAAAAATTTTGAGAAATTAAATTATATATAATACCCAAAAAGAAAAAAAAAAGAGAGTTGATATAGAGTAATAGACTGATACAATTTTCTCTTCCATCCTCCTCGCTTCAAATGGTTCTCTCTTGAACTCAGCTCCATCCCCGCTTCCTCCCCTTTTTTCAGATTGCACCCCCTTCTGCAGGCGAGCTCCTTTCCGCACCAACCTCCCACTCCTCTGCACTTCTCCAACCTCATCCCCTAGCTTCAGATATCCTCTCTCTTCCTTCCTGATGGATGCCTGAGTTACATCTGTTTTCACTGAAGATTGCTAACCCTCAGCCTACAGTAGCTTCGATCCTTAACTCCAACACACCTCAAACTGTGAATTCTCTCAAGAATCAACCCAAGGTCCTCTTCTCTATAATTTTAATGTTTAAATTCATCATAACCCAACATGTTAATACTACTTGAACCTTTTCTACAGTTTGGTGTTTCATTTTTTACTCGTAAATTTGGTTTCAAATTAATCTGTGTTTTGTAATTCTTACAACAAGATTTTGTGTATTGCTAAGTTTGGTGTTGACGTCTAAATTATTCAGGATCACACACAATTTTTGCATGTAACGATCACCTCAAGAGCTCTTTCGGAAGAAATCGTATGTACATTCATCTATGCCAAGTGCAACAGAACTAAGGAGAACACTTTGGGAACAACTGACATGGATTTCCATTCAGAATGTACCTTGGCTTGTTGGAGGAGATCTTAACACTATCTTACACTCAGAATTACAATCAACAAGGAGACATGAGAAGGCTTGGACCTATGGATGACTTTAATGAGATGATGTTTGACAACAAGTTAATTGATGCTGGATTTGAAGGGGAGCCATTCACTTGGACTAAGAACATAATTTGGAAGAGATTGGACAAGGTTCTCTATTCCAAAGAGTGGGCTGAAATCTTCATCACTAGAGTTTCACACTTTCCCAAAAGACTCTGAGACCATCATCCACTACACATCGATGCTGCTAAAACTCAGGAAAAAAGGCTTTCCTCCTTCAGGTTTCAGAATATGTGGCTAAGACACCACACATTCCTTGATACAATCGAACCGTCATGGTGCCTACCAACACAAGGATATGGGATGTACAAGCTTCAATAGAAAATCTACAGAATAAAGGAACACCTCAAATAATGTAAAAAGGACACCTTTGGAAACATTTTTCACAACAGTACAGCAAGCTAAAAACAATTCCACCGAATCTGAAAAAAGATTTGACAGAGATCTATCCGAGCCCAACCTCATCGCTCTCAATAGATGTAATGGGGACCTTGTTCATGCACTCATATTGGAATCTAAATACTAGAGACAAAAGAGCAACTGTAAGTGGCTTGAAGCCGAGAAAAGGAATACAAAATACTACCATTCATTGGTGAAGAAGAAAAGGTTGAAGTTCACAACCCATAGAATCATGAAAGAGAACCAAGAAGTTACTAATCCAGTTCAAATAAGAGAATATGCAACTACTTCTTTCACAAACATCCTCTCTTGCAATTCGACCTGGAATAATGTCCCAAAATATACATTTTAAGATCCTGAAGTCTCAGAAGAAATCACTCATAACATCTGTAGCCTACCAACAGACATGAATATTAAAAACATAATTTTCAGTATTGATAAGGATAGTATGGTAGGTCCGGATGGCTTTTCATCAGCATTTTATCAAGCTTGCTGGGAATTCATTGCAATAGATATATGTTGAGGTAGTTAAGGACTTCTTTTGTGACACTCTAATGCCGAGTATTTTGACAGCTACAACAATTATGCTCATCCACAAAGTGGACTCCCCTCAGACCTAGAATGATTCCAAACCCATTTCCTTGTGTAATGTCACTAACATAATTCTGTCCAAGTTGCTCTATAACAAGCTTGCTGAAACACTCCCCGATCTAATCTCCTTCTCAAAGTGGTTTCATCCCAAGAAGATTAATTGGCGACAATATTCATATGGCACAAGAGATGATTCACCATCTTGACCTAAGATACAGCAAAGGTAACTTGAATTGTCAAACTAGACATGTCCAAAGTATATGACAGAGTTAACTAGAACTTCCTTCTTACAGTTGTGCAAAAGATGGGTTTCCCTCATAGATTCTTCACTTTTATCAAGCAGGTGATCCAAAACTGTTGGTTTACTGTTCTTGTCAATAGAGAAGCATCGGGATTTTTTAAGTCCACCTAGGGCATAAGATAATGTAAACCCATTTCTCTAGCCCATTATTGCAGCAGAAGCATTTTGAAGAGGCCTTCATCTCCTCTTCAATGAGAATCCAGAAATGTTTTTATTAGACCTATTATGAAGCTAACATCTCGCACCTCTCGTATGCTGATGATGTGATACTATTTACAAATTGTGAGGAGGTTAGCTTGAATAAACTCATGCAATTTTTAAGAAACTTTGAGTAACTGTCCGGCAGAAAATCAACCACTCAAAAAGTTCTTTCATTATATGGAAAAAATTCAATCTTACAAAATAAAGAATCAAAATTATTACTAGCTTCTTAACAAAGGCACTTCCTATTACCTACCTCGGAGCTCCTCTCTATAAGGGCAACAAGAAGAAAATACTCTATGAAAATCTTATAGATAACGTTAGAGCTAAAATCTCTGGATGGGAACACTGCCACCTTTCTTATGGGGGTAAACTCTAATTGATCAAGAGTGTGCCCTCCTCCATGCCAATCTACCTCCTCCAAGTGTTGAACCCGCCAGTGGGGATCATACAGAAACTAGAACAACTGTTCGCAAAGTATTTTTGGGGCAGCATAGCGAAACAAAGGAAAATCCAATGGACAAAGTAGCAAAACATTTGCTATCCCATTGAAAAAGGTGGGCTAGGGATTAGAGACCTTTGAAATTTGAGCACAGCATTCTCATATAAACTTTGGTGGTGATTGGGCTCAAAAATTTCCTATGCTCTAAATTCACCTTAATAAATATTGTGGAGGATACTTTCTCACACTCTCCAAAATTTTCATGACTGACTCGAACATCTGGAAAAGACTCTGCAAAATCCAAGAAAAAGCATAAGCAAACATCTTTTGGAGTGTGGGGGCTGGAACCACTTTTTTTTGGCATGACTAGTCGATACCGGAAGGCACCCTAGCTAACCTTTTGGGTGCTCACTACAATCTTCATGTTCCTGTTAACTGGGTTTGGATCAATTCTGAGTGAGATGTAGACAAGCTCCAGCAAGCTGTGCCACAACACATGATTCAGCTAATCGTGGAAGTCCCTATTATTCATAGTCAAATAGAGTTCCTACATTGGAAAATGTCCAAGAATGGTGCATTTACTACTAAATATGCTTGGAATGCAATTAGAGATCACCAACCCCCTCAGCACTTCTACAGAACCCTCTGGTCCAAATTGATCATTCCAAGCATTTCAATATTCGCTTGGATGTTGATTCACAATTAGATACCTGTTGACTAGAGGCTTAAACAAAAGGGAATCAAGCTCATCTCAACACCACGACAACATGCTTGGAGTCACCAGAACCTCCTCCAAAACATCCGGAATTTCTTGAGTCAGACTGTGTATAAGATCTCCCACATTGATAGAGAAGGCAACAAAGCGGCAGATTTTCAAGGATGCACATCCTAACAACTTAGCATTCTTTCCAAGGAACACTTCACAGGTAAAGCGAAAGGTATTGTTAATCTTGACTCTTGTGGCCTCCCATACATCCGCTTCTAAAAGATGTTGCTAACGTTACTTCAAGTTTTGTTTGGAAAGCTGGTTGAAATTATTCGCGTGTACAGGCCAAATTGGAGCTTTTTTGGCGATACTAACCCTGTTTGCAGGTGGTTGGAAGTAGCATTGTTGTTTGAAGTCCTTTGCTGCACCGGCATGACTTTTGAACCTTGATTGTGACGTCTTTTCATCTTTTTCGTGGTGTCTGTTTTTTATTTCTGCTGGTCTGCTTTACACCAGCTGCTGCCATGGTTCTTTTCTGCTGTTTAGTTGCATTTTTTACTGTCCATTTTTAGCTGACTGTGTTGCTGTTTTGCTGCATTTGATTTTATTGCCCTGTTCTGCTGCTGCCCATTCAGTGGTAACCACCGATGCCGCGGAGGAGTCTTCTCTTAGTTTCCTTTCATCGTCTTATGTTAGTCTTGAATTGTCTTCTAAAACTGAGACGGTGGAATCATTTTCAACAAATTCTGTCCGGGTGTAGCCTTTTTTGGTCGAGGTAGCACAGGAGACGCTGTTTCTGTTTCTGTGTTGTTGCAATGTCAGCGCCTGCTGTTCCAGTGTTACGGCATCGACTTTTGGGTTTGATAATTTCAGAATTTACACGACATTAAGGGGAACTGGTTGGGCTCATTACTTCTTGTTATGATCTGCTGTTTTTTGTCCTGAATGGCTGCATCCTTGAAGCTTTTTTAGCTTCTTTTTGTCTTGTGAGCATGTCGGGGTTGAATCCCACTATTGTGCATACTTGTATATTGTCTTTGGTGCTCACTTTTTGGCTAGTATTGCTTCATATTTTCGGTGAGAAAGCTGAGGGTTTATCCCACTTTTGTGCATACCTTGCTGTAAGTCGTCCTTTCTTTTCCCTCTAGCACTCCCATTTTTTCTTTACTTTGCATTACAATAGTTGGAGGTGTACAATCCACACCTGTACATTTGTTGGATTGTTTGCATAGTTTGTGTTACTTGTGCTTAATTGGAGCCGATGATTTGAGTCTTGTAGTAGAAACTTTTTGACTTACTGGATTATTGTTCCTAACTTTTTTGTCAACTTCGATTTTCATGTCTAACTATTGTAAGGGACTAGTATTCCTTTTTTGTGCTTTCCTGAATTGTGTAAAGGAATAGTACTCCTTATTTATACTTTTGGCGAATCTTTTGTAAGGGAATAGTACTCCTTATTTATGGTTCCTTGCATTTTTTCTCATTTTTCCCATTGGCATAGATTCGGGATGTAATTCATGTTCCATAACTTAGCCTATCTGCGATTTTAGTCTCATTGTTTTACAATTTAGTGGATTTAGAAGGTATTTGGGCTAAACTTTTTTAAAACATCTTATAAGCTCCTACATCTTATAAAAGGTAGGAGCTTACAATATGTTCGATTTTATTTTTAAAATAATCTACTAGAGTGTTTACATAAAAAAAGGATGTTAAAGCTTATAAGATGTAAAAGGATCTTATTTTTAAAATAAACTCCTAGAGTGTTTGGATAAAAGAAGATACTAAAATGGACATGATACCATTAGAATGAAATAAATTATTATTTCTTAACATATTTTGTTTTAAATACTTTTTGAATGCTTTAAAAATAATACATATTAGTTTAATTTCAAATAAAAATTTAATAGATAATCTTTTTACAAAAAAAATGACAAATTATTACCTAATTTTTTGAATAAAAATAATATATACAGTAAAATCTCTATAAATTAATAATGTTGGGACCATGGAATTTTATTAATTTAGAGAGATTAATTTATCGATAAATTAATATTTTATTAATTAAAAGAGAGACTTTTCTACTATAGCCAATTAAATATATTCATGCATGATTAATGAAACATATACTATATAAATCTTAATATGAAAATAAAATAATTCATAACACCCAATCATGTCTTCTCATCTAAAAGGCATCGCAAAATCATCCATGAATGTTCAAATGCGTAAAGCATTACAAACTTTATATTTTAGCATATTACCATAATATTTATAATTGTAATATTTATAAATAATTAATTTAGAGTTTTAATGGGACCTAATATTTATAAAGGAATTTTTCAAAAAATTATTATCTTATTATCTTATCGAATTTGAAAAATTTTAACAAAGGCCCAAGTCAGGACTGAAAGATTTTATTATTTTAAAGAGTTTATTAATTTATAGAGTATTAATTTATAGAGGTTTTACTGTATGTACATTCATACTAGTTGAATATTGATATAAATATAATTGATGTTTTTTTTATTAACGCGGTAACTATTTCTAGTCCTATAATTTATAATGTTTTGAATTGAGTTCGCTTCTGAGTGAGCTTCCTTCCTCATGCTCTGGCCTGACCTTCACGAACAGCTTTCTTTCAGCTACCAACTTCAAAGCTTGATCTCATCTCCCTTCTTTTGCTTCTTTTGAAAGTAAAGTACTCTACTTGTTGGCATGGAAGGAGTTCATCTTGAATTTTTCAGCAAATATAGTATTAATACCAATCTTATTTTTATTTAATTATAATAACTTATTATTAAATAATGAAGTATTTTCTTTTTTTTTAATATTAGAAAAATTAAATAACAAAAAAATTGTTTAAATCCTAGAGAGAGAGAAAGAGAGAGGAGAGAGTGTGTGGGTGTGTTAGGAGAGAGCGGGTGTGTGACTGTGATATTTTTGTCTTATAATATAATTATTTAATAAAACTTTTAAGATGTTATAAAAAATGTTACGAAAGCTAACTTTTCTTTAAAGAACTTATAAGATCTAAAGAATCTTATGTTGACATCTTATAAAATCTTTAAAAAAAATACCCAAACAAATATTGACATCTTATAAGATGTTTTGAGAAACTTATAAGTTAGCCAAAAACCCTCTTAGTCCCACAAAAAAAATGTTGCAATTTACGTCTTATTATTATTTGTCCAAGAGGTCTTTAAATGAGCATCTCTTCGGACACCACCTCAGGAGAACTTTCTCTAGCTTTGTTAGGTGCAATTCAGAAGGTGGTCGTGGCTACAATTTGGGAGCAGATGATAGTGCTTGTTCCTGGCCGCTTAGCTCCCGTAATAGAAGCAAGCATCCTTGAGGAAAGAATAGAAGGAGACCTATCTGAAGAAGATGCCCCCCTATCCAGAACCTCACTGATTGAGAAATAGGGGGGCCCTCCAGCGGTTTTCCAAGAGGTCCTTCGATAATGGCTGGCCTAACTGGAATGCCTCCAAAAAGGTCTCGAAGATGTCCAACATCCGATTGCAGGGGCACCTAAAGATGAGCAATAGGGTGTCCCCTTTACGGATCCATTGATGACGGATGAATTCCCAGCGAAATGCCGCACCCCAACTATTGCTGAATATGATAGGACAATTGGTCTTTAAGAGCATCTCTCATATTCTAAAAATGCAACTCTTTTGCATAGGTACACGGACTGAATAAAATATCGTGTTTTTGTGACCACCTTCGCCAGGGCTGCGCAGTAATGGTTCAATTAGTTGCCAGCGGGAGCGATAGGAAGTTTCCAATAATTTCGATCTCTCTTTTTGCACCAATTCGGTAGCATTCAGAAGCTTCGAAAGACGGATCTCAACCTTTTTACCATACACCAAAAGGACAATGAGCCATTAAAGGAATACTTGCTGAAATTCAATGCTGCAACGCTGGAGGTACCTGCCACCACTCAAGAAATGAAGGCTAGTGCTTTCTCAGAAGGACTACTGGATGGGGATTTCTTCAAGTCCCTGGTCAAGAAACCTGTTTCCAAGTTTGATGCTCTCCTAGCTCGTGCAGCTAAGTATATCAATATGGAGGACGCCCAAGCTACCAAAAAAGAGAGTCGTCGGGGAAAAAGAAAAGAAGTACAGGAGGAGGCCCCCTCCAAGAAGCCTCGAACTGATTTTTAGGAGAAGAAAACACCCTTCCAAAGGGTTAATGCAGTATACACCCTCCTGACGGTGCCTATCACTCAAGCCCTTATGGCGGTCGAAGGGAAAAACCTACTAGCTTGCCCCAAGTCATAGAGGGAGAACCCCTAACGTCCTAAGTCCGACAAATTGTGTCGTTTCCACCATGATTACTGTCACACCACTGAAGAGTGCCGGCATCTGAAAAGTAAGATTGAAAGACTTATCCAAAATGGATATCCGCAGGAGTACGTTTGTTGGAAAAAAGCTTAAGGAATAGGGTCATGTCAATAGCAGGAAACAGACAAAGGGAAAGAAGTGTAGATTTCCAGTCCTGAATCTTTACCAAACGAAGAGAACAGAAGTGCATTTGGGGGGAATGATGAAGCTAATGACCGACCCTCCTCGTAAAGGGGTTATACGAATGATTGCAGGGGGTCCGAGTGGAGGCGACTCCCATCATGCTAGAAAAACCCAAATCTGAGAGGCACATGGCATAACTATAAAAGAATTATGGGATGTTAGGGCGATGGAGGATACCCCCCTCATCCAATTCGTAAAGGCAGAACAATCAGATCCCAAAAGCTCTCATGATGATGCTCTAGTCATCATGGCATTATTAGGTAACTATGAAGTAGGATGCATCTTCATAGATTCAGGAAGTTCTGAAAATATATTATTTGGAGAAGCATACGATCAGATGTAGCTGGGGGACACCCCTTGGAAAAGGTGAACACCTCCTTGTATGGTTTCGAGGGAGAGGTAGTCCACCCTAGGGGCATGGTTTCACTCCCATTGACTCTAGGTGCTGGCACCACTCAGAAGACTTTGCTGTTGAAATTTTTAGTAGTGGATACCCCCTCAGCCTAAAACGTCATTTTGGGGAGACATACCCTTAACACTTTCCAAGCTGTAATTTCCACTTATCATATGAAAATCAAGTTCCCTATACGTGGAGGTGTAGGAGAAGTACAAGAAGACCCCCTCCAATCTTGCAAATGTTACATGGAAGCTGTACGCAAATGGCAGAAAAAAAACAAAGATGAGATGCTTAAGGAGGCTCCCCCAAGCAAGCGAGAGAAGGGGATTGTAAAGAAGACGTGGGGTCATCCCCCAAGGTCAGCCAGTTAAGGAATTAAAAAATGTTGAACTTGAATCTGGAAATCCAGAAAAATTTACACAAATCAGTTCTTAGATGGAGGATGCAGTACGTGAATAAATAATTCAATACCTGCATCGCAATGTAGACATCTTTGCATGGACCTCCCAAGACATAGAAGGGATTGATCCTAATGTCATAACTCACAAAATCAATATAAATCCCAGTATCAAGCCGACGAAACAAAAAAAGAGGCACTTTGGGCCTGAAAATGATAGAATAAAACTACAAAAAAGGCAAAATTTGGCACGGGTAAGGCAACCATTCCAAAACCTATTCCATATTGGAATGGGCCTTGGAACACATGAGGAACAAATATTGATAGATGATGTCATGATCAACATTTGTTTTGGATTATAATTTTAGAACGGCCAAACCGTTCCAATATGTGTTCCAAACTAATCGTTACAAAGCTGTTCCAAAGATCGCTCCAAGATCGTAACGATTAATATTTGGAACTCTGTTTGGAATAGATTGTTAGAATTATGAACGGTCTTGCAATGACGGTTCCTATATGTGCTTCAATAGATGTCCAAGAGATGACAGTTACAAAATATGTTCCAAAATGAGGTAAAATTTAAAACGGTTTTACTACACACTTAATCAATTATGCCAAAAGTCGTTCTAAATTATGAGTTTTACTTAAGAAGTAACGTGTTTCAAAAATCGTTCCAAAACCCATTACAAATTGAAATAGTTTATGGAATGGATTTTGTGGACAAATTGTAAAATAATGTTCTCACACAAATAAAATTATTTTTAAAACAAAAAAAATATTTTCCTGTTTAGGAACGGTCCGAAAACCAGAAGATCGTTCCAACTTTCAACGGACTTTAAAAAATAAACAGTTCCTAAATACATTACAATATCCTAAATAAAAAAGGAGGAAAAATCAAAATTTAGGAACGGTCAATTTATTTTGACTGTTCCAAAATCAGTTCCAAAAATTTTAATTTCATGCCATATGAAAAGTGGAAGGAAAATCAAACTTAGGTACGATTTTTTAAATATTTGATCATTCCTAAGATGAATTTAACAAAAATTATTCCTAAATGTATAAAATATCCGTTCCTAAAATGATTGCAAGAAACCATCCCTAAACGAGTTCCAAAATCGTTCCTAAATATGTCAACAAATTCCTCGTTCACTTTTCAGTTATGATATCTCAACATTCGGGACTCTGATTAATTCCGAACTTGAACTCAAAACAATACTTTCCATATGTGAGCATATCTGCGATATGATCTAAAATCACATGGTTTGATGGACAGTTGCGTCATTATTAATTTCGTTAATTATGTATCAGATACGATATTTCAGTATCTGTATAACAAAAATGTCCAAAATTTTATCGAATGTAGTATTTTGTCAATTTAATAATACCCAATGGTCTGATTAAAATTGTAAGGGTCTGATTAAGCGATCCACTACAACAGTATAAGATGCTACCTACATTTATATAAGACTAACAATCTTATATATACAAATATACTTAATCTTCTAATCATTAATGTGTCTGGGATAGTTTTTTCTATATTTTTTATTTTTCTATTTTTTTAGAAAAAATAATTTTGGCTCACAATTAGGAACGGTTTCTAATCATTACGAACGGTTTCTAATCATTAGGAACGGTCACATTAAATTATACAAAAAATATGTCATTTCGAAAAAAAATGACATCATTTTGTTTTTGTTGGAACGGTTAAACAATAGGAACAATTTTTTAAATAATGCTCATCAACAGAAACGACGTCATTTTTTTTCCTTTTTGCTAGGAACGATTTTTTCAAAATTGTCCGTTCCAAAACTCGCTCCAAAAATCAATATATATACAATATATAATAGAATTTTTTGTTTCCCCCTCCCTTTTCTTCCTTCACTCTCCTTCCCTCACTTTCCTTGACCGACCGCCTCCTGCCCCTGATACTCAGCTCCACCGCCGTCCGTTGCTGTCTACAGGTAAGTGGAATTAAATGACCGTTATTTTGTTTGTTTCTTGACCATCCCTTTTTTCTTTGATACCCCCCACCCCCACTATTTTTTTTCTTTTTTTCTACTACACTTTTCTTCCATTTCCCCCCACTTTCGTATAAAAATAAACCCCAACTTTTCTAAAAACATTTCGGCTAGTTTTCGCCAAAACATTGGTCCGTTTTTTTGATATAAAATTTTGGTTTTTTGAAAAAAATTTCTAATTTTTTTTGAAAAAAATAATTTCGGTTTTCTGAAAATATATTCAGAATATTCTGAAAATTTTCCAGAAAATAATCTAGAAAATATTTTTGAATATTTTCTGTTTTTCTGTAATTCTTTTTAGTTTTCCTAATTTTTTGTGTTGTTTTTGTAATTTTTCTAATTTTTTGTAAATTTTTGGTAATTTTTAATTTTCTTTTGTAAATTATTGGTATTTTTTAAAATTTTCTGTAAATTATTTTTTAATTTTTGAAAAATTGACAGAAAATTTTTGTTAAGGTTTAAAAAAAATTGTCAATTTTTTCTGATTTTTGGTAATTTCTACAATTTATGTGTAATTTCTGCAATTTATGTGCATTTTAATTGAGTAATTTATGCAACTTATGCGTAATTTATGAAATTTATGTGTAACTTAATTGAGTAATTTGTGCAATTTATGTATAATATATTGTGTAATTTATGCAATTTAGGTAAAAGCATTTGACCAATTTCGCCAATATTAACATTTTTACATAATAAATGTAAATCATCACAAAAATTGGAACAGTATTCCAATAATAAATCTATATAATAATCACATTAATATATTTTTTTTTTACCAATTTCCCCAATATTAAGATTTTTACATAATATATGAAAATAATCACAAATATTGGAACAATATTCCCATTAATAAATTTTTACATAATAATCACATTAACAAAAATTAGGCTAATATTCCCTATAATGGCATTATTTACATAACAATGTCAATAATTACAAAATTAGAAAATATTTCCAATAACAGTATTTTTACATAATAATGTCAATAATCACAAAATTAGATCAATAATCCTAATAATAATATTATTTACAAAATAATGTTAACAATAACAATATTAAGGTAATATTTTAAATGAAAATACAATTAATAATTAATAATTATTTAAAAATATATAATTCCTTCGTAACCACATACAAATTGATCACGCATGCCTTTAAGCTTGTTTAGCCCATCAAGTGAATTTTGGCAGTAGAACAAGTTAGGCTTATCCATCTGTCAACAAAAGAAAATGTTCATAAATAAGATGCTAACTGTTTTTTTTTTTTTTTTTTTCTACAGGAAGCAGAGCTTCATCAACCGCCCAAGCAGATGGAGTTATTTGAAAGGTGCTACAAGAAAAAGGAGGATGACGGCTAGAGGGGGCTGAGGGCTGCTGAGGTGCGGTAAGTAGATTATTAATATTATGTTTTTAGAAAAAAATAATTCTTGGTTAAAAATACTAATAATTATGTTTGTTTTACAGGAGACACTCCAGAACCGCTTCTGATAGACCCCTTGCCCTCGAACCAGGATGATATGGATGTTGCTGAAGAGGAGAGGTTAGATTAGGTCTTAATTTTCTTTCATTTTTGTAATTACATAATTTTTCATATTAATATAATGTTTTTCCTTAATTATTCATGTTTTATAATGTTTATTACTATCCATTATTTCATATTTAGTTAATTAATTAAATTCATAGATATAATTAAGTAAAATTTACTAAAATATATAAATTTATTTATTTATTACAATTCATTAAGTATTCTAATAAGTTATAAAATATAAATAAATTAAAAAATTAGGAAAAATTTTAGTATTGATAAAGAAATGTTACAAATCTAAATAAATTACCATTCCAAATACCATTACTAAAACAATTTCAAAAGCGTGTGCCTGAACTGCATTGATCGTTCCAAATATCATTGCTAAAACTATTTTAAATAAGTGTTCCTAAATAGTAGCTGACCGTTACTAATATCATTGCTATTTCAGTTTGAATAGGTGGTTCAAACTCAGAAAGACCCTTCCTAATACCATTACTAAAGCAATTTCATATACGTGTTCCTAAATAAGACTGACCGTTCCTAAAATCGTTTCAATTAAAAGTAATTTTTTTGATAAATTCAATATTAGGAACTGTTTTCATAAAGTGTTATAGTTCTTGTCTCTAATAGGAACGATTTTGGCTGAACCATTCCTAAAATTTTGTAAGGGCATTTGTATAGGACAGATTTTCAACAGTTTCAAAAACCACTCCAAATAAGTTCAGTATCCTGCAAACCGTTCCAAAAACAAAAAACTCGTTCCTAAACCCGCTCCAAATCCCACCTTTTTTTGTAGTGTAATCCAAGCTGAATTTGATAAATTATTGGCGGCATGACACATTGATGAAGTACAATTCCCCGAGTGGCTATCCAATATCGTATTAGTACCCAAACCAGGGGGAAAATGGAGAATGTGCATGACTTCAGAGACTTCAACAAGGCGTGGTCTAAGGATTTTTTTTCCTTTACCTCGAATTGATCAATTGGTGGATTCCACATTAAGATGTGGTTTGTTAAGCATATGGATGCATCTCAAGGATATCACCAAATAATGTTGGCCCCAGAAGATCGTGAGAGAGTCAGTTTCATCACTTTTGCTGGAATATTTTGTTATGTGGCCATGCCATTTGGTCTAAAGAAAATCGGGGCCACCTACCAACATTTGGTAGATAAAATATGTCATCACAAGTTGGAAGGAACGTCGAAATGTACATGGACGACATGCTAGTAAAAAGAAAGGAGAACAAAGACCATGTTGCAGACTTACAAGAAACATTCTTTGTTTTGAGGAACTACCAACTAAAGTTAAATTCTGGAAATACGCCTTTGGAGTGAAAAGGGGATGCTTCCTAGGGTTTATGGTCACCCAAAGAGGGATCAAGGCCAAGTCCCTCAAGATCAAAGTTATTCTGGATATGAAGGTCCCCTCCAAAATTAATGAAGTACAAGGACTAACTAGGAGAGTGGTGACACTTAGCCGTTTTATTTCCAAATTGGTAGAGAAAAGCCTACCACTTTTCAAAGTCCTGCGGAAGGTAAAGAATTTTGAGTGGGACAATGCGTCTCAACAAGCCTTTGAAGAATTTAAACAATATCTAACGGGACTCCCTCTACTGGTGAAACCATTTTCAGGGGATACCCGCAAACTATTAGCTCCATCCCTATTCATGAAGATAATGGAAAACAAATGATGATTTATTACGTCAGCAAAGTACTCAATGGAGCTGAAGGACGAAATATCCTTACTGAAAGAATGGCCCTCGTGCTCGTAATCACGGTTAGAAGATTACGACCCAACGGAGAGGATTTAGAGTTAGTCGTTAAAGCTTGGAATACAAAGTTACTAAAAGAAAACCTAGATTTTATTGAAGAATTGGGCGGAAAGCTTTCATTCGTATTCAAAGATACAAAAACACTATGATTAGCCCACAGCAAGAGAGTAAAAATTCGAAATTTTCAAGTCGGAGATCTAGTATTACGAAAAGTGGACACATTAAAATCAGTGCGAAAACTAGACTCCACTTGGGAAGGACCCTTTAAAGTTACAGGAGTAATAAGAGGAGGAGCATATGAGTTAGAAGATCTTGAGGGGCGTCGATGCACTATCACATCCTTGGAACATACACAACCTCAAAACATAATATGCATGAAGAAGGGCGTCCCCTTTGCGTTCAAAGAGTCCTCTAGTAAGTCATGTTGAAGGACTCCCTTTAAACATGTCCACTTGAAGGACATCTCCAATAAGTCCTCTTGAAGGACTCCCTCTAAACATGTTTTCCTGAAGGACATCCTCCAACAAGTCCTTCTGAAAGACTTCCTCTAAACATGTCCCCCTAAAAGACATTCTCTAACAAGTCCTCCTGAAGGACCCCCTCTAAATATGTCTTTCTTGAAGACATCCTCCAATAAGTCTTCCTGAAGGACTCCCTCTAACCATGTTCCCTGAAGGACCCCCTCTAAATATGTCTTTCTGGAAGACATCCTCCAATAAATCCTCCTAAAGGACTCCATCTAAGAAGTTTGTACCTGTAGACATCAAGAGTCAGATCATTACTGACGAATGGATATTCCATATTTCTCCTGTTGGGGGCATCCCCCATAAAGGTATGTCTTCTTGCATTTTTATTGAGCATGGTACAAAAATAGAATAAAAATAAGCTTTGCCAAAATTCATGCAGGCCTCCATCATCAATGGAGCCTCTGGGACTTCTTTTTTAAGCCCTCATACACCTCTCATCCATTTCTTTTCACATAAAAACGTTTCATATATAATATGAACAGTAAACCCATTCTTGAGTACTTAGAATATTGGAAAGACAAAGGGGGCATCCGACAAGAAGGGTAAAGAGGGCATTCCACAAGAAAGACAAAGGGAACATCCCTCATTGTCAGTCTCTCTCATATCGTGTCACTTCAAGCAAAGCCTAAGAACTCTATTAATCAGGAAAGCAGTGGAAAATAAAGGCAAAAGCTAAGGCATCACATTGTTACCCCTAGGCTAAAAACATGGCCAGGGGCAAAGCAAATATAACATCTAACAAGCAAAAACTGTAAATTTTCTCATCCCCATTCCATATGGGGAGAAAAGCAGAACATGAACAATTAAATTGTTTTCAGCTAACACGGAGACGGAGTATATCATATGACATCATCATTTTTTTCTCCACACGCAGGATTTTCCTTTTCCTTTTGAAGAGGGGCATCAACAGCAATCACAGGAGTAGTGGGAGGCTTAACATCAACGGCTAAAGAGGTTTTTCCTTCCTTCAATTTAGGGGTACCTACACCATGGAGATCTCCCACTGCGAAATCAATTGCTGCTTCATTAGTGGGACTACTCATTTCTGCCTCGACCTCTCCCAGTAGATGGTCCAAGTGTCCTTCTGCAAAACGTTGTAAAATCAGTATAAAGAAAAAAAGAGACATAAGAAGAGGATGAAGGAGGAAACTAACTTGAATCAAGGGGGGTACTCCCATCCTTGGGAATGGAGGGCTCAGCAAAGGGATAAGGCGCATTATATAAAAATGTGGCAGGGTCAAGGAAGGTAGACTCCTCTCCTTAAGGGGATACCCCTGAGCCTGGAATTGCTCCTTGCAAGCCGTGAAACTACGTTCAAATTAATGCCCAACTAGGTTGGCCACTTCCTGCTGGTAGCCTCAGATTTCTTAAACTCCTTGAGGCGACTCTCCCAATAAGCTTCGAAGTACTTTTTGCCCTCCTCTAAATTGGAAAAATCCAACACCGCCTTCTCTACCACCTTCTTAGCGCCCCTCGTGGCCGACCACCTCCTTCTACAGCTTTCTTAAGTATTTCTCCAACTGTTGGCAGCGGCTTGTAGCTTCCTTCTTCGCCTCCCTCAGTTTAGCATTTTTATTTCGCAGGCACTCCACCTTATCCTCCAATTTCCGCCTTTGGGCAATAGTTAGAGGGATAGAGGGGAACCCCTTGAGACTTGGAAGAAAGCTCTTCATATACAGAGGCCATTTATAAAAAAACATGGAGCATCAGAATATCATTTCAAAAAGGAAAGAGATACATCAATGTTATAATACTAGGAATCTACCATCTTCCCAAGCTCTTTTCTACGAAAAGAGGCCAGAAGTTGGTTATCCCTGGGGGATAAAACCCCCTTTCTAAGATCGGCTACTAAAGGATTTCTCCCCCTCTCCTAATCTAAGGAATGACGACTGTGAAAATAGGCTGAGAAAATGTACGAGGATCTAGGAGGAGTATCCATCTCTTCTTTGGAGGAGGGGGGATGTAGCACCCCCTTCGCTACAAGGCTATACCTTCCATAAACGTCATACTTATAGTAATCCCTGTGTTCATATATATAAATTTGCACATAATCAACTAATCAATTTGCATACGTAATCCCAACATGTCATAGCAAGTATTATCAACCTACAATATTATATATATATATACATATCAAACACCACAAGGTGATTCACCACAAGTAATCCGTACAATTATATTCTCTCTGCACAAACAAAATGTGAGTTGTACTCTAACTGACTAAGAGGAGAAAACTGCATACTGGGCCGACCTGCCTGAGTATAGCGCATGGACCTATTCTTCAATAGTCAGACACCTCAAAGTCTATTCCTGAAAGAAAATGTCAGAAGGGAAATGAGCCTGCCACTCAGTAAGCAAATAACCAGTCCTATCTATATATGCATGTCAACCATAGCCCAAACAAGAGAAACAAGCAACACAAATGGAATACAATCAATTTAATTCCAACATACTCAATTTTATTACACCACATGACTATCTCATAATAAGACAACTAACCAAACTCCATTTTTCCTAGTTTGCTTATCAGAAGGTGATATTGTGTTTTTCCCACCAACTCAATCTCACCGTTATATAAATTTAAGTGAATCCCCTTGACAGCCGGCTCATCAATCTCATTTCGCACATAGCATTTTCTTTTCGCACATAGCTCTTTCATATCGCATCAAAGCTCTTTTCATCTCATTTCGCCTTATATGCTTTTGAACACGTCAAGGGGTATTCACACCACAATTATATTCAATTTCCACCACTCCCTCATTTCCACATATCACCATTCTTGTAAGCAACTAGTAATGTAAAACAATATATCCATATATTCTCATTTTCAGACATCCACAACACATCAAACAATAAACATAATATTTCAACGTATGTTCTCATTCTACGTACACAATATCGTCAATCAAATCAAATCATCCACCACTCATATATTTTCAGATAAATCAATATCAGCATGAACCACAAATTTATATAATAGTAATATCACAAATAAATGGAACATATATAGATAATACTAATTATTTACTTACCTTGACCTTACAACGTTTCTTTCTACTCAATCGCTAATTGTCAGTCCTTTCACTTCACCCCCGTATCCTATAATGAGTTATACTACATACAGTTAATATATCGAGAATATCGTAATTTCTTTTAAATATAATATTAAATATTATTCGTACAATTTCTAATAATTCTTCAATATTCCATTTCTGTCGAAGTACAAATCTTCATTTTTCCTCTTTAATAACATAATATTTCTTAAAAATAATTTTCAAACCATTTTTATGAATTTTTTATGAATTTCTCGCTACTATACACTTTAATTACATCCAATACGTAGAATTGCGTATTTGGTTGACAATTCCGATTGAATTGTATAAATTAGCTATAGTAATATTCAAATCTAATAAATTTAATAATCTAATTAACCAACGATATTATTTTTATATCCAATTCGATATTTAATTCGACACTACTATTTTAAATAGTACATCACTTAGTATAAATAATATTTAATAAACGGACTAATTAAATACTATAATTATATAAATTAATAAAAATTAAATTACAATTCGTACCTCTGTTTCTTCCTCTTTCTTTTCGCTGAATTTGTGTGTGTGTGTGTTATGTGTATATTAGTATGTGTATACAACTACAAAACAAAAGAAAAGAAAAGGAAAGGGAGGGTGAGGCGGTGGGAGGTGGGCCACAGCCCACTCTCATCTTTTTCTCTACTCTTTCATATATATATATATATATATATATATATATTATTACTTAAATATATATATATTATTTACATATATATAATATTATTATTACATATATATAATATTATTATTATTATATTTATTTAATTAAATTTTTCTCAAAATACCAATTACGTCCTTCCTAAATTTCTTAATTAATAGAAATTGTACCAAAATATTATAACAAACTCCAATTTAATTCATTCAAGTGTTATTATATTACAATTATGACCCATAATTTAGTGGCTAATTAACTAAATTTCACGAAAATTTATCAATTAATCCTACAATTATGTATTATAATATTTGGGGTGTCACAGGGGAAGAGGAGACATAGATGAAAGACGTGACGGGGGAGCCACCATAGAGCCTGCACGAGGTCTTTTTGAAGAACTACCAGCGGTGGGCCCTGGAGATAAGAAGAAGATGGACGGTTACCCTTTAACTCATTGGAGATGGGGGTCTCCTTTGAGGACTTTCGAGTAGAGGTCCCTCCAGCATGGCCTCCCAAGACATGATCGCTCATGAGTTTGTTGAACATGATGTTTTCTGCCAAATACAAAGAAAAAGTTAGTACCCCAATGATACACAAGACAAAAAGCACAATAATAAATAGAAAACAAAGAGATACCTAAGGAATCTCCTAAGAGTTCCTTTAAGGGGCCAAGTCAAAGTGCCCTAACCGTCTATCGTCAATAAGGGATCGGTAATCATAGAAAGACAACAAAGAAGACAAAGACACTATTCTTGCCTCCATATGCACAAGAGGCGGGGTTTCTTGAACCTATTGACAAGGGAAGGACCAGGTATGGCGGGGGGATGACATAAAAATAACTATTCTTTCAATGTTTAGGGGGACTCAAAAGTGGTAAGAACGACACCCCCTTGCGAGAGACAAAACGAAAAAAACCTTTCTCAGCTCGTTTAAGGAGACAACATTTAGGAAAAACCATGTGCTGTTAGAGGGAACCATGAAAGCAAAAAAATAATAAAAAATTCAGCTAAATTCTAAAAGAGTTAGGGACTAATTGGTTCAAAGAAACTTGAAAAAGACAAGCGACCTTTGAATAAAAAAGAGGAATGGGAAAACCCAAACCTGAACGTAGCAAGGAGATGAGAAAACAAAAACAATTGGGGGGAGGATGAAACGGACGACTTGTGGGGAAAGGAGTATACACAATAAAGGAGGAAGGAACCTGAAACTCTTGGTGAAGCTGATCTATGGAAGAGGTTTTTAGAGTAGAAGAACCCCCCACTCTACCGGTGATTGGGGCACCCTGTCCTCGTTTGACATCTTCTCCTCCTCCACAGGAAGAGACCTAAACACCCTCTCCTCCTCAGGAGGAGACCTAGACACCCTGTCCTCCCCAAAGGAAGACCCAGGTATCTCCTTTCTCTTCCTTTAACGGAGACCTAGGCGCCGCCCTCTCTTCCTTAGGAAAGATCCCTCACTCTCATTTTCCCCTACCTCCTCATCGGAATCCTCGTCTATTAAATCATCGTGCAACAATAATCGCTTGTTGCAGACTCCCCCTCCAACCACTAGTAAATTGAGACAAGACAATACTTATCTTCCTGGAGGTGGCCTCGGAGGGATCATCGCCCAAGAAGATTTTGCTGAGGAAACGGACAGATTCATTGGAAGAAGGTATAGAGAAAGATGAATCTTGGAAATTCAAGAAAGGAGAGAATACTTATTGGAGATGAAGATGGGAAACCCTTGTGTTTCAAAAATGAATTCTTAGGTGGTCGAAGGGGATTAGACCCACAACCCACTTGTAACCGCACGAGAGTAGGTGGTTACCAAGTGCGTGGATGGATGGTTACCAGGCGCATGGGGGGTGGTTCCCTGCAGTAATTATGGCAATCAAATCAAACTGACAAAAAGTGAGATACACTTCCCTAGGTTGCAGAAAATGGCATAAGGAGCAAGCAGCCTTGATGTTGAAGAAGCATCCCCTGTTCTTGTGCTACAAAGGCTCCTACTCTAAGGAGCTCGGGGGGCATTCTTCCTCCTTAGAGTGGGGGGGGGGGAGACCGAATGCGGTCTAAGAGCATTTGGCCTAAAATAGGTTATGGAACCCAAGTTAGGCCCACCAGCCCATAAGAAGGGCAGTCCACCAGAAAATTCCCAAATTTAGCCAAAAAGGGGCACAGTAAAATGCTTGTCAGGTCACAGACCCGCCTTCAAAGCCTTGTTAAAGTAGTCCAAGAGAAGGGTTGCACCTCTAAGACGTTGGACTCCTTAATCTAGAAGGTCTCCATGCAGATAAGGAGTCATCACGTGAAATGAGTCATCACGTGAAAGGAGTCCTATCTCAAACAAAGACGTGTTGTGTATACTAATTACGTAAAGATAAGACCAAAAGCCTTATCCCACATGTATCCTGCCCCTTTTTTGAAAAATATAGGTAGTATGCAGAGTCCATATGGAGGGGTAGACTCGCTCTATAAATACAGGTATAGTCCCCCAACGGGGACACTCTCCAAAATCTGAAAATTACTTTCTACTCTTGCTATAGCTATCAACTTGCGCTCTAACACTAATTTTCTCACGAATTTCTTACTTATACCTCAATTTCTCATTACGATTTTTTTTACGATTATTCATTACTAAATACTTAAACGTCTGAGTGCCAACGTGTTGTTTTGCCAATTCCGTATTTTTAAGATCTTTTGCTTAATCAACCCAAGGTCCAAGCTCGTTGGACCAGTACTAAAATTATATGCATCATGCACATATCTTGTACATAAAATCTTCCTTTAAATAAAATAAATTCGATAATTTTTATACACATAACAAATATTATATAAAATAAAAAGTAGAGCTAATTTGAAATAAAAAGTCCAGTCCTGTACAGTCAATTCTGTGCAATGGTTGACAGGTGGTAGCTACTCTAGTCAAATAAAAAGGCTATGAGGTTATACATGGAGACACGCAAACATAACGAACGGCCAATGCAAATTGAAGTCCCTCGCCTTATCTTGTCCCTTCAACAAACTCCAAGCAACATTTCAACACCAAGCAAACAGCCAAGACCATAGTGATGACAACGAAGAACGCGGAATTGGTATTCGTCCCCTCTCCGGGGCTGAGCCACCTCGTCTCCACCGTGGAGATGGCCAAGCTCCTCCTTGACCGCGACGGCCGCCTCTCCATCACCGTACTCATCATGAAGCTGCCGACAGACCGTGCTGTCGATAGTTACACAGAAAACATCTCCGCAGATTCGCGTTTACGGTTCATAAACCTCCCAACTCAAGACGATGCCTCTTTGTTCAAAATGTTTGATTTCATGGACAATCAAATTACTCATGTTAGAGACATAGTCTCGAATCTCATCAAACAGCCATCTCTGCCCGGTTTTAAGCTGGCAGGCCTTGTGCTTGACATGTTCTGCACGAAGTTCATACAAGTAGCCGACGAGTTCAACCTCCCTGCTTATGTTTTCTTCACTTCCGGTGCGGCTGCCCTCGGCCTGTTTCACCATCTCGTCTGGCTTAGGTTCGAGCAGAATGAAGATCTAACAAAGTACAAATCCTCCGACGTTGAATTGTCTGTCCCATGCTTCTCCAATCCTGTTCCAGCAAAAGTATTGCCTGCTTTGTTTGTAGAAGGAGGTCCCATGTCCACTGTCTTCTTGAGCAACTTCAAGAGACTGACGGAGACGAAAGGGATTATCGTGAACACGTTCTACGAGCTTGAATCCTATGCGATTGAATCTCTACTAGCTGACACTAAGAAACCAAAAGTTTATCCTGTAGGCCCTATTATGAAATCGAGCTCTGATCAGTCGTTTGATGAAGACATCAAGAAATGGCTGGACGATCAGCCCGGAAACTCGGTTGTTTTCTTGTGCTTTGGGAGTATGGGGAGTTTCGAGGAAGCCCAGGTGAAAGAAATCGCGTTGGCACTGGAGAACAGTGGTAGCCGTTTCTTGTGGTCCTTAAGAAAGCCGGGACAGAAGGGAGTGAAGCAATTGCCTACCGAGTATGAAGATTTTAATGAAGTGCTACCAGAAGGGTTCTTGGAGAGGACTGAAGGGATTGGGAAGGTGATCGGATGGGCGCCGCAGGTGGCAGTTCTGTCCCACCCAGCAGTGGGGGGATTTGTGTCGCACTGTGGGTGGAACTCAACATTAGAAAGTGTGTGGTTTGGCGTGCCGATGGCTACGTTTCCACTGTTTGCTGAGCAGCCGCTGAATGCTTTTCAATTGGTTAAGGAGCTGGGAATGGCCGAGGCGATCAGGATAGACTACAAGAAGAACTTTAGGGGAGAGAAGCCACCGGATATTGTGGGGGCCGAGGAGATAGAGGCAGCGATAAGGCGGTTGATGGCGGAGGAGAGTGGAAGTGGGGTGAGGCAGAAGGTGAAGGAGATGGAGAACAAAAGCAGGATGGCTTTAGTGGAAGGTGGATCTTCTTATAATGCTCGGAATCTCTTCATTGAAGATGTTATTAGAAACATTGCTTAGGAATTTAAACTTGCTCTCAAATAATTCTGCTGGGTATATTTCTGTCTAGATAAAATATATAATCTTATATTATATATATAGCGTATGTATGTTGAATCAAGAAAAAAATGGAAAATATGTTTGTAATATAAAACTTACTTGCCTTTATTGTAATTAGCTCTTAAATGTAATTTGATATTTACAATAGGTCGGTCAATATTCATAGTTGATATGTTTTGAAAAATGTATTAAAACAAACTTAATATTGGCACAAACTTACAAAATAATTGTTAGGCTAGTTTGAAAATATAAGTTTGTGCATCTACAAATACTTATGTGTAGTTGGGATTTTGAACCAGACAAGAAAAAAAAGTTCCATAGAAATATATCTTAAATTTATCTTTTTCTACTCCTCGTTTCTCTTATTCACCTGACGTTAACAGCATAATTCAATAATCTAAATTTTTTCCCACAAAAGAAAACACACGAGGTAAGAATGTTTGTGAAAAGGAATTATGTGCGTGTGGAATGTTTAGAAATGATAGAAACATTCGGATATAATACTAGAATGCATATTCAAACGAAAACGTTAAAATAAAACAAAGAAAAGTTGAAGCTATGCAAGAGAAGCACAGAAATCAAAATTCAAAAGACACAAGCAAGTGAACTATATCACCTCTAAAACCAAGTAATTAAATGTATTAGATTCATGAACTCTTGTAGTTTGCTTGTGTGTCGTAAGTAAGCAAAATAAATTCTTTTAGGACAATCCTCAACATTCTTGTCTTGGGTTTTATATAATCATGAAATCTTGCATCTGGCTTTGGTTTGTTTTGTTTTCCATGTTTGCTAGCAACCACTGTTAATTATCGAATATTTTGAGTCTAACAGCATTGTTAATTTATTTGCTAATAAGTTAATCTCTAATGCAAGTAATGTAGTTATTAGACTGTGAGAGGGTTCACTATACATATTTTGTGTAGTTGTAATACTAATAGCTATAATATAAAATTATCTGCAGATAATGTGAAGAGTTATTCAATTTTTTTATATATATACGATAGATATAATAAGAATAAGGAAAAAATATTTTTTTAGTCTGTTAAGTATGCCCAATTTTAGTTTTAGTCTTATAAGTATGCCCATTTTTTATTAACTCCAGTAACTTACAAAATCGATTACATTTAGTCCTCCGATGGATTTTAGATTTATAATTTGCGCCGGAAAGTGACATGATTGGACACCTAGATGGATTTTTGTTGATTTATAATTCTTTGTGGCTAAAACATGAGGTGCAAGACAAGTTGGACATCTTTTGGAGGGAAGAAAGATGACTTTTCTTAACCAACAAAAGATATATTCTTCTCTCAAAGCTTGCACAAACCCATTTTTCTCCCTTATCTCTCGGCTCCAATGTGTTCTTCCATGGAAGGACCACTTTTTTGCTATTGCGGAAAGAAAGCAATGGTTCGGACTTCTTGTACTAATCAAAATCTAGGAAGGAGGTTCCACTCCTGTCAAGATTACAAGGTAATAAGTTGATTATTTTCCCTAATCAATTTTTCTTTTGAATTTTTTAAATGAATTTAGTTTTGTAGAGAGAAGGGTCTGCCCAGTCAACATACAAGCCACGTATTCTTCCATGTGGCATGACACGTGGTTAATTTGGCTGGAAATTGGACCAACTAATTTACATGTTAGAAAGTTCCGTGTAAATTTAAAATTTTGGTTGGAAAAAAAGTAGAAAACTCCCAAACGGACCAAATCTAATCAATTTTGTAAGTTAGTGGGGTTGATAGAAAATGAATATACTTATAAGATTAAAACTAAAATTAGACATACTTAACGGACTAAAAAAATATTTTTTCTTGATAACAACAACAACAATATGATTTTATTTTTAGGATGTTATACTAGACGGTCCGCTTGGTCAAACCAACAAGGTAGGTAAGTGGGTTTTCCTTTCTATTCTTTTCATATTGGGCATGATTTTCAGTAATAAGGCTGAATTGAGACAGGCTATTCAATCACATTCAATGAAAAACAAAAGAAACATAAAGATTGCAAAAAATGACAAGGAGAGATTGCATGCAAAATGTGTTGATAATGACTGCCTGTGGAGAATTCATGCTTGTGCCTTGAAGAGTGAATGTACATTTCAAATTAGGGATTATGTCCCTAATCACACTTGTAACATCACCTTTCATATGAAGAATATGAAATCAACATGGCTCTCAAAGAAATACATGCATAAATTCAAAGCTGATCAAAGGAGGGGGATTAAGGGATTCTAAATAGATGCAATTGAAGAGATCAGATGCATATAACAAGAAATTAGGCTGTATGAGCCAAAAGACTTGCGTTGCTTATGCTTGAGGGTAGAGCTAGTGAGCAGTATGCCTTGTTGTGGGACTACGCTGATGAGATAAAAAGAAGTAATCCTGGGTCTATTATGATGCTAGGGATTGAGCAAGAAGGGGGCAAAACATGTTTGACAGGTTTTATGTTTGTCTTGAAGTATTAAAATTGAATTTTCTGAATGGTTGTAGACATGTCATTTGTGTTGATGGTTGTCATTTGAAGGGGGCATATGGGGGAATTTTATAATCTGCTGTTTCTATTGATCCGAACAATAATTTCTTTCCCATTTGTTATGCAGTGGTGATGAAAGAGAATAAGGACATTGCTCAAAATGGATTTGCGTGTAGAAGAATGTGGTCCTATGACTTTAAGCCAGATAAACAAAAAGGGTTGGTGGGTGCACTACAAGAACTTTTTCCTAACACTGAGCATAGATTTTGTGTTAGACACTTGCATTCAAACTTTAAAGATTAGGGGTTTTGGGGTTTGGCATTCAAGAATACTTTGTGGAAGGCTGCAAAAACCACAAATGTGAATGAATTTATAAGAAGAATGCAAGAAACGAAAGAATTAGATGAAGGTGCTTTTGCGTGGTTTAATGATAAAGAATCCCAAAGAGTGGAGTAGGTCACACTTTTCTTGTTATCCAAGGTGTGATATTCTACTCAACAATGCTTGTGAAAGTTTAATAGCAATATCCTTGAAGCAGAGATAAACCCATCCAACCAATGCTTGAGTGGGTAATGGACTATTTGATGCAAAGGCTCCAACAAAATAGGGACTGGGCAAAAAAGAGATGGAAGAAAGTTTTGTCTCCTAAGATCCAAAAATTCATGATGGAAACATTGAAAACTTTAGAGATTGCATTCCTATCAAATCAGATGATAAGCATAACTAGATTTCATGCTTTGATGGGACTCAATATAGTGTGGATTTGGAGAATGCAACTTGTGGGTGTAGGAAATTGGATTTGAGTGGTATTCCTTATAAACATGCCATTACTGCTATTTTCTGTCAAGGAGAAAACATAGAAAACTACACATACAAATGCTATAGGGTGGAGAAATACTTGAAGGTGTATGAACATACAATTTTTTCAATCAATGGAAGAAAAGAATAGAAGAAGTCAGATTTCATCCCACAGTTCCACCAAATTCTGTGAAGAAAGTTGGAAGGTCTACAAAAATATGAAGGCTAGAACCTGATGAGCCTGTCTACAAGAAGAAGAAGAGGAAACCTGCTCCAATATTCACAAAAGGATCCAATAAAATACAGAGGCAACAAACTATTGTAAAATGTGGAAAATATGATGTTCAGGGGCACAATGCTAGGACCTGCAAAGAGTTTGTTACTGATGCTGCAAGCCAAGTGAAATAATCATATTTTTGTTTTATTAATGCTTTATTAATGTCATATTAGTTGTTAATAGTTGTTATGCTAGGTTATGGGAAGAAATGAACCTGTAAAAGAATCTCCAAATAAACAACTGCAGAAGCTCCAAATATCCCACAGAAACTTAAGGTATAATTACAATTGTTGTTAAAAATTTTATTGAATGATGGTTTGTAAATTGCTGGAGAACCTTCTATCAGGTTAGAAGAAAAGGAAAAGAGCATGTGCATGAAGAAGATGTGGCCATACATAGAAAAACAAAGAGTGTAAGTGATCTTGGTTTTTGGCTTTCATATATTGTGGTTCAATTAATTAATTTAAACTTGTGCAGGGATATATCCCACCAATCTTTGCTTTCAAGTTACCTCCAAAAACTACAGCAACAACACCAACAATGTTTGAGCAATTTAAACAATCTCAAAAGGGGGTGAAGATCAGAGAGCTAGCTTTTTTTATTGACGGTGGAAAGCCCACTCAAGAACAAGCTAAGTTCAGGATATTGGCAAGGGAAGGAAGTGCCTTTGCCAACTCCTAGCCAGTTTCCCGTTAGCCTAAAAGCGTTAGGAGAACTGACATAGCTGAGGGGAAGGTGCTTCTCTCCTAAAGAGGGGAGCTAAATCGAAGGAGAAAGTGATCCACAGGTGAGGAGCACGAAAGACTGACAGATCAACACCATCCACAGTGAAGGGAGGAAAAAGATTCGTCACATTGTCCAATCTAAGTGAAACAATGAATGAAGGAAAATAGAAGAAGGATAATAACAAGGATAAGGGAAGAAAAAAAATGTTAAGAGGAAACAATGTTTATATTTTGTTTGGTTGATGGAAACTGAATTACTTATGTACTGCTGATTGTTTTTGGGGCTTTTCAGCATTTAGGTTGTATTTTTGGTTTGTTGGTTTCATGGAAAACGAATATATGTTGTAGCAACAATGGAAAACCTACATATACTGCAGCAGCAATGGAAAAATTGTATTTTGGCTAAAAATGTGGTGTTATTTTGTTAGTTGAATGCACTTTGTTCTTTTGTTGGCTGAATTTCTAAATGGAACAGAGCTTCTAAATGGACAGTGACCTCAATATTTTTTTTTTCACTCTTTGTACATCATCATTTTCTCATTGTTCAATCACCTATCAATGGATGAAAATGGCAGTAATGAAATGGGAAGATTTTTTTTTTCTTGGCTTATAAAAAATAGAGGCCATCATCAATTATTCATAAATTGTTCTTCAACCAATAATGCACAACATACATACTAATATTCTTTATCAGAAAACAAAAAAACAGAGATCATCAATCAATTAAAAAATTGTTCTTCGATTTATAGTACACAACAACCACAACATACATACTAATTGTTCTTCATCATAAAACAAAAACAAAAGGCAACAATTAAACAAACCATGCCTTAAGAAAAAATAAGAAAAATACGAGTGCAATAATCTTCCAATACATACATCTCCTCAAATAAATAATTTCTTCCTCAACCTTCTTCATCTTTCTAGTTTACTCTTCAGTCGGGAGCATCTTGCAAACAGTCCAAGAATTACAGTCTCTGCCCGATCCCACATCGGAGGATCTTCTCAAGCAAAAAAAGCACACCCTTCTCTCTACGAAACTAAATTTATTTAAATAAAATTCAAAAAAATTAAAATGAAACTGATTAGAAAAAAATATGAGCTTATTACCTTGTAATCTTGACAGGAATGGAACCTCCTTCCTAGATTCTGGTTAGTCTAAGAAGTTTGAACCATTGCTTTCTTTGCACAATAGCAAATATTGGTCCAAAACAAGTTTAAGATTCTTATTTAAAATAAATATTGGTCTATCATTTGGGTAAAATCAAGTTCATTATTTAAATTTCAAGGATAATCAATTTGCAACTATTGAAATTTAAGTATTTACTTTTATTTTATGGACCGATGGGTCATGAAAATCCACTAATAATTAAGTGTAACATAATTGGTTAGCTTGAATATAAATTTAAATATATTGTAGAAGAGATAAAATCTAGTGAATCTCAAATGGGTAAGATCCAAACTCTACTCAATTCTTTTGGATACTCTTGTCCTAGCTCATGGGAGAGTAGATTTGCCTCAATTATTTGTTTCTTTCCTTCAGATTTTCTCAAATTAGTTTATCCTATTTCAAGAGTTTGTTGAGCTTCTTGTGCATCAATATCACTACCCTTTTCTGCATTATTTACTAAAACAATGATCTCATTATTGCCTATTCTAGCAAGTATATTATGGGTAAAACCTTATAAGTATATTATAGGGTAGGGTATGAGTAAAGAGTGAAAAAATTGCTATGGATATCCGTTGGATTTGACAATCCGAGTAGAGCAATACCCATCCATTGAAAGGTCTAGCTAAAATGTTAGAACAAACAAAGAAAATCAGAAGCGACGCAAGAGAAGTAGAGAAATCAATTTTCAAAAGATAGAAGCAACAAGGGAGTTATATCACCTCTAAGGTCAAGTATTTACATATATATATATATTAGATTCATGAACTCTTGTGATTTGTTTGTGTGTGGTGAGTAAGCAAAACAAACTCATGAGCCAGCAAGATTAAGCCTCGGTGGGGGTTCACCTCTGTTGCATCATCATTCCCCTTCCTACTCCAGATGTGCAAGACTTAATATTAGATTGACGGAGTAGTTAGAAATAGTTCAGCAAAAGATTTTCCTAAACAAATATTTTTCGCCCGTTCTAGTTCAACAGTGAAAATCCAACTAAGCTGCCCAGCTTGTCTCGTGGTGTTGTTGGAGGAGAGCCATGTGGGGCGCAATTGCCTCACATACACATCCAGATTTGTAGGATGTAGACCTATCCACAAAAGGTAAGTGATAGTTGCAAGAGTAAAGTGATAGAAAAGACCTGGCGGTGCGAAGGGAGTACACACTTGCTTATTGGTAGAGAGGTGACAATTGGGACAGAAAAAGCCGAGCTCTGTGTAGATGGGACTGATCTACTACCTACACTTTAAGGAAGGTAGGCACGAATTTCATGTCCCATTTTCTTACGAATCTTTTAGGGGAAAAAAAAAATCCATGGGTGAGTTTTTCTCTCCTCCCTTTTTTCACTTTTTTTATTTGGCAAATCTCATGACTGATTTCTAGATTTTCCACTGCAAGTGTCCGAATTTTCTCCTGGCGCTCAAGCTATCCTTGCTTACTTCATGAATTTTTCTCTTTCCTTTTCCCTTTTTCAAATCATGTTTTCTGAGAGTGTTGGTGAGAGCAACTGAGGATTATTGGTGGATTTTGTTAGATTCTCTCGGAAGGAAAAGGAGAACCACACTACCTTTGATTCAACCTCCCGGCATGGAGGTAAGATTGAAGAAGAGGAGGAGAACAGTATGGACGAAAAAGAAAGAAGAAAAGTAAAAGATAGATTAGGTTGATAGGTTAAGTCCTTTCAGAGTTACAATTGCCGTTTTTATGTTGAGGATGCGGTGAGTTTCAGGGATGAGTATGGGATAACTGATGATCTCATGATTTAGATTCGTGCAGCTGATGCTTGATCGAAATTACCACCTGAGGGTTTTCGCTATTTTTATGTAGCCAACTAGAGGCTGGGCTACGTTTTCCCATCCCTGAATTTTATTCAGATGTGGTTGCGCTCTTTTATTTTTCTTCGAACCTATTGGCCCCAAATCCTTTAGCATTCTATCTAGTTTTTTTATTTTGGCGAAAATCTAGGGGAATCCCTACTGCTGCCTAATTCCACTCCTTCATGCTCAAGAGCAAGACCTGCCTGTTTTATTTCACTTCCCAAGGGAAAGCTTAGTTTTTGCCAACTCAGTCCTTAATGAAGGAATTGAAGCGCAAATATTTCTTCATTTCATCTCCCGTGCCCTGGAGGTTTCCTCCTATGTGGATAACAAATCCTCCCTGACTATCTCAAGTATTCTGTCCGCAGCCGCCCTACTGCTTTCTAAAGCCAGTTGGACTACTTGAATCCCAATGATCCTCTCAAATAAGCCCATCCTGTCGTCTCCGTTGCTATGGCCTGAGTCCCAAAAGTGCGGACATGGACCATGTTCTTGGTATACCTCTTGAAGCCTTGCTGATATTTTTTCCCTCTAAAAAGAATAAGTTTATAGGAAGGTACTAATTTTTTTTGTTAGTACCTTGGCAGTGAAAATGTTTCCTAAATTGCTAGAAGGTTGGGTTGAGAAAGGGAAACAGCAGGACAGACTTCTGCTATCGACTCTTCTACCAAGCACACTATGCTCAGGAATCGTCCATCCACCCCATCTATCTCCATTTTAGCCAATGATCCCAAAGGTAAGTGTCCTATTGACTCGCTGCCCACACCTCCGAAGAGGGCTAAGAGCAAGTTCTGCTTCTAAGTTTCTGTTGCCCCTCGCCTAACTTCCTGAGTAGGAACTCCCCCCTAATGAAGAAACGATGACTAAGAAGAAACAAATCCTTGATTGGATTATAATAGAGAGCCAATCCTAACTATTGGATGACGACGAGAGCAACTTGGTTGGAGATTTCCTGGCTGCTTTGGTGGAGTATGCGTGCTTCAGGGCTCCCTTAGAGCAGTGTGTAACAGGCTTCAGTTTTAGGTAGCTTAGCCAGCCTGGTGAAAATTTGAAGTAAACGAGTACCAAAGCATGAAAACGAGTATAAAGGTAATGTAGTTAGTAATTCTGCCCATGTATGCTAGTAAATTGTATGTTTCAAACCTAAATAAGAAGGCAGCTTTTTGCGGCTTGTAGCCTAGAAAATGAGGAAAAATGAGCCTGCTAAATGTGGCTTATTAAGGCTTGTAGCTAGTAAAATGTGTGATGCATAGTGGAGTAAAGCAACACCATAAAGGTCGAAGAAGTTTTAAGAAAATCCTAAAATTAAGGGGGGACTAACCTACAAAACAGAGGTTGGTGTTAGAATATGAGTAGAAAGCCAATTGGATTGGTAGTTTTAGGAACTATTTAGCAATTTTTATTAATGTGATATTAACTTAATGAATGTTGTAAGCATTCATTTATGGCATTAAGTGTTTGTTGTACTTACTCATTATGTTAAGCTGTATTTTAACGTCACAACAAATGATCATAGACCAATTCAAAAACCCATATAGTTGGGTTGCACCTTGGATGTCAACTATGAAACTAGCTTATGAGAGTGGGTTTAAAATGTTCCAAGTTGAGAACAACAAGACGGACATCGAGAGTCCTATAGAGACTTGCATAAAGTATTGTATTCTTTGAATGAGTGTCATGTTTCATCAGCTACAGACGTAGGACGTGTATGTAATTTTAGTGGGTTAGTTGACAAAGAATGTTAGCTGGCTAAACTGATTTACGGGAATCGTCATATGGAATCTTTGGAGACTTGGTCTGTATCATTGGAATTCTCGGCTACGCTAGCACGGGATTAGTCCTTGGACGTGAGAAATTATTGCAGTCACATACATATGTTGATTGTATCTTGGATCTGACAAGAGATAACCATGTCTTCGATGTGGTTGTTATAAGTCTTGTCCAATGCAGTTGTATTATGTAGTGAGGATGGTGGATTCTAAGTTAGAAACAGTCCCTTGTCAGTAGATGATAGATATTTCTCCAATACGCTCTGAGATGGTTTAGAATCTCTAAATCTATAGTCATAGCGAATGCTTGATTAAGAATGATTTTCTTTGTCAATCAATAGAGTAAACGCATTTCGCGTATTAATCATAGTTGCCTAGTCCAGTATGGGAACTGACGCTCAACTCCATGCCGTTGACTAAGATCAGGAGACGATCGACGGAAGGAATGTGGAACTCGGGAGCCTAAATATCACGCCAACATTCACCTAGTCTCTAGTGCCACAAATTGTTGCTAGACGGCCACCTATAGTCATGGGCATTTTCAGTTAATGGTTAATTGGAAAGAATTAATTAAATTTTATTTAATTAATAAATTATGTCAGCCACAAGCTTAAGTCTAGCTGAGGGTAAACATAAACAATCACACACAAATCACTATGGAATCGGTGGAGTTAATTTAATTAGATCGAAGAATTAATCAATTGGATTAATTGATTTGGGCTTTACACCTTTAATTAATTAAATTATTGTATTGAGTTTGTTTAAATTAATTGATTGGATCAATTAATTAGTATTTGGGCTTATATTTATTTGATTGAATTAAATAAACTTTTGAATTTCAATAAGGTATGAAGTTAATTGGATTATGAAATCATGGATATTGGTTGAAATTAATTTAATTTGATTAAATCAAAATTGATCAAATCAATCTATAACTTAAAGTCCAAGCTCATGAATTAGAGTGGGTTGAAGAAAATAATGTTTTCTCCCTCACAATTCTCCTTTGAATGTTCTAACATGAACTTGGTTCAAGCCAAGAACCAAGACAAGTCAATTACACTAAATTATAATGTTTGTTTTCAATTTATTTCTTTTCTTGTTTAATTCTATCTAGCAATAGACTTATACTTCATAATGTGATGTGAACAAATCAAAGCAGTTCTAATCTGAATCCTATTTTAATCTTTCTAATCATCACAAATATTAATTAAAAAAAATTAAAAGATCTCACATTACTCATAAAGACATAGCCAATAGATGTTTCTCAATTAGTGTTAAGATTTTTAACCAATGTTTTTTTATTTAGTTATTTGTTTTGAGTAAAACTCATATAAAATGGTTTATTATAATTTATTTTGATTAAAATTTTCTCTCAATTCAACTAAGCAATTAATTAATTACAAAATTACTTATTTATAATTTATGCTGATTAAAATTTTCTCTCAATTTCAAATATAAAAGGTTATATTTGAAGTTTAAGTAAAGGAAGAATAATCTGACAGCAAGGCCACGATGCCAATTCCTGTTTAGTCTTACATTGATTAAAAGAATAATCTTTTTTAAATTAAAAGCGAATGAACTGTTACTAATTAAAATAAATGGGTGGATAGCAATTTATCCCTATGTGATATTGAAAATGAGCACATTACCCTCCTATAAAAAAAATATAGCATTTACCTTTCTACTTTTTAAAATAAAGTAATTTACCTCCTTAAACATGGAGGTAAATTGCTTTATTTCAGAAATTATATAGGGGTAAATTGTTGTATTTTAAAAAATACAGGGAGGTACGTCACTATTTATTTTTTCATAAGGGGGTAATTTACTAATTTGCATTTTTTCTTAAAATAAATTGATGACAATCATTTATGTCGAATATCAATATCTAACAAAAACTATTACAATAAAGGAATAATCTTTTTGAAGCAAGACTCATGAGCTATAACTAGTTGAAGTAAATCAATTACAATCATTCATGTTGAATATCAATATTTAACAAGAATCATTACAACAATCATATCCTGAACAATAATGTCGAATAAATTAAAACTAACCAACACCTACTATTATAGTAGACAATACGTATTATATATAAAGTAGAAATAATATCCCATATATATGATGGGATTTAAACTCCTAACTTCTAAGATCATAAAGTCTCAATTTCGATGACTGAGAGACGTCATTAGCGATTAAAGGAACAATTTTATTAGCGAGACATACTCGTGAAGTCATTCCGTCAACCTGCATGAGGAAAAGGAACTTTCACAACAAACAAATGGCCCGTCATTTTCACATGTCATGTAAAAGACTACCCATAAATTGCGTATCCTATTTGTTAATGTTTAAGATCTTTCAATAAATTAAATAACTATCTTTTTACTTAAATAGTTGTGTCAATAATTTTCTTCTCATACATATTTAAAATAAATAAATGATTCATTTTAGTTTTGTAATTAAATTAAATCGTTTAATGCAGTACACCTTCCTATAATATCATAAATAAATAAATTACTGTCCTGATAAAATAATAATAATTTACCTCCCTATATTTTTTAAAATTAAATAATTTACCTGTTATTTAAAAAACTATATTTATACAGAATAAAAAACTCCGTGTGTCATCCCCAACCTTCTCCCATCACCATCAGCCCCCCTCACTAGGGTCGTAGCAACCCCCCTCTCCTTCCTTCGCCGCCCCCTTCCCCATTCCCCTTACTCTTTTAGTACCCCGTCCCTCCCTTTCGTTCATAGGTAGGTGTTTCTGGATATTTCTTGTATGAGATAAATTGCGTTTAACTTCTATCAAATAATTAGTATTTACATCTTTTATGAGTATGACAAGATTTGAATTATACTAAATATTTGTTATAATTGAATTGTTAAATGTCTTCAAAAATTAATATTTTTATTTTATAAAAAATGTAAAATTCGTGAGAAATATAATAAATTTCAAATGTCTACAGTATGTATGCAAAGATAAAAAATGAACATGTCAAGATTGTTTGGTACATGATAAAAGTACAATAACAAGTAAAAACAACCACTCTTACATACAAACACTAATTAAATTTTTATTTTTAATTATGTTCTACCTTTATTTATATATATACATCACGTACATAAAATTTTCTATTAAATAAAATAAATAATATTAGTTTTTAGAGAAAAAAAAAATTCTGGTCCATTAACTTTGTCCGCGATTAATTTTAGTACACTAACTTTTGTTATTATCACATTTTGATCAATAATTTACAGAAATGGGTCAATTAAGCACGGTGGAGAACGAAAATTGGATTTTTTGCAGGAAAATAGCATGTGCACGGCACATGCTCTTTAATTTGGGGATTTTTAGTCCCATGTGGCACTATAATATTACATGGCACTTGAGGTGGCAATTTTTGAAGGAAAAAATGTTAGTTTTTCCTCCCAAAGCCAATTACCAACTAATAAAAAGGGAAAAATAATCTCCATTGAGGATGGGTTTCTCTTCATCACCATTTTAGTAGCAAATATTTTAGATTTCACAAAATAATAGAGTGAATCGTAAAAGAGGGGAGAGAAATTAGGGCCGAAGAATTTGGGAAGTTCCGCTTCTGAAGAATTTGACAAGATATACACGTCATTGTCTACATGGAAATACACGTGGCTATACTGGCTGCTTTTTCACCATGGCCTTGCCAAGTTAGCAATTTTTCGGTGGAAATATTTAAATTAACTGAAAAATTGACAATAAAATCCTAATTTATATTTAATTGACCCATTTTTGTAAATTATTGGTCAAAATGTGATAACAACGAAAGTTAGTTTACTAAAATTAACCGTGGATAAAGTTAATGGACCAAATTTTTTTTTTACCTAGTTTTTATACATATTATGTGTATATATTACATGAAACGAAAGACAGCATATTTTAGAATAAAATTCCAATCCCGTACGATCAACTCTGTGGGATGGTTAACATGTAATAGTTAGTTGCTACTTAAGTCCAATCAATTATATTTATTGGATATCTTACAATAATTAAAGAAAGTAACAAAAAAATATTAAAAATAAAATAGACTAAGTGGTTATATATAACTACCAGCCAACGCCAACCTGAAGTCCCTCTCGTTATCTTATCCCATCAATAAACTCCAAGCAAACAGCCATTGGTGATCATGGGAACCAAGAACGCTGAATTGGTATTCGTCCCTCTCCGGGGCTGAGCCACCTTGTCTCAGCCGTGGAGATGGCCAAGCTCCTCCTTGACCGCGACGGCCGCCTCTCCATCACCGTACTCATCATGAAGCATCCGACAGACAGTGCTGTGGATAGTTACACAAAAAACATCTCCTCAGATTCGCGTTTACGGTTCATAAACCTGCCAACTCTAGACTATACCTCTTTGTTCAAAAAGTTGGATTTCATCAATTATCAATTTACACATATTAGAGATATAGTCTCGAATCTAATCAAACAGCCATCTCTGCCCGGTTCTCAGCTGGCAGGCCTTGTGCTCGACATGTTCTGCACTAAATTAATAGAAGTCGCAGATGAGTTCAACCTTCCTGCTTACGCTTTCTACACTTCCAGTGCTTCTACACTAGCCCTGGTTTGCCATCTCGTCCCGCTCATTTTCGAGCAGCATGAAGATCTAGCAAAATACAAATTCTCCGACGTTGAATTGTCTGTCCCATGTTTCTCCAATCCTGTTCCAGCAGAAGTATTGCCTGCTGTGTCTGTAGAAGAAGGTCCCCTGTTCACTGTCTTAGTGAGTAACTTCAAGAGACTGACAGAGACGAAAGGGATTATGGTGAACACGTTCTACGAGCTTGAATCCTACGCGATTGAATCTCTACTAGCTGACACTAAGAAACCAAAAGTTTATCCTGTAGGCCCTATTATGAAATCGAGCTCTGATCAGTCGTTTGATGAAGACATCAAGAAATGGCTGGACGATCAGCCCGAAAACTCGGTTGTTTTCTTGTGCTTTGGGACTATGGGGAGTTTCGAGGAAGCCCAGGTGAAAGAAATCGCGTTGGCACTGGAGAACAGTGGTAGCCGTTTCTTGTGGTCCTTAAGAAAGCCGGGACAGAAGGGAGTGATGCAATTGCCGACCGAATATGAAGATTTTAATGAAGTGCTACCAGAAGGGTTCTTGGACAGAACTGAAGGGATTGGTAAAGTGATCGGATGGGCGCCGCAGGTGGCAGTGCTGTCCCACCCGGCGGTGGGGGGATTTGTGTCGCATTGTGGCTGGAAAGCGACATTGGAGAGCGTGTGGTTTGGCGTGCCGATGGCTACGTTTCCACTATATGCTGAGCAGCAGCTGAATGCTTTTCAATTGGTTAAGGAGCTGGGGATGGCCGAGGCGATCAGGATAGACTACAAGAAGGACTTTAGGGGAGAGAAGCCACCGGAAATTGTGGGGGCCGAGGAGATAGAGGCAGCGATAAGGCGACTGATGGCGGAGGAGAGTGGAAGTGGGGTGAGGCAGAAGGTGAAGGAGATGAAGAACAAAAGCAGGATGGCTTTAATGGAAGGTGGATCTTCTTATAATGCTCAGAATCTCTTCATTAAAGATGTTATCGAAAACATTGCTTATGAATTTTAAACTTGCTGTCAAAAAAATCTATTGAACCTTTTCGTCCATCCAACATACACATATCATATGTATAAATCTATTTCTAAATAAAATGAATAATATTATCATGATATGTATAAATCTATTTCTAAATAAAATGAATAATATTATCATGATATATATAAATCTATTTCTAAATAAAATGAATAATATTATATTCATGAACTCTTGTGATTTGTTTGTGTATGGTGAATAAGCAAAAGAAATTCTTTTAGGACAATCCCTAACATGCTTGTCTTGCATCTGACTTTGTTTTATTTTGTGTTTCATATTTGTTAGAAACCACTACTAATTATCGGATATTTTGAGTTTGGGTAGCATATTAATTTATTTACTAATAAGTTAATCTCTAATAAAAGTGATGGAAATGTGATTAATTCACATTTAGTTATAAAAGCAAAACAGGAATTTATATATATATAAGTCATATAATAAATACATACACTCTTTCATACTACATAATTTCCAACACCACTATAAATATTCAAAATATTATTTTTTACACCTAATTCACTGTTTATTAGAGTTGACTACTCATTATATTCTCTTCCGAAAATTCTCTCTCTCTAAACTTATTTTACTTGGTGAACCATTGTATCGAGGATAAAATTCCCGTTTCATCCTTTCACCCAAATCACCACCATATGAAAATGTAGTGTAGTCATTAGATTGTGAGATGGTTCGCAATATGAATTCAAAAAATTATGAATTACAAAAAATTCTATTGCAAAAGGTGTTACTTGTGAATTGGTCCCCAATATGAATTATTAATAAATTAATGGAAAAAATAAAATATATAAAGAAAAGAATTTAATTTAATTTAAAATTTTTTTAGTCTTTTTTAGCCTACCCAGACCCAAAACATCCGATCCAAAATAATAGCACTGGGTCTTGAGGGAATTGGGTAGGGTTTGGGTATTATTTGTAGAATAGGTGTTTTATGGGTATGGGTCTAGATAGGATCTTACCCTACCCATTGACACCCCTAGATGTGCCCATATTTAATGTTGTAGTCAACTGTGCAGAAGAAGGAAATGAACAACTTTTGCTATTGAAAATAGCATGATTGCTGTACTAATTTTAGGAAATTCTTTTGTTTAGAAGGTTTGCTAGAATCAAAGAATTGATTACTTCACTCCTTTTAGGGCAATTATGTATCTACCCCACTTTCGGATCCAAGTTCATAGGGTACTTGTAGTATAAATAGAGAGGCATTTTATACGTCTTGAATGATCTTTTATCCTCTCTTCACATCTTTCCTTTAGATACATTGTTGATTTTCTAATGGAATTATACTTTCTCTTATGAATTATTCCATTAGTATGTTAAGCTAATCCTTTTATTTTTCGATTGAAATT
Organism: Sesamum indicum; assembly: GCF_026168435.1. Classification (NCBI taxonomy): domain Eukaryota; kingdom Viridiplantae; phylum Streptophyta; class Magnoliopsida; order Lamiales; family Pedaliaceae; genus Sesamum; species Sesamum indicum. The sequence continues at coordinate 6,908,617 of NC_142668.1, forward strand.
ATAGTGATTGTTTGATTCTCAAATATTTTGAGATCTATTCTATGCTTATCACTTTAGTTTAAAATATATTTGTGTTATTCTCTATGCTCTCATTAGTAATTTGATGTTATGGAGTAGATTTGTATAGTACATTGTTTAGGTTTCAAATGCACACTCCATCATTTCTTTTCATAGCATTACTTAATTTTCAGTTGATAATGGACTTACTTGTCCAGCGATAGGTTGTTAAATGTTACGTTTGAATAATCTAAGTTAGAAATACTAAGTATTTAATACATATGTATATGTGTTTGTTTTATGAGGCAGAATATTTTTGTACTCTTTATTTGTTGATTGTCAATTCTAGTAGAATTTTTACATGTAAATGTTACATCCAATCTAAAATTTTCTTTCGATCCTTATGTCGAATGTTAAAGCCCTACTTCCCTTTTGATAGAGTGATGGCTGGTAGACCTAAGCAAACCATAGAGAACCCTTGTTATGCAAACCCCCTAGACAACTACAATAAGCTCCCTCTATATCATTCACCACGAGAAAACCAACTAAGAATAAGCAATGGGACCTAGTGGCCATAGCGACTGCAAGAGCTCAACCATAGCAACCAGCTCATTGGGAACCACAATCCCCTGCAAACATTGGAACAAAAGTTCATTATGAGGCATTGAGCAAAGCACATGTCCTAACCTTTCTGATGGAAACCATGACCCGATAGTAGTTCAGAAGTGGCTTAAGGAAGTAGAAAACAACTTTGAGTTAATGAAATTTCCCTTAAAAATAAGGCCAAGGGTAGTAACATGTTTTTTAGTTGGTGAAGTGGCAAGATGATCGGAAGGAATATCAGTTTCCTTATTAGTGGATGAATCTATCACTTGGGCAGGTTCCGAAAAAAGTACCTTAGATATTTCTTTCCTAATACAATCCTCTCCTTGGTGGAGGAGGCCTAGAGCTTTGAGCTGCATCTTGTTCCTAGGATGTGGAGTACTTGTATGATGGCTTCCATGATTCTTTGTGTGCAACTTTTTGTTTATACCGAGGTGGCTTGAATGGTTTGGGTATTTCCTATAAAGAGAATGAAATAAATCGAATAAGTGAATGATAAATAAAATCTTGAAATTATTTGAGAATTACTTACTGAAGCTATAGTTTGTTGGCTTCTGTGATGGACTGCAATACTTGAAAGTTATTGCTCCTTCATGCCCTGGAAAAACAATCAATATCAAGTATTAGAAGATGTATAATTAAAATGGAATGAATGGGTGCTGAAGTTTCTTACCACAACTTGTTTTCCTCAAATACATCAGGTTTCGTTCTTGCATCCCCTGCAAAAAAGTTATTAAGGATTGAAAACAATATTTGGCTCTATTGTTTCATCATCATTAGACCCTTTTTCACTCTGAAAGTCATCCTCACTCCCAAACAGGTCTTTCTCACCCTCTTCATTGCTACGCTTGTTATGACTTTTATTTTTTTTCATTCTTTTCTTTCATATTAGTTTCTTCTACCTCTCTTTCTATTTGTTTTTCCAGAGCCTCTTCATCAATGCACTCTCTTGTATTTTGAGTATTCATCTCATCAATTCTCAAATCATAGTTACTATCTTCAAAGGATTCAGATTCTTTCGAATTTTCACCCTTTTCAGTTAACCTACCCTCCTGAGGTTGAGTACTACATTCACCAACCTGACTACCCATAACGTTTCCATCAACTTCAACATATATATCGATTTCTTTTTTAGAAGCAATACCAATACACACATCAAACAAAACATCATCGGTATATCTACTTTGTAATACACATCTCCAAGCTTTGTGAAATATGTCCTATTCCCAAAATAGCGCACCTCACTAGCCATTGCATTCCGTTTTGAAATAGACATTTCATACACATCGTCATAATCAAATTTGTATATTATATTCCCCCCAAAAATGTAATGTAATGGTTGCTATCATAGTGTCATTATTATGTGAAAGAAAAAAAATAAAGGAACACAAAAAAACAAACACAAAACAAAACAAGTTAAAATTCATACAAAAACAGAAAACAGAACAAGTTAACAAGTTAAAAAGTTTAATCACAGAAAAATTCATAAAAAATCATACAAAAAACAAAACATAATGGATACATTTACACATAATTTTAGAAAATGAATACATTTACACGCACGTGGGCAAAATAAAATATTCAGTAGACTGATAGGAAAAAAAAAATCATCCATTGTTTCTTTCAAGACAATAACAACACAATGGGACCATAGTGTTGGAGATTTCAAAATAAAAACACAATGGACCGCTTTCATTTTTTGAGACCATAAAAAATCCTAGATTTAACGCTAAAACTCAGATTTTTTGAAAACATACAAAACTTACCGTACGAAGGTGGAGGAAAATCGTTAAACTCAGGATCTCAAAGTGGCATTGCTTCAACCGGGTTTCTTCCTCCTCAATCGACAATCAGTTATTTGTGGGAGTTGAAAGAAGGATTTTTAGGATTCTTTCAATTTGGGGTTGAATTTTTGCTGCTTTGTTTTACAGCTCTCTTTTCAACTCCTCAGTTTTTTATATTGGTGCCACGTCATTAATTTTTTTTCCTTCGTGTCAGGCCACGTGTGCTGCTGACTGTGTAATTTATGCCTTGTTGTCCTCTTTTTCCCGTCTAAAGCCACGTCAATCACCACGCAAGCTCCTATGTGTTTAAGTTGCGAACGTAGACGTCGGAACCCTAAGCCCCAAATCTCTCCGTCGCGTTTTTGGGCAATTTTGGTTGGAAGGACCAAAATTACCTAAAAGTCAATACTTACAGGACTAAAATTGCCCGCCCTGTACTTATGGTCCCAATTATGCTACCCCCTCATACTTACGAGACCAATTTTGCAATTTTGCCAAAAAAAAATCCACTTGCCTATCTCGTTGGTTTTACCAAATGGACCGTCTACTCCAAATGACCCTTGTCCTAAAGACAAAATCATATTATTATTATTGTTGTCGTTGTTGTTATTATTGTTGTTTTTGTATCTATCATATATATATAAAAATTGAAGAACTTTTCAAATCTTCTAATAACTTTATACTATAGCTATTATTATTATACCTAGATTAATAAAAAAAAATTATTTTATCATAACAGTTTTTGTAACGATCAAATTATTGATTTAGAACAGTTTTTAAAAATTGTAACGTGTATTTTTATAGGTCATGAGAGGCGATTTTTGGAACAATCAAATTAAATTAAATTTAATCATTATTAGAACGGTCTTTGTTACACATCTGGATATGATTTTTGTAACACACTCTATACTACCTTTATTTATTTATTATCCATTTTCCTCTTTCTCTATATAATTTTCTTCATAATTTACTGAAAAATAATATACATTCATCTGGAATAAAATATGAAAATTTAAAAATATTTGTAAAACTTCTTAAATATGTAGTTAATTATTAAAATAAAAATAAATAATTTTAATATGTAGATTAAATATTGACAAAATCCTTCAACTTTCCGGGCTCTTAACTTTAGGCAAGAAGTTTTAATATGTATAATACTCTATATAATTTAAAGAACAATTACGATGAAAATACTTCAAAAAATTATCTAGGCAATTAACTTGTAATGTAATATAATAAAGACTGTTCAGCATCTTAATTATCTATACTAATTATCAATTATCATTAAAAATTTGTTTTCATTCTAGCAACTACCGCACGCTGTTTGTAAACGCATAATTTTTTTGAAGTAATAGTTAAGGTAAGTATAATTATTTTTCTAATTTCAAATAAAATAAAGTTGTACATTTCATGTTAATAAAGCTGTACAATTCATGTTTAATTCATGTTATTAACAAATCAAAATAATTCTTTGATTAAAAATAAAAAAATTGTACAAATTATTTGATTTGATTAAATATAAATAAAGTTGTAGAAACTACTTGATTTTTTTATTTTGTTATTAACATGCTATTTCGTTTGTTTAATTTAACCGAGTCCAAAATTAATTGTGTCAACGTGACAGCTCCGCAAACCATGTAGATATGGTCTTTTTATAAAGCATCTCCCTATCAATGTCTAAGACATAAAATTCTAAACCGATTCTCATCATAGACTTTGATATCTATGAATTCACTTACTTGTGTGTCTCCTAGACCAACATAGGAAACTCGTGTCTTTTTTTATCAACAAACGTAAACACAAACTTCTATAGAGTACACAACCTAGACAACATAGCATATTAGTGTCATCTCATGATGAGTGATAGATCATTTCTTAAAAACAAACCAACTTCCATGCATGTTTTGTCTGCAAGGGTACATGGCTTTTTAACAACCATGCATACATGAAACTATATCCGCCAAGATCAAGATACAACTGCCAATACATAAGGCTACTGTGGTTTTTAAGTCAAAAGACTAATTACAATACTATCACACCCCTAAGAGAGTTCTATTTATATTGATTATATTTGTGGCTTTTATAGGATAACTCCTACGAATTTGTTCAATAAACTAGACAACCCATGTCAAGCACCTGCTAAAGTGCATAGACTCGTAAACATCTATCGTTGATAAAATACAATGCTCATTATATGAATGCAATACTTAGTGCAAGTCTTTATAAAATCCTCCAATGGATTTTCTTGAGAATTATCTAATTGAACATTTTAAATTATTCAAAACAGATTACACTGAAAAAGATTGTTCAAAACATTAAGAGAAACCAACTAACTGAAAAGATCGTTCAAAATAGATTACAAGGAGCCAACTAATTGGCAAGCCGTTCACCTATTTTAACAATCTACAATGTTTTATTCGCATACAAAGCAGAAAGGAAATCAAATTAAAGAAAGCATGTAGTACGTAGAAATCTGCAGAACCACATCATGTTCCTCATGATGAATATAATCATCATGTTCCTCATGATGAATATAATCTTATATATATGTCCTCTTTTCCTGTCGCTGTGGTGGTGGCGGAGGACTGCTTGGTTGTGGGGGAATGCTTTGTTCTTCTCTGAAGAAATTCTCTGGATCAACTCTAGTTTTCACCTTAACCAATCGATCAAAATTGTTGTGGAAGTACTTTTCACCCCAAACTCTTGCTGTTTCAATACTTATCGGCCCTTCATTATTGTTCACTCCAATGTCAAGATCTCTATAACATAAGAAAGCTCCCCGTGGGTTGTACGTAACATAAGGAGTCACGTAATTGTAAAGTCTTCTAATCCAATTTATGTACTTGTCGGCATTATCTGCGTCTTTTGCTTCCCAGAACACCATATGATGGATCTTGTAAAGATAACCAGCCCTATAAGGAAAAGGGGTTGCATTATCAGGAATTTTAGCCATTTCTCCACCATATGGGGTAAAGAATAACTGTGCCAACTTGCCTTCGGGTTCGTAGATGTGTCTCCATATGCCTTCAAACCCTTCTATGGGAATTGGTTTCTGCACATAATCTGATTTTCCTTTGAAGTATCCTACATCATGTTGAACCCTGTCGAGCAAAGGTTCAAGTGAATCTATAGGCAATCCGGTATTGTACAGGATGGATTGGATCCAGCTCATTTCTGTGCAGTCTTCTCTTACTAACCGCAGTTCGGGGAATTTTTCTTTCATCAATGCAAGTAGTCTTTCGGTACGACCAAGGAAAACAGAGTTAAATGTTGCACGAATTGTCCTCATTCCTTCCGAGGTGGTGTTTCTTATAACGATGACTCTCATGAATAAGTCTTCATCGAAGTTAGGTGCGACGAACTGCCAGCGGTGAATGAGTCGAGTGGCTTGTTGCCCCAAATCCCTATGGATTGTGAAAACAGTGACTTTTTCTGGAACATCCACCAATTGTACTTTCCATGCAACAATGACGCCAAAACTGGAACCTCCACCACCCCTAATGGCCCAAAATAAGTCCTCACCCATCGACTTTCTGTCGAGAATCCTGCCATTAACGTCTACTATCCTAGCATCAACAACATTATCTGGAGCTAGGCCGTATTTTCTGAGCAATACGCCCCAACCTCCCCCACTGATGTGCCCGCCGACACCAACAGTTGGGGAAAAACCGGCTGGAAACCCCAGTCTTAGGCTTCTAATCGCAATATTATAATATAACATGCCAAGGGTTGCACCACCTCCAACCCATGCAGTTTTTTGCTCAACATCAACTGTTACTTCACTGAGGTTCAGCAAATCAAGGATCACAAATGGGACTTCAGATATATAAGACCGTCCCTCAAAGTCATGGCCGCCACTCCGAGTTTTAATTTGCAATTGATTTTGTTTGGCACAGTAGATGATAGGGGGGATTTGGTCCTCGTACTCGGGGGTTATTATCACTAGCGGTTTTGGGGTGGAAGCTAACATGAATCTTTTGTTTCGGATTGAAAAATCTAGGACAGACTGGTAAGAAGAGTTGATTGGGGTGTAAACAAGGTTAGAAATTGAGGAATAGTTTTGGATTTCTTCTTTGAGACAGTCAAGAAAACCATCCACGTTGGCGTCGGCAGCAGAAGCTGCAGACGACCACGAAAAGACAATAAAAAGAAAGAATATGAGAGTGGAAATGGTTGGAGTCTTCATGATTGTGAGATGCTGTAGTTTGTGGTTTTGGGAGCAGAAATGTGTCGTATTTATAATGGTAGTCGATGGGTGAATTACGTTCACATTGCGATTTTAAGTAGGAATCTGATGAATTAAAATGCACCTCCTGACTTCCATTTCTGTATATAAAATTAGTTAACAGAATTAGCAGACCAAATTAGGCAACCAATCCATAAAATTTTCATATAATAACAGTACGAATTTAATACAGAAAAGATACAATTTGATAGCGCGCTTGATAACGTTTGCTTGTTTTAAATACATTAAATGATGTTGCTGTGTTTGGTTTATTGTAATGAAATTAGATTACAATTAGTCTCATCTTCTAGGCTGATCCTTGTAATCAAATTATAGATTTTCTAAGTCAATATTGTTGACTTGAAATACTCATAAATGAAATAATGAAAAATTACAATCACCCTCCTTAAATGAATTACAATTATATTAATTAGATGTTATTAAAATTAATAAGTTACAATTTAAAATAATTTATGCAATTTATATAAATTATATTAAAATTAGTAAAATAAATAATTTATTTATTAAAAGTGTATTTTAAATTATTTTTAAAAAATTATTCCTTCTTTCCACTCCTATAGCAATGCCCACCCTCAACCATTGCGCTTGCCCTTGTTCCCACCTCCCCATTGCGGCCTTAATCCTCTCCCACCTTGCACCCAGCCTTTCATCTTCCTCCACCATCGTTCGCCATAAAAATATGTATATATAAATGTATAAATATATACATATAAATAAATGGAATTATATAAATATCTATGACTTATTAATTTTAATAAAATTTAGTTGCAAACAAAAATAAAAAATAAATATTTAATGTTAAGAATTTAAAATAATTTATACAAGTGTGATAATTTTTTAATTTGAATTTATAAGCTAGGAAAAACTAATTTTTATTAATATATTAATTACATAACTTAATATTTTAGTTATTAAGAGGTGTAACTTTATATACAGATTCAATAAAAGAATAGTTCATAAATAATTTAAATTTAATTAGTATAAATAATAAAAAAGTTATACGGGTCATATTATTAATTGCTGTAAACATTACTTTGAGTTCCCCTTTACCTTTTGGTAATTAAAAAACACCCCTGAGGGCATTTCTGTCATTGAAAAATTAAATTAAAGTTTGGCCAACTCAACAGGGGTATTTTGGGATTTTAAAGGCTATCAGGGGTGGTTTCTGTAAGTTTTTGAAAGACAAAGGTAGTTTGTGTAAAATAAAGATAGGTGAGGGGTCTACATGTAATTATTCCTATTTATAATAAGCATATAACTAAAGTATATTTTTTCTCTGTCACCTCGCCCACGTATCTTTCTTCTCACAGACCCTTTTTCTTTCTCATCACAATTTTTTTTCGCTTCACCGCAAATCATATTTTTTTTTATATGCTCGCGAGAATCACGTGTAACAACAACTAATAAATCATAATCCAAAAGGGTTATTTTGGTCAGTTCACAATAAAAATTTGATGAAAACATTGAATAGGCTCGTCGTTGGACATATGTTATTTATAATTTTTTAAATAATAAGATGATATTTGTAATTATGTCAAATCTAAAAAAAGGTGATTTAATTTATTCTAAATACCACTTTAAGAAGTTTATAATAGCTTTTCTCTAGAGAAAAGTTAGAAATTCATCATGTTTATGTATTCTTTCTAAAAACAGTAACAACAAAACTTTCATGAACCGATCATACTTTCATGTATCCATTTTCAAAATATTCTTAGCCAATAAGTCTTGTTCATCAAAACTTTTCTCCACTACAAAAATACAGCTTCTAAGAGACAGTTTTCTGATTTTCAGAAAATCCGTCGCAAATTTTATTTACGAAGGCCTTTGTTACGGATACTTAGAAGTGTCGATAAAACCCATCACAAAATTTTGTGACAGAGGTTAACATTGATCGGTCACAAAATCCGTTTTTAAAAAAAGGTGTGAAATCCGTTTTGTGGTGAGCAATTTAAAAAAAAAAAAAAAGAATAAATTTGAAGACGGCTTTTGCAACATATACAGTTAACTCAAATCCGTTGCAATTGTGTGATAACCCATACCCATTGCAAATGCATCACTAAATTTGTCACGAATTTTGGACAAGTTTGTGATAATATTTTGAATGAACCCAAACCCATCTCAAATTCGTATAAATGTGTAATAAATTTTAGTGACGAAATTGCAATGATTATATAAATTTGATATGATATAATCTTATGAAACATGTCTTAATTAACTCAAAACTTCAAACCAATATTGTACCTTTTATCAGTGGATACTAGAAAAAAAAATGACTATCGACTATAATTTTAATAATTATGGACTAAAAATCGTGGTAAATAATTTTTATTGATTACAGTTAAAGAAAATCATTACAAAAATATAGATTTTCCACCAAGAAAAAGTTATTTTTCATGACTAAGAGCCATGGTAAAAATATTTATCAAGACAAATATTTTAGCCATCCTCGCAAATACCACAACCAACAATCATTGCATGACCGTGGTCAACAATTATTTTCTACGATTATTTTTATTTTAAATCATTACAATTAAGAATAATTAAATATTATATTTTTTATAGTGGTACGACAAGGTAAACTAATATAATTAAGAGCTGAAGGAATGAATAAGTAAGACAAGACTACAGTAAAGGACAAAAAAAGAAAAACAAACGAAAGAACGAAATTACTCTTATAATTATTCATTCAACAAATTGGAGTAAATATATATATATATACATATATATATATATATATATATTCTAATCTATATCTATATTATATCATTATATTATACAATCTATAAATGTATGAATTGGTCCTAAAAAGTTGCTTTCATTTTATGGTTTACTCTTATTAACTATTTTTCATATTATTCATATTTATTCGTATAAATTACTTTTCACATTGTAATTATTTGGACAAAATATATTTTTAGTCCCATAAAATAAGGGTAGAATTTTTTTGATTAACAAATCAAAATAATTATTTGATTAAAAAAAAATTGTACAAAAAAGTTATTTGATTTGATTAAAAATAAATAAAACTGCAGAAACTATTTGATTTGTTTATTTTGTTATTAACATGCAAATTGGTTTGTTTAATGTAACTAAGTTCAAAACTAACTATGTGAACCTGATAGCGCTGCGGACCATGTAGATATAGCCCTTTCATAAAGCCATCTCTCTATCAAAGTATAAGACATAAAATTGTAAACCGATTCCCATCATAGACTTTGATATCTATGAATTCACTTGTGTGTCTAGACAGGTTGAATGGAAGAGCAATATATACACTCCATCATTTCTTTTCTTAACATTACTTAATTTTCAGTTGATAATGGACTTACTTGTCCAGCAATAGGTTGTTAAATGTTACCTTCAAATAATCTAAGTCAGAAAATACTAAGTATTTAATATATATGTATATGTGATTGTTTTATGAGGCAGGATATTTCTGTTACTCTTTTTTTGTTGATTGTCCATTCTAGTAGAACTTTTACATGTAACTGTAACATCACATCTAAAATTTTCTTTCGACCCTTACGCCGAATGTTAACACCCTACTTCCCTTTTGATAGAGTGATAACTAGTAGACCTAGGCAAACCACAAAGAACCCTTGTTTTGCAAACCCCATGGACAACTACAATGAAGAGAACCAACCGAGAATAAGGCAATGGGATCTAGTAGCCATAGCGACTGCAAGAACTCAGTCATAAAAACCAGCTCATGGGAACCACAACCCCCTACAAACATTGGAACAAAAGTTCAGTATGAGGCATTGAGCAGGGCACATGTCCCAGCCTTTCTGATGGAAATCATGACCCTCTAGTAGTTCAGAAGTGGCTTAAGGAAGTAGAAGACAACTTTGGGTTAATGGAATTTCCCTTAAAAATAAGGCCAAGGGTAGTAACACGTTTTTTAGTTGGTGATGCGGCAAGATGATGGGAAGGAATATCGCTTTCCTTATTAGTAGACGAACCTATCACTTGGCCAAGGTTCCAAAAAACGTACCTTAGATATTTCTTCCCTAATGCAATCCTCTCCAAAGATCGTTAAATTTGACACTCTAACCAAGGGGAAAGCATGTGGTGGAATACTTAGTGAAATTTCATAAGCCAGGAAAGTACTCACCTACAATTATGATAGACCCTCAACTTAAAATTCATAAGTTATCTAGGGATCTCAAGAGTCGGATATAGTCAACACTAGCCATATTTGGAGCTTGGACCTTTAATAAACTTCTGGGGCAGCAATAAGAGCTGAAGCAAACATGGGTGAAGGGATGAAGAAAACAATCTAAAAAGACCCAGGTTGGGCTAAAACCAAGTGAATGGAGGCCCGAACAAGCGTCCTACATTCCTGGCCAATTGGAGGCTAACCTTACGATCTCAACCACAATTCCAACTCCCTAGAAGCAAGATTTGTCTTAAGAGATACATAGGAGAAAGTAAGTGGGCATTGAGTCCTACTATCGTTGCAGTCAGATGGGACACAACATATCAGAATGTACCATGCCTGATCAAAATGCATCTTGGGCATCAACTCCTAGAGCTAGTACTTTGAAACCTTGCCAAATGGGAATGGAAGAGCTTTTGGCATGACAAAAGTACAGGGCGACCACACGGAGGATGTGGTTACAAGTACTATTACAATTAATGGTTTGGTTGCACATATATTGTTTGATTGTAGTGTGACATATTCTTATGGCTTAAAAATTTGCAAGGCTTTTAGAATATGAGCCTGAACTACTTGATGAGCTATTTAGATGACTACCCCTGGGGATAATATTTTGGTGGCTAACCTAATTTACAGAAATTGCACTGTGGGGATTAAGAATGCCAGACTCAATGTTAATTTAATACAAATAAATAAAAGAGAGTTAGATGTAATCTTGGGATTGAACGGGCTAGCTAAACACATTGCACATGTGGATTGTAGAAATAAATTTAGAAGTTTCCATCCACCTACAAAGGAGGGGTTCACATTCCGAGGGAATGGGGGGTATTGTTGTAGGGATTCAAGTTCCTTGCTTTCTGCTACCTAAGCTTGGAGATTCATTAGGAAGGAAGCCTACTTGGCCCTTTTGACTGATACTAACAAGAGATAAAATTAGATAACATTCCAATTGTGAGAGAATTCTTGATGTTTTTCAGGATGACTTACCAGGACCACCACCAGGTAGAGAGGTAGAAGTTGAAAATTAATTTGATACTAGGAGTACGACCTATCTCTAAGGCGCCTTACAGAATGGCCCTATAGAACTAGGGGAGCTTAAAGCACAACTAAAAGAACTTCTTGATAATAAGCAAATTAGGCCAAGTGTATCCCCTTTGAGGCTTCGGTGTTATTCGTAAAGTAAAGGGCTGGAAGCCTAAGGTTGTGCATTTTTTTTTAATTAAACCATCCTTGTGGAGGAGCTTTTCATAGTCTCCGACTCTACTTTATTAATCCGAGAGAAAAGTAAATATACAACAGTGAGTACTAACTCAATAGCATGCCTAGAAAGCAGTAAATAAGGACTACTACTCCCTTACAAAATATTCTCCAAAAGCATAAATATGGAGTACTATCCCTTACAAACTTGAGACCTGAGGCACAAAGGTGGAAAAAAAAATATTGGAAACGATAATCCAGTGTGCCACAACATTTCTACCATTACGCTCAGATCATTGGTTCCAACTAACCCTGCGAATCAAGCAATGCAAACAAACCAAAACATGCCCTGGTATGGAGTGTACCTCCAACAATAGTGAGGGACTAGCATACGTTCTTCACAGAGAACCTTAGTTATCTCAAAAAAATAATGGAGCAATAGACCAAAAGGTGAGCACCAAACAATATACATATATGCACTGATGGGTATACACTTGTAACCCCTACAATAAGACTAGATTACCCTTCATTAAGGGCATTAGAGTCATTTCGCGACCAGGATCCGCGCCTCTTGTAACGGGCGGGTCGCGGAGGACCCGACCCGGGTCGCACAAACCGACTGAAGACCCGGACAATGGAAGCCGTTCGATCAGAACATGAGCCAGTAGGATAAGGCCACGTGGCCCAGTACCCGATACACAGTTGTGCTCTATAAATAGACCCCGATACGCCATTATTGAGGTACCTTTTACACATTTATTGAGATCGAACTTTGAGATAGAATATATTTCTCTCGATCAACCTAACTTGAGCGTCGGAGGGTCATTGTCGGGGACGTGCCCGACGAGCTCACGGTTCGTGTTTTATTCTCAGGGAACCCAAAATCCGGTCTTGGACGAATTGGCATTCTTAGTGGAGATCGAATCTCGAGATAGCGTAATTCGACCCGGATCAGTTGGCGCCGTCTGTGGGAACATCTGAGAATTACATCATGGAAGGTTCATCGAGAAGGAACGCCGGGGAAGAAGATACACCAAGAAAAGGAGGAACGATAATCCAGATAACGAAAGAGGAGCTCCACAGAATGATAGAAGAAGCGAGTCGGAATGCCATTGTGGAGTACGAGAGAAGAACTGCGACCCCAGTGGCCAAAGAAACTGCAAGAAGGCAATTGTTCGAGAATACCGAGCCCCAAAGAGAGTCGCGGGTGCATGGCGAGCCAGAGCGCAGGACTAAAAAACTGGTCTCATCAGACGCGGGATCCAGTAGTCATGCCCGGTCAAAGAGAAGAGAACCCGTGATTTCGCGAGCAGAAGTGGAAAACGTAGGCAGGCAGATAGAAAAATTGAAACAACAACTAGACGACCTGAAGAAGCGAGGCGACCTGAAGAAGCGAGCCGACCTGAAGAAGCGAGGCGACCTGACGAGGCGGAATATGAACTCGCCCTTCACTAACGAAATTCTATCCGAAGTTATTGGTTCAAACTTTCGATTACCCGACCTACCCAAATATGATGGGTCGAAGGATCCACGCGAGCATATCACTGCGTTCGAAATGGTAATGAATCTATATAGGCAAACGGATTCTATTAACGCAAAGTTGTTTGTAACTACTTTGACAGGGAAGGCACAAGAGTGGTTCACCAGCTTACCAAGTGGGACCATCGAATCGTATGAGCAATTGATACATAGGTTCGCGTACCACTTCGCCAGCAAAGGAAAATCAAAAAGATCAGCGACCCACTTGTTCGCGATCCGGCAAGGAAGTGATGAATCTCTTAAAAATTTTATGGGTAGATTCAATAACGAGACATTGGAGGTGCAGGATCTGCGGATCGAAATGATGACGAGTATATTAATACACGGGTTAAAGAAAGGACCATTCGCATCGGCGTTAGCTAGAGATCCTCCCGGTGATATAGAACAATTGATGCTCTTAGCCCACAAGTATATCAACGAGGAGGAAATGAATGCGATCAAGGACAGAGAGTGGAAAGGACATCGAGATAGAATATCCCCAAGCAGATCGTGAACCAAGACATCAAGCAGAAAGAAATAAGAGCTAGATAGAATAAAGGGAGAACAACGCTTTCAGTGAGGGCAACAACTCGGAGGATAGGGTATGCATGTACCTCTATTATTTTCATAGCGGATTTTAGCTTTTGCAGGAATAATATTATGGTGCTTACAATTACGAATTATGGGTCATGTGTATAAATACCATATTTGGGAGTATTTGCGTCTATAAATGTGCGTGTGAAATAGATAGCTTTCCCCGTGTGTCTGCAAAAGACCATCAACCACGTGACCTGCAAAAGGCGTGATCCCTTGTGTCTGCAAAAGACCGTCAACTACGCGACCTGAAAAAGGCGCGATCAGGTGTCTGAAAAAGACCATCAACAAACACGCGACCTGAAAAAGGCGCGACCCGGTGTCTGAAAAAGACCATCAACAAATATGCGACCTGCAAAAGGCGCGATCCCTTGTGTCTGCAAAAGACCATCAACCACACGACCTGAAAAAGGCGCGATCAGGTGTCTGAAAAAGACCATCAACAAACACACGACCTGAAAAAGACGCGACCCGGTGTCTGAAAAAGACCATCAACAAACACGCGACCTGAAAAAGGCGCGATCCTTGTGTCTGCAAAAGACCATCAACCACGTGACCTGCAAAAGGCGTGATCCCTTGTGTCTGCAAAAGACCGTCAATTACGCGACCTGAAAAAGGCGCGATCAGGTGTCTGAAAAAGACCATCAACAAACACGCGACCTGAAAAAGGCGCGACCCGGTGTCTGAAAAAGACCATCAACAAATATGCGACCTGCAAAAGGCGCGATCCCTTGTGTCTGCAAAAGACCATCAACCACGTGACCTGAAAAAGGCGCGATCAGGTGTCTGAAAAAGACCATCAACAAACACGCGACCTAAAAAAGGCGCGACCCGGTGTCTGAAAAAGACCATCAACAAATACGCGACCTGCAAAAGGCGCGATCCCTTGTCTGCAAAAGACCGTCAACTACGCGACCTGGAAAAGGCGCGACCCCGTATTTCTGCAAAAGACCGTCAACTACGCGACCTGCAAAAGGCGCGACCTGGTGTCTGAAAAAGACCATCAACAAACACGCGACCTAAAAGACGCGATCAGGTATCTGAGAGACCATCAACTAACACGCGACCTGAAAAAGGTGCGATCCGGTGTCTGAAAAAGACCATCAACACATGCGATTTGAAAAAGATGCATTCGTCTTGCCATTTGAAAAAGAAGCATCAAATACGCGACCTGAAAAAGGTGCGACCCGGTGTTGGAGAGAGACCGCGATCTACATGAAAGAGAGCAGAACCCACTTGGAATGCGCGCTGCAGATCAACCGTCGAGATGCCGCCACATGTCCGCCTGGGTAACCGATCGACGGACGCGACTGTTCGACTTCTTCAAAGGCAACGGTCATGCACTTTGAAAAAGTGGGGGAGTAATGATGGGTATACACTTGTAAACCCTACAATAAGACTAGATTACCCTTCATTAAGGGCATTAGAGTCATTTCGCGACCAGGATCCGCGCCTCTTGTAACGGGCGGGTCGCGGAGGACCCGACCCGGGTCGCACAAACCGACTGAAGACCCGGACAATGGAAGCCGTTCGATCAGAACATGAGCCAGTAGGATAAGGCCACGTGGCCCAGTACCCGATACACAGTTGTGCTCTATAAATAGACCCCGATACGCCATTATTGAGGTACCTTTTACACATTTATTGAGATCGAACTTTGAGATAGAATATATTTCTCTCGATCAACCTAACTTGAGCGTCGGAGGGTCATTGTCGGGGACGTGCCCGACGAGCTCACGGTTCGTGTTTTATTCTCAGGGAACCCAAAATCCGGTCTTGGACGAATTGGCATTCTTAGTGGAGATCGAATCTCGAGATAGCGTAATTCGACCCGGATCATGCACAAAGGCAGGACAAAACCTGGGCATGCTCACGAGACAAAAAGAGACAAAAGAGCTCCAACAATGAGGCTATAAGGTCCAAATAATAACATACCATACCAACCAAAACGGCCCTACGTACAGCAGACAAACTAGCAATGTACCTGCAAAATTGAGACAACAACAACGTAACTAAAGAACAACAAAAACAACAGCAGCAGTAAACAACAAAAGCAATAGTAAACAACAAGAGCAACAGATAACAACAGCAGCAAAAAGCTCCAGCAATAGTAACAGAAACGACAGCAACAACAACAACAGACACAACAACAACAGCAAAAACAACAAAAGGACAATAGAAAACAAACAACCAAACATCCAATTGAAACAACAAGCAATATAAGTCTCACCAAAGGCTCAAATTTAGCCCGTGGACACGAATACTTTACTCCAGCTATTCAATACCTTTCGCTTTATCTGTGAGATGTTCCTTGGAAAGCTTGCTAAATTAGTGAGATGTGCATGCTTGGTTGGCTAGAAAATCCGCCACTTGGTTGTCTTCTCTAAAAACATTATATTCGATTTGGCGCGAAACATTCCAAATGTTTTCGAAAAGGTTATGGTGATTGTCATTTTGGTTTCAACCTAAATATTATAAAACTCCTTTTCAATAGACAGTTCCAATCCTCTGTGGATGGCCCGAAGTTTAGCCTGGGTGTTACAGGTAATTCCAAAGGGTTCTTGAAAGGAAGAGATGACTTGACCAAGGTGATCTCTGAGGATGCCCCGCGCCGAAAATTGTTGGATTACCTTTAGAAGCTTCATCTGTATTTAGTTTGTACCACCCTTTTTTAGGCTTTCTCCAATGAGCAATAATAGCTTTCTAATGCTTACTCCTCGGCTGGAGGGCAATATTAAGAGTGTTGAAAGCGAAATAATCCCTTTGCACGTGCTCGGGTTTCAGCAACTCGCTTCTATGAAAATTATGCAGATATGCTAGTGTTTTGTAGATAACGGTATTGGCCTTGAATGTAACCCCCCTGTGCTTCTGTTGAGAACATTGTTGAAAATGCCGTTCAGCTGCATACTGATAACATTAAGTTGTTCTTGATAATACTATAATTAATTCTAACGCCTCTGTTTCTCTAATCTCTCATGTACTTGAACCTGAATCACTTGCCATGCCTGAAAGCAATCAACCGGGTTAAGCTGCAGTGGCAAGTCCGAATAAATTCAGTTATGAAGATCCCTTGATTGTTAAACTGCTCGATAGAGAATGGGGCGCAGAAAAAATAAGCCGAAACATGACTCACTCCATAATTGATGACATGGAAGCTATTAACAACTTGAATGAACAACATGAAAACCATAGACAGCTTCAACACGGATACTTTGTCGATAAGCGAATGCATAACATGAAAAGTGAAACTAGAGCACCTCCCCAAACTGAAACCACACAAAGCAGCAGTTTGGAGGTTCTGAACTCTCAATCTGAGGAACCAACACGACAAGCAGTTAACTCAATCAAAAGGATTTTTTATGGGGAAACTAGTAGACAAAAGAGCATGAGGGAGCCTTCACAAAAGCAGTCACTTTATGAGGTAGAAACAACCTCCTTGGAAAGTAAAGGAGAAGATGAACCTACCCCACTATCCAATCGATTCCAAAGCTTAGAGGACCTAGAAATGGAGGATAATTTGCAACACTCTACAAACCATGCAAAACATTATACTTCCCGCAGAGGCATCTGGAGCAGAACGAGGGAACAAAGCTACTAATACCTCCAACATCGTAGAGAACAACAAAGATAGGGAAAGCCACAACCAACAAGGCAAGCACTACAACAAGAAATCATCTTTACAGACTCCAAAGCTTCAAACAAATACAGAAACAAGTCCCTGTAGGACACCAACAAAATAGTCATATATCCCAAAACTGGAGGTAAAGGTTTGAAAAGGCAAAGGTAATATCTCTCCTAAGCGTACAAGACGTAACACAATGTCCTCTTTCTCTTCCTCCCTACAATTTTAATTTTTAAACTCATTATTTGGAATGTGAGAGGTATTGGTAAGTTGGAAAACCAAATAATTCTTTTAGATATACTTTTGTAAACAAACCTAGCATGTTAATATTACTAAAAAATTTGGTTTCCATTCTATCTTTTCTAACTCTAACAATAAGATCTGATGTTTTGTTAAGCTTGGTGTCAACATCCAGATTATGTAGGAGCACACACAATTCTTGCAATGTTAAGGTCGACTCAGGAGCTCTTCCGCTGGATATCTTCTGTACATTCGTCTACGCCAAATGTTATAGATCTTCAAGGAAAATCCTTTGGGAAGAATTGACAAGGATCTCTAGTCACAATGTACCATGGCTTGAGGGAGGAGACTTTAATGCTATCTTACATTTGAATGAAAGGCAAGGAGAAGATATAAGAAGGCCTGGAGCCATGGATGACTTCAACAACATGATGTTTGATGTCAGACTTATTGACGTTAGTTATGAAGGGGATCCAATCACCTGGACAAATAATAGATTTGGAAGAGACTGGACAAGATTCTCTACTCCAAAGGATGGACTAAAATCTTCAATATCACCAGAGTCTCACATCTCCCCAGAAGGCTCTCAAACCATCACCCATTCCTAATCAGAGCGAATAAAATCAAGAACAGAAGGCCTTCCTCCTTTAGATTCCAGAATATGTGGCTGAAACACCATAGCTTCTTAGATACAGTTAACAATCATGGTGTTTACCAACGGAGGGATACGGAATGTACAAGCTCCAAACAAAATTTACAAAACTAAGTAACTACTCAAACAATGGAATACAGATACTTTTTAAAAAACGTTTGCACAACAGTTGAACAGGCAAAATGCGATGCCACCGAAGTGGAAAAATGATTTGATAGAGATCCCTCTGAGGCCAACATTATCGCTCTCAATAGGAGTAATGCAGCCCTTGTTCATGCACTCACATTAGAATCTTAATACTGGAAGGAAAAAAGCAACTGTAAGTGGCTCGAGGCCGGGGAGCGGAACAGGAAAACTTTCACTCATTAGTGAAGAAGAAAAGGTTGAAGTCCACAATCTACAAAATCATGGAAGAGAATCGAGAAGTTACTAACCCAGAACAAATTAGAGAATCTACAACTACATATTTCAAAAACCTACTCTCTTCCAATACGACCATAAAATTTTTTCCAAAATTCCCTTTTTAGTTCCCCTAAGTCTCTGAGGAATTCACTAGCAACATCTGCAATTTAACAATAGAAGAGGAAATCAAAGAAACAGTTTTCAGTATTGATAAGGATAGCGTAGCAGGCCCAGACGGCTTCTCACTAGTGTTTTATCAAGTGTGCTGGGAATTCATACTAACAAACATATATGAAGCAGTTAAGGATTTCTTCTGTGGCACCCCAATGCCAAAGACCGTCACAGCTACAACAATCGTGCTCATCCCTAAAGTAGACTCCCCTCAGACCTGGAATGACTTTAGACCTTTTCCCTTGGGTAATATTACCAATAAAATTCTGTCCAAACTGCTATACAACAAGATTTCCCATACACTCCCGATCTCATTTCCCCTTCTCAAAGTGGTTTCGTTCCAGGAGGACTAATTGGCGACAACATTCTCATGGCCCAAGAGAAGATTCATCATTTTAATCTCAGTTACAGAAAAGGCAACCTTGTCATAAAGCTGGACATGTCCAAATCATATAAGAGTCAACTGGTATTTCCTCCTTACAATTTTGCAAAAGATCTTTGCTCACAGATTCCTCACCCTCATTAAGCATGCTACTCCAAAGCTGTTGGTTCACTAGTCTGGTTAATGGAGAGGGGCGGGTTTCTTCAAATCCACCCTGGGATTAAGACAAGGCGACCCACCTTCCCCAACACTTTTCATTATTGCAGCAGAAGCTTTCTCAAGAGGACTAGATCTCCCCTTTAATGAGAACCTAAAAATGTTTTATCAAACCAACTACGAAGTTAACCTCTCACATTTCTCATATGCCAATGATGTGATATTGCTTACAAACTGTGAGGTGGTTTGCTTGAACAAACTAATACAATTCTTGAGAAATTTTGAGGAATCCTTTGGGCAGAAAATCAACCATGCTAAAAGTTCCTTCATTGCCGGAAAAAAAAAAAAACAATCTGACTACACAAAGAATCAAAATTATGACTGGCTTCTCAATGAAGGCGCTCCTCATTACCTGCCTTGGAGCTCCTCTATACAAAGGCAAGAAGACGAAATTTTTTTACGAAAATCTAATAGATAAACTCAAAGCAAAAATCAAACTATGGGAACAATGCCACATATCATATGGGGGTAGACTTCAATTGATCAAGAGTGTGCTCAGCCACAATGTACAAGATTCAAGCATATGATAGCTGGCTCATTTCAGTGTCCAAGAAACCACATCTTCAGTTTATTTTCACCAACCAATCAATTTATTAATGCAAATGTGCAATATGATATAACATAATTGCTAAACATGGCATCAATTATTTTTTAAAAGTGAATATCGTCCAAGCCCCGCAGTCGCCACTGACCGTCTAACATTGTTTCCGCACTAGCCGTCCTACGATCTCCATGAACATCCCACCATGTAGAAATACTTGTGTGTTTCCTCTATCACGTCCACATTACTGAAACATAATTCCTCTTTGAGTTTGCTAGACGTCTAGAGGTTGGATTGGTAGAACTATTCTAGAACTTTTAGACTAGGTGTTTCTCTCTCAAACTCTTGGAACAATTAGAGAGAGAGAGAGAGAGAGAGTTTGGCTGAGCTGTGAGGCTGTGTCACCCGTTTTGAAGTTGGAAAAGTCTCCAACTAACGGGCTCGCGGGCTTCTAGGATTCCTAGTCCACATAATTAATTACCCATTAATTTTGGGTTACGGTTTAGTTTATCTAATAAATTAATTTTAAGACAATATTAATTCAATTAATATTTTAATTTTATCAATTAAACCAAGTTCAAAACCGATTGTGTGAACCTGACAGTTATGCATACAATGCAGATATGGTCATTTCCAAAAGCCGTCTCCCTATCAAAGTGTATGACATAAAATTCTAAATCGGATCCCATCATAAACTCTGATATCCATGTATTCACTTTACTTGTTTGTCTCCTAGACCAATATAGTAAATTCGTGTCCTATTTGATCGACAAACATAACCACAAACTTGTAGAGAGTACACAACCTAGACAAGGGAGGATATCACAATCATCTCATGATAGCCATAGATCGTTTTTTGGAAACATACCAACCTCTATGCATATTCTAACTATACAGATACAGGACTTTTTAACAACCACGTATATATGTAACCACATCAGCCAAGATCAAGATACAACTGCCCCAAACACAATGCGACTATGATTTCTCACATCAGAGGACTAGTTACAATACTGTTCCACCCTAAAGTTCTACTTATACCACTTATATCACGTGGCTCCAATGATAACTCCTACAAATGAGTTCAGTTAACTTGACAACCCATTGCCAAGCACCCACTAAAGTGCAGAGATGTCGTAAACTTCTGTTGTTGATGAAACGCGATACTCATTATATGAATGCAATAGTTAGTACAAGTCTTTATAGAACCCTTCAATATTTTTTCATGAAGGTTATTGACTTGGAACATTTTAGATTGTTCAAAATAGATTACAGTAAAAAGGATTGTTCAAACCATTACAAGAAACTAACTATTGTTTAACAATCTGCTATGTCTTATTCGCTTACAAAGCCGTAACGGAATCAAATTAAAAGAAGCATGTATTAGAAGTCTGCAGAACCACATCATGTTCCTCATGATGAATATAATCTGATATATATGTCCTCTTTCCGTGTCTTATATATATGATATAACATTATTGCTGAAAATGACATCAATAATTTTTTAAAGTGAGTTAGTATCGACAGAAATAATAAGAACACAGCGGAAGCATAAATAATTAAAAGTAAATGAGAATATTATTGCTCGTCCGTCTAAGTTCTGCAGTCGCCGCCGGCTGTGTAACGTTGTCTGCGCATCGACCGTCCTATATATGATCTCTGCCAACGTCCCGCGTCGAATTAAGTAGAAACACTTGTGTGTTTTTTTTATTACGTCCACATCACTGATACGGAATTCCTCTTCGAGTTGCTAGAATTCTAGAGGTTGGATTGCTAGAACTATTCTAAAATTTTTGGATGAGGTGTTTTTCTCCCAAGCTCTTGGTATGAGAGAGAGAGAGGGAGAGGGAGAGAGAGAGAGAGAGAAGCATAAAAAATTAAATGAAACCAAGAATTAAATGCATATATTGTCACCTGTCCGTCCAAGCCCTACGGTTTCCAACTGCCATCCAACGTTGTTCGCGCACCAATCGTCCTATGATCTCAACCAACGTCACACGTCCAACCATGCAGAAACACTTGTGTGTTAGAATTCCACTTCAAGTTTGTTAGAATATTAATACAATTAAGATTTGAATTTTTATACTATTTATAGAATAGAAGCTTGAATTGTGTCTAAAATGATAGTTATTTATGTGTTTTTATAATATTTGTCCTTTACTTTTTGTATAATATATTTGATGATTTCTTTCTAGGAAATGAAATTGATTATTTATACAGGACAGAAATGGAAATTCTTCTTCCTTTTTATAGTTCTTATACCAAATTTATAAATTACCAAATAGGTCCTCTTTCCATAACCACCCACATTCTTTATTTTTATTAATTTATTTATTTTTTCAGGTTGTGTCTTACATCATTTTTTGTTGTGACTTACACTTTTTTTTTTCTTTGTATTAGACGATAGCTTATGCAAAAGTACAGTAAATTATACAAATTATATTATATTAATACTCTTTTTGTTTATATCAAAAATATACTTTTTCAATATATATATATAATACTCTATATAATTTAAAAAAACAATTACACTGAAAATACTTTAAAAAAAATATCTAGACAATTAACTTGTTGTGTAATATAATAAAGACCATTTAACATGTTAATTATCTATATTAATTATCAATTTTCATTAAAAAAATTGTTTTCATTCTAGCAACTAGCGCACAGGGATGGTACGCATAATTTTTTTTAAGTAATAGTTAAGGAAAGTATAAAATTTTTCTAATTAAAAATAAAATAAAGTTGTACATTTCATGTTAAATTCATGTTATTAACTAATCAAAATAATTATTCGATTTAAAATAAAAAAAAAAAAGGTGTACAAATCATTTGATTTGATTAAAAATAAATAAAGTTGTAGAAACTATTTGATTTGTTTATTTTGTTATTAACATGCTATTTGGTTTGTTTAATTTAACCGAGTCCAAAATTAATTATGTGAACCTGACAGCTCTGCAAACCCTCTAGACATAAAATTCTTAGACATGAAGCCATCTCCCTATCAAAGTCTACGACATAAAATTCTAAACCGATTCCCATCATAGACTTTGATATCCATGAATTCACTTACTTGTGTGTCTCCTAGACCAATATAGGAAACTCGTGTCCTATTTGATCAACAAACGTACACACAAACTTCTATAGAGTACACAACCTAGACAACATAGCATATCACTGTCATCTTATGATGCACGACGTGATACTTCCTTGAAAACAAACCACGTAGAAATGAAATTATATCAGCCAAGATCAAGATACAATTGCCAATACACAAGGCTATTGTGATTTTCAAGTCAAAAGACTAATCACAATACTATCACACCCTTAAGAGTTCTATTTATATTGATTATATCACGTGGTTTTCATATGATAACTCCTACGAATTTGTTCAATGAACTAGACAACCCATTGTCAAGCACCCAATAAAGTGCATAGACGTCGTAAACGTCACTTTTGATGAAATGCGATACTCGTTATATGTATGTAATACTTAGTGCAAGTCTTTATAAAACCCTCCAATGCTTTTCCTTGAGAATTATCGACTTAAACATTTAGATTATTCAAAACAGATACACAGGAAAAGATTATTCCAAACATTACAAGAAACCAACTAACTGCAAAAGATTGCTAAAAACAGATTACGAGGAGCCAACTAATTGGCAAGCCAGTCACCTATTTTAACAATCTACAATGTTTTATTCGCACACAAAGCAGTAAGGAAATGAAAGTAAAGAAAGCATGTAGTAGAAGTCTGCAGAACCACATCATGTTCCTCATGATGAATATAATCTTATATATATGTCCTCTTTCCCAGTCGACTGTGGTGGTGGTGGGGGACTCCTTAGTAGTGGGGGAATGCTTTGTTCATCCCTAAAGAAATTCTCTGGATCAACTCTCGTTTTCACCAAAACCAATCGATCAAAATTGTTATTGAAGTACTTTGCACCCCAAACTCTTGCTGTTTCAATACTTATCGGCCCTACAATGTTATTCACTCCAATGGCAAGATCTCTATAACAGAAGAAAGCTCCCCGTGGGTTGGACGTAACATAAGGAGTCACGTAATTGTAAAGTTCTGTAATCCAATTTATGTACTTGTATTCATGAGCTGCCTCATATGCTTCCCAGTACACCATATGATGGATCTTGTAAAGATAACCAGCCCTATGAGGAAATGGGGTTGCATTATCAGGAATTTGAGCCATTTTTCCGCCATATGGGGTCAACAATAACTGTGCCAACTTGCCTTCTGGTTCAAAGAAGCGTCTCCATATGCCTTCAAACCCTTCTATGGGAATTGGTTCCTGCACATAATCTGATTTTCCTTTGAAGTATCCTACATCATCTTGATACCTGTCCATCAAAGGCAAAAGTGAATCTATGGGCAATCCGGTATTGTACAGGATGGATTGGATCCAGCTCATTTCTGTGCAGTCTTCTCTTACTAAGCCCAATTCCGGGAATTTTTCTTGCATTATCGCAAGTAGACTGTCGGTATCACCAAGGAAAACTGAGTTAAATGTTGCACGAATTGTCATCTTTCCATCCCAGGTGGTGTTTCTTGTAGCGATGACTCTGATGAATAAGTCTTCAGTGAAGTTAGGTGCGACGTATTGCCAGCGGTGAACGAGTTGAGTGGCATTTTGCCACAAATCCCTATGGATTGTGAAAACAGTAACTTTTTCTGGAACATCCACCAATTGTACTTTCCATGCAATAATTACGCCAAAACTGGCACCTCCACCACCTCTAATGGCCCAAAATAAGTCCTCACCCATGGAATTTCTATCGAGAATCCTGCCATTAACGTCTATTATCCTAGCATCCACAACATTATCTGGAGCTAGGCCGTATTTTCTGAGCAATACGCCCCAACCTCCCCCACTGAAGTGCCCGCCAACGCCAACAGTTGGGGAAAAACCGGCTGGAAACGCCAGTGTTTGGGTTCTAATCCCAATATTAAAATATAACATGCCAATGGTTGCACCACCTCCAACCCATGCAGTTTTCTGCTCAAGATCAACTGTTACTTCACTGAAGTTGAGCAAATCAAGGATCACAAATGGGACTTCAGATACATAAGACCGTCCCTCAAAGTCATGGCCGCCACTTCGAGTTCTAATTTGCATTTGATTTTGTTTGGCACAGTAGATGATAGGGGGAATTTGGTCCTCGTGCTGGGGGGCTACTATCACTTGCGGTTTTGGGGTGGAAGCTGACATGAATCTTTTGTTTCGGATTGAAAAATCTAGGACAAACTGATAAGAAGAGTTGATTGGGGTGAAAACATGGTTAGAAATTGAGGAATAGTTTTGGATTTCTTCTTTGAGACAGTCAAGAAAACCATCGACGTTGGCAGCAGAAGCTGGAGAGGACCACGAAAAGACAATAAAAAGAAAGAAAATGAGAGTGGAAATGGTTGGAGTCTTCATGATTGTGAGATGCTGTGGTTTGTGGTTTTGGGAGCAGAAATATGTGGTATTTATAATGGTAGTGGATGGGTGAATTACGTACATGTTGCCATTTGAAAAGTAGGAACGTGCAGTCTGATGAATTAAAATACACCTCGTGACTTCCATTTCTGTATATAAAATTAGCCAACCAGTCCCTTTAAATCCCAATATTCCATCTGTTTGCGTGCTTAACTGAGATATATGCATGCATGCATGCATCATTCGCCTTTGGTTGTTTTATATACATTAATTTATGTTGCTGTGTTTGGTTAGTTGTAATCAAATTAGATGACAATTACTCTCATCTCCTTGTAATGAAATAATGAAAAATTATAAATAAAAAATAGTGAAGTGGACATTATTATTTCACCTTTGTTGATTTTCAATAACAAAAATATTTTATAATAATATCACAATTTTTACAAAAACAATTTCTCTCACCATATTTCTTTGTCTGCAAACTTCTTCGTGTTTGTTTTTCTTACAAACTTCTATATTTATAAGGAATAATTACATTTACAATCCCTTATCTATTACTTTTTTTACACAAACCACCTCCGTCTTTTTAAAAATTATAAAAACCACCCCTAATAGCCTTTAAAACCCCAAAATGCTCTTGTTCACTCAGTCAAACTTTAATTTAATTTTTTAATGATAGAAATGCCCTATGGGGCATTTTGTAATTACCAAAAAGTAGAGGGGTGTCAATGTAATATTTATAAAATTAATAATATGACGGTTATAATTTTTTATTATTTATATTAATTTTTAATTTTAATTTTAATTATTTTATTAATTTTTTAATTGAATCTCTATATTATTAATTTTTATTGAAATTAGGTCCGACAGCCAGACACGCTGCACACGCATTTCCTTGATAATTAGTTAACAGAATTAGCAGACAAAATCGGTTCTACATTATCTATTTACGTTAACCAATCTCCAAAAAATCAAAGATACGATTTGATTGATATAATAACAGTACGAACATAATACATGAAAAATTACGATTTCAATGCATTAAATACGTCCAAAAAACACTGGCGGAATATTTCATCTGTTTGCGCGCTTAATTGATATATATGCATGCATGATTCCTACCGTCATGCCCACACTCAACTATGCCTATGCCCTCGTTCCCACCTGCCCATTGCGGCCTACAGCCTCACCCCTTTTCATCTTCCTCTGCCATCGTTAGCCATAAAAATATGTATGTATAAATATGTCAATATATAAACATATACATATAAATATGTCCCATTATATATATATATTTATATGTTTATATTGTATAAACATATATACATATATGTATAACTTATTAATTTCAATATATTTAGTTGTAAACAAAAATAAAAAATAAATATTTAATTTCAAGTATATAAAATAATTTATACAAGTGTGATAATTTTTTTATTTTAAATTTATAAGTTGGTAACTAATTTTTATTAATATATTAATTAAATAATTTAATATTTTAGTTACTAAGAGGTTTAATTTTATATATAGATTTAATAAAAAAATTAATAAAATAATTTAAATTTAAATTAAAAATCAGTATAAATAATAAAAAAATTATATGGGGTCATATTATTCAACCTATAAACATTACTTTGAGACCCCCTTGTACCTTTTAGTAATTACAGAACACCTTAGGGGTATTTCTGTTATTGAAAATTAAAGTTTAACCGAGTCAACAGGGGTAATTTGAGCTTTTAAAGGCTGTCAATGGTGGTTTTGTAATTTTTGAAAAGACAAGAATAATTTGTGAAAAATGACAATAAGTGAGAGGGTGTAAATATAATTATCTCTATTTATAATAAACTTATAATTAAAAATAAGTTGTCTCTGTCACCCCACCCACGCTTCTTTCTTCTCACAAACCCTTTTTCTCTCTTACCACAATTTTGTTTTCTCTTAAATTTACATCGTAATTTTCTTTTATATATACTTACGAGAATCACGTGTAACAACAACAAGTAATTTATAATCCCAAAGAGTATTTTGATCCGTTCACAATTAAAATTAGATAAAAAAAATTGATTAGGCTCGTTGTTAAATGGATGTTAAAATCAGGGGGGTTATTTGTAATTTTTCAAGGAATAACGAGATATTTGTAATTATGCCAAATCTCAAGAGAGGTGGGTTTAATTTATCCTAAAAATTACTCTAAGAAGTTTATAATAGCTTTTCTCTAAAGAAAAGTCAGAAATTCAAAGTATTCTTAGTTATTTGTCACGACTAAGAGTCATGGTAAAAATATTTATCATGACAAATGTAGCCACCCTCGCAAATAGAACAATCAACAATCGTTGCATGACCATGATCAATAATTATTTGGTATAACTATTTTATTTTAAACTATTATAATTAACCATGGTTAAGTATTATATTTTTTTTATAGTGGTACGACAAGATAAACTAATACAATTATGAACTGAAGGGATGAATAAGTAAGACAAGACTACAGTAAGGAAAAAAAAAAAAAAGAAAGAAACAATGAAATTTTACTCTTATAATTAATTGGAGAAAATTGAACAAATTTAAAAAAAGAATACATCACATACTCTAATTTACGATGGCCTTTGTCATGAACACTAGAACTATTAATGAACGCTAGAACTATCAATAAACGTTAGAACTATCAATAAACACTGTCACAAAATTTTTGTATAGTACTCATTCCTGAATATATCTCTCCCTCTCAATCAGCATTGGTGTCGAGGCGCCTCTAACTGATAATGTACTTATTCAAAGGGGTGTAAGCACTTTATGAATCTTAAGCTTGACATTATGAAAGCCTATGATAGGGTGGAATGGCCGTTCCTCCGGAGGGTGTTGGATAAGCTTGGTTTCCCTTGTGTGTTTGTTGATCTTGTTATGCTCTGTGTCTCATCCGTTTCTTGCTCGTTAATTTATGAGTAGACTATAGTTTGGCTCCATTACTCTCCAAAGGGGCCTTCGTCAAGGGACTCTCTATCCCCTTATTTGTTCCTTCTTTGTACTGAGTCGCTCAGTTTGTTGTTTTGGGTGGCGGAAGAGGGAATAACGCTAGGTGTGGCCATTTGCAGGGGTCTCTTAGCATTTCTCATTTATTATTTGCAGACGACACCATAGTCTTTTACTCGCAAATCCAACTACGATTCAAACCATGGTTCAAAATGAGTCGCTGAGTTTATTGTTTTGGGTGGCGGCGATGTCGGAAAGCGGGCTATCGAGAAGGTAAACTAATACAATTAAGAGCTGAGGGGATGAATAAGTAAGATAAGACAAAGAAAAAAAAAAAAAAAAAGAAAGAGCAAAATTTTATTCTTATAATTATTCATTTAACAAATTGGAGTAAATATATATAATGATGTACCTAAATCAATCTTATAATGATATTATTCCTAAAGATAATTATGTAAAATAATCTATTTTTACTCCATACGAATTACTTTTTATATTTATTATTTACTCTTATTAACTACTTTTCATATTATTTATATTTATTCGTATAAATTACTTATCACATTGTATTTATTTGAAAAAATATACTTTTAGTCCCATAAAATAAGGGTAGAATTTTTTTGGTTACTAGAACTATGACATGTGATGTTTTTAGTCCCGTAAAACTCAAAGAGGAAAATATAATAAAATATAATTTTGTTCATGATAAGATATAATTTCACAGTCCATTTAAATGTATAGCATGGGACACACGCTAGTATTTGTGTGTGTGTACGTATATATATATATATATGTATATAGCATGGGACAGACGGTAGAAGTCTGCAGAAGTACATCATATTCCTGATGATGAAGATAATCTTATATATATGTCCTCATGATGAATGCAGAACACCTCGCGACTTTCATTTCAATGAATAGACCATCAGCACATGCATTTTTATTGAAATTACGTCCGACAGCATTTCCTTGATAATTAGTTAACTGAATTAGCAGACAAAATCGGTTCTACATTATCTGTTTACGTTAACCAATCTCCAAAAAATCAAAGATACGATTTGATTGCAAGCCTGCCAAATTTGGCATTATACAGTCCATTTAAATACGTCCAAAAAACACATCTGTTTGCGCGCTTAATTGATATATATATGCATGCATGATTCTCATTTGGTTGTTTTATATACATTAATTAATGTCGCTGTGTTTGGTTAATTGTAATGAAATTAGATGACAATTAGTCTCATCTCCATCTCCTAGGCTGGTCCTTTTAAAAAAATTATAGATTTTCTATGTCATTATTGTCGACTTGAAATATTCGATAAATGAAATAATGAAATAGTACAAATTACCCTCCTTAAATGAAAAATAATTATATAATCCCTAAATAGTGAAGTGGACATTATTTATAAACATATACATATAAATATGTCCAGTTATATATATATATATTTATATATTTATATTGTATAAGCATTTATACATATATGTATAACTTATTAATGTCAATAAAATTTAGTTGTAAACAAAAATAAAAATAAATATTTAATTTCAAGTATATAAAATAATTTATACAAGTGTGATAATTTTTTATTTTAAATTTATAAGTTAGTAACTAATTTTTATTAACGTATTAATAAATAATTTAATATTTTAGTTATTAAGAGGTGTAATTTTATATACAGATATAATAAAAAAATTTAATAAAATAATTTAAATTAAAAAATTAGTATAAATTATAAAAAAAAAAACTATACGGGGTCATATTATTCATCCCTATAAATATTACTTTGAGACCCCCTTCTATCTTTTAATAATTATAGAACACCCTGAGGGCATTTCTGTCATTGAAAAATTAAAGTTTTATCAAGTCAACAGGGGTAATTTGGGTTTTAAAGGCTGTCAGGGGTGGTTTTTGTAATTTTTTAAAAGGCAACGCTAATTTGTGTAAAATGACAATAGGTGACGGGATGTAAATGTAATTATTTCTATTTATAATAAACTTATAATTAAAAATATTTTTTGTCTCTGTCACCTCACCCACGTTTCTTTCGTCTGTTAGAGCCGTTTTCTTTCTGATCACAATTATTTTTTTCTTCGTCTTACATCATAATTTTTTTTATATGCTCGCGAGAATCACATGTAATAACAATTAGTAATTTATAAACTCAAAGAGTATTTTGGTCAGTTCACGATAAAAATTATATGGAACATTGAATAGGCTCATCGTTAGACGGGCGTTAAAATCAGGGGGGTATTTGTAATTTTTCAAACAATAAAGAGATATTTATAATTATACCAAATCTCAAGAGACGTGGTTTTAATTTATCCTAAAAATTACTTTAAGAAGTTTATAATAGCTTTTCTCTAGAGAAAAGTCAGAAATGGAACATGTGTATGTATTCTTAATTATTTGTCATGACTAAGAGGCAAGATAAAAATATTTATCATGATAAATATTTTAGCCACCTTCGCAAATTATTCTACCAACAATCGTTGCATGACTATGGTCAACGATTATTTGAACTATTTTATTTTAAAACATTACAATTACCCATAGTTAAACTAATACAATTAAGAGATGAAGGGATGAATAAGTAAGACAAGACTACAGTAAAGGGATGAACAAATTGATCTTCTATCCATATTCTAATCTATATCTATGTTATATCTTTATATTATATTATCTATAAAAGTATGAATTGGTTCTAAAAAGTTTCTTTTATTTTATGGTTTACCTAAACTAATCTTATAATATATTATTCTTAAAGATAATTATGTAAAATAATTTATTTTTACTCCATGTTAATTGCTTTTTATATTTATTATTTACTTTGATTATCTACTTTTTATATTATTCATATTTATTCTCATAAATTACTTTTTATAATGTAGTTATTTCGGTAAAATATTTTTTTAGTCCCATAAAATAAGGGTAGAATTTTTTTAGGTACTACAACTATGGTAAGTGACGTTTTCTATCCTATGAAACTCAAAATCACGTCTTTTTAGTCCTAAAAATTGTGATTCTGGGACTTTTTGTTTCCAAAATTAATCACAACCCTTGCTTAGTACCAAAACCACAACATGCATGACTTTTCGAGACAAAAAATATGTGATTATGAGTTTTATAAGACTAAAGACGACACCTGCTATAGTTATGGTACCAAATCAAATTCCATCTTTATTTTTATAAGACTAAAGAAGCAGTTTGCCCGTATTTATTTACCCATATTAGTATTTTTCTATATTATGTTCATAATATGATACACCTAGACAAAACTTCCCTTATGATAATAAGAAATAACTAAAAATGTTCATAAATATTGAGAAGATTAATGCATTGAGAAACTTTTCTAATGAGAACTGGTTAGATCACTTGTCATATTAAAATGGGTCACATCACAAATGAAATTAATAAATAAATTATCATGTAAAATAACTATTTTAAAGAGTAAACGGGTCAAAAGACAAATAAGAGTCAATTAAATCACTTATTCCCTGTAAAATTACATTTTCTAGTAAAATAAACTAAAATATAATTTGAGCATTTGAGGTGTAGCTATTGTGGACATTATATGATTTTTTTCATTCATCTATAATATAATAGAACAAAATATCAGTACACAAGAGAATTAAATTTTAAAAATTGCTCTTTGTTAAAAACCAAATGATATCACAAGATTTTAAAATGTTATTCATAAACAATAACCATAATATCCACTTTCAGCACGAGTTTGCCTATTGCAACCACCACGCAAGATACTGAGATTTGGAAAATTCTTATTCAAATAAAATTCGGTTGAATTAAATCAATTGCAGAGTAAGTGTAAACTACTTGTCATGTGATTGATCATTTTTCTAATATACATCAATTATATGTTGAATTTGGCACAAAATATCAGAGATGATACAACCATGAACAGGGGAATGGAAGAACCCAGAAAATCTGATTTCTGTATTAAAAAATGGAGAGGATAACCTGCTGGAGTTCGAACCCGTGCTTAAATACAAACGAGCTAACTAACCCAAAACTGCCAGTAACAAACTAACCACCTCACCTATGACATGGACCAATGAGAAGCTGAATATATGACTATACGCCACTTCAGATATACAACAATAGAGAAACAAAACATAATACAAAATCGAATATAAACTGCATTCCTAAAATGCGACTTCTTAATATCCAACATCAAACAGAAATAAGCCAGCTTCATCTTCATCATGTTGATCATCTGGAAGAACAGCAGCAGTAGGCATCCCCATTGCTGTTGGAACATCTTCAAGCTCAACAGCCCCCCCCCCCTCACAAGTGGGACGGGGATGCAAAGCAGCAAGAGCTACGAATGTGCATAGGAGCTAAGAAACCATCCTTGTAAGTAGAACGAACCACATGACAGTCAATCTCGATATGCTTCGTGCGCTCATGGAAGACGGGGTTAGCCATGATGTGCAAAGCCTCCTGATTATCACAAAATAAGCCAACAGGAAGAGGCAAAAAAATATCGAAGTCAAAAAACAAATAAGACAACCATTTTAGTTCACAAACGGTAGCAGCCATGCTCCAATATTCCGCTTCGGCAGTTGAACGAGAAACAGTAGATTGTTTCTTGGTCTTCCACGAGACTAAAGCAGCACCCAAGAAAATATAATATCCAGTAAGCGAGCGATGAGAATCAGTACAAGATGCCCAGTCGGCGTCGCAATAAGCAATTAGCTCAAAGTTAGAAGCAGCAGGAAAAAATAAACCTTTAGAAGGCTCACCCTTGAGATACCGAACCACGTGCAACGCTGCGTTCCAGTGAGCTACACACGGATGAGTGAGGAATTGGCTCAATTGTTGCACTGAATGCGATATGTCAGGGCGAGTAAAGCCCAAGTATAACAAGTGACCAATCAAACGACGATATTGGTCAGCTTGGGGAAGGCGTGCACCAAAATCAATAGTGAGTATGAGGCCCAAAGGAAACAGTGTACTAACGGATTTAGCAGACGACATTCCAGTGTCACTTATGATGTCACGAACATATTTCGTTTGAGCTAGATAGAGACCATCAGAGCTTCGCACAATCTCAAGGCCGAGAAAAAACCGTTCATCACCAAGATCTTTAATGGTGAAAATTGCATGCAAGTAGTCCTTTACAGACTGAATAAGCGCCAAAGAGGGAGTTGTAACCACAATATCGTCGACGTAAATGAGGAGAGCAAGAAGACTATCATCTGTCCTCTTTGTGAAAACGCAATGATCAAAGGCAGATTGCATAAAACCAAATTCCGTGAGCTTAAGCGTGAGCTCGACATTCCACTGTCGAGAGGCTTGCTTCAAGCCACAAACGGATCGTTGCAGCTTGCACACTAGCCCTGTCTTGCAGGTGGTATCTAATGAAACTATGGGTAAAGGTAAGGGAGAAACAGAGTCTGCAGGCACCTTAGAAAATGGAAAAACATCCTCATAAAATTCCACATCTCTAGAAAACAAAACAGAGTGGGATTCTATATCATATAGTTTGTAGGCCTTTTGATGCATCGAATAGCCAATGAGACTACATTTTAAGGCTCTAGGATGAAATTTTGATTTGTGGGGATTGATATTGGTAGCGAAACATAATGAACCGAAAGTGCATAAATGATCAAACTGAGGGAATGCCCATGTAACAGTTCGAATGGTGTCTTCCACTCCAATAGTCTACTTGGGGTCCTATTAATAAAAAATGTGGCGGTAAGAATCGCATCAACCCAGAATTTTATAGGAAGAGATGCTTGAAAGGGAAGGGCTCTAGCTACATTCAACAAATGTCTATGTTTCCTCTTGACACAGCCGTTTTGTTGAGGAGAATATGTGCAAGAAGATTGATGAATGATACCTAATTCGGAACAAAGGGATTGACACTCATGATTTATGAACTCTGAGCTGTAGTCAGAATGCAAGGTTTTAATTCTCCTATCAAACTGGTTAGAAACCAAGGAACAAAAATGTTTCAATGTTGCAGGAACTTGAGATTTCTGTTTGAGGATGAATGTCCAAAGGCACCTTGAGTGGTCGTCTAATGGAGTTAATGTTGAATTTGATTTTTCAAATGCAGAAATTCACAAAATTGAAGAGGTAGTGAATGGCCTTGTTATTTCTCCTCATCATGGTCATTATCTCATAGCCAACATCCATTTTTTCGTTTGCCTTGAAAAGTATTCAATTCAATATTGAATGTAATGCAGCAGTTTTTCAAAATCAGCCTCCAATTGCTTTTGAATGAGATGAAACAACAATTTTTGTTCAAAATCAGCTTTCGGTTTTTGGATGGGAATTCATGGCCATCAATTTTGTCTTCATTGCTGTGTTTAATTGCTGGATTTTGGAAGCCTATATATAGGCTTGTACCTTCACCATTTGGAACACACCACAAAACAACAATTCTTATTCTCCCTAATCACTCTTTCGGTTGCCCTCTTTCACTTGGCATCCAAATTTCTTTCAAATTTTGATATTTGAATCTCTTGTTTCAATAAGCTTCTGAGTGTTCGATCGAGGTGTTCTTTGGTATAGTGCTAAAATTGAAAGAACTGTAACCGTCTTATCCTGGAAAAAATTACGTTGCACCCGATGCACTGCTGATACAGGGCATATATTTTCTTCAAGGCAAGCAGTAATTCTGCGATTCGGTTAAAAATTAACGACTTCAAATTGGGCTGAGAATTGTTACGATACAATTCTCATTGTAAGTTTTCGATTTAAATTCTTGTCAGAAATAGCATTTCTAATTGTGTTATGTTATTTGTTCCAATGTGGTTATAATTGCTTTTGATTTCTAAATTCGATTGTACTATTTCAAAATGACGTTTTGATTACTTGAAACCAAATTATTTTTCCAACAGTTAAGACATACGTTCCCCCAATATGCAACGTAGGGACCCCATATGTACATGTGAACAAGTTCAAACGGAATACAAGAATGAGACACGCTAGCGGGAAAAGAAGACGAGTTTTCATTGGTTTGTGACACACCTCACAAGGAGTTTGGGTAGCATTAGTATCAATGTCAACTAGATGTTTAATGGCTTGTAATGAAGCATGTCCTAGGCGCTTATGCCATATGCTCGAAGTACAATTTACAGAAGCAAGATTATTTTCAACAACAGGTACAGTAGCGGTAAAGGAAGGAGATTGTTGTCTAAAAGTATAGAGGTTCTTGAAGAGATGAGCTATGACCTTGCTTGTCTTATTTTTCAGGTCCTGCAAGAAACAATTTTCCTTAGTAAAATGAAGTTGATAAGCTGTATGGTTGCAAAGCTGACTAACGAAAATTAGATTGACAGAAAAACGCGGAACAAAGAAGACATTGTGCAAGGTGATATCATCATTCAACTGGACAGTACCCACATATTGAATAGGATTTCTGGAACCGTTAGTTAAGTAGATAAAATGAGGATTAACAGGTTTGGCAAAGGAATGAAACAATGCAATGTTAGCGCATATATGATTGGTAGCTCCCGTGTCAATAATCCAAGTATTCAAATCGATGCAAGAGGGCTTAGCAGCGTTACCTGCAAACTCTTCTTCAAATTGTTCGAAGTTTGCATGAGTGGTAATGGGGTCTGAAGAAACATTCACCTTCTTTAGCAGCTTAAGCAACTGACTCATCATTTCTGTAGTATTGCCTTGCACATCATCATTTTTTACATCAACAGAAGCTGCAAAAGAACGCCCCTCTTTCTTCCGGTCATTGAGTGATCTGTACCAATCAGGTACTCTGTGTAATTGGATGCAAGTTTCTTGCCCATGCCCCGGGTTGTGACTGTGAGAACACATCAAGTTCCGCTTGTCTACAATAAACTTCTTTTTCTGTGCATATTTGTCATCCTCCTTTTTGCTCCCTTTCGAAGTAAACTGATACGCCATATTGCTGGATTTCATGTCAATAGAGGTATGGGTGGCTCTTTGTTGCTCAACACTGAAAATCATCGAAAATGCCTTCTCCACACTAGGCAGTGGATCAAGAATGAGTATTTGGTTTCGTTCATTATTGAAGACTTCATGAAGACCCATTAATAATTGCATCAACTGTGTTAACGATGCAAGTGAGTCGTCTTCTTCGTTAATTCCACAACTGCAGCCTCCACATTTGCACTTTGGTGGAGGTGCTAAACAGTTAAGCTCATTCCAGAGCTTTGTCATCTTGTTCAAGTATGCAGTAAGGCTCAAATCTTGTTGTGCCACTGAGCATAACTCCCTCTATAATTGATAGATTAGAGGTCCGTTACTCCGTCCGTATCTCGCCTGTATCGCGAGCCAAAGTTCTCGTGACGTGTTGCAGTACAT
The DNA here is from genome assembly GCF_026168435.1 of Sesamum indicum. Taxonomy (NCBI): domain Eukaryota; kingdom Viridiplantae; phylum Streptophyta; class Magnoliopsida; order Lamiales; family Pedaliaceae; genus Sesamum; species Sesamum indicum. The sequence goes on from NC_142668.1 coordinate 6,945,660, forward strand.
AAAGGATTCCACTATATCTTTGGACATAGAATTCTATAGCCAAGAGGTAACCATCAAATCGACGCGCCTCCATTGCTCTAAAATCGTCGAACCAGGAGTTGGTTTGGGGAAAGAGCCATCTATGAAGCCAAGCTTCATCTTAGTTCCCAAGGAAACATACACTGCTCGTCGCCATATTAGGAAATTACTATCATCTAATGGAGAGGAAGTTAGTGATAGCTGCGAGTGTTCAGAAGGATGGATGAATAACACATCCTTCTTGTATTGCGACGCAACTTCTTCAGCTCTCTGTCCCATTGTTGATGAAGCTATTTCATCTGCCATAGCTCGAGAGATGAACGTAAATCAGCGCAGCAAATTACACATAGACCTCATGAAGGAGGCTCTGATACTATGTTGAATTTGGCACAAAATATCAGAGATGATACAACTATGAACAGGGTAATGGAAGAACCGAGAAAATCTGATTTCTGTATTCAAAAATGGAGAGGATAACCTGCTGGAGTTCAAATCCGCGCTTAAATACAAATGAGCTAACTAACCCAAAACTACCAGTAACAAACTAACCACCTCACCTATGACATGGACCAATGAGAAGCTGAATAAATGACTATACGCCACTTCAGATATACAACAATAGAGAAACAAAACAGAATACAAAATCGAATACAAAACGCATTTCTAAAATGCGACTTCTATCTATCCAACATCAAACACAAATAAAACAACTTCATCTTCATCACGTTGATCATCTGGAAGAACAGCAGCAGCAGCAAGCATCACCATTGCTTTTTTAATTAATTGATTTTAGAGATACTATTGTACCATTTATAAGATTAGTACAAGGAGGTAAATTAAGACAAGGCCAGAGTAAAAGGAAAAAACCGAAATTTACTTTTATTATTTATTCAACCAATTATTGATGAAACAATGAGTAGTTCAATACCCATGGAGTTAAACGCAATTTTAGTCTTATAGTGTAGAGTGTTTTGTGGGATAAGTCTCATACTTTTTATAAATGTCAATTTTAGTTCCATAGAAAATTTTGTAATATTAATCTCATATTCTTCAAAATAATAAAAAATAATTCCATAATCTAATTATTCTGACAAGAAATGAAATACAAGTACATAAATATCCTGTAATATAAGTATATAATTTTCATACATTAACACACAACTTAAAATATAGCAACAACACATGAAATTTATTGCCAATTAAAATGTGAATTTAAAAAATATGCATTTTTTGTTTTCTACCAATAATTCAAACTTTAATTTTGAGTTATGGACGACCCTTTTTCTGTACTAGACACAACAACTTTAAGAGTATTGCAAACCTCTTATAACGTGGGATTAAAATTATAATTTAATGATAGAAATAATATTTGATGAATTAGAATACTTAACGGCCACGTGCGTAACACGTGTTATTTTTACCATTGTTAAATTATGAGATTAAAGTTAAAAAACATGGGACTAAGTTTGTGACAACACTTTATACTATGGGACTAATATTACAGTTGACGCAATATCAATGTGAAAAGTTGTGTCAGTGTAAACATGCTAAAAATCCCTTTGTTTAAATAAAATATGCAAACACCCTCCCCCACCCCTATTTTTATTAATCGGGCACAAAATTTCCTTTTCGTAGAAACTAACAAAAAGTGGGCTACACAATCTAAATGTAAAATTTTATTGTGTTTGGTATTTCTGGGTTCATTTTTATAGATTGAATGTGTTTAAAAGAAGGCCGAATTGCATATTAAATTCTTTGTATTTTCAAAATTTAGTTAAAAATTTCCTATGTCTTAAAAATAGGCAAAAAGATCCTTCTATTTTCTTATATATAGCACTTCCTTCAGTGTTAGTTGAAGTTAATGGCGTTAATTGTTTTGTCAAAAGACCCTTATATGCCCATATCTATTATGTATTATTTTTTATTTTCATGAACATTGAATTTTTTTTATTGCATAAAACCTGTATGGTTTAATCAATACATCTCAACCATTATATCTAATGAATTATTAAGGGTCAAGATTTAATCAATTTTAATATATATTATATCTATAATTCTAAAATATAAATTATTATATATAAAAAATAAAAAATAAAAAGTAACAAATTTAACTCCACCCCCTCCGGGCCCTAGTCCACCCGCTGGCCCTCCCCGACCCTGCCACCAACCCCCCTCCACTCGCCGCCCAACGCCGTGGAGGGTGGCGGCGATATCGTGAGGGGGGTTGTCAGTGCCCAACCTGGGCGACCGCAGTGCTGCGGTAGCTTTTTCTTGAAAATTATCGATTTGAATATCTTAGATTGTTCAAAATAGATTGCACCTAAAAAAATTATTCAAGACATTACAAAAAACCAACTAATTGCAAAAGATTGTTCAAAATCAATCACAAGGAGCTAACTAATTGGCAAGCCGATCACCTATTTTAACAACATACAATGTTTTATTTGCAGGAAATCAAATTAAAGAAAGCATGTAATAGAAGTCTACAGAACCACATCAGACGAAGATAATCTTATATGTATGTCCTCAAGACTTTCATTTCAATGACTAGACCATCAGCACGTGCATTTTTATTGAAATTAGTTCCGACAGCCAGAGCACACGCATTTCTTTGAAAATTATTCTTTTCCCCTTTAACAGAATTAGCAGACAAAATTGGTTCTACGTTAAATACCTCCAAAAAATTTGCATATAATATAACACTACGAACATAATACATGAAAAGATAGGATTTGACTGCAATCTTGACAAAAGTTTGGCATTATACAGTCCATTTATATACGTCCAGAAACACTGGCGGAATATTTCATCTGTTCGCGAGCTTAATCGATATATATGCATGCATGATTCGCGGTTGGTTGTTTTATATACATCAATTAATGGAGCTTAATCGATATAATTAATGTTTTATATACATTAATTATAATTTCTACGTCAAAGTTGTCGACTTGAAATAATGAAAAACTATAAATAACTCCCTTAAATAAAAAATAGTTATGTAGTTCCTAAACAGTGAATTGAACATTATTATTTCACCGTTGTTGTTTTTCAAAAAAATAAAAAAAAATACTTGAAAAAATTTAAAAAAAAATTTTGCATGGGTAAAACAAATAATCAAGAGGGAATATTAGTTCATAAAAATAGTTTATAAAAATTATAAAATATATATAAAATAATTTATACTATTATAAAAGAAAATCTTTTGTCGTACCAATATTTGAATACTCAAATTTACCCTTAAATTCATTTCTTCCCCTCAAAATAAATTTGGTTAGAATAGTCATTTTTAAAAAATTTAATAATCTCACAATTTTACAAAAATAAATTCTCTCATCCACTACTCCATATTCTCTCATTGCAAACTTCTCCATGTTTGTTTTTCTTACAAATTTCTATATTTATTAGGAATAGTTATATATACACCCTCTTAGCTATTGTCCTTTTACACAAACCACCCCTGCCTTTTTAAAAATTATAAAAATTATTTCTGACATCCTTTAAAACTCCAAAAAGCCCCTGTTGCATCAGTCAAAGATTAATTTAATTTTTTAATGGCAGAAATGCCCAGGGGTGTTTTGTAATTACCAAAAGTAGAGGGTGTCAAAGTAACATTTGTAGGAATGAGTAATATCACGCGTTATATTTTTTTTATTATTTAAGCTAATTTTTAGTTTTAATATTAATTTTTTTAATTAAATCTTTATATAAAATTATATTTTTAATAATTATAATATTAAATTATTCAATTAACATAATAATAAAATTAATTACTAAATTATAAGTTTAAATTACAAAATATCACACTTTCATAAATTATTAAAATTAAAAATTATTTATAATTAAATTTTATTAAAATTAATATATTACAATTTAAAATAATTTATGCAGTTTATATAAATTATATTAGAATTAGTACAATAAATAATTTATTTACTAAAAAATATGGAAATTATTAAATTATTCTTTTTAAAAAATTATTCCTTCTTTCGACTCCTATCGTCATGCCCACCCTCAACTATGCCTATGCCCTCGTTCCCACCTCCCCATTGCGGTCTACAGCCTCACCCCACTTGTACCCAGCCTTTCACCTTCCTCTGCCATCGTTAGCCATAAAAATATGTATGTATAAATGTGTAAATATATAAACATATACATACAAATATGTCCGATTATATACATATTTATATGTTTATATTGTATAAACATATATACATGTATGTATAACTTATTAATTTCAATATATTTAGTTGTAAACAAAAATAAAAAATAAATATTTAATTTCAAATATATAAAATAATTTACACAAGTGTGATAATTTTTTATTTTAAATTTATAAGCTGGTAACTATTTTTTATTAATATATTAATTAAATAATTTAATATTTTAGTTACTAGGAGGTGTAATTTTGTATACATATTTAATAAAAAAATTAATAAAATAATTTAAATTTAAATTAAAAATCAGTATAAATAATAAAAAAAATATACGGGGTCATATTATTCATCCCTATAAACATTACTTTGAGACCCCCTTGTATCTTTTAGTAATTACAGAACAACCTAGGGGTATTTCTGTTATTGAAAAATTAAAGTTTAACCGAGTCAACAGGGATAATTTGAGGTTTTAAAGTGGTTTTTGTAATTTTTGAAAAGACAAGAATAATTTGTGTACAATGACAATAGGTAAAAGGGTGTAAATATAATTATCTCTATTTATAATAAACTTATAATTAAAAATAAGTTTTGTCTCTATCACCCCACCCACGCTTCTTTCTTATCACAAACCCTTTTTCTTTCTTACCACAATTTTGTTTTCTCTTCAACTTACATCGTATTTTTTTTATATGCTTACGAGAATCACATGTAACAACAACAAGTAATTTATAATCCCAAATAGTATTTTGGTCGGCTCACAATTAAAATTAGATAAAAAATTGATTAGGCTCGTTGTTAGATGGTCGTTAAAATTATGGGGGGTATTTGTACTTTTTCAAGAAATAAGGAGATATTTGTAATTAGGCCAAATCTCGAGGGAGGTGGGTTTAATTTATCCTAAAAATTACTCTAAGAAGTTTATAATAGCTTTTCTCTAAAGAAAAGTCAGAAATTCAACATGTTTATGTATTCTTAGTTATTTGTCACGACTACGAGTCATTGTAAAAATATTTATCATGACAAATGTAGCCACCCTCGCAAATAGAACAATCAACAATCGTTGCATGACCATAATCAATGATTATTTGTTATGACTATTTTATTTTAAACTATTATAATTAACCATGGTTAAGTATTATATTTTTTTTTATAGTGGTACGACAAGATAAACTAATACAATTATGAGCTGAAGGGATGAATAAGTAATACAGAGAAAAAAAGAAAAAGAAAGAGCGAAATTTCACTCTTATAATTATTCATTCAACAAATTGGAGTAAGTATATATATATTTATATTGAACAAATTGCTCTTCTATCCATATTCTAATCTATCTCTATGTTATATCATTGTATTATATATTATCTATAAAAGTATGAATTGGTCCTAAAAAGTTTCTTTCGTTTTATGGTTTACCTAAATTAATCTTATAATAATATTATTCCTAAACATAATTATGTAAAATAATTTATTTTTAATCCATATTAATTACTTTTAATATTAATTAATTACTCTGATTATCCACTTTTCATATTATTCATATTTATTCTCATAAATTACTTTTTATGTTATACTTATTTGGGCAAAATATTTTTTTAGTCCCATAAAATAAGGGTAGAATTTTTTCGGACTAAAAAGACGTGATTATGAATTTTACAGGACAAAAAATGACATATGATATAGATGTGGTACCAAATCAAATTCTGTCCTTCTTATTTACTCATATTCATCTTTTTCTATATTATGTTCGTGATATAAATGAGAAATACACTAAAAAAATTCATAAAATTCAAAGGATTAATGCATTGAAAAACTTTTCTAGAGAAAATATAAATGAGAACTAGTTAGATTGCTTGCAATATTAAAATAGGTTACATCACAAATGAAATTAATTAAATAAATTATCATATAAAATAACTATTTCAAAGAGTAAAACAGGTTAAAAGACAAATAAGAGTCAATTAAATAACTATTTCCCTTTAAAATTATATTTTCTAGTATGATAAACTAAAATATAATTTGATCATTTGAGGTGTAGCTATTCCGTACATTATATGATTTTTTTTAATTCATCTATAGTATAATAGAATAAAATATCAGTACACAAGAAATTTAAATTTTAAAAATCACAAGATTTTAAAATGTTATTCATAAACATTAACCATAATATCCACTCTCCCCACGAGTTTGCCTATTGCAACTACCACGCAAGATATTGGGATTTGGAAAATTTTTACTCAAGTCAAATTTGGTTGACTTAAACAATTGCAGAGTAAATGTGAACTACTTGGCATGTGATCGATCATTTTTCTGAATTATACATCAATTATACAATAAATATATTAAACTTATTATATAATTAATTTAAATTTGATCAAATTCAAATTAAATTAAAATTTCCCCTTGGCTTTAAGAGATGGGTGGCATAGACTTTCTACAAATTCCCAGACACGCTGCACACGCATTTCTTTGAAAATTGTTCTTTACCCCGTTAAGAGAATTAGCAGAGAGAATTGGTTCTACATCATCTGTTTACATTATACCAATCCATTTAAATACCTCCAAACATTTTGCATATAATAACACTATACATGAAGATACGATTTGACTGCACGCTTGATAAAATTTGAGATTTATACAGTACATTTAAATTTCAAATAATTTATAAATTTTATAAGATATAATTTTGTTCATGTTAAGATATAATTTCACAGTCTATTTAAATGCGTACCACGGGACACACGCTAGAGCAACTTTGGCACGCGACTTCCACACACATAATTTTATTAAATGCAACACGAATATTATTCACTACCTAAACAAAAAAAAAAAACCATAAAAACAAAAACTGCTTGTAAGAAATGGTTTTTCTTTTTTGCAACAAATTTGAAAAAAGAATACATCACAAACTCTAATTTACGATGGCCTTTGTCATGAACGCTAGAACTATCAATAAACATTGTCACAAAATTTTTATATAGTACTCATTCCTGGATATATCTCTCCCTCTCAATCAGCGTTTGTGTCGGGGCGCCTCTAACTGATAATATACTCATTCAAAGGGGTGTAAGCACTTTATGAATCTTAAGCTTGACATTATGAAAGCCTATGATAGGATGGAATGGCCATTCCTCCAGAGGGTGTTGGATAAGCTTGGTTTCTCTTGTGTGTTTGTTGATCTTGTTATGCTCTGTGTTTCAACCATTTCTTACTCGTTAATTTTTGAGTGGACTATAGTTTGGCTCCATTACGCTCCAAAGGGGCCTTCGTCAGGGGACTCTCTATCCCCTTATTTGTTCTTCTTTATACTGAGTCGTCCAATTTGTTGTTTTGGGTGGCGGAAGAGGGAATAACGACAGGTGTGGCTGTTTGTAGGGGGCTCTTAGCATTTCTCATTTATTATTTGCAGACGACATCATGGTCTTTTGCTCGAAAAATCCAACTATGGTTCAAACCACGGTTCAAAATGAGTCGCTCAGTTTGTTGTTTTGGGTGGCTGCGGTGTCCCAAAGCGGGTTGTCGGCACCCAACTGGGCTACCGCAACGGAGTGGTAGCCCAGGGAAGTTTGGGCGATCGTGATGTTAAAACTTTTAATGTAAATACATATACTGGTAAAATTTAAATTATTTATTGTAAATAATTTATTGAAATATATTTAAATTATAATTTAAATTAGTTAAAAAATATTATTGTTATTATTCATTAATATTTACATCGATAAATATTTAAATTTTAAAAAATAAACGTAGTATATTATCTTTTGTATTGTGATATTAATTAAATTTTTAATTTAAATTATAAATTTATAAAAAATATATATATATATTTTTTTTGATATTTGAATAAATATATTTAAGAATAAAATTATTTATTATTTAGGAGAGATGAAAATTATCAAAAAATCTATTAAAGACAAGGTTAAAATAAATATATTTGATCATAGTAATTTTAAAAATAATATAGGGGTATTCTTATTAATTTAACAACAAAAAAAGGTCAAAAATCACAAAAAAAAAAAAAAATCGTGCCCATTTTGACCACCCGCGAGTACACTCCACCTTAAGTAGGGTTTTTTGTTGAGTTTTAGAAATCATAGAAGTTGTTTGCTTATTTTTAAAACACAGGAAAATTTTAGATATTTTTAGAGAACACATATGGATAAAATGAAATTTGGCCTTAAAAGAACCCAACATTATTAAATTTATTATGCATTTTCCTCTCTCTCTCTCTCTATTTTTTTTCTTTAATATACCAATTAAATATAATTTGATATACAACTTTTCTTTATAATTTGCTAAAAATTATTATACATTCATCTGGAATAAAATATGAAAATTGAGAAACATTTTTAAACCCATGATATTAAAGATTAAATAGTAAAACAAATAAATAATCTTTTTCTTAAATATTTAGATAAATAATAAAATAAAAAAGGGATAATTTTAATCTATAGATTAAATATTGACAAAAACTAACTTCCCTTCACTATAGATGGCTCAGCCACAAAGTACAAGATTCAAGCATACTATAGATGGCTCATTTCAGTGTCCAAGAAACCACATCTTCACTTTATTTTCACCAACCAATCAATTTATTAACGCAAATGTGCAATATGATATAATATTATTGCTAAAAATGACATCAACAATTTTTTAAAGTGAATTGGTATCATCCAAGCCCCGTAGTCGCTACTGATCGTGTAACATTTTTTGCGCACCAGCCATCCTATGATCTCCATGTATGTCCCACCATGTAGAAACACTTGTGTGTTGCCTCTATCATGTCCACATTACTGAAACAGAATTCCACTTTGAGTTTGTTAGAACTTTAGAGTTTGAATTGGCAGAACTATTCTAGAACTTTTGGACTAGGTGTTTCTCTCTCAAACTCTTGGAACAATGAGAGAGAGAGAGAGAGGGAGAGAGTTTGGCCGAGTTGTGAGGGGTTATTATTCTTCTCAAACTCGGTCACCCTTCTTGAAGTGGAAAAGTCTCCAACTAACGGGCTTACGGGCTTCTAGGATTCCTCGTCACTTAATTAATTACCCATTAATTTTTGGTTAGGGTTTAATTTATCTAATCAATTTATTTTAAGACAATATTAATTTAACTAATATTTTAATTTAATCAATTACTATTATTAATTAAATCAAGTTCAAAACTAGTTGTGTGAACCTGATAGCTATGCATACCATACAAATATGGTCCTTTCATAAAGTCGTCTCCCTATCAAAGTGTACGACATAAAATTTTAAATCGGTTCCCATCATAAACTTAGATATCCATGAATTCACTTTACTTGTGTGTCTCCTAGACCAACATAGGAAACTGTGTGCTATTTGATCGACAAACTTAACCACAAACTTCAAGAGAGTACACAACCTAGACAACATCGAATATAACAATCATCTCATGATAGCCATATATCCTTTCTTGGAAACAAACCAACCTCCATGCATATTCTGACTGCACGGATACATGGCTTTTTAACAATCATGTATATATGTAACCACATCAGTCAAGATCAAGATATAACTGCCCTATACACAAGGCTACTGTAACTTTTCAAATCAGAGGACTAGTTACAATACTATTGCATCCTAAGAGTTCTACTTATACCAATTATGTCACGTGTCTTTCATATGATAACTCCTACAAATCAGTTCAGTGAACTTGACAACCCCCTTGCCAAGCACCCACTAAATTGCATAGATGTTGCAAACTTCTGTCGTTGATGAAACACGATACTTATTATATGAATACAATACTTAGTGCAAATCTTTATAAAATCATTCTATCATTGTGGGGGAATGCTTTGTTCTTCCGGGAAGAAATTCTCTAGATCATCTTAGTTTTCACCTGAACCAAATCAATCAAAATTGTTGTTGAAGTGATTTTCACCCCAAACTCTTGTTGTTTCAATACTTATTGGCCCTTCATTGTTATTCACTCTAATGTCAAGATATCTATAACATAAGTAAGCTCCCCAGGCGGACTTGATAACATAAGAAGACACGTAATTGTAAAGCCTTCCAATCCAACTTATGTACTTGTCGGCACTATCTGCGTCTTTGCTTCCAAGAAACCGGGTTGCATTATCAGGAATTTCAGCCATTCCTCCACCACATGGGGTCAACAATAACTCTTCCAACTTGCCTTCTGGTTCATAGAACAGTCTCCATATGCCTTCAAACCCTTCTATGGGAATTTATTCCTGCATATAATCTAATTTCCTTTGTAGTATTCTTCATCATATTGATATCTGTCGAGCAAAGATTCATGTGAATCTATGGGCAATCCAGTATTGTACAGACTTTTCATGTTTTATGTTTTAATACTTCTATGTATCTTATAAAAGTGTAAATGATTTGTCATGTTTTATGTTTCTTTCTTTCCTTATGATTCCAACTATATCCTTTTCATATAATAACAGATTCAAATTGATGCGTACAAAGAAGTAATTTTTTAATTAGCTTTATAGTTTTTAATTACTTAAATAATTGAATTGAGAGAGAATTCTAATTAAAATAAGTTATAATATAAACAATTTTATTTATAATAAAGAGTTTCACTCGAGATTCATTTACTCTATTCATCGAGAGAGAAACCATTCTTTATTCGACCAATCGCTATCGCCATAGATTTAAAGACTCTAAATCATCTCAGAGCTCATTGAAAACATATATGTCATATACTCACAAGGGATGGATTCAAACTTGAAATCTACCGTCCTCACTATATGCTCCGACTGCATTGGACAAGACTTATAACGACCATATCGAAGACATAGTCATCTCTTGGCAGATCCAAAATACAACTATCATATGCATGCAACTGTGATGATTCCTCAAGTTTGAGGATTAATCCTGTACTATTGGAGCTGTGAATTTCAATGATACAGATCAAGTCTCCAAAGCTTCTATATGACAATTCCCATGAATCAGTTCAGTCAGCTAACAACCTTTGTCAACTAACCCACTAAAATTCACATAGACGACCCACGTTTATTGCCGATGAAATACAACACTTATCCAATGAATTCAATATATAGTGCAAGTCTCTATAGGACTCTCGATGCCTGTCTCGACGTTCTCAATTTGTAATATTTTACACTAACCCTTAGAAGCTGGTTTCGTAGTTGCCATCCAAGGCGCAATCCAACTACCCTTACCGCTTGACATAATCAGTAAGCAAAACAAACACAAAATGTTGTAAATGAACACTTACAACACTCATCGAGTCTAATATCACATTAATAAAGACTGCTAAATAGTTACAAAAATAGTCAATCCAATTGGCTTTCTGCTCACTTATTCTAACACTAACCTCTGGTTTGCATGTTAATCCCCCATCAATCTTAAGATTTTCTTAAAGATCCTTCGATCTTTATGGTGTTGTTGTACTCTAGTACACATCATACATTTTACTAGCTACAAGGCCTAATATGCCGCATTTAGTAGGCACATTTTTGCTCATTTTTCATACTACAAGCCTAAACAAGCTGCCTTCATTTGGAACACTTATTTAGCTTTGAAACATACAATTTACTAGCATATATGGGCTGAATTACTACCTAGCTTTTCATGCTTTGGCACTCGCTTGCTTCAATTTTACACCTGGCTGGCTAAGCTACCTAATAGTCTTCCCCCCTTGTTTCCTTTTCTCAGCCCCACCTTGCACAATTTAGGGAACATTTTCCCTGCCAAGGTACCAACAAACAAAATTAGTACATTCTTATAAACCTATTCTTTTTTGAGGAAAAAGTATAAGCAATGTTGCAAGAGCTATACTAGCAGCAGGATCCATCCCCGCACTTTTGGTGCTCAGGCCATAGCAATGAAGAATGGAAGGATGGGCTTATTTATGAGGATCCTAAGGAAAAACATTCAAGCAGTTCAATTGGGTTTGGAAAACAGCAGGATGGTTAGGGGCAGAATCCTTGAGATAATTAGAGACGATTTCTTATTCACATAGGACAAAAACCTCCAAAGCATGGGAGATGAAATGAAGAAATATTTGTGCTTCTATTCCTTCACTAAGGATTCAGTTGGAAGAAACTGAGCTTTTCCTCAGGAAGTGAGATAAAATAGGCAGGTCTTGCTCTCTTGAGCATGAAGAAGTAGTGGAATTCGATAACAGAACGGATAAAGGATTTGGGTACCAATAGGTTCGGAGAAACATTAAAGAGCACGGCCACTTCCGAGATAGGAAAACGCAGCCCAACCTCTAGTTTGGTTACACAAAACTAGAGAAAATCCTCTTGTGGTAAATTCGGTCGAGCATCAACTGCATGGACCTGAATCATGAAATCATCAGGTATCCCACACTTCTCCTAGATACTCACTGCATCCTCAACATAAAAATGATACCTAAAGAACTCAACCTATCAGCAGCCAATCTATATTATTCTCCTCCTCTTCCTCGCTCTTACCTCCATGACGGGAGGCAGACTTAAAGGCGGTGGGGTTCTTCTTTTCTTTCTGAGAGGATCTAACCAAATCTACCTCACTTCCTCAATTGCTCTCTCACCAACACTGTTAGTAAACATAATTTGAATAAGGGAAAAGGAAATAGAAAAATTGTACCTAGAAAAAGAGGAAGGAAGCAAGGATAGCTTGAGCCCAAAGAGGAAATTTGAAAACAAAAAGGGAAAAAAAAAAAAAGAGGAAAAGTGAGGAGAGAAAAAATCACCCAAAGATATTTTTTTTTGGTAAAAGAATTGAAAAGAAAATGGGCCATGAAACACGAGCCGGCCTTCCTTAAAGTGAAGGTAGCAAAGCAGTGCCATCTACACAGACGCAACTCTTTCCTCTCCTACTTGTCACCTCTCTACCAATTAGCATGCGCGTACTCTCTTTGCATCGCTAGGTCTTTTCCATCACTTTACTCTTGCAATTATCACTTACCTTTTGTAGATAAGCATGAATCTCCCCAAATTTGCATGCGTATGTGAGGCAATTGCGCCCAACACGATTCTTCTTCAACAACACGGCGAGACAAGCTTGACAGCTCACTAGGATTTCCTTGCTGAAATATTTCTTCCTACTCTTGTACTCCAACATTAAGTTTTGCACATTTGGAGGGGGCGCAGGCGGGGGGGTGGGGGGGGTGGGGGGGAGGAGGATGCCACCTCAAATAATTATTCTCAAACCCAAATAAAAATGAGGTGAACGCCCACCAGACAACCTAGTAGGCCTAATCTTGCTGGCCTATAAGCAAGATATCAAGCCCACAGTCTATCTACTTTACTAACTTGGAAGGCCCCGAAATAAGCCCAATCTAGCAGGATGAGTCAGACAATAGCAAGTGTGATGCCTCCCATGCATTTCTAACATAATAAGAAATGATATGAAGCTATATTCAACAAACTCCTCCTAGATCGATGGCAGCAGACATGGAAGCAGCAAGTTAATGGAACTTGCAGAATCGGGCTGACTGGCAACACCCATTCAAATAGTTATAATTTCTTCAAGTTAATTCCAAATAGCAGCCTGCTTCATTTTATATTTAGCTAACTCAAGCAAATTTCTAACGGTATATCACAATGTCTAACCACTTCCGATATTCACTCTGTATCGGCCTATAAATAGAGGCCCTTGTACAGCCATAAGGGTAACTAACTTCACTCTATCCTATTCTCATTTTCCATCAATTTTGTAGCAAGCATTTCTTGTCTTTTTGCTCTACTCAAGATTATCACCACTCTATCTTGATATTTTATCAAGTTACTTCAATTAATTCAGCATTATTCTTAATTTATTTTCTGTTTTTTAATTATTCTTTTAGTAAATTTATTACTAACTTAAGTATCGGAATGTTAACCCCTATTTTGCAAGGTAGTCCTCTTTTAATCTTAAAATTTTCCTAAAAAACCTTATTGTGATACTAGTGGACCATGGTCCGCATCAATAACCATGAACCATGATTACATCATAAAGCAAGGGTTACTATATGTATTATCTGTAGACAGTGCATGAAACCTAGACCAAATTGGTCCAACATTATAAGAAAATGACTTAATATTTATGAAAAGTCCGTATTGAACTAATTAGCAAGTAAAGTTCTCATTGCTAATCTATATTGTTTAATAAAAGAAGTTTACTTGTGAATGAATTTACCAATGAAGCTTACTTGCCAACAAATTTAGCAACGAATGTTTAAACTATATATTAAATAATATAGATTAGCAATGAGAATTTTACTTACTAATTAGCTCGGTGCCAATTTTGGCATAAATGTTTTTCATAAATATTGATGGATTTTCTTATAGTGCAATTGGCCTCATTCTATTCAAAATCACTCATATGACCTAAAGTAAATCGGTGAAAACTAACTAGATGGTTAAGAACCAGACCGGATTCCTAGTTTTTAGAAATTAAATCTATATTTCTTGTGTAGTTTAATTTTAGATTTAATGAAATTTACCCCTTTGTGATATTGTAAATGAGCAAATATTCCAACTTTTTTCTTTTCCACCTTGAGCCTCAGGTCTCACTTTTATAAGCAGTAGTACTCCTTGTTTACACTTTCTTCATTTATTGTAAGGGAGTAGTACTCATTATTTATACTTTTGGAGAATATTTTATAAAGGAGTAGTAATCCTTATTTACCGCTTCCTAGGCATGATAGGGAGCCAATAGTCGCCGTTGTAAATTTGCTTGTTCTCTCATATTAACAATTCACCTCTCTATCTAAGAAAGTAAACTAATTTATTTATAAAAATACAGGAAGATAAATTAATGTTTAATTTTTATAGGGAATAATTTCATCATTTATATTAATATCATAGGAGGTTTGTTTGTATTTTTCTCCCTTAGTTTTGTGAGTATGTTGGTTGACAAATGGAACTTGTTGACAGATGAGAAGAGACAGAATTTAGTGACTGTTTTGGGGAAGTGAGGGAGGTGAGACATGAGCGCTGAAACTATGAACTCATCATTTGAGGAAGTCAAGGTCAAAAAGAGTAGTGAACGGTTGAAATGCAACTGTAAAGGAAAATTAACAGTGGAGAAAATGAAATAGGAAAAGGAGGGGACATAAGAGAGAAAGAAATGTAAGAAAAAGTTGTTTTTACAACAATTCATAAGTTTCTACATTTTATATTATATTTTAGGAGCTTATAAGATGTTGGATCTTATTTAAAAATAAATTTCTAAACTGTTTGGATAAACTAAAATATTAAAATTTATAAAATATTTTCACATATAAAATAAGATTTTTTTATTGATAAAATGACCAAAACGGACATAATACTATTAGAATAATTTTGTTTTAAAACATCTCATTAAATTTGAGATATTTCTCAAACGATTTTTTAGAATTTGTAAACTTTCAAACATCTCTCAAAATGTTTTTAGAAGCTTATTTGCGTAGCCCAACACTTTTTAGTGACACGAGCCAGTTTTTGTAGACAAAAACATAAGGCAAAATCATGTATAATGCACGTGGCCATTGTTATGACGAAAAGTGATTTTGGAGACTAAGATAGTCTTTGGCTAAACTGTTTTAAAATATTTTATATGTTCCTATATCTTATAAAATATTTTAGGAGCTTATAAGATTTTGAACTTATTTTAAAAATTATTTTTTAAAGTGTTTGGATAAAATAAGATATTAAAACTTATAAACTGTTTTCACATCGTATAAGATGTTAGGGTGTTTGATACAATAAAGTCCTTTTATTAATAAAAAGATAAAAAGGACATGATACCACTAGAATCAGATAATTTATGACTTCTTGACATATTTTGCATTTAAATATTCTTAATATACTTTCATAAATAGTACAAATTAGTTTAACTCTAAATAAAAATTTTATAGATAGTCTTTTTACAATAACAAAAAAAATAATAATGAATTATTACTTAAATATTTGAATAAAAATAATATATATTTATATTCATGCTAGTCAAGTATTAATATATATATTATTGATATTTCTTTGTAAATTTAATGACTATTTCCAGTCGTATTATTTATAAATTTTGAATTTATATTTTTTCAATACATACAATATTAATAGCAATCTTATTTTTGTTTTATTATAATAATTTATTATTTAATAATGAAGTATTTTTTTTTATTTTTTAGATGCAAGAAATATTAAATAACAATAAAAAAGTTTTATGATCCTAGAGAGAGAGTATATGGGGAGGGGTTGAGAAGGAGAGAGAGAAGAGTGTGTGTATAATACTACAAAAAAAGGAGGGATTTGGCATGGTCAGGGCACCCGTTTTAAAGCCTGTTCCATCTTGGAATGGGTCTTGGAACACTTATAGAACGAATATTGAAAGATAACGTCAGGTAGAATATTTTTTTTGGGTTACAAATTTGGAACGGTTCAACTGCCCCAAGTTGAGTTCCAAAAAAAAAAATAAGTAAACCTGTTCCACATTCCGTGCCAAAAAGATAATGGAAAATCGTTGGAATTTAGTTTCCAACACCAATTAGATTTAGGAACAAACACAATGTAACCGTTTCTATATCCGGTGCAAAGTATTTTCCAAAATTGATAGTTCGAAATGTATTCTACATAATGTACAATCTAGAACAGTCACGGTACTCTATTAAAAAAATATGCCAAAAATCGTTCCAAATATAAATTTTGTTTAAGAAGCAATGTATTTCTAAAATCATTCCAAAATATGGTACAAATTGGAATGGTTCCTTTAAATTATTTCGTATGCGTTACTGAGTCTGTTCCAACTGATCTTCAACGGCTATATTTCAACGGTCGAAAAGACCGTTCCAAAAACCGTGTCAAATTAGGAATTAATAGCTACTTATGTGTTCCTATACCCGTTCCTAAAACCGTTCCAATTTTTTCTATATTCATGTGTTCTTCTTTCTTCATTTAACCTCACTATCTTCTTCAATTCTTATTCTCTCTCTAATTAAAATTAAGTTTGAAAGTTATACTTCTATAACTTTGAAAATTAAGTTTAAACTGGCACTATCAACATTGTTTTTCGCTACTTCTCTTGATGATCTCTTAGATAATTTCTTCTCGACCACTTGTAATTCCTCATCAACTCCGACCATAGTCCCATTTTGATAATTAATGTTGTCCAATAACAATTGTAGCGCCGCCTGTAGGGACGGATTTCCATCTGTTCCAACTCCGTTCCAAAATGCGCTCCAAATAAGTTATGTGTTCTTGTAATCATTCCAAAGTACAAAAAAGAAAATGTTCCAAAAATGTAGTGTAAGAGAGAGAGAGAGAGAGAGAGAGAGAGAGAGAGAGAGAGAGACGAAGGAAAGTAGTGTTGGCTCGCAAGGCTGAATTGGAGCTCGAGCTTCTGACGAGTTCGCGAGCCTTTTTATTTGTTTAATATTTTTAATTTTTATTTTTTAATATATTTAACTCCATATTCAATACTATATGAGCTTTATTTTTATAATAATTGTATATTATAATTATTAAGTAATTTCATATATTTTAAATTTAGCTGATGTAAAATATGATATTTTTATTTATATTTTTAATCTCTATACAAAAAATAAACTTAATCAACGAGTTAGTAAGTTCATTATTATTACTATATATTTTTTTATTTAATATTGTCTGATAGTTGAAGAAAATTAAGAATATATTTTTGTTAATAATAATTCGGACCTATCAATCTAATATAATAAATAAATATTCTAATATAATTTTTATTTTTATTATAAATTTAAAAAAAAAAAGCTCAAGCTCGAAATTATGTGCTCGGGTTTGAGCAAGAGCTAAATATTTTGAGCTCGAGCCAGAATTTTTTTCATCTCGTTTACACCCCTAGAGGAAAGTGCGTGTGTTAAAGAGAGAGTGTGAATGAATGAGGAAACTTTTCACCTATAAGATATTAATTTTATACAACTTATAAGATATTATAAAAAAAATTAAAAAAGTTAAATTTTTATAAAGAGCTTGTAAAATTCAAAACATCTTATAAAATAATTTAAAAAGCTTATAAGAATAGCCAAGCACCCTCAAAGAAATTTAGTCACGCCCCAAGTTCAAGACATGACACAACAACATTGTCAAAGCGAGACAATTTAATGATACTAAGCCAATAAATAGAACCATGACTTTTTTTTTTTTTTAAAATACCCATGACTTTTTTTTTTTTTTTGAAGCGAAATACTAAAACCACCGTCTGGATAAGAGTAGTCACTGTATCCTCAAATAAAATAATTTAAAACTAATAAATAAAATCTTTATACATCCAAATCAATAGCACATAATGATTCTAGTAATAAAAATAATTTTAGGAATTAAACTTCGACATAGTTACAATCCTCAATACTGTTCTTCGCCCATGCCTTCCTCTAACTCATCTGCAAGACATTATATTATAAGGAAATAGCAACTAATCGTCCAATAAATGGCTTCCTTTATATTGGCTCGAACATGCACAATTGTATAACATCACAAAACAAGTAAAATTTATTTATCAAAGGTTTCAAAGAAGCGAGTAGAATAATAGTTTAAAGCATTTAAATCTCATGCGCAATGTACCATCACACTGGAATCAAAGAGACATTAATGTACTATATATACACATAGTTTGGTTCAGATGTGGCAAAAGTATCATAATTTGACTAAATGAGATTTCTTTTATGGTTGAAAATATTTAATCAATTAGTTTTAATTGATTAGTTTCTTAACTTTTGATCCCATAAAGGTGTGTAAGATGTCGTTTTAGCCTACCACTAGGCCCCACTTAACACCAATAGCAGGTTAAATAATTTTGAAATTAGACCCTGATGAAATTCTGCAATTCAGGTGAAAAAGGACAGAGCAGCATCACGTGTTGTTCGTTTCCAGTACTGATAGAAGTGTTCCTTTCTTTGTGTTGTAGTCGTGTTTTAGTGATTACGTTTCTGTTTTAGTTATTTTGCAACTTAGTGGTTGTTAGTTTAGTTATATCCAACAGTGTATATATACACTGTTCCGTTTCTTCTTGTGTAGAAGTTTTGAACTACTCTGATAACTCCCAAGAAATACAAAACTCTGTTTTTCTTTCCAACTCATGTCTGTAATTCAGTTTCTTAACAGACCCTAAGCACAACTTGGTCTTAATAAATTTGTGTAATAATTTGATTTATTATTCAACTAAATGGTAACAGAAAATTTTCACGATTTCAACAATAGATACATATACTAACAAAATGAAGATGTATTTATACATAATGAGAAAATATCCATACGTATATAATAAGTATGCTCGAAACAAAGTATGTATACATGTATAAAGAAAAGAGTTATTCAAGAGCAAAAACCATGAATTTGAATAAGAATTTTAAAGCAAAAAAAATAGAAACAAATGGACCGTCCAAATGACCCTTGTCCTAAAAACAAAACCATATATTATTATTATTGTTGTTGTTGTTGTTGTTATTGTAATTTTTATATCTATCATATATATATATAAAAAAATTGAAGAACTCTTTGCATCATCTGATAACTTTATACTGTAGCTCTTATTATTATACCTACAGTACAAAAAAATTATTTTATAATAACAGTTTTTGTAACGATCAGGTTATTGATTTGGAATATTTTTTAAAAATTGTAACAACAACTGCTACTGCTTTTTTTTTTTAGGCATTACAAAAATATTTGTAAGACTTACATCATGGCCGTTACAATTTGTAACAGTAATTTTACTGGCCATGAGAGGCCGTTACAAGGGTGGTCCAAATGCAAAAAATGAATTTGGACCTATTTTTAGAACGATCAAATTAAATTTGATTTAATTATTATTAGAACAGCCTTTGTAATACATCTGGGTATGATTTTGTAACACACTCTATACTATCTTTATCTAATTTATTATGCATTTTTTCCCCTTTCTCTATATTTTTTTCTTCATAATTTACTAAAAAATAATATACATTTATCTGGA
Source organism: Sesamum indicum (assembly GCF_026168435.1). Classification (NCBI taxonomy): domain Eukaryota; kingdom Viridiplantae; phylum Streptophyta; class Magnoliopsida; order Lamiales; family Pedaliaceae; genus Sesamum; species Sesamum indicum. Next base: position 6,965,716 of record NC_142668.1, read on the forward strand.
ATAAAATATGAAAATTTAATAATATTTTTTAAAACAATGGTAAAAATAATATTTTTATTAAATATTTAGTTAATTATTAGAATAAAAATAAATAATTTTAATATATAGATTAAATGTTGACAAAATCCTTCAACTTGCCGGGCTCTTCACTTTAGGCAAGAAGTTTTTGGGCTCCGCCATAAAGTACAAGATTCAAGCACACAAAGCTGCTTAATTTTAGTGTCAAGAAATCACAGCTTGCTAAAAATATGATATAACATTATTGCTAAAAATGATAAGAACATAGCGGAAGCATAAATAATTAAAATTAAATCAAGAATTAAATGAGAATATTATTGCTCGTCTGTCCAAGCTCTGTAGTCGCCACTGGATGTGTAACGTTTTCAGCGCAACTACCGTCCTATAATCTCCACGAATGTCCCATGTCCAATCAAGTAGAAACACTTTTGTGTTTTCTTTATTACGTCCACATCACTGATACAGAAATCCTCTTGGAGTTGCTAGAACTCTATAGGTTGGATTGCATTCCAGAATTTTTGAATGAGGTATTTTTCTCCCAATCTCTTGGAATAATGAGAGAAGAGAGAGAAGCATAAAAAATTAAAAATCAAGAATTAAATGCATATATGATCGCCCGTCCGTCCAAGCCCCACGGTTTCCAACCACCATCCAATGTTGTTTGCGCACCAATCGTCCTATGATCTCAACTAACATCGCACGTCCGACCATGCAGAAACACTTGTGTGTTTCCTCTATTACGTCCACACCACTAAAATGAAATTCCACTTCGAGTTTGTTAGAACTCTAGAGGCTGGATTGCTGAACTATTTTCCAATTTTTGGACTAGGTGCTTTTTTCTCAAACTCGTCGAACAATTTGAGAGAGAGAGAGAGAAGAGAGAGTTTTTATTCCTCTCAAACCAGGCCACCCATTTTGAAGTTGGAAAAGTCTCCAACTAATGGATTTGTGGGCTTTTAGAATTTCTGACGACTTAATTAATTATCCATTAATTTTTTGGCTAGGGTTTAATTTATTTAATCATGCATTAATTCTAAAACAATATTGATACAATTAATATTTGAATTTTTATACTATTTAAAATATAGAAGCTTGAATTGTGTCTAAAATGATAGTTAGTTATGTGTTTTTATAATATTTGCCCTTTACTTTTTTTATAATACATTTGATGATTTCTTTCTATGAAATGAAATAAATTATTTGTACACCACAAAAATGGAAATTCATCTTCTTTTTGGTAGTTTTCATGCCAAATTTATAAACTACCAAATAGGTCCTCTTTCTCATAACCACCCACATTCTTTATTTTTATTAATTTATTTATTTTTTCAGGTTGTGTCTTACATCATTTTTTGTTGTGCCTTACACTTTTTTTTTTCTTTGTATTAGACGATAGCTTATGCAAAAGAAATAAATTATACAAATTATACTATATTAATACTCTTTTTATTTATTTCAATATACTTTTTTAATATATATAATACGCTATATAATTTAAAAAAAACAATTACAATGAAAATACTTAAAAAAAATTATCTAGGCAATTAACTTGTTGTGTAATATAATAAAGACCATTTAACATGTTAATTATCTATATTAATTATCAATTTTCATTAAAAAAATTGCTTTTATCTAGCAACTAGGGCACACGGATCGTACGCATAATTTTTTTAAGTAATAGTCACTACAAGAAAATAGGGTATCTGAGACGAAAATTTCCGTCTCTAAAAGTAGGATTTCCGTCTCTAAAACAAATTAGAGACGGAAAAATCCGTCGCTGACGTCGGTGAAGGCCCCGTCGCTACAAATTTAGCGACAGAAATATTCCGTCGCTAAATCTGAGACGGAAATTCAGTCGCTAATTCTGTCGCCAAAAAAGAAGAAAATTTACCTGTAATCCGTCTCTGATTTCTGTAGATAATCCGTCTCTGATTCCGTCGATATAGGTAAAATGATTTCCGTCTCTAATTCCGTCTCTGAAGTGAAGAAAATATTCCGTCTCTAAAACCTTACAATTTTCCGTCTCTAATCCGTCTCTAATTTTTTTGGTTTTTTTTGGGCAGATTTTTAATTTCTATACCCAAATTAATATCATGTTCATTATACCATCAAATATACATTCCATCAATACCAAAATCTGAATTTTCCAAATAAGAACAACAAATATTAACAAAAAAAATACTCATAATACAACAACACTAATATAATTGATGTCATCATCCAATACTATCAAATAATATCAATGTCTACTCCCAAGTCAACAAACATAAAGTCAAAATACAATACAGATCAACAGAATATTTGCAATTTGCATTGGTTCTTTGATCCTCATAATATAAATATGTAGGAAAAGAACTTAAAGGAAATTGGTTCAATCAATTAAAATACATCACTATTTATAAAAATAAATAAATAAATAAAATTAAATACATCACTGATCATGAAAGAAAATGAAACTGCAAGCAAAGAAGTTTCAACCTAGATTCCAGTATACAAAAAGCAATTCCTTCTTTTTCTCTTCTACAGAGAGTATCCTATATATATGTTTATAATCTTTATTTTGTTTCAAAGGAAACAGCAACAACAAATTCAAACACATAAATAATACACTAGACATTTGCTTATACATAAACACACTCAAAGCTTTTCTTATGGTTGCTTATTCCTCAAAGCAGAATTTCATCGTGTTGGTTCCTGATGCTTTTGCTTTATCTGCTAAATGCTTAATCCAAAAGGAGGATTACATAACTATACCACACTCATTTCAAGAAGGCATTATATCCAGATTTGTGAAATGAATATCCGAGTATCTACTTATGCCCTTTTCAGATTTCAATGACTTCAGAAAAACATCAAATCAAGCCAAAATCAAGTAAAAGATCATTTTATTAACTGAAAATACTCTCTCAAAATGGGACGTACACAGCCAGAGTACAATTTTCTTCTCACCTTAGCAGAGTTCCAACAAACCCAAAATAAAGAAGAATAAGTAAAATGCAACAAAGAAATAAGGATTACCTGGAGAAGCCGTACTCATCACCTTCCTCGTTGCCGATTTACCGTCCTTGTTGCCGTGAGTTTAATTTGGGGCTAGGGTTCTAAGAGATGGGTTTGGAGAAAAAATGAGAGGACAAAGATGGAAGCCGTTGCCGACCTGCCGTCCTCGTTGCTTGAGTTTGGAGTTAGGGTTCAAAGAAATTTGGGGAAGAAAGAGGAGAAGGAATGGGAAAGAAAAACAAAGTGAGAAAGGAGGAGGAAGAAGAACATTAACAAGAGAGAGAAAGAGGTGAATTTTTTATTTTTGACTTTTTGTATAATTATTTATTATTATTATATTATTATTATTATTATTATTACTACTACTACTACTATTATTATTAGTATTAGTATTATTATTATTGTTATTATTATTACTATTATTATTATGATTGTTGTTGTTATTATATTATTATTATTATTGTTATATTACTATTATAATTATTATTATTATTATTGTTATTATTATTATTATTATTTTAAATCATGAGACATAAATCATAAAATTTTTACATAGATATAGTTGAAATTAATATACGTTCACACTCTGCAAAATTTATATATTTATAAATGTTAGTATAACATTGATATAACTATCATCTTATATTTTTGAACAACATGGGTTAATCTGGCCATCAAAATTCATATAAGACCGTTAGATATGATAAAACTTACAAAAAAATACATTTGGTAAAATTTTAGACTTATTGGATATACGGATGTCGAGATATCGTACTCGAAACATAAGAGTAATAATTCAAGAAGGTGTATCGTTAAATCAGACCATGTGATTTTAAATCATACCGTCCGATATGATCTAATGGACATAGTGTTGTATATATTTAAATTTCGTATGAATCAGGTGCCCAGATTTTAAGATATCGTAATTATTGATTAAAACTTTTTAATCTCATTATATATAAAATAAAATAATAATTAGAATTGTCAACTATCATCATCATCATTATAATTATTGTTGTTGTTATTGTTATTATTATTATTATTATAATTTTTTGATTAATTCATAGGAATTACTAAATTTTGACATAAATTTATAAATAATAAAAAATTATAAATGAATTACTTGTCAATTTAAGAAAAATATAACGTAATACAAATATATATTAAAATATAACATAAAGTTTATATATGTCATATTAAATAATAATTTTAATTATAAAAAATATAATTTACTAAGTTGTTGATTAAATTTATTTTTATATAAAGATTAAATGTATAAATAAAAGTACCATAATTTATTATTATCCAAAATAAAATATATGATATTGATTAATAATTATAATATATGGTCATTTTTTATTATAAAATTTATCAAATATTAAATATAAAATAAAATATATAAAAAATTCAAAAATAAATATATATAAAATAAAAAAATAATAAAAAGTTTACTTTTGTTTTATTGTAATTAATTAAAAATAAAAATACATTATAATTATACAAATATATATATTATCATGTCATATAATTACAACTTAATTATTATTACATGAATAAAAAATTTCTTATATTTGTGTTTTAATATTTTAATAAATAAAAAAAATCCTATTTAGAAAATCAGAGACGGAAATTTCCGTGGCTAAATTAAAAAAACAATTAGCTACGGAAACAGAGACGGATATAACCAAGTCTCAGCAATCTCGATTTTTAAACAATCATTTAACAGTATCAGAGACGGGGAATTTAGCGAAATTATAAATCCGTCTCTAAAAGAAAAATAATTACTAATTTATCATAAAAAGGATTTCCGTCTCTAAATCCGTCTCTGATAAAGACGGATTTGTTCCGTCTCTAAATTTTGGTCTCTGATACCCTGTTTTCTTATAGTGAGTTAAGGAAAGTATAAATTTTTTTCTAATTGCAAATAAAAAAGTTGTACATTTCATGTTAATAAAACTGTACAATTCATGTTTAGTTCATGTTATTAACAAATGAAAATAATTATTTGGTCAAAAATAAAAAAAATTATACAAAAAAATTATTTGATTTGATTAAAAATAAATAAAGTTGTAGAAACTATTTGATTTGTTTATTTTTTTTATTAACATGCTATTTTTGTTTAATAAAACCAAGTTCAAAACTAATTATGTGAACCTGACAACTCTGCGTATAACGTAGATATGGCCCTTTCATAAAGCCATCTCCCTATCAAAGTCTAAGATATAAAATTTGAAATTGATTTCCATCATAGACTTTGATATCCATGAATTCACTTACTTGTGTGTCTCCTACAGCAACATAGAAAACTCGTGTCCTGTTTGATCAACAAACGTAAACACAAACTTCTATAGAGTACACAACCTAGACAACATAGCATATCAGTGTCATCTTATGATGGTCGATAGATCCTTTTTTGAAAGCAAACCAAGTCCATGCATGTTTTGTTTGCAAGGATTCAGGGCTTTTTAACAACCATGTATACACGAAACTATATCAACCAAGATCAAGATACAACTGCCAATAAACAAGGCTATTGTGATTTTTTAAGTCAAAAGACTAATTACAATACTATCACACCCCAAAGAGTTTTATTTATATTAATTATATTACGTGGTTTCCATATAATAACTCCTATGAATTTGTTCAATGAACTAGACAATCCATTAGTAAGTACCCACTAAAGTGCATAGACGTCGTGAACGTCTATCGTTGATGAAATGCGATACTCAAAATATGAATACAATACTTAGTGAAAGTTTTTATAAAACCCTTCAATGCTTTCTCTTGACGATTATCGACTTGAATAGTTTAGATTATTCAAAATAGATTACACCGAAAATGATTGTTCAAGATATTACAAGAAACCAACTAACTTAAAAAGATTGTTCAAAACAGATTACAAGAAGCCAACTAAATTGGCAAGCCGGTCACCTATTTTGACAATCTACAATGTTTTATTCACAAACAAAGCAGTAAGGAAATGAAATTAAAGAAAGCATGTAGTAGTCTGCAGAACCACATCATGTTCCTCCTGATGGATATAATCTTATAGATATGTCCTCTTTCCCAGTCGACTGTGGTGGTGGTGGGGGACTGCTTAGTTGTGGGGGAATACTTTGTTCATCCCTAAAGAAATTCTCTGGATCAACTCTCATTTTCACCTGAACCAATCGATCAAAATTGTTGTTGAAGTACTTGGCACCCCAAACTCTTGCTGTTTCAATACTTATCGACCCTACATTGTTATTCACTCTAATGTCAAGATCTCTATAACCCAAGTAAGCTCCCCGTGGGTTCGATGTAACATAAGGAGTCACGAAATTATAAAGTCTTCTAATCCAATTTATGTACTTGTCTTCATAAGCTGCCTCTTCTGCTTCCCAATACACCATATGATGGATCATGTAAAGATAACCAGCCTATGAGAAAATTGGGTTGCATTATCAGGAATTTGAGCCATTCTTCCACCATATGGGGCCAACATTAACTGTGCCAACTTGCCTTCTGGTTCAAAGAAACGTCTCCATATGCCTTCAAACCCTTCTATGGGAATTGGTTCCTGCAAATAATTTGATTTTCCTTTGAAGTATCCTACATCATCTTGATACCTGTCGATCAAAGGTACAAGTGAATCTATGGGCACTCCGGTATTGTACAAGATGGATTGGATCCAGCTCATTTCTGTGCAGTCTTCTCTTACTAAGCTCAATTCGGGAAATTTTTCTTGCATTATCGCAAGTAGACTGTCGGTATCACCAAGGAAAACTGAGTTAAATGTTGCACGAATTGTCATCTTTCCATCCCAGCTGCTGGTGTTTCTTGTAGCGGTTACTCTGAGGAATAAATCGTCATCGAAGTTAGGTGCGACGTATTGCCAGCAGTGAACGAGTTGAGTGGCATTTTGCCACAAATCCCTATGAATTGTGAAAACAGTAACTTTTTCTGGAACATCCAACCAATAATTACGCCAAAACTGGGCAATTCCGTACATGTTGCCATTTGAAGTAGGAACGTGCAGTCTGATGAATTAAAATACACCATTGAAATTAGCAACATCAATAATTTTCATTTTAGCACACCCCGTGACTTTCATTGAAATGAGCTCCGGACACGCATTTCATTGAAAATTATTCTTTACAACGTTTACTGAATTAGCAGACAAAACTGGTTCTACATAATCTGTTTACGTTAAGCAATCCCTTTAAACACCTCAAAAAATCAAAGATACGGTTTGATTGCTGTGTTTGGTTAGTTGTAATCAAATTAGATGACAATTACTCTCATCTCCTTGTCATCAAATTATAGATTTTCTATGTCAATATTGTCCACTTGAAATACTCGATAAATGAAATAATGTTATGTTATCCATACTATTATAAAACCAAATTAAAGGATGTTTTTACCACTATTTTCAAAAACCCCTACCCGTTTATTAACTAAAATCTCAAAAACCTTATACAATTTAATACCTTTGTTGAAATGTTTTGATTTTAATATTAAGGTAAATTACAACTGCCTTTTCGAAACTTTGCTATAATTATGATTACTCACTCGTTGTTTCAAAAATTACAAGTACCTGCTTAAATAAAAAATAATTATGTAGTTCCTAGATGGTGAAGTGGACATTATTATTTCACCCTTGTTTTTCAAGAAAATAAAAAGTTACTTGAAAAAATGTAAAAAAATTTGAGCATGTGTAAAACAAATAATCAATAGGGAATATTAGTTCATAAAAATAGTTTATAAAAATTATAAAAAATATATAAAATAATCTATACTATTACAAAAGAAAACTTTTTATTGTACCAATATTTGAATACTCAAATTTACCCTTAAATCCATTTTTTCCCCTATATAAAATAATCTACACTATTAACAAAAGGTAGAGGGGTGTTAAAGTAAAATGAATTACTTAGAAAACCTATAATTTCATTAAAAGGACCAGCCTAGGAGATGAGACTAATTGTCATCTAATTTCAATACAATTAACCAAACACAGCAACATTAATTAATGTATATAAAACAACCAAATGAGAATCATGCATGCATATATATATATATATATATATATATATATATCAATTAAGCGCGCAAACCGATGTGTTTTTTGGACGTATTTAAATGGACTGTATAATGCCAAATTTAGCAAGCTTGCAATCAAATCGTATCTTTGATTTTTTGGAGATTGGTTAACTTAACAGATAATGTAGAACCAATTTTGTCTGCTAATTCAGTTAACTAATTATCAAGGAAATGCTGTCGGACGTAATTTCAATAAAAATGCATGTGCTGATGGTCTATTCATTGAAATGAAAGTCGCGAGGTGTTCTGCTTTCATCATGAGGACATATATATAAGATTATCTTCATCATCAGGAATATGATGTACTTCTGCAGACTTCTACCGTCTGTCCCATGCTATATACATATATATATATATATACGTACACACACACAAATTCTAGCTTGTGTCCCATGCTATGCATTTAAATGGACTGTGAAATCATATCTTATCATGAACAAAATTATATTTTATTATATCATAAGGGAAGTTTTGATCTAGGTGTATCATATCATGATCATAATACAGAAAAAGATTAATATGAGTAAGTACGGGCAAAATGATAAATATAAAAAGTAATTCGTATGTAGTAAAAATAAATTATTTTACATAATGATATATATATTTATTCCAATTTGTTGAATGAATAATTATAAGAGTAAAATTTCGCTCTTTCTTTTTTTTTTTTTTTTCATTTACGGTAGTCTTGTCTTACTTATTCATCCCCTCAGCTTTTAATTGTATTAGTTTACCTTCTCGTACCACTACAAATAATACAATATTTAACTATGATTAATTGTAATGATTTAAAACAAAATAATCGTAGGAAATAATTGTTGACCACGGTTATGCAACAATTATTGGCTGTTCTTTGCGAGGGTGGCTAAAATATATGTCATGATAAATATTATTACCATAGCTCTTATCATAGCAAATAACTTTTTCTTGGTGGAAAATCTATATTTTTGTAATAATTTTATGTAACCGTAATCAATAAAAATTATTTACCACAATTTTTAGTCCATAATAAAATATCTCCTTATTGCTCGAGAAATTACAAATACCTCTTGATTTTAACGTCTGTCTAACAAGGAGCCTATTCAATATTTTTTCATCCAATTTTTATTATGAACCGACCAAAATACTCTTTAGGATTATAAATTACTTGTTGTTGTTACATGTAATTCTCGTGAGCATATAAAAAAAATTATTATATAAGTTGAAGAGAAAAAGAATTGTGATAAGAAAGAAAAGGGGTTTGTGAGAAGAAAGAAGCGTGGGTGAGGTGACAGAGATAAAATATATTTTAAATTATAAGTTTATTATAAATAGAGATAATTATATTTACACCCCCTCACTTATTGTCATTTTACACAAACTATTCTTGTCTTTTCAAGAATTACGAAAACAACCCATGATAGCCTTTAAAACCTCAAATTATCCCTGTTGACTTGGTTAAACTTTAATTTTTCAATGATAGAAATACCCCCAGGGTGCTCTGTAATTACTAAAAGGTAGAAGGGCGTCCCAAAGCAATGTTTATAGGGATGAATAATATGACCCCGTATAGTTTTTTTTATTATTTATACTGATTTTTAATTTATATTTAAATTATTTTATTATACTTTTTATTAAATCTGTATACAAAATTACACCTCTTAATAACTAAAATATTAAATTATTTAATTACTATATTAATATAAATTAGTTACTAGCTTATAAATTTAAAATAAAAAATTATCACACTTGTGTAAATTATTTTATATACTTGAAATTTAATATTTACTTTTTATTTTTGTTTACAACTAAATTTATTGAAATTAATAAGTTATACATATATGTATATATGTTTATACAATATAAACATATAAATATGTATATAATCAGACCTATTTATATGTATATGTTTATATATTTACATATTTATACATGCATATTTTTATGGCTAACGATGGCAGAGGAAGATGAAAGGCTGGGTACAAGTTGGGCGAGGCCGTAGACTGCAACGGGGATGTGAGAACGAGGGCACAGGCAATAGTTGTGGGTGGGCATGACGATAGGAGCCGAAAGAAGGAATAATTTTTTTAAAAAAATAATTTAATAATTTCCATATTTCTTAGTAAATAAATTATTTATTGTACTAATTCTATTATAATTTATATAAACTGCATAAATTATTTTAAATTGTAATATATTAATTTTAATAAAATTTAATTATAAATAATTTTTAATTTTAATAATTTATAAAAGTGTGTTATTTTTGTAATTTAAACTTATACTTTAGTAATTAATTGAATTATAATTATTAAAAATATAATTTTATATAAAGATTCAATTAAAAAATTAATAAAATAATTAATATTAAAATTAAAAATTAGCTTAAATAATAAAAAAATATAACGCGTCATATTACTCATTCCTACAAATGTTACTTTGACACCCTCTACTTTTGGTAATTACAAAACACCCCTGGGCATTTCTGCCATTAAAAAATTAAATTAATCTTTGACTGATGCAACAGGGGCTTTTCGGAGTTTTAAAGGCTGTCAGGAATAATTTTTGTAATTTTTTAAAAAGGCAGGGGTGGTTTGTGTAAAAAGACAATATGTAAGAGGGTGTATATATAACTATTCCTTATAAATATAGAAGTTTGTAAGAAAAACAAATATGGAGAAGTTTGCAAAGAGAGGAATATGGAGTAGTGATAAGAGAATTTATTTTTGTAAAATTGTGAGATTATTAAAATTTTTAAAAATGACTATTCTAACCAAATTTATTTTGAGGGGAAGAAATGAATTTAAGGGTAAATTTGAGTATTCAAATAATGGTACGACAAAAGATTTTCTTTTATAATAGTATAGATTATTTTATACATATTTTTATAATTTTTATAAACTATTTTTATGAACTAATATTCCCTCTTGATTATTTGTTTTACCTATGCACAAATTTTTTTAAATTTTTTTTGAAAAACAACAAGGATGAAATAATAATATTGAATACACTGTTTAGGGACTACATAACTATTTTTTATTTAAGGGAGGTATTTATAGTTTTTCATTATTTCAAGTCGACAACTTTGACGTAGAAATTATAATTAATGTATATAAAACATTAATTATATCAATTAAGCTCCATTAATGTATATAAAACAACCAACCGCGAATCATGCATGCATATATATCGATTAAGCTCACGAACAGATGAACTATCCGCCAGTGTTTTTGGACGTATATAAATGGACTGTATAATGCCAAATTTTTGTCAAGCGTGCAGTCAAATCGTATCTTTTCATGTATTACATTCGTACTGTTATTATATGCAAATTTTTTGGAGGTATTTAACGTCTTTTGAGATTTGGTATAATTACAAATACCTCTTTATTGTTTGAAAAATTACAAAGACCTCCCTAATTTTAATGCCCTTCTAATGACGAGCCTATTCAATGTTCCATCTAATTTTTATTTTGAACTGACCAAAATACTTTTTGAGTTTATAAATTACTAATTGTTAAATATGTGATTCTCGCGAGCATATAAAAAAAAATTATGATGTAAGACGAAGAGAAAAAAAAATTGTGATAAGAAAGAAAAGGGCTCTATAAGAAGAAAGAAACATGGGTGAGGTGACAGAGACAAAATATATTCTTAATTATAAGTTTATTATAAATAGGATAATTATATTTACACCCCATCACCTATTGGCATTTTACACAAATTAGCGTTGCCTTTAAAAAAATTACAGAAACCACCTCTGATAGTCTTTAAAACCCAAATTACCCCTGTTGACTTGATAAAACTTTAAGTTTTCAATGACAGATATGCCCTCAAGGTATTCTGTAATTATTAAAAGGTAGAAGGGGGTCTCAAAGTAATGTTTATAGGGACGAATAATATGACCCCGTATAGTTTTTTTTTTTTTTATAATTTATACTAATTTTTTTAATTTAAATTTAAATTATTTTATTATTTTTTTATTATATCTGCATATAAAATTACACATCTTAATAACTCAAATATTAAATTATGTATTAATACATTAATAAAAATTAGTTACTGACTTATAAATTTAAAATACAAAATTATCACACTTGTATAAATTATTTTATATACTTGAAATTAAATATTTATTTTTACTTTTGTTTACAACTAAATTTTATTGACATTAATAAGTTATACATATATGTATAAATGCTTATACAATATAAATATATAAATATATATATATCTGTAACTGGACATATTTATATGTATATGTTTATATATTTATATATTTATATATAGATATTTTTATGACTAACGATGGCCGAGGAAGATGAAAGGCTGGGTACAAGTGGGGCGAGGCCGTAGGCTGCAATGAAAAGGTGGGAACGAGGGCAGAGGCAATAGTTGAGGGTGGGCATGTCGATAGGAGTGGAAAGATGGAATATTTTTTTAAAAAAAATAATTTAATAATTTAAAATATTTCTTAGTAAATAAATTATTTATTTTACTAATTATAATATAATTTATGTAAACTGCATAAGTCATTTTAAATTTTAATTTATTAATTTTAATAAAATTTAATTATAAGTAATTATTAATTTTAATAATTTATAAAAGTGTGTTAATTTTGTAATTTAAACTTATGATTTAATAATTAATTTTTTTAATATATTAATTGAATAATATAATATTATAATTATTAAAAATGTAATTCTATGTACAGATTCAATTAAAAAAATTAATAAAATAATTAAATTGAAATTAAAAATTGACATAAATAATAAAAAAAATAACGGATCATATTATTCATTCATACAAATATTACTTTAACACCCCTCCCTCTACCTTTTGTTAATTACAAAATACCCCTGGGCATTTCTGTCATTGAAAAATTAAATTAATCTTTGATTCAGTCAACAGGGGCATGTTGGGGTTTTAAAGACCATCAGGAATAAATTTTGTAATTTTTAAAAAGGCAGGGGTGGTTTGGGTAAAAAGACAATACATAAGAGGGTGTAAATATAACTATCCGTTATAAATATCGAAGTTTGTAAGAGAAACAAATAGGGAGAAGTTTGCAAAGAGAAATATGGAGTAGTGGGTGAGAGAAATTGTTTTTGTAAAATTGTGAGATTATTAAAAATTTTGAAAATTACTATTTTAACCAAATTTGTTTTGAGGGGAAAAAATGAATTTAAGGGTAAATTTGAGTATTTAAATATTGGTACGACAAAATATTTTCTATTATAATAGTATAGATTATTTTTATGAACTAATATTCCCTATTGATTATTATTTTACCCATGCTCAAATGTTTACATTTTTTCAAGTAATTTTTTTTTCGAAAGAATAACAAGGGTGAAATAATAATGTCCACTTCACTATTTAGGGACTATATAATTATTTTTCATTATTTCATTTATCGAGTATTTCAAGTCGACAATATTGACTTAGAAAATCTATAATTTGATTACAAGGATCAGCCTAGGAGATGGAGATGAGACTAATTGTCATCTAATTTCAATGCAATTAACCAAACAAAGCAACATTAATTAATGTATATAAAACAACCAAATGTGAATCATGCATGCATATATATCAATTAAGCGCGCAAACAGATGAAATATTCCGCCAGTGTTTTTTGGACGTATTTAATGCATTCAAATCGTATCTTTTCATGTATCATGTTCGTACTCTTATTATATCAATCAAATCGTATCTTTGATTTTTTGGAGATTGGTTAACGTAAACAGATAATGTAGAACCGATTTTGTCTGCTAATTCTGTTAACTAATTATCAAGGAAATGCATGTGCAGCGTGTCTGGCTGTCGGACCTAATTTCAATAAAAATTAATAATATAGAGATTCAATTAAAAAATTAATAAAATAATTAAAATTAAAATTAAAAATTAGTATAAATAATAAAAAATTATAACGGTCATATTATTAATTTCCATAAATATTACTTTGACACCCCTCTATTTTTTGGTAATTACAAAATGCCCCTTAGGGCATTTCTATCATTAAAAAATTAAATTAAAATTTGAATGAGTGAACAAGAGCATTTTGGGGTTTTAAAGGCTGTCAGGGGTGGTTTTTATAATTTTTAAAAAGACGGAGGTGGTTTGTGTAAAAAAAATAATAGATAAGGGGTTGTAAATGTAATTATTCCTTATAAATATAGAAGTTTGTAAGAAAAACAAACACGGAGAAGCTTGCAGACAAAGAAATATGGAGTAGTGGGTGAGAGAAATTGTTTTTGTAAAAATTGTGATATTATTATAAAATATTTTTGTTTTTGAAAATCAACAAAGGTGAAATAATAATGTCCACTTCACTATTTAGGGACTACATAGTTATTTTTTATTTTAAGTCATATCCAGATGTGTTATTAAAATCGTTTCAATAATAATTTAATTTAATTTAATTTAATTTGATCGTTCGAATAATAGGTCCAAATTCATATTTTGTAATGGCTTCTCATTGCCTGTAAAAATACCATTATAAATTGTAACGGCCACAAAGTAAGCCGTCACAAATATGATCTTGTCTTTAGGAGAAGGACCATTTGGACTAGACGGTCCATTTGGTAAAACCAACGAGACAGGCAAGTGGATTCTTTTTTCCTATTCTTTTCGCTTTAAAATTCTTATTCAAATGATGGGTTTTGCTCTTGAATAACTATTTTCTTTTACATGTATACATACTTTGTTTCGAGCATACTTATTACATACATATGGATGTTTTCTCATTACGTATGAAAATGTCTTCATTTAGTTAGTATATGCATCTATTGTTGAAATCGTGAAAATTTTCTGTTAACATTTAGTAGAATTATAAATCAAATTATTACTCAAAATTTATTAAGTCCAAGTTAGGCTTAGAGTCTAATCTCGAAATTTTGTAACCTGCTACTAGTATTAAGCGGGACACTACTATAGTAGTGGTAGTATTTCTGAATCGTCTATAGGTATTAAATAGGACATGTCTATAACTGTGATAACATGTTTTGACCTGCCTACTGGTTTAAGTGGGGCCTAATTATAGGCTAAAATGACTCCTTACATGTCTTTATGAGATCAAATGTTAAGCAACTAATCAATTAAAATAATTAATTTTAATATTTTCCAACATAAAAGAAATCTCATTCAGTCGAATTGTGATAGTTTTACCACATCTGAACCAAACTAAGTGTATAGCAAGTTCATGTCTCTTTGGTTCCGGTGTGATATTACATTGCAAATGAGATTTAAAAGCTTTAAACTATGCTTCGACTCGCTTCTTTGAAACTTTTGATAAATAATTTTACCTGTTTTGTGATGTTATATAATTGTGCATGTTCAGCTAATAGAAAGCAAGCCATTTATTGGACGATTAGTTGCTAATTCCTTATAATAGAATGTCTTGCAGATAAGTTAGAGGAAGGGATGGACGGAGAATAGTATTGGGGATTGTAACTGTATTGAAGTATAATTCCTAAAAATATTTTTACTGCTGGAATCATTATGTGCTATTGATTTGGATGTATAAAGATTTTATTTATTAGTTTTAAATTATTTTAATTTGAGGATACAGTGACTACTCTTATCCAGACGGTGGTTTTAGTATTTCGCTTAAAAAAAAAAAAAACAGTCATGGGTATTTTGACATAGTCTATTTATCGGCTTAGTATCATTAAATTGTCTCGCTTTGACAATGTTGTTGTGTCATGTCTTGAACTTGGGGCGTGACTAAATTTCTGTGAGAGCAAGACCTGAAACAATAAGATTATAGACAATTAAAGAAATTATATTTTTCATCCCATGTGACAAAGGGCTTACTCTTTTTGTAGTCAGCAATATTTTTGTCAATTTTTTATTATATTTTGAGGGTGCTTGGCTATTTTTATAAGCTTTTCAAAATATTTTATAAGATGTTCAGGATTTTACAAGCCCTCTTTAAAAAAAATTAACTTTTTTAAAATTTTTTATAACATTTTATAAGTTGTATAAAATAAATATATTATATGTAAAAACTTACCTGATTGATTCACATTCTCTCTTTAACACACACACTCCCTCTAGGGTTGTAAATGAGTCGAAAATATTTTTTGGCTCGAGCTCAAAATATTTAGCTCTAGCTCAAGCTTGAGCAAAAAATTTCAAGCTCGAGCTTTTTTTTATTAAATTTATAATGAAAATAAAAATTATTTCAAAATATTTATTTATTATATTAAACTAACAAGCCCAAATTATTTTTAACAAAAATATATTCCTTATTTTCTTCAACTATTAGACAATATAAAATAAAAATATATAATAATAATAATAAACTTACTAACTTATTGATTAAGTTTATTTTTTTGTGTAGAGATTAAATATATAAATAAAAATATCATATTTTGTAATTAGCTAAATTTAAAATATGTGAAATTATTTAATAATTATAATATATAGTTAATTTTGAAAATAAAGCTTATATAGTATTCAACATGGAGTTAAATATATTAAAAAATTAAAATTAAAAATATTAAAAAGTAAAAAGGCTCGCAAATTTAGAACAAAAGGGTTTAAACTCGAACTCGAACTCGAGCTACAATCGAGCCTCGCGAGCCAGCACTACTTTCCTCTCTCTCTCTCTTACACACACACTCTTCTCTCTCTCCTTCTCAACCCCCACCCCATATACTCGCTCTCCAAGATCATAAAACTTTTTTATTGTTATTTAGTTTTTTTTGTTTTTAAAAAATAAAAAAATACTTCATTATTAAATAATACATTATTATAATAAAATAAAAATAAAATTGCTATTAATATTATATTTATTGAAAAAATATAAAAATTCAAGATATTATAAATTATATGACTGGAATTAGTCATTAAATTTACAAAGAACCATCAATTATATATATATATATATTAATACTCGACTAGCATGAATATAAATATATATTATTTTTATTCAAATATTTAAGTAATAATTCATCATTATTTTGTTGCCACCGTAAAAGGACTTAATATTAAATTTTTATTTATAGTTAAACTAATGTGTACTATTTTGTGAAAGTATATTAAGATATTTTAAATTCAAAATATGTCAAGAAGTCATAAATTATATGATTCTAGTATTATCATGTCCTCTTTTATCTTTTTACTAATAAAAAGATCTTATTGGATCAAACACCCTAACTTCTTATATAATGTGAAAAAATTTTATAATTTTTAACATATTATTTTATCCAAACACTTTAAAAGATGATTTTGTAAAATAAGATCAAAATCCATAAAATATTTAATAAGATATAAGAACATATAAAATATTTGAAAACAGCTTAGCCAAACACTATCTTAGTCTCCAAAATCACTTTTCATCAAAACAATAGCCACGTGCATTATATATGATTATGCCTTACGTTTTTTTGAAAAAAAGTGGCTCGTGTCACTAAAGGGTGTTGGGCTACCCATATAAACTCCTCAAAATATTTTGAAAGATATTTAAAAGCTTATAAATTCTAAAAAATCGTTTGAGAAAGATCTCAAAATTAATGAGATGTTTTAAAACAAAATTATTCTAATAGCATTATGTCATTTTTGGTGATTTTATCAATAAAAAAATCTTATTTTATAAATTTTAATATTTTATTTTAACCAAACAGTTTAAAAACTTAAGTTTAAGTAAGATCCAATATCTTACAAGTTTAGAAAATATCATCTAAATGTGAAAATTGAACTCTTGGGACTTTCCAAAAAATTGCGTAAAGCTAACAAGCAAAAGTGTGAATTCCTATTCCATGAAACGTAAAATGCAATTTTACCAAATTATTAGATTTGGTTTGAGAGGATAATAGTGCCCTGAATATAACTGTACCCGTCTATTTGAAAGTATACAAAAGTGTATTGAAGACTGGACTGTCTAACAGGAGGCCCACAAATTCGACCTGTCTGGCAGATCCACCAAATCGACCCGAACCCGACCCAGGTTCACCCTCATATTTATTTTACCTAATCCTAAACCTACCTCTCACCCTCTCATTTCTTCCTCTGCGCCGACTGCTCTCAGATCTCTCTCTCTCTCTCTCTCTCTCTCTCTCTCTCTCTCTCTCTCTCTCTCTCTCTCTCTCTCTCTCTCTCGTAAAATCCCTTTGATTCTCCTTCCCCCTTCTATCACCAGAAAAGATGAGAGCTTTCCTAATCCAACTCAATGGCATTAGGAAAGCCATTGTTGCTTTTCTTAGTCACCAACAGTCTACCACTTTAAAAGGTGTTTCACCCTTCGGTTTCTATCATCTGATTCTCTAATCTCTCTTTTATCTTCTTGACCAAAAGAGTTCTGTGTGGGCTGGGGTTTGTTGGGTCTCGGTGACCGAGTATCTGTGAGAGATCTACGTGATCGGAACCTTTATGGAGTTTGGTTGGTAGTGGTGCAACCGTGGGTCGGTAACTTGTGGGTGCGGTGCCTTGTGACCGTGTTCCCTTCACTATTCATTTGGATCTGGTAAATCTGAGTCTATTCCACTTTACCGTGTAATGTTGGTATGTATTTATTAAGAAGTTTCGTACTCCATATTCTGTAATAATTTGGTTAGGCCATTCTGAAAAGTTCGACCAGAAAAGAGGTGGTTTCCACTCTACAGGGGTACAGAGCCTCGTCTTTGATCCTCGTCTTGCCTTGGTTGTGTAACTTCTAAACCCCTCCTTTAAGTTTTCTACAATTTTCTTTTTATTATTATTACCTGTTGGTTAATCTGCTGATTATTATTACTATCACTGTTTACTGCGGTTAAATCCCCTAATATCCCACCTGGCCGGACCCTTGAGATCGTCGGGTATCTAGTTGGGACTTAGGCTGGAAGGCCTCGGTTCTTATAATTGTGGTAATTTTTTCTAGAATTATTATTACGGTTATTTTTTTGGAATTATTATTGTGGTTATTGTTTTGGAACTATTGTTGTGGCCTACTGTGACTATTTTTCTAAAATACTATTGTAACTAAGCGTGATCCTTCTCTGGTAATTATTTGACACCTGCGATAGTGAACTGTGTGATCTGTTTTGAGATATCTCTCTGAAACTATTATTGTGATCAGTCCTGTTGAGATAATTCCACTGTTTCTCTGAAACTATTGTCAAAAAAATAAGTTTTCTGAAGTTATTTGTGAACCACTGTCGTGTTCATTTATCTTTTAATCACTGAAATTGCTAAATCTGTGATAATAATTTTCTGAATATCTATTTTCTTGAAATTTCGTATTAAGTACCTTTTTTGTTTAAAACATTGATTTTCTTTCAAAATGGCCGGATATAATCACCTTTTGATGGCAAAAGTGATTTTTCTATATGGCAACATAAAATGAAAGGAATTCTTATGCAACAAAAAGTTTTCAAAGCAATAGATGGTAAGTATACTGAAAATATTTCAGAAGAAAAGAAGTTAGAAAATGATGAATATGCTTACTCTTTCATTATTTTAAACCTGTCTGACACTGTCCCTAGGAAACTAGGAAAGCAAAATTCTTCAAAAGAACTTTGAGAAAAATTACAAGAATTATACACTGAAACATCATTACCAAGTAAGCTTTTTTTGTTAGAAATTTTTTTTAGATATAAACTTGACTTATCTAAAAATATTGATGAAAATCTTGATGATTTCACTAAGTTAATTCAAGATATTAAACACTGGTGACAAAAATATAGTTCAGTACTCCCCTATTATTTTGCTTAATGCTATTCCATAAAATATATTCTGATATAAAGGCAGCCATAAAATATGGTAGGAATAGCGTAAATCTTTAAACACTTGTAAATGTTTTAAAGAGTAAGAAGATGGACACCAAAATAAATAAACCTAGTCAAAACCAATATGAGGTTAATTGTGTTAAGGAAGACCGAAATTTAGAAAATTTGGCCTTAGGTATAACAATAGAAGTAAGAAGTAGAAGTAAAAGTAGGAGCGGTAGCAGAAGTAAATCTAGAACTAGAGATAATTCATATAAAGAAGATAAGACTAGAGAAAGACGTTGTTATAACTTTGGAATTAAAGGGCATTGCATTAAAGATTATAGAAAACCCAAAAGAGAAAATAGAGAAAGACATTATGAAGATAAAGAAAAAGTTAATAACGTTTCTGATAATAATTCTGGTGAAGTGTTTGTGGTATTTGAACCAAATTCAGTTCATTCTCTGAATAAAAATGAGTGGTTAATAGGCTCTGGTTGTACTTTTCGTATGAGCCCTTTCGACGATATTTTTAGAAATTTTAGAAATGAAAGTTCTGGTTTTGTCTTAATGGCAAATGAAAAACGTTGTGAGATAAAAGGTCTAGATGACATTTTCCTAAACATTAAAAAAGTTTATAAGTTAACCTTAAGAACTCTTAGGTACGTTCTCGACCTAAGTCATAATCTTATTTCATGTGTTGCTCTCGAATAAGAGGGCCTAGAAGATAGATGGGGAAATGGCCAAATGAATATAATGAAAGGATCTCTAATTGTTTTCAAAGCAGTAAGAAAACGTAATATGTATTTATGCTGTTACTTATGATTTAACTGTTGCATCTGTTACTGAATGTAATAAAACATCCCTATGGCAAAAAAGATTAAGTCACATAAGCCAAAAGGGGCTTGAGAGATTGAAAAAGGAAGGTATTCTAAGTAACAAAATTGAAAATTTAAAATTCTGTGACGATTGTGTGTTGGGTAAACAGAATACGGTGCATTTTCCTGTCTCACCCTCCCCTAATCCCTCTATATCTAATTGCATTTTATTTTGGGTGAAATGTAAGTTTCATTCAACCAATAATAATATTTACAGTGTACTCCGGCCATACCCGGAGAGATACAAAAGCCCACGATAAAGATTAAGAACAATCAAAATCATGTGGAAAAAGTGTCCAAAGGACCCTATACAATGTAACCTTGACTAAATTAATAAGCCTCTCGGGACAGGCCGTTGAGCCCTCGAAGATGACTTCGTTGCACTGCCTCCAAAGTGTGTACACCGTGCATGCCAAAGCGAGGTGTTGCGCTTTGTTCTGCACGGAGGAACCTGTTTTCTCCTTCTTGAGCCACTTGACCGCACTTTGAAGGGTTGACATAGTCCGGTTGATGTCAAGCCAGTGTCGGATGTGTGACCAAACGAAGTTGCTGAACGGGCACTCAAAGAAAAGGTGCTTGGCCGATTCCTTGGTGTTGATGCATAGCGAGCACAAATCCTCCTCTTGGAGGAATCCAAGTCTGTCCCTCGTAGCTAGTCTACCGCGCAAGCCAAGCCACAAGATAAATGGGTACTTCGGCGGGATAAAAGCCTTCCAAATAGCTGCTTTCCAAGTCTGCCTCGCAAGTTTCGGCCTGAAGTATTCATAAGCTTTCGACGTTTGGAGACCCTTTGGGGTGGACCATCTCGTCATCTGCTCAATCGCTGCCTCTGAAGACCCAAATTCAGTGATCACCCTGTTGCGTATTTCGGCAAGCCGTTGAAGGAGTGGAGAATCCCCCTTCTTCAGTTGCCAGTCCCAAATTGATGCATCTCTAAGGTAGACACCGTTGACCCACTGCACCCACAACGTGTTTGCCTTGCGGTGGATGTTCCATAATACACGGGCAAGTAGAGCCACATTCCAAGACTGTATGTGCCGAATACCGAGTCCACCTTCTTCCTTGGGATGGCAGATTTTCTCCCAAGTGACCGGTGCCCTCCTAGAGTTCCAGAGAAAATTCCTGCAGAGTCAGTGGATTTTCTCGTGACCGCCACTGGAAGTGGGAAGACTTGGAGCCAATAGCACTCCACCCCCTGAATAACTGAACGGATAAGTTCCAGTCAGCCTGCATAAGATAGGGATTTGCCCGTCCACTTCGAAATGCAGTTGGCTATTTGATCCACAAGCGGTGAGTGGTTGGTGACCGAAAGCCGTTGTGCCGCTAGTGGAATGTCAAGGTATCTGACCGTCCGAGCGAGAATCCCGTCAAGCTCCTCATTTTGGATCCCTGCTGTCAAAATGCTTGACTTTGAGGTATTGACGGTGAGGCCGGATGCGTCCCTGAACTCTTGGAGACATTCCATCAAGATGTGGATAGATGGAAGGTCGCCACGGGAGAAAAGCATGAGGTCGTCGGCGAAGAGGAGGTGCGTGATTTTCAACTTCTCGCACTTGGGGTGAAAGTTGAAGTCCGAAGTAGATGTTTTCCTCTTGACCAGTCGGGAGAAATATTCCATGATAAGAAGGAAGAGGGCCGGCGACATCGGGTCTCCTTGCCTTAGGCCTTTCTTCCACGGAAAAAACCCGTGAAGGGAGCCATTCAAAGCCACTGAAAAGGAAGAATTGCAAACGCATTCCATAATCCAAGATATAAACAGTAGGGGAAAACCATACCCGTGAAGCACTCGAGCGAGAAATGTCCATGAGACCGAATCAAACGCCTTGCGTAGATCGACGTTGATAGTACATCGAGGTGAAATCCATTTCCTCGAGTACTGCAGCACCATTTCTTGGAACAAGAAAATATTGTCTGTGATATTGCGGCCTCCCACAAACGTTGCTTGGCATCGGTCAATCAAGTGCTCAAAAACAGGCGCGAGCCGGTCCGAGATGATTTTTGTGATGGCTTTGTAGATGACATTGCAGCACGAAATCGGCTGGTAATCCGCAAGAGAGGTGGAATGATCTGATTTCGGCACAAGGGCAATGATAGTGTGGTTGAGCTGCCGTAGCATCCGCCCACTCCTAAAGAAATCCAAGACAGCCCTGCAAACTTGATCACCCACAATGTTCCATGATTTCTTGAAAAAGCACGAGGAATATCCGTTTGGGCCGGGAGCTTTGTTGTCGCTAATGTGGAAGATGGCCTCCTTGACCTCCAACGGCGTAATTGCATTTTAGATTATGTACATGCTGATGTTTGGGGTCCCTTAAAAGAACCCACCCACAATGAAAACCAATATTTTTTATCTATCGTTGATAATTTTTCAAGAAAAGTTTTCGTTTTCTTATTAAAGCATAAATCTGAAGCTTTCGAAAAATTGAAAAATAAAAAACTTTGGCGGAAAACCAAACGGGAAAAAAGTTGAAATCTCTTCGAATTGACAGTGGTCATGAATTTTATAATCAAATTATGTGATAAATTCGGAATTAAACGACACAAGACCAATCCCTATACCCCCCAACAAAACGGTGTTGTTGAACGCATGAATCGAACTTTGCTTGAAAATGTTAGATGTCTATTAGTTAGTTCTGGTTTACAAAAATCTTTTGGGGAGAAACTATTTTGACAGCTGTCCATTTAATAAATTTATCACCTTCTATGCCATTATTTGGAAAATCCCCTAAAACTATTTGGTCTGGAAAACAATCTGATGTTTTTTCTCTTCGTGTATTTGGGTGCTCTGCTTTTGTTCATCAAAATTCTGACAAATTAGAGCCTAGATCTCTAAAATGTATTTTTATTGGTTATCCAGAAGGGGTAAAAGGTTATAGACTATGGGTTCGTAGTCAACCAAGTTTTAAAGTTCTCATAAGTAGAGATGTCACTTTCAACGAAAACGAAATGCCTTACCTTACCAAAACAGAAATATAACATAACGAATCCGCTTTCAACAAGGTGTAGGGAAATACTAAGGATAACCAACAGGGGGAAGAAGTTAGAGAGAATTTTGAAGAACAAAACTTAGAGTTTCCTCAAAACACGAATGCAGAAAACACTCTCGAAAACTATCAATTAGCTATAGATAGAAGTAGGAGACAACCTAGGATTCTCTCTAAGCTTAAAGACTTTCACATAGCCCTTAATGTTGAAATTTCTAAACCTACTAGCATTGATGAAGCAATGAAATCGAAAGAATGGTTAAGTGCCATGAATGAGGAAATGGAATCACTAAAAGATAATAAAACTCGTGTTCTAGTTCCAAAACCAATAAACTGTTCTATAGTTGACTGTAAATGAATTTTTAAAGTTAAACAAGAAAATCCCATAACATATGAAGTTAGACTAGTAGCTAAAGAGTTCACACAAAAGGAAGGAATTGACTATAATGAGATTTTTTCTCCTGTGGTTAAGTATACTGCTGTCCGTATCATACTTGCTCTTACTGCACATTATAATTGGGAATTAATATAAATGGATGTGAAAACTGCCTTTTTGCATGGTGATTTAGATGAAAATATTTACATGCATCAACCAATTGGTTTCTTTGATGTGTCCAAACCTAATTATGTGTGCTTATTGAAAAAGTCCTTATATGGTCTAAAGCAATCTCCTAAATTGGAACAAAAAATTCGATTTATTTATGCTATCATTAAATTTCAAAAGAAGCCATTATGATCATTGTCTTTATTTTAAGCATATGGATGACATACCTATTTTCCTTGTGTTATATGTTGATGATACTTATTTCTAGTCCTAGTCACAAAATTATTGATTGCTTGCAAAAAGATCTTTATAAAACTTTTGAAATGAAAAATCTTGGTGATGCCAAAAGAATTCTTGGTATGGATATTACTAGAAATAGAGAGAAATCCACAATATTTTTAAATAAAAAAACCTACATTCAGTCCATTTAAAAAATGTTTCAATGGAGAACTCAAAACCTATTTTTGTACCTCTAGCTGCTCACTACCAACTGTGTAAAGATCAAAGTCCTAAGACCGAACTTGAAAAAGAAAAATGGACAAAATACCTTATTAAAATGTTATGGGCTCTATTATGTTCCTTATGGTTTGCACTAGACCCGACATTGCCTATGCCATTAGTTGTCTTAGTAGGTACATGTCCAATCCTGGTCCTCTTCATTGGGAGGCTCTAAAATGGCTACTTAGATGCCTACGTGGTTCTGAAAATTTTGAAATAAAATTCTCTAAATTTTCTGATAACATTCATCTTGTTGGATATATGGACTCTAACTATGCGAATTATAGGGATAGTAAGAAATCTTGCACATCTTACATATATACACTTTGTGGCTCATTAATAAGTTGGAAATCCCAACTTCAACATATAGTTGCATTATCTACTACTGAAGCTGAATACATTGCCACCACTGAAGCCTTTAAAAAGGCAATTTGGTTAGATGGTTTAATAAAAGAAATAGGTTTTCTTAACAACAAAAGTTATGGTTTTTTCTGACAGTCAATCCTCAATTCAACTCTGCAAAAATCCTGTATTCCACGATAGAACTAAACACATTGACGTTAGATACCACTTCATTCAGCACATTGTAGGAAAAGAAGTCAT
Source organism: Sesamum indicum (assembly GCF_026168435.1). Classification (NCBI taxonomy): domain Eukaryota; kingdom Viridiplantae; phylum Streptophyta; class Magnoliopsida; order Lamiales; family Pedaliaceae; genus Sesamum; species Sesamum indicum. The sequence goes on from NC_142668.1 coordinate 6,990,976, forward strand.
AAAGTTAGGAAAGATAAAATCAGAAGAAAATCCAGCAGATATGGGCACTAAATGCTTACCTCTAGAGAAATTCATCACATGCTTGAGAATCTTAAATCTGATGTGTTGACTAACACATGCTATATCAAAGATTTGTTCGAATTTGCAGGTATACCCAAGGTGAGTGTTTTGGCTATGATGAGATGCCAGATCCAATTAAAACTCCAGACCTCTTTCCCTTATTCTAGGTCTTTGGTCCAAGGTAGAGTGTGTTATAAATTCTGGGCCAAAAGACCAATAATTAGTAGGCCCACAAATCCGACCTACTTGGCAGGCCCACCAAACCGACCCGAACCCGAGGTTCACCCTCATATTTATTCTACCTAACCCTAAACCAATCTCTCGCCCTCTCATTTCTTCCTCTACGCCTACTACTCTCAAATCTCTCTCTCTCTCTCTCGCCAAATCCCTCTGATTCTCCTTCCCGCTTTTATCACCAGAAAAGATGGGAGCTTTCCTAAGTCAACTCAATGGCTTTAGGAAAGTCATTGTTGCTTTCCTTAGTCACAACAGTCTACCCCTTTAAAAGGGGTTTCACCCTTCGATTTCTATCATCCGATTCTCTAATCTCTCTCTTATCTTCTTTACCAAAAGAGTTCTGTGTGGATTGTTGTTTTTTGGGTCTCGGTGACCGAGTACACGTGAGAGATCAACGTGATCGGAACCTTTGTGGAGTTTGGTTGGTGGTGGTGCAACCGTGGGTCGGTAACTTGTGGGTGCGATGCCTTGTGACCGTGTTCCCTTTACTATTGATTTGGGTCCGGCAAATCTGAGCCTATTCCACTTTATCGTGTGATTTTTTAATTATTTTGTTTATAATTATTCTTTGTGATCCGTAATATTGGCGAGTATTTATTAAGGAGTTTCATACTCCATATTCTGTAATAGTTTGATTAGGCCATTCTGAAAAGTGCGACCACAAAAGAGGCGGTTTCCACTCTACACAAATAAACTTCCTATGATATTAATATAAATGACGAAATTATTTCCTATAAAAATTAAACATTAATTTACCTTCGTATTTTTATAAATAAATTAATTTAATTTCTTATACAGAGAGGTGAATTGCTCTATTTTAAAATTGCAGGAAGATAAATTAATATATTTCTTATATGAGGAGATAATTTGCTCATTTTTTTAATAAAACCACCTGGGGATAGGGAGTAGATTTTCGGAGTCCCCGACCCTTCTTTATTAATACGAGAGAACAAGCAAATTTACAATCGGGAGTTCTAACTTCCTATCATGCCTAGAAAGCTGTAAATAAGGAGTACTACTACCTTACAAAATATTTTTCAAAAGCATAAACAAGGAGTACTACTCCCTTACAATAAATCAAGAAAGCATAAATAAGGAGTACTACTCCTTTACAAAAGTAAGACCCGAGGTTCAAGGTGGAAAACAAAAAAATGGAATATTTACTAATTTGCAATATCACAGAGGGGTAAATTTTACTAAATCTGAAATTAAATTACAGAAGAAATATAGATTTAATTTCAAAAAACTAGGAATGCGGTCCGGTTCCTAACCATCCAGTTAGTTTTCACGGTGTACTTTAGGTCATATGTGTGATTTTGAATAGAATGAGACCAGTAATTGCATCATTAGTTAGTTGTTTAACCAATCACATTGCAATATAAGAAAATGATTCAATATCTATGAAAACAATTTTATGCCAAAATTAGCACCGACTTAATTAGTAAGTAAAATTCTCACTGTTAATCTATATTATTTAATATATAGTTTAAACATCCGTTGCCCAAAAAGAAATTGGCCCAAAATGAAGTATCAAACCCAGAAGAAGATTCATCAGCCCATGAAGAAGGCAGCCCGTTTGAATCATTATGCGCAGCCCAAGAAAGGGACTTCTTATGATCCCACCTAGCCCATCGAGGAGGTCCATCTAGCTTAGCCCAAAGGGCCCTCTACCTGCACCAAAGCCTAGTCGAAGAAGGAACCGAACCATGTCATAGTTGACCCAAAGAAAGAGCCTAATTCAAAGGCCCCCAAAGTTAATCGATAGGGAGGGAAGTGCCCTCAGAGGAAGGGACTCTACCTCCTGAAGGACTCCTCACCAGATAGTAGAGTGCAGGAAGAAAGAAACCTCCTGAATTCGGAGACTTGATGCCTAAGCTACGGATTAGGAGGATTCTTATCTACAGGACTCCACCTTTCTCGCTAAGGTGGAGGGATTCCCCTCGGCAGGACTCCTATTGGCAGGGAACTCTTCCTCTATAAATAGAGGGGGTACCCTCCAACAAGCCCCCTGACTGATAAATTCAAGAACTTTGTCTCTTGCTTCTATCCTATCATTCTAAAACCGTGCTCTTGGCTATTAAATTCTCATTTATCATAATTTCCCATTGTTATTCATTTTTATTTTTTATTTGCTCTTAAATCCGGAATAAATTTAAGCATCGGAGTGATAACTCTTTGTTTTGTAAGTCCTTCTTCTCAGGACTCTTTATTCCCCAGTGACCTAGATACATCTCAAAGACCCAATGACAATGGATTCATGCTAAACTCGCACACATCAGATATATTAATAAAATTTAGTTACTAGCTTATATATTTAAAATAAAAAATTATCACACTTGTATAAATTATTTTAAGTACTTGGAATTAAATATTTATTTTTTCATTTTTGTTTGCAACTAAATTGTATTAAAGTTAATAAGTTGTACATATATGTATATATGTTTATACAATATAAATACATATATAATTGGACATATTTATGTGTAGATGTTAAAATATTTATATATTTATGCGTACATATTTTTATGACGAACGATGGCGGAGGAAGATGAAAGGATGAGTTTTAAAATCCCAAAATATAGGGATGTAAATCGCTATTTTTTTTTCATAAGAGGGGAATTTGCTCATTTACGATATCATAAAGGGGTTGCTTATATTTTTCCCCAATTTAAAATCAAAACATTTCAACAAAGGAATTAAATTGCATTGGGTTTTTGAGATTTGAATTAATAAACGGATAGGGGTAAAAACAACCTTTGGTTTTATAATAGTATAGATAACATTATTTCTTCTTTTTTTTTCTTCAGTAAATGTAAATTTCATTAAGTAAACGGGGTACATAAGTACAATACAACAATCATCAACTAGGTGGATTCCTCAACAGGCCAAGAAATCCATCATAAACGATACATTGCGCATGTCCTAACAGTATAAGAAAGTTTAACACTAAGAATCCTCTGTCGCATATCTTCAAGAATAAGTGTATCCAAAGTCCGTGAGTCACGATGAATCCCATCAAAACGTCTAAGATTAAGCTCACGCCAGATGTGATAAACCAAGAAATTGAGTAAGACACGATAGGACGCAAAGATCACATACTTGTCCCTCCATTTGCTAGCCCACAGCACGTCAGTAGGCCACGGGCGGTTCGGCCAAGGGAAGCAAAGTGTGAGTCGTATCACCCGCAAACAACTTCTCGAATAGGGGCAGTGAAAGAATAGGTGACTGTAATTTTTCATTGCACGGTCCGCACAAAGAACACAGGAGCTATCCAAGTGGGGTTAACCAAGGCCTGTCCATGATGGAAAGCTTACCAAGAATGGCTAGCCAAAGGACAAAGGTATGTCTAGGGATCGTAAAGGGACCCAAGAGTAGTGAAGACCAACCTACCTTGAGACCCTCAGCCCGGAGCGATGGGAGCATTGTAGCTGACGTCGGGGTCACTGTCTGAGTTCACCATAAAATACGGTCATTACCACCGTGAATGCAAAGAAGGGAATGCATATTCTGCTGAACCGTGAGCGATCTTAGAGGGTATGCGTGGGGTCGCGAGAGGGCCAACGCCATTGCCCATCCTCAATGCAAGCATCAACTCTGTCTGTTAGTCGTGCATTCGTGAGGCTAGGTCCATTTGAAAACTTTCGAATAAGTGGGCCTAAGTCATGCCAAGGATCCTACCATAAATAGAATGTAGTCCTATCTCCAATAACATACTCAACAAACGGTCGAATAAGGGGAGGAAGATGGAGGAGTTTCCGCCAGTACCAGGAACCCCCTCGATCTGACACCATCCAGAGAGAAACATCTCGCAGTCTCTTGTGATAGATCCAATCCACCCAGATAGATGCCCTATTGCCACGAATAACTTGCCCCAGTTTAAGTCCCATAAGAGCACTATTGAGGGCAGTGATGTCCTGGATGCCTTGACCACCTTCATTAATACGTTGACAGATGCAATCCCAAGCGACCTTTGCATATCCACGAGTAGCCGAGCCCTTTTATAGGAAGGCCCTCAGTTGCTTTTCTACCTCCCGAATGACACCCTTAGGCAAAATAAAGGCAGAGGCCCAATATACACCAAGAACAGTAAGAACATATTTAATAATTTGTACTCGTCCCGCATATGACAAAGACGTACCTACCCAACCCTTGATGCGCTGATCGATTTTGTCAAGCAGGGGTTTACAATCCAAAAGTGTAAGTCGCGACAATATAAGGGGAAGACCCAAGTACTTAAACGGTAAGTGTCCCTCCTTGAATCGCAGGCTCTCAAGCAGCTGGTCGTGAATCCCAGAAGCTGATCGTGAGGGAATCATGTGACTCTTTTGTACACTAACGCGAAGGCCAGACAAGTCACCAAATAAATCAAGGGCTCGCTTAAGCAAGCATACCGATTCTACTTTAGCCCGACAAAATAGCAATAAGTAGTTAGCAAATCGAAGTTGAACCAATCTCAGAGGCTCACACCGCCAATGAAAAGATAAGTCATGTCTTGATCGATCAGCTGCTACAAAATAAGGTTCAGACCTTCCATAATCAAGACAAATAAGTAAGGAGACATAGGATCTCCCTGACGAAGATCCCGGACCCCAACAAAGAAACCATGTGGTTTTCTATTAATCCCAAAGGAGAAGAAAGGAGTAGTAACACACTCCTTGATCTAGCGAATAAACCTATCTGAAAAATCAAATAACCATAAAACAGCTAACAGAAAGTCCCGTTCAACTGTGTCATATGCCTTCCTGATATCTACCTTAAGTGCACATCTAGGTGGTAGTTGTTGCTGGTTATATCCTATAAATAACTCTTGTGCCAGAAGGATATTGTCGCTAATGGAGCGACCTAGCACAAAGGTTGTTTGCGAAGGGCTAATAATTTTCTTGAAACTCGTGCTCATCCGCTGCACAATAATTTTTGTAATGATTTTGTATAACACATTACAACATGCAATAGGTCTAAAGTCTGCCACACGTATAGGGTTATGGACCTTAGGAATAAGGGCCAAGAATATGGCATTCACCTGCTTGAGAAGTCGGCCAGTGGTAACATTATTTCATTTATCCAGTTTTTAAAGTCGACAATAATGACTTAGAAAATCTACAAGGATCCCCCTAGGAGATGAGACTAAATGTCATCTAATTTCATTACAATTAACCAAACACAGCAACATTAATTAATGTATATAAAACAACCAAACGCGAATCATGCATGCAAATAGATGGAATATTCCGCGGGTGCATTTTGGACGTACTTACATGGAATTGTTAATGTAAACAGATAATGTAGAACCAATTTTGTCTGCTAATTCTGTTAACGGGGTAAAGAATAATTTTCAAATAAATGCGTGTGCAGCGTGTCTGGCTGTCGGAGCTAATTTCAATGAAAATGCATGTGCTGATGGTCTCGTCATTGAAATGAAGTCCCGAGGTCTGCTGCATTCATCGTGAGGATATATATAAGATTGTCGTCATCATGATGTGCTTCTGCAGACTTCTACTACATGCGAATAAAATATTGTAGATTGTTAAAATTGGTGACCGGCTTGTTTATTAGTTGGCTCCTTTTAATCTATTTTGAGCAATTTTTTCAATTAGTTGATTTTTATAAGATTTTGAACAATTTTTTTCGGTGTAATCTTTGATTAATATAAAATGTTAAAGTCGATAATCTTCAAGAAAAAGCATTGGAGACTTCTATAAAAACTTGCACTAAATTTTATATTCATATTATGGGTATCGCATTTCATCAGCAACAAACGTGTACGACGTCTATGCACTTTAGCGGGTACTTGACAATGGATTGTCTAGTTCATTGAACAAATTCATAGGAGTTGTCATATAGAAGCCACGTGATATAATCAATTAAATAGATCTCTTACGGTTGTGATAGTACTGTAATTAGTCTTTTGACTTAAAAATCACAATAGCCTTGTGTATTGGCACTTGTATCTTGATCTTGGCTGATACAGTTTCATGTATCCTTGCAGATAGAACATGCATTAAGGTTGGTTTGTTTTTGAGAAACGAATTATCACCCATCATAAGATGACACTAATATGGTATGTTGTCTAGATTGTGTACTTTATATAAGTTTGGGTTTACATTTGTTGATCAAACAGGACATGAGTTTCCTATGTTGGTATAGGAGACACACAAGTGAATTCATGGATATCAAAATCTATGATGGGAATCGGTTTAGAATTTTATGTCTTATATTTTGATAGAGAGATGGCTTTATAAAAGAGCTATATCTACATGGTCCGCAGCGCTATCAGGTTCACATAGTTAGTTTTGAACTTGGTTACATTAAACAAACTAATTAGCATGTTAATAAATAAATAAAAAAATCGAATAGTTTCTGCAGCTTTATTTATTTTTAATCAAATCAAATAATTTTTTTGTACTATTCTTTCTATTTTTAATCAAATTATTATTTTGATTTGTTAATCAAAAAAATTCTACCCTTATTTTATGGGACTGAAAATATATATTGTCCAAATAAATACACTTGTGAAAAGTAATTTATACGAATAAATATAAATAATATGAAAAGTAGTTAATAAGACTAAATAATAAATATAAAAAGTAATTCATATGGAGTAAAAATAAGTTATTTTACATAATTATCTTTAGGAATAATATCATTATAAGATTGATTTAGGTAAATCATAAAATGAAAGAACTTTTTAGGACCAATTAGTACTTTAAAGATAATATAATATAATGATATAATGTAGATATAGATTAGAATATATATATATATTTACTCCAATTTGTTGAATGAATAATTATAAGAGTAAAATTTCGTTCTTTCGTTTGTCTTTCTTTTTTTGTCCTTTACTGTAGTCTTGTCTTACTTATTCAACCCTTTAGCTCTTAATTGTATTAGTTTATCTTCTCGTACCACTGTAAAAATTACAATACTTAATCATAGTTAATTGTAATGATTTAAAATAAAATAGTCATAGTAAATAGTTGTTGACCCGATCATGCAATGATTGTTGGTTGTGATATTTACTAGGGTGGCTAAAATATTTGGTCATGATAAATATTTTTACCATGGCTCTTAGTCATGGAAAATAACTTTTTCTTGGTGGAAAATCTATATTTTTGTAACGACTTTATTTAACCGTAATCAATAAAATTATTTACCACAATTTTTAGTTCATGATTATTAAAATTATAGTCAATAGTCATTCTTTTTTCTAGTATACACGGATAAAAGATACAATATTGGTTTGAAGTTTTGAGATAATTAAGAGATGTTTCATAAGATTTTATCATATCAAATTTATATAGTCATTGCAATTTCGTCACTAAAATTTACTACACTTTTGTACTAATTTGAGATGGGTTTGGGTGGATTCAAAATATTATCACAAACTTGTCCAAAATTCGTGACAAATTATCACACAATTGCAACGGATGTGAGGTAACTGCATATGTTGCAAAAACCGTCTTCAAATTGATTCTATTTATTTTTTTTTAAATTGCTCAGCACAAAACGGATTTCCCACCTCTTTTGCAAAACGGATTTTGTGACGGATCAATGTTAACCTCTGTCACAAAATTTTGTGATGGGTTTTTTCGACACTTCTAAGTATACGTAACAAAGGCCTTTTTAAATAAAATTTGCGACAGATTTTCTGAAAATCAGAAAACTGTCACTTAGAAGCTGTCTTTTTGTAGTGGAGAAAAGTTTTGACGAACATGACTTATTGGCTAATAAATAAACTCCAATACAAAATTATTATACTGACATAGGCATAATATTTTGAAAATGGATATGTTTTCCAATCAGATTAGATGAAAGTCTGATCGATTCATGAAAGTTTTGTTGTTACTGTTTTTAGAAAGAATACATAAACATGATCAAAGTAATGTTTACAACGATAAATAATTTGAGCCCCTATATTTTTTTTATTATTTATACTAATTTTTAATTTAAATTTAAATTATTTATGAACTATTTTTATTGAATCTGTATATAATATTACACCTCTTAATAACTAAAATATTAAATTATTTAATTACTATATTAATAAAAATTAGTTTTTACTAGCCTATAAATTCAAATTAAAAAATTATCACACTTGTATAAATTATTTTAAATTCTTAAAATTAAATATTTATTTTTTATTTTTGTTTGCAACTAAATTTTATTAAAATTAATAAGTTAGAAAAATGTATATAATTCAACATATTTATATGTATATATTGATACATTTATATATACATATTTTTATGGCGAACAACGGCGGAGGAAGATGAAAGGTTGGGTACAAGGTGGGAGAGGCTTAAGGCCGCAATGGGGAGGTGGGAACGAAGGCAAGGGCAATAGTTGAAGGTGGGCATAGCTATAGGAGTGGAAAGAAGGAATAATTTGTTAAAAGGATTAATTAAATAATTTAAAATATTTTTTTGATAAATAAATTGTTTATTTACTAATTTTAATATAATTTATATAAATTGCATAAATTATTTTAAATTGTAACTTATTAAGTTTAATAAAATCTAATTATAAATAATTTTTAAATTTTAATAATTTATAAAAGTATGATAATTTTTTATGTTAAACTTATTATTTAGTAATTAATATTATTAATATATTATAATTAATAATTAGAGATTCAATTAAAAAATTAATAAAATAATTAAAATTTAAATTAAAAATTAGTATAAATAATAAAAAAATATAACGGTCATATTATCATTCCCATAGACATTATTTTGACACTCCTCTTGTTTTTGGTAATTACAAAACACCCCTTAGGACATTTCTATTATTGAAAAATTAAATTAAAGTTTGAATTAGTCAACAAGAGCATTTTGGGGTTTTAAAGACTGTTAGAGGTGGTTTTTATAATTTTTAAAAAGACGGAGGTGGTTTGTGTAAAAAATAATAGATAGGGGGTTGTAAATTTAATTATCCCTTATAAATATAGAAGTTTGTAAGAAAAAAAAATACGGAGAAGTTTGCAGAGAAAAAAATATGGAGTAGTGGGTGAGAGAAATTATTTTCGTAAAATTGTGATATTATTAAAAATTTTGAAAATTACAATTCTAACCAAATTTGTTTTGAGGGGAAGAAATAAATTTAAGGGTTCATTTGAGTATTCAAATATTAGTACAACAAAAGGTTTTCTTTTATAATAGTATAGATACTTTTATAGAAATTTTATAATTTTTCTAAAATATTTTTATGAACTAATAATTCCTATTGATTATTTGTTTTACCTATGCTCAAATTTTTTACATTTTTTCAAATATTTTATTATTATTTTTTTTTTGAATTACAACAAGGGTGAAATAATAATGTACAGTCCACTGTTTAGGGACTATATAATTATTTTTCATTTTTAAGGGAGGTATTTGTAATTTTTGAAATAACGAGTGAATAATTATAATTATACCAAATCTTAATTTTATAATTTACCCTAATTTTAAAATAAAAAAATTAGGACAATGGAATTGAATTGTATAGAGTTTTTGAGATTTGAATTAATAAACGGATAGGGGTTTTTGGAAATAGCGGTAAAAACAACCTTTGGTTTTATAACAGTATAGATAACATTATTTCATTTATCCAGTATTTCAAGTTGCCAATATGGACTTAGAAAATCTATAGTTTCATTACAAGGATCAGCTTAGGAGATGGAGATGAGACTAATTGTCATCTAATTTCATTACAATTAACCAAACACAGTAATTAATGTATATAAAACAACCAAACGCGAATCATGCATGCACATATGTCAGTTAAGCGCGCAAACACATGGAATATTCGGCCACTGTTTTCTGGACTTATTTAAATGGACTGTATAAGCAATCAAATCTTATTGTTATTATATGCAAATTTTTTGGAGGTATTTAAATGTAGAGATGAAAGTCACGAGGTGTGCTAACATTAAAATTATTGATGGTGTATTTTAAATACCACATTTCTAATCCACTAGCATTATAAATACCACACATTTCTGCTCCCAAAACCACAAACTACAGCATCTCACAATCATGAAGACTCCAACCATTTCCACTCTCATTTTCTTTCTTTTTATTGTCTTTTCGTGGTCGTGTGCCGACGCCAACGTCTATGGTTTTCTTGAATGTCTCAAGCAAGAATTCCCGGACTATTCCTCAATTTCTGACCTTGTTTACACCCCAATCAACTCTTCTTACCAGTCTGTCCTAGATTATTCAATCCGAAACAAAAGATTCATGTTAGATACCACCCCAAAACCTCAAGTGATAATAACCCCGGAGTACGAGGACCAAATCCCCCCTATCATCTACTGTGCCAAACAAAATCACTTGCAAATTAAAACTCGAAGTGGCGGCCATGACTTTGAGGGACGGTCTTATGTATCTGCGATCCCATTCGTGATCCTTGATTTGCTCAACCTCAGTGAAATAACAGTTGATGTTGAGCAGAAAACTGCATGGGTTGGAGGTGGTGCAACCCTTGGCATGTTATATTATAATATTGGGATTAGAAGCCTAACACTGGGGTTTCCAGCCGGTTTTTCCCCATCTGTTGGTGTTGGCGGGCACATCAGTGGGGGAGGTTGGGGCGTATTGCTCAGAAAATACGGCCTAGCTCCAGATAATGTTGTTGATGCTAGGATAGTAGACGTTAATGGCAGGATTCTCGACAGAAAGTCGATGGGTGAGGACTTATTTTGGGCCATTAGGGGTGGTGGAGGTTCCAGTTTTGGCGTCATTGTTGCATGGAAAGTACAATTGGTGGATGTTCCAGAAAAAGTCACTGTTTTCACAATCCATAGGGATTCGGAGCTACAAGCCACTCGACTCATTCACCGCTGGCAGTACGTCGCACCTAACTTCGATGAAGACTTATTCATGAGAGTCATCGTTATAAGAAACACCACCTCGGAAGGAATGAGGACAATTCGTGCAACATTTAACTCTGTTTTCCTTGGTCGTACCGAAAGACTACTTGCATTGATGAAAGAAAAATTCCCCGAACTGCGGTTAGTAAGAGAAGACTGCACAGAAATGAGCTGGATCCAATCCATCCTGTACAATACCGGATTGCCTATAGATTCACTTGAACCTTTGCTCGACAGGGTTCAACATGATGTAGGATACTTCAAAGGAAAATCAGATTATGTGCAGACTCCAATTCCCTTTGAAGGGTTTGGAGGCATATGGAAACGCTTCTATGAACCAGAAGGCAAGTTGGCACAGTTATTGTTGACCCCATATGGTGGAAAAATGGCTAAAATTCCTGATAATGCAACCCCATTTCCTCATAGGGCTGGTTATCTTTACAAGATCCATTATATGGCGTACTGGGAAGCAAAAGACGCAGATAATGCCGACAAGTACATAAATTGGATTAGAAGACTTTACAATTACGCGACTCCTTATGTTACCAAGAAGCCACGGGGAGCTTTCTTATGTTATAGAGATCTTGACATTGGAGTGAATAACAATGAAGGGCCGATAAGTATTGAAACAGCAAGAGTTTGGGGTGAAAAGTACTTCCACAACAATTTTGATCGATTGGTTCAGGTGAAAACTAGAGTTGATCCAGAGAATTTCTTCAGAGAAGAACAAAGCATTCCCCCACAACCACAGTCGACTGGGAAGGAGGACATAAATATAAGATTATATTCATCATGAGAAACATGATGCGGTTCTGCCGACTTCTACTACATGCTTTCTTTACTTTCATTTCCTTACTGCTTTGTGTGCGAATAAAACATTATAGATTGTTAAAATAGGTGACTGGCTTGCTAATTAGTTGGCTCCTTGTAATCTGTTTTTAACAATTTTTTTCAGTTAGTTGGTTTCTTGTAATGTCTTGAACAATCTTTTCCTGTGTACTCTGTTTTTAATAATCTAAACTATTCAAGTCGATAATCTTCAAAAAAAAGCATTGGAGGGTTCTATAAAACTTGCACTAAGTTTGCATACATATAACGAGTATCGCATTTCATCAACAACTGATGTTTAAGACGTCTATGCACTTTATTGGGTGCTTGACAATGGGTTGTCTAGTTCATTGAACAAATTCGTAGAAGTTATCATATGGAAGCCGCGTGATATAATCAGTATAAATAGAACTCTTATGGGTGTGATAGTATTATAATTAGTTTTTTGACATGAAAATCACATAAGCCTTGTGTATTGGTAGTTGTATCTTGGTCTTGGCTGATACAGTTTCATGTATACATTTCAAAAGCTATGTACCTTGTAGACAGAACATGCATGGAGGTTGGTTTTCTTTTAAGAAATGATTTATCACCCATCATGAGATGACACTGATATGCTATGTTGTCCAGGTTGTGTACTCAATAGAAGTTTTGGGTTTACGTTTGTTGATCAAACAAGACACGAGTTTTCCATGTTGATCTAGGAGACACACAAGAAAGTGAATTCATGGATATCAAAGTCTATGATGGGAATCATTTTAGAATTTTATGTCTTAGACTTTGATAGGGAGATGACTTTATGAGATGGCTTCATGTCATAGAATTTTATGTCTAGATGGTTTGCGAGCTGTCAGGTTCACACAATTAATTTTGGACTCGGTTAAATTAAACAAATCAATTAGCATGTTAATAACAGAATAAACAAATCAAGTAGTTTCTAAAACTTTATTTATTTTTAATCAAATCAAATAATTTATAAATTTATTTATTTTTAATCAAAGAATTATTTTTATTTGTTAATAACATGAATTATACAGCTTTATTAACATGAAATGTACAACTTTATTTTATTTGCAATTAGAAAAAAATTTATACTTACCTTAACTATTACTTAAAAAAAAAATATGCGTTTACATACCGCGTGCGATAGTTGCTAGAATGAAAACAAATTTTTAATGATAATTGATAATTAGTATAGATAATTAAGATGTTAAACAGTCTTTATTATATTACACTACAAGTTAATTGCCTAGATAATTTTTTTAATGATTTTCATTGTAATTGTTTGTTTAAATTATATAGAGTATTATATATATTAAAACTTCTTGTCTAAAGTTAAGAGCCCGGCAAGTTGAAGGATTTTGTCAATATTTAATCTTTATATTAAAATTATTTATTTTTATTTTAATAATGAACTACATATTTAAGAAGTTTTACAAATATTTTTAAATTTTCATATTTTACTCCAGATGAATGTATATTATTTTTCAGTAAATTATGAAGAGAAAAATATAGAGAAAGAGGAAAATGGATAATAAATTAAATAAAGGTAGTATAGAGTGTGTTACAAAAATCATATCCATATGTATTACAAAAATCGTTTCAATAATGATTAAATTTAATTTGATTTGATCGTTCCAAAAATAGGTCCAAATTCATATTTTGCATTTGGACCACGCTTGTAATGGCTTCTCATGGCCTGTAAAAATACCATTATAAATTGTAACGGCCACAAATTAAGTCATTACAAATATTTTATAACACACAAAAAAAAAATCACGGTATGAGTTATTGTTACAATTTTTAAAGACTATTCCAAATCAATAATCTGATCGCTACAAAAACTGTTACGATAAAGTAATTTATTTTTATAGTGTAGGTATAATAATAATAGCTCTAGTATAAAGTTATTAGAAGATTTGAAGAGTTCTTCTATTTTTATATGTATATGATAGATATAAAAACAACAATAACAACAACAACAACAATAATAATAATATGATTTTGTCTTTAGGACAAGGGTCATTTTTGGACTAGACGGTCCATTTGGTAAAACCAACGAGATAGGCAAGTGGATTTTTTTTTTCTATTCTTTTTTGCTTTAAAATTCTTATTCAAATCATGGATTTTGCTTTTGAATAACTATTTTCTTTTACATGTATACATACTTCGTTTCGAGCATACTTATTACATACATATGGGTGTTTTCTCATTACATATAAAAAGGTCAAAATCATGTTTTGGTATCATTAAAAAAGGTCAGTTTTATTTTTGGTACCACAAATTTTGCAAGTTTGGGTTTTGGTACTATTAAACCAAAATATAAATATTTTTAGTACCAACTTAACGGCAGAGCTTATGTAGGCTTTAACCGCCGTCAATCCTATCATTTTGGCTGGAAAAGTCACGTGAGTCTGAAAAAAAGGAGGAAAAATTGATCTTCCAACAATCCATAGTGTTTTGGTACTATTAAACCTAAAAATAAGCCTTTTTGGTCCCATAAAATCATGTGCATCGCAAAATAAATAATAAACACATTCCAAAATAAAATATAGATTCCATAAATATGAAGTAAAATATATTGGTTATAAATACACGATTTGAGCTAATTGAAACCTAGTTTGACAAAACCCATTTGACAAAATATATGCATTGCAATGCACAATTTTTCGCTGATTGAAACCTACCAAAAGACTTCAACCTATATATTTAGTATATGATTTGCAAATTTTAAATAAAATTTTTTAATGTTTAAAGAAAAAAATATAAAAAATTCCAATAAGCGGATGAAAAATTTGAAAACTTGTAAAAGAAATTATTCACTTAGTCCACAAAAAATTTCAAAAATTTTTTAAAAATAAGGAATTACAATTCGTAGACCACAATAGGGCATTTTGATTAAATCTCCTTAAAAAATTAATGAAAATCAAACAGAAACTAATAACAGATTGAGTTATTTGTTAGATGATCGTTGACATCAAGAGAATATTAATAATTTTTCAAATAATAAGAGATCATCTGTAATCATGTCTAACTTGAGGGGAGCTTGTTGTGGTCTCCCCTTATTTTAGAAACATATAAAAGTGAAAGTAATTTGCTAGCTACTCTATATGTTATCAAATGAAGTAAAGATATGATTTATTAAATTCAAACCTACAATTCAATAAAGTAAACATAGGATTTGTTTAAATTTCAACACCTACAATTCAATAAAGTAAACTATATATAATTAATTCATAATTTGGTTTTTTCTTTAACCACATATTTAAGAACAATTTATCTTATCACCTAATTAACTTATACATCAAAATAAACGCCACGTAATAAGATATACTGGATCCGGACTAACATTACTTAAAATAGATTTATATTTTAAAATTAAAATATATTTCAAATTTATCATTTAAATAACATAATAATAACCCACCATTATATTATTAATGTTATCCTACAATCTACATATACACAATTTTAAAATATCAACTTACCTTAAACTTCATGAGAGATCTGACGGCCACCTATTTTCTTTCTTTTTTAAGGTCAAAGGGAGATTTTTCCAAAGACAGTCAAATTACGTATCAAAATATTGCATTTATCTCATGATCAGTTATTAATCCTATGACTTGTTCTAAAACCATGTTATTCACGTACATAGATATACAATTAGCGACACCATACGATAGGATAAATATATTGTAATCACAATGACTTGGTTATTGCCAATCAGATCTACTATAATTGGCTAAGTCGAGACCCTATGATCTTATAAGTTATGGGTTCGAACCTCGCTTTATGTATGGGATGTTGTATCGACTGAATAGTAGGTGTTGGTTAGATCAGATTTATTTGATATTATTGATTAGAGTATAATTGTTGTAATGGTCTTTGTTTAATAGTCTTTGTTAAATTTTGATATTCGATAGGATTGATTATTATTAATTTATTTCAATTAATAATAGTTCATCGCTCTTATTTCAAAAAACATAGACTTGGTTATTAATTTTATCGCAAGTTTAATTTCTCTACAGAAGTTGGACGTTCTCTACAGAAGTTGGACGTTCATCCCAAATTATGCCACTTCCATTAGAAAAAAAACAAAAATTAATGTTAGTTACAATATTTATGGCTTTGACTAAAAACAGTGGTAAATAACTATCATTAACTATCGTTAAATAGAATCGATACAAAAAATATTAATTTTTTCACTATAAAAAAATAATTTGCTACAAATAAGAGCCATGGTAAAAAGAGTTTTTACAACTTTTAGCTATGGCAAATGTGTTAGTCAAAATCCAGAACAACAATCATTGCATGGTCGTGATCATTAACTATTTGTTAACCCCTCTCAGAGTGCTTTTGTTCTTGGTCGTTCTATTTGGGACAATATTCTGCTAGCCCAGGAACTCTTCACAGGCTAAAATCAGCAGCGGTTTCCACCAAGGTGTGCACTAAAGGTGGATTTGCGTAAGGCATACGACACTGTTGAATGGGATTTTTTATCAGCTGTGCTGCAGATGTTCGAATTTTCGCCCCTCTTTATCCATTGGGTTGATGAGTGTCTCACTAGCACGACTTTTTCAATGGTACTTAATGATCAACCGCATAGGTTTTTCCCAGGAGCAAGGGGATTGTGTCAGGGTGATCCACTGTCACCTTACTTATTTGTATTGGTCATTGAGGTGCTGAATTTGATCCTTAACCAATAGATTGAGCAGGACTTGCTATTCACATTCCATTGGAAATGTGAATCCTTGGTAATATATTCAGTTGGACTTTGTTGATGACCTTTTATTATTTTGTAAAGCGGATGGCCTCTGTTGCTGTCTTTAAGTAGGAATTGGAATGCTTTACTACGTTGTTTCGAGTTCGAGTTAGTGAGCAGAAGAGTCCCTTAATTATTTCCCGATCGGCGCAAGGGTATCAGGATCAGCTGCTTGAGGTGCTTGCATTCCAAGAATGGCATCTACTGATGAAATACTTAGGAGTTCCGCTTCTAGCGTCACGTTTGACAATTGTCGATTGTCACCCTCTGATTCTGAAAATTGAGAAATATATCAAGGGATGGGAGGGCATAGCGCTGTCATATGCCGGGCCCCTCCAGATCATTAAATCTGTTCTTATGGCGTCGAGTATTTATTGGGCTTCTAGGCAAGGACTTTGTGATCTTGCCACTCTTAACCGTGCATTGATATGCAAACGATTGTGTGATCTTATTCGATGTGATTAGACTTCAATATGGGTGGAGTGGATTCGTCATGTTCGGCTACGTGAGAATTCTATATGGACAATTGCTGAACGTGGGGGCTCGTGGGGTTGGCGAAAGCTTCTTCTCCTCCGTCCATTTCTATGGATTGGTGATTATGCTTCATTTTTCCTGTGGCATGATCCATGGCATAGCCTGGGTCTACTTATTCTTTTATTCCCAAGGGGGTCTAGTCTTACTAATACGCTGCCTAGCGCTTCTCTTAACTCGGTTATCGTGGATATCCGGTTTTGGCCGGTTCACAACTACATCCAGGAGGGGTGTGGAGATCCTAGATATCCTTCACCAACTACCAGTCATGCATGGTGACTCCAATCAAATTATGTGGCGTGCTAGCGTAGGCGCAACGAATGTAGCTTCATTGGTTCGCCTTTGATCCCCGCCAGGGCTCAAGGTAAGATGGTCTTCATTACTCTTAGGGCCCTTCAAAATTCCTAGACACACCTTCGTACTTTGATAGGCTATCATCGACATGCTGTCCACATTGGATAAGCCGTGGATTGCTCACTTGGGCACCTCCTATATCTTGTGTGATGATGATTCTCTGGAGACATTTAGCCACCAATTCTTCCAATATCACTATTCCCGGCACTGCTTGGCTGAGATTCGACGTCATATGTGGGTTCCTTGACCTAACCGTTCTTGGTCTACAAATGTTACATGGGTTTCGGCGAGATGGAGAGGGAGGCACGTCATTAATGCGGCCGACTGAGCATTACTTGCTTCTCTGGTCTATCACATTTGGATGGAGCGCAACCGGCGTCGGTTCGAGAACCTGCGCTGCGATGCACGTACTCTTTCTAATACTATTCTTGATGATGTTCGACAGAGGATTATTAGTGATGAACTGCCATTCTCTGTTAGTTTATGTGGTCTTTATCGCTTATGGCGGATCCCTTGGCCTGACAGGGTGAAGCCACACAAAGACTCATGATTGTATTATACTCGTGTACTTTTTTTGTTTAATGCAATATACATTTAACTAAAAAAATAACTATTTGTTAGGGCTATTTATTATTAACTATAACAGTTAATCATAATTAAATATTTTATTTCCGATGGCATTTGAAATAATCAAATTAACTTTGGTAGGTTATTTACTACTTTCATGAAAGAAACTTAGAGGCTTATCCAGTAAACAACATTCCGCAAAGCATCTCATACACTACAAAACATGAGAAAATCAGGGAAAAAAAAAGAAGTATCGATTGATAATTTCCATACTATCATTAATTATATATATTCAGTAACAAAAATTTTTTGTTTCATCATAATCATTTGCAAAAATTAGTGGTAAAAAATAATGTATAAAATTATCACTAAATGCAATTAATGACATAATGACTTGACGACTTAGTAACAACAAATAATTGCTATCAATATTGTGTTGTTGCTAAGTTGTCATTATATATCACTAGAAAAAAAAGACTATCGGCTATAATTTTAATATCTATGAACTAAAAACCGTGGTAAATAATTTTTGTTGACCACAGTTAAATAAAAGCGTTTCAAAAACATAGATTTTCCACAAAAAAAAAACCATGACAAATGTTCTAGCCACCCTCGCAGATACCATGGCTAACAACCATTGCATGGTCTTGGTTAATGACTATTTGATATGCCTATTTTTTTTTTAACAATGTAATTAGCCATTCTTAAATGTTTTATTTTTGTGTAGTGCACGTATCACTAATTATATATATAGTAACATTCGGAAAAGTATTATTTTAGTCCACTAAGTATGCCTAATTTTAATTTTAGTCCGATAACTATGTTCATTTCTGTTTAGGTCCAGTAACTTACGAAATTGCTTACTTTTAGTCCTCTGGCAGATTTTCGGACAATTTTACCCCTATGCAACTTTTGAAAGGCAGTTTTAGTCCATATCCACTCATAGGGGTAAAAGTATCCAAAAATCTGCCAGGGGACTAAAAGTAAGCAGTTTCGTAAGTTACTGGACCTAAACAAAAATGGACATAATTATCGGACTAAAATTAAAATTAGGCATACTTAGCGGACTAAAATAATACTTTTTCCGTAATAATTTTATATTCAATTCTTATCACCAATAATTATTTAATGACAAGATAAAAATTATTATCACTTATTATCTTTTTAATGATGATTTAAAATTATCAATTGATATTTACTATTAATATTATATTTTCTAGTACTGATATATATCTAGTAGCAAGAAAGAGCTAAAATGTGGAAAAATGAAATATTCTAGTAGCAGCATTGGCAAGATAACCCATGACCTATGGGTTATCAGACATGCGATGGGCGGATTTACCTAATTTGATGCTGATGGGAATTATATTTTGACTTGGATGGTATGTAGATTCTTTTCCTCCTCTACCATAATTAGGAACTAGTATAAAAGGGAGAATGAGAGAAAGGAAGAAAGATCTTTTGGTTGGAGAATTCAGTAATCAATATTGAAGCACGAAGAAGAAAACGAGTGGAGGAGTATGATCCGACGCCAGAGTGACAAGCTGTTCATGCCCAACTGTCGACTCATGAGTTCTTCTATATTTTTCTCCTTTGTGTTTGATCTAGATAGGATGAACTAATTTAATTTTTGTTAAAGTTTTTGGGAAGCCTAATCGAGACAATGTTCTAAGTATTTTTATTAGATTAATCTACAGCATTGTTTTCAAGTGTCTGCAAATTATTGTACTTGTTCTTATAATTTGAGAGTCTGATAATCTCTTAGAATGAATTAATTATATTGATGAACTAAAAGGGAATTCGGCATAGTGGATAGAGTAATTTGTAGTGTGAATTGAATGATATGTTGACACACATAGGCATGATTCATCTGGTTGCACAGGTTGTTAACAGATCTTAACGCATTGTTCTCAGGAGTTTTAAATTCGAGAGATCCATTATTTCTTTAATAATAATAAATTTGGTATACCTCAAGAGAGTGTATCGAACTAACTCGAGAAGAACCTCAGCACCTAACAATACTTACTTGTTAAATTAATTTGTTAAATCTTTCATTCGTTGGATCAATTAGGTAGACCTATAGCTTTAGCATCTTTCTCCTTCCTAAATCTTCCCAACACGTTCGTTTGGTTTATTTAATCAGTAATTATTTTTCATAGTCATAATCCATCACTTAATTATCGATCATCCAAATAATTGCAGACTAGTCATAGTTTTGGTACTTATTTTATTTAAATCCTAAGGGATCGGTATCTATTGTACTACTTGATAGCTAGTGCACTTGGTAGATATTTTGGCAATCAAGTTTTTGGCTCTGTTGTCGAAGATTTAATTTGTAATAATATCAAAACTCTCTAATATTTATTATTTTGGACATTTTTATTTGGGATTTTGGACAATCAAGTCATGGTTTGTCTGACGAGGACCCTAATAAACATCTTGCTAATTTTCTTGGGATTTGTGATACTTTTAAGTTTAATTGTTTTAGTGATGATGCTGTTAGACTTAGGCTTTTCTATTCTCGTTATGCGATAATGCCAAGGATTGGCTTCAATTTTAACCTGCTAGTAGTATAACTGCATAGGCTGCTTTAACTCAAAAGTTCTTTGCTAAATACTTTCCTCCTGCTAAAATTCCTAAGGTTTTAAATAACATTACTTCCTTTGTGCAGTTAGACAAGGAATAATTGTATGACGCATGGGAACGTTTCAAGAATATGGTTAGGAAATGCCCTCATCAAGAAACTAACTCAGAAATATTCAACATCATTGATGAGATAGCAACCAATCTGTACTTGTATGGACAGGAGAAAACCGACAAAAGAGTAGCTGGCATTCACACCGTAGATGCAGTAACCGCATTGTTTGCTCAAATGGCTGCACTGATACATTGAATGGATAATTTTGGAGCTACAATGTGGATTGGTTCACCAATAGGACCTTGTGGTGCACGCGGTCAAATGGGACACTTAAGTCAAGATTGCAAAGTAGAAAGTCAATTTTCCATTCATGAAGATGCCAACTTTGTTTCTCATGGTGACAAGTTTAATTTCAACCTATACTCCAACACTTACAATTTGAAATGGTGTAGTCACCCATCTTTTCATGGAGTAACAATCACCAACAAGGACCATTGGGTTTTTTTAACCATACAAGCAAGTCCCACAAGAGAAGAAGAGCAATCGAGAAGACATACTCTCCAATTTCATCACCTCACCAAGCACTTGATTTCAAAATCAAGATATTTGGAATTTGGAGGTGCAAGTGGGACAACTAGTAAGCATAGTCTCCTGTAGGAAAGAGGGACAACTCCCAAGTGTTACAGAGAAAAATTTGACAGAACAAGTCAATGCCATCACTGTGAGACAGGAAAGTGCCACTGAAGAAGAGTCGCTGAAGGAACAAGCGAAGGAAACACAAGTCCGAAAAAGAGGAAGAGCCTAAAAAAGAAACAAAAGGGAGTCCTCTTAAACTTAATTTGGATGTTGTTCCCCATATATCCCGTATCCTAAATCTAACTTGGATAAACAGTTTGAAAAATTCTTTGAGATATTAAACAATATTCATATTAACATCCCTCTAATTAATGCTCTTTTCAGATGCTGAGCTATGCCAAGTTCTTGAAGGAGGTTATTTCAAACAAGAGAAAGTGGGAAGGAGGTGAAACGATGAATCTTAATAAGGAATGCTCGACAATCATACAAATCAAGCTTCTACCAAAACTCAGGGATCTAGGGTGTTTTCCTATCCCTTGCACTACAAAAAAACCGATTTTGATAAAGTTTTATGTGATCCAAGTGCTAGCGTTAATTTGATGTCATATTCTACTTTTAAAAAACTTCGAATGCATGAGCTTACTCCAACTATAGTGACATTGCAATTGGCCGATAGAAGCATTAAGTATCCTAAAGGAATAGTGAAGGATGTGTTGGTCAAAGTAGGCAAATTTATCACCCCTATTGATTTCATTGTGCTAGATATGGAAGAAGATAAGACTATGCCATTAATTCTAGGAAGACATTTTCTTGCAACGAATAGAGCATTGATTGATATGCAAAAGGGTCAACTCACTCTTAGAATTAATGATGAGCATATAGTCTTTAATGTATTTAAACTTATGAAATATCAGCACAAAAATGAGCTGATATATTTTCAATTGATAGCATTTATATCCTTTGAACTGATGATGCGCACTTAGTAAAATATGATGATCCCAAAGGAAATTACATAAAAAAATTTTAATGGGGTTAATTGCAGGATATGAAAGAAGAGCATGAGGAGATTACAAGTTTTGTAGAATCGGACAAGAAGAGAAGTCAAAATTGTAGAAGGTGTTGTTCTTTAATGGATCCACTTCCAATCCAAAAGTAAAACCACCAGTTGAAGCATAATCTGATTTGAAAAAACAAGTGAGGACAAATGGCGTTAACATAATAGGATGAACAGATGGAGGAACCAGGTATACAAGAATGCTGAATTATACAAGGAACGCACCAAGACGTGGCATGAATCTCTACATGAGAAAAAAAAAACAAATTCAAGGACGATGACTTGTTGCATCATAAAGACAAAGGTCCCATTAAAATGGATTGGCAAAGGATCAAGCACTATACCGATCGAACACCACCACATCTTGTTGAGCCCCCTCCTCAACTTTCCACCAATTGAGAATTTCACCATCGAGCTAATAACATTAAACAAGCACTACGTGGGAGGCAACCCATAGGTGTTTTCTTTAGAGCCACTTTTCAGCTCAGTCGAGTGAATTTGTAATAGCCGTGCCCACTATATAGAAGATACTTGCAGTCTCTCAAATCTCTGAGTTCGTGCCCATGGCTTACCACTAGCATGGTGGACCTAATGCTTAGTCCCTAATTATTTGCACTTTGTTTTTTTTTATATTTCTTTCCTTAGTATACTTATCTCCTTTCCTCTTAGTTTCCTTTTCAAAAAATAAAAAATAAAAAGAAAAGAAAAGAAAATCATAAAATTCCCAAATCAATTAAAGCATTTCAAGATTAGGGGTTTTCGCATGTTCAAAATTTCTAGGACCACCTTCGCGCAGCCAAGCACCGCTGCTCACCACCACATGACCTCACTGTCACCAGCGTGCTCGTGCCTAGATCCGCACCTCCCTCCTCTTTCTATTCTTTTATCTTTTTCATTTTTTCTCTCCAATTATATACATCTATTTTTATTTTTTTTTATTTATCTCAGATTGAAAACATAACTCTTCGTTTTTTTTTTCTTGATTTGTTTTTCATCTCATATTTATGATATCATCTATTGCTTTTAACAGGTTCAAGATGGACCCCCTAGGGCTTTCTCATTCACGTTGTCCTCTCAGCAAAAACAACATCTATTTTCCTCGACTGACAGCGACCTCAGTGTGAACATCCACTTTCACTCTCAACCTTGTTAGGGTAGTATTCCATCCTTTCTTTTTGTCATTCCTATCCTTGGGATATAAGACATTGAGGCAATGTCGTTCTTAAGAGTGGGGGGGAATTTTATGCTTTCATGATATTCTTGATCGACAAGATGTGGTTTGATTTATTAACTATTGAGTTGCATGTTGAGTTTGTTCTGTCGAATCCCGTGAGAATTCGTACAGTGGCAAACTATGCAAGTACCATCACCTAGTTCATTAAACAAAAAATCTTTTGCATTTTTATATTTTTTCTCTTCCAACCCATACCTGAAGACCCATTACAACCCGAAGAAGACTCTTTGATTCTTGCACATAATTTACTATTGAGCAGTGGAGATGTGATATAATAGCAAGCATATGGTAAAATCTTTCCATGACATGACTTAAGAGTTGTTGATCACCCATAAACACTTTGAGCGTATTGCGAAACTTAAGTGAGGTGTTAACTTTGCATTTTGATCCCGAAACGATTGTTGAAACAATCGATTCATTGTGTTATTTGTGCAAATTTAGACTTTTCTTGTGTTTGCAAATTATTGTGCTTGTTCTTATAATTTGAGAGTCTGATCAACTCTTAGATTAAGTTAATTATATTGATTAACTGGAAGGGAATTCGGCATAGTGGATAGGGTAATTTGTAGTGTGAATTGAATGATATGTTGACACACATAGGCATGATTCATCTGGTTGAACAGATTGTTCATGGATCTTAATACATTATTGTTACGAGTTTAGTGAAAGATCCACTATTTCCTTGATAATAATAGTTTTGGTATAATTCAAGAGAGTATATGAAACTATCTTGGAAAAAATCTCAGTATATGAAAACACTTACTTTTAGATTAATCTGTTAAATTTTGTATTCGTTGGATCAATTAGGTTGACCTATAGCCTTTGCATCTTTCTCATTCCTTAATCTTCTCCAACATGTTCGTTTGTTTTATTTTAATTAGTAATTATTTTTCATAGTTATAATCCTTCACTTGATTCTCGATCATCCAAATAATTGCAGATTAGTTATAGTAGTTTTGGTACTTTTTTCATTTAAATCCTCGTGAAATTGATATTTATCATACTAGTTCATAGTTAGTACA
Organism: Sesamum indicum; assembly: GCF_026168435.1. NCBI lineage: Eukaryota > Viridiplantae > Streptophyta > Magnoliopsida > Lamiales > Pedaliaceae > Sesamum > Sesamum indicum. The sequence goes on from NC_142668.1 coordinate 7,015,688, forward strand.
CTTGCTAGTGATCTATACATATTTTAGCAATAAATTATTATATAAAAAGGTTATTATTGAAATCATAAGAAAAAGAAGAAACATAAAACATGCCAAATTATTCACACTTTTTTATAATACTAGGAAACATGACTTGCGATGCACGTGTAAAAATATATTTTTAGAGGTAAATATATTGTTTATAGTTAGTTATTCAAATATTAAGTTCATGATATTATTTATATTTTTTTAATTGAAGCATTAGCATTATATAATTATACTTTGAAAACAAATTGATAATAATTATTTTAATTGATAAGAAAACTATTTACTTCTAGTATTTGTAATTCACTTTTTATATTTAATTGGTATTATTAAATAAAAAATATTCCCAAAAATTAAATTTTTGTATTCACACTCACTAATGATTATATTTCATTATCTTTTATTAAATTAATTAATATAAAAAAACAATAACATTAGAAAAGTCAATAGTAAAATAAAAATATTTAGACAAAAGCTCCTTGTTTTGAATTATTTTTATAAGAAATTTTATTAATAAATAATTAACAATATACCCCTTTAAGGGTATAATCTAAAAATATACCCCAATAAGGGTATAAAAGTTTTCTTATAAAAGAAATAAAAATTCAAGAGATTTTCACTATTTTTAGATTTAATAATAAGTTTCAATTATCAGTATTATCAAAATGATACGTGTTTTGATGTTTATTCTGACAGAAAATCAGTCTTGATTGATTAATTGTTGGACTATTGATGTCTTGGAAAGAATGAACTCCTTTTGACATCTTGAAAAATAATTTTTTTTATTGATGCTTGCTACCCTCTCCATGTTTGTTGAGTGATTATGAGAACCCAATTTCTTTTTGTCCTCATGTTATCTTTATGATCAAAGACTTAGGCTAATTAGGTATAATTTGGTGATGTGTGATAAGAGTACATCTAATGATTTTTTACAACTTATGGTTAAGATATTGTTTTGCAAAATGGTGATTTGATTTGAAAATTAAATGTGGAAATTGGTGGACATAACCTACCGAGAGAGGAATTTTGAGCTTATATACTCATGAAAAGCTACAAATTTTCTTGTCTTGAGAGACAATGCTTCATGAAATTGTCTTCCTAGAATTTATTTTGAACCATATCGAGGCCACATCTCTATAGATACACTTGAAAATGTTAAAGCACTAGGATAAAAACTCTTTTGGCTTAAAAGACCACCCACATGAAATTCCTTATAAGCCTTAATTCCTTGTTATAAAACCTCAAGTATAAACAAACTCTACCCGTCTTTTTATTACACTTGTTTGGCCCTTCCAAGGACTAGTAGAGTGTCAAGAAAAATAAGATGTATTCTAAGTATGCGTTTTGACATTTATGTGTGGGAATATCTCAATTATTGTAATACAGGTTTATGAGCTAACATGTCAAGTGACAATTTTATTCTATGCCTTAATGCAAAATAAACAAAGAAAAAGAGAAAAACATGGCAAAAAGAAAAGAAAGACAAAAATGCCTCCGAAAAAAAAATCAAAATCAAGAAAAAAAAGAAAAAAATTGAGAAAGGCATGAAAAAAAGAAGAAAAAGAATACTCTCTCTTTAAAATAAAGGCATAGCTCAAGACGAGAAAAGTTTGATATGAAATTAGAGCATGAGATAAATCAATTTTGAGAAGCTTGGATTCCTTACATCTATTACTTGGTGCTCTAATTTAGTTCCTTGGATTTTTACCTCATTTTTCATAATTCTTCCTACCCCTAAACCAAAGCCCCATTACAATCAAAATATAAGAACTATTGATTCGAAGTGTGTGCATATTTCTAAGTGGTCGAGATTTTGGTGTATAATCAAGCCTATGGTGAAGCAATTTTCATAGCAAGCATTTGAGCGAAACACTCAAATACTTGAGAGATTGGGAGATATGAGAGCATAGTTTACTTGTTTTTCCATGCTTAAGTTTTGATGATTGTGAAGACTTGTTTGAAACTTGTTGAGTTGTCTTTTATCATGTGGTGTACCATTCTTTGAACACTTAACTCGATGTTTGCTTCGGTACTTTTGTCTGCGATCCATGAAGTTTGGAATGATATTATTCAACCTTTTTTATCTCCATTTCTTTGCATCGAGGGCGAGCAAAGGGTTAAGTGGGGGTATATTTGATAGGATAGCATTTTGTTCTTATCTCATGTGATACTTTGATCTATTTTGTGATCAAAATACTGCTAATTAAATATTATTTTACAACATTAGTCTATTAAAAAAAAATAGAATGAAAAATGAATAAAAGAACCAAGATGAAAATTTGGACAGATTTGAAGAAACGACTAGGCGTGCCCATGCTAAGGCGTATAATGCTCAAATGGACTTACTAAGGGGAATTACATGTGGATGGTTTTTTAAGCCAAAAGGGATTTTATCCTAGTGCCTTTAACATTTTCAAGTGTATGTACGAGATGTGGCCTCGATATGGTTCAATGCAAGTTTTAGGAAGACAAAATCATGAAGCATTGTCTCTCAAGACAAGAAAAATTGTAGATTTTCATGAGTTTATAGGCTCAAAATCCCTCTCTAGGTAGGTTATGTCAACTAATTTCCACATTCAATTTTCAAATCAAATCACCATTTTGCAAAAACAATTTCTTAACCGTATGTTGTCAGAAATTATTAGATGTCATAAAGATAGCATGTGGACAAAAAGAAATTGAGTTCTCATAATCACTCAACAAACATGGAGAGGTTAGCAAGCATCAATAAAAAAATCATTTTTCAAGATGGCAAAAGGAGTTCATTCTTTCCAAGACATCAATAGTCCAGCAATTAATCCACTAAGACTCATTTTCTATTAAAACACCCTCCTGTCACTTAATTCCATATTGTCCCCAATGTGGCAAGCATGCATATTTAGGACGATAAAATAAGAGAAAAGGAGAAAGAGACCGTCCCTTAGTGATAAGGGGGTAAGTGGTGAAACTGCGGGAGCTCGAGAGTTATGAGATCGAGAATGAGAGGGACGAGTCCCTTGTGGCTGCTCATACCTAACTATAGGGTTGATGTATGTTCACCATGACTTGAAAAAATCAACGTTGGATATCACAACACTCACAAGAAGCTAAATGAGAGGAAAAAATAATTAACAAAAAGAAAAGAACATGGGTTGACTTCCAAGAAGCACATTTCTTTAATGTCTTTGGCTAGACGTTGTTGTGCTTTAACTTAAATGAGTTGGACAATCTAAATCCCCTTCTTCTATGTAATGCACCCGGTGATGGTGTGGATTTAGGAGAACTTAGCGGTTCATTGATAACTTCCCCTCAAACTTATTTTGTCATGAAAGACTTTGTTATTGTAAGTTTTTGGACTTGAGGTGAGGCTTTTTTTATTACCATCTTAAATGCTCCCTCACCATCAAACATACTATTTTCTTGCACCCAAGGGTCAATAAATTCAATGAGAAAAACAAAATGCACATCATTATATTGCATGGCACCACCAATGCTAAAACTCATAACCTCATTATCAAATTCGATAGAGAGAATTCCGACATCAATATTTTGGTTTTTGAGGTTTTAAGGAATGGTCTTCCTAGCAAAATGGATGTGGAATTGGGAGAATTGTCTCCCGTCATATCAAGCACATAAAAATCAATTCATTAACTTGCACAAGTACATCCTCAAGAACTACTTCGGGATAAAATACATCCATTATATTATTTAAAAATTTATAATCTAAAAATAATTATTGAATGTTAATATAAAAATAAAATCAATTAATCGAAAAGCCACTTGGTTTAAGTTTTTCAACGACACTTTTAATTTCATAAAATTAAGGATATTCATTTGAGATTATATATTTATTTTTTTGAAGTTTGGATTAGTATTTACATGTTACTCTTATGCTATTCTTTTTAGATTTTACTCTCCCCTAGTAATTTTTTTGATAAATATTTAAGATCTTTTGTAGCAAATTAAACATGTTCAATATGATTTGTCTATTTATCTTTTAGTTAGATATATCATTCATCGTTTAAGTAGTTTAGAGGAATTAGAAATAGCATATATATATTTTTTCTTTGTTAGAATTAATTATTCATCGTTTAAGTAGTTTAGAAGAATTAGAAATAGCATATATATATATATATATATTTTCTTTGTTAGAATTAATTATTACAGTCCCTTAATTTTTGATATAGAATCACTTCATTTCTTGTAAGATTATTAAAAAATCTTGTGCAGCACAGCACTAATATTACAATTTCTTCATGAATTTTTTATTTTGAATTATGTTCTATCTTTATATATATATACATATAACATGCATAAATTTTTTTATTGAATAAAATAAATAATATGATTTTTATATACATAGTGTGCATATATTACATGAAATGAAAGAATTAGCATAAGTTAGAATAAAAATTCCAATCCAATACAATCCACTCTGTGGGATGGTTAACATGTAATAGTTAGTTGCTACTTAAGTCCAATCAACAATATTTATTGGATATCTTACAAAAATTAAAGAAAGGTATAAAGAAAGACAGTCACAAACGTAACTGCCGGGCAACGCCAACCTGAAGTCCCTCGCCTTATCTTATCCCATCAACAAACTCCAAGTAAACAGCCATTAGTGATCATGGGAACGAAGAACGCTGAATTGATATTCGTCCCCTCTCCGGGGCTGAGCCACCTCGTCTCCACCGTGGAGATGGCCAAGCTCCTCCTTGACCGCGACGGCCGCCTCTCCATCACCGTACTCATCATGAAGCTTCCGACAGACCGTGCTGTCGACAGTTACACGAAAAACATCTCCTCAGATTCGCGTTTACGGTTCATAAACCTCCCAACTCTAGACGATACCTCTTTGTCCAAAATGTTTGATTTCATCGATAATCAAATTACACATATTAGAGACATAGTCTCGAATCTAATCAAACAGCCATGTCTTTCCGGTTCTCAGGTGGCAGGCCTTGTGCTTGATATGTTCTGCACTAAATTAATAGAAGTCGCAGACGAATTAAACCTCCCCGCTTACGCTTTCTTCACTTCTGGTGCCGCTGCACTTGGCCTGTCTTACCATCTTGTCTCGCTTGTGTTCGAGCAGAATGAAGATCTAACGAAGTACAAATCCTCCGACGTTGAATTGTCTGTCCCATGTTTCTCCAATCCTGTTCCAGCAAAAGTGTTGCCTCCAGGAGCTCTGGACGGAAGTCCCATGTCCACTATCCTCTTGAGCTGCTTCAAGAGACTGACAGAAACGAAAGGGATTATGGTGAACACGTTCTACGAGCTTGAATCCTATGCGATTGAATCTCTACTAGCTGACAGTAAGAAACCAAAAGTCTATCCTGTAGGCCCGATTATGAAATCGATTTCTGATCAGTCGTTTGATGAAGATATCAAGAAATGGCTGGACGATCAGCCCGAAAACTCGGTTGTTTTCTTGTGCTTTGGGACTATGGGGAGTTTCGAGGAAGCCCAGGTGAAAGAAATCGCGTTGGCACTGGAGAACAGTAGTAGCCGTTTCTTGTGGTCCTTAAGAAAGCCGGGACAGAAGGGAGTGATGCAATTGCCGACCGAATATGAAGATTTTAATGAAGTGCTACCAGAAGGGTTCTTGGAGAGGACGGAAGGGGTTGGGAAAGTGATCGGATGGGCCCCGCAGGTGGCAGTGCTGTCCCACCAAGCGGTGGGGGGTTTTGTGTCGCATTGTGGCTGGAACTCGACATTGGAGAGCGTGTCGTTTGGCGTGCCGATGGCTACGTTTCCACTGTATGCTGAGCAGCAGCTGAATGCTTTTCAGTTGGTTAAGGAGCTGGGGATGGCCGAGGCGATCAGGATAGACTACAAGAAGGACTTTGGGGGAGAGAACCCGCCAGAAATTGTGCGTGCGGAGGAGATAGAGGCAGCGATAAGGGGGCTGATGGTGGTGGAGAGTGGAAGTGGGGTGAGGCAGAAGGTGAAGGAGATGAAGAACAAAAGCAGGATGGCTTTAATGGAAGGTGGATCTTCTTATAATGCTCAGAATGTCTTCATTGAAGATGTTATCAGAAACATTGCTTAGGAATTTAAACTTGCTCTGAAAAAATTCAATTGCATCTTTTAATCCATTCAACATACACGTGTATATATATATATGTTGAATCAAGTATAAAATGGAAAAAAGTTTGTAACAGGAGATTTACTTGCACTTTTTGTAATTCAAGTCTAAAATTTGCTTATGAATAGGTGGAATTTTGCGTCTGACTTTGTTTTGTTTTGTTTGTTATGTTTGCTAGTAACCACCTTTAATAATCGGATATTTTGAGTCTGAGTAGCATTGTTAATTTATTTACTAATAAGTTAATCTCTAATGCAATTATTGTAGTTATTAGATTATGAGAGGGTTTGCTGTACATATTTTACGTAGGTATAATACTAATAGCTAAAATATAAAGTTATCAGATGATGTGACGAGTTATTCAATTTTTATATATATGTACACGATAGATATAATAATAATAATAATAATAATAAGATTTAATTTTTAGGACATGTATGATTCATTTGGACTAGACTGTTCACTTGGTCGAACTAACAAGATCGGCAAGTGGATTTTCCTTTTTATTCTTTTTTGTTTTAAAATTCCTATTCAAATCAAAGGATTTTGCCCTCGAATAACTCTTTTCTTTATATATGTATACATACTTCGTTTCGAGCATGCTTATTATATACGTATGAGTGTTTTTGCATTGTGTATAAATATGTCTTCATTTTGTTAGTATATGTATATACTGTTGAAATCGTAGAAATTTTCTATTACCGTTTAGTTGAATTATAAATAAAATTATTACTTGAAACTTATTAAGATTATGTTGGGACTTAGGGGCTTGTCTTAAAATTTTCTAACCCGCCTATTGGTGTTAAGTGCGGCACTACTACAGTATTAACAATATTTCTGACCCGTCTATAGGTGTTAAATATGACATGGCTATAGCTGTGATAACATGTTTTGACCCACCTACTGGTGTTAAGTGGGGCTTAGCCGTAGGCTAAAACGACATCTTGCTCATGATAAGTGGATCAAAAGTTAAGGAACTGACTAATTAAACTAGTTGATTTTTATATTTTCGAGCATAAAACAAATCTTGTTTAGTCAGATTATAATAGTTTTGCCACGTCTGAACCAAACTAAGTGCATAGCAAGTTCATGTCTCCACTATTCTTCTACTCATTTTTTTGAAACCTTTCATAAATAAATTTTACTTGTTTTATGATATTATATAATTGTGCATGCTCAAGCCAATAGAAAGGAAGCTATTTACTGGACGATTAGTCACTAATTCTCTATAATATAAAACTTGCAGATGACTTAGAGGAAGCGATGGACGAAGAATAGTACTGGGGTTGGTAACTATATTAAAGTTTAATTCTTCGATATATTTTTACTACTAGAGTCATTATGTGCTATTGATTTGGATGTATAAGGATTTTATTTATTAGTTTTATTTTTTTTAATTGGAGGATACACTGACTACTATTATTCAGATGATGGTTTTAGTATTTTTGCTTCCAAGAAAAAGGTCATGGGTATTCTGAGATAGTCTGTTTATTCACTTAGTATCACTAAATTGTTCAAATTTAGTGATGTTGTCGTGTCATGTCTTGAACTTGGCACATGATAGAATGCCTTTGAGAGTATGACCTGAAACAACAAGATTGTATATTATTAAACAAAATTATACTTTTCATCTCAGGCGACAAAGGGTTTACTCTTTTGGTTGTTTGCAACTTTTTTTCAATTTTACTTATATTTAGAGGGTGATTGATTAAGCTTATAAGCTTTTTCAATCTTAATTGGCGTCAGTTGCTAGTTTGGTGGCTATCCAGGCGGATTGTTAATGACCTACCAGCTTATGGGATGACGTCTAGAAGGAGTACCGCATGTATTATGGGGTGTCCAATTTGTATGGATGACACACAGGTATTCCATCTGCAATACGGTAGGAAGGCGTGCTACTTTGACTGGTATACACAGTTTTTCCTGGAGGATCATCCCTACCAAAAGATCGAGAAAGTCTTTACAAAGAATCGTGTGGAATATAAGATTGCACGTCTAAGGCTGACAGGAGAGCAGATCCGCAATTGTGTTGCAGACATCAGTCCTGCAGTTGAACAGCCATCGGCATTCCCTTACGGCTATGGTGGCGACCATAATTGCACAAAGAAAGCATCTTTTGGGATCTTCTATACTAGATAACGCGTCTGATCCGACATAATCTTGATGTCATGCACATTGAAAAAAATATGTTTGACAATATATTCAACATCGTGATGGACATAAAGGAAAAATCGAAGGATAATTTGAGTAACTGGAATGACTTGAAGATCATATGGGATCGGCCGGAGCTTGAGTTGGACGAACAAAGACCGAACTCTATGCCTGAAGCGGTCTATACCCTTATGAAGGAGTAGAAGACAAGGATATGTGAATGGGTTCATGGTCTTAAGTTTCTCGATGGATATGCTTCTAACATTGCCCGTTGTATCGACATGACTAAACTGATGATGCACGGCATGAAGAGCCACGACTGTCACGTATTCATCCAAAAATTAATCTCGATTTTGTGAGATATTTCTTGAGCATGTATGGAGCGCATTAATGAGGTTAAGTATATTATTCCAGAGCATATGCTCGACCATGCTTGATGTCACCAAGCTACATGAGTTGGAACACATTGTTGTTGTCATCATGTGCCATCTTGAGAAGATATTTCCTCTAGCTTTCTTCGACTCAATGCAGCACCTCATTGTTCACCTGCCATACGAGGCTCGTTGGGGGGCTAGTACAATACAGGTGGATATACCCTTTGAAAGGTTCCTACTTGACTTGAAGAAAAAGGTGAAGAACAAAGCACATGTCGAGGCAACCATTGTCGAGGTATACGTTATCGAAGAAATCGGCTTATTTTCTTCTCACTACTTTGAGCTGGACATTCTTTCCCATGAAGCATGGCCCATAGGAACGATGATCTCAAGAGCAACGAAGATAAAATCCGGCGGTCTATCTTTCAACTACCCTGGCCGAGCTAGTAGGGCCTCAAGAAGAGATGGCTCAATAGATCATAACACTGCATGATTGAGACGTATATATTGTGCAAGTGTGAGGTGATTAGGCCATATTATGCGTAAGTTTTTATTTTTCTACTTTGCTATTTTAACATACACGTTAAGTGTGTGTAAATATATATATTTATAATTTAACTAAATTTCCAAATAGATCATTCTTGAATGAAATATACCAGCACCACCATTCGGACAACCCGATTATTAATCAACTTCTATCAACTAATTTCAAGGATTGGTTCAAACGACGTGTAAGTTTATACATTTTTTTTATAATTGATTTTGTAGAAACTTATTCTTGTGCTATATACAAAATTGTAATATATGAACTTGCAGGTTTATCTTGAGTTGAACTATACACATAACGAGCTCTATAGTGTCATTATTGGGGTCCCAATGCAAAGATGGTGATGTTCCCTTGCTACTTTGTGAATGGTTACAATTTCCACACTAAACGTCACAACGTCGGTAAGTCAACCATGAATTTTGGGGTGTTTGTGAAAAGCTCATCGTATACAGACGAGGATAATGACTTTTATTGGATAATCAGAAAGATCATTCAATTGACATACCAACTTATTCTAAACTTGCACGTCGTGTTCAAGTGTCATTGGGTCGATCCAGTAAGAGGCATGAAGGTACACGCCCGTTACCACCTCGTGGATGTAAACTTTAAAAAAGTACACCAAAAGGACGAATCATTCATACTGGCACAACAAGCAGTACAAGTGTACTACACAGAGTACCGAAGTATGAAAAGAGTAAAAGTGGATTGGATGGTTGTTTGCAAAACCAAGGCTCAGAGAGTAGTTGATGAGTCTCGGTGAACTGATATCGCATATTAGTCGGAGGAGGTCATACCAGTCCATAAAGTTGCTACGGACGGTCAGATGTACTATTTCAATGATCCCGATGGTATACGAATCTTTGTTGATCATTTAGTTGCACAACAATAGGGTGCAAGTACATTACGGACGCAACGTGGTCAAACAGATAATGAAGAAGACGAGGATGATGAAGATAGCTTCGAGGATTATGAAATTGATGAATATGCGGCTACATAATCTAGTATTTTGTTTTGAAATATTTTAATTTTGCAATATTGAATTAAAAAAATTATTTTTAAAAAAATATTTACTTTGGAACGGTCAAATATAAACCAAATAGTTGCAATAGTTGTTCCAAATTATGGCGGCAAACTTTTGGTGCCATCTGCAAAAGTGAAGGAAAATGAACTTTTGTAACGTGCATAATTTAAGCAGCCGTTACAAAAGCCGATCCACATAATGTTAATGGCGAAAAAATAAAAAAATTTGGGGAGAATCTTTTTATTCAGTTGGCCGTTACAAAAGCAATACCAAAAGTCGGTACTACACTAAAATTGTAGAACTATTTAAAAAGCCGTTACACCCTTGTTTTATTTCAAAAACCTATGTTTATAATTACAATATCTTAAAATTCGAGCACCCAATTCATACTTAATTTATATATATAAGACTGTGTCCATTAGCATATCAGACGGTATGATTTGAAATCACTTGGCCTAATTGAATAATACACCGTCTTAAATGATTACTCTTATGTTCTGGGTACTATATCTCAACATCCGTACACCTATAAGGCTATTCTACTGTAAGTTTTATTATATCTAACGGTTTGATTTGAATTTTGATTGCCCGATTAATCCATGCAGTTGAAAAATATAAGATAATAGTTACATCAATGTAATACTAATATTCATGAATATAATTTATTGCATACTGTGAACATATATCAATGTCCACTATAATTGTCTTTATGTATTTCAATTGCATTATTTCACACAATGGATACTTTTCTACAATATTAAATTGTTTAGTACGGATTTTCTTTTGTACATTTTAATAAAAAATAATTAATTATTTGGAATACTTTTAGAAACGACTTTACGAGCGAGAGGTGCAAAACGACGTCAATTTTATGTTTGGAATATCCTTTTTAACAGCCTTATACACGATCAACCAATACGATGTCGCTTATATTAAGTAAAATATCACATGTTGTAACTCTCTTTGTAACGACATTATACACGGATGTCTTATTGGAATTCCTTTAGGCACCGCTCTTCACTTATTATAATACCCTTTGCACCCTTTTCAATTTTTAAAAACTTAACGCCAGCCTCAATTTTTTAATGGAATCCCTCCTTTGGTCCTGAAATAAAAAAAAAATCCACATATGGGACTAAATGTGTGAATTGGCCTGAGTGTGGGATTAAAATTGTGACGCCCCAAAAATTATAATATATAATTGGGGATTAATTGATAATTCTTTTGTGAAATTTAATTAATTAATAAATAAATTATGGGCCATAATTAAAATATAATAACATTTGAATGGATTAAATTGGAGTTCGTTATAATATTTTGGGACAATTTATATTAATTAAGAAAATTAGGAAGGACGTAAATGGTATTTTTGAGAAAATTTAATTAAATAAATAAAATAATAATAATATTATATATGTATGTAAATAATCTATATATATAATATAATTTTGAGTAAGTAATATAATATATATATATATATGTATTTTAGTAGTGATATAATATTATATATATATATGAATTAGAGGAAAGGCCCACCGCCTCACCACCCACTAAATATATATATATATATGTTAAATTGAAAGTCATTGTTAGACAAACAAAACACAGACACTGACGTGCACAATTACGGAGGAAACAGAGGTACGGATTTTAGATTTTATTCTTTATTAATTTATATAATTATATTATTTAATTAATCCGTTTATTAAATGTTGTTTATACTAAGCGATACACCATTTAATCGGAATATTTTACGAGTTTGGCTATTTCAAATAGTGTCGAATTAAATATCAAATTGGATATAAAAATGATATCGTTGGTTAATTAGATTATTAAATTTATTAGATTTGAATGTTGCTATAGTCAAATTATATAATTCCATCGGAATTGCTAACCAAATACACAATTATATGTATTATTGTTCAATTAAAGAGTATAATAGCGAGAAATTGATAGAAAATTCATAGAAACATTCTGAAAATTATATTTAATAAATGGTATGTTAATAAAGAGGAAAAACGAAGATTTGTACTTCGATAGAAATGGAAAATTGAAGAATTATTAGAGATTGTACGAATAATATTTAATATTATATTTTAAAGAAATTACGATATTCTCGATATATTAATTGTATATGGTATAACTCATTATAGGATACGGAGGTGAGGTGAAAGGACTGACAATTAGCGGTTGAGTAGAAAGAAACGTTATAAAATTGAGGTAAGTAAATAACTAGTATTATCTATATATGTTCCATTTATTTGTGGTATTAGTGTTACATGAATTTGTGGTTCATGCTAATATTGATTTATCTGAAAATATATGAGTTGTGAATGAATTGATTTGATTGACGATATTGTGTACATAGAATGAGGAAATGCATTGAAATATTATGTTTATTGTTTGATGTGTTGTGGATGTCTGCAAATGAGAATTTGTTAATCTTTTATTTTACGTTACTAGTTGCTTACAAGAATGGTGATATGTTGAAATGAGGGAGTGGTGGAAATTGAATATAATTGTGGTGTGAATACCCCTTGACGTGTTGAAAATGCTATGTGCGAAAAGAAAGTGCTATGTGCGAAAGAAAGTGCTATGTGCGAAAAGAAAATGCTATGTGCGCAATGAAAGAGCTTTGATGCGAAATGAAAATGCTATGTGCGAAATGAGATTGATGAGCCGGCTGTCAAGGGGATTCACTTAAATTTATTTAACGGTGAGATTGAGTTGGTGGGAAAAACACAATATCACCTTCTGGTAAGCAAACTAGGGAAAAATGGAGTTTGGTTAGTTGTCTTATTATGAGATAGTCATGTGGTGTAATAAGTTGATTATGTTGGAATTAAATTGATTGTATTCCATTCGTGTTGCTTGTTTATCTTGTTTGGGCTATGGTTGACATGCATATATAGATAGGACTGGTTATTTGCTTACTGAGTGGCAGGCTCATTCCCCTGCTGACATTTTCTTTCAGGAATAGACTTTGAGGTGTCTGACTATTGAAGAGTAGGTCCACGCGCTATACCCAGGCAGGTCGTGCCAGTATGCAGTTTTCTCCTCTTTGTCAGTTAGAGTACAAAGCACATTTTGTTTGTACAGAGAGAATATAAGCGTACAGATTACTCGTGACGAATCACCTTGTGGTGTGTGATATATATATATATATATATATAATGTTGTGGGTTGATAATACCTATTATGACGTTGGGGTTACGTATACACATGGATTAAATTATTATGTGCATTTATATATATAAATACAGGGATTACAATAAGTATGACGTTTAGGTTAGGTATAGCCCTTGTAGCAAAGGGAGTGTTACAAAAATTGAAAACAAGTCCACTTATAGGACCAAAAATATAATTTACCCATCTCTTTTGCATAGGTAGTTAGGGATTTCCTCGACCATGCACATAATAGTTGTGTTACTAGGTGTTGATGTGTTGCTTTTCTTCACTTCTCTCAATTTCAATTTACTCTAAACAAGTTACAAGATAAATCCAATCATTTTTTTTTATTAATTCTTTTTTTTACAAAAGAGAAAAATCCTATAAAGTATAATTTATCAATAATGGTAAGCGAGCTGGATTTTAATGAGTACGGGCACGAAATTTTAGAGTCACGCTTATTTTAAAAAAATTTAACTTAACCTCTCACCCTAAAGAATTACTTACATTTACAATTGGGAATGAGGTTAATATTTAATATTTGGGTTAATATTTAACAGTTAATGGTCCAAGATGTGTTACCCAAACCTAATATAATCATTGAAAGTGGCCCAAGTTATTGGGTCAGGTGGTAGGGAGGAGGTAGGCTCGAGCTCAAGCCCGCGCCTGGTGATCGAGTCCAAGCACGGAGTCGGACTCGCCCGGTTTGCTCGAGGCACATGCCTCGATCAGAACGGTTGGCGATCCATGCAGTTTGGGGTAAGGCACACAATGTTGTGCGCTTTGAATTTTGAACCCAAGTCAAAAGGATAAAAAGTGAAAACCTCCACCACTCCACCACAAAGTATATTTCAATTTATTTTTACTCTCATTCTTTATTAGTAAAGGTTATTCAGAATTGTTTCATGTGTTTTGAGGGATTTCAACGTCATAGAGATGAGACTCCCCGTTAAACTATACGATTTTCATGTGTTGTGGAACGTGTGATCGGTCGCCAAATTGTCTTTCTCTAATAATGTTAAAAGGTATTTTTATTTTTATCCCTCCTTTGGAGTGTAATTAATTTTTTTGTTTTTTGTTTTTAGAGGGGTTCGCCTCTTCTCGGCTTCGAGGTGGGCGAAGAGTAGATAACTCTACTTGTGGTGACGAAGCCCCCTAAGACCTTGAGGAAGGTCAGGTAGCGCCTTTTTTTTTTTTTTTTAATTATACGAATGTTGCCTCACTTGGTGGTTTTTTTTCAACTCATATGGTCGAAAATTTTGGTATGTAATTTGACATTTATCACTTGGATGAATTTCTTTAGACTCACTTAGTCGAATATTTTAATGTTAACTCAGAGGTATTTTATACTTGGGGTGAATTTCTTCCGACTCACTTGAGCTTCACGGATCACATCCAATTTTTGGACGTCACCTGCTGGAGTGGCGACTGTCCGCGAGGTGGGTTTTGTTCTGCGTCGTTCACTTGAGCTTCGTGGAGCACGTCCAAACCAAATCGTGGACGTCACCTACTGGAGTGGCGACTCTCCGCGAAGTGGGTTTTGTTCTGCTCCCTTCACTTGAGCTTTGCGGATCACGTCCAAATCGTGGACGTCACGAGTCCAAGACCTAGTTTGCATACTTAGTGTCGAGGCAAATTTTTTCACAGACGGTGCCAATGATGTGGTTGTAATTTCAACGAAAGGATGAACCTGATTTTTACCTACGACACAATGGTGCACCAGGTGAAAATACGCAGTTTATGAGAGGATTTTCGGTATGTATGAGAGGTCATTTTGTAAAAAAATAACATTTTAAATATTTATAGTGGTGTTAGAAATTATGTAATATAGTAAAATATATGTATTTATTGTATAACTTGTATATAAAAAATTATTTTTTACCAGTATAAATAAATAAATACTACCAATATATACATCAGACAACGAAACAGCTGCAGCGGCGGGTGCACTTTATAAGGACGTCGAGCCTCAAACACCTTCATATTTTAATTTACTTCAATGCCTTGAAATAAACAAATCAACGGCATGTGATTTGTTTTGTGCTTAACCTAATTTTGATCAATTTGGCCCAATTTTCAAGGGCTCTTAGGTTGTTTACATGGTTTGATTATTTCAATATATATTGCAATAGATTGTAAGTATGTATATATGAATAATTCCATATCACAAAAACAATCGTATGAATAGTTTTTTGGGTTGGCTTGAATGTGGTTTTTTTGAGCATTAGGGTTGGTTTTTTTTTCTTTTTTAATTGATATAAATAAATTATTAATTGAAATAAATTTTTATAATCATTCTTGTTAAGTATCAATATCTAGCAAAAAATATTACAACAAATATACCTGAGTAAAAAAACAGATAAATTAAATCTAAATAATATATCTACTATTACAGTAAAAAAAACAAACACCTATTATGCAGTAAAACAACATTCCAAGTTCGAGCATTAGGGTTGTCAAGGTTTGGTGATTATTATTAGATTATGTTCAGTTTTAGCCATGTGTAATGCTTCAAACAGTAGCAACTTCAAGATTGACTAAATTGATGTCATTAATTTGTTGCTTTAAAAAATACTTATTTTATAATTTATAAATTTTATATTATTAAAGTTTGGAAGAGCACATACATATATATATATATAAAGGTAAATTGCAAACATCAAAATTCCTTCCTAATCATAGTAGATAAATATTTTGTTTTTCATGTAAATTTTGAAATCACAAGAATTTAAAATTTTTATTCCTCACTAAATTCATCACTAATAATCAATAGATTTATTTTCTTTTCTAAGTTTTCTAGCTATGAGCATAATTTCTTGTAGTATAATTAATAACAAAAGTTTTATATTTAACAGGGGAGTTTAGTATAATCAACCATATTGAATGCAAAACCTAATTAGTCCACAGTTAGGTAATTGGTTGATGAACCACGTACAGTTGAAGTGATTTTCTCAACTGGCATAGGAAAAGAAGTTTGATATAGGATTTGAAGTTTCCTAACTTAATATCGGGACAAAGACTTCTTTGTAATAAATTTATCTGAGATAGAATTTGTAGTGCTCCAAATATATATTGGGATTGAGACTCTTTTTTTGCAGTAAAAGAGATGAACTATTATTAATTAAAATAAATTGATTATAACCATTCTTGTTGGATATTGATCAATAATATCAAATAAATGAAATCTAATCAACACCTACTATTCATTCAGTAGGCACAACACACACACACAAGCCTACTATTTAGTATACACAATATCCCACACATAAGGTAAGGTTCGAATCCATTACTTCTAAGATTATGGGGCCTCAACTTTGTCAACTAAGTTAGGCCTCATTGGCAGATTGAGACTCTTTTTAAGGATGTGAGCGAATACATCCATAAATAGATTACATGGTTGTGATCAAAAGACATATAAACACAAGCGCGATACAACAAATGAATTGATCACAGATACTCTGTTCAAATAGTCTGTCTACTTTTCTCTCTACGTTCTTCCTTTGGAGCATCACCATAGACTCCTAGAATTTGATGTGTGTAAATGAGTGAGTTACTCTAGTAGTAATCCACCAAGGCGAGCAAAACACGCGTGTTCGTGGGCTGTACAAGATTTGGAGCAAGATCCAACGTGAAAGAATCTGGAAGTTGTTCGTGAGATGATCTTTAAGACAACACGAAAATTGACGTGTTCGTGATCCAATCAAGACATGAACTTGTAGATGAGCTACATTAAGATACGTAGCCCGCCATGCTTCCGTTACTACAGATTTAATCGATCAACAATTATATATCAATATGATTATACATTTAATATTAACATAAATAAATTATTTATTATAATCCGCAAAATATATTCATGAAATAATTTCTTAAATTATTTATTGTTATTTTTCCAAAATATTCAAATGCCAAAATTGTTAACAGAAAATCATAGTAAAGTAAACAAATAAGCTGTCCTAATCTGTGGAAAATTCTCACCTCAGAACCAGCAGACCTCAATCGGGCTGATATCACAAAGAAATATTCCGTATCAGATCCACCTTCAAATACATGGAATGTTGTGGAGAAAGGACTGCGACCGTCACCTGCCAAATGCTTCATATTCTCATGTGTTATATAAAATATCATATATATGCCAATTCTTTTATTTTATTTTATTCTATTTTGCAAAAATATTTTTTTTGTAAATATATCTCTTTGTAGAATTTCTTTTAAATATATATTATATATAATTTATTGCTCTTAAAAAAAATATATCAAATTAATTTCTAACTATTCATTTTATTTTTTACTCGACACTTTTTTTAGGCTGCATAATCAAGTCTGAGGTAATGGATTTTGAGTCTATCAGATATATGAGTATCTGTCTCACTGTATGTGAAATTATTGTAATTTATTTTATTATTTTTAGTTATATTGATGTATTGATTGAATTAATATAATATTCAATTTATATTGAGATATTAATGTAATCATATAATATATTTGAAAAAAAAATCAACTAGAACTACCATTAGTTTATTTTTTACAGTTATTTTCAATTCAGTCAAGCTTGTTTTATTTAATTCTTTTATCAAAATAAATAAGATGATCTAACAATGGCAGCCACTGATATTATTTGCAACGTGCAAAGTGAATATAAAATCACCCCAAGAAATTACAAAAATAGTTAGGAAAATTAGGAGAGTATTTATTGATAGTTACCAACAAATTTAACAAAAAAATAAGAATTTTAAATTCTTAATTGATCTTGCTCGAAGTATGCGACCATGACTGTTTATTGTACTCGGCCACGTACCCTCCCAAGATTGAGTTATTGGATCCTGAGAATTGAAATAAGAACGTGATGCTCGTCGCGTGCGTCTCCGACAACGACCCTCCGACGCTCAAGTTAGAGTTGATCGAGGTTAAAATGTACAAACTGAAGGTTGTAGATTGAAAATATTAAATAGCAGTTACCTCAACAAATGGTGCGTCGGGGTATTTATAGTTCCAAATGTGTACGATGGTTTGGACCACGTATCATCATCTGGATAATGACGTTTCAGATCGGACGTGGGTCTTCATCTCTCGGGCTGGGTCTTTCCGACCTCCTTTTACTAGGATGCTGATCCTAAGCTGGTGAATGAGGGAAATGCCCTTCATTAAGGGTATTTTTGATAAATTAGGGTTGTCCCCATCATTAAAATTTCAAAATTACTATTAGAAACAAATATAATATGACAAACTTTCGTTATCAAAATATCTGTAAAATCAACAACAAACAAATTGAACAAATAAAACTCAGCTAACAATGAATTTTACTATTTTTATAAATAAAAAATTTGTGTGGTTGTTAATAACTTTATTTCTTGAAGGGAAGAGATAGTCTTGTGCCATTGACAGTAATGCGTGACGCCAGTTCTATGGTTGGCAGCCAAGAATGCCTTCGGTTTTTGCAAATTCCTCGTCAGTTTTTGCAAATGGCACACGGAATGAGGTTTACTTTTGTCTTCAAGTATTCTTCTAGAATGAAGTGATCATGACTCTCCACTAGCTACTAATATCTACTCTTTAAAATAAATAAAATAAAAAATCCCATATAATTTATGTTCGTTCATTTTGTATGTACGTATATATATATGTATTTTATTGAAATATTTGCGTGACTTTATAGAATTGCTAATTTAAAGTTGATGTTGGAATTTTAGATAATTTGAATAATTTATTATTAATAAAATTTTTAATTTTATATATTTAATATTTTAAAATTTTTTGTATTTTATTTACTATATTATTGGATATTATTCCTATATCATAGAGAAATATAAATTAAATTGCTATGATTAATTAAAAAATATATTTTTTGACAATCATGCAAAATTTATTTATTGTGCATGAATGAAAAATTATATACATTACCTAGTGAAAACATGTTTGAATTACATTCAGTTTTTCCATTAGGATTCAGTATTCTATAAATGGCAAATGCTTGTAAAATTTAATATGAGATATACTAATTAAAATAAAATTTATTATTTTTTAAGAAAAAATTATATTATCATCATCATCATCAAAAGACAAATGCAAATGTTTAGCAAAAATAGTATCTTTTTTAAAACATGTGGAGAAAACAATCTTTAACCAATTAAATTTAGTTAGAAGTAATTTTTCCATAAACACTATCTAATTTAATTTTTATCTGCTTATCACTTCTTTTATCAATATTATTTATTTTTAATTTTTCTACAACTTTCAACTTTTTCTATTAAAATTATTTACCTAAAATTAAAATTTTCTCAAACACTCCTACTATGTCAGAATCTTTTGATATCTACAATAGATTGAATTACAATTTTCACTCTATAATTATAAGGCGTCGACGTTTTTTATTCTTGGAAAATAAAATATGGTACTTAAAGACACCAGTTTAAGAAAAATAAAAATTGGTAGATTGAAGTGAATTTCTGTGAAGATTCTACAATTTGCTGGAAATTGATTTTTGATTTGGGATTTGGGATTTAAAAAATAAAAAGTGAGCATTTCATCATTCATGTTTTGCTTAATTGGATTGCACGTAGGTCTGATCAACATGTTTTGTCGGAAAATTTAAAGTTTCCCAATCAAAGATTGATTTTGGCCCAGCTTTCGGTGAAATTTGTCGTCAGCTCGCATTTCAATTGTTTTTAATTACTGTTTTTAATATTATCCATTCAACTTTTACAAGATCAGAAATGTCATTTCCTTATTTGTAAAGGATCAAATTGCAATTAAACCATCTCAAATGTATAGCATTGCACGCCTGAGTATGTGTTTGTCCCCTCGTTATAATCTCAAGAATCAGTAAAGACTCTTGTGTCATATCCTCTTTCCCTTCCAATTCCCTGAATTCAGCACCAGAAAACATGTCGGCGGACCAAAAATTAACCAGCCTAGTCTTCGTTCCTTTCCCTATAATGAGTCACCTGGCAACAGCAGTGAAGACGGCGAAGCTCCTGGCCGACAGAGACGAACGCCTCTCAATCACAGTCCTCGTGATGAAGCTACCAATTGATACGCTGATCAGTTCTTACACTAAGAACTCGCCTGACGCCCGAGTAAAGGTAGTCCAACTGCCCGAAGACGAGCCCACCTTTACAAAGCTGATGAAATCTTCCAAGAACTTCTTCTTTCGATACATCGAGAGCCAGAAAGGCACTGTCAGGGACGCTGTGGCTGAGATTATGAAGAGTTCGAGGTCGTGTAGGCTTGCAGGATTTGTAATCGACATGTTCTGCACAACCATGATTGATGTCGCCAACGAGCTTGGAGTCCCGACTTACATGTTCTTCAGTTCGGGTTCAGCAACGCTCGGGCTCATGTTCCATCTCCAGAGTCTCAGAGATGACAATAATGTGGACGTGATGGAGTACAAGAATTCAGATGCTGCGATATCAATACCCACCTACGTTAACCCCGTTCCTGTTGCGGTATGGCCTTCCCCGGTGTTTGAGGAGGACAGTGGTTTCCTTGACTTTGCCAAAAGGTTTAGAGAAACCAAAGGGATTATTGTGAACACATTCCTCGAATTCGAAACCCACCAGATTAGGTCATTGTCTGATGACAAGAAAATCCCACCAGTTTATCCTGTGGGGCCAATACTTCAAGCTGATGAGAACAAAATTGAGCAGGAAAAGGAAAAGCACGCGGAAATCATGAGGTGGCTCGACAAGCAACCTGATTCTTCTGTCGTGTTTCTTTGCTTTGGTACGCATGGATGTTTGGAAGGGGATCAGGTGAAGGAGATTGCTGTGGCCCTGGAAAACAGTGGACATCCGTTTTTGTGGTCCCTGAGGAAGCCGCCTCCGAAAGAAAAGGTTGAGTTTCCAGGTGAGTACGAGAATTCCGAAGAAGTATTACCAGAAGGGTTCCTGGGACGAACTACTGACATGGGTAAAGTTATCGGATGGGCGCCTCAAATGGCAGTGTTATCTCACCCTGCGGTGGGAGGATTTGTGTCGCACTGTGGGTGGAACTCTGTGTTGGAAAGTGTGTGGTGTGGGGTGCCGATGGCCGTATGGCCGTTGTCTGCAGAGCAGCAGGCCAATGCGTTCTTGCTGGTGAAGGAGTTTGAAATGGCAGTTGAGATTAAGATGGATTATAAGAAAAATGCTAACGTCATTGTGGGCACAGAGACGATAGAGAAAGCAATCAGACAGCTAATGGACCCGGAGAATGAAATTCGGGTTAAGGTGAGAGCATTGAAAGAAAAGAGCAGAATGGCCCTAATGGAAGGAGGGTCTTCGTACAATTACTTGAAACGTTTCGTTGAGAATGTTGTGAATAACATTTCTTGAAATAGTACTTGTGTCAGCTTTAGGTGAGGTCTAGGGCAATACATCTATCTTTTACCATCATGTTTATTTTCCTCCAATAAGAATAATTATTTTACACCAATTTAAATTCTAAATTTTGGCTTTATCACTCATCGAGCGTGTTGAGAATATTAGAAATGATGGCAAAAGGAAATGAATTGTTTTGCACGAATGAATTTTCTTTCTATCTCGATGCTCATAAAATTTTATACATAATTAAAAGATTAATGAGTTTATCAAAGAAATTTAAATTTAATTATAGATAAATTATATTGAAGTAAATTGGAGTTTTATAAAATATTTGAAGGTAAACTATATTAATTATAAAATTAGGTAGTATGTAATGAGAATTTTTTAGAAGAATTTAAATAAAACAGAAAAGAAAGATGAGAATTGGTGGGTGGACAGTCACCCACTGCCTCACCTTTTCTCTTTAATACAATAGTTACACACATAAAAATAAGTATACATACAAATAACAAGGAGAAAGATAGTTTTCTATTGCATGAGAGTTTTTTCCCTTACATGAGTGGTCTCCCTTCCCTTTTTCTCAATTAGGATTTTCCTAGGGCCGCCCATGCACTCTTCAGGCGGCTGGACGATTTTATCACTAGTTTTGTTGCGTGTCGACTTTCGATTCCTGTGTGCTCCCTCCATAATCCCCTTTACTGCTTTCCTTCTTTATTGATTTTGTTTTCTTCATATTTTTTAGCACTCCTTTATTGCTTTTAGGCTCATTTTGTTTTGTTCTCTATCTGCGTTGTTGCCCTTTTCTCTCCTACTTTACTTTTCCTGTTACATTACTGCAGTTGTTTACTGCTTTATTAAAGTGTGTCCTAGTTTACCTTGATCTTTCTGTGGTGGTTGGTGCAAGCCTCTGTTCTTGTCTCTCACAACTTAGGTTTTCTCGTTTGGTGTCGTATATCATCTTATGCAGGTTGCGCTGATCGATTGGGTAAAGCATTGGTTCTTACAGAAAAAGAGGAGTTGGGAGTTGTGATGCCGTTCGGGGTATGGCACTCTAATCCAGGCACTCGCGGTTTCATGTGGTTGGGCATATCCTTTCTCACAAACCCTACCATGTAGAAGCTTTGAAATCCATTTTTCAATCATAACTGAATCCAGCAAAGGGCATGGAAATCACATTCATTGAGAATGACAGGTTCGTAATGAAATTCTTTCACACCTTTGATCGTGAACGGGTATTAGCGACTAGGCCATAGGATTTCGAGAAGAATTTGATTGTGCTAGATAAGGTGGCGGAGAATGAAAACTCGCCAATATGGATCTTACTTGGTGTGACTTTCACATTTGAATTCATGGTCTACCTCTCAGAAAGATGACCAAGGACATCGCTAGCTACATCGGTGATAAGATTGTACGCCTTAAAGACATTGATCAGCAAAAGGATCCGGAATCGTGGGGTTGGTTCATGAGGATTAGGGTTGCCATTGATGTTCCGAAGCCCTTACCTCGAGCCTTGAAAATCCATACGATGTTGGGAGATGAACAACTTGTAACCTTCACATATGAAAGATTTTCCAATTTTTGCTATTTGTGAGGCAGAATCAAACATATTTCGAAGTGGTGTGAAGCTCGATTTCAGGCGGATATTGTTAATCCAGGAGAGAATGCACTCTTTGGTCTTTGCTTGTGAGCGGTGCACCCAGTGGCTATGAGAACTCGCTTCCCCCAACAGAAACACTTAATCCCAAGTCCAGATGTCTTGACCTCTTCCAGCTCCCGAAATGATCCAATGTCCACCCCCGCTGCTGAAGTTAAGCGAGGTGGAACCAGCTTTGGCAACTTCTCTACTATGGGAGATGATCTTCGGAACCTTCGTGAGCCTACACATAAGATGCTCTCCCGTGTTCTTGACCTTAACAATCACAGCCTCGCCCCTGCCCAACTTTCCTCAATCATATTCACTCACCAGAACCCTTCCTCCTCTACCCTTCCTCTCCTGCCCCTGCCCAAAACCCCAACTCATCTAGCGTCACCCCTGCCTCTGTGTCTGGAGATACTCTAATTGATGTCGTTACCCCCATTCCATCCATTATTTCCCTTGTCGTCCTAGATACTCCATATGAACTCTTGCAACTCCCTACCCTAAACCCTGTGCGTTCTTGTCCATTAACTAATATCCCTCCCCTTATCCACTGCCATGCGTCAGCACTTACCCAAAAGCGTAAATGTATAAAAAGTTCACATCCCAATTTTGTGTCAACCCCCAACCACACCCCAAACTTCGCTTCCAAAAGAAAGCTGGTGGATGAGATTGTGGAAGCTACGGACCTCCCTCTGAACAACCTGGCATAACTGGTGGTGTGCTATCAAATATATCCAACGTTTTGTTGGAGGCTTCCTCACAGCCCCACCTAGCGTTATGAGCCTCCAAATGTGGAATTGCCAAAGGTTGGGGAACCCTTGGACTGTCAAAGGGCTCCAGGAACTTTTAAAGTCCATAACCCCCTTTTGGTCTTTTCTGGCGGAGATCAAATGTTCAGCTAGCCAGATTGAGGTTGTAAAAGGACGGCTGAATCTATTTGCTATTTGTGTAAACTTAGAATAAAAAACTGGTGGTTTGTTTCTGTTATGGCAGAAAAGTGTGAAAGTATAATTTCAGATGTTTTCTCATCGGCATATTGACGATGGAAGAGGCTGGGGATTGGTGGTCGTTTTCAGGTGTTTATGGTGAACCGGATGCGAATAAAAGGGTGGAATTTTGGAATTTTGGAATTTTGAGTTGCATGATTTGGGATCTCGAGGTTTTGCATTGACATGGTGTGATAATCAACAGGAGCTACACAATTCGTGAGCGGATTAATCGAGCCTGCTCAAACGAGATATGGTCACAAGTTTTTCCCTAGGAGTGAGTTCAGCATGTGGTGTCCCCATACTCGGATTATAACACATTGCATATTGAGTTTCGGCTGCCGGTACAGTGGAAGCTATCAGGATATCAGAGTGTTTTCGCTTTGAAGCGGCATGCTCCAAGAACTGGTTGTGGGGACATTATTGCATAGTGTTGGGAATCCCTAAGGGCGATTTTGGGTGCTAATAGATTAAAGAAAAGATCGTAGCAGTTGGAGGTAGCTGTCTTGTTGGGGGTGTTTGGTTGGTTGGGAAATAAGGGATAGAATTAAGGAATTGAAAGAGTTTTTGATGACACTGAAGCTATTTATAGCAACTGAAGACTCAAAGGAAAGGGAATTAAGGGACAGAGCTAGACTTACTAAGTTGATGACTCAAGAATAGATCTTTTGGGAACAAGGGAGTAAGGACTTGTGGGTGAAGGAGGGGTATTGGAATTCCAATTTTTTTCATGCTAGAGCAAGATATAGACATCAAACCAACTCAATCTGCAAATTGCAGAAATTGGATGACTCGTGGGCAGAAATAGTGAAAGAGGTGCAGTAATGTGTAATCAACTACTTTGGGATGGTGTTCAACTCAAGTAGGTCTCTTCCCGATGATATTCAATGTAGAAACGAGCATATCCTAGTCGTGGTGGACTCATCGATGGCAGAGGACTTGCAACAACTGTTTATGGAGGTTGAGGTAATAAAAGCTCTCTTTAATATATTCCCGTTGAAATCCCCAAACCCGGATGACATGCCTCCCATTTTCTTCTGAAGGTTTTAGCATGTTCTCAAGGCTGATGTCGTCTCTTTTGTGCTAAATTTCTTAATAATCATTTTGTTCCTATTGGATTCAATGACATGAATTTCATGCTCATCCCTAAGTGTAAACAACTGCACTCTCTAACTTAATACCGCCCCATAAGTTTGTAAAATGCTGTGTTTAAGATTGTCTCTAAAATCATTGCTAAAGGACTGAAACCTTGGCTTGATAGTATCATTTCTCCCTTTCAGTCGATGTTTATTCCAGGTCATCATATTATTGATAATGTCTTGCTTGCTTTCGAGACTAATCATTTTCTTAACTCCCATGGAGGAAACACTTCATGAATTTTAAACTTGACATCAACAAAGCACATGATCGAGTGGAATTGCCATACCCCCAAAGAATGATAGGTAAGCTTGGTTTTCCTTGTCCTTTATTGACCTTGTTATGCTTTGTGTGACATAATTCTCTTACTCATTTGTATTAGGTTGTTCACAATTTGGTTTTATAATCCACCAAAGGGTGCTCCCCATCAAGGCGACCCCCTATTCCCTTATTCTTCTTTGCATAGAGTCTCTTAGTTCGTTGTTTCATGTGGCGGTGGAGAGGGAGACTGTCCCAGGTGTGGATGTTTGTAGAGGTGCCCCTCGCATATGTCACTTATTATTTGCAGATGATACCATGGTGTTTTGTTCGAAAAATTTGACTACGGTGTAGCATGTTCAATGTATTCTAGATACCTTTAAACTTGCTTCTGAAGGATCGCGTGGTATGGCTCGGGAACATACTAGTGGAAGTGAGAGACGTAAAATAACAAGTTAATAAAATTAAAGCGTAATAAGCAACGAATCTAAGGGGTGTATCCTTGGAGTTTTCGGGCATCCGATGTAGTATGAAAATAAAAACAATAATAAAGTAATAATCGAATTTGTCTACTCGAAATTCCAACGTAGGAATCCCCCAAAGATAATCCACACCACACTAGAATAAACGAGGTCTTGATCCCTTTGCTAGAAAGAATCAAGACAAAAATCTCACCCTTGGTTTATTGTGTAATGAATTATTACCTTAATAATTATACACAATATATATTTATATACCTTAAATAGATAAATAAAAATGTGTCTAGATGCATTCTATTATCTATAAGACAACTCTTCAATCCATTCCAAATGGAGAAGAGTCTAATTATCACCAAGCTAACACTTTTAAAAAATACAATTTTTTGGTCAACTTTCTCTCCATCAATTTTGCTAGTGAGCCTCATGAGTGGCCGATTTTATCTAAAATAAATTCAATGCCCAATGATATTTAAAATAAAATAAATAAATATATTTATAAAGTGGCAGCACTACGTGGGCTGCCACTAATTTGATGGATGGCATTACCATTTGAATAGTACAATGCTCGTGCACGCGCGCGCGCGTGCATATATATATATAGTAATGATATCCACTATAGATATAAGAAACTTTATCTACTCATGCACACATTTTCTCTTAGAGATCCTTAATTCTTTTAGCCGTGGCTTTTGAAACAACTATGAAGTTGTTAATTTAAAATTATTGATTAATTAATATATTAATATTATTTAATTAGTATCTTAACTAAATGTAATTTATATTGTTCAAATGTAATGTTTAATCGGAATTTTTTATGAGTTTTACTATTTAAATTAGTGAATAATTAGATATTATATTTGACGTAAGAATATTACAGTTAGTTAATTAAATTATTAAATTTATTAAATTTAATCATTACTATAACTAATTTATTTAATTTCATCGAATTTATTGACCAAATGCTTTGTAATACGTACTAGTGTTTAATTAAATGAACACGTGAACAAGTTGAGATTCGTGTTCCCTCGATACAAAATAATTACAAATTCCACTGTCACGTCCAAGTGGTAAGAATTTATCAACTCAAGAGGACTTATTTGGAGAGTGTAATTATGCTTTAGCTTTATGACTTAGATCGCAAATAATTCATCTCTATCCTAACTAATACCACTAAGATCTGTTTGATGATGACTGATATATATTTATAATTACATTTAGCAAATACATAAAAGTATATCTTTTCTCAACAATTCAACTAATGTACGTTCATTACATAACAAATTTATTATAAATATTTATTTTATAAATTCTTAAATTCCCCTATGGATTTCTCGTGAATTTTTATCGCAAAGACTAGAATTGAGTTATTTTTTAATTTTTAGTTATGATAAATGTTTTATTCACTCTCGTATAAATTCCTACTAAATATAGATTATGTAACTCCATGTAATTAATAATTATTTATTATAATTATTTTTTAATCATAATAATTAAATATTAGAATTTTTCTAATATCTTCTTCTCCAAGAAAGACACTTTATTGGGCATCCCGCAAAAAATATTTAAAATGACAGCAAATCCATGACATCACTCCCCCATTCTAAATATGAGGGACTATTTTATATTGCCCTTTCTAGCTTTTCCAACACACCACTGGCCCTCAACTTGTCCTGGTATTGACCCCCGTAGAGAAAACGTCCGTTTCACAAAGTGAGCGAAAATGAGTGGGAAAACCAAAGCAGAGCTGGTGTTCATTCCCTCTCCCGGAAGAGGCCACCTACTAGCAACAGTGGAGATGGCAAAACTGCTAATCGACAGAGACGAACGCCTCTCCATAACTGTGCTCGTTATCAAGCCCTCTTTCGATCCTAATAGCAGCGCTCATTCCTATTCCCCGGAATCAAATTCCAGGATTCGTTTCATAGACATTACAAATGTCAACTCCCTGTCGATGTCGATGAGCTCCCCCTTGACCTTTCTTGAACAATTCATCGAGAATCATAAGGATCCCGTCAGAAACTCGGTGACTCAAATAGTCCATGATTTTGGTCCAAACTGTGGGCTAGCCGGATTTGTGATCGACATGTTTTGCACTGCCATGATTGATGTGGCCAATGAGTTTGACGTTCCGACCTACATGTTTTTCACGTCGGGGGCTTCAGCGCTGGGGCTTATGTTCCATTTCCAGGGCCTGAGAGATTATCAAAATCAAGACGTGACTCTGTACGAAAACTCAAGCGAGGAGCTGTGCATTCCCTCGTACAAACTCCCTGTCCCTGCCAAGTTATTGCCTGCTTTAATGTTTGATAAGGATGGTGGCAGCACGAAGTTTCTCGATCACGCCAAGAGATTCAGAGAAACTAAGGGAATCGTTCTAAACACTTTCCTGGAGTTAGAATCCCACGCGATGAAGTCCCTTTCGGAGGATGACAACATCCCACCAGTCTACTCGGTCGGACCAATACTTCATTCACACGATGAAAATGATCGCAACCCCAAGTATGAAGAGATCATGAAGTGGCTTGATGAGCAGCCTGATTCGTCAGTGGTCTTTCTCTGCTTCGGGAGCAGGGGATGTTTCGATGACAAAAACCAGGTGAAGGAAATTGCGGTGGCACTCGAAAATAGTGGACACCGATTTTTATGGTCCCTGAGAAAGCCTGCCAATGAACACAAATTCCGGACTCCAGGCGAGTACGATAACCTTGAAGAAGTATTACCAGAAGGGTTCCTGGAACGTAATGCGGGCATCGGGAAGGTGATCGGGTGGGCGCCTCAAATTGCCATTTTGTCCCACCGTGCTGTCGGAGGTTTCGTATCACATTGCGGATGGAACTCGATCCTGGAAAGCATGTGGTGCGGAGTGCCGATGGCGGTGTGGCCGTTGTCGGCTGAGCAGCAAATGAATGCTTTCCAGTTGGTGAAGGATTTGGGAGTGGCAGTGGAGATAAAGATGGACTATAAGAGGAACTTGATGGGTGGTAGCAATATGAATGTAACAGCTGAGGAGATAGAGAATGGAATCTGGCGCCTGATGCAGCCCCAGAGTGAGACTTGGGTCAATGTTGAAGCAATGAAGTTGAAAAGTAGGATGGCGTTGGTGGAAAATGGATCATCCTTCGACTTCGTTGGACGTTTCATAGAAAATGTAATGAACAATGTGGCATGACGACGTGATAACAATTAATTTCTTGTGTGCGTTACTTACCTTTTTCGTTGACTCCTTAGTTTTGAGCAGGCGTGTCACACAATCATTTGTGTCTTGCACCATAAATAGATAGTTTACCTCTCGAGGATTTAACTTGTTAAGAAAACCCCTATAAACTAAGAAAATTAAAAATAAAAAGGTTTAGCATTAGAAATATTATGCTTTGAAGAGTTAGAAAAGATTTTCTGATAATTTCTATTTGTTTCATTGCACCCTTATTTATAGGCGTCCGCGGATTTCAAATCCGGGCTCCAAACTTATTTTTAATGACATCATTGCGTTCGTCATCATCTTGTCTCTTTCGGACGACATCACTACATTTGTCATTATCTCGTTTTTTCCAGTTGTTGGTCATAATATCTTTCATGCTTTGCTGGCTGTTGATTTTTGTTGTTTTCTGCCGACAGTCTTATTCTTAATTTTTTATATTTTTTAATTTTTACTTCTTTTTGTAAAAATTCTTTCTTTTTCTCTTGTCCTAGTTTGGTTTGGATTTATTTTGTGCGACCCGAACTTTTGTTTCGAATAGGGGCTTCTCTTGTTTCTCACAGCAAGGGCATAAATGGTTATGCCATTGCCCAACATGCAACATGTTGCACGTTTTTTCATCCGTGTAGCTTCGATTGCTGGTAGCTTATTTTTTCAGATTAAAATCCTTTTCTTCTCAAATAAGCTCTCTGTTAGCTCAATGTCTTTTTCCGTCATGAAATTTAACAAGAATGATCCATTCACTTTGTTGGAGAAGATCTTCAATGGATACTTGACTTTGTACATCTCAGTGAGACAGATCCATAATCCCCAAGCTTTTCTGGTAGAGATATCATCTTAACTAATAGCTGATAGAGCTTCTCCTCAGGTAGTTTTAATTTTATTGAAAGCCACCATGTATGGCCTCTGCAACTTCATAAAATGAAATGCTGGATGAGACATTTTTCCTGCATTTTCTGGAGCAACTGATAAGAATTTTATCGCCACGAATCAAAGACCGCCCCATTAATACAGTCCAGAAGTTTTAAAATTTCTAGGAAATTCAGTGACATAGTATAAATTGAAGCAAGAGCTCTAAAGTCATACCATTCTTTGATATCTCCGCTTTGGACCCTTCTAACATCCAAACCCTGTTATATTTTTTGAATGTTTCGATAATGTTCTTGCGTGGATTTACTCCTTTGCGACAAATTAATTTTTCCCACATGGGTTGATAGTCCAGCCAAGATGAAGAAGATATCTAATTTTCTGAAAATAACAGAACAAAACGGCGTAACCGTTCGAAACAGCAGACGACCATCTGCTGCCGGCCACACGCCCGCGCGCCCCTGCCACAATCTGCGCGCGTGTGCGCTGGGCGTATGCCTGTGCGCTGCCTCCCTGCCAGCACGCATGCCCCCTGTTAGCCAGTGATCGGCCGGTAGGGCAGCAACGACTGTAGTGCTCCATTTTTCAATTTTTTTTTAATTTTTTCAATTAAAAACTGAAATAAAATCATGCATTTATAGAAAATCTAATTTTAAAAAATGCATAGATATCTATCATTTAAAAGTAAAATTAATACACATTTTCTAAACATATAATCATGGTTTAAAGCTATAAAACATGCTTTACAAAAGCGAATTAAACACGTTGTTCATGCTCAACACATAATAACATGTTAATCCTAAAGTCACAACACCGAACCGGGCTCTGATACCACTAAAAAAATCGGTATGGCCTGAGAATGCGACAGAAGCGTGAAATAAAAATTTTAAAAACCAGTTCAAAAGGGTGTTCCTTTTGAAATTCCCGGGCATTTGGTCTTTGTCAAAACCATAATAATAACAAAGTAAACATGCTAGACATGTGGTTAGAGGATGAAACAAAAAGTACAGAAACATAATATGAAACTTTACCTTTTGTTTCTTTAGAAAACTGCAACGTGCGTTGTTCCCATTATATTCTCCCGTTCTGTTCACTTGAGAATTCAAACTAGAATCCTCTAAGTTGTGCATACCACAAAAGGAAAAGGTAAAGTTCCTGTTTTATTGCTAGATAGAACAAAGAACCAAGAAGAAAAAATAATTCCAAACACAACATTATTGTTTAGTGCTTTTGGATTGTTTTGTGTTCTAATTTGAATCCAATTCAAAATAGAACCAAAAGGAGAATATTTTTGAGAGAAAATGGAGAGAAATTTCGTGGCTTTTGTGTTGGTTATCCTGAATATGTGTGTAGTTTTCGTATATAACATACAACTGAATTCAAAATTCAATAACTACTAAGTTTGCCTCCAAGACAACCTATACAACCATATTCATATAACCTCCAACCATGATCAAAGAACTCCTCCATCATGTTAATCGTAGTGAGAAGTTTCAACTCCTTCTTAACTTGTTCCAACCATCCTCAAATGGGCTTGGACTTCAAATATGCATCGGACTCGATTTAATCAAATGAAAGCAAGCCCAACCAAAGTCCATTGATTCATTTAATCCAATTAAATAAATCTAAGCCCAAATACTAATTAATTGATCCAATCAATTAATTAAGCCAAACTCAATAAATTAATCTAATTAATTTAAAGGTGTTAAGCCCAAAATTTTTTATTAATTCAATTAATTAATTCTTAAGTCATTCATCAAATGGATTGCTAAATAAATGATCAAATCATTTATATATATTCTCCTTGAATTAATTTAATCCAATTAAATTAATTCATTTCTTCTTGAATGAATTCCAAATTAATTCCACCAATTCCATAGTGATTTGTGTGTGACTCTTTAGGTTCACTCTCAGCAAGACTTGGGCTTGTGTCCAACACAATAATTAATTAAATCCAATTTAATTAATTTATTTTCAATTAAACATGGGCCTGTCACGATGAGTGGCCATCTAAAAACGGTCCATGGCACTAGAGACTAGGTGAATATTGGCGTGAACATTTAAGCTCTCGAGTACCATACAGGTACGGTCCTTCCATCATCTGTCTCTCGATCTAAGTCTAGGACATGAAATTGGGTGTTGATTCCCATCCTGGACTAGATACTCTGGTCGATAACTCGAGATGCATTTGCTCTATTGATTGACGTAGGAAACCATTCCCTACCCAACCAATCGCTGTGGCCACAGACTCTAAGAGCATCAACCATCTCAAAGCGCATAGGAGACTCGACTGTCACATACTGACAGGTAACGGATTCTATCTTGGAACCAATCACCCTCACTACATACTCTGATTGTACTGAATATGATTTGTAATGACCACATCCAAGATATGGTCATCTTTCGTCAAATCCAAGATACAACCATCACATACATGCAACTGTCATGGTTCCTCAAGTCTAAGGACTAATTCCGTACTATTGGAGACAGGAAGATCTAGTCATATCGACCAAGCCTCCAAGGTTTCCATATGTCGACTTCCCGTGAGTTAGTTCAGTTAGCTTGACAACCTTGTCAACCACCCACTAACATTGCATAGACATCCAACGTCTATCGCCGATGAAAGACGACACTCATCCAATGCATGCAATTTTAGTGCAAGTCTTAGTAGGACTCTCCATGCCCAGTCACGAGATCCTCGACTTGGAACTTTTCAAACCTAACCTTCAGAAGTTGGTTTTGTGACCACCATCCAATGCGCAGCCCAACTACATAGGTTGTACAATTTGGTTTGTGGGCTTTGTTGTGATGTTAAGCTTATAAACATAATCAGTGAGAACAACAATACAATTGTCAGATAATGAATACTGACTTTATTCATAAATAATGTTACAATTATATACCGAAATTGTCGGAACAGATTACATAAAGGCCTATCTAATTCGCTTTTTTGTCACCTATTCTAACAAACTCCCACTTGACCTTGAAGCCAATCACTCATTATTCTTCTGATGTGACTCGCTCCATCCGAACGTCACCTCTTCCCACCATCTCTCTAAACAGATGGTAGCTTCTAAAAATGTGCTTAGATCTGAGTTGAGATCTCGGTTCCTTCGCTTGCGCTAAGCCCCGTCGTTATCATAGAAGATAACCACTGGCTCGATAATGCTAGGTACTACACCCAAGTCTTAGATATAGTTTTTCATCCAAACTGCTTCCTTAGCTGATTCCGAAGCTGCTATGTACTCAGCTTCAGTGATGGAATCCACTATAGTATCCTTCTTGGAACTTTTTCAAGCCACTACACCACCATTCAACCTGAATACAAACCCTGATTGAGACTTGGCATCATCCACATCAGACTGGAAGCTAGTGTCGCTGTAGCCTTCCAGAATTAACTATCCACCACCGTAAACTAAGAACATATCTTTAGTCCTTATCAGGTACTTAAGTATGGTCTTGACTGCAGTCCAGTGAGCCTCACCGGCACATGCCTGATATCTGTTTGATACGCTCAAAGTAAAAGCGACATCTAGCCTTGTGCACTACACAACATACTATATGCTGCCTACGGTTGAGCATAGGGTATGTCAAACATTTTTAAGCTCCTCATCAGTCTTGGAATACTGCTTCTTGGACAGTTTAACCCCATGCCTCATAGGAAGAAATCCTCGTTTGGAGTTTTTCATCTTGAATCTCTTCAAGACTTTCTCAACATACATGGTTTGGGTCATTCCTAACATCCTTTTAGATCTGTCCCGGATAATCTTGATGCCTAGGATGTAAGAAGCCTCACCCAAATCCTTCATGGAGAATTGTGTGGACAACCATGCTTTAAAGTCACCTAACATCTTGACATCATTACCAATGAGCAAGATGTCGTCCACATAGAGCACTAGGAACGCAACTGAGCTCCCATTGACCTTCTTGTATACACAAGGGTCAAAGTCGTTCTTGATGAAATTATAACCCTGTATGACCTCATCAAAATGGATATTCCAGCTTCAGGAAACTTGTTTGAGACCATAGATGGACTTCTGAAGGTGGCAGACCTTTTGCTCTCAACAGATGTGAAACCCTCCGGCTGATCCATATAGATGTCTTCCTCAACGAACCCATTAAGAAAAGCCATTTTTACGTCCATCTGTCATATTTCATAGTCATACCATGCAGCTATTCGCGAGCATAATTTGAATGGACTTGGACATGGCTACAGGCGAATAGGTTTTCTCAAAATCGACCCCAGGTCGTTGAGTATATCCTTTAGCTACAAGCCTGGCCTTAAAGGTAGTAACCTTTCCATCAGCTCGAAGCTTACGTTTGTAGACCCATTTACACCCAACAGGTTTAACACCCTTGGGTGGGTAAACTAACATTCAAACCTTATTTGAACTCATAGAATCCATCTCGAATTTCATGGCCTCAACCTATTTTCCCAAATCAATGTCCGACATCGCTTCTCCATAGGTCTTTGGATTATTATCCAATTGACCAATCAAACCCAGAAATCCATACCTCTCAGGCTGTTGGAACAGTCTGGTTGACCTTCGGAGGATAGGAATATCGTCAGTGGGAACTATAGGCGCAGATGATGTCACTACATCCATTTGAGGTGTTACCTCACTGGATTCCTCAAGGAGCAATTTCTCACATTGGGTATCCGCTGGAAAACCTTTTTCCAAGAACACTGCGTTTCGCGAGACATAAACCTTTTGTTCGGATCATAGAAATAATACCCCGCAGTTTCCTTAGGATAAGCCATGAACCTGCACAAACTAGACCTTAAGTCGAGTTTGTCAACCACTAGTCTCTTGACGTATGCAGGGCTACTTCAACACTCTCAAGTACTTGTAAGATGCAGGCTTGCTGTGCCATATTTGATATGGCATCTGGGCCATGGCCTTAATAGGTATCATGTTCAACAACTTGGCTGCCGTATCAAGAGTATATCACCAGAAGGATAAGGGCAGTTCGGTAAAACTCATCATGGACCGAAACATATCCAACAAGGTTCGGTTCCTCCTTTCAAAGGCCCCATTGAGTTGTGTTTTCTAGAAGGAGTCCACTGAGAGAGAATTCCATTCTCTTTTAGGTAATCTAAGAATTCTCCACTTAAATACTCACCACCTCGGTCCGATCGAAGGGTTTTAATTTGGCTACCAGGTTGGTTTTCAACTTCAAGTCTAAACTCTTTAAACCTTCCAAAGACCTCAGACTTGTACCTCATTAGGTAAACATAACCATTCCGTGAGTGATCATTAGTAAAGGTTATGAAGTAGGAAAATCCACCTCTGGCTTGTGTATTTAGTGGCCCACAGACGTCTGAATGGATCAAATCCAACAGACCACTGACAAGCGTACTTTGTCCTACAAAAGGCTTCTTGGTCATCTTCCTTTTCAGATAAGAATCTCATGCTGATAGGTGATCCAAATGATCTATCTCTAGAATTTTTGAGTCTACCAACCTTTTAATCCTATCTTGAGAGATGTGACCTAGCCTGGCATGCCAGATCTGTGCGTTTTCTTGATTTTTCATTTTATGTTTTTTTGAGCAGTCATGAAAAAATCATGCTATTGGAGAATATAAAGACCATTATGAAGTTTGCCTAGCAGATGTGAAGAACCATTCGTCATCAAATTAAAATAATTTTTATTGATCATAAACTCAAAACCAACATTGTCCAACAATGAAATAGAAATGATATTCTTGATCATGCTAGGTATATAATACCAATCTTTCACTTCTATTCTAACTTAATCACTAACAACTAAGCGGACTATCCCTACAGCTTCAGCAGCAATAGCATTGCTATCGCCAAGCTTCAGGGCAACCTCGTCTTTACTTAGCTTTCTGCTTTTTTCCATCACCTGCAAATTATTGCGGATGTTATAACCACAGCCGGTATCCAATACCCAAGAAGCAGAGTTAGTTATTATGTTAACCTTAATAACTAATGTGCCTGCATTGGAGAGGAGCTTGGGGCACTCCCTCTTCCAATGGCCCTTTTCCTGATAATGCATACAGACATCATTTGCCCTTATTGACCTGGAACCCACCTTTCTTTTACCTTTGCCCATCCCCATCGGGGCAGCAGGAGCGCTCAAAGCTCTTGCAGCGGCATTCGCCTTACCCTTCTTCCCTTTTCAGTGTCTGGACCCCTTGCCTTTCGCTTTAGAAGTCGAAGCCTCCCCGACCAACACCGATGGCGCAGACTTTTTAGTCGTTGCCTCGTATTGGACCAACATGTTTATGAACTCGCTTATGGTCTTCTCAAGCCCATTCATATTGTAATTTATGACAAACGGGTCGTAAGAGGGAGGAAGTGACTCGAGGATCACGTTAATGTACGTGTCATTATCAAGCCCAGCTTGAAGATCCTCAAACTTTTCCACGAGGGAAAGCATCTTGATCCCATGCTCTTGCACAGAGGATTCCTTAGTCATCTTGATTCCGAAAAATGCTTTTGTGGCGGCATATCTAATATGCCTATCCGAAACCGCATAAACCTCTTTCATGCGGAGTATTATCGACGCGGCATCATCGTGCCTATCGTACTGTTTCTGGATATCATTTGTCATCGATGCTAGTCCGATGCTGCGGACCCTTCTGGTTGTCCTCGTGTCACCTTTCAAACGTCACACGTTCTTCAGATGTGGACCCCTCCGGCAAGGTCCCAGGAAGAAGACTTATCCAGAATGTAAGTCTGGTTCTCGAAATCGAGGACAATCCTCAGATTTCTAAGCCAATCATTGTAGTTTGTTCCATTAAATTTGTTTGTCTCCAAAATAATGATTAATGGATTCTTAGACATCTACATTCAAAATGTAAAGCAAGAATTAGCAAATTGATTATAACATTAAATACAAGTTATGACTTGGTATTTAGTCGTTAACTGCTCTCACTATTTCTTCAAAATCCCACCACTCTCAAGTGGAGTTTCGGGAAATCAATTCTTAATGGGCTTGGGATCCACAAACACAATTCTCCATGTCCCGTTTTTAAAATTCACAAGAAAAAATTTTTATGGGAGGTAACCATTACTATTCTCATCTAATGAGATTCTCAAGATATTTTGCCTCGCCTCTTCATGTGATCTCGAAGACTCCAAGCGAATCACATTACTCAGTGTTAGGCCCAACCCATCAACCAAACGAATATCTCAACTGTCGCACCCCACGACTCGTGAGACAGGAAAACAGGAGCATACTCCATTTGTTCACCATAATAGTGTAGCTTTCTTCTATTCCGAATGTGCCACGACTCGTGAAGGTACAAAAGGGTAGAAGTAGCATCCTTACTACATTATCATGGATGAAAGGCTTGGAATTATCAAACCATTTGATTTAATTCTATTTTGGGCCTAATATTTACTTGGACCATCCAAGTGAGAGTTCAAGTTAGTTGTGACCGAGACCTCATCATTATAACATTTTGCATGACAAAGTTCTAATGATTGAGTATAAATACATTCCAAACACATCATACGTATAAAATCAAAACATTTACACATGCAAAAAATAAGCTTAGCACGCCCCTGTTGGATGATCACAAGCCCAATCCTAAGTAACCCACTGAGCCCCAGTGAGTCTATGGTCAATTAGGGTGTGGCCTAACTATTACAAATTAGTAACCCATTATCATTCTAATGGGCCTTCCTCTTTGTTCTTCTTCCGTCGTGAGCTCTGTCCAACGGACCTAGGCCTTCATCTCCTTGGAAGCTTACATTTATTCAAAATAAATAAAACCTCACATTAATTCCTAACTATACTCATTACAACTGAAAATGAAAACCCCAATCAGAAGTTTGGGGGAGTACAAAAGGAGGGAGAAAGCAAGCCTTATTATTCCAAGGCTAAAAAACAAAAGAAGGAATTAAAACAAAGAGGCACACAAGCCTCACCGAACATAAAATAAACCATACATTCGGCTAATGGGCTTTGTGATCATTCCCATTGTTTATCCAATAAATAATAATAAACACATTTGTATCAAATATAAACTTGTTAAACAAATAAATACAATCCATATATTTAACAATTGATATAAAATATCAAATACCAAATAAAATATAATTAAATTCAAAAAATAACATACTAATAATGCAATTAAAAATGAATATCATCCATACATCCAATGTACAAATTTTCTTTTATTTGTTTGGAAACCATTTCCAAATTAATTTAAGGCAAAATTTAATTTTAGAAAAATTCAATTTAACTAAAATTAAAATTTGGAAAAATTAATGATTTTAGAAAAATTGTAGAAAATAGAAAAATCCAATTTTTCGAAAAAAAGGGCACAAAACGGCCTAGCCGTTCGAAACAGCAGACGACCGTCTGCTGCCGGCCACACGGGTGCGCGCCCCTACTGCACTCTGCGGGCATGCGTTGCCGCCTTGCTGGCACGTACGCCATCGGGCACGCGCGCCCTACTGACGAGTGACCGGCCAGCAGGGTAGCAACGACTGTAGTGCTCCATTTTTCAATTTTTTTTTCAATTTGTGCAATTCAAAACTGAAATAAAATCATGCATTTACAGAAGATCCAATTTTCGAAAATGCATAGATATCCATAATTTAAAAGCAAAATTAAACATATTTTCTAAACATATAATCATGCTTTAAAACCATAAAACATGCTTTCCGAAAGCGAATTAAACACGTTGTTTATGCTCAACACATAATAACATGTTAATCCTAACGCCACAACACTGAACCGGGCTCTGATACCACTGAAAGAATTGGTATGGCCTGGGAACGCGACGGAAATGTGAAATAAAAATTTTAGAAATCAGTTCAAAGGGGTGTTCCCTTTGAAATTCCCGGGCGTTTGGTGTTTGTCAAAATCATAATAATAACAAAGTAAACATGCTAGACATGTGGCTAGAGGATGAAACAAGAAGTACAGAAACATAATATGAAACTTTA
Organism: Sesamum indicum; assembly: GCF_026168435.1. NCBI lineage: Eukaryota > Viridiplantae > Streptophyta > Magnoliopsida > Lamiales > Pedaliaceae > Sesamum > Sesamum indicum. Next base: position 7,054,838 of record NC_142668.1, read on the forward strand.
CCTTTTGTTTCTTTAGAACCTGCAACGTGCGTTGTTCCCTTTATGTTCTCCCATTCCGTTCACTTGAGAATTCAAACTAGAATTCCTCTAAGTTGTCCACACCACAAAATGAAAAGGTAAAGTTCTTGTTCTGTTGCTAGATAGAACAAAGAACCAAGAAGAAAAAATAATTCCAAACACAACACTATTGTTTAGTGCTTTTGGATTGTTTTGTGTTCTAATTTGAATCCAATTCAAAATAGAACCAAATGGAGAATATTTTTGAGAGAAAATGGAGAGAAATTTCGTGGCTTTTGTGTTGGTTATAATGGATATGTGTTTAGTTTTTGTATATAACATACAACTTAATTAAAAAATCAATAACTACTAAGTTTGCCTGCAAGACAACCTATACAACCATATTCATACAACCTCCAACCATGATGAAATAACTCCTACATCATATTCATCATAGTGAGGAGTTTCAACTCCTTCTTAACTTGGTCCAACCACCATCAAATGGGCTTGAACTTCAAATATGCACCGGGCTCGATTTAATCAAATTAAATCAAGTCCAACCAAAGTCCATTGATTCATTTAATCCAATTAAATAAATATAAGCCCAAATACTAATTAATTGATCCAATCAATTAATTAAGCCGAACCTAATAAATTAATCCAGTTAATTTAAAGATGTTAAGCCCTAAAAATTAATTAATCCACTTAATTAATTATCAAGCCATCCATCAAATGGATTGCTAAATAAATGATTGAATCATTTATATATATTCTCCTTGAATTAATTTTATCCAATTAAATTAATTCATTTCTTCTTCAATGAATTCTAAATTAATTCCAACAATTCCATAGTGATTTGTGTGTGACTTTTTAGGTTCACTCTCAACTAGACTTGGGCTTGTGTCCAACACAATGGTTAATTAAATCCAATTTAATTAATTTATTTCCAATTAACCATTAATCGAAAATTTTCGTCACCATGGGTGGCCGTCTACCAACAACCATGGCACTAGAGACTAGGTGAATGTTGGCGTGAATATTTAGGCTCCCGAGTACCATACGGGTGCGGTCCTTCCATCATTCGTCTCCCGATCTAAGTCCAGGGCATGGAATTGGCCGTTGGTTCCCATCCTAGACTAGATACTATGTTCGATAACTGGAGATGCGTTTGCTCTATTGATTGACGTAGGAAACCACTCCCTACTCAACGAATTGTTGTGGCCATAGACTCTAAGAGCACAAACCATCTCAAAGCGCATAGGAAGATCTAGTCATACAGACTAAGCATCCAAGGCTTCCATATGACGACTTCCCGCGAGTCAGTTTAGTTGGCTTGACAACCTTGTCAACCACCCACTAACATTGCATAGACGTCCAATGTTTGTCGCCGATGAAACACGACACTCATCCAATAAATGCTATTTTAGTGCAAGTTTCAATAGGACTCTCGATGCCCAGTCTCAAGATCCTTGACTTGGAACGTTTCAAACCTAACTTTCAGAAGTTGGTTTCATGGCCACCATCCAATGTGCAACCCAACTACATAGGTTGTACAAATTGGCTTGTGGGCTTTGTTGTGATGTTAAGCTTATAAAACATAATCAGTGAGCACAACAAATACAATTGTCAGATAATGAATACTCACTTTATTCATAAATAATGTTACAATTATACCGAAATTGTCGGAACAGATTACATAAAGGCCAATCCAATTGGCTTTTTGGTCACCTATTCTAAGACAAAGGTGATGCCTTTCGAATTGGTTCTCGTAAATCGTTTTGTAGTGCGGTCTATGCTTATAAGGAACTCCTTATGGCCACATGCATTGTGTCTAAATCAGCTCGTTTGATTTGTCCGGCAACTTGGGCATTCACTGCTAGCTGCCCAAACTTCTTGTCATTATCCTTGAGATTTTTCCGAAGGTACCTAAGTCTCAACATGATCGAGTTTGCTTCAGATGCCTCCATCTCTCGTCAAGAAATCTGCAAGAACATTTTCATTAGATTTTATAACGACATTATTATAACAATAATATTGGCATTCAACTTGCCATTCGATATACGAGCTTTCTCTATCCTTGATTCTAATTTATTTTTTAAAAAAGCCTTGACATTAGTATTATCAACCTTTAAAGTGAATTCTTTAGCAAGTAAAAATAAAAGCCATTTCTTAGAAGCCTTCCAAACAACAAAGAATTATTTTTCGTTAATATGCCAAGCTTTGGCTTGTTGTTCTGAGAACAACCCTCCTGTATATCTACAAGGTTCTTTAGTTGTCTTTTTCATGAGCGTTGTTGTCCATCTATAGTCATTGGCATTTGTGTAGACTACCAATTCATCATCGTCTTGTGGTATAGCAAGGTTTAGCAGGTTACAGCAAACCTGTTCAGCTCACGAACCCTTTTCGTGTGGATTTCTTCCCATTTCTACTTTGAAATTTCCGTTTCCTTTAAAAGTAGTCAAAGATCCTTCTTGTATCATGCAAGATCCTTAATGAAGATGCCTGCAAAATTAACAACTCTTAAAAAGTTCTGCAAATGCTTCTTGTCTTCGAGTACGTTCGGAAAATTGCGAATTTTCTCCATAACATGATCCTGTAACTCAATTAATATTTTGTCAATAAGAACCCCTAAAAATTCAATTTTATTGACAACAATAGCAGCTTCTTCTCAAAAAGTACTAAACGTTCTTTATAGCATGCATCGGAAAATATTTCAAGATGTTTAATATGATCTTTCATATTTTTAAATGCAATCAGTTTGTCGTCAATGTAGACAAACATGAATTCCAAATATTCTTTAAAAAGATTATCCATTTTTCTTTGAAATATCTGGGGTGCATTAGCTAGACCCATTGAAATCACATTCCAGGTATATTGACCCTGTGGTGTGGAGAATGCAGTGAATTTATTTGATTCACTCTCCATCTTAATATGATAAAAACCAAATCTGCAATCGAATTTAGAAAATAATTTTACTCCTTTAATGCAATTAATTAAGTGTTCTCTACAAGGAATGTAATTATCAACCTGGGTCTATCTCTCTTTATCTGTCACCATGGTTTCTTACCAGAAATCTAGGACTACTGTATGTAGAGACTCCAGGTTTGATGAGTCCAAGATTGATATGCTTTTTAATAATCATCTGCATATCCTACTTATCCTCCATGTTCATCTGGATAGGTTTTTATTGAACGTACTCGTACTTGCATTCTTCTTTAACTTTTAGAGTAATCTCGATCTTGTTCCTATCCTACCAGGCCAGAGGGTTTTCATTAAAATTCCTCTGGATAAGTCTCTTGATGTTTTCAAGAAAAAGCTTGCTTTCCTCGCTAATTTCTAGCTATTTCATTTCCTGCAGTACTTCCATAAGGTTCCGAATTTCTTACTAGGATTCCTTTTAGAAGCTATTGCTATTAATGAGTCCCTGTTGCCTGAAAGACAAAAGAATCTTACCAAATTTCCTCTCATCTTGTAGTTTTGGATGAGTTAATCTAGCATCGAAATCACCACGTTTGCTGCAAAAATTTATAGGCATTATTTTTCTCTTCACCAAACCTGTATTTCACTACCACAATTAGTAGTAAAGATTAACAGATTCCTTTGATTATCTTGCATATATCTTATAAATATTTGAATGAAATTGTTACCAAGTAATATATCAGCACATGTATCATGAAAGTAAATAGAAGTTGTTTTTATCGTAAACAATGGTGATCCAAATGCTTCTCCAATCATGATCTTGACTTCAAGTATTCCATTGTTGAGTATTAGGATTTTCAGTGAAAAATCCCTTCCTGCAATAATGGGTAAGGTTTTTCTTGCTTTTTTAGGGAAAACTCCAAGTTTTACCGTGTAAATCCCTGATCCTAAATCAATATAACATGCAAAATACTTTGTCTTATACTCATCATACAACATACCAACGGATATGTATATAGTAAAGGGACTTGTCATAAAATCCTTATGGTAACACCATAAAGACTAAATTCCATTCCATTAACTTTTCTTCAAGGAAACTTATCACCAAAGTCATACTCCCATTTTCTCATCATGCAACACCTACAACTAGAATTTCATGGCCTGTTATTTCTGACATGTCTTCATATCTACCAACAACAGGTTGTTGCAAATGATATAAGTCATCACAAGGGAAAAAAATTTCTTTCTTAGTGATGTCAAATATAATTTATATTTCTTTCCATCGTTCAGGGCATCTATGTTTTAGGTTATCTATCCTAATCTCTTGAGGAGTTAAAATTTTTAATAATTCTTTCTCTTTTCCATTGTAGCTTGTAATCCTATCCTCCGAAAATGACATCCTGCTATTTAGCTCAATTCTAAAGCTAAGTGTTCTATCTAACATTGGGTGATCTTTTATATTGATATCAACACCACCTATTTTAGGTATCCTTATTGGAGCCGGTGTCTTACCTTGGAAAATTTCTTGAAAATTTTAGGAATCTCAATATACTCCTTCCTATGAAACAAATCTGAATGATGCGTATTGGAAAAGGCATATGCAATTCTATAAGTTATAGAATATGGTTTATTTCCTTCTTTCGTTAGATCTTTTCTTTTAAAATCTTGGTGAAGGGTTAAGACTCACTGAAATCTTGGTATGCTAGGTCGTATACAATTCGAGGATGAACGTCAAACATCAATTTTTCTGCAAACAAATTACCTATCATTGTTCACAGATAGCCATCTCTTATGTTTTTTATTCTTCTATCCATTATAGATAAATGTATTTTTGAATCAATTCCTTCCTTAAAAGTTGCTTTTTGTTACTACTTCAATAGTTCCTATGTGGATCCATTTCATAGTAACAGCTACTTCTCTAGCTTACTTAATTTTTCAAGAATTTCTTCTTTACGAATCAGTTGCATTTCCATCACATTAGCAGTAAGTTCCATAGGTATAGCAAGCTCACTTCAACTTACATTATAGATTATGTGATGCTTCCTTTGATTCAGTCTTATTTGGTTCAAGACTTTCCCTATTCCTCCAATCCTAAATCATCGTACGGGCTGAGGTTGGAGTCTTATCGCATGATCCTTTCCATAGTTTTTGTTGGGACTATCATCCTTGAAAAGAATCTTGACAAGCTTTCAGAGGTTTCAAGCCTTTCTTCCCTTGTTGTAATTATTCTGACTCGGTTGAAAATCCATCCGAATCAGTCTCTATTTCCTCCTTATAAACACTTTCGTCTAACGGAAGATCTTCGAATTGGTAAATAGGTACCAAATCGTGATAGTAGACTGCGTCTAGAATGTTATTCGTGGCTTGAAATTTTCTCAATTCACCACGTTTCTATGGCAAGTCGGGAGAGATATGTCCTCTTGCTTCGCAAGTCCAGCAATTGCAGCCTTTGAAGCTTTCATTGGCACAAGTATGGGCCTGTCTGAATGTTCTCCTTGTAGGGTTCTTCCTGCGGATCTTACATCTGTTCGTCTAGATCCTTAAGATGAGCCCTTGTTGGTCCTGTTTTCTATCCAGATTTGTATGATCTCCGTCAAGAAAAGGTTCTTTTGGAACTCCAAGAGTATGGAAAATTATTGTTATCACAACAGAGAGGAGTTCGTTTGATTTTACCTCTTAGTATTTTCATGTTTTTCTGGATGAATGCATGATAACACCAATCCTTCAGTTTGTCTTTTAGGAAAGATATCCTTCTCGCCATTGAATGTAGTTGTCCTTAAGATACTTTGTATGACTGGATCACCATTTCCCTCCATGGACTGTATATCTTTGCGAAGAACATTGGAGCTGCTTCTTCTGTTGCTACTCCACTCTGGAAGAAATACTTGTGAAACTAATAGATATATTCGTCTGTGCAAATATTTCTTAGTTCAAGGCCGAAGAGAGCTTGTACGTATTCTCTAGCATTTTTTGCTCTACTTCTTTCGAAATAACCATCTCCGATGAATTGTATTTTAATAAGCCTTCCTAACGGATCTGCTATCGCGCACTTTGAGTCTTTGATAAGGATGCTGGATTTGGTGTCTTTGGGGTATTATCCCATCCAATTTCACAGATCCCTCCAAGCTCAACTCCACTAGTTTTATGAAGTTTTTCTCATCGAGTTCTAAGGTACTTGTAGCTATCTTGATGGCTGCAACCCATCATCTATCAATTTCTCGGTACTCCGAAAATCGATAACATCTAGGTTAAGTATAACGCCGTATGGATGCAAGGGCTAGAGCATGATTCTCTTCTAAGGTGTATTTTCAAGCCACCTTCTTAGATTCCTTCCTGGATTTTCTTTTCGCCTGGTTCCCACGAACTTTGGGGTGGCGTTGGTATGGAAATCCGCACTCTATCTGATTGGATGATCCTGTGGAGGATCATTAGAACATTTATTTCCCTCCGCTGGTGGTAGTGCTGGAGTGATCTTGTTGGTTTGAATATTGACTAAATCCACAATCCCGAGTTAGGAAAAGGTTTCTGCCAATTCTTGTAAATCTGATAGATTTGTTTTTGTCACCACCATCACTTTATAGATCTAATAGATCCGATGGTCAGATCTTCTCTGGTGTTTGGCTATGGAATCTCCATGGCCTTCCCCTTCTGATGTAGAAGAGGTACTGTCCCAATAGCGTCCCTGATTTGCTCTTGTCTGGATTTAGATGTCTCAGGACTCTCCCTTTGGTTTCTCATTAGATCTGCAACTTCTGCCTTCAGAACTGTAAGGACCTTGTGTAGATCGAAAAGGATCTTAAGGACTTTGTCCACCTTCTGACTCAAGGTTTTTATTTTTATAGTTATATAAAAAATGAACCTATGTCCATAGCTTTGAACTATCTTTTCTAACTCCCTCAGATCTTGGGAAATCTTCGATGTATCCGGCTCGAGTTTCTTCCAGTCAGTTCCTTTAATCGTTATTTTTTAGAACTATAATTATGTAGGAATTTACCCGTTCCGCTCCTCTTGGCTGAAATTCTACAATGGACTTTAGTGGAGTGTAAACACTTCACTGCGTTTTCTAGTAGTATTTGTCGAACTTCAAAATTCCTCAGTGAATCTTATTCTTCTTATGGAGTGAGAAGTTTTGGGTCAATCCTCTTGGGGTCATTGCAACATTTGTCATGAATTTTCATGAGAAATTCCCTTCTTTGTATTTCCAGAATTTGTTTTGCTGCATTAGCCAAGTATGCACCAGATGCGGTAGCGACACTGGAAGATCGATGTTATCATTTTAAGTAGGGACTACGGCCACAGATTATAGATGACCTTGCGGTTAGAATTACGAATTTTAGAAACTCTTGTTGAGTCAGCTGTATGGATGGAAGAGACAGTAGCTGAAGATAAGAAGAAAGGGGAAGAGAAGAGAAAGTCAATGTATACAGTAGGGGAGTTAAGTAGGTAGACCAAGAGGGGTACCGGTCGTTCGTCTTAAGCCAGAAGTGTAAACCTCTTATGTGGTGGTCTTGCTTTCTGAGGAAGTAGCCAACAAAGGTTTAGTGGACCAATGGGCTTCAATAGAGGTACGATTGAGCACAATTCATCTACAATGCCTTTTGTTGGACTAAGGCAGCCGGACAGGGTTATAGTAGAGGGGTAGCCTGCATATCGAGTTGTTCTACTTGTGGGAGATGACATTTAGGACAATATTGGGGACCATGTACTATACCCAGGAGACGACATTTAGGGCAATATTGGGGACCAATTACTATACCCAAGTTCTGTTATAACTGCAGAGGTAGAGGACATATCTCCAAGAATTGTCCTAGTCAGACTGCCAGTTCAAGTGGAAGTGCATCCAGTGGGACCCAATGTGACAGCCCAAAGATTATAATATATAATTGTGAGATTAATTGATAAAATATTTATGAAATTTAGTTAATTAGTAAATAAATTATGTGTTGGAATTTTGAATATATTAAAACTTGAAAGGAGTAAATTAGAGTTTTATAAAATATTTTGGGATAAATTATATAAATTAAATCAATTTAGGGGTCGAATTATAAATTAACAAAATTGATTAAAAATTATTGAAGAAAAAACAGAAAAATAAATATATTTATAAAGTGGCAGCACCACGTTGTCTGCCACTAATTTGATGGATGGCATTACCATTTGAATATTACAATACATGCATATATATATAATAATAATATCTACAATACATATAAGAAACTGGAAAATGGATCATCCTTCGACTTCGTTAGACGTTTCATAGAAAATGGATCATCCTTCGACTCACGCGCACACATTTTAATTTAGAGATCGTTAATTTACTCCGGGTTCCATCACAGGTACGAAGTTGTTAATTTAAAATTATTGATTAATTAAGATATAAATATTATTTAAGTAGTATTTTTACTAAATGAAATTAATATTATTCGTTCTAGTGTTTAACTGAAAAAATTTTATTGCAAGAAAACAGGGTATCAGAGAAGGAAATTTTCGCCTCTGAAACTATGATTTCAGTCTCTAAAATGAATCAGCAATAAAAAAAATCCATCTCTGCACTCTGTGGCTAAAAGCCCAGTGGCTAAATATTAGCGATGGAAATAATTCCATCTCTAATTCTGAGACCGAACATTTTCGTCGCTGATTCTGTCGACAAACAAGAACAAAGTTTTAGAGTAATCCGTCTCTGATTTCTGTCGGCAACTCTGATTCCGTTGATCAAAAAACTAATTTCCGTCTTTAATCCGTCTCTGAAGCTAAAGTTTTGTTTGGTAATTCTGTCTCTAATTTCGTCTCTGAAACGCACAAAATGTTCTGTCTCTAATCCGTCTGTAAAACTTTACAAATTCTCGTCTCTGATTCGGTCTCTAAACTCCCCAAATTTTCCGTCTGTAACCCAGCTCTAATTTTTTTTTTGGCAGATTTTTTTAATTTCTATACCAAAATTAATATTTTGGTCATTATACCATCAAATATATTCAATCAATACCAAAATCTAACTTTTCCAAACCAAGAACAATAAATATTGACAAAAAGAGATACTCGTAGTACAACTAACAATAATATAATTGATGTCATTGTATCATCCAAATACTACCAAATAATATTAATGTTTGCACTCCCAAATCAACAAAAGTAAGTCAAAGTACAACTCAAATCAACATAAATTAAGTCATAAACGATCAAGAGAAAAAATAAACTAATGATCTTTCTTGGAACATTTTGCTTCTGCTGTCTACACCTGCTAGCAAATTGTTGGTTTGTGTATCCCACATCTTGAAGTAACAAACTAATTCTTGTAGGTCTGCCTCCCTCTTCGAGCTTCTTTAAGAGTAATTTCAAGTAATTTTCTATCTTTTTCTTCTGTCTTGAAAATTCTTATTCCATCTTTGTAGCATTAGAGCGCATGTCCTCACAACTTTTGTTAAGTCATTCAGGTTCTCCACTTGTAGATGACGAGCTACTTCCAAATTCATATAAGCGTCCTTTAGAAGGACCTTCAATGATATCATACCAATTTGAGATATCGAATGAAGATTGGGAATAAACATCAGTACAACCTGTTTTTGCAAGGTATTCTTTCTGTGCAAGTACATTAGATACAAAGCAATATTTTTGTAATAAAAGTCTAACAAAATTTCTCAACATATATACTAACCAATCTGAGACGGATTATAAAATAATTTAGCTGAATATATACGTCTCTACATCCGTCTCTAATATAAAAATTATTAATAATTTATCTTGAAGAAAAGTTTCAATCTCTAAGTCCGTTTTTGATAAAGACGGATTGAATTCCGTCTCTAAATTTTCGTCTCTGATACCCTGTTTTCTTGTAGTGTTTATTAGTTTAACTATTTAAATTAGTGTCTAATTAGATATTACATTTGACATAAGAATGTTACAGTTGATTAATTAAATTACTAAATTTGTTAAATTTAATCATTACTATAACTAATTTACTCATTTCATCTAGCTTATTGACCAAATGCTTAATAATATTTACTGGTGTTTAATTAAATCTATATGAGCGAGAAATTAATAGAAAATTTATAGAAATATTCGAAAATTGTATTTAAGAAGTATTAGAAAAATTTATTTGGAAGATAGTATATTAATAAAAAGAAAACATAAGATTCTCGTAATAACTCAATTTAAGGATACTATTAAGAACGTTAGTTATAAAAATATGAGGGACTTGAGTAAATGAATTCTTATGAGTTGGTTGATAAATTAAATATATACCTAAGAAATATAGAAAGTTTAGTTAACTAGAGAATAATAGAACGAAAATTTGTATTTCGATAGAAATAGAATATTAAAAGATCGTTGGGAACTGTACAAATAATATTTAATATTCTACTTAAGAATTACAATATTCTCAATATATTGGTAATATGCATTATAACTCATTACAGGATATGGAGATAAAGCAGATGATTGAACAATTCCCTAACTACTAATTAAGCGTTGTAAGATCGAGGTAAGTAAACAATTAGTACTATCTATATATATTTTCTTTCCTTTTGTGATACTACTTTTATGTAAGTTTGTAACTCGTGCTAAAACTGACTTCTATTGAATTGTATGGGTAGTGGATGATTTCATTTGAATAACTATATTGTGAAAGTGAAATGAGAAAATGCATTGAGGTAAGTATAACTAATTGGACTTATATATATGATTGGATATATATTTGTTTGTTGTTTATATATTTGATTGTAAATATTGATTATTTGTTCAGATTACGTTGGTATCTATGAAATTGTTATTATGTATTTATCTGTGGTTGTGTTGTACGGATGTTAGATGAATGATTATATGATCGTATAACTAATTATGGAATGAAATCAAATGTAAAAGTTATTGAAGAGAGTAATTATTAATAAATTATATATATAAATGAAATTGAATGATGATGTTAAAAATATTGATGTTGTGAGTTAAAGTAAAAGGTGGCTTACCTAACTGGGAAGGCATTACTGCAATGACTTATGATGATATGATTAATGACGAGCTGCGTGTTGTGTGATATAAAAAAAAAAGTGATAGATATTGCGATTGAGATGATGATGACAACCAACAAAACTCATTTAGCGATGTACTTCAGTTCGTTTAAGTAGGGCCCTAAGATGATAAACAATAACGTCAAATATTATGTTGTGGGATGATATATGATTGTGGCCATGTGTTATTACTTATATCTATTGTTATTTTATGGCGAATGTTGTTTGAAATAATTGCATTATACTTGACTTGCTGCATATGCATATATATAGATTGGTTACCTATACTTATTGAATAGGCAACTCAATTCTTGCCACGTATTTTCAGGACACTGATTAACCCTATTGAATTTTGAGCCGTGCCATCACTCTGACTAGGTAGGTCAGTCGTGATATTTGAAGTCCAGACTTTTGGTTATTTTAATATTGAATATACTAGTCTTTTGTCGATTTGCATTTATAATTTTGTACATCTTGTTGTTGTGTTATTTTCCTTTAAGGTTGTGTATATGACGATATTTGAGGAGAGTAAATAAAATTGTTGACGATGTTTATTATCTCATATGACATTTATATATTATATCGATAAAAAAATATAAATTATTTTACTAGTTAAATGGAAAGTTATTGTAATGTAAGTCAGAATTAAGAAAAAGGTGTGGTAATTAAGTGTAGTGTCATAAGGGTTGCTACATGCATTGGGTAGTATTAGAGCAGGTCTACGATTCTAGGGTGATAGGTTGACTATGAAATGTGTCTAATGATTGAATTGTTTAATGTAGGATAACTTCTCAAGGTCCAAGTGCTAACCAAGTAGCCAGTAGTGAAGAGTCAGTGGAGTACACAGAGGGCTTGGTTGCACCTGAGAGTGCAGGTACGGTGGAGATAGGTCAAGAGAGTGTTGACCTATCTAGTGGTACTCCAGTGACAGGGTTACCACCAGAGTATGTATAGATCTTTCAAATAGCTTTCTAGGCCCAAGCACAAGCTCGAGAACAATTACTTGCACAGATACACGCAGTTGCTCCAACGTCAACACCAGTAGTTCCTACAATTGACCGTAACTATGAAAGAATCAGGAAGATGGGAGCTATAGAATTTCAGGGTACCTTAGACCTAGAGGTTCCAGAGAGATCGTGGGAAAAAGTTGAAGACGTGATGAACTTAGTGAATTGCACCCTGAAAAACTAACTTAAGTATGTTGTTTCTTTGTTCGTGGGGAATGCACTGATTTGGTGGAGGTCATTAAAGGGGGTATATGAACCATGAGATTTCTTATATCTATTGTCAATATATGGGGAGTGTTGTTTGAAATAATTGCATTATACTAGACTTGCTGCATATGTATATAAAGAGATTAGTTAGCTATAAGTAGGCAACTCATTTCTTTTGATGTACTTTTCAGGAGATAGGTCACATTAACTAGCCATATTGAATTTTGAGTCGTGCCGTCACTCTTATTAGCTGGGTCAGCCATGACATATGAAGTTGAGACTTTTGTTTATGTGAATGTTAAATATACTAGTCTTTTGTCCGGTTTGCATTTATAATTTTGTATAGTTGGTTGTTGCACTATTTTTCTTTAAGATTGTATATATGAAGACATCCGAGGAGACTAAATATAAATTAGTGACGATGTCTATTATCTCGTATGACATATATATATATATCATATTAATAAAAATAAAATAAAATTTATTTTACTGGTTAAATAGAAACTTCTCCTAAAGTAAATTGGAACTAAGAAAAATATATAATTAATGGTAATTAAATGTAGTGTCATAGTTACGCTACATTTCATATACATGTAGTTGATGATCTAATTAATTCGACATCATATTAAGTCTGAGTATAATTTCTGATGGACGATTACAATTTGATATTAGTACAAATTATATTGGAAAAATCCACAAACCTCCCCTGTAATAATGGAAATGTTCAAAAAATCCCTTGTGAAAATTAAATTATCAATTACCTCCCCTGTGATATAAAATAATGTTCAAAAAAACCCCTCCGCACAGAATTTGGACCACACGCGGTTTGACTGCGAGTGGGCTATTAAAGTACACCTATGGTCCCAAAGTTTTCCAGAATTTCAGTAGGATTTTGTCTCTTATTCATATCTACTTGCTTATCTCTAATAATCAACCCCTAATGCTCAAAAATTTGCCCAACATGATTCCGAAATAAATTAAGACCCCATAAATTTATACCTTGTTTTGACCGCCTTGCTTTCGGGTATTCCAAGTCCTCGGTTTTACAGACTTCTTCCAACCATACTACCGCAGCAGATGGTGCGCAGGTACTTGGCTCCTTCAGTAACAAAACAGCATAACCCTATTTCGTTTCCTATCTTAGAGCGTAAAAGGACTCCAATACAAGGACTTAATAAAATTTTGGACAAACAAGTTGAACAGAAGCCTTACTTTTATTGAAGAAATATAGAAATATTACATAGATATTATTCCTCCATTGGAGGAGACAACTGTTTAGCCTCTCATGGTGTAGAGGACTTGACTCGTTGGGGAAACCCCCATAAACTGAGAAATTAAAATACTACAGAAGATTGAAAAAGACTCAGAACTCAAATGCTTTGAAGAGTAGGAGAAGTTTTTCTAATATCCCCCTTCTACTTTATTGCCTCTTTATTTATAGGCATGTGCGGACTTGAAATTCGAACTCCAAACTTATTTTCTGATGACGTCATTGCGTTCGTCTTCACCTTGTGATTTCCAGCTGTCGGTCATAATGGTTTGTCAGTATGATTTCCAGCTGGCTGCTTTTGCTGACTGTTGGCTTTTGTCATTTTCTGCTGACAGTCTTATCCTCTAGATTTTTTACATCGTTTAATTTTTACTTCTTTGGGTAAAAATTTTTCTCTTTCCATTGTCTTGGTCCGGTTCGGGTTTGTTTTTTGTGACCCGAATCTTTGTTCCGAACAGGGGCTTTTCTTGTTTCTTGCAGCAAGGGTACAAATGATTATGCCATTACCCAACATGCAACATATTGCATGTCTTCATTCTCGTGGCTTTTCGTTCGCTGGCAGCATATTTTCCTAAATTAACATCCTCTTCTTCTCGAATAAGCTTTCTGCGAACTCAGTATTTTTTTCTATCATGGAATTTAACAGGAACGATCTATTCATTTTGTTTAAGAAGATTTTGAACGGATACTTGACTTTGTCCATCTCCGTGAGATAGATCCATAAACCCCAAGCTCTTCTGGTAGAGATACTATCTTCAGTAATGGTCGATACCAAGGGAGCTTCGCCTGAGGCAGCTTTGATTTTTTTGAATGCTACCATATCTGGCCTCTACAGTTTCATGAAATGGAATGCTGGATAAGACCCCTTTCCTGCAGTTTCTGGAGCTACTGAAATGAATTTTATCTCCAAAATGTCGCCCCTCTTTAAGTGGGCGTTGTTTTTCCATGAATCAAAGACCGCCCCACTAATCCACTCTAGAAATTTTGAGATTTTCGGAAAACTCGGTGACATAGTATGAACTGAAGCAAGAGCTCCAAAATCATACCATTCTCGGACATCTTCTAGTTTACACCCCTCTAATATCCAGACTCTGTTATATTTTTCGGACGTTTCGATGATGGTCTTGCCTAGGTTTACTCCTTTGCGGGAAATCAATTTTTCACACATACGCTGGTAGTTCTGCCAAGCAGAAGAAGATATTAACTCGTTAGTATTAACCTTAGAGGTGTCTGTCATAAGCCTAAGGCTAATCTCTCCCTCCTTAACCCCGGAGGTGCTGGGTTGACTTGAGTCAGCAGGAGTTTGCACTTCCGCAAACTCTTGTTGACTCAATTGTTGTCGTTTCACTAGAGTCTAGTGATGGCCTTATCCAATCGGTACTTGCATCCGACGATACAGGTTTAGAGCCCTGTACTCTAAAGGCATGTTTTGGTCATGCTCCCTCAACTCGTAAGTCATCTCCGAAGGTGACGCCTTCTGAATTGATTCTTGTAAGTCGTTCCATAGCAAGGTGGATGCTAATAAGGAACTTTTTATTGCGACCTGGACAGTGTTTAGATCGGCTTTTTGAATTTGTCCGGCAACTTTGGCATTAACCGCTAGTTGTCCGAACTTTATGTCAAGCTCCTCAAGGTTTTCCCGAAGGTGCCTGAGTCTCAACATTATGGAGTTTGCTTCAGATGCCTCCATCTCTTGTCACGAAATCTGCAAGAATGTTTTCATGAGATTTTATAACGATAATCTTATAACAATAATATTGGCATTCAGCTTGCCATTTGATAATACGAGCTTTCTCTATTTTTTATTCTAATTTATTCTTTAAGAAAGCTTTAACATTAGTATTATCAACTCTTAAAGTAAATTCTTTAGCAAGTAAAAATAAAAGCCATTTTAAAAGTCTTCCAAACCGCAAAGAATTCTTTCTCGTTGATGTGCCAAACTTTGGCTTATTGTTCTGAGAACAACCCTCCTGTATATATACAAGGTCCTTCCCCTGTAGTTGTCTTCTCCATGAGCACTGCTGCCCATCTGTAATCATTGGCGTCTGTATAGACTACCAATTCATCCTCGTCCTGTGGTATAGCAAGCTTTAGTAGGTTACTACAAATCTGTTTCAGCTCACGAACCCTTTTTGTATGGAGTTCTTCCCATTTCCACTTTGAACTCTCCGTTTCTTTCAAGAGTGGTCGGAAATCCTTTCTATATCTTGCAAGATCCTTAATGAAGATACCTGCAAAATTAACAACTCTCAAGAAGCTCTGCAGATGCTTCTTGTCTTTGAGCACGTCTGGGAAATTGCGGATTTTCTCCACAATATGCTCCTGTAACTCAATTCCTATTTCGTCAATAAGAATTCCTAGAAATTCAATTTTATTAACAACAATAGTAGCTTTCTTTTCAGAAAGTACTAAACCTTCTCTATGGCATGAATCAGAAAATATTTCAAGATGTTTAATATGTTCTTTCATAGTTTTGGATGCAATTAGTATGTCGTCAATATGGACAAACATGAACTCAAAATAATCTTTGAAAAGATTATCCATTTTTCTTTGAAATATCTATGGTGCATTAGCTAAACCCATTGGAAGCACATTCCAGATATACTGTCCCTATGGTGTGGAGAATGCAATGAATTTATTTGATTCATTCTTCATTTTAATCTGATAAAACCTAGATTTACAATCGATTTTAGAAAACACTTTTGCTCCTTTAATGCAATCGATTAAGTGTCCTCTACAGGAATGTAATAACCATCAATTTTTAATATCTTATTAATACCTTGATAGTTAATAACCAACTTGGGTTTACCTCTCTTAATCTCACCATGGTTTCTTGCTAGAAATCCAGGGCTACTGTAGGTAGAGACTCCGGGTTCGATGAGTCCAAGACTGATGTGCTCTTTGATTATCATTTGCATATCCTTCTTATCCTCAATGTTCATCTAGATAAGTTTGTATAGTATACTCGTATTTGCATTCATCTTTTACCTTCAGAATAGCTTCGATCTTGTTCATATCCCACCAAGCCAGAGGATTTTCACTGAAGTTCCTCTAGATAAGCCTCTTGACATTCTCAAGAGAAAGTCTGCTCTCTTCGCTAATGTCTAGCGATTTCATTTCCAGTAGTGCTTCTTTAAGGTTCAGGATTTCCTCCTCGAATTCCTTATAGAAGCTATCGCTGTCTATGAGTCCCTACAGCCTGAAAGACAAAAGGACCTTACCAAATTTTCTCCTATCCTGCATTTTTGGATGAGTCAATCTGCCATCAAAATCACCACGTTTTTGCAGGCAATCGGGAGATATATGTCCTTTTGCTCCGCAAGTCCAGCAATTGCAGTCTTTGAAACTCTCATTGGCTCGGGTATGGGCCCGTCTGAAAGTTCTTCTTGTAGGGGTTCTTCCGGTGGATCTTGCATTTGTTCGTCTGGATCCTTGGGATGAAACCATTGTTGATCCTATTCTCTGTCCAGATTTGTATGTTCTGGCTTTGGACTTGGACCACCATGATCTCCATCGGGAAAAGGTTCTTCTGGAACTCCTGGGGTAGGAGTCACTATTTTGTTTCCTCCTTTTCCTCCGCTCGCTTGATTCTCCTATAATAGTCGGAAAATCATTGCTATCACAACAGAGAGGGGTTCGTTTGATTTTACCTCTCAGTCTTTTCACATTCTTCTGGATGGATGCTTGATAACACCAATCCTTCAGCTTGTCTTTAAGGAAAGACATTCTTCGCGCCACTGAATCTAGCTGTCTTTTAGGTATTTTGTATGACTGGATCAACATTTTCCTCTATAGACTGCATATCTTTGCGAAGAACATTGGAGCTGCTACTTTCATTGCTACTCCACTATGGAAGAAATACTTGTGAAACCAATAGATGTATTCATCTACTGTGCAAATACTCCTAAGTTCAAGGCTGAAAAGAGCCTGTGCATATTCTCTAGCCTTTTCTGCTCTACTTCCTTCGAAGTATCCATCTCCGATGAAGTGTATCTTGATAAGCCTTCCTAGCCGGTCCGCTATCGCACCTTTTTGAATCTCCGGCAAAGATGCTGGCTTTGGTATCTTTTGGGGTATTATCCCATCCGATCTTCACCGATCCCTCCAAGCTCAACTCCACAAGCTTTATGAAGTTTTCTTTGTCGAGCTCTAGAGTAGTTGCTACTATCTTGATCGCTGCAACCCATTCGTCTATCAATTTCTCGGTATTTCGGAAATCGATAAAATCCAGGTTCAGTATAGCGCCATATGGATGTAAGGGCTGGAGCATGGTCCTTGCCCAAGGTGTACTTTCAGGCACTCTCTTTGAATTCCTTCCTGGATTTTCTTTTAGCCTGGTTCCCACAAACGTTGGAGTGGCATTAGTGTGGAAATCAGCACTTTCTCTCATCGGTTGATCCTGTGGAGGATCATTTGAACATATACTTCCCTCCGGCGGTGGTAGTGCTGGAGTGATTTCATTTGTCTGGATATTGACTAAATTCACAATTTCAAGTTGGGAAAAGGATTCTGCCAATTGTTGTAGATCTGATAGATCCGCTCTTGTTACCTCCATTATTTTATAGATCTGATAGATACGATAATCAAATCTTTTCTGGACTTCGACTTTGGAATCTCCGTGGCCTTCCCCTTCTGGTTTAGAAGAGGTATTGTTCCAAGGGCGTCCCTAATTCGCTCCTATCTAGATCTAGATGTCACAAGGCTCTCCCTTTGGTTTTTCTTCAGATATGTAATTTCTGTCTTCAGATCTGTAAGGCCCTTGTGTAGATCGGGAAGGATCTTAAAGACTTCGTCCAACTTTTGGCTCAAGGATTCTATTTTCATAGGTATATGGAGTAACCTATGTCCATAGTCTTGAACCGTCTTTTGTATCTCCCTCAAATCTTGGGAGATCTTTGATGTATCCGCTCGAGTTCTTTCCAATCAGTCATAATTTTGGAACTGAAATTATGCAGGAATTTACCCGTTCCGCTTCTCCTGGCTGGAATTCTACCATGGACTTCTGTCGAGTGTAGACGCCTCACTGCATTTCCTGGTAGTACTTGTCGAATCTCAAAATTTCTCAGCCATTTTTGCTCTTCTTCTGGCGTGAGAAGTTTTGGATCAATCCTCTTGGGACCATTGTAACACTTGTCAAGAATTTCCATTAGAAATTCTCTTTTTTGTATTTTCAAAATCTGAAAATATTTCCTGTTTTCATAATAACTCGAACTTTCGTTCGGTTCCATTTTCTCTTGGAGAGTCTCCTCCATTAGTGGATAAATAATATCAAAATGTAAAATAATCATATATTTCTTCAATAAACCTAGGCTCTGATACCATTTTTCAAGGCTTGGGTATTAGCACGCAATTAGAGATGAATAAAGACTAAAACAAGTACAAGCGATATGTATATTTCCCACTGTCACGTCCAAGTGGTAATAATTTATTTGGAGAGTGTAATTTAATTAATAATTAATAATTATTTATTATGATTATTCTTTTTAATTATAATAATTAACAACAATTAAATATTACATTTCTTTTAATGTCTTTTTCTCCATGAAAGAAACTTTATTGGGCATCCAGCAAACAATGTTAAAATTGACAGCAAATCCATGACATCACTCCTTGTCCTTTCTAGCTTTTCCAACACCGGTGGCCCTCTCCTTATCCAGGTATTAACCCCCGTAGAGCAAACTTCCGTTTCACAAAGCGAGCGAAAATGAGTGGAAAGACCAAAGCAGAGCTGGTGTTCATTCCTTCTCCCGGAAGAGGGCACCTACTAGCAACAGTGGAGATGGCCAAACTGCTAATCGACAGAGACGAACGCCTCTCCATAACTGTGCTCGTTATGAAGCCCTCTTTCGATCCTAATAGCGGCGCTCATTACTATTCCCCCGAATCAAATTCCAGGATTCGTTTCATAGACATTACAAACATCAACTCCCTGTCGATGTCGATGAGCTCCCCCGTGACCTCTGATGAACAATTCATCGAGAATCATAAGGATCCCGTCAGAAACTCGGTGACTAAAATAGTCCAAGATTTTGGTCCAAACTGTGGGCTAGCCGGATTTGTGATCGACATGATTTGCACTTCCATGATTGACGTGGCCAATGAATTTGACGTTCCGACCTACATGTTTTTCACGTCGGGGGCTTCAGTGCTGGGGCTTGTCTTCCATTTCCAGGGCCTGAGGGATTATCAAAATCAAGACGTGACTGTGTACGAGAACTCAGGCGAGGAGCTGTGCATTCCGTCGTACAAAATCCCTGTCCCTGCCAAGTTATTGCCTGCTATAATGTTTCTTAAGGATGGTGGCAGAATGGTCTTTCTCGATTGCGTCAAGAGATTCAGAGAAGTTAAGGGAATCGTTGTAAACACTTTCCTAGAGTTAGAATCCCAGGCGATGAAGTCCCTTTCGGAGGATGACAACATCCCACCAGTTTACTCGGTCGGACCAATACTTCATTCACACGATGAAAATGATCGCAACCCCAGGTATGAAGAGATCATGAAGTGGCTTGATGAGCAGCCTGATTCGTCAGTGGTCTTTCTCTGCTTCGGAAGCACGGGATGTTTCGATGACGAAAACCAGGTGAAGGAAATCGCGGTGGCGCTCGAAAATAGTGGACACCGATTTTTATGGTCACTGAGGAAGCCTGCCAATGAACACAAATTCCGGACTCCAGGCGAGTACGATAACCTTGAAGAAGTATTACCAGAAGGGTTCCTGGAACGTAATGCGGGCATCGGGAAGGTGATCGGGTGGGCGCCTCAAATTGCCGTTTTGTCCCACCGTGCTGTCGGAGGATTTGTATCACATTGCGGATGGAACTCAACACTGGAAAGCATGTGGTGCGGAGTGCCGATGGCGGTGTGGCCGTTGTCGGCTGAGCAGCAAATGAATGCTTTCCAGTTGGTGAAGGATTTGGGAGTGGCAGTGGAGATAAAGATAGACTATAAGAGGAACTTGATGGGTGGTAGCAATATGACTGTAACAGCTGAGGAGATAGAGAATGGAATCAGGCGCCTGATGCAGCCCCAGAGTGAGATTCGGGTCAATGTTGAAGCAATGAAGTTGAGAAGTAGGATGGCGTTGGTGGAAAATGGATCATCCTTCGACTTCGTTGGACGTTTCATAGAAAATGTAATGAACAATGTGGCATGACGACGTCATAGCAATTAATTTCTTGTGTGCGTTGCTTACCTTTTTCGTTGACTCCTTAGTTTTGAGAAGGGCGTGTCACACAATCATTTGTGTCGTGCACCATAAATAAAAATTTAAATTTGATCATTATTGTTTATTAAATATTTTAGTTGTATGATTTAAATATGAAAGAAAGTAGGAGACAAAAGTTATTAGCTTAGGAAGTTAAAAATTCACGAAAATGTATGGGTGACAAAGTTGGAGGTTAGGAAAAAAATATTAAATAGTAAAATATTTGGTTAATAGTATTACAAATTAAAAATTAAATATTGAAACATTTGGTTACATATTATAGTTTTGCTAATATAGTTACTAATAAAAATGTAATAGGTATACTAAAAATAGTTACTTATTAGGCCATTCAATAAGATATTAACATAGAAATAAGAATTATAGACTTGACACATATTAAAATTAAATCAATCAAAATTATTACTTTAATTTGATGTATAAAGCATGTATAAAAAAATTATTATAGGTTAATACAGTATTTATTTTCTTGTATAGAGATCCGATATAAAATTAAAACTCTGTACTAATTACTGTTACTCCTGAATAATTAATATCACATTGGGAGGTGATATAAAATTAATCCCAAAGTTGCATTAGATGAAAATGATCATTATACCCTTAAAATTTAACTGAATAATCATAGTAATAACAATAACAATAATAATAATAATAATAATAACAATAACAACAACAATAATGATAATAAAATAATAATAATAATAATAATAATAACAACAACAACAACAATAGTAATAATAATAATAATATTTTATTATCTATTAAATTTTGAATCGAGAGCTCAAAGGTAATTTTTCTACCAAACTCATGTGGATACATTAAAGTAAATATTTGATAAAATTTATCATATTAACTACTTATACAGAGCTTTTTTATCTGTCATTTAGTAAATGATAATCCAGTAATTCATTTAATACGATTATCAAAGTAAATAAAGCTTTTTTTTTTTTTTTATAAACTTTTATGAATTATTAATTTTTACTTCGAAAATTATACCGATAATTATATATATACTTTTTTTGCATCTGAGACACAGCTGAGTAGGTCGCCTGATCGGTCCAAACCTCCAGCAGAAACCCAACCCCGACGATAATGCACGGGACAATGCTGATGCTGTTGATGGAGAGCCTAATTTAGATTAGGGATCTTTTTTTTTTTCGTTTAAGTTGAATTAAAATACTATTTAAATTATTATTTATTCTATTTTAGTAATTGTGTCTTTAATATTTAGTTGTATTTTAATTTATTTAAATATTCTAAATTTCATAATTTTTAGAAAATTAATTTTATAAATTAAAATTAAATAAATTATTATAATAAGGAATATTAAAATTAAATTATTCAAAAGTAAAATTAAGAATTTAATTAATAAAAATTTTTAAAAAATATTTAAAACTAAAACAAACAATTTATTAATTAAAAAGAAATACTGAATTTGTAATAGGTTCTTGTAACGGGGATTAGAACTAAAACTTCTACAAAAGGCATAAAAAACCTAGATACGAAAGTCATTCCAGAAATCAATAACCGCGTCCCAAATCCTATTCAAAATCATATTAAATTATAAATATATATATATATATGTATTATAAAATTCGTTCCAAAATATATTACAAATTGCATTCAAATTCAATTTTGTAATATTTGTATATCAATCAATTGTTATAATGGGTTTCTCTTATTATTACGACGTTCCTTTTAAATTTCGAACGACTTTAACGAAGTCGTCACAAAGTTTTTCTAACTTCTCTCCTTTGAATAAGCACTGGACAATTACAAATGCCGTTCTAAAATTTAATAGAACCTTAAAAATAAATTGAATGTCATTACAATTTGTATTCCTTTTTTATCGTGCATGGTCTTCTTAAGGCCAAAATATTTGCCATACTTAGCCATCACCAAAATACTTGTCGTGCTTTCCAACTATAATTAATATTCTGACCTCACCTACTGAAACCAGGGTTAATAGTTTCTAGGTGCCTAATGATTATTTAATACGATTTTTCACTTTTCACTAAGTAATTAGTCATTGCAAGGTTTCATATTTCTTGTAGTGATGCTAACTAAATTTGTATAACGATTAGTGACATCATTGAATTATCTTTCATTTATCTTGAACTATGATATAAAAAATATATACTTCCCTTTTTATAAATTATAATTATATTATTTGCACATGCTGATAAGTAATAATATTCCTTTCAAAATAAGTCAATTTATTCATTTCAAGAGTAAAAATGAAGGCAATATTGCAATTTTTGGCCAATTTGATCCTCTAATTTTTGCGGAGGCAATTTTGATACTGTGTTTTTCAAATGTTCTCAATTTTGGTCCATCAACCCATTTATGACCATTTTGCCCTGATAGTTTTCAGCTAAAAGAAAAAGTTCGAGGACTAATTCATACTATTAAAATTGGGAATCTCAGTCATACAGACCAAGCTTTAAAAGGCTACGTTATGACGATTCCTGCGAGTCAGTTCAGTCGGTCGACTACCTTGCCAGCTAACCAACTAAAACTGAACAGACCACTTACGTCTCCTGCCGATGGAACACGATTGCAGTACTTAGTGCAAGTCTCTATAGGACCCTTAATACCCTGTTTCGAGGTCCTCGACTTGGAACGTTTCAAATCAACCCTTAGGAGTTGGTTTCAAGTTGTCAAACATATGCGCAGCCTAACTCTACAAGTTTCACCTTTTGGTCTGTGGGTATTTCGTTGTGACAGTGAATACCCATTCAATATAAGTGATAAGTACAACGAAACACACTACCAACTTGATGAATTCTTACCGTAACCATCAATTCAATATTATTTAATACAGATTGGCGAATGAAAAACAACCAATCCAATTGACTTTTGGTCACCCATTTCAACATCCCTAACAGATGGGGGCACTCTCCTATAAATACAGGTTTGGTCCTTCCAGACGGGGGACATTTCTCTTACTCTCCAAACTATCCCTTAAGCTCTTTTTAAGTATATTATCACATGTTTTTGCACTTTCACCAACTTTATTCACCATATATAGATTTTCATTCAAATTTACTTAATTTTCCGATTTATTTTATCTTGAATCTAATACTAACTTGGGCGTTGGAGTGCTAACGCCTTTTTGCAGGTCCCCCCTTCGACTCAAATTTTGAACAATAGTTCATATCCATTGGACCCCTGCGTGTTTTCCAAGCATCACTATTTATTTTAAATTTTACTCTGCTTAATAAATTAATATTTTTAATATTTAAAAATAATTTCTAACTCAATTAATCATGTAGAAATATTATTTATCTATTTCTTTTTTTAAGTTGGATATATTTACCATTAATGTCCAAGTAGTTTAGAGGCATTAGAATTTAGAACTCTTAAATAGTCTTATTTTGATAGAATTTTATCTTCTAAAGCTAATTTTGATTTATTGTTTACAATAATACCTAAGAAAATAAAAGTCTTTTCACAATGGGAACAAACACATAAAAAAATTATAGTTTGATATATGGTAAGATTATAAATGAGAATAAAATATATGAATCAAGAAATTATATTTAAACCAACTTAAAATATTATCAACACAATAAAAAATTGATGTGGTGGTGTTACAATGACGCGCAGTCACTTTTATAAAGAAACATAATCATGATTAGTTTTTAAAATTATCTGATCAAGGAAGGCCTCATTTGCAAGAGTTGGTAAAAAGACAAAATATGAACATCTAAAAAAGAAATGGGAGTTGTCAAAATTGATGAATAATTAATAATTGGGTGAAGTTGCAGTTGTAATGTTAGCTGATTTGGACACATAACAAATGCGTCCAAAGTTTAGACTCTACCTTTATTCACACTTGCTACATGTTAAACATTCTGACATCTATACATCATACCTAGCATTTGTTATGTCATAATGCGTCAATGGAATTTCAAATTAATATATATTTATTAGTTAATTACTAGATTTATTTTGTTTATATTTCTTGTTATATTTTTTCAAATTATTATTATTATTTAATTGGAAGAAATTTAATTTAAAAATTTTAATCATTTTTATATAAATATAATTTTATTTTTTAATATGTTATATATATCTATATGCATATATATATATATATATATATATATAATATAGTCTGATTCTATTGATTTTTTCAATTCGATTTAACTAATCGGACTAGTGACTAGTGACTCAATAATTTGATCGATTTGATTCCCGATCTGATTCTGAAAATATTGTTATGTCGTAATGCATCAATGGAATTCCAAAAGGGGCTCGCCGCCAGCCTGTGACTGCAATTATGAAAATTACTTTTGCTCGTTTTGTCTTTTAATTTAATGAGAGGATGGCGAAGAGCAGTGCAATATTAAACAACAACAAACTGCGGAACGATTATGCATATAAGTTATTAAAATATGATCCAAAAAATCTGTAGAACATGCAGTAACAAGATTCAATCAGTTTGAACAGTCCACCTTAGTGATTACATTATGAGATCATGGATAGGGGTGTAACTCCTTGTCAAAATTACCATATGAGAGTGTTCATGTGCCATATGAAGCTAATTTTAAATTCCTTGCTCTCACGTTCAAGAGGTATTTGCTACATATAAACCTAAAGTTGCATCAATAGTTAAGCAACATTATGATTTAATGCCTAAAAAATTTTAGAATTTATTAGTTATTAAAAATAATAAAATATTTTATATAATTATAATTATTAATGCTTTCAAAATTTAAAATTTAAATAAAATATTAATAATATTATAATTGTAAATAATTATTGTAATTGGAAATATTAAACTATAATTTATTATTAAAATGAATTACATATTAATTATAACAAAATAATGCTTAAATTATTAAAAAAAAAGGAAAATTGTTGGATTCATTAGTCGTTAGTTCATGCAATTTTTTTCTTAAGAAAAAAAACATAACCATGACTCGTTCAACTACCGACTTGAAATATATTTATATATATATATATATATATTTGTTTTTAATAATACTAACCGTCATGGCACGACATTCTTACGTTCATATAATAAATAATATTTTATATTTTAAAATATATTATTAATAAAAAATATATATAAATCAATAATCATATTTTTTAAAAATAAAAATAAAAATAAAGAAAGAAAAAAAAAAGATTTTTTTTTGCAACTTCCTGTTCAGTTGACTTGTATTATATAGACAACAATCTTATCATCGTGATTCTCGTGAACTAAACAAATATTATTTCCTGTCGTTGTTACATAATTGTTATATCTATTTTTTAAATATATTTTACTAAGTAATTTATTTAGTGTTTCAAAAAGTAAATATATTCATCCCAAAATATAGAAAATAAAAAATTAACAATTTTCTTAATTCATAAACGATTATTTTTTTTATCCAATTTGTTATGTCATAATGGATCAATAGAATTTCAAACGGGGCTCGTCGCCAGCTTGTGGCTGCAATTATGAAAATTACTTTTTCTCGTTTTGTCTTTTAATTTAATGAGAGGATGGTGTAGAGCAATGCAACGTCAAACAACAGTCAATCGGGGAACGATTATGCATATAAGTTATTCAAATATTTTGATCTAAAATATCTTCAGAGCATGCAGTAATAAGATTCAATCAGTTTGAAGAGTCCACCTTAATAATTACATAACAAGATCATGGATAGGGGTGTAACTCGCACGTTCACAAAACTAGCATGTGAGAGTGTTCATGTGCCAAATGAAGCTAATTAAATTCCTTGCTACAGCTTTCCCTGTGAACAATTTTAAATCTACAGCTAATTTTAATTTTAAATCTTGTCATCGTGATTCTCTTGAACTAAACAAATATTACTTCCTCTTACAGCTTTCCATGTCTAACTGCGTAAAACACTAAACAAATAGCCCGTCAACTTCACGTCTTTATATAGAACTTCGCAAGAACTGCATGTCCTTGTTGAAAGTGGTTCGGTCTCTGGAAAATTTACAATATAAGAAATTACAGAAACTTGTAAATATTACAGGCCTTTCTAATACAAATTACAAGAAGCCTATAGAACAAGAATAAGCATACAAGAAATAAACCGAGGAACAACAATATTCAAGAATGGGGTGACATTAACAGTTTCAGAATGATCGGCTCAGAGGCCTAAGACTCAGGGCCTAGCAAGGCTGAAGGCCACAACCCTGCTTATGGTTGCTCGGATTTCACGGAAGCCACAAAAGTTATACTCAAGAATCCACCAAGGATTTGCCACTAAGGCTTTTGAACAAGAAACCACAAAGGTTTTTCGCCACAGAGGCTTTTAGAAGTTTTTGGGAGGAAGAAGAAAACAATAGTGTTATCAGTTTGTTAACCATGAGCCAGCAAGAACTAGCCATTTAAAGAGGCTGGCTCTTAATGGCTCTTTAGCAGCCATTTCTGGAGAATGAAAGAACACAGAAGACGAAGAACAGGTGAAGGACGCAAAGGGTCGTTTGGAGAAGAGAAGAGAATGAAGACAGCGGATTTAGGGTTCAGAAATGAGGGAGAAGGATTAAATAAGTGAGCTGTCGGGTCAAACTTTTAAGTGGGCCCGGCAGAGCATGAAATCAGATTATGGGCAAGATCAGGGACATACCTAACATTCTTAAGGGTAATTTTTGAACCATTTTCAAAAGTAAGACATGTATCACCATAACCAAGCGCATCACATAATTTTTGGTTTGCCATTGACACAGAACCTAGCCTTTCAGTTTCAAAATTCATCAAAATCTCTTTGTAAGGTGTTATATGAAAAGTACATCCAGAGTCCACAAGCAATTCAAATTTATTTAAAGAATTTTCAACAAAATTTACATCAGATATCATATAAACTTCATCAGTAGTTTCTCTGAAACATTAGCAGATTCATTATTTTGTTGATTCTTTTTAGGTTTCTTACAATCCTTAATAAAGTGACCTCTTCCTCCACAGTTATAACACCTAAAATCCTTTTTGGTGTTTTTCTCTTCATCTCTTTTATTATTGTTATATCTATTTCTAGAGGGACTTCTTCCCCTACTTTTGCTGCGACTTTTACTGTATTTTCTGGACTTAGAATTATTATTATTATTCCTAGTTTTAGGTCTCCCTCTTACAAAATTTACTTCATTATTACTACTACTAGGAGTATTTGTTTTTAAATCCATTTCTTTTGATTTTAAACCACTAATAACAGTTTCTAGAGTCACATTATCACGACCATATTTGATTGTTGCCTTAACAATTTTTATCTCCAGTCAGTTTTATGTCTTGAATTAATTTAGTAAATTCATCAATATTTTCTTCAATATTTTTAGCAAGGTCCAGCTTATATCTAAAAAAAATTTCTAAAAGAAATAATTTACTAGGAAGAGATGTTTCTGTATATAGTTCCTCTAATTTATTCGAAAGTTCTTTAGCAGTGTTTTGTTTTCCTACTTTTCTAATTACAGTATCAGACAGGTTTAAAATAATAGAACTATAAGCATATTCATCATTTTCAAGCCGTTTTTCTTCAGAAACAATTTCAGAGTATTTTCCATCAATAGCTTTAAAGACCTTTTGTTTTATTAAAATGCCTTTCATTTTCTGTTGCCAAATGGTAAAATCAAATTTTTCATCAAATGGTTGAAGATTATATCTTGACATTTTTTTTTTCAGAAAAAAACAACAAGTCACTTATAGATCACAGAGCAATTTCCAGAAAATTCACAGAAAGCAGAGTACCAACAGAAAACGAGTAACAGTATAATATCATAGATTTATAACAGTAAATTGCAGGGGCCTTGACTACCTCTCCACTAGATACCCGACGGCTTCATGAGCCCTGCCAAGGGAGTTTAGCAGTAAGGGTTTGGGGATCTGGGACCGGAAGAATTAAAGGAGTTCAAGAGTTAGAAAGATGTTACTGTGAGTGGCTCCGACAAATTTACAATATAAGAAATTATAGAAACTTGTAAATATTACAGGCCTTTCTAATACAAATTACAAGAAGACTATAGAACAAGAATAAGCATACAAGAAATAAACCGGGGAACAACAATATTCAAGAATGGGGGGACATTAACAGTTTCAGAATGATCGGCTCAGAGGCCTAAGACCCAGGGCCTAGCAAGGCCGAAGGCCACAACCCTGCTTACGGTTGCTCGGATTTCACGGAAGCCACAAAGGCTTATAACCACAAAGGTTATACTCAAGAATCCACCAAGGATTTGCCACTAAGGCTTTTGAACAAGAAACCACAAAGGTCTTTCGCCACAGAGGCTTTTAGAAGTTTTTGGGAGGAAGAAGAAAACAATAGTGTTATCAGTTCGTTAACTATGAGCCAGCAAGAACCAGCCATTTAAAGAGGCTGGCTCTTAATGGCTCTTTAACAGTCATTTCTGGAGAATGAAAGAACACAGAAGACGAAGAACAGGTGAAGGACCCAAAGGGTTGTTTGGAGAAGAGAAGAGAATGAAGACGGCGGATTTAGGGTTCAGAAATGAGGGAGAAGGATTAAATAAGTGAGCTGTCGGGTCAAACTTTTAAGTGGGCCGGGTGGAAGGGTTAGTGAGGTTTGGGCTTTAGTGAATCCGGCCATCCAGTAAGCAGAGCCCAATCATATTGGTTTGCGCCATTTCATTTTATAGTCCTATTTGTTAAACTTCAATGAGTATTATTTTTAATCCAATGAGTATAACTTGTGATTAGTATTTTATTACTATTATATCTTTTTGAATTGATATATATATATATATATATATATATATAATTTTTTTTTCTGACGTCAGTATACTCCTTTCGACCTTAACAGAGAGAGTCAACTGTAGTTCCAAATTTTTTTAAAAGAAAATATAATTTTACTTTTTTTATTTTTTTGAACGGGTCTAAATTTAAATTAACACTATATTGTATATAATAATATGTTGTAGATCTTTGGAGATCTACGCAGCACTTGTATTTAATCACGAGAATCAGGAGGCTGTTCCTCAGTATACTTCCTCTCCAATTTTCGTTGGCTAGAGCACTAAAAGAGAAGAGCAGAATGGCCCCAATGGAAGGAGGGTCCTCACACTATTACTTGAAACGTTTCATTGAAGATGTCATCGATAACATTTTTTCAAATGCTACAGGTATTACTTTTCAAAATTAGAAGCACCCGTCGGTGGTTCTAGCTGTTTTGATCTTTTTTTTATAAATAATTCAATTTTCTTTTGAATTACTTTACCCTCATTATAATAATTTTAATTCGATTTTATCCTTTGAATTGCTATTCTAAAGTTGATGTTGGAATTTCAAATAATTTGAATAATTTATCATTAATAAAAAAATTTAATTTTATATATTTAATATTTTAAAATTTTTGTATTTTAGTTTCTATATTATTGGATATTATTCCTATATCATAGAGAAATATAAATTAAATTGCTATGCTTAATTAAAAAATATATTTTTTTACAATCATGCAAAGTTTATTTTGTGCATGAATGAAAAATTATATATATTACATAGTGAAAACATGTTTGAATTACATTCAGTTTTTC
Organism: Sesamum indicum; assembly: GCF_026168435.1. Classification (NCBI taxonomy): domain Eukaryota; kingdom Viridiplantae; phylum Streptophyta; class Magnoliopsida; order Lamiales; family Pedaliaceae; genus Sesamum; species Sesamum indicum. The sequence goes on from NC_142668.1 coordinate 7,084,961, forward strand.
CATTAGTATTCAATGTTCTATAAATGACAAATGCTTATAAAATTAAATATGAGATATACTAATTAAAATAAAATATATTACTTTTTAAGAAAAAAATATTAGTATTATTATCAAAAGACAAGTGAAAATGTTTAGCAAAAATAGTATCTTCTTAGAACATGTGGACAAACATTATCTATTTTTAGTTTTGCTATAACTTTCAACTTGCCTTCTTCTTGCCAGGATCCATGGCTCCCTTCCTTAACCAACGTGATGGTTTTTGGAAGGTGACAAAGACCTTCCTTCTTCACTATTTCACTCGACCCTATAAATAAGAGATGCTATCTCTTTTTTTCGATACCAAAACAGAAATATTTGAAAAAGGGCTGTGTGCTTTTCCTTTCGTGAGAACAGTGAAGCTTGAAGGTCTTTGTGATTGAGAGATCGAGAAATCCGAGTGATTGGGGTTTGTGGTTGGGTTTTTGAGAGATTCCATGGCGTTACCGTGGGTCGGTTTCTCTTGGGTACGGGATTCTTGTGACCGGTTACCCCTTACTGTTGGATCTGGTTGATCTGAGCCTGTTATCTCTATCTGTTTTTGATTTGTTCTTTATTTCGTTAATTTCTGTTCTCACTGTTAATATTATTTCTGTAATATTCAGGTTGTAATTATTAAGGAGTTTCGTACTCCAATCTCTTGTAATAGTTGATTAGGATTGTCCGATATCCAATCTACAAGTTTATTACAATATTTTAAATTTAATTATAACTAAATTATAAGTTGAAATTTGAATATACTAAAATATGAACAAAGTAAATTGAAGTTTTATAAAATACTTGGGCTAAATTATATTAATTAAGAAATTAGATACATAATGAGAATTTTTTAAAAGAATTTAAATAAAACAAAAAAAATATAAGAAAAGATGAGAATTAGTGGGTGGACCATCACCCACCGCCTCACCTTTTCTCTTTAATACAACAATTGCACACCCAAAAGTAAGCACACGTACAGATAACAAGGAGAAAGACAGTTTTCTCTTGCATGAGAGTCTCTTCCCTCACATGAGCGATCCCCCTTCCCTCTTCTTAATTAGGATATTTTTTTTCTTTTTGCGGCGCCCATGCACCCTTCAGACGACAGGACGATTTTATCATTAGCTTTGCTATGTGTCGACGATCTATTCTTGCGTGCTCCCTCCATAATCCCCTTTATTGCTTTTCTTCTTTATTGATTTTGTTTTGTTTAGATTTATTTGTCACACTCCTATATTGCTTCTAGGCTCCCTTATTTCTGCTCTCGATCTATATTTTTGTCCTTTTCTTCCTACTTTCCTTTTCCTGTTACATTACTGCAGTTGTTTACTGCTTTACTAAAGCGTGTCCTGATTTACCTTGATCTTTCTATGGTGGTTGGTGCAATCCTCTGTTCTTGTCTCTCACGACCTGGGTTTTCTCATTTGGCGTTGTATATCATCTTATGCAGGCTGTGTTGAATCAATTAGGTAAAGATTTGGTTCTCACAAAGGAAGAGGAGTTGGGAGTGGTGATGCCATCAAAGGTATGGCACTCTGATCTGTGCAGTCGCGGGTTTCATGTGGTTGGGCGTATCCTTTCCCACAAACCCTACCATGTGAAAGCTTTAAAATCCATTCTTCAATCATCATAGAATCCAACAAAGGGCATGGAAATCACATTAATTGAGAATGATAATTTCCTATTGAAATTCTTTCACAACTTTGATCACGACGGGGTATTAGCGAGCGAGCCATGGGATTTCAAGAAGAATTTGATTGTGCTAGCTAAGGTGGTAGAGATTGAAAACCCTGCCAATATGGATCTTACTTGGTGTAACTTTCATGCTCGAATTCACAATCTACCTCTCAGAAAGATGACCAAGGACATCGCTAGATTCTTCGTTGATAAGATTGGATGCCTTAAAGATGTTGATCAGCAAAAGGGTCTGCAATCGTGGGGTTCGTTCATGAGGATTAGGGTTGCCTTTGATGTTCCGAAGCCTCTACCTCGAGCCATGGAAATCCATACGGTGTTGGGAGATGAACAACTTGTAACCTTCACATATGAAAGACTTCCCAACTTTTGCTATTTGTGTGGCTGAATCGGACATATTTCGAAGTGGTGTGAAGCTCTTATTCAGGCGGATTTTGTTGACCTGGAGAGAATGCACTCTTTGGTCCTTGGTTGCCAGTGGTGCACCCAGTGGCTATGAGAACTCACTTCCCCCAATAGAGAAGACACTCAGTCCCAAGTCCAGATATCTCGACCCCGTTTCAGCTCCCAGAACGATCCAGTCTCCACACCCGCTATTGAATTTAAGTGACGTGGACCCATATTGGGAACCTTCGTGAGCCTACTCATAAAATGCTCTCCCCTGTTCCTGATCTTAGAAATTACAACCTTGCCCCTGCCCAGCCTTCCTCAATCATATCCACCCCCGAGAACCCTTTTTCCTCTACCCTTTTTCTCCATGCCCCTGCCTAAAAACCCTGCTCATCTGGCATCCCTCCTTCCTCTATGTCAGGAGATACTCTAATTGATATCGTTACCCTAATTCTGTCTACCGTCATTTCTTCTGTCGTCTGAGATACTCCATATGAACTCTTGCAACTCCCTGTGCTAAACCCTATGCGTCCTTGCCCGTAACTAATATCCCTTCTCTTATCCACTGCCCTGTGTCAGCACTTACCCAAAAGCGTAAATATACGAAAAAATCACGTCCTAATTTTGTGTCAACCCCAACCTTGCTTCCAAAATGATGATGGATGAGATTGTGGAAGCTGCGGATCTCTCCCCTAAAAAACCTAGCATAACTGGTGGTGTGCTATCAGATATGTCCAATATCTCGGTAGAGGTTGCCTCATAGCCCCACCTAGCGTTATGAGCCTGTTAGTGTGGAACTGCCAAGGGTTGGGGAACCTTTGGATAATCAAAGGACTCTAGGATCTTTTCAGAGTCTATAAACCCCTTTTGGTCTTTTTCGAAGAGACCAAATGTTCAACTAGTCAAATTGAGGTTATGAAAAAACGGTTGAATCTATTTGGCATTTGTGTAGAGTTGGAAGGAAAAAGTGGTGCTTTGGCGTTGTTATGGCAAAAAATTGTGAAAGTGCACTTTCAGTAGTTCTTTCATTGGCATATTGATTCTGGAAGAGACCAGGGATTAGTGGCGGTTTTCAAGCGTTTATGGTGAACTCGATACGAATTAAAGGGTGGAATTTTCGAAACTTCTTTGATGGCTGCACTCTCAATTGGTGAGGCCTTGGTTATGTGTCGATGACTTCAACAAAATCCTCAAACATTCTAAAAAGGAGGGGGGTCCTTTGAGGGCAGAGTGGCAGATTCGAAACTTTCGTAATTGCCTGACGCATTGTGAGTTGCACCATTTGGGATTTTGAGGCCTCGCATTCACGTGGTGCAATAATCAACAGAAGCCAAACACAATTTGTGAGTGGCTTGACCAAGCCTCTCAAATGAGCTACGGTCACAAGCTTTTCATACTCAGATTAATAACGGATTGCATATTGAGCTTCGGTCGTCGGTATAGTGGTAGCTATTAGGATATCGAAAGTGTTTTAACTTCGAAGCGGTATGCCTCTAAGAACCCAGTTGTGAGGACATTGTTGCATGGTCTTGGACATCTCTAGCGGCAATTTTGGGTGCTAACAGATTAGGAAAAAGATTGCAGTAGTTGGATCTAAGTTGTCCTGTTAGGGACGTTTCATTGGTCTGGAAACAAGGGATAGAATTAAGGAATTGGAAGAGTCTTTAGTGACACTCAAGCTATTTGTAGCGTTTGAAGACTCAAAGGAAAGGGAGTTGAGGGACAGAGCTAGACTTACTAAGTTGATCACTTAAGAAGAGATCTTTTGGAAACAAGGGAGTAAATTGTTGCTGAAGGAGGGGTATCAAAATTCCAATTTTTTTCATGCTAAAGCAAGATATAGATATCAAACCAACTCAATCCGTAAATTGCAAAATTTGGATGGCTCACGAGCAGAAACAGCGGAAGGGGTGCAGTAGTGTGTAATCGACTATTTTGGGATAGTGTTTAGTTCAAGTAAGCCTCTTCCCAATGATATTCAACGTGGAACCAAGCATATCCCAGTCATGGTGGACTCATCGATGGCAAAGGATTTGGAACGACACTTTATGCAAGTTGAGGGAACAAATGCTCTCTTTAATATATCCCCGTTGAAATCCTTAGGCCCGAACGACATGCCTCCCCTTTTCTTCCAAAGGTTTTAGCATGTTATCAAAGCTGATGTCATCTCTTGTGTGCTAAATTTTCTCAATAATCGTATTTTTCCTGTTTGTTTCAATGATACGAACATCGTGCTCATTCCTAAGAGTAACTACGGTGATCTCTAACTTAATGCCGTCCCATAAATTTGTGTAATGTTGTGTATAAGTTTGTCTCTGAAATCATTACTAATCGACTGAAAACCTTAGCTTGAAAGTATCATTTCTCCCTCTCTAGCGGTGCTTGTTCCAGGTCGTCATATTATAGATAATGTCTTGCTTGCTTCTGAGATTAATCATTTTCTTAACACCCATGGAGGAAGCACTACATGAATCTTAAGCTTGACTTCAGCAAAGCACATGATCAAGTGGAATTGCCATTCCTCCAAAGAGTGATGGGTAAGTTTGGTTTTCCTTGTCTTTTTATTGACCTTATTATGCTTTGTGTGACGTCAATTTCTTACTCATTTGTATTGGGTGGTTCACAATTTGGTTCTATTATCCCCCAAAGGGAGCTCCATCAAGGGAACCCCCTATTCCCTTATTTGTTTATTCCTTGCACAGAGTCTCTTAGCTCATTATTTCATGTGGCGGTGGAGACGAGACTGCCTTAGGCGTGAATAATTGTGAAGGCGCCCCTTGTATATCTCACTTAGTATTTGCATATGATACTAGGTGTTTTGTTTACCAAATTTAACTACGGTGCAGCATGTTCGATATATTCTAGATACCTATAAACTTACTTCGGGACAAGAGATCAATCTCCAAAACTCTTCTGCTACTTTCAGTAGCAATACTCCCATGGAGACTCAACAACACTTGGCGGAGACTTTGGGGATTCACCTAGAGAACAAGCATGAAATTTACCTTAGATTTCCAGCGATGGCGTTCCAATCAAAGAGGGTCTGTTTGCTAAGTTAATGGATCGTATGTGGAGACAAATTTTGGGGTGGCATGAAAAGATGTTTTGTCATGCGGGTAAGGTTGTCCTCATTCTAGCCGTTGTACAGGAAATTCCGTCATATGCGATGTCGTGCTTTCGGTTACCACATACTCTACTTAAGGAGTTCCAGTCCTTAGCGGTTGATTTGGCATGACGGTGATCGGAGGAAAATTCATTGGCTTGCTTGGGACAAGATGTGCATGAGTAAGCTAGACGGTGGATTGGGTTGTCATAATCCAGAGGCTTACAACTTAGCTCTACTTGCCAAACAACCAGGCTTTTATCGAGGTCAAACAACTTAGTTCGTAGAGGTTTGAAAACCAAATATTTTCCTCGAACCCACCTCTTTGATGCTCAATGAGGGACCCATCGATCCTATGTGGCGAAGTATGTATGCGGTTATGAGTCTTTTACGTTCAGGTAGATGGCGTATTGGGATGGGCCATTTGTTGAACGCTTGCAAGACCCTTGAAGACCTCGTATACCTTCTTTTCGAGCGCTCTGTCTAGACCTCTCTGATGGGAACTAGTGGGGAGAGCTGGTTGAAGTCTGTGTGGCACACTATTTGGCAATCTCATATTCCAAATATGACGAAGGTGTTCATGTGGCGCGTGGTTCATGACATCCAACCGACGGTTAGCAATTTGCAGCGCAGGCTACCATCTGAAATGATTTGCTGCCCGTTTTGTGGATGGGAGGCTGAAACCCCCATCCACCCCTTTCTTCAATGTTCCTTTGCATGACAGGTATGGGCACTTTCGAACTTAGGATGGCATGATTTAGAGGGTAAGGCATTGTCTATGGAGGATAGGACCAAGGGTCTTCAACATTAATTGTCTCCCTCAGATTTTGAATTGGTTATGATGATTTATTGGACAATTTGGTGGTCTAGGAACATGAAACTTGCATAAAAAGCCTTCCTCTTTCCCCTATAGGTGGTCGACTTTGCGCGAGGCTACCTTTTCTTATTTAATTCTCAACGCAATGCGAGGAAGAATGTTAGATTGCTGCACCAATCTCATGGCACCCTCCGCCTAATAAGTGTATCAAGATCAATTTTGACGGGGCTACACTTCAAGGACAGACGGCCATGGGTCTTGGAGTAGTGGCACCGGACGTTGCGGGGATGTATTTTGATTGGTTGTCTTGGAGGATGGAAAGGGGAGGCTTGGCAGAGGTGGCGAAAGCTTATGCAGCTAGGGAAGTCATTTGACTTGCATGCCGGAAGCAATGGCTTAGGGTGATACTTGAAGGGGAATGTGTATCTCTTTCGAACAAGAAATCCTATGCACATTTGAGTCGTTAGTCTGTTGGTGTTAGACATTCATTTTTTTCTGTACAATTTGAGTCTGTTTCTTTCTCTTTTATTCGCCGATCAGGAAACTCAGTTACCAACTTCTTGTTGCGATGTCCTTGAATTTGGAAAGAGATTCTTCCCTTCTCCCCCCAAGACTGGACATTGTTCTACTTGCTAATTTAGCCAGTTAATTTGAGTGCATTTCCTCTAGAAAAAAAAGCACAGAAAAATAACCAAACACACAAACACAAACTCAGTATATTTACACACACACACACACACTCAGGCGCAATGAAAATAGGTATGAAAAAATTTTATTTTAATTTGTATTAACTTATATTATTATATTATTTAAATAGTCCATTTACTAAATGTAATTTATATTGACAAATGTACTATTTAATAGAAAAACTATATGAGTTTGATCACTTAAACTTGTATTGAATTAAATATCCCATTTGACATAAAAATATTATAGTTGGTTAATTAAATTATTAAATTTGTTAGATTTAATCATTACTATAGTTAATTTACTCAATTCCATAGGACCTATTAACCAAATGCATAATTATATGTATTGGTGTTTAATTGAATTCTAAAACAGCAAGAAATTGATAGAAAATTTATAGAAATATTCAAAAATTATATTTAAAAAATATTAAAAAATTATATTTGAGAAATTTACGATTATTAAAAAGAAAAATGAGATTATTATAATAGTCTAAGTCAGGGATGTTATAAAGAATGGTAGCTATAAAAATATGAGGAGTTTGATAAAATCAACTCTTATGAACAAATTGATAAAATAAATATATACCTAGGAAGTTTAGTTATTTAAAAGAAAATGGAACAAAAATTTAAAATTTGATATAAATGAAATATTAAAATATTGACGGAAATTTATGAATATTATTTAATATCTTATTTAGAATTTATAATATTTTTAATATGTTGACTATACATATAACGTGATAATAAAGTAGGGGGTTGATCAACTCTTTATGTTGACTCAATCATTGTGAGATTTGAAGTAAGTATAGCTAATTAGACTTATATATGTAATTGGATTTATATGTTTATTGTTTATATATTTGATTGTAAATATTGACTATTTGTTCGGATTGCGTTAGTATATGCGAAATTGTTATTATGTGTTTATCTGTGGTTGTGTTGTACGGATGTTAGATGAATGATTTTGTGATCGTATAGCTAATTGTGGAATGGAATCGAATGAGAAAGTTATTGAAGAGAGAGTAATTATTAATATAATTATATATATAAATAAAATTGAATGATGAAGAAAAATATAGATGTTGTGATTTAAAGTGAAAGGTGGCTTACCTTAATGGGAGGAGGCACGCTGCAATGGCTTCTGATGATATGATTAATGACGAGCAGCGTGTTGTGTGATATCGGATGAGATATTGGAATTGAGATGATGATGATAGTAGACAAAACTCATTTAGTAATACACTTCAGTTCGATTAAGTAGGGTCCTAAGAAGATAAACTATAACGTCAAATATTATGTCGTGGGCTGATATATGATTATGGCCATGTGTTATTACTTACATCTATTGTCATTATATGACGAGTGTTGTTTGAAATAATTGCATTATACATGACTTGCTACATATGCATATATATAGATTGGTTAGCTATACTAATTGAGTAGGAAGCTCAGTTCTTGTCACGTATTTTTCAGGACACTAACTAGCCGTATTGAATTTTGAGTCGTGCTATCACTCTTATCAGGTGGGTGAGCCGTGACATCTGAAGCCCAGACTTTTGGTTATTTTAACATTGAATATACTAATCTTTTGTCTGGTTTGCGTTTATAATTATGTACATCTGGCTATTGTGTTATTTTTCTTTAAGGTTGTGTATATGAGGACATATGAGGGAAGTAAGTATAAATTGTTGATGATGTTTATTATCTCATATGACATTTATATATTATATTGATAAAAAAAAATTAGAATTTATTTTTCTGGTTAAATGGAAACTTATTGTAACGTAAGTTGAAATTAGGAAAAGGGTATAATAATCTGTGGTAATTAAGTGTAGTGTCATAAAGGTTGCTAACTTGGGTGGTATTAGATCAAGTCTACGTTTCTAGGGTGATAGGTTGAATTTGAAATGTGTCTAATGATAGAATTGTTTAATGTAGAACTTCTCAAGGTGTACGTGCTGACCAAGTAGCCAGTAGGGAAGAGTCAGTGAAGTCTGCAGAGGGCTCAGTTACACTTGAGAGTGCAGGTGGGGTGGATATAGGTCGAGAGAGTGCTGGTGTTGATGCTCCAATTCCTCCTAGTGATGCTCCAGTAGCAGGGTTACCACCGGAGTATGCACAGATATTTTAAATAGCTTTCCAAGTCCAAGCACAGGTTCGAGAACAGTTACTTGCACAGACACAGACACACGCACTTACTCCAGCGCCAACACCAATAGTTCCCGTAATTGACTGTAATTATGAAAGAAGTAGGAAGATGGGAACTACAAAAATTCAGTGTACCTTAGACGTAGAGATTGCAGAGAGATGGTGGGAAAAATTGAAGACGTGATGAGCTTAGTGAATTGCACTCTAAAGAACTGACTTAAGTATGTTGTTTCTTTGTTCGTGAGGAATGCACTGATTTAGTGGAGGTCAGTAAAGAGGGTATATAAACCAAGAGAGATAACATAGGCTAAGTTTTAGAGAGTTCGATGATAAATACAGACCTAAGATGTTCCAAAATAAGAAGAGGATGGAGTTTCTAAACTTAGTCTAAGGAGATGATCAAACAACGACATAATATGAACTTTATTTTGCTGCATTAACCAAGTATGCACCAGAAGCGGTAGTGACACAGGAAGATCAATGTTACCGTTTCAAGTAGGGACTACGACCAGAGATTAAAAAGGGCCTTGCAGTTAGAATTACGAATTTTAAAAACTCTTGTTGAGTTAGTTGTACGGATGGAAGAAACAGTAACCGAAGATAAGAAGAAAGGGGAAGCGAAGAGAAAGTCAATGTATACAGTAGGGGATTTAAGTAGGTAGACCAAGAAGCGTACCGGTCGTTCGTCTTCAGCCGAAAGTGGAAACTTCTTGTGTGGTGGTCCTGCTTTTCGTGGAAGTAGCCAGCAAAGGTTTAGTGGACCAATGGGCTTCAATAGAGATACGATTGAGCACAATTCATCTACTATGCCTTATGTTGGACTAAGGCAGGTCGACAAGGTTATAGTAGAGGGGTAGCCTACATACCAAGTTGTTCTACTTGTGGGAGATGACATTTAGGACAATGTTGGGGACCACGTACTATATCCAAGAGACGATATTTGGGACAATGTTGGGGACCAAGTACTATACCCAGGATCTGTTATAGCTGTAGAGGTAGGGACATATGTCCAAGGATTGTACTAGTTAGACTGCCAGTTCAAGTGGAAGTGCATCCAGTGGGACCCAGTGTGACGGCTCGAAGATTATAATACATAACTGTGGGATTAATTGGTAAAATATTTACGAAATTTAGTTAATTAGTAAATAAATTATAGATTGAAATTTTGAATATATTAAAACTTGAAGGGAGTAAATTAGAGCTTTATAAAATATTTGGGGATAAATTATATATATTAAATCAATTTAGGGGTCAAATTATAAATTAACAAAAGTGATTAAAAATTATTAAAAAAAACAGAAAAATAAATATATTTATAAAGTGGCAGCACCACGTTGTCTGCCACTAATTTGATGGATGGCATTACCATTTAAATATTACAATACATGCATATATATATATAAATATATATATATATTTATAATAACAATATCCACTATACATATAAGAAACTGGAAAATGGATCATCCTTCGACTTCGTTGGACGTTTCATAGAAAATGTAATGAACAATGTGGCATGACGACGTGATAGCAATTAATTTCTTGTGTGCGTTGGTCATCTTTTTCGTTGACTCCTTAGTTTTGAGAAGGGCATGTCACGCCATCATTTGTGTCGTGCACCATAAATAAAAATTTAAATTTGATCATTATTAAATATTTTAATTGTATGATTTAAATATGAAAGAAAGGAGAGAAAAGTTATTAGCTTAGGAAGTTAAAATTCATGAAAATTGTATGGGTGAGAAAGTTGGAGGTTAGGAAAAAAATATAGTTTTATTAAATAATAGTATTACAAACTAAAAATTAAATATTAAAGCATTTGGTTACTTATTATAGTTTTATTAATATAGTTACTAAAGAGAATGTAATAGGTATACTAAAAGTAGTTACTTATTAGGCCATTCAATAAGATATTAACATAGATATAAGAATTATAGGCTTGACACATATTAAAACTAAATCAATCAAAATTATTACTTTAATTTGAGGTATAAAGTCTGTTTCAGCTCACGAACCCTTTTTGTGTGAATTTCTTCCTATTTCCACTTTGAACTTTTCGTTTCCTTTAAAAGTGGTCAGAAATCCTTCCTATATCATGAAAGATCCTTAATGAAGATGCCTACAAAATTAACAACTCTTAAAAGATTTTGCAAATGCTTCTTGTCTTTGAGTACGTTTGCAAAATTGCATATTTTCTCCATAAACTCAATTCCTGTTTTGTCAATAAGAACCTTTGAACGTTTTTTATGGCATGCATCAAAAAATATTTCAAAATGTTTAATATGATCTTTCATATTTTTAAATGCAATCAGTATGTCGTCAATGTTGACGAACATGAATTCAAAATATTCTTTAAAAAGATTATCCATTTTTCTTTGAAATATCTGGGGTGCATTAGCTAGACCCATTGAAAGCACATTCCAAATATATTGTCCCTGTGGTGTGGAGAATGCAGTAAATTTCTTTGATTCACTCTCTATCTTAATCTGATTAAAAACCAAATCTGCAATCAAATTTAGAAAACACTTTTGCTCCTTTAATGCAATTAAGTAAGTGTTCTCTATAAGGAATGTAATTACCAACCTGTGTTTATCTCTCTTTATCTCACCATGGTTTCTACCAGAAATCTAGGGGTACTGTATGTGGAGACTCCAGGTTCGATGAGTTCAAGATTGATATGCTCTTTAATAATCATCTGCATATCATTCTTATCCTCCATGTTTATTTGGATAGGTTTGTACTCGTACTTGCATTTTTCTTTGACTTTTAGAGTAGTCTCGATCTTGTTCCTATCACACCAGGCAAGAGGGTTTTCACTAAAGTTCCTTTGGATAAGTCTCTTGATGTTTTCAAGAAAAAGCTTGCTTTCCTCGCTAATTTCTAGCTATTTCATTTCCTGCAATTCTTCTTTAAGGTTCCTAATTTCTTAATCGGATTCCTTTTAGAAGCTATTGCTATTGATGAGTCCCTATTGCCTGAAAGACAAAAGAACCTTACCAAATTTCCTCTCATAATATAGTTTTGGATGAGTTAATCTACCATCGAAATCACCACGTTTGTCGCAAAAATTTATAGGCATTATCCTATTAAATGTCTTTTCTCTTCACAAAACCTGTATTTCACTACCACAATTAATAGTAAAGATTAGCAAATTCCTTTGATTATCAGCATATATCTTATAAATGTTTGAATGAAATTGTTACCAGGTAAGATATCGACACATGTATCATGAAAGTAAATTGGAGGTGTTTTTACCATAAACAAGGGTGATCCAAATGCTCCTCCGATCATGATCTTGGTATCAAGTATTCCCTTATTGAGTATTAGGATTTTCTATGAAAAATCCCTTCCTCCAACAATGGGTAAGGTTTCCCTTGCTTCTTTAAGAAAAATTCCATTTAAGGAAAACTCCAGGTTTTGCCATGCAAATCCCTGATCCTGAATCAATATAAGCTACAAAATACTTTGTCTTATACTAATCACACAACATACCAACGGATATGTATATAGAAAAGGGACTTATCATTCAATCCTTATGGTAACACCATCAAGACTGAATTCCATTCCATTACCTTTTCTTCCCCATGGTTTATGATCTTCGAGGACACTTATCCCCAAAGTCATATCCCATTTTCTCGTCTCGCAACACCTGCAACTAGAATTTCATGGTCAGCTATTTCTGACATGTTTTTATATCTACCAACAACTTGCTGCAAATGATATAAGTCATCACAAGGGAAACATTTTCTTTCTTATTGATGTCAAATATAATTTGTATTTCTTTCCATCCTTCAGAGTATCTAAGTTTTATGTTTTCTACCCTAATCTCTTGAGGAATTAAAATTTTTAATAACTCTTTCTCCTTTCCTTTATAGCCCGTAGTCCTATCCTCCGAAAATGACATCCTACTACTAAGCTCAATTATAGAGCTAAGTATTTTATCTAACACTGGTTGATCTTTTATGATGATATCAACACTACCTATTCTAGGTATCCTTATTGGAACCAGTGTCATTACCTTGGCAAATTTCTTGAAAATTTTAGAAATCTCAATACTCATTCCTATGAAATAAATCTGAATGATGCTTATTGGAAAAGGCATATTCAATTTTATAAGTTGTAGAACATGGTTTATTTCCTTCTTGCATTAGATCTTTTCTTTTAAAATCTTGATTGAGGGTTAAGACTCTACTGAAATCTTGGTATGGTAGGTTGTATACAATTCTAGGATGAATGTCAAATATCAATTTTTCTGCATACAGATTACCTATCATTGTTCACAGATAGCCATCTGTTAGGCTTTTTATTCTTCTACCCATTATAGATAAATGTATTTTTCAATCAATTCATTGCTTAAAAGTTGCTTTTATTACTACTTCAATAGTTTCTATGTGGATCCATTTCATAGTAACAACTACTTTTCTAAGCTTACTTAGTTTTCCAAGAATTTTTTTTTTAGAAATCAGTTGCATTTCCAACACATTACCAGTAAGTTCAATAGGTATAGCAAACTCACCTCAACTTACTTAATAGATTATGTGATGCTTCCTTTGGTTTGGTCCTATTTGGTTCAGGGCTTATAGACACTTTCGTCTAACAGAAGATCTTCGAATCGGTAAATGGGTACCAAATCGCGAGAGTAGACTGCGCCTAGAATGTCATTCGTGACTTCAAATTTTCTCAGTTCACCACGTTTCTATGGGAAGTGGGGAGAGATATATCCTCTTGATCCGTAAGTCCAGCAATTGCAGTCTTTGAAACTTTCATTAGCTGAAGTATGGACCCGTCTGAAAGTTCTCCTTGTAGGGTTCTTCCTGTGGATCTTGCATCTATTCGTCTAGATCCTTGGGATGAAGCCCTTGTTGGTCATGTTTTCTGTCCAGATTTATATGATCTGGCTTTTGACTTAGACCACCATGATCTTCGTTAGGAAAAGGTTCTTTCGGAACTCCTAGGGTATGGAAAATCATTGTTATCACAACAGAGAGGTGTTCATTTGATTTTACCTTGCAGTCTTTTCATATTTTTCTGGATGGATGCATGATAACACTAGTCTTTCAGTTTGTCTTTAAGAAAAGACATCCTCCTCGCCACTGAATCTGGTTTTCCTTCAGATACTTTGTATTACTGGATATATATTTTCCTCCATGGACTGTATATCTTTGCGAAAAATATTGGAGCTGCTACTTCTGTTGCTACTCCACTCTGGAAGAAATATATGCGAAACTAATAGATACATTCGTCTGTGCAAATATTTCTTAGTTCAAGGCTCAAGACAACTTGTACATATTCTTTAGCCTTTTCTGCTATGCTTCCTTCGAAATAACCATTTCTGATAAAGTGAATTTTAATAAGCCTTCCTAACCGATCTGCTATACCTCCTTTTGAGTCTTCGACAATAATGCTGGATTTGATGTCTTTTGGGGTATTATCCCATCCGATTCACAAATCCCTCCAAGCTCAACTCCGCAAGTTTTATGAAGTCTTCCTTGTCAAGTTCTAAGGTAGTTGTTGCTATCTTGATGGCTGCAACCCATTCATCTATTAATTTCTCAGTACTCCAAAAATCTATAACATCCAGGTTAAGTATAGCGCCATATAGATGCAAGAACTGGAGCATGGTTCTCGCCTAAGGTGTATTTTCAAGCACTCTTCATAGATTCCTTCTTGGATTTTCTTTTGGCCTGGTTTCCACGAACGTTGGTGTGGCGTTGGTGTGGAAATCTGCACTCTCTCTCATTGGATATCTCGTAGAGGATCATTAGAACATGTAATTTCCTCCACTGGTGGTAGTGCTGGAGTGATCTTGTTGGTTTGGATATTGACTAAATTCATAATCTCGAGTTGGGAAAAGGATTCGGTCAATTTTTGTAAATTTGATAGATCTGCTCTTGTCACTTTCATCACTTTATAGATCTAATGGATGCGATGATTAGATCTTCTCTCGTCTTTGACTTTGGAATCTCCATGGCGTTCCCCTTCTGATGTAGAAGAGGTACTGTCCCAAGAGCGTTCCTGATTCGCTCTTGTCTGGATTTAGATGTCTCAGGTCTCTTGCTTTGGTTTCTCTTCAGATCTGCAATTTCTGCCTTTAGATCTGTAAGGTCTTTGTGTAGATCGGGAATGATCTTAAGGATCTCGTGTACCTTCTAACTCAAGGTTTCTATTTCCACAGGTATAGAAATTAACCCATGTCCATAGCCTTGAACTATCTTTTGTATCTCCCTCAGATCTTGGAAGATCTTCGATGTATCCGGCTCGAATTCCTTCCAGTCAGTTCCTTTAATCATAATTTTTAGAATTATAATTATGCAGGAATTTACCCGTTTTGCTTCTCTTGGCTAGGATTCTACCATGTACTTCAGTGGAGTGTAAATGCCTCATTGCATTTCCTAGTAGTATTTGTCGAACTTCAAAATTCCTCAAGCATTCTTGTTTTTCTTCTGTCGTGAAAAGTTTTGGGTCAATCCTCTTGGGATCGTTGCAATATTTTTCAGGAATTTCAATAAGAAATTCGCTTCTTTGTATTTCCAGAATTTGAAAATTTTCCCTGTTTGCATTGTAACTCGAACTTTCATTCGATTCTATTTTCTCTCTAAGAGTCTCCTCCATTAGTGGATAAATAATATCTAAATATAATATAAATAAATATTTTTTCAATAAACCTAAAGTTCTGATACAATTCTAAGCGGGGCATGTGCAAAAGTATTAGAATGCAAAATAATTGAAAATGGACGAAACGGCTCGTTTTAAAGTAAGAAAAGGATAAAATTGTCAAAAAATTAGCCAGATTCGTGCGGAAGATTAAAATTGCGACCTTTTGAGACTTACGGGACTAAAATTGCCAATCCTAAAATTACAAGACCAGAAACGCCTCCCCCTTTAGTTACAGGACTAATTTTGCAATCACTCCAAAAATGAATATGGCCGAATTTGGCGATGATAAATTTGACCAATTAAAATAAATAAATAGGCAAACAATATTTAAATAAATTGTTAGAAGATATTTTTAAATAATTTAAGAAACAGTTTTACGAGGATATCTTGTCTGGCTTGATAATGATATCATTCATTCCATCTCTAGATCTTTTGCCTTACACGGTCCCTAATTGATGCAAAGACCTCTTTTTTCTTTTGCCAATCACCGAAGGTAGTCCAAGGTATTTCTCATGTTTGTTTTCCAAATTGTCTCCCATCTCTATTGCGATTTCTTGTATAAAAAAACCCGAGGTATTCGGGGCAAAACCGACATAATTTTTAAGAACATTTACCTTCTGACCTTGTTGCCTTATCATATGCATCCAATATTCAGGACATGCATCTCATAGAATTCGTTGTGGCGCTGCATCAAATCAATGTGTCATCTGCGAACAGGAGATGTCAAATTTTGGGTGCAGTTCTGCAGATAGCAATGCCTCTAAAGTCATCAGTCTCCTAGATTTTATATAGTAAGGAACTAAGACCTTCTGTGCAGAGCAGATATAAGTAGGGGGTGAGAGGATCTCCCCGCTGATGTCCTCTTTGGGGGATTAGGATGCCAACTTGTTTACCACGGAGAATAAATGAGCAAGTAACTGAAAATGCATAATGAGGTCCCTGAAGGTTGGTGGAAAACCAAGCTCTTCAAGAATCTTTCGAAGAAAACCCCACTCAATTTTGTCGTAAGCTTGAATGTCAAGTTTGAGAGCCATGCAGCCTATTTCTTCTTTCTGTTTGTTTTTAAGGAAATGATTAATTTTAAAGGCTAAGAGGACGTTATGAGTGATAAGCGTCCAGGAATGAAGGAGGATTGGTTTGACAAGATCATCTGGTTGACAATAGGCTTAAGGCAATTGGAAATTACTTTGTAGGCAATTTTGCAAATGACATTGCAAAGACTTATTAGCCGGAATTGAGATAAGAATATTGGGTGCTTACAATTAGGGATTAATATAACATGTGTATGATTGAACTTGAGAAGCAGAGAATGACCATGCAAAATATCTAGAACACAATGAACAATGTCACTCCTAACTACATGTCAATAGTTTTGGAAGATGAAGAAAGACATACCGTCTGGCCCGAGAGATTTGTAAGGAGCCATATGAAACAGTGCTTTAGTTATTTCGTCCTCCGTTTAAGGCTTGAGGAGCTCTTGTATCATGTCCGTATCAAGTCTGGAATTCAAGCCCGCGGTACACTCCTCTTAGCCAGATTCTGATAGGTGGCTAGACTTGAAGATGTCTCGAAAAAAGGATTCAATATCTTCTTGGATGTCCTGTTTGTCCTCTAACCAGTTCCCTTCCAAATTTTTATAGCTCTAGAGACTAGGTGAATGTTGGCATAAACATTTAGGCTCCGAGTTTATGAGTTTGGTCCTACTCTCAACAGTCTCCCAGCTTTAGTCTAGGACATAAACTTGGGTGTCAATTCCCATCCTTGACGAGGCACTATGCTTGAAACTCGAGATGCGATTACTCTATTGGTCATCGTAGGAAATCCCTTCCCACTCGATCAATAGTTATGGCCGTGGAGTTGAAGAGTCTAAACTATCTCATAGCGCATAGGAGAACTCTCTGTCATATCTGAAGAGGATGCATTCTATCATGGAATCCACCGTCCTCGCTCCATACTGCGACTGTAGTGGACAAAGCTTATGATGACCATGTCTTGCACCACAGTGACTGCTCGCCAGATTAACATGCAGTCTTATTATGCACGGGACAGTCATGATTCCTCAACTCCGAAGACTAATCACTAGCACCACGACCACCAAAACCACCACATACTTAACCTCACCGTCGCTGTGGCCGATACGCACCACCTCTTCGCCGTGGTACTGCCACCGGCCGAAAAATTTCCATTGCGTCTCAGATCACGTGCACCACCGTTCACCGCACCATCCAATGACCTCCTCAGCCACGCCGTGCATGGGCTGAAAAGCGACCAAACGTGCCCTCAATCAACCCGTCGTAATTACTATCTCTCGCCTTTAATACGCCGCCACGTTTTGTCTAACTTTTCGGCGACTCATTGGCCACCACTCCTACTAATCGACTCCATAGAAACACGACGATCATTTTTCCTCAAACAATTATCAGTTCCATTAACCATCGCCGAGTGGGCTCCAACTTTGCTCGTCGCAGCATTTCGCCGTCGTCGGAGTGAATCACGATCGCAGACCACCACCATTCAAATCACCTCCCTCTTTCAAGTCGAATGAGCCCTCTTCCAGCCATTTTCATCAACTACTCGCAGAGATATAAGAATTCTAAAGCCTCCTCATAACTTCCTTTTTCCGATGTCATTCGATTGGCCTACTGGCTGGCCTTACACCATTCGGACCTCCATCTCGTGGCTATCATTTCCATATATCTCAGCTTCATTTTTATCATCTCCTTCGCACACTCCCAAACCCCGATCACTGCTTGGTTTCTTCATCGATTTCGCGATTTCTTCACTACCGCCGCTTCTTTCGTTGGCGGAACACCTCCCCTAACCTTGCCTCCTCATTGCAGACCTCATTCCCCATTGAAACTCTCCGATCAGAGGCTTGACGAAAAATGACTCCCCAACCCCAAACTCGATTGAGTTTCCCCCACTCTACACCCAACTCCCAACTGACTCATCCACTCGTGGGTGGACTCAACCAGCTCCGAAACCACCAAATTCACCCCCTTATCAACCCACTCATCGAGTCTATTTACCCAATTTCACCCCTCAGCCACCACCTCCTGATAACCCCCCTAAAAAACATATATTCTCTAAAATTCTCCAAAAATCCTCTACAAATCAATTAAGGATTGATGATGATAGATCACCGAAAAAACTTCTTTGTTGAAGACGGCACGTGCCAAAAGATTTCAAGGTACAAAGGCAAACTAGGCATTCTTTTTTCTAAAGAAGAAACAGATGAGCTTGTAGCTCTCTTCAAATTTGCTTTGGTTGGAAAAATCTGTCATGGCACTCAGGGTTTGAAGGTTCTCCATGAAAAATTTGCGAAAATGGGTCTGAAGGGTTCCTGCTCTATTGGTGCAATCAATTACAAACATGTTTTGTTTCGGTTCATGTTGGAGGAAGACTTCACATGCATATGGTTTCGAGGAGATTGGAATTTTAGTGGGTTTCCCATGAGGGTCTTTAAGTGGACGCCTAACTTTGATGCAGGAGTGGAATCATCGAATGCTTCAATTTGGATCCACCTCCCCAAATTGTCGATTCATTTCTTAAAAAAAAGTAGTTTTTTGCAATTGCCAGCATGGTTGGGAAGCCACTAAGAGTTGATGAGCCTACAACAGATATCTCTAGACCTAGCCTTGCTCGAGTTTGCATGGAACTTGATCTGTTGAAACCAAAAGTCAATAAGGTGTATGTGGGGGTTGGTTAGATCACTATTCTGCAACAAATCAATGAGAATTGCCCTCACCACTGTTGCTTTTGTTGACACTTGGTTCATGAAGAAAAATACTGTATTGTTAAGAACAAAGGAGGAAAAATTGATGTGGGGATCTAAAATAGGAAAGAAACAACCCAAAAGAAACATAAGGAGCCTGCGTTGGGGAGTAATCCCGGAAAAAAAGTAAGTACTCCTCAATCAACTCTAGATGAAAAAATTGATAATTATGTAGATCCTGTTGTTTGTGAATTGCTTGGTAAAAGTTATATGGAATTTAGAGGTATACGTGATGCTAATATCTACTGCTTGTTTGAAGAGACACAAAAAGTGCATTCTTGTTGAGAATTACAATCAAATTAAGCAGTTTGGGATTGATAATGTTACTCAAGACCAAAATTTGATTCTCGGGATTGAGAAGGAAGAATATGGTTCTGTTGTGGGGGATAAAGTTGATGAGGAAGGTGGACCAAATCAGGAGGAAGAAGGCTTTGATATAGAAGCTATTTATATTCAAAAGGATACAGAAAAGAAGAATGCAAATGAAAATAATGAGGATAACTGCCCACTTGAGGAGGTAAATAGAAATGAAGAGGGTTTGAGTGTTGAAAATAGATTTGAGAACGCAGATCCTTTGGTTAATACGAAGGAAGAAGGCCCCTTGCATGAAGCATACTCCATTATGCATTCTCCTGTCGTTGTTGATGTAGTGGAGTAAACACATCTCCAAAAAACTCTTTCCGAAGATGCAACCGTTCAGGGAAAACACAAGAGAAACTCTTCCTTTATGATGATGATGCTGTGATTTCTCGTTTCAATAAGAGAGGGGGTTTACCAATAGATAAAATTCCACCTTTTGCAGAATGCAATATCGAAGTGCACTGAGGTCCCTGTCCAATCCCCCACTAAGATGATGATTATGATGAGTAGCATTTTGGTGGATCAAAAGTCCCTTTTGACCTTACAACAACAGTTTTTGGGTAAGTTTTGCGTAGTTCAGGCTGTTTTTCCAGGCCTTACGTAAGTCTTTAGAACTATTTTGTACTCCATGATAATGCAGGTTTTACCCAGGCTTGTGTGGGGTCCACCTTGATTTGTAATGTATTTTCTTCTTTTTACTATTAGCTGTGCTTAGGATTTAATATTTTGTAAAGGGAGTAGTACTCCCAATTTTCGAGTTTAGAAAATGTATTGTGCTTTTCCACCTTATGCTTATATATTGAGATGGGAGGGGATCTTGAAAAATCTCCTTACCCTTGCCCGGATAGATTTTGGCTAAAAGAAAAAACTCAAGGACTACCAGTCATACCGACCAAGCTTTAAAAGGCTTTCATATGACGATTCCTGTGAGTCAATTTAGTCGGTCGACTACCTTGCCAACTAACCAACTAAAACTGTACAGACCACTTACGTCTCCTGTCGATTATCTGATCAGGGGTATAATTGTTATACTTAAAAATTAGTGCAATGATGTTATTAACCGTCGTTAACCACTATTAGGGAGTATAGATGGCCTTTTCGTTTTATATTAGTATGGATATATATTAGTATAAATTATCTAATTAGGGTTATACTGCAGTCTCACTAACTACTATTTATGAATGTCGTGAGCTTTCCGTTTTTATATTAATGTAAATGTGCCCACTTATAATATGACATAAATTAATTTATATGAAGGTGTGGAGGTTTTTTTTAGTACCACAAATGAAAGAGTTGTAGTGTCTTAATCAAGTTCAAGACTACAAATATTGGTTGAATGTAATTATGTGAGGAAGGCCTCATTTGCAAGAGTTGGTAAAAAGCAAAAACATGAACATCTAATAAAGAAATGGGAGTTGTCAAAAATTGATGAATAATTAATAATTAGGTGAAGTTGCAGTTGTAATGTTAGCTGATTTGGAAACATAACAAATGCGTTCAAAGTTTATACTCTACCTTTATTCACACTTACTACATGTTAAACATTCTGACTTGTATAGATCATGCCTAGCATTTGTGCAGAGTGTATATATATGGGATTTAGTTGCTGATTCTTAGTATCACTAGAAAAAAAATATTATGAACTGGTTATAGGTAAAAAATAAATAATTATTATCAAATATAATTAAATAAAATCAATGTACAAAATAGCTTTTCTACGATGAAAAAATTATTTACCGCAACTAAGAGCTATGATAAAATATTTGTCATGGCTTTTAGACATGGCAAAAATAATAGCTACCCTCATAAAAACCGCGGCCAACAATTGTTTCATAATCCTGATCGATGACTATTTAATTTGATAGGACTATTTATTATGAAACATGACAATTAGTTATGGTTAAATGCTATATTTTTATAGTATATTTAATTGACTTTGTTTCTCTTGATACAATATGGTAACTAAAGGACGAGACGAAGGACACGGGCGCTAGTGAGAGCGAGGACAAGGTGCATGTTTGCACCTTCAACATGAGAACAAAGAGTCAGTGGGAGATCACACCACCAAGAGCTTAGGAGATTTCAATCCTAAGTCTATTGAAGAAGTGCGTGGATAAAATACACTAAAATCTTGGATTCAGCGAACTAGTATCTTGGACGTTATTTAGACTTGATTTGTATTGTTGTATATAGTAAAAGGGGTCAAATTGCATTTAACCCCCTGTGATATGTGAATGAGCAAATACCCTCCTATGAAAAAAAAATTAGCAAATTACCCCCTTGTGTTTCAAAAATGAAGCAAATTACCCACTATTTATGGTTTAGACAGGAGAGTAATTTGCTTTTTTTTTCAAAATACAGGGAATAATTTGCCTTTTACAAGCGGATTATCCAAAAAATGGAGGTGGATTATTAAAAATAAATTGTTATTTACAATAGATTTATTTACGGAAAATTTCTATTTTCGATAATAAAAAAATTGTAATATGAGATAATTATGTTCTTGTATTTCATTCCTTATACGACTATTTGAGTTGTCCGATTAATTTTTGCGATTTTAAAAAATATGGAATTAAAAGTACAAAATTTCCAATAGTGTAGTCAAAACTTTTTTTTTTTTTTTTTGGGTACAATTTGCTACTTTTTGTATTTATTTATAGTTATATTATTAAAAAAATTGCAAGTCTTCCGCATTTTTGAGTAGACTTAGAAAATAGTGTCAGCGGTTTGTTAAACCAACAAATCATTATTTTTTATTTTTTTTAAAAATAATAGTCGGAGTTGTTAGCTCGGTTAACGACTCCGGGTTGTTAAGTGAGCTAACGACCTGGAGTTCTTAACTTTGTTAACAACTCCACCAATTTTACTTATTTAATAATATAAGCATTATTTTATTAAAATTTATATCTAGTTAATGTCGATAATTATTTATTAATTTTATATTTTCTATTATAATAATTATTTTATAATTGATTATTACAAATTTGATATTATTAATATTTAACATTTTTAAATAACTAAATATTTTAATTAACTTTTAATAACTATTAAATTCAAAAATCTACATACAAGTTAAAAAGATGTAAGAGGGCTCTATGGGATGTGTCTTATTTCTGACCATCGTCCTGGTCTTATTGGAGCAATAGCAGTCGTTCCTGACTTTTTTCCTCCTCGTGGTGTACATCGTTATTGATTGAGGCGTGTATGTTCTAGTTTTAATTTATAATCATTATGACGTGCGGTTAAAGGATTTTTATTGGATAGCTCATTCTAAATATCGACTAAAAAAATTTAATTGTATTATGGGCGAGATAAAACGTAAAAAGCTAGAAGCCTTCATGTACGTAGACAAGATTAAAATAAGAAAATGAACAAATTCTCATGATTTGCGGATGGTGGTGCAATAATATGAAAACATGTCATCATAGTTGTTTAACCCTGACCGGACTGGCTGGTTCGATCGAGAATTAGACTTGAGGCCGGTCTGGGTATGTATATCAGAACCGCAGTGGTCAAACCTAGCATGACTTGATCAAAACCCGGCCAAATCGATCAAAATCAATTTATATTTAAAAAAAAAAAAAAGAAAGAAAAGAAAAAAGAAGATGGGATCGGACAACCGTTCAAACTAGTGGCCAGTGGCGGAGTTGCGGCATTGGAAATAGGAGGTGGAGGGTGGGTTGGAAAGATGGAAAGGGAGGTAGTGGAGGGGAGAAGAAGGAAAGGGGGTAGGTGGGGGTGGAGAAGAAAAGAGGGTTGGTGGGAGATATATATATATATATATACATAAATATATATTAGTTTATAGGGATATATTATATATATAAACTAATATATATTTTATTAGTTAATTATTAGATTGATTTTTTTATGTTTTTTGTTATTTTTTTTCGAATTATTATTATTATTGAATCGGAATACATTTAATTTAAAATTTTTAAATTTTTTTATATAAATATGTTTTATTTCTTAATATGTTATATATATCTACATGCATATATATAATATAGTCCGATTCTATTGATTTTTTCAATTCGATTTAACTAATCGGACTAGTGATTCAGTAATTTGAGCGGTTTGATCTTCGGTCTGATTCTGAAAATATTGTTATGTCATAATGCCTCAATGGAATTTCAAAAGGGGCTCGTCTGCTGTCTGTGACTGCATGTATGAAAATTACTTTTGCACGTTTTTTTCATTTAATAATGAAAGGATGGCGAAGAGGAGTGCAACATTAAACAACAACAAACCGCAGAACGATTATGCATACAAGTTATTCAAATATTGATCCAAAAAATCTGTGGAGCATGCAATAACAAGATCGAATTAGTTTGAACAGTCCATCTTAGTATTTACATAATGGGATCATGGATAGGGGCGTAATCGTCAAAATTACCATGTGAGAGTATTCATGTGCCAGATTAAGCTAATTTTAAATTCCTTGCTCTCACATTCAAGAGGTATTTGCTGCATAGAAACCTAACGTTGCATCAATAGTTAAGCAACATTATGATTTAATAGCTTACAAATTTTAGAATTTATTAGTTATTAAAAATAATAAAATATTTTATATAATTATAATTATTAATGCTTTCAAAATTTAAAATTTAAATAAAATATTAATAATATTATAATTGTAAATAATTATTGTAATTGGAAATATTAAATTATAATTTATTATTAAAATGAATTACATATTAATTATAACAAAATAATGCTTAAATTATTTAAAAAAAAAGGAAAATTGTTGGATTCATTAGTCGTTACTTCATGCAATTTTTTTCTTAAGAAAAAAATATAATCGAGACTCGTTCAACTATCGACTTGAAATATATTTATATAAATATATATATATTAATAATTCTAACTGTTATGACACGACATTCTTACGTGCTTATAATAAATAATATTTTATATTTTAAAATATATTATTAATAAAAAATATATATATAAACTAATACATCATATTTTAAAAAAAAAACAAAAAAGAAAGAAAGCAAAAAATAATAAAATAAAAAAGATTTTTTTTTGCAACTTCCTGTTCAGTTGACTTGTATAATAGACAACAATCTTATCATCGTGATTCTCGTGAACTAAACAAATATTACTTCCTCTCGTTAGTACAGCTTTCCATGTCTAAACAAATAGCCCCTCAACTTCGCATGTCTTTGTATAATACTATTTGTTCATCTTACAGAAATTAAATTTTATTGATAAAATATAAATAGACTAAAATATCTATAAATATATTTACTTTTTCTATAAATAACTATTTCTCTAATTAATTAGTTCTCTCAATAATTTTCTTCTCATTCACACTAAAAAAAAAATTACTATTGGCTACAACATTAGTAGCTATGGCTAAAAATCATGATAAACGGCTATAATTAACTATGGTTAAATAAAATCGATACAAGAAACAAACTTCTTTACCACGCCACCTTCGCAAAAACTACGACCACAAACCATTGCGTGGCCGTGATCAATAATTGTTTGTTACGACTATCTATTGTAAACTATAACAATTAACTATGATTAATATTATAATTCTTTTAGTGATATTTTAAAAATAATTAAATTAAATATTTCATTTTATATTTTTATAATTTAATTAAATAAATTAGGCATGATGTCTAGTTTGCTTTGAGCTAGTTACAATAATGTGTGGAGGAAAGTCAGAAGCCGTGGGAAAGAAGCTATTGACAGCAAAGCCACGACCCTGTCTTGGTTTATGTCACGTAGCCACGAATGCTTCCCTCTTGCAAATGTTATAAGTCAATTAATTGTAATATAAATGTTTTCTCCAATCATTGCCATTAAATAAAAAAATACGCGTGAGGATTGGAAAATATAATTACCTTTTCCTACTGATATTAACATCA
The DNA here is from genome assembly GCF_026168435.1 of Sesamum indicum. NCBI lineage: Eukaryota > Viridiplantae > Streptophyta > Magnoliopsida > Lamiales > Pedaliaceae > Sesamum > Sesamum indicum. Next base: position 7,110,492 of record NC_142668.1, read on the forward strand.
TTGTTATATCTATTTTTTAAATATATTTTACGCAAATAATTTATTTAGTGTTTCAAAAAGTAAATATAACAATGGTGTTCATTCATCCCAAAATATAGAAAATAAAAAATTGACAATTTTTCTAATTCATAAACGATTATTTTTTATCCAATAGCTATAACTTGTGAATAATATTTTATTATTATTATTATATATTTTTGAATTGATATATATATATATATTATATGTACCTCCGTAAAAATATAAAAATATTACTAGAGAAATACTGAATGAGAAATTACACACATATAGATGTATATATATAATTTTTTTTCTGACGTTAGTATACTCGGTTCGATCTTAATAAAAGAGAATCAATTGTAATTCCAAATTTTTTTGAAAGAAAATATAATCTTACTTCTGTTTTTTTTTTTTTGGAACGGGTCTAAATGTAAATTAACACTATATTGTATATAATAATATGTTGTAGATCTTTGGAGATCTACGCAGCACTTGTATATAATCACGAGAATCAGGAGGCTGTTCCTCAGTATACTTCCTCTCCAATTTTGCTTGGCTACCATAACCAAAAATGGCATACGAAGCCCAACAATTAGCCAGCCTAGTGTTCGTTCCTTTGCCTGTTATAAGTCACCTGGCATCAGCAGTACAGATGGCTAAGCTCCTCGTCGAACGAGACGAGCGCCTCTCGATCACGATCCTCATTATGAAGCTGCCAATGGACGCCAAGACGAGTTCCTACATCAAGAACCCGCCCCACTTCCGAGTAAACTTCGTGGAGCTGCCCCAAGCAGAGCCCGTCTCTACAGACAGTAGTAAATCTCCCGAAAATTTCGTGGCTCGATTCGTAGAGAGTCAGAAGGACCTTGTCAGGGACGCTGTGGCTGAGATAATAAAGAGTTCGAGTTCGAGTAAGATTGCTGGATTCGTAATCGACATGATGTGCCCATCCATTATTGACGTCGCCGACGGGTTTGGCATCCCGAGTTACTTTTTCGTCACTTTTGGTTCGGCAGTGCTGGGGCTGATGCTCCATCTCCAGAGTCTTAGAGATTACTATAATGTGGACGTGACGGAGTACCAGAATTTAGATGTTGAGATATCTGTACCAACATATCTTAAACACGTTCCTACTTCTGTATGGCCTTCTTCTGTCTTTGACAAGGATGGTGATCACCTTGATTTTGTCAAAAGGTACAGAGAGGCCAAAGGAATTATTGTGAACACATTTATTGAGTTCGAATCCCACCAGATTGGGTCACTCTCCAACGATGAGAAAGTCCCACCAATTTACCCTTTGGGACCAATGCTTCAACTCGGGGGAGGCCAAACTGATCGAGAGAAGCCAAACCACACGGAAATCTTCGAGTGGCTCGACAGACAACCTGATTCATCTGTTGTGTTTCTTTGCTTTGGTAGTCAAGGATGTCTCGATGAGGATCAGGTGAAGGAGATTGCTGTGGCCCTGGAAAACAGTGGACACCGATTTTTGTGGTCCCTGAGGAAGCCACCTCCGAAAGGTAAGATTGACTTTCCGAAGGAGTATGAGAATCCTGAAGAAGTATTACCAAAGGGGTTCCTAAAACGAACTTCAGATATAGGGAAAGTGATTGGGTGGGCACCTCAAATGGCAGTGTTATCTCACCCTGCCGTAGGAGGATTTGTGTCGCACTGTGGGTGGAACTCGATATTGGAAAGTGTGTGGTGCGGGGTACCGATGGCCACATGGCCGTTGACTGTAGATCAACAGGCCAATGCATTCCTGTTGGTGAAGGAGTTTGAAATGGCAGTTGAAATTAAGATGGACTATAGGAAGGAGAGTGGTGTCATTGTGGGTGCAGAGACAATAGAGAAAGCAATCAAGCTGCTGCTGGAACCAGAAAATGAGATACGAGTTAAGGTAAGAGCACTGAAAGAGAAGAGCAGAATGGCCCTAATGGAAGGAGGGTCCTCACAGAATTACTTCAAACGTTTCATTGAAGATGTCATGGATAACATTTCTTCAAATGCTACAGGTATTACCTTAAAAAATGGTTGTAAATGATTTGGATTAAGTCGAGGATATCATTATTTAAGTTGGTTTGAATTATTACCAAGTCTCAAAATTTAAGTTTAATTTGGTTTGATTGTCAATGTAATGGAGCTCAAACTAGCATTAATTGGATCAAACATGATTGACTGAGCTCAAGCAATTTGATATTTTTAAATATATTTTATTATTTTTGCATTAATTGTATCGAGTTCGAGCCAAACTCAAAAGCTTATCAAACAAAATTTTATGATTAAGTTTGATTGATTAGAGAAAATAACATTTTTAATTCCATAAGTTAGATCCATGTCACTTTTGGTCTATTCATTATGGGATTAGCACTTTTAGTCTCATAACTTGCAAAAATTAGCACTTTTAGTCCTAATGCACTTTTTCATCTACAATTTAAAAATATAGGTTACGTGCCTATCACGTTTTCGTTAAATATTTTTTGGTTGGAGGAAAATTTGTCTTTTTTCCAATACTATCATATGAGTGCTGGAGATGGCCTACTTGATTCACTTGTGGAAGACATGATTTTTTGTGTTACTTCTACTTGAGTTCAATTTAGAGAAATATGAGAACGATAGGATTCAATTTTTATGAGACGAGAAAAATCGCTATGTTTTTTCTCCTAATTTCCTTCAAGATTTATTTTTTTTCCCTCAAGTGTAGTTATATTTTTTTTGCCAAAAATGGTCCCAAGCTGGAAAATAAATCAATTTTTTCTCCAACCAAAAATACTTAAGGATCACATGCTAGGGACGTACACTACACCATTAAATTGTAGACAAAAAAATAAATGGGGACCAAAAGTATTAACTTTTATAAGTTACGGAACTGAATATGCTAATCCCATAATAAATAGGACCAAAAATGAAAAGTTTTAATATGATTTTAGACCAAGCTAGTTTTAATTACGATCTATATAGTACCATCATGCCTCTTTTCCTTCAATAGATTATTTAAGTTATTTTATATCAATTAGCATCCTACTCTCTTGGAATTATCACCACTCATAGGGTGGGTTAAGAATATCAGCACTCTCACGGCATTACCATCTCCGAGCAAATTGATTGCATCAATAGAAGAAAATATGACTTTTTGTTATGCACTATAACAAATTACGACAATAGCTACGACATATAGAAAGGAGATAAATTTGTTCGTGAAAAATAATAAATTGAAGAAGGAATATGAATTTTATATCAATTTGATGCCTATGAAAATAGAATTGATCTAACAAATTTAGATTTCGTTGCTAGACTTGGGCCAATAAAGAAAAGAACTTGAGGAATGAAATCTGCAAAATAAAATGTTAGCATTTTGATACTCAAGTTAATATCAAATTTGGGAGATAATATTCGTAAAAAATAAATTGTAATTAAGAATTGAGGTATGGTAATTGAATTTCGCAAGAGAAATTGTGTTCAAATTGCAAGGAGAGTGTAAAATGAGAGTTTGACAACAAGAAATCAGAGTCTGGAAGGTGTCCCCCGCCTAAGGACCAAACTTATATTTATTGGGGAGGGTCCCCCTTTGGTAGGATTCTATATGTTCTCCTTATCTTCAGGAATAATGTATAGAAGTTGTTCGAGTAAGCGGTAATTTGTTCTTATCTTTTCTTAAATCTGTTGACGCGACCTATTTCCACGTTGAGGGAGATTCTTCATCAAGAAGGATTCCTTAATCAGCAAGGAGTCCTTCTGTTTCAAGATTCCAGGATATTGAGGGAACCTCCCTAGATTCACTTCCTTCTACGTTGGCTGAAGGGCACACGTAGCAGGTAAGGTGGACACCATGTGTGGATGACTAGGAGTGGGCCTCAGTTTAGTCATCATTATTTGGCCACATACTTGGCTTGAATTTATAAATACTTGAGTCTTTCCCCTCATATGGATAGTTGGGTTGATGGAGGGGGCCTTGAGCATCTCTTTTCTTCTTCCAACGTCCTGGATCTTATTGGGCTGTTGGAGGTTCTTCCTTGAGCCGTGTTTCCTTGGGCTATATATATATCATTCAGTCCCCCTCACTCTAAGGAGAAGGGATACTGTAGGAATCCTTATTACGCTTAGGGGGATGGAGCTTCCTTACCTTCGCTTGCCTTGGGTCCAAAGCCCCCCCTCTTCTTATTGACCTACGTTCCTTTTCTTGCCTTTTACCTTTTTTTTCAAATCTGGGATTTTACGTCCTGTCATCTGACAATAGAGGAATGATGACTAGGTCTATGCCTAGCCATGATGATTAATGGTATCAAAAGGGGCGGCTAATAACCCCCCCCCCCCCCCCACCACGCACCTAAATCGTCAAGTAACCACCCAATCAATAGCGACTATGAGGAAGGTGTGGGCTTAGCTCCTCCTCCATGTTCTTAATCACGAAGCAACCTGTTTTGCCTTCATCTTCTTCCTTTCCATCTTTTCTTGAAGAACCAGGCTTCCACTTCAGAAATTTGTAAGTACCCCCTTCCTTTTTTTTGACTCTTTTGAAAATTTTCTTCTTGGCTCCCTCTTATGGCATCTTCAAATGAGTTTGTTCATTTTGGTAAAGAAACATTCCCAGGCGACGATCCCTCTGAAGCCACTTCAAGAAGAATAGGCGAGTGGCTTAAGGTGGAGTCTGCGACAGGAAACAACGGCTACTCGTCGTTCAATAGATGAGGACGTGGATAAAGAGGAGGTAAGGGGGACGAAGGGGAAGAAGAGACGGAGGTGCCCTAATCGCCAGTTGATTGGGGGTCCACCAGTCTAAAAACTTCCACCGTTGATCAATTAATAAGCAAATTTCATATTCCTCTTTTTTTCATTATTTATACTCCTCCTAATAATCTCCTCCATTCTCCCCCTCAAAATTGCTTGTGCTTCTTTTCCACTCAGCTTGGGTCACGTTTGTGTTTTCCCATTCCTTCTTTTTACTCTATTGTGGCTCTCCTCTTCCAAGTACCTTTCAATTAGTTGGTCTCTAATTCTTTTAGGGACTTTTGGCTGGTGTTTTATATGATTTTCCATTTTTATGGTGCTCCTGTCACCACTACTATTTTTGCCTAGTGTTTTCGATTAAAACATGCTGAAATGGATTTCTTTCACTTCATGCCTCGACGGGGGTATTCTTCTGGCCTGCACCTAATGCTCCAAAGGATTGGAAGAATAGTTTCTTTTTTGTTTTACTCCCTCAGCCATGGACTTTCTCAGATCGTTGGATACAAGAAACCCCTCTTTCTGTGAATGTTGGGACAAGGACTGTTGCCCTGTCTTCTTTGTTGTCCAGTTTGAATTAGGGCCCCTACGACTGTTGGTCTTTAATTGAGGAGAGGCTTCTGGGGTACTTTGACCTAAGTCCTTGCAAGGAACCCTTGCAGGACTCCTTGGGTATCTTATAATTCTCTTTTTATTCAATTATTTCCATTAATCATGATCAAAACTATGTTTCTTTCTTCTTGGCTGGAGATATAATGTTCAGCAAGTTGATGCGCAATCATGCTTCTCAAGATCGTGCTGGGGGGACCTTTCCTTCCCGATCTCCTAAGGGGACCCCCTCATCTAGCGATTCCAAAGTGAAATGCTCTGGTTCTTCTCCCGAAGTCACTCTTGGAGGTTCTTCTGAAAAATCTAGGATAAGCTCTTTGGGTACCCTCCCAATCAGTTCCTCAAGTCCTTCTCCTAGACCTCCCCCCTCCTTCCTTAAGAGACGAGAGGGGCGTCCTTCTCAAGTCTTCTCGTGTTTCCTCTAACTATTTGCATACTCGCCAGTCTTTAGAGCAGGAGAGAGGAAAAAGCTTCCCCTTAGTGGCCAAAATTATGAGGGGGACCTTAACCTCTAGGGACAGGAACCTCCTAACTCCCACACCTCGGGAGGAACTTGAGGAGATAGATTCATCATACTTAGTTAAGGTATATCTTCCCAATTTAGTCACTCCTCTCTTCTTTGTCATACATACTAATCTTTTTCCTTTTCGCAGGCAACCTCCATATGCGAGGAACTCTTTTCTCGATCCCAGGAGGCCGGGATGTCTCTAATTCAAAATTGAACATGAAACTTTGATTTCATTCAGCTCCTTTATGGAATATGAGTAAATTCCTAGATCTAATATGTGAACAAAATGAACAAAATTATACCCATAACACCTATGTCAGCTTTTTGTCTGAATACAAACAAAACGAATCGCTTTCTAGATGATCCTTCTAGAAGAAGGTGATTATAACAATCTTTCTAGTTACTTCATTCTCTATTTCTATTTGAGAGGATCCTGTGGCTTAGAGGCGGGTAAATTATATTTTTGGTCTCATAAGTGGACCTGTTTTCAATTTTAGTCCCACACACAGGCCAATTCGGACATTTAGTCCCATATGTGGATTTTTTTTTCAATTTCAGGACCAAAGGGGGGATTCTGTTAAAAACTTAACAAAACTTAACGGCAACGTTAATTTTTTAACGGAATCCCCCCTTTGGTCCTGAAATTGAAAAAAAAATCTACATATGAGACTAAATGTGTGAATTGGCCTGATGTGGGACTAAAGGTCCACTTATGGGACAAAAAATATAATTTATCCCATTGTCAAATGTCCTATCCATCGAGTATATGAATATTTTTAGATAACTACAAAAACATATTAGTATATAATTAAATATTGAAAGTTATGATTTATTTATTATGAATTTTTTTACAAAAGGAACTAGAAAGAAAAAATGAAGATAACTTGCTGAAGGCTAGATGGTGGTAGGTGAGCTGTAAAAATACTCGTCATTAGACGGACTTTACAATAGTCGTAGACCAACGTCGAGAGGTGATCAGACGGTAGAGAAAAAGGCAACAGAAGATCGAGGCGCTAGATAGAATTTTTTGAACAAAAAAAAATAGAGATGACTTGTCAATTTCTAGGAGATCGGCGGTGGGTGGAGTATTAAAATACTCGTTGTTAGATGGGATTTCCAATGGTGGTATGTTGGCGTCGAGAGGTGATCGAACAATGGAGATATGGGAGGAGAGGGAAACTAAATTTAGAAATATACATATGGATACAAATATATATATATTAAAATAATATATAATTTTTATATATTAAAATAATATATTTTTATTTTCTATAAACATGATTAGATCTGAGTCATACATTTAAATCAAATCAAATATATATGTTGATTTAAAAGTGGCATTTTTATCATTGTACCTCAAAACTCACATTCAATGCAACAGAGGCAGTGTACTCTTTTTAAAAAAACATAGAAGGTAAAATGATATTTTATTTTTTTACAAGGACTTATATGAATATTTTGAATAACATTAAAGGTAATTTGTAATTTACACCTATTTTACGCACTTTTTTTTGTTGATATTTCTAGTTCCTTTTTTTAAAAAAAAATTATAATAAATAAATCATAACTTTCAATATTTAATTATATACTAATATGTTTTTGCAGTTATCCAGAAATATTCATATACTCGACGGATAGGACATTTGACAATGGGATAAATTACATTTTTGGTCCCATCAGTAGACCTTTAGTCCCACACTCAGGCCAATTCGTACATTTAGTCCCATATGTGGAGTTTTTTTTTCAATTTCAGGACCAAAGGGAGATTCCGTTAAAAATTGAGGCTGGCTGCCATTAAGTTTTTAACGGAATCCCCCCTTTGGTCCTGAATCGAAAAAAATAATCCACATATGGGATTAAATGTGTGAATTGACTTGAGTGTGGGACTAAAATTAAAAACAGGTCCATTTATGGACCAAAAATGTAATTTACCCGCTTAGAGGCTGAAGCTAGAGGAAAGGGCCGAACATTTGGGCACATAGAATTCAAAACTAATGGAGGCAAAGAAGGTGGCCACCAACCATTTCTAGCAATTGGAGAAAGATATGAATAAGTTGTTGGCCATGAGGGTGTGATAAAAAAGGCGGTGGTGAAGGCTGTGTTGGAATTTCCTGACATTGAGGAAACTCAGTACTATCTGGAGGCTTACTGGGCGAACCGGCTTGACAAGATTAAGAAATTCGTGGAGCACAAGCAACAGGTGGTAAAGATAGTGGGCCCTACTTTGAGCATGGCTTTGTGGCTTGCAAAAAACAATTCCTAGCTCAAGGGTACCCCCAGTTGGGAAAGAGCCTTCTTTCCTTGTCTCGAGGCTGCCATGGATAATGCCCCTGATCTCTTTGTTGAAACTCCAGTTTTAGTAAGCGGAAACCTCCTCCCCTAATCAGGTTATTTCTTTTTCTCCCTTTAGTTAATTCTCGATTATTCTTTACATCGAGCTGACTTATTAGGGCGGCCTTGCAAAAGAAGATTTAGACCACATACTAGGAGAGGTCAAAGTTAAAGTGAGGAGTCCCTATCCCGAAGCAGCAATTGATTCTATAATGGGGAGCCTCCCAAGTAAAGGAACCCTAGAGCCGAAGGAAGGAGACGCCTCCCTAGCCACCAATGCAAGACCCCCTGATGCCTCTACAAATGCTCCCACCCAAGAGAACCAGACTGAGAAGGTAAAAGAAGACCCCACTTGTAGGGATGAAAAAACAAAGATGTAATTTGACCCCTCCTTGCTATCTCCAAAACAAGTTACTCATTAATTTTGCTCTTTATTCCCCAGTTAGAGATGGGGATGAAACAATTTACTTTTTTCTTTGGATGCTATTTTTTATTTGCCTCCGACCATGTTTTTGGCCGAAGACCGTAATGCGGTGATCCTCATTTCTTGCTTTACATCATATTTGGTGAAACTTGTGCTATGTTGCTTATCTATCTCTTCATCCTTGATGAATAGAGTGTCTAGGGCTTGTTTGAAAGGGCCTATAAATATTTTTCCTGCATCCTGTGCTCTTAGGGATAAATATAATTTTCATATTATATCACAAAACATATATATGTAAAAGATGAGTAAAAGGTGTCTGAGGACTTTGAAGTGGGATGTAGCGTTCCCTTGATAAAGGATGCCTGTATGTTTTTTAGCAGGGTTTACTCCTATACTATTTTGTGCCTCACCTCATTATGTATAACTGGGAAAGTCATACTTTTTATTGGGGATGCCCCTAACAACTTTGTGAGGAGGACTTTGTTTTTGGAAGAAGACGTCCCTCAGGAGAACTTATTCTTTAACAACGCGTTCTTTAGGATGACTTAACCTTTGAAAAAGACGCCCTTCAGGAGGACTTATTCTTTGAGGAAGACGTCCTTTAGGAGGACTCGTTCTTTAAAAAAGAAGTCCTTTAGGAGGACTTATTCTTTTAGGACATCCTTTAGGAGGACCTAGAAGAAGATATCCTTCATCAAGCATATTATTTCTTGAGACTGTGTATGTTCCAAGGACATGGTAGTGGGCGTCCCTCTAGATCTTCCAATTCATAAGCTCCTGGCCCGATTATTCTCGTGACCTTTTAAGGTCCTTCTCAAGTGGGTCTAATTTTCCCACTGGTTTTAGGGTATCCACCCTTCGTAACACTATATCACCGACATAGAAATTTCGTATTTCACACTTTTATTATAATCATTAATCGTGGTGTTCTTGTATCTCTGTATGCAAATGATAGCTCTTTCTCTCAATGAGATCAAAGTTTTCTTTCGAAAGCTCTATATTACGTTCTTCAGGAAAGTGCAGGACTCTGTGAGAGAGTATCCCTAACTCTGCGGGGATGATGGCCTCAATTCCATACAATTCAAAAAGCAATGGAACATTGTCACCTCTATAATAGGACCCTAATCATGACACATCACGAGCTCATTGTCCGTATAGTTCAATTCTGGATAATCCTACAGTTCATATAATGTTGAAATATAAAAAAGCAACATTATTTCATAGTTATAAATTAATTCAAGTCATCGACTTACATGACGTTTGATCCAATCTTTGAAATCAGTTGCTATAAGATGATGAATAATTGGGTCCTTGGGCTGGTGTGCTTGTACAACTCATTTAAGAATGACCTGTTTGCAAATCCCCTTGATTATGTATATAATTATATATATTAACAATCATGATGTACAAAAATATGCACATACTTATGGCGTGACTACTTCACAATGGCATAATACATACATCTCAATAATTTGGCGCACTGAACTACTGAGCTATCTCTCCTTTGAGGCCTCACTTGATTGGACAGGTGGTTGAAAATAGACTATTGAATTCTGTCATTGTTGCTTGTGGACATTGTTTCTACTAGTCCTGCTTCGCTTGCAAAGAAATTGTGGCTCAAATTAATGGAAAGTGAATTACCTGAGTTCTTTGACAATGTACGCCTCGATAATGGATGCCTCGATGTGTGCTTTGTTCTTCACTTTCTTTCTCAAATCATGGAGGAACCTGTTCAACTATTTACATAAAGGTGCTTCATTGAGTTGAAGAACGTTGGAGGAAATATTTTCTCGAGGTTGCACAGGATGACTGCAACACTACCTTCTACCTGTTGCAGCTTGGTAACATCTAGTGTGGACGAGCATAAGATTTGTAATAGAAGGCTCACATCCATCAATACACTCCATACATTCTCTGGAAGCATCTTACGAAAGGCAACTATGATCAATCTTTTCTTAAATATGTGACAATTATAGCTCTTTATGCCTTACATCCTTAACGTACCCAGTAACAATAGATGCATATCCATCGGGAAATCTCAAACAATGAATCCACTTACATGCTCTCCTCTTCTGCTTCTTTGTTAAGATATATGCCTCTTTAAGCATAACGTTTAGTCTCTATTCATCCACCTCAAGCTCCGGCCGATTACATATAATCTCAAGTCATTCTATGCATTCAGATTGTCCTTCATTTTTTCCTTTATGTCCTTCAGCATGTTGAACATATTGTCAAACACATTCTTCTAAATGTGCATTACTTCAAGATTGTGTCATATCAGATGTGTTGTCCAATATGAAAGATCCCAAAATATGCTTTTCTCCGTCCACTTGTGGTTGATACCATAGCTTTGTTGGGAGTGTCAACGGTTGTTCAACTGCAAGCACCAACTTTGCAACCTAATCTCGGATCTACTCTTCGGTCAGTCTCGTCAATGCCATGTTCTTTTCCACCCGATTATTAGTAAAGACATTTTTGTTCCTACAGTATGGATGATCCTGGGGTAGAAATTATCTATGGCAGTAAAGTAGCATGTCTTCTATTGTGTTGCAGATGGAATAACCGTGTGTCATCCAAACATACTGGACATCCCATAACACCAATGGTTCTCCATCTAGATGCCATTGCATAAGTGGATAGATCGTTCACTGTCCACATCAACGCCGCACACATCATGAATGCCTGGTGGCATTGTTGTGACTTCATACACCCACATACCATAATTACAGCAGCTCCTCTATCAATAACTTCAGGTAAACATTGATCAAACACTTCGGATATAGGTCAGTGATCACCAGCGTCAGGAACATATACTCAGACTTGATTAACATTCCAGGTGGAAGATTGTACAATATAAGCATAATAGGTCAAAATGAGTGTGTACGGCTATACTAACAATGAGGCACAAACTCATCTATGCACAACTACAATCTAATATTACAAGGCTCCAATGCAAAATTGGGATATGTTTGGTCGAAATGCCTATAAGCCTCTACGTCGAACGAATGACACAAGATACCTCCTTCATCTAATGAGTAGCATGCCACGTTATGTGCTCTGCAGTTGCTACAGAAACATACAACTTGTACAGTCGGGGAGTAAGCGACAGGTACCTAAGAATGGCATATGGGGGACTTCTTATGGCTGAGATTTCACAACTGGGTCGATTTGTATCTAGCATCTCCACAAAACTTATAGTACTCCAAATCAATGTCATCCGTCTAGTACAACATGATGCCATTTTTACAATAATCGATCTTCTCAATAAGTAAACCTAAATCTCTTTATCATCCTCTTCATACTGTAGTAATTAGTGGGTAGGTTGGAATCGGTATTACTGGCCCGCGGGGACACCTGATCATATTATCTCTAAAAAATATTATTCTTGACCTTGATGTTGACCAGTCCAGCAACATCATCAACTGAGATTGGATACACCGTTCCACAACTACTGGTCGGCCGTGTGCACTACACGAGAAAATGGTTTGCCAATCCTGACACAAAATCATAAGGGCCCCTACCGTATCACGAACTAGAATCGGTGTTAGTAGGGGATGACCTAGTAGCCTCACCAACCACACTCTCGTGGTAGGACAAAAAAACCTGGCCCAACTGCATCATAAACCATGCTCTATGCACAATTTATCTACTGGTCATCACCCTAGTGCGTAGTATCCTCCTGAATAGTGGAGTTTTGCTGCTCAGGCACTAGGGGTGCTATTACTTCATGAAAGTACTCCTGCACCCTCTCTTCGACATGGAATGTCCAATTATAGTATTCCAGTATAAATCCTCTCATGTATAAGTGAAATTTACCTTGACAGTGTTTTGAACCTTTCATTTTTGCATTTCCAACATGGGCACCTAATCTTCTGGCCATTCATATGTCCATGCTAACTCTTGGCCCATTCTATAAAAGTATTAACACCACCCTTAAACTCCGGTCTAAGTCTGCCTTTCCCTGCAAGTTCTTCTCATACATACAGCTCCCCAATTGTCTTAACATGATGATCACTGTACATACACGTTAAATTAATCAATATTAATTGGAACTAATAAGGCATATACTTAACATAACAATAAAAATAAAAAAACTATAATAAATTAAACTATATTTTAATTAAGAAAAAACGGTTCAAGTTGTTACCTGGCCAACCAACTAAAAAGATCAACGGGGCACGATAAAATAACATAATTCTAGTTGATCAATTGTACATATATGCTCGCAAATTGGATAGAGATTTAGAGTGTGTATGTGTGTATAGGTTAACAATATAAGAGACTGAGAAAGAACGAAAAAAAACAACATGCCACACATATATATAAGATTTTTTAGAGCTAACTTTGGAACGGGTTTCTGAACACACAAAAATAGCCGTTAAAATCTAGTCTATAAGCTCCAGAATGTCTTTTTTGGAACAACTTTTGCAACAAATAAAAATGAACAAAAAATTCGTTACAATTGCGTATATAATTTATAACGGAGCATATTTGTTCCAAATTTGTAACATTTTTTTATACCACTACTGGGACGAAAGTATTATATACAGCATTGTCGTTCCAACATGAAGCTGCCATTCCAGATGGTGTTCCATGTTTGATACAACCTCAATTTTGGAAAGTTTACGAACATTCACTTTATAAAAATTACTTGAGACGTTTCATTGAGAATGTGACCGATAACATTTCTTGAAATGCTATTTGTAAGAGCTTTAAATATGGCTCTAAATTATTTGAATCAAGTTGAGCATATTATTATTTAAATTTCCTTAAATTATTATCGAGCTAGAAATGTGAAGTAGGATTTAGTTTGATTACTAATCTTATTAAGGTCAAATGAGCATTAATCGGATCAAATATGAGGAGCTCGAGTTACTTGATATTTTTAATTATATTTTATTAATTTTCACTAATCGAATTGAGTTCGAGCCAAACTCAAAAGCTAATAGAATAAGAAATTTCATTAATTTAAGTATAGTAAGTTTAACAATTCGAATTCAAATAATTTTTTTATCGATCAATTTCAATCAAGTATCGATATGTATTTTAAACCTAGCTTGCTTAAATGGGCTCAAGCAGAATGCATCTATGTTATACAATCATGACTTTCCAATAGAGTATTTACGTTGTTTTATATCAATTTGGATCCAAATTTTCTTGGAATTATCATCACTCATAGGCCTTTTATTTTTTTGGCAGGAGGGGAATATGATATCCAGAAAACAATTACAAGAAATTTGATTGCTAGAGACCGTATTCCATTGCAACTGTTTGAGGAGAACAAGATGTTTAATAGGAAAATTAATCAAAAGTCACTTGATATTTTTTTAATTAAGTATACTCTATTATTTTTGCATTATTGTATCGAGTTCGAGCAAAACTCAAAAGCTTATATAACAAAATTTTTTGACTACATTTGGTTTGTTAAGTTTAACACATCTCGAACTTGAATGAGCTTTTATCAATCGATTTGAATTGAACATCGAGTAATTTGAAATATATATATATATATATATATAAGATACGGGTAAAATACAATTTGCCTCTCTTTGATATGATAAATGAGTAAAAAACATTCTATAAAAAAATTTGCAAGTTACCTCCCTGTGTTTTGAAAATTTAAGCAAATTACTTCCCTAACAAGTTACATAACGGTAATTACTTCATTTTTCGAAAAATTACTTCCCTAACAACGAGTTACATAGAGGTAATTTACTTCATTTTTCAAAACACAATGAATAATTTGCTAGTTTTTTTCATACAAGATTTTTCATATTACAAAGTAGTAAATTGCATTTAACCCTATAACAAATATGTGCTTGGGAACTATGAGGTGAGCTGGATTGAGTTTGCAATTCATCTTTCTCTTGCAGATTCAATATATATGGTTGTGAAATATGAGGAGAGCTGGAATTAGGGTTTGTACATCCCCCTGCACCTCAGGTCAGCAACTTGCTTCTCAGAATTTATGATGCAGCTATGTAAAGAACAGCGCAATAAAGCAGGTCGGTTTGCTGCTACATTGGGGAGGCCCGGCCGAGCACAATGCACATGGGTTCGAGACAGATGAGTGTCTGTTTGTCCTATTCCCAGCAGACAAATTAATGCTACGTTGCTGCATCCGGGCGGAAAAATAAAGTGAGAAATGTGCGGAATATGAATGGTGGTGCGGGAAAATTCTATGTCGGGTTTGGTTCGACGAAATTTGAATTAATTATATGTGTAATATATTTATTGTGTGATTGGTATATAATTAAAAGAAAATGATCAATCACATTTATGTGATTGATTTGATTCGACCAAACTTAATTCAAATTAGAATTGGTGGTGCGAATAATTAATCAAGATCCTCCTGTTCTTACATTCTTTATTTCTGAAAGGAGAAACTTCACCGAAGGCCTTCAATTGTGATGGTCCTGCACGAATCTGATTGCCGCTGCAACACACGAAAAGGCTGAGGTGAACCAAACAAGCTAGTTTCTATCAATTATTTCTTAAATTATTAAGTCAATGTGCACACAAATTCTATCGTGTCTAAAAATCAAAATATAAAAAATTATTATAAATAAAAGTATGTATTTGATTGGTAAAATACGTGCAATTTCTATCTAATCCTATTAGTCTTCTCTTCAAAAATTGAATATTTGGCATTATGCCGTTACGAGTCAAAAGTTATAATTTGATGTGTTTTTTACGAACGACTTCATCTCTACATTGAACACTTTAAATATTTCTGAACTTGTGAAACTTCGTAAAAAAATTAATCGCCTTTCTTTTCTGGCTTTCTTCAATCTCTATGTGTATTTTGAATGAGTTCCAGAGACCACTTTATATAGGTGTCAAATTTAAAGTTATGATTTACTTGAATAGTTTTTGTATTATCTCTTTATAATTAAATTATAAATAAATAAAGAGATAAATATATCAAATATTTGGCATGAGATGATTAGTCAATTTGATATTATCCCTTTAATATTTTTATTTTTTAAAAATCTAAATATTCAATTATTTTTCTTAATTGAAATGTGCATACAGTTGTTCCACGCGACGCCATTTGATTGGCTCCAATCTTTGACTACAAAATATGATTTTATTGACTGAAATACTTCAATTTTAATTAAATATTAAATCGAATAGTATACATATATTTAATAAATTCACTAATGAAATAACATAATTACAAAAATTAATAATAAATTTAATAATAAAATAAAGTCCTCAATCGATTGTGTGTTTGTGTGAATAGCGTGGAAGTATATATACATATATATTATATAGATATACTTATATATAAAAATGAGGCGGTGGTGAGGTGACAGGCACGTCCTACTTTCCTCTTTTTGTTTTAATCAGATTAATTTTATTTATTTTATACTTTTATTAAATATCTATTACATCCTCCATAGTTTTCTTAATTAATATAATTTACTTTTAAATAATTTGTAAAACTTCACTTTTTCATTCAATATGTTTGGTAATTCTCCTTTGAGAATAATCAAAAATGGAAAGTGTACAATTTATTTTAATATAACCAAAATTTGAATTTATAATTATTTATTTATTAATTAAATTTTTAAATAATTATTAATTAATCCCATAATTATGTATAAAACTTTATAAATGTTACAGATGATATATAATACATAATTTCTAGAAGGCTTTTATAACTTTTGTAAACAAATGACATACAATTTCTACACGGCCCTCGACGCGTTAAGTATTTTGGGATTATACTAACCTTTTTTTATTTTAATGGGACTACAATTCAAACTCAATTATTAGAGTTTTGTAGTAAGCTAAGAATTCTATCATAAAAGATGCAAGCAATTGTTATTATGCTTTGTAAAAAAAATAGCAACTTAACTCCCTATGTTTTTAAGATGCAGCAATTTAAAAAAAGGAAAAATTCAGAGACTCCCTCTGTGATAATAGAAATGTTCAGAAACCCCCCTGTGAAAATTAAAGTATCAAATACCCCCCTATTATATAAAATAAAGTTCAAAAAATCCTCTTTGTACAAAAATTGGGCCAGACGCGCTTTGACTGTGATTTTCCTATAAAAATACTTTTTTTTGTTATACTTTTACCCTACTCTCACATTTAATATATATGTATTTGATAATTAAATATTATTTTATATAATAATTATTTAATTAAAATATTATATATTTCTATTAATAACAAAATATTCTTTTATATAATAATTACTTAATTATTTATATAATAAAATATTATTTTAATTAAATTAAAATTAATTTTATATATAATTAAAAAAACAATAGTGGCGGCGTGGTGAAGAGGAGGGCCGGCGCCCTCCTCACCCTCGACGAAGGCCGTCGCTCAATGCAGGAAGGGCGACGTCCATTTTTGGGAGACGTCGGTCGCCCAGATCGAGCGGTCGGCGTCGCCCAAATGGGCGGCCGAGGGAGGGAAGGGGAGGGGGATGGAAGGGGGGGAGGGTTTGGAGGTGAAAAGGGGTGGGGGTGGGGGTTGGGGGGTGGGGTATAATTGTTATATTTGAATTTTTTTTATAAATTAGAATTATATGTATTATAAATATATGTTAATAATTATAAATTATATATATTATAAACTAAAATAATTGTATATTAATAAGGCTAGTTGACCGGTTGACTAGAAGGGGCATTTTAGTCATTATTTCTAAAAAAATAGACTCAAATTGATCATGAAGTGGTGTAATTATTTATTCGTAATATAGGGGTGACTTTTAACATTAAAAATTTTATAAGGGGGTTTTTGATATTTTGTTATATCACAGGGGGTCAAAATGGATTTAACCCATTTAAAAAATATATGGAGATAAATGAGGTAAGTTATAAAGAGGTAATTTAAAAAGTATATGCATTTTAAAAATCATAGAGAGGTAAATTGCTATTTTTTTTCATAGAGGGGTAATATGTTTATTTGCAATATCACAGGGGATTGATTGCATTTTTCCCGTTAGATTTAAAAGTTTGTCAAAATATTGAAGCTTTATGAGCAACTTATCAGATATAAAATATCAGAAAAAAATTTCTGAAAAAACTAAATAAAATATTAAGATCTTATAATATTTCGAAATTAAAAAATAATTAGTTAAAATGTATTTTTAAATCTTAACAGATTCGTTTATGTTAATTACAAAATTGTCATTAGAACTACTATTTTATAAGTTTCATTTTTTTATGTTAGTCAAATAATTTAGGAATATATGTTTTCAATAAAATTTGAGATCTTATAATTTCTAAATATTTATAAGATGTATGATTTTATAAACTTTTTATATCAGTTTAATCAAACACTTTTAAAATGAAACTCTTGTCATTACAACGTACGTTTTTTAAAATTCTATTATGCAAAAATAAAATTATCATTATATATATACATGCATATTTTATAAATAACTTTTAAAAAATTTGTATTACTAAAATTATTTTCTGTTACGATGCATGCTTTTCTGTAAATGGAATTTTCGTCCCGTAAAAAGTTTAATTGCTCAATGTATCGTAAAAAATTACAACAATATAGAAAATTATAGAAAATATAAATTAATTACGACAATTACCATTTATTCTGCAAGGGAAGTAAAACTTATGACAAATATTTGATTATAGATCAAACCATAATAATATTGATTGTCAATAGTCAAAATTTAAGTTTTTTCGTCGATTTTATCTGAAATAACTTTTAAATACTCAATTGGAGAAAAAGAGTCGTGATGGAACGACATAGATGCATTTCACTTGAGACCATTTAAATCTTAGGCTGAGAAATATATCAAATATTTGAATATTTAATTGAAAGTGATTGATAAAAGATGGTTTGAATTTAAATTGTTAAAATTTGGTTCTTTAATTTTAAGCATCCGACGTGTTCCTCGGTCCTATCGATTCTTTCGTAGTCGTATTTGGCTGTTTTGATCTTAGAACAAATTAGAGAGGAGGATACATAGCATGAATCATCAAGATTCTTTATAAGTTAAAGAGTAATGTATAGATTGTGGCACACTGCTTGGAGATAGAAACCATAGATTTAGTTAGAGCTAGAGAATTCTAGTTTGTATATTGCTTTATTATTTATTCAAACTTATCTTTCCTAAAAAAATTATATATATCAAATCAGTCGAGCCCAATTCTTCTTTGATCCAACTAATACTCGTATGAGCTCGATTGGATTAATGATCAAAAACTCTGAAACAAACTTATAACAATAATTTATTTGGCTTGATTCAAATAATTTACGAAAATTATTCATGACATTCTCTAAAAAATAGGAAAAAATATTTTTTTAGTCCGTTGAGTATGTCCAATTTTAGTTTTAATTCTATAAGTATGCCCGTTTTGTATTAACTCCAGTAACTTGCAAAATTGATTAGATTTAGTCCGTTTGAGGTTTTCTACTTTGTTTTTGGCCAAAATTTTAAATTTACTTGGAACTTGCCAACATGTAAATTAGCTGGTCCAATTTCCGGCCAATTAACCACGTGTTATGCCACATGGAGAGTACGTCGCTTGCATACGTGGCTTGTATGCTAACTGGGCAGACCCTTCACTACAAGAAAACAGGGCATCAGAGACCAAAATTTAGAGACGGAACAAAATCCGTCTTTATCAGAGACGGATTTAGAGACGGAACTCTTACATATGATAAATTATTAATAACTTTTATTTTAGAGACGGATTTAGAGACGGATTTATAATTTCGCGAAATTCCGTCTCTATTTCCGTCTCTGATACTGTTAAATTATTCCTTAAAAATCAAGATGGCTGCGAATTGGTTATTTCCGTCTCTGTTTCCGTAGCTAATTTTTTCTTTAATTTAGCCACGGAAATTTCCGTCTCTGATGGTCTAAATAGGAATTTTTTTATTTATTAAAATATTAAAACACAAAAATAAGAATTTTTATTTATGTAATAATAATTAAGTTGTAATTATATGAATTAATCTAAAAATAATAATAATAATAATAATAACAACAACAACAATAATAATGATGATGATGATAGTTGAATAATTATAATTATTATTTTATTTTATATATAATGAGATTAAAAAGTTTAATCAATAGTTACGATATCTTAAAATCCGGGCACCTGATTCATACGAAATTTAAATATATACAAGACTATGTCCATTAGATCATATCGGACGGTATGATTTAAAATCACATGGTCTGATTCAACGATACACCTTCTTGAATGATTACTCTTATGTTTCGAGTACGATATCTCGACATCCGTATATCCAATAAGTATAAAACTTTACCAAATGTATTTTTTTGTAAGTTTTATCATATCTAACGGTCTGATCAGAATTTTGATGGCCAGATTAACCCATGTTGTTCAACAATATATGATGATAGTTATATCAATGTTATACTAATATTTATAAATATATAAATTTTGCAGATTGTGAGCATATATTAATTTCAACTATATCTATGTAAAAATTTTATGATTTGATTATCATGATTTAAAATAATAATAATAATAATAATAATTATAACTATTATTATTATTATTATTATAGTAATACTAACAATAATAATAACAACAATAATAACAATAATACTAATAATAATAATAATAATAATAATAATTCTAATAATAATAACAGTAATAATAATAATAATAATAATACTAATAATAATAATAATAATAATAATTCTAATAATAATAACAGTAATAATAATAATAATAATACTAATAATAATAGTAATAATAATAAGAATAATAATAATATATTAATAATAATAATTATACAAAAAAGTTTAAACTAAAAAACTGATATCTTTCTCTCTCTTTCTTCCTCGTTCTTTCTTCCTCGTTCTTTCTTTGTTTTCCATTCCTTCTCCTCTCTCATTTCTTCCTTCAAACCCATCTCCATTTCTTCCCCAAACCCATGTCTTAGAACCCCAACTCCAAACTCACGGCAACAAGGACGCAAGGTCGGCAACGAGAACACAGATTTGTACGGCTTTCATCTTTCTCCTCTCATTTTTTCTACAAACCCATCTCTTAGAACCCTAGCCCTAAACTCACGGCAACAAGGACGGTAAATCGGCAACGAGGAAGGCGACGAGTACGGCTTCTCCAGGTAATTCTTATTTCTTTGTTGCATTTTACTTATTCTTCTTTTTTTTTTGGGTTTGGGTGTGTTTTTAGCATCTTATTTTTAGCAAAATTTCTGAAAAATTGAGCATCTAATGTTGTATGTAATGTTGTAATTTCTGGAATTTCTGTAAAATTTCTGCAATTTCTGGGAAATTCTAGTCAATTTCTGCAATTTCTTCAATTTCTGCAATTTCTGCCATTTCTTCAATTTCTGCAATTTCTGCAATTTCTGCAATTGTTGTTCTTGTGTAATTGTTGTTCTTTTGCTCAATATGTAAATGCCTGCATGTCTCTTATACTTTGCAAGTAATTATTTTATAAATATGAAAGGCTACAGAGTTTTCCTGATCCAAGTACTTAGGGCCTGTGGTAGTGGCATCAATACTCTGTAGATAGTACATTTTGTGTTTTTATGTAAATGCATGTCTTTTCACTGAGTCATGCTTTTAACCTTTGTTTCTGAATGTTTACATTTTGTTGGTATTTTCCTGGAAATTATGAAATTCTGACGAAAATTCTTGATTTACCAATCCGCGAGTTCTGGATTTTGTATGATATACATAATAAATATTGTCTACATTATGTTGTGTTCGATACTCATAAATGCATGAAATATCCAGGTGTGCGAAATACACACATTATTTGCTAATAAATTGGCCAGTTTTGGTTGCATTGTGGAGAGGAAAAATAAAGATACAAAAAATCTCACCATAATTGAACATTATTACATTGTATTTTCACATATTCACTTTTCAGTTTTCCCTCGTCTCAGGTGGGGACCACAAGTGGAGCAAGCAACTTACAAGAATCGCCAGCGTCTATACCTTTCTGAACAGGTAGAATTCAGATTGTTTACAATGATATTCAGGATTAATATCTATTATTGAGGCAGTTAAATATTCTTGACCTACCAAAAAGAGGGAAGAATCCTGTTATGAGCCTTTACTGCTATTGTGTATGTTGGACATGTATTACGCATGATAAGGAGTCATGTTTGGATTTTAGTTGTACAGAGAAAAGGACAAACACAAAGCTTCTAAAGGACAAAAGTGACATTGATGAACAATCGGTAAGTTCAAAGCTTCTAAAATTGAGCTTAATATAGTCATAAATAATTTTAGCTCTATTTCTTAATTTTATATATTTTTTAATTTATTCTGTCAAAATAGATTTATTGAAAATGGTGTTACACGAAACCTCACAAATGATATTAAAGGCATTTTCACTGAAGCATGGCCAAGATGGCACGCAGTGCCAAAAGCATCTAAAGATTTGTTGTGGGAGAACTTTAAGGTAATAAATACTATTTATATTTAATCCAATTTATTCATTGCTAATTATATAGACATATTTTGTAATTATTTAATGTGATTTACTGTTTTGACATGTGATAGTTGAGGTATTGGTGGGATAATCTAACCGACGAGGAAATGAGGAAGGTGTGGAATGAAAATGCGAGTGATCGATTCAAAGAAATGATGTACAAAGCTAAGCAAAAGGCACTGAATGATGCTCACAAACAGTTAGGTAGAGAACCAGAGATGAGTGATATGATTGATAGAGGTCCTTATTGGTTGAATAATCAATTATGGAATGATTTAGTTCAGAAGTATTGGGCCTCAGAAGATTATTTAGGAAAATGTCAAACTGCCCGAAAAAATCGTTTGATTGAAAAAGATGGTTCAATAACAAAACACACTGGTGGTTCTATTCCTGTTGGGGCACATAGGCAAAAAATGGTAAGTTTTAAGTATAAATTAAGTTTTTAGATATCTTTTATGCAATTTATTGACATGTGAATTAATATTGTTTTGTACACTATAGGAAAAAGAACTTGGTAGAGAAGTGACTGATATTGAGCTATTTCAAAGATGTCATAGAAAGAATAAAGGAATCGGGGAGTTCATCGACAACAAATCCAAAAGAATTAGTGTAAGTATAATTTGTCATTGGATTTAAATATTGATTAGTATATATGTTGAGAAATTTTGCTAGACTTTTATTACATATGTTCATTTGTATGGAATGTACTGTCACAGGAAGAATACCTTGAAAAAACGGGTTGTACTGATGTTTCTTCACAGGCTTCATTTGATGTCTCAACTTGGTATGATATCACTGGAGGTCCTTCTAAAGGACGCTTATATGGATTTGGTTGTAGCTCTTTATCTACAAGTTCAAGTTCAATCAGTTCTACTCTTAAAGCATCTGACCAGCAGATTAATGAGTTAACAAAGGTTGTGGAGGAATTTTCAAAACGAGAAGAAGAAAATAGAAAATTGCTTGAAATTGCTCTTGAAGAAGTTCGAAAGAGGGAGGAAGAGTCTCGAAAGAGGGATGAAGAGGCTCGAAAGAGGGACGAAGAGGCTCGGAAGAGGGAGGCAGACCTACAAGAACTTGTTCGAAAATTACTTCAAGATGTGGGATACACAAATCATCAATTTGCTGGTGGGTCGGGACAACAGGAGCAACAACATTCCAGGAAAGATAATTAGTTTATTTTTTCTGTTGGTTGTTTATCACTTAGTGTATGTTGATTTGGGTTGTACTTTGACATATGTTTGTTGACTTGGGAGTAGACATTGATATTATTTGGTAGTATTTGGATGATGACATCAATTATATTAGTGTTGTTGTATTTTGAGTATCTTTTTTGTTAATTTTTGTTGTTCTTGTTTGGGAAATTCAGATTTTGGTATTGATGGAATGTATATTTGATGGTATAATGAGCAGGATATTAATTTGGGTATAGAAATTAAAAATCTGCCCAAAAAAAACCAAAAAAAATTAGAGACGGATTAGAGACGGAAAATTTTGAAAACTTAGATACCGAATCAGAGACGGATTAGAGACGGAACATTTTGAAAATTTAGAGACAGAATCAGCGACGGATTAGAGACGGAAATTTGTAAGATTGTAGAGACGGATCAGAGACGGAATATTTTCTTCATTTCAGAGACGGAATTAGAGACGGAAATTATTTTACCTTTGTCGACGGAATTAGAGACGGATTACCTACGGAAATCAGAGACGGATTACAGTTAAATTTTCTTCTCTTTTGGCGACAGAATTAGCGACCGAATTTTCGGTCTCAGATTTAGCGACGGAATATTTCCGTCGCTAAATTATTAGAGACGCGGCCTTCTACAACGGAGTTCGGCGACGGATTTTTCCGTCTCTAATTTGTTTTAGAGACGGAAATCCTACTTTCAGAGACGGAAATTTCCGTCTCTGATGCCCTGTTTTCTTGTAGTGCTTCTCTCTACAAAACTAAATTCATTTAAAAATTTCAAAAAAAAATTGATTAGGGAAAAAAGTGAGCTTATTACCTTGTAATCGTGACAGGAATGGAACCTCCTTCTTTGATTTTGATTAGTCTAAGAAGTCTGGACCATTGTTTTCTTTCCGCAGTAATAAAAAAGTGGTCCTTCCATAGAAGAAGACATTGGAGCCGAGAGATAAAGGAGAGAAATGGGTTTGTCCAAGCATGAAGACAAGAAAATATATTTTGTTGGTTAGGAAAAGTGTTTTGGAGGAAAAAGTCACCTTTCTTCCCTCCAAAAGATGACTAACTTGTCTTCCACCTCATGATTTTAGCCACAAAGGATTATAAATCAACAAAAACGCAATCTAGGTGTCCAACCATATCACTTTTCCTGTGTAAATTATAAATTCAATCCATCGGAGGACTAAATGTAATCAATTTTGCAAATTACTGGAGTTAATAAAAAATGGGCATACTTGTAAGACTAAAACTAAAATTGAGCATAATTAACGGACTAAAAAAATATTTTTTACCCAAAAAATATTTGCAAGTAATTGCACGATGACCCTCCGTCCATCAAGGACACTTTACTCTTCTCTTTCAGTGCTTTGTATCTCATTTTCTGGGTCCATCAGCTGCTTGATCACCTTCGATCATCTTTGCACCCAGAATCACATTATTATCCATCTTTTAGTCCATCTTAATCTCAACTTTCATTTCAAACTCCTTCCATTAACAAGAATGCATTGGTCTCATGCTTCGCAGCTAACCACCATCAGTATTCGCCTCCACACACTTTCTAATGTCGAGTTCCATCCACAGTACAACACATATGCTCCTAACGCAGCGTCGGATAGCACTATCATTTGAGGCATCCACCCGAACACCTTCCAATCTCCACAGTCCATCCCCGGAATCCTTGTGGTAACACTTCTTTAGGATTTACATGGAACTCAATTTTTTCTTTGAGAGCTAGCTTCTTCTAGGACCACAAAACCCAATGTCTACTGTTTTTGGGATGACAAAGATCTTCTTCATCTGATCCCTATCAAACCATCCTAACTACCGAAGCAAAGAAACACAAGAGATGAATTGGATGTCTATCAAGCCACCCAAAGATTTCCCTGTGCTTTTGCTTTTCCTGATCAGTTTGGTCTCCCCTGAGCTGAAGTATTGGTCCTCAAAGGTAAATTGGGTGGGAGACTCTTGTCGTTGGAGAGAGACCTAATTTAGTGGGATTCAGTCTCAACTTCAGTCTCTCAGTGTCTTTGACAAAATCAAGGTCATTCTTTCCTTGTCAAAAACAAAAGAAGGCCATAGAGTAGGGGAACGGGTTTAATATCTCAGGTTATGATTTCTTGTACTCCATCAGGTCAAGATTATGGTCATCGCTAACTCTGGAGATGGAGCATCAGGAAAAATCCCAATTTAAAAAATCTCTAATTTAATCCACGTCAGCAATTTTCAATGAATTATAAAACTCCGATGACCGGAGTACTCTAATTGCTAACAGTTACTTAATTATCAGTTATAACTTGCCACCCTTGAAGCTAGAGTTCTTAAAATATCGCCACCCCCACAAACAAATAGGATAGTAAATGCAATTTAGCCAATATTCATGCATATCAGAGTCCAACAATACAACACGAATTGAAGGATTTTCTTAGGAGTTGCATGGAGGTGGTTGAGATGTCCCCCAAAATCTTGAGATGTCTATTTCTAGGGATGGTGTTTATCAACTATTGGAGTTACTCTCTAAGAGATATATGTCGGCAACAAGTGATCCTACCATATCATAGGAGAATATAGGGGTATTAGCTACCTGGATTGCCTATCAGCCAAATTCGGTTGTCTGTGGCATCCCTATTGCCACCTTTTAAGGTGATGTGGCTTGAAATATGTAGAATACCCGACGTGGTGGCTAAGATGGATGTTATTGATCCTATTGGCATAGATCCTATTTCTATGCATTGCCCCTTGAGTAAGGTGGCAGGCTTAATTAGGTTAATGGCCTATTATCATTATTGTTTGTCAAGTGTATTTGAGTTAGCAGAGCTGGGAACTATTTGGTTAAATAGATGAAAGCCTAACTTCTTGACTTAAATTTGAGAGTAATTTGGTTATTGAGCTTAAAACATATTTATTGTAAACATCATATAGAATAGATAATTTCTTCACGGCTTTGACTACTTTTGTAAACAAATGACATACAATCTCTAGAAGACACTAAACCCGTTAAGTCTTCATGGGTCCCAATATTTTGGTATTATACTAATTTTTTTTTTATTTTAATGGGACCTATACTTGAAACTCTATTATTAGATAGTGCTGTAGTTAGTCTAAGAATTCTATCCGTTTGTCCATCGAAATTCACACCTACTAAACCCACATATATAGGGTAAATAGCGATTTATCCTACTATGATATTGAAAATGAGCACATTATCCTCCTATAAAAAAAAATAGTAATTTACCTCCCTGTACTTTTTAAAATGAAGCAATTTATCTCCCTGTATAAGGAGGTAAATTGCTTCATTTTAAAAATCATAGGGGGTAAATTGTTGTATTTTAAAAAAAACAGGGAGGTAAATCGCTATTTATTTTTTCGTAAAGGGGTAATTTGCTCATTTACGATATCACAAATAAGTTGCTTGCATTTTTTCCCATTTATATAGGTATATGGTTCATATATATATTGAATCTTTGGTGACTAAGCGTGTTTGAGTTAGTTTTATAAGTTTGTCAAAATATTGGAGCTCGATGAGCAGGTTATCAGATACAACATATTTGCTAATTTATTTCTCGAAAAATATTTTTTTTAAAAGAATAATTAGTTTAATTACAAAATTCTCAGCATAAATAATATTTTATAAATTTTATTAGTTTTTTCATTTTATGCAAACACTAAAAAAGTTTATGTTTAAAATAAAATTTCATATCTTATAATTTTTAAATTTTTTATAAGATGTAAGAACTTTTAATTTTTTTTTATTATGTGAGATTAACCAAACACTTTTTGAATGAAATTCTTGTCACCAATACGGTTTTTAAGATTGTATGAAGGCAAAATAAAAATGATCATTTTATAAGTAGTTTTAAGATTTCTGTTTTATTACTACAATTATTTTTTGGAATAATTGCACTCCTCTCATGAAGTTTGGTGTAATTATATGTAAATTCTCAGTGGTTTGAAAAATTAAATTTAGCATCTCTAAGGTTTATTTTTGTCTAACAAACAAGTCCCTCCGATAGTTAAGATTCGTTAAATTTGTTGATCTTAATAGAAAATCGAATTGAAAGTTGATATTTACCCTCAACTGACTTATAACTAATTTATTGCAGGCCAAACAATTTGTTTCCAACTAAACTATATTTCTAATGGTTAATATACATCTCCTCACATGCATAAATACGTGAAGACATATGAGGATACTTAACTTGGTCATAAAAATAAATTATTTGACCTGCGATAAACAGTAATAAACCTATTAGGAGCAAATACATATTTTTTTTTATTTTTTTTATTAATATTAACAAATTTAATGCATTTTGACTAACGAAAGAACTTATTTATTGAACAAAAACAAGCCTTAAGAATGCTAAACGTAATTTTTCAAACCACAAAAAATTTACGTATTATTACACCAAATTTCAAGACAGGAGAGTGTAATCCTCCCTTATTTTTTACTACAATGCTTTTGGTAATTGGATTGTCGGCTCAGTAAAGATAGACTTGTATGTATTTGATTGCTCCACGTGTTATCAGTCATCATCAAACATGTTTATTGCATTAGGTATGATAGAGATTATTTATATGCGATTAAGTCCACTTCACTTATAAATTATTACCACTTGCACTAGTGCTTGCATTATTACCCCTCGAAATCTCAATCATGTTCGTTCACTTTTTCACTCACGACCCTACAAACCTAACAACTTTTTTTAAAAAAGTATATAAGTGATTCGACTTAATTAGGTCATCAACTACAGAAGAATTCATTTCTTCTTGCCTTATTTAATTTCTAACATTCTCAACACACTCTATGAGTGCTGATAATGCCAAAGGAGTAGCTTCCAAATTCATGTAAAGTTCGGCTTGAACCCATTTAAAACTAGCTACCCCTTAAAAACATATCAAACTACTCGATATTTAAATTAAATCGATTAATAAAAGCTCGTATTACTTCGAAGCGTTTAAATTTAATCAATCAAATTTTATTAAAAAAATTTATTCGATAAGCTTTTGAGTTTGGCTCACACTCGATACGATGAATGCGAAAATAATAAAATGTACTTAAATATATCAAACGATTCGAGCTCAATTGATGTTTGATCCAACGAATGCTCATTTGAGCTCGATTACATTGAAAAGCGAACCAAATTTAAATTCAAATTTTGAAACTCGATAATAATTTAAACACAGACTTAAAACTGATATGTTTGACTCGATTCGAATAATTTAGAACTATGTTCAAAGCTAATATTTGTAGCATTTTAAGAAATGTTATCCATGACATTCTCAATGAAACGTTTCATGTAATTGCTCGAGGACCCACCTTCCACTAGTGCCATTCTGCTCTTTTCTTTTAGTGCTCTCATCTTAACTCGGATCTCATTCTCCGGGTCCATCAGCTGCTTGATTGCCTTTTCTATCGTCTCTGCACCCACAATGACGTCACTCTCCTTCCTGTAGTCCATCTTAATTTCAACTGCCATTTCAAATTCCTTAACCAATAGGAACGCATTGGCTTGTTGCTCTGCACCTAGTGGCCACAAGGCCATCGGTATCCCATACCACACGCTTTCCAGCATTGAATTCCATCCACCATGTGACACAAATCCTCCCACCGCTGAGTGAGATAACACTGCCATTTGAGGCGCCCAGCCTATCACCTTCCCAATTCCTACCGTTCGGTCCAAGAATCCTTGTGGTAACACTTCTTCAGGATTTTCATACTCTCCTGGAAACTCAATCTTTTCTTTCGGCGGTGGCTTTCTCAGGGACCACAAAAACCGATGTCTACTGTTTTCCAGGGCCAAAGCAATCTCCTTCACCTGATCCCCACCCAGAAATCCTTGACTACCAAAGCAAATAAACACAACAGATGAATCAGGTTGCTTGTCGAGCCACTCAAAGATTTCCTTATGGTTTTGCTTTTCCCAATCAGTTTGGTCTCCGTCTTGTTGAAGTATTGGTCCCACGGGGTAAATCGGTGGAACTTTTTCATCATTGGAAAGTGACCTAATTTGGTGGGGTTCGAATTCAAGAAACGTGTTCAAAATAAGTGCTTTAGCCTCTCTGTACCGTTTGACAAAATCAAGGTGATCACTTTCCTTGAAAAAAACAGAAGAAGGCCATACAGCAGCAGGAACAGGCTTAAGGTGTGTTGGTACAGATATCTCAGCATCTGAATCCTTGTACTCCGTCAGGTCCACATTATGGTCATCTCTAAGACTCTGGAGATGGAGCATCAGCCCCAACGCTGCCGCGCCAAAAGTGACGAAAACGTAACTCGGGATGCCAAACCCGTTGGCGACGTCAATCAGGGATGTGCACATCATATCGATCACGAATCCAACAATCTTACACGAACTAGAACTCTTTATCATGTCAGCCACAGCGTCCCTGACAAGGTCCTTCTGACTTTCGATGAATCGAGCCACGAAGTACTCGGGAGATCTCGTACTATCTGTAGAGACGGGTTCTCCTTTGGGCAGTTCCACGAAGTTTACTCGGGAGTGAGGCTGGTTCTTGATGTAGGAACTGATCTTGGATTCCATTGGCAGCTTCATGATGAGTATTGTGATCGAGAGGCACTCATCTCGATCGGCGAGGAGCTTTGCCAACTTTATTGTTCCTGTCAGGTGGCTTATTACAGGCAAAGGAGTGAACACTAGGCTGGCTAATTCTTTGGCTTCAGACATTTCTGGTTACTCTAGTCAAGGAAAATTGGAGGGGAAGGATCCTGAGGGAAAGCCTCCTCATTGTCTTGATATATAAGGACTACCAGATCTCCAAAGATCTAGAACATATTATTATATACAATATAGACTTAATTACATTTAGAATCCCGAGAACTCAACTTTTTTCAAAAAAATATTTAAATTGCGGGGAATAGTAATTTACCCTTTATAATATTGAAAATCAGCACATTACCTCTCTATAAAAATCATATAGCAATTTACTCCCCTGTGCTTTTTAAAATGAAACAATTTACCTCCTTATACAGGGAGGTAAACTGCTTCATTTTAAAAATAATAAGGGGGTAAATTATTATATTTGAAAAAATAAAGGAAGGTAAATCGCTATTTATTTTTTCATAAGGGGGTAATTTGCTCATTCGCGACAGCACAAGGGGGTTGCTTGCATTTTTTCCCTTTAAATTACACTTATACTCTTTCGAATAGTTCTTCATTTGTAATGAACCCTCTTCTGTTAGGGTTGAACGAAAAATATTGCGACAATAAAAAAAAATTTCTAATTTAACCCATCATTGAACATTCCGCAAGTAATATTTTTATATCTACAAGGGGATTAATGAAATATATATATATATAGAAAGTTAAAAGGGGTTAATAGTAATAAAATATTATTCCTTAATTATAGTGATTGAATAAAAAAATAGCCCTTGATTAATGGGAAAACCTATCACCGTACACGCATGCCTAATTTATTTAATTAAATTATCAAAATATAAAATGAAATAATTAATTATATGAATAAAAAATTGTAGACAAACCAAAATTTTGTAGTATTGATTCCATTTTCTAAAATAGCAAAAACAATCCGAAAACTCAAGATAGATTTATAAAAAATGAAATACAAGAATATAAAATTCTCACAATACAACTATATGATTGATTCCGGCTCATTAAAGCAAGAACAAAACATGAAGAATATTATCCGGAATATAATGATAATTAAAATGCAAAAGTTTAGAAAATATATAACTTTTTTCCCCTCCAATTAAGCAGCGACACTAATACCCTCCAAAACAGGAGAACATTTATCATGCTCGAATTCAGGTTATGTGCAACCTGTTTTCCGTCATCGAAGTAATAACTCGAAATCATTGAAAGCCAAAAAATTATCAAAAACAATGATATAGGTGTGACAACCCATTCGAAATCACATTTAATTATGTTATAAACTCACGTTTAACTTGATAAGCCATCTAATATAATCAATACTTTATATATATATATATATATATATATATCTTAGGCGAATAAATACTTTATCAAAATCTTGGTATAATTATATTTTTCACTGTAACATATAAAATATAGAAAAATAGTGTATCTAGTTATTACAATACGTAATATACCAATTGAGTCACTAGTTTAATATTCTTGTAAATGTAGCTAGAACTCCTTACTCAAAATAACACTGCTCACCCACTTACAAGTCTGACAACTGTCTTACGACCTAGTTAGATGAATCACTGCGACATATCTCTTGAAAAAGTACGTGTCAAAGAATGAGTTGTCAATTCAGTAAGTATAGCCATCAAATTTATATATATACATACATTGCAAGTCAAGCATAATACAATTACTACAAAAAAGACAGATTTAGGGCGGATTTTGGAATGATTTTTTTGGTCTTTAGAGCAGTTTCTAGCACACTTAACTTATTTGTAGTGGATTTTGGAACGATTTTGGATGGTTCAAAATCTGTCCTTACATATGGCGTTACAAAAATTTAGAAACGGTTCAGGCAATACTGTTCCTATTTGCGAAGGGAATTGTAACACTCATTTGAAATCATTCTTAATATTGAAATTGTCAAAAATTGTATCATATTTGAATTGGCACGGTTTGTACTGATTTTGGAACGGCTATATTAGTTTTGACGGGAAATTTTTAGAACGGTATTTATAATACTCGTACCTGATTTTTTAAATTATTTTTATTTGTACTGGCACTACAAAAAAGGGCGAAGATTTGCCATGGTCAGCGCACCCGTTCCATCTTGAAACGGACTTTGGAACACTTGAGGAACATATATTGAAAGACGACATCGGGTGGGACACTTTTGTTAGGTTATAAATTTGGAATGCTCCAACCGTCTCAAGTTGAGTTCCAAACGAACAGTTACAAAACCCGTTCCATATTCCATGCCAAAATGGTAATGAAAAATCGTTGAAACTCAGTTTGGAACACTATATTAGATTTAGGAAGAGACACAATCTAATCGTTCCTATATCTGCTGCAAAATATGACCTAAAATTGACAGTTCGAAAATATATTCCTAAATGAGGGACAATTTGAAATAGTCACTGTACACGATGAATAAAATATGCTAAAAACCATTAAAAAATATGAGTTTTATTTAAGAAGCAATTTGTTTCTAAAACCATTCTAAAATATGGTACAAATTGGAACAGTTCCTTTAAATTATTTCATATGTGTCACTAAGTCCGTTCTAACTGATCATCAACGGCTATATTTCAACGGTCCAAAACGTCGTTCCAATAATCGTGTCAA
Organism: Sesamum indicum; assembly: GCF_026168435.1. Lineage (NCBI taxonomy): Eukaryota > Viridiplantae > Streptophyta > Magnoliopsida > Lamiales > Pedaliaceae > Sesamum > Sesamum indicum. Next base: position 7,142,956 of record NC_142668.1, read on the forward strand.
GGATCGTTCCTGTATGAATTAACGGCTACTTTTTAATGGTATGCCCGTTCCTAAGACCGTTTTAATTTTTTCTATATAAATGTGTTCCTCTCTTTCTATTTAATCTCACTATCTTCTTCAATTCTTCTCATTTTCTCTCTATTTTTTGATTTCTCTCAAAAAAATTTATACTCCACTACCAAAAAAGGCGGGATTTGGAGCAGGTTTAGGAACGATTTTTTTTTTTTTTTTTTTTTTTAATCTTTGGAACGGTTTGCACGACATTGAACTTATTTGGAGTAATTTTTTGAATGGTTTTGGAAACAGTTGGAAATTGGTCCGTACAAATGGCGTTATAAAATTTTAGGAACAGTTCAAGCAAGACCGTTCCTATTTGGGATGGGAACTCTAACACTTTATGAAAATCGTTCCTAATATTGAATTTGTCAATAAAAATTATTTTTTTAATTGAAACGGTTTAGTAATGGTATATAAAACTGTTTTAGTAATGATATTAGAAACGGTGTTTTTGACTTTGGAATACCTACTTAAAACTAAAATAGTAATGGTATTAGGAATGTTCAACCACTATTTAGGAACACTTATTTAAAATGATTTTAGCAATGGTATTTGCGACGGTCAATACAGTTTAGGAACTTTTTTAGTAATGGTATTTGGAACGGTTATTTATTTAGATTTGTAACATTTCTTTATCATTACTAAAACTGTTCCTAATTTTTTATTTTATAATTTATTTATATTTTATAATTTATTCATATATTTAATAAATTGTAATAAATAAATAAATTTATATATTTTAATAAAATTTTAATTAATTATACTTATAAATTTAATTAATTAACTAAATATGAAATAATATAATATAATAAACATTATGAAACATGAATAATTAAGGAAAAGTATTATATTAATATGATAAATTAAAACATATCTAACCCCTCTTTTTCAACGATATCCATATCATCCTGGTTCGAGGGTAGGGGGTTTGTCGGGGGCGGTTCATGAACTTTTAACCAAGAATTATTTTTTCTAAATAAAATAATATTAGTAATCTACTTACCGCCACCTCATCCGCCCTCAGCCTGTTGCAGCCGGCGTCCTCCTTTTTCTTTTAGCACCTTTCGAATAATTCTATCAGCTTGGGCGGCACGACCAAGCTCTGCCTCTTATAGAGGAAAAAAACAGCTAGCATCTTATTTATGGACTGTCTTTTGTTGAGAGATGAAGATGGATAAACCTAACTAGTTCTACTGGCAAAATTCACTTGATGGGCTAAACAAGTTTAAAGGCATGCGTGATCTATTTGTACGTGGTTATAAAGGTACTATACATTTTTAAATAATTATTAATTAATAATTATATTTTAATTTAAAAAATTACCTTAATATTGTTTTTGTTGACATTATTTTGTAAATAATATTATTATTGGAATTATTGATCTAATTTTTTAATTGTTAACATTATTATGTAAAAATATTATTATTGGGACATTGTTATGTAAATAATGTTATTATTAGGAATATTAGTCTAATTTTTATTAATGTGATTATTATGTAAAATTTATTAATGGGAATATTGTTCTAATTTTTGTGATTATTTACATTTATTATGTAAAAATATTAATATTGGTGAAATTGGTTAGTTTTTTTTTACATAAATTACAAAGTAAAATAAACACAAATTGCATAAATTACTCAATTAAATTGCAGATAAACTGCATAAATTACACATAAACTGTAGAAATGACGAAAAATCAGAAACAATTGATAATTTTTTTTTAAAATTAACAAAAAATTTCTCTAAATTTTTCAAAAATTAAAAAAAATACAGAAAATTTAAGAATTTTTTTAGAAATTACAAAAACATTTACAAAAATTAGAAAAATTACAAAAACATACAAAAAATTAGGAAAATTAAAAGAATTACAGAAAAATAAAAAATTTTCAGAAATATATTCTGAAATATTTTTCAAAAAATATTCTGAAAATATTTTCACAAAATCGAAATTTAATTTTTCAAACAAATTTCAAATTTGTTTTTCAAAAAACCGAAATTTTTTATCGAAAAAATTGCCGAAATTTTTTTTTGCAAAAATTTGCTGAAATATTTTTAAAAATATTGGGGTTTATTTTTCTACGAAAATAGGGGGAAATAGAAGAAAAGTGTGGTAGAAAAAAGAAGAAAAATGGTTTTGTGTGTGTGTGGGGGGGGGGGGGGGGGATCACAAAACAAAAACCAAATGGCCATTTCATTCCACTTACCTCTAGACGGCGGGCGGGGAGCTGAGTATTAGGTGAGGGAGGAGGTCGGTCGAGAAGAGTGAGGGAGGGAGAGTGAAGGAGGAAGAGGGAGGGAGAAACGAAAAATCTGTTAACTGCTGTATATATATTGATTTTTGGAGCAGATTTTGGAATGAGCAATTTATAAAAAATTGTTCCAAAGACAGTTTCTAGCAAAAAAAACGACGTCCTTTTTGTTAACGAGCATTGTTTAAAAAATTGTTCCTATTGTTTAACCGTTCCAAATAACCGTTCAAACAAAAACAAAATGATGTCGTTTTGTTTCTAAATGACGTCGTTTTGATATAATATTAATGCGACCGTTCCTAATGATTACAAATCGCTCCTAATTGTGTCCCAATATTTTTCCTAAAAAGTAATTTACATTCCATCGATACATTTTCTAACAGATATATTGATACCCTTTGAAAGGTTCCGACGGACAACTTTCTCTCGATAGGCCATCGCTAATGCCGTCGGCAATAGAAACAACAAGTTTAGACCGACAAAAAGTTCGTCGTAAGATCCATCTCTAAGAGGGTTATGTTTTTTTTATAGTGTGGAGATCTCTCATCAAATCTTACGTTTCTCATTTTTTCAAATCCCAGCATAATTATTCGAATTAATTAGACTACCATTGATATAATTATACGATCTGCCCAGATCACACCATAACTTAATTATAGTGAAAATTTAGTAATAATTCATGTCCAATAGCATCTACAGATATTGTCATCTTTCTGTTATTACACATGCCTTATTAATGCTGTGTAATGAAGACTTTATAAATAATTTTTTTAATTATTAATAGAGAGAAAATGTGGATAGTAGAACATCCTTATAACTTAAAACACAGACACGACATATATTATACAATTGATGACGATTTCAAAAGCAACACTGGAGAAATGTACCACGATTTAGAAGATAAATCACAACTCATATCATGATTTTTCTTAGAGAAACTTCAATTCAGCAAAATTGGTAAAATCTATTATGAAAAATGATGTGATTTGTGTTTATAATCATATCTCAAAATAATATTAAAATATAAAATATTATTATATATATTATGACAATTACATATAGTACGGAAGTGAATGAAATAAATTTAGAAATTAGAAAAGCTGCACCGATGGAGAGTCATGACACTTGTCGCTGACCTAAAGCCATGATTGCCTCCCTACGTGCAGGTTTTAACGATTGACCATGACTCTAGGATAAAACCCCATTAGCTCTCAGCAGTATCTCATCCCATGTGCACGACCACGAGGAGACTAGGAACCCGTCCACAGTCACGTTGCAAAACTCTACAAATACTTGTGGGAGTATAAAACATTTCTCAACTCATAAGCTATACAAAATCTATATCTCTCTCAATGTGCCAAATGAAAAAGCTAATGAGCCTTTAAATAGTTGTAAAAATTTGATCATTATAAAATATTAAGTGGGCTAATTAAACCTCATAATATTATAATAAATTCAATTATAAATAGGTCACATAAATATAAAAATATAACGGTCAAATACTTATTAAACCTTATAAAATCACAATTAAATCATCATAATAATGGGGCCATAAACCTCAACTAAATATCAAATTAAACTGGCACATTAAGATCAAATAAAGTATTGAAAATAATTTGACAATGTAGAAAATTTTAAAGCTTATTTCCAACAAAATCTGGATCCTATATTAGGTAGGTAAAATTGTAAAATTGGTACTGCAAGTATTGGGGCTGGTAAAATTAATTTTATAAGTATTAAATTGACAATTTTAGTTTTATAAATTTTAACTTAGTGATAATTTTGGTCCACTATAGTAAAATTTACAGGACCAAAATTGTATGTCCAGTACTTACAGGATTAATTTTGCCACCCTCATATACATATAGGATAAATTTTGCAATTTTTCCATATAATTTAGACAAAATTATAATTATGCGATAAATACAATATCATTTATAATATAATTAACTTAATACAGTAGGGTTTAATGCAATTTACCCCCTATGATATGTAAAATAAGGAAAAAAATAGTTTTATAAAAAAAAAATATTAAGTTACTCCCAATATTTTGAAAAAAGAAAAACAAATTAGCCCCCTCCCCCGTCAATGGTTTAGATAAGGGGGTAACGTATTTTATTTTTGGGCTTAATGCAACTGACCCCTGTGATATTAAAAATGAACAGATTACTCTCATATGAAAAAGATATAACAATTTACCAGCATGTATTAATTAAAATGAAGCGATTTACCCCCTTGTTTATAGAGGTAAATTGTTATTTTTTTTCATATAGGATAATTTGCTCATTTATAATTCTAAAATACAAGAGATAATTTACTATTTTTTTATAAAATTCTTTTTACTCCTTATCATATATTCCATAGGATAATTTCATTTTTTCCTAATATAGTCTGACATAATTCAAAACCAAAATTTTCAATGATCTGGAACGTACTTTTCCCCAAGAAAGACAAATTGTATTGGCCATCTGCAGAAAATGTTAAAATTGACAGCAAATCCATGACATCACCTCCCATTCTTGGCTTCCAGTAAACTATTACATTGATTTCTCTGTGGGCTTAATCCTGGTATTAAAGCCTGTAGAGCAAATTTCCGTCTCCAAGTGAGCAAAAATAATAGAGCGAAAGCAATTAAAAAGTAAAGAGTAAAGTTGAAACAAAACATAAAATAATCTCTAATATATATAAAAATTTGAAATTGAAAGTAAAAATAATTTATTGGGGAATGGTTTTTTTAACAGAGTTATTAGTTATTTAAATGAAAGAGTCGTAATCTTAACTTAGATAAAATAGGCCTGAAATTGACTAAATTTTGGACTGTTTCAAAAGTGCACGTGACAAGGCCCAAAATACCCTGGCTACCATGCTAGCAATAATCGAAAAAAATATCAGGGGCAAAAGACACGGGAAAAGTATTATTTTAGTCCGCTAAGTATGTCTAATTTTAATTTTAGTCCGATAACTATGTCCATTTTGTTTAGGCCCAATAACTTACGAAATTGCTTACTTTTAGTCCTTTGGCAGATTTTTGGATAATTTTACCCCTATGTAACTTTTGAAATGCAGTTTTAGTCCATATGCACTCATAGAGGTAAAATTGTCCAAAAATCTGCCAGAGGACTAAAAGTAAGCAATTTCGTAAGTTATTGGACCTAAAAAAAATGAACATAATTATCGGACTAAAATTAAAATTAGGCATACTTAGCGGACTAAAATAATACTTTTCCACAAAAGACAACTACAGAAAATAGAAAAAATAATCAAAAATTGATTGAAAAATAAAAAAAGAATCTAAAGAATCATCTCTAGTGTTCGAAACGATAGAACTTCTCATCTAAAAAATGATTGAGATGGTGGATAAATCGTCCCGTAACTCAGATCAAATCACAAGAAATAAGTGCCGCATGACTAATATAGGAAATAAGTGCCTTATGACTAACACACGACGATCCGGTATTGCTAGTGGTAGCCACAGAGGGGAAGGCGACAAAGGAGGGGGAATTAGAATTGAATTCGGCCGATGGAGTAGCGCTGGTGCTCAGGCAAGGAAGCACTAGTACGGGAACTGAGACTCCCATAGCGACGAAGACCCAACAGCTTGAGAAAAAGAGGTTGTGCACCAAATAGGGAACCCCTTGGTGATAGCACGCCGTGGTCCCAACGAGAAATGTGCAAGAAAGGAAAAAATTATTTAACCTACAATAAGTTAGTAACGAGTCAATAGAGGGCAAATATAAATTTTTATTTTATTTTTTTTATTAATATCAACAAATTTGGTAAATTTTGACTAACGAGAGGATTATTTGTTAGTGAAAGCAAACCTCAAGGTGCTAAATATAATTTTCTAAACTATAGGAAATCTACGTATAATTATATTAAATATCGGAAGAGGAGAGTGTAGTTATTCCGATAAATAATCACAAGAATAAGGAGGCTGTTCCATAGTATTCTTCCTCTCCAATTTCCCTTGACTAGAGTAAGCAGAAATGGCTGAAGCCAAAAAATTAGCCAGCCTAGTCTTCATTCCTTTGCCTGCACTGAGTCACCTGACAGCAGCAGTAAAGATGGCAAAGCTCCTCGCGGATCGAGACGAGTGCCTCTCGATCACAGTCCTCATCATGAGGATGCCAATGGAAAACAGGATCAGTTCCTACACCAAGAACTCGCCTGACTCCCGAGTAAACTTCGTGGAACTGCCCCAAAACGAGTCCATCCTTTCAGAGTTGATGAAATATCCCAAAAATTTCGTAGCTCGGTTCGTGGAGAGTCAAAAGGATCTTGTCAGGGACGCTGTGCTCGAAATAATGAAAAGTTCGAGTTCGTGTAAGATTGCTGGATTTGTAATCGACATGTTCTGCACATCCATGATTGACGTCGCCAACGGGCTTGGCATCCCCACTTACGTTTTCGTCTCTTCTGGTTCGGCAGCGCTGGGCCTGATGCTCCATCTCCAGAGTCTTAGAGATGACAATAATCTGGATCTGACGGAGTACAAGAATTCAGATGCTGAGATATCTGTACCAACACATTGTAAACCTGTTCCTGCTAAAGTATGGCCTTCATCAGTGTTTGATAAGGAAAGTGATCTCCTTGATTTTGTCAAAAGGTACAGAGAGACGGCAGGAATTATTGTGAACACCTTTCTTGACTTGGAATCCCACCAAATTAGGTCACTCTCCAACACTGAGAAAATCCCACCAATTTACCCCGTGGGACCAATACTTCAATTTGGGGGAGACCAAACTGATCAGGAAAAGCAAAGCCACAGGACAATCTTCGAGTGGCTTGACAGGCAACCTCTTTCATCTGTTGTGTTTCTTTGCTTTGGTAGCAAGGGATGCTTCAATGAGGATCAGGTGAAGGAGATTGCCGTGGCCCTAGAAAATAGTGGACATCGGTTTTTGTGGTCCCTGAGGAAGCCACCTTCGAAAGAAAAGATTGAGTCTCCAGGGGAGTATGAAAATCCTGAAGATGTGTTACCACGAGGATTTCTTGAACGAACTACGGAGATTGGGAAGGTGATTGGGTGGGCGCCTCAAATGGAAGTTTTATCTCACCCTGCAGTAGGAGGATTTGTGTCGCACTGTGGATGGAACTCAACATTGGAAAGTGTGTGGTGCGGGGTACCAATGGCCGTGTGGCCTTTGTTTGCAGAGCAACAGGCCAATGCGTTTTTGTTGGTGAAGGAGTTTGAAATTGCAGTTGAGATTAAGATGGACTATAATGCGGACAGTAATGTGATTGTCGGCGCAGAGACGATAGAGAAGGCAATCAAGCAGCTGATGAACCCAGAGAATGAGATTCGAGTTAAAATGAGAGCACTGAAAGAGAAGAGCAGAATGGCCCTGATGGAAGGTGGGTCGTCGTACAATTACTTGAAATGTTTTGTTGAGAATGTCATGAAAAACATTTCTTAATATGATACTTGTACTAGCTTTAAATATTGTTATAAATTATTTGAATCGAGTCGAACGTATTATTGTTTGAGTTTAATTTGAATTATTATCGAATTTTAAGATTTAAGTTTGAATTTGGTTTGATTATTAGTCCAATCGAGCTTATATGAGCACTAATTAGATCACACGTGATTTAGGCTCGAGTCATTTGATACTTTTAAATAAATTTTGTTATTTTTGCATTTACCGAATCGAGTTTATTTAAGTTTTAATTTGTTAAGTTTAATAATTTGAATTCAAATAAATTTTTATCAATCGAATATCGAGCAGTGTGATACGTCTTTTAGCCTAAGCTTAAATGGGCACAAGCGAAATGCATTTATTGTACCATCATAACTCTTTTTCTCCAGTAGAGTACTTCGTTATTTTACATCAAGGATTAAAGGTAATTTTGGTCCTTTAATTTCTTTTTTAGTGCTTTAATTTTCTAGGATTGGAAAATGATTCTCTAGGTTTTTTTAATTGCTTAATTTTGGAACAATATTGGCCGAAATTTTTGCCAACTTGCACTTTCGAATTAGGGGTTGAAATATTATTCGCTATTTGGGACTGAATTGGTAAATGCCTTCAATTTTTCTTTCAAAAAAACCCAAGGTGGCATTGAATTATACTATTATATTTAAAATAACTTTTTAATACTTTTTAAATATTAAATTATCTTTATTTCACATTTTGAAAATTTTAAAAAATAATATTTTTTCAACTAATTTAGATATTATTTAATTTAAATATATTTTGATAACTTATATTTATTACAAATATATTAATTAAATATCAAATACAAAAAATCATATATCAAAGTTTTTAAATTAGAGTATTTGATATAAATAATATTTATCATTATATATTTTAAAAATAAAAATATTTTTTTTTCGATTTTAAAAAACACAAAATATTTCTATTCATTTTTTAAAAAATTAAAAACAATGCATTTTTTCTTTTTTTATTTTTTTGTAAATATATATATACATAATTACATATATATATTGGCAGCGACGGCCGACCACCGCCTTAGTGACAACGACGACTATCGTGACAACCTTTGGGCGATGACGACACCCAAATTTTTTGTCGCCCTCTTTTCTGCTAGGCAACGGCCAGATCGCCCAGAATAGTTTGGGCGTCCTCGCCCTCGCCACCGTTGCTGCCCAATTTGTAATTATATATATGTAATGTATATATATAATTATATATAATATAATTGTGTATATAATATAAATATAAATATATAATATAATTGTGTATATAATATAAATATAAATATATAATATAATTGTGTATATATATAAAAAGAAAAAAAGTTCTCCTAATATGATATGAAAATTAATGCTACGATATTTTATTTTTTAATTAAAGTCACGTAATTATCATATCATGCATAATTAATCCATAAAATTAATTCCCTCAATTTAAAATGCCCCCAGTTTAAATTTCATATTTTGAAAATTTAAAAAATAATATTTTTTCAACTAATTTAAATATTATTTAATGTAAATATATTTTGATAAATTATATTTATTACAAATATATTAATTAATATCAAATACAAAAAATGGTATATCAAACTTTTTAAATTAGAGTATTTAACATAAATAATATTTATCATTATATATTTTAAAAATAAAAATATTTTTTTTTTATTTTTAAATTTTAAAAAATAAAAATATTTTTATTCCTTCTTTAAAAAATAAAAAATATACATTTTTCCTCTTTTTACTTTTTTATGAATTAATATACATAATTATAGCGATGGCCGGCCGCCACCTCAATGGCAACGACGACCATCGCCACCAACCTTTGGACGAGGACGACGAATTGCGTTCATCGCCCAAATCGAGGGCTATGTTGTCACCCCTTTTTTTGTTGGGCAATGACGAGGTCGCCCAATCTATAATTATATATATGTAATGTATATATATATATATAATTATATGTAATATAATTAAGTATATAATGTAAATATATATATATAATTGTGTATATATATAAAAAAAGTTCTCCTAATATGATATGACAATTAATGCCGCATTATATTTTATTTTTTTTAACTAAAGTCACGTAATTGTCATATCATGCATAATTAATCAATAAAATTAATTCTTCTAGTTTAAAATGCCACGTCAGATTCAAGTGGCATGCATTTAGCGACAAGTTTAGAGAAATTCTAACAAATGAAGGATTAAAATTGAGCAATTAAAAAACCTAAAAGACCATTCTACAACTCTAAATAATTAAAAAACTAAAATAAAAAATAAATATAATTGATTAGAAAACCAAAATTACCTTTAATCCTTACATCAACTTGAATCCTACTTTCTTGGCAGCATCATCACTCAAAGAATTTGTTGAGAATAATACAAAAATGAATATTTTTGTATAAACAAACTTTCTTTCACTTTCTTACACATGTAATTGATGACCTAATTAATTCAAATTACCTATATACTTTTAAAAAGATGGTTAGGTGTCTGGGGTCTTGAGCAAAAAACAAAAAAAATAACACAATTGAGATTCGTAGTCAATCTACATAATGCAAGCACGAGGGACTTCGTGCACATGTTTGACTATTAAAAAAGACAAAAAATAATTTATTTTATATGCTATAAATCACAACGCCGTAAAAATTATAATTATTAGTATTATTTATCACGATATGAAAAAACCAATTCGAAAATATAAATTTTGACCACGGGTAGTCAATATTGGGTAAATTATATTTTTGGTCTTATAAGTGGACCTATTTTTAATTTTGGTCCAACACTTAGGTTGATTCGCACATTGAATCCCATATGTGTTTTTTTTTTTCAATTTGAGGACTATTGAGGGATTTCCGTCCAATTGATAACGACAGTTGCTCTTTTCGTTAGTGAATACAATCAAAATAAAGGGTAAATTACATTTTTGGTCCCATAAGTGGACGTGTTTTCAATTTTGGTCACACACGTAAATGTGTGAATTGACCTGAGTATGGGACCAAAATTGAAAACAGTGGCCTGAGTGTAAGACCAAAATTAAAAACAGGCCCAGTTATGGGACCAAAATTAAGAACATGTTCACTTATGGGACAACAAAAGTAGTTTACCCTTATTTTGGTTGTATTGACTAACAGAGAGAGCAGTTGCCATTACCAATTGGAACCGAAAATCCCTCAATGGTCCTCAAACTGAAAAAAAAAAAAAAAACTACATACGGGACTCAATGTGCGAATTAACTTGAGTATGAGACCAAAATTGAAAACTGATCCACTTATGGATCAAAAATGTAATTTACCCGTCAACATTCGCTATGAATTTGACTATAACCAAAGTATTTGTCATAATTTTTAGTTTTTATAACAACTAATATAATACTATACAGTCATGATTAGTTAGTATCCACCATACTTTTTTTACTTTTACCTATTATAATTAATTATAATAAAAAATTAAATTTGTGCTTGTTTTCCCAACTGTCACGCGCAAGTTGTAATAATTTATGTTCATGTAATAATGCTTTAGCTTCATAAACCATCTCTGCCCTACCTAATGCAACAAACATGTTTGATGATGACTAATAATACTTTGAGCAATTAAATGCATAAAAGTCTATCTTTTATGAGACGACAATTCCATTTAGAAAAAGCATCGTAACAGAAATAATTGTAATAATAAAAAAAATTTAAAAGATATTTATAAAAGAAAAGTCTATCTTTTCTGAGACGATAATCAAATTATGAAAGCAGCGTAATTAATAATAATTTAATAAAATAAAGTTCAAATTATTACTAAAAAATATATATGATGATATTATTTCTTTTTGCTATATACAATTTTAATAAACGTGGCAGTGACAAGAATTTCATCTAAAAAGTGCTTGGTTAACTTCATATAAAAGAAAAAATAGAAACTCATATATTTTATAAAATAAGATTAATTACACTTACACCCCTTCTAAAATTACGAAATTACACTTTCACCCAAAAATTCTGAAATCATCCACTGCTTACATCTAACCTCTTTTTGTTAGGATTTGGATGAAAAATGTTGACATTATAGAAAAAAAACATAAATTTTGAATTTTATCTATCATTTAAACATTCTCATGTAACAATTTTGTACTTATAAGAAAAAAATTATAATGATGTTAACCTCGCTCCACCTATATATATATATATATATTTATTCATTTATAAGTGCAAAAATATAAATAAAAAAGTTAAATGGGAGGCAAACTTGAAAATTTATATAACTTTTTGTTAGTGTTGACATTTTTCGTCTAAACCCTAACGAAAAGGGTGTCAAGTGTAAAGAAAGAATTTCGAAGGGGTATAAGTGTAATTTCAAAAAAAATTAGAAAAAAAGTAATTTTATATTTTTAAAAAGGGTCTAAGTGTAAATTACTCCTATAAAATATTTAGTAATTATAAGATATCAAGTTTTATTCTAAACATAGATTCTTGAAGCGTATGAATAAAATAAGAAAATAATAAAACTTATAAAATATTAGTTTTAATTATCATAGTTCTGTAATTAACATAAAAGAATCTATCAAAATTTTAAAAATACATTACAACTAACTTTCTTTGGAAAAAAATAAAAGATATTAATATTTGATTTTAGATTTTATTCTTTTAAAAAAAAATTTCAAATATTGGGTCCCATGATGACTTTAAGGGGTCTAGTGCCTTCTAGAAATTGTGTCATTTGTCTACAAAAGTTATAAAAGCAATGAAGAAATTATCTATTATAAGTGATGCCAATAATAAATAATTTTTAAGCTCAATAATTAAATTATGCTCAAATTCAGATCAAGAATTCAGACACTCTTAGTTCGATCCAACAAACCCAAACTCTTCTAACTCAAATGTACTTGACAGACAGTAATAATAATAGTTCAACCAGTCTGAATTATGCTACCCAGCTAAATGGGCAACCGATAAGAATAGGACTTATGCCAATAGGCCCAATGTCACTCTCAATTGCGGCATCAGCTACATTCGACATATCCCAGGTCATATCATCCTAAATGGATGCCACTAGGGGATGCAACAACCAACTAGATCCGGGTGACTAACGCCCCTATATTCTCAATTGATCTGGTAGGGCCACTTTTTGCTAGCATATGTTTTAGAGGACAACTTCAACAGTTGGATAAACACCGTCTCTAGAAAATAGGCATTTCCAAAGTTTTTAGGGGATATCTCAACCACCTTTAAACAACATCTAAGTCTCTCAAGATTTACTCCTATAAATAAGGTGCAAGAGAAGTCAACCAGGGGTGTAAACGAGTCGAGCTCGAGTTTGAATTTTTATTTTGAACTGGAGCTTAGCTCGACCAACTTTTATGAAAGAAGCTTGAGCTCAAGCTCAAAGCACATATAAAGAGCTCGAGCTCATGACCTCATTTTCCATATAGTCCACCGCGAACTCGAGCCCAAGCTCGTACTTTACAATACATTTTTCTTTAGTTCAAGCTCGGAGCATATTAATTATAAAATGTATTAAACATTAGATCAACATCCAGAAATGAGAGTACAAATCATGCATGGAATAAGATCTCCACCAAAACCATAACTTTGCATGAGGTTGTCCTTATATATGAAAAGGATTTTTAAGGACACTGGCGTAGAAATGAAGCCGATGCTTATCTTTTTTAGTAATTGCTATCAAGATAGTAAGATCCTGAAGCATGAAGTCAAAATTTTACACAAACAATTTGTACAAGCAGTTCAAGAAAGATTATGTAACTAGAACTGGTGCTTTGTCATGTAAAGAAATTGCATCCGAATATACGGCGTACGGATTCAAGTTAACCAATGCAGAGAACAAAAACAAATGGGTGTACCCTGTATTCCTTGATATAAATTCTTTGATAGTTGAGTGTAGTTACAAGAAATATAGTTGGATGGGAATGCTTTGTTCACATGCTTTAGTAGCTCTTCATCGTAAAATGTTCATGAAGTTCCTCAACATTATATTCACACTCAATGGACTAAGGATGTGAAGAAACATTTTAATATGTTGGATGAAGGAGAGCCTACAAGAATGGATGATAAGGAGGCAAGAGCCACATACACTAATAGGGTAATGAGATTACCTTATGAAATTAAGACAAGAAGTGAGAACTGTAAGGAAGCAAGAAGTATTGTACGCTAGAATAGGTAACCAAAAAGTCAGTTAAACTGGTTGTTTTCTATTGGTCAATATTTATTAAGAATAATATTTTGCCATGATAAATATAATAAGTGTCATCAAAGGCATTAGTATTTTGTTATGCTTACTACTTATATTTAACATGTTTCAATGTGAACAAAATGCCCACAATTCGAAAGGTTAAACCCATGGACCTGTGTTGCACACAGGTCGGTAGCTATGAAGCCAACTTCTAAAGGTCGATCTAAGAAGTTCCAAATTGAGGACCTCAAGATGGGACATCGAAAGTCCTATAGAAACTTGCACTAAGTGTTGCAGTGTCGTGTTTCAACGGCAGGAGATGTAGATCATCTATGCAATTTTAGTGGATCGGCAAGGTAGTCGACTAACTGAACTGACTCGCTGGAATTGTCATTTAGAAATCTTGAGGGCTTAGTCGGTATCATGACTGAAATTTTGATTTTGATAGTACGAGATTAGTTTTCAAACTTGAGAAATCTTGGCAGTCACATGCATACGAAGAGTGTATCTTGGATCTAGCGAGAGGTAACTTTGTCGTGAGGTATAGTCATTATAAACCTTCTCTAGTACTATCGGAGTATGTAGCAAGGACAGTGGGTTCTAAAAAAAAAAAAATTTAGTCCCCTGTCAATATTGTGACAACGAGAGCTCCTATGCGCTCTCAGATGGTTTAGACTCTTTAAACCTATGTCCATAGTGATTGATTAAGTGGAAAGAAATTTCCTACGAATATCATTAGAGTAACCACATCTCGAGTATGAAGCATAGAAGCCTAGTCAAGCATGAAAACCAACGCCCAATTCCATACGCTAGAGTGTGGTCGGGAGACGATTGACAATAGGATGGTACCCATATGAAACTTGGAGTTTAAATGTTCACGCCACTGTTCACCTAGTCTTTAGTGCCATAGACTAATGCTAGACGTTCCATTGTAAAAGGCTGATTCTGGTTATTGGTTAGTTAAAAATAGTTCATTAAATGAGATTTTAATTAATTGCATTGGTCACACACACTCAAGTCTAGCTGCAAGTGAATCTAAAGAGTCACCCATAAATCATTCGAAAGTAATGGAATTACTTTAGAATTAATTCCAGAAGAGGAGAGTTGGATTAAAATAATTCTTGGGGTATATTTTATTTTGCCATCCAAATTATAATCATTTTTACACTTTGCCAACTTACCATCTCAACTTGCAAAATTTATATTTTGTCATATACGATTATTTTTTTGTTGATTTTGTTGTAAAAAAATATCACATGCTGTGCATATATAAAAAATATCATATTATATAATTCTTAAATATCACATTTGCATTGTATATGATTTTTCTCGACAAAAAATTTGATTGAAAAATAGTTATAAATGGCTAAGTACAAATTTTCGTATGGTATGTTGATACAAAAATATAATTAGATGGCAAAGTGTAAAAATGGTCATAGTTCAGATGGAAAATATAATTAGCAATTTATTCTTGGAGAGCATAAATGATTTATTTGGAGTCATTCATTGGATGGATGATCCAAAATCTAGTTAATTAGATTAATGAATTTTGGATTTAGCCTTTAAATTAATTGGATTAATTTAAGAGGCTTGAGCTAATTCATTTATGAGTTGGAGTTATTAATTAATTAGTAGATGGACTTATCTAATTAGTGGATTGGACTCATTAATTAGAAATGGGCTAGAAATTAGTTGGACTAATTAAATATGATTGGGCTTAATTAATTTAGTGGATCTGATTTATTTAATTAATTAAGTGCAGGTGGGCTTGAAAGTATTTAATTGAATTAAATATTCACTTGAACTTTTTTTGTTGGGTAATTCATTTAATTATATTAAATAGTAAGCCCTATAGAATAAGTTACTGGACTCAATTTAATTAGATTGAACTAGTTAACTGATCTTGGTCCAAGTGTATGCAAGCCTTAGCCCATGTTTACTTTTTCTAGGTCGACTTGCCTTGGTTTTGAGCACGAAAAACAGCTGCTAAGTTTCAAGGCCATCCTTGAGTTTGCCGCTAAACGAAGAGCTCATCTCAGACAGTTGGTAAGGCTGACAAAGACCGTTCATAGTAAGTGGGAACTCCTATCCCGAGGTAAGAAAGAATAGACGACCTACTAAAGATAGATCGTCAAATGTGACGTATATAAAGAAGTGGCCGGTTCCTCTGAGACTTTCACTTCCTCACAAACTGAATTGCTTTCTAGAGTTTCTGTTGTCAAAGCTGAGCTTGTTCTCTCCACTCTTGTTGCTTTCCTTGCTATTGCTTCTGTTGAATGGTTGAGGGATGAAGGGTGAAGGTTTCATAGATCATAAAAGGTATATGTCCAGCCAAGTACTACCTCACTTCAAATACTTCCTTTCATGATCCGATTCAACATAATCCTAGTGGAAGTGCAACATGCGAGTGTGATTCTAGCGTATGCTATGTTCCTACACACTACTCTACTCGGAAGGGATGCTGTGCTCGCAAAAGACCATATAAAGTGAGTCTCGTCTACTCAATTACATCGAGCCGCAATCTCAATTCAATTCGGAATGAAAACATAAAAGTAAGATTTGACAGCTATATGAGATGCAAAAAGTGGAATTGGGCGCTTGGTCCTAGACAGAAACTGACTTGCAAGATTCCACAGCTATATAAAATGCTTCTTTTTCAGTGATCGTATAGTAAAGTATAGTACTTCGCCTAAAGTTTAAAGTAAGTTCGTAGGCGGTATAGAGTCAAGTATCAATATCATATTTGAAGCTGTTGTTAACTAAAGAAAAGTATTCTAGGCATTTTCTATGGTGGATGGTAACTCTTGCTGCTGAAATTTGAGTAAATTCAGTAAGATTCTACTTTCGCGACGGTAGGTGTAGAGGAGCGATCCGTTAACTAGTCTCAGACGGGTCGCCTTTTTTGGGGTTTTGGATGGTGAAGATGTTAGATGAGTGTTGAAGGTTCGACTTCTAGTAGGATCTTTATTGTGATGCTGATTTTTGAATTTGAGGGGTGGTGGAGTCTTGGAAAGTTGGCAGAGATAGGAAAGTTACCTCGTTGACTAGCTATTTCTTCTTTTGCTCCTAACTTTATTCCAACTCTTCCTCATGTCAAAACTCTCTCTCCTAGCCGATTTCTCTCCATCACAAGGAAAAATCCCTCCATCCTCCATCTCTATGTCTCTTGTTCTTCTTGGTATAAAACCAAGTGAAAAACTAGGTAGATCGGAAAATAGTCTAAGTAATAGTATAGTTTTTCAATCCCTCTTCCCGAATTTGTTCCTTGCTAGGAGAATAATAAATCCCACATTCCTAGTGTGGTGTGGACGATATTAGAGGAATCATGCATTGGAGTTTTGCATGGACAAACGCCGAAGAGGAGATCAATATGTATAGCCGATTAAAAGGGAATACAGGTAGAGGCAATTTTACTATTGTGCTTTCGATTTTTTCTTTTCTTTTTATAACCTAGATTGTAGATCTAGTATTATTTTATTTGATCTATGCAATTTATACATTGATAACTCGGGAACATTAAGAATACACCCGTTGAATGTGTTTAATTCTTTTTATTTTACGCCTTTTTGTGCTTCCACTCGATCCCAGGGTGATGGGGTAAAACCCTAATTTGTCTGAGAAAGACTATTTTGCCCTCAAAAGAATACAATGTTACAAGTTTACCAGAAGGATCTGCGCATTTTCGACCTGGGTTGGGTCGCGATCCGACCCGACAACCCGAGACACGTGGAAGACGCGCATTGGACCATCCAAAACCTCAGTTTCTCTCTATAAATACTCCAGAGTCAGTGCATTAATGGTACGCTCACTTTACCACACTTTACTCTCTAGTCGATTCGGCTCTCTAGCTCACCAGTGACCTTCACGACCTCAAATATCAAATACTGACTTAAGCATCGGAGGGTCTTAGCTGGGGGCCACCCCAGCAAGTCTAACGATCTGCTTCTTTTCTGAGGGCCCAATCACTAGTCTGGGAGAGGTAGCAACCTCGAACCGCTTGGAGGACCATCTCGCCCGACCAAGAAGGTCGTGTGGATTTCGACCCGGATCAGTTGGCGCCGTCTGTGGGAATCCTAAGAAGAGTTCCTTTGATTTGGTTTTGAGGTGGTTGATGGACTTAGATATTCAGCAAGGGTGAATTTACCATGTCAAGATCACCAAGGCACGAGCAAGAGGGAATGTAGCATCTAACGAACGAAGAGAAGCGATAGATAATTGAGATAGCAAGTAGGAATATTATGGTAGAGCATGAAAGGAAAATGATTTCACCGGCTGTGAGGGAATCAGCAAGGAGAAGCATGATTGAAGAACAGAGGAGAGCGATCGCAGATGACCATGTGGAAGGAATTGGTCGCCCAAGGAGGAACATGGAACTTGCCGGAAGCCAGCTGGGTAAGAGAGAGATCGGTCACCGCATTTAGCAATATCAGGACGAGGAAACTAACGATCTCTAGACCTGAAGTAGAAACCGTGGGGAAGCAGATAGAAATATTGAAGGAACAATTAGACGACTTGAAGAAGCGAGGCGACCTGGTGAGCCAGAATAGGAACTCGCCTTATGCTAGCAAAATTCTAAAGTCTTGCGTCCAAACTTTCGACTACCTGACCTACCCAAATATGATGGGTCGAAGGATCCGTGGGAGCACATCTCTGCTTTCGAATTGGTAATGAACTTATATGGGCTAACAGATTCTATTAATGCAAAGTTGCTTATGACTACTTTGATCGGAAAGGCACAAGAATGGTTTACCAGTTTGCCGTGTGGAACCATCAGATCATATAGGCAACTGGTCGAAAATTTGCACTTCACTTCGCTAGCAGAAGGAAATCGAAAAAATCAGCGACCTACCTATTCACGATCTAGTAAAGAAGTGATGAATCCCTTAAAAATTTCATAGGGAGATTTAATGACGAGATCTTAAAGGGACAGGATTTGCGGATCGATATGATAACGAGCATGTTGATACATGGGCTGAAGAACGGACCGTTCGCGTCAATGGTAGCAAGAGATCCGCCAGGAGATACAAAACATTTGATGCACTTAGCCCGAAAGTATATCGATGAGGAGTTGAATGGGATCAAGGACATAATGGAATTGAGGTTGAGATCGAGATAAGCAAAATCGAGCAGGATATCAGCTTGTAAATATGGGTACGCCTGTATTTCTATTACTTTCACTGCAAATGTTAGCTATCGCTGGAACAATATTCTTGCTTGCACTAAAAATTATGGGATTATGTATCTTACTGCAATATCTTGAGTTGTTTTATATATCTATGTAAAAATATTTGCATGAATTAAATAGTACTCTGGTAACTTACATGACAACAAAATTTGCGACTTGGTGCCTAAAAAAGACCAACAAAATGCGACCTAAGAAAGGTGATCATGCGTCTAAAAAATACCACAACAATAATAAGCAACCTAAAAAAGGTCAAGATTCATCTCAAAAAGGCCACATGAATATGCGACCAAAAAAGGTGCGGCCTGGCATCTGAAAAAGATCAATTACATGCAACCTGAAAAAGGTGCAACTCGATGTCTGCAAAAGACTACAGCCTGAAAAAGGTCGGGATGTGTCTGAAAAAACCAACAAACGCGACCTAAAAAAAGTGCGACCCAATGTCTGAGAAAGATCGCGATCTGAGAAAGGTGATCATGCGTCTGAAAAAGACCACAGTAATACGTGATCTGAAAGGATGCGACCTTGTATTTGAAAAAGACCACAACAAATGCGACCTGAAAAAGGTGCGACAATATCTGAGAAAGACAACGACCTGAGAAAGGTGATATCATACGTCTGAAAAAGACCACAGTAATACATGATTTGAAAGGATGCGGCCTTTGTATTTGAAAAAGATCACAACAAACGCGACCAGAAAAAGGTGCAACACAATGTTTGAGAAAGATCGCGACCTGAAAAAGGTGATATCATGCGTCTGAGAAAGACCACTAATACGCGACTTGAGAAAGGTCAACATGGTGTCTGAAAAAAACCACAACAAAACACTACCTGAAAAAGGTGCGATCTGGCGACTGAATATGACCTCTAATATGTGACCTAGAGTCTAAGAAAAAGTGCAATTCGACATCTGAAAAAAGAATTAGAACCTAAAAAAAGTAGAAACTCTGCAAAGAATCGACCTGAAAAAGGTCGAGGTGCATCTGAAAAAGACCATGATAATACGCTATCTGAGAAAGATGCGACCCCATTTCTGCAAAAGGTTGCAACCTGAAAAAGGTCGTATCATGCAAGGATGGATCTATCTGAAAAAGATATCTAGACAATTATCTTTACCTTAACTTGGGGTGGATTACATTCAAGGGAATGTTTCTTATTTTGTTTGTTCAATGGAATTCTTTGAAGTGCAAATGTTAAAGGGGATTTCTCGAGAAGAAAAAAGAAGTTCATTGATCTGAGAAGTGATTTACAAATTTTGGTGACATTAGGCGATCTACATGAAAGTCAAATTGCAAGTTGAAAATACACAAAAGCATATTAATCTGCTTACTCTTCATCCATCTTCTCGATCTCCTCCACTAAGACCCCAAATTCATCGTCATGTTTTAGGGGGAGTTCTTCAGGGAATGCAGCCAGGTTGCCATCGAGAGTGGGACCGATCCAGTTTATGTAGAAACCATCGGCAAACCCTTTCAACTTCGTAATTTGAGAGGTGCAGCGATCAAAGCCTTGCATCAGGTAATCAGATGACTTGATCTCTACAGTGATGTGAAATGCAGTAGACTTAAAAAAATCTCGAGCTGCTGCTAATATTCCTATCAAGTTAGATACTCTTCGCGACCAGCCATTCGACTTGCAGAAAAGCCTTCTGCCTTAGCCGATTTTGCAGTTGCTGCGATCTTCGACCTAAGTTCTAGCAATTGAGCTTCAAGCTTAGCCCTCTCTACCTCACGTGTCGCAAGTTTGGATCTCTCTTCTTCCAGCAATTTGTCAGCGACCATCTTCTCATGCCACCAGTAAGTGAGAGATGATGGCCAAAAGCAGAAACCTACAAACATCAACAAAGAAATAGGAAAGAATTTCGTATCAAGCGGAGGACAATTCACGACCTTTTGTTGAAGAATATTACCTGTGAGTGAATGAGCAAAGTTTTTCTCAACCCAGATATGCGATATAGGAGTTAGAAGGGCTAGTTCGCGAGGAAGAATTGTGGATTTATATAACTACCACGAGTCTTGGCGAACAAGGGTTTTCAACACCGAACTTTGGTTAGAGATGGCCCAGTTGGGTGTCAATTTCTCGCCTTCCATTGCAGAAGGTCTATATGAAGGCGATCGGAGTTCTACCTGGGCCTCATTCCACCAGGTCGTGAGTTCATCAACTAACCTCAGGCTCTCAGCTTCCTCCAATGCTGAAGCGACGGCTTTGGTTTTCTTCCGAGAGGATGTTGGGCTAGGTCGCATGGGCTCGTGTTTCCTCTAAGACAATGCTGCAACAACCTCCTTTCCCATTGATTTTTTCGGATAAGTGGCTCAGGGTCAGGTTCTTTTCGAGATTCTTCAATTGGCAGGTTCTCAGCAATGGGGTTGCTATTTTCATTGGCGATCTTAATAGGAGTTAAGTTGTGTGGACTTGGAGAGTGATCGGCGAGCGACCACGGAGTACTTGCAATAGGATCATATGGGGGATGCAAGGAGTCTGATTGCGGAGTAACTGTTTGTTTGGCCTTCTTGGCATGAATTCTCTTGATGATCCAAGCATCCATTATGATAGAGGCTGCAGGAAAAAGAATTTTAGTCACCACTACATACGAATAAATTGCAAGAAAAGTGACGAAAGAAGTTGATCACCTAAAAAACCCTTGGTTTGAATGGGAGCCGGACTGAGACCAACGAGCTTCAAAGTATTCCCCATCAAAAGTAGATTGGCCTTGTATTGATACCGGCTGAGGTTACGAATCAAATCGTCATCTAACCCTATATCATGGATTTTGTGGTCCGCTAATCACAAGGAAATGGCCAGATTTGACTTGGGGGAGGTCGAAGAAAAAAGAACTTATCTTTTCAAGAGCCCACATTTGATTTTAGATTGAAAACAAAGGCACAGTAGGGTTTTGCAGTGAGATAGAAGAAACCCTGGTCGCCTGACCTCTTCGAGGTCGTGAACTTATAAAATTACCAGAAGCTATCGAAGTTGGGTTCGAGTTCTAAGTGCTCCATTATTATACTACAGGCAAGTATGTGATGTATGGAATTTGGAGCTAACTGCATCGGGCATATTTCTAACCTAGATAGTATTCGAGCAATAGAATGGGAGAACGCAGACCCGTGTCTAAATGTACAACGAAAATTGGACAACTACCTTTGGATAATAAGGTTGATTAGTGGCATCATTTTGAATATTATGAAGGGTTTATTGAAACTTTTTGTCCTAGAGGTGTTTGGAATTTTGGACTTCAAAAAGTGAATTTCGACTTGCTAACACATTTTTATAGGAATTTCTAAATTTGTCCAATATTAGCATGTGCAAGTTCTGTGTTGCCGTAAATTTAAGTATATACATGACTTGCACATGTGATTTTCCAACTAATTATTAAATTACAGGGAAAATATAAAATCATGAAATTTGCAAAACTAATGGACCAGATCACAAGTTCTAATTTAGGATGAAAGTTAGCATAATTTTAAATAATCCATAGTGTAGTAAGAGGGCACCATACTCAATTAAATTCAAACAAATCCAAATTATTGTATCAAACGCACCCATACAACCATCCACACTCGTGCCATCACCGTCCAACGTACACAAAATCTCTGAATCAGTTGGGCCATCTAGATGTGGACTATCGAAAAATCGTCCAGTCATCTCTTGCCAGATCCAAGATATAGTCATCATATGCATGCGACTGCCATGAATCCTCAAGTCCATGCACTAAACATGTACTATCGGAGTGGGGAATTCAACTCATACCGACTAAGCCTCCAAGACTTCTATATGACAATTTTCATGAGTCAGTTCAATCAGTTAACAACCTTGTCAACTAATCCACTAAAATTACCTGGAGGGTCATGATTGGGGTCGCTACATAGGTCGTTTCTATCTATCCTAGGAGAAGAACCTACTTGCTTTTTGTGAGCTAAGGGCATATGGGAGGCCGCAGATGAGGTGTCGGATGATCTACTAGATGAACTATCAGACGAGCTATCAGAACTACTAGGCTCAAATTTGAATACATAATTTAAAAGAGATGTCGCATAGAAGTGCCTGGCTTTGAGGCAGATCACTGTTAGAGGAGGCAGATCGCACTTAAAGAGGTTGAGATCACGAGAGCATGGCGAATTTGCAGCCAACCTCCTCTCTATTTATAGGGGTAAACTCATGGAGATTTGCACCTGGGCCAACGGTTGGATGCAAGGTAGCAATGATGATCTAAAGGCTGAGATCGACAGACTTTTCGACTTCCCTTAGTGTGCTCTGCACACTAAGAGAAGTGTGGGAGTAATGATGGGGTAGAACCCTAATTTGATGACCCAAATGATCCTTTTTACCTTCATCAATCAGACCAATCTAGTCTTATACTGTCACTCAACAACTAAATGACGAAAACTATAGCTCATGAATCCGTGCAATGCTCATGGCCCTCAACTTCAAGAACAAGGTATGTTTCGTTGATAGAACTATCAAGAGGTCATCCGAATATTCCTTCGTTGAACTCCAACACTGGAAACACTATGATCTCGTAAGGGTGTCGAGTTTTAATTTAATAGCGCAGGATATCAGAGCAAGTATTTTCTCTAATGATGATGCTCATGAAATTGGTCAGACTTAAAGGAACGATTTTCTCGTACTAACAGAGTTCATCTTTCTATATTGAAGAAGCTGTACATAATTGTAAACAGAAAAACATGAGCTTGGAGCCTATTGTACCAAGCTGAAGGGCCTATGAGATGAGCATGACGCATTGTTTTGCATTCCAACATGCACTTGTGGTTTTATAAATGAAGTCCTATAGTTTCAAAAAAATCAATACACCATGAAATTCCTTATGAGACTTAATAAAGTTTGTGCCACCGTCCGAGGATGAATTATTCTTATAGAATTACTCCCTAGAGTAAATAAATCTCATTCTCTCATTCTCCAAGATGAAAAACAGCAAGGAATATCAAAAGAAAGTGCACTACTGGTTGAAGCTTCAGCCTTTGTTGTGAAGAAAAATTTAAGAAATTTAGAGAGAGGCTTTACACTTAAAAATCCTCATTTGAAATGTGAAACTTGTGACAGAATCGAATACACTTCTGAAACATGCCAAGCGAATCTCAAATGTGACTATTGTGGGTGGATAGGTCATACTATTGCAGTTTGACAAAAACGATGAAAGGCAAATCCCATCGGTGGCGGATCTGACCAGAAAGACCATAAAGTTCTTTCATCAAAGGCAAATCATGCTAGATTTATTATATATTTCAAGAAAATTGTTGGATTTTAGCCAAATAGTAGGAAAAACAAATATAATTTTAAAAAATATTGAGATTTAAACCACTAAATTATAATGTAGTTTATAATAAACTACAAATAATGTATTATACTTTATAATAAATAAAATTATTATAATATATATTTATATTTGTAAATACTATAAGGATTTAGGAAATTATTGGATATAAAGATTTAGAAAAAATATAAAAAAATTGCCATTATTAGGATTATTTAAAAGCTTCAATAATTATATTAATTACATAATTATTATAATATTTAGATAATTAAAATAATTATAAAATTTTGAAAAATTATAATAAATAAAACAATTAATATTTACTATAATTTTATAGATTAAGTTTAGTGGTGGTCCGCCTCCTCCAGGACGTGGATGAGGCTGCAACCTTGGACTTGGACGCCGTCATGACCCACCGGCTCCACCATCGGTTGATGCTTCCTAGGTTGCGGAAGCAGTGTACCAATCACCCCCATCACTTAATATGGCTGGCCCTCAGCCGCCGCATAGAGTCTAGATGAGGCTGGCCAACTCTTTGCTACGCCGGCTGCAAATGAGGTTGGAGTTTCTATTGTGGCACCGGCGGTAGTTCCTGCCCGCTCGTGGGTTGCACAATCACCACCGGCAGTCCCCTCACCATCAACGCACTAGTATATCAGTCTTGATGACACTAGGTATTTTTTTTCATTATTTTATTTTTAAATGACTAATCAACATGTTATTTCATGTTTGATCGAAAAATTCACGAGCGCATTGATCAGGGGGTACGATGGCTTTATCTCCACCCCTGGGGATGTTTGCGATAGGTGCTGCCAGAGCACCAATAGTTTTGATTCGAGAGCTTAAAGGTAATTATTTTTTAAACTTTTCTATTGTCATATAATTTAAACCTTTTTTAATATTTTAATATATTTTTCTTTTCTGTAATATTGCAGATGACATATTGGTTTGACTGTGATAAAGAGTTTATATTTCAGATCTCTCATATATGGGTGGGCGAGTTCATCCAGAAGCAGTTCACCATCACCAGGGCTCAATTGACCAGGCTGGTGTGGCTGCCCAACGAGGTCTGGTGCCAACAACAGCTATACAAGGCTAGCTTGGACTTCAAGGATGAGCCCATGAAGAACAAGATTAACTGGTAAGCCAAACCCACCTGCGATAACTAATGTTTACCACAGAGAGATCTTCCTTATCCGGCATGCACAAGAGAAATATGGTAAGTTTTTATTTTTTATTTTTTTAAAACTTTATTAATAATTCATAAATAGTTTTGTTAATTGTTCTTTTCATGTACAGGAGGCAGTGCTCGGTCGGCCTGAGAAGTAGATGAAGTTATTCCCTAGATGCTACAAGAGAAAGGCCAATGCTAGCTGGAGTGGCCCGAAGGCAGCGCAGGTGGCCATAAGTAATAATTTTTAAAATATTTTGTTTGTTTAACTTTTTTTAATACTAACATTTTTATTTGTTTTGTACGAGAAATTCCAAAAGTTGTTGGAGGATCACCAGCCTCAAAATATGACCGACGGGCAGCATTCTCCGGCCTCATCTGAGTGCTCGATGGGGATGACCGAGTAGCAGCTGTGGCTGACAACAATTGGTGACAAGAATAAAAGCTATGTATCAGGCTTTGGTTTTGAGGCCTACGCCTCAAGCTGGACCTACACATCACCATGCCACCCCTATGCCCGATGATGATGGTCGATATAGTGATCATGATGAAGTTCATGTAGGCCGACGCATTGACTCGATTTTTCACAACCCAACCCTTCGACTGTTGACCCATCATAGCCTTTGGCAGAACCCCATGCCTCGAATGATGAGGAGATGGACCATGCTGACGAGGGGCCCCGAGTTGTAGATTAAGGTTTTTTATATTTGTAAATGTATAATTTTTATATTAATATAATTTTTTCAGTAACTATCTATTTTTTAATGTTACTTGTATCCATAATATTGTATTAAATTAAATTAAGTTAATTAATTTTATTAAATTCACTAATTAATTATTGTTATAAAAAATTATTGCAAAATTTCAAAAATTACTTTTTAATAAATATAAATTAGGAACTGACTTTTACACAATAACTGAATGTTGCCAAGAAAATAAATACTGTTCCAAAATTCATAATATAGTATTGGAGGAAACATGCTTAAAAGTGTATTAAATCTAGTGGAAATGGTGGTGCAAACATAATTCTGAATCACATTCTACAACAACGACCCAACAGTTTCAACATGTATTCCAAATAAAGAACAAAGTCGTGCCAAAATATATTCCAAATGAAGGATCAAACATATTTTAACACCCACTCCAAAATATATAACTAGCACATTCAAAATTGTGCCAAAATATATTTCTAAATGAGTTGGAATATGCGTCTTTCTTATATTCAAATCAATAGTGTTACAAACCATTCCAAAATATGTGCAAAAAATTCAACCAAAAAACCACTTGAAATATAGAAAAATGTTCCAAAAATATTAATTATATTTTAAGGTAGTCAAGCGTATTTAGGAATGGTCTCTGAACAAGTGGTACAAAAGTCGTTGCTAAGTAGGAATAATATATTCCAATCATTCCAAATAATTTGGGATATCATCTATTACGATAGAAGGGCACTTGTTTCTTGGTCGTTCCAAAATTGGGTCCAATAATATTCAACTATTAATTTCTCGTTAAAAAAAAAATATTCCTAAAACTGATCAAAATCCCGCATTTTTCTTGTAGTGTGTAACTTCTGGTTTTAATGTAGGATGTGTTTGTCTGGCAAGCATACTCGTATCACAAAGCACAATGAAGCCATGTTTAATATATATATTGTAAAAAAAATACATAATGACAAAATAATCCCTACATGACTAAGTCACATGCCAATCACATGACCATTTTTCGTCGACATTTTTGTAGGGAAATTGTCAAAAGAACCGATATGAGAGAAAAGTGAAGTATGGAATGCTAGCATTAAAAAATAAATTTTAGGGACTAAACTGATTCTAAACACAAACTTAAGGAATTAACTATGATATTTACCCATAATAAATCTAATTTTTATTTATTATTGAAAAGAGTACTTATGTAATAGTTCGAAAGTCTTTTCACAACATGAATAAACACTTAAGAGATTATCACTTTTGTATATTTATCATAGTAATATGTTGCACTTATTAGTATTATTTTACATCTAATATATTATGGTAAAACATAAAGGTACATGAAAGTACGATCTAAAAATAATTATCTGTTATTAATAAAAATAAAATCAATTAGGTAGAAGTTACTCATATTAAATTTTTTCAAGCACTTCTATTTTAATAAAATTTATCACTTTTACTTATGATTTTATGATACTTATTTCTTTTTTTTTTTTGTAATTTAGATTAGTATTTTAATTTTATATATTAAATATTAGTGCTCTAGTAAATTAATTTTTTCTGAAAGCATTTAAAAATCACTTCAACAAATTAATCTTGTATAAATATTATTTATCTATTTATTTTTTAATTGAATATACTTTATTTAACAGTATTTTTGAATAAAATTTTATTCATTTACAACTAATTTTAATTCATTAATTAAAAAATTACTTAAACGTATGAGTGACTTTTATAATGAAAAACAAATACTTAGAATTCACACTTTTATTATTCCTATTCCCCGGAATCCAATTCCAGGATTCGTTTCATGGACATTGCAGACGTCACCCTGTCGACGTCCACGAACTCTCCCATAACCTTTCAGGGCCAATTCATCGAGAGTCACAAGGATCCTGTGAGAAATTCCGTGACCAAAATAGTCCAAGATTTTGGTCCAGGCTGTAGGCTCACCGGATTTGTGATTGACATGTTTTGCACTGCTATGATTGACGTAGCTAACGAGTTTGGCGTTCCGACCTATGTGTTTTACACGTCAGGGGCCTCAACTCTGGGGCTTTTGTTCCATTTCCAGGGCCTGAGAGATTATCAAAATCAAGACGTGACAGTGTACGAGAACTCAAGCGAGGAGCTGTCCATTCCGTCGTACAAATTACCAGTCCCTGCCAAGTTATTGCCTGCTTTCATTTTTCATAAGATTGGTGGCAGCTCGATGCTTCTCAATTACGCCAAGAGATTCAGAGAAACCAAGGGAATCGTGGTAAACACTTTCCTGGAATTAGAATCCCACGCAATGAAGTCCCTTTCAGAGGATGACAACATCCCACCAGTTTACTCAATCGGACCAATACTTCATTCAGACAATGAAAATAATCGTAACCCAAAGTATGATGAGATCATGAAGTGGCTTGATGAGCAGCATAATTCTTCAGTGGTCTTTCTCTGTTTCGGGAGCAAGGGGTGCTTCGATGATGACAGCCAGGTGAAGGAGATCGCGGTGGCGCTCGAACGGAGTGGCCATCGATTTTTATGGTCCCTGAGGAAGCCCCCTAATGAGGATCACAAATTCAGGATCACTCCAGGCGAGTACAAAAATCCGGAAGAAGTACTACCAGAAGGGTTCCTGGAACGTAATGCGGGGATTGGGAAGGTGATCGGCTGGGCTCCTCAAATGGCTGTTTTGTCCCACCGTGCTGTGGGAGGGTTCGTATCACATTGTGGATGGAACTCGACGCTTGAAAGCATGTGGTGCGGAGTGCCAATGGCAGTGTGGCCATTGTCAGCCGAGCAGCAAATGAATGCTTTCCAGTTGGTGAAGGATTTGGGAGTGGCCGTGGAGATAAAGATGGACTATAAGAGGAACTTGATGGGTGGTAGTAATATGATTGTAAAAGCTGAGGAGATAGAGAACGGAATCAGGCACCTGATGCAGCCCCAAAGTGAGATTCGGGACAACGTTGAAGCGATGAAATTGAAGAGTAGGATGACTTTGGTTGAAAATGGGTCATCCTTCGACTACGTTGGACGTTTCATAGACAATGTAATGGATAATATTCTATGACGACGCGACCTATAAAGTGTGTGATTGTTTACTTGTTCATTTTAGTGGTTTCAGTTGTTAATCTGTAAAGTGTGTGGTTGTTTACATTGTAGAATAAATATCGTGGATTAAGTACAAAATTTTAAAACTGTCTTGATATTCTAAATTTATAAACTTATATTAGTAGTTCATTACAGTCCCTGAATCAAATTTAAATATGACCAAATCAAAATATATTATTTAATAAATTAGATTTAAATATATGCTTAAATATATTTTTTGTTCTGTAATTTTGGCACTTCAATATTTTTATCCATTATCTTTCTACGATTACAAAATAGTTTTGTAACTTTTGATATTTCATAATTTTGATCCTTCGGGTGACAGATTACAAAGTCGTTGAGGTTTAATGGAATATTTTGCGACAATTTTTAAAACGACTTTCAAGTTACAACCTTGGCATGGAATACTTTTGTCGTAATAATAAGACTTTGCGACAAATTTTGTAATAAATTTGTAATTATGTGACGAATGATATTCATTGGAAAGATTGTTAATTATGTTTTCCAATAATGTTTTAATACATTAGCAACGCTTTTTGTTGCATATATTCCGTGCAAAATAATTAGAGGATTTTGCTGTGGATGAAATCTCGTGGCAAAAATGCTTAAATTTTTCAAATTCTGTATGTTTGCCAATTTGCAACGGGAATTTAGTATATCCATGCGAACCAGTGGCGAAATCGCTACAAAGAAATTAATAGAAGAACACTTCCATCCTACTTTGGCACAATTTTTTGTATTTGTTAACAATATCTTTTTGCATCACTACACAAAAAAAAATACGGGATTTCAGAAGATTATAGGAATGTTTTTTTCGGTATTTGGCACAATTAGAAACCAAAGAAATTAATTTGAATCGAAGTTTAGACGGTTGGAAGGACCTTTTCAGTTTGGACGGTCATTGTAATACGTTGATGCTGATTATTCCTAATAGTGTATTTAAATATATATATTTTTTTTAATTGGAACATATTGGATAATATTTACAACAGTTATGTAATTTAATTTGGGTTATCTTCGGAACGTTTTTTGTAATATTCATGCCTGAATGTTATAACTGTATTTATTTGCATTTTTGATATATTTAAGAACACTCATTGAAATTGTAGTGATCAATTTTTGAATATTAGGCACGGTTTATTTTTTGTGGGGAACAGTATTTTATCACTGTTTTAGAAACTGTAGGTCCTATTTAAAAACAAGTTCTTAGAATTGTGTTAGCAATGATTTTAGGAACGGTTTTTTTTAGATTTGTAATTTTTTTTTATATTTACTAAAATCATTCCTAATTTTTTATTTAATAATAAAATATTAATAAATAATTTAATTTATGTATTTAATAAATAATTTAACCTATATATTTTAGTAAATAATTAAATTATTTTAGTAAAATTTATTATATTTATGAATTTAATTAATTGAATACGAAATAATGGAACGTATAAATATTATGAAACATGAATAATTAGTGAATATATAGTATATTAATATCAAATGTTATCCAATTACAAAATTAAAAAATAAAAATAAAACCTCAACATTCCGCATTAGTGACGTCCATATTGTCCTCGTTCGGCGCTAAGGGTCTGTCGGAGGCTGTGGTAGGGTGCTAGTGGAGGCGGTCAATTGTGACGGTCCCGTAGTCGAGGAGCTGGCCCGTATTTCCCTCATCATGGCCATCATATCGACCATCATCGTCTCCAGCTGACAGATGCAATTCTTCATGATCGGGTTTGATTGTGGCGGTGTCGGTGGGGGTGGCGATGGCTATGGCTACGTGGGCCTCAGAACCAAGGCCTACACGGTCCTTGTTCTTGCCCTCGACTGTAGCCATCCACAGCTGCTGCTCGGTCATCGCCACTGAATCCTCTGATTCAGCCGGGGTTTTGTGGTCCTCTGCCGTGGCCTGAGACTGATGATCCTCCGTCAGCTTCTAGAATGTCTCTTGCAAAACAAATAAAATTATTAGAACTTTACACCAAAATTATTTTTAAAAAATTAAATTACTAAGGTACTTACAGCCACCTTAGCTGCCTTCCAGCCGCTCCAGCCGCCATCGGCTTTCTTTTTGTAGCATCTGGCAAATAGTTCCATCTGCTTGGGTGGTTGATCGAGCTCTGCCTCCTATAAAATAATAAAAAAATTAGCATAATATTTATAAAATAATGATAAATCTTAAAAGAGAATGTATTGTACTTACCATCTTCCTCTTGAGTATGCTGATAGAAGAAAATCCCCTGCGGTACATAGTAGAGGAATCCGTTGGGTTCGATGCCTAATTCGCCTTATTCTTCACGGACTCCTCCTGGAAGTCCGCGCTGGGCCAACATGCCTGAACTAGAGCCCTACGTCATTGGTCAGCCAAAATGGCTTGACCAGCTCCCTCCTAGCGACGACAAACTTTTTTCGGATGTATTTGTTGGCCCACATGTGGAAGATCCAAATTATGGACTCATCATCACAGTCCCACAATAGGTCATCTACAAAATATCAAATTAAAAAAACATTAATAAAATTCATGTAACCATTTAGGTTATAAGATAATTCAAAATTATTTTAAAGTACATTACCTTCATGCTCTCAAATCAAAATTGTTGTTGCTCTGGCAGGACCTGCCTCAAACATCTCCAATGGTAGGAAAAATGTCCACACACCACCGCATTGATGCGTTAGTGAAATTTGTGATCAGGCCTGAAAGAACATGCTAACTGTGATTTTTAAGATAAAATAATACTACATATTAATCATAAACAAATTTACCTCGCGTCATCAGGACTGATACATTGACGTGCTGATGGTGGGGGATTGCTGGTGGTGATAGTGGTGGCTGAAGGTTCGGCCATGTCAAGTGGTAGGGTATAAGTGTAATTTCAAAAAAAAATTAGAAAAAAAGTAATTTTATATTTTTAAAAAGGGTCTAAGTGTAATTTACCCCTATAAAATATTTAGTAATTATAAGATATCAAGTTTTATTCTAAACATAGATTCTTGAAGCGTATGAATAAAATAAGAAAATAATAAAACTTATAAAATATTAGTTTTAATCATCATAGTTCAGTAATTAACATAAAAGAATCTATCAAAATTTTAAAAATACATTACAACTAACTTTCTTTGGAAAAAAATAAAAGATATTAATATTTGATTTTAGATTTTATTCTTTTAAAAAAAAATCAAATATTGGGTCCCATGATGACTTTAAGGGGTCTAGTGCCTTCTAGAAATTGTGTCATTTGTCTACAAAAGTTATAAAAGCAATGAAGAAATTATCTATTATAAGTGATGCAAATAATAAATATTTTTTAAGCTCAATAATTAAATTATGCTCAAATTCAGATCAAGAATTCAGACACTCTTAGTTCGACCCAACAAACCCAAACTCTGCTAACTCAAATATACTTGACACACAGTAATAATAATAGTTCAACCAGTCTGAATTATGCTACCCAGCTAAATGGGCAACCGATAAGAATAGGACTTATGCCAATAGGCCCAATGTCACTCTCAATTGCGGCATCAGCTACATTCTACATATCCCAGGTCATATCATCCTAAATGGATGCCACTAGGGGATGCAACAACCAACTAGATCCAATTGATGGAAGATCCGGGTGACTGACCCCCTATATTCTCAATTGATCTGGTAGGGCCACTTTTTGATAGCATATGTTTTAGAGGACAACTTCAACAGTTGGATAAACATCATCTCTAAAACATAGGCATTTCCAAAGTTTTTAGGGGATATCTCAACCACCTTTAAACAACGTCTAAGTCTCTCAAGATTTACTCCTATAAATAAGGTGCAAGAGAAGTCAACCAGGGGTGTAAACGAGTCGAGCTCGAGTTTGAATTTTTATTTTGAACTGGAGCTTAGCTCGACCAACTTTTATGAAAGAAGCTCGAGCTCAAGCTCAAAGCACATATAAAGAGCTCGAGCTCATGACATCATTTTCCATCTAGTCCACCGAGAACTCGAGCCCAAGCTCGTACTTTACAATACATTTTTCTTTAGTTCAAGCTTGGGAGCATATTAATTATAAAATGTATTAAACATTAGATCAACATCTAGAAATGAGAGTACAAATCATGCATGGAATAAGATCTCTACCAAAACCATAACTTTGCATGAGGTTGTCCTTATATATGAAAAGGATTTTCAAGGACACTGGCGTAGAAATGAAGCCGATGCATATCTTTTTTAGTAATTGCTATCAAGATAGTAAGATCCTGAAGCATGCAGTCAAAATTTTACACAAACAATTTGTACAAGCAGTTCAAGAAAGATTATGTAACTAGAACTGGTGCTTTGTCATGTAAAGAAATTGCATCCGAATATACGGCGTACGGATTCAAGTTAACCAATGCAGAGAACAAAAACAAATGGGTATACCCTGTATTCCTTGATATAAATTCTTTGATAGTTGAGTGTAGTTACAAGAAATATAGTTGGATGGGAATGCTTTGTTCACATGCTTTAGTAGCTCTTCATCGTACAATGTTCATGAAGTTCCTCAACATTATATTCACACTCAATGGACTAAGGATGTGAAGAAACATTTTAATATGTTGGATGAAGGAGAGCCTACAAGAATGGATGATAAGGAGGCAAGAGCCACATACACTAATAGGGTAATGAGATTACCTTATGAACTTAAGACAAGAAGTGAGAACTGTAAGGAAGCAAGAAGTATTATACGCTAGAATAGATAACCAAAAAGTCAGTTAGACTGGTTGTTTTCTATTGGTCAATATTTATTAAGAATAATATTTTGCCATGATAAATATAATAAGTGTCATCAAAGGCATTAGTATTTTGTTATGCTTACTACTTATATTTAACATGTTTCAATGTGAACAAAATGCCCACAATTCGAAAGGTTAAACCCATGGACCTGTGTTGCACACAGGTCGGTAGCTATGAAGCCAACTTCTAAAGGTCGATCTAAGAAGTTCCAAATCGAGGACCTCAAGATGGGACATCGAAAGTCCTATAGAAACTTGCACTAAGTGTTGCAGTGTCGTGTTTCAACGGCAGGAGATGTAGATCATCTATGCAATTTTAGTGGATCGGCAAGGTAGTCGACTAACTGAACTGACTCGCTGGAATTGTCATTTAGAAATCTTGAGGGCTTAGTCGGTATCATGACTGAAATTTTGATTTTGATAGTACGAGATTAGTTTTCAAACTTGAGAAATCTTGGCAGTCACATGCATACGAAGAGTGTATCTTGGATCTAGCGAGAGGTAACTTTGTCGTGAGGTATAGTCATTATAAACCTTCTCTAGTACTATCGGAGTATGTAGCAAGGACAGTGGGTTCTAAAAAAAAAAAAATTTAGTCCCCTGTCAATATTGTGACAACGAGAGCTCCTATGCGCTCTCAGATGGTTTAGACTCTTTAAACCTATGTCCATAGTGATTGATTAAGTGGAAAGAAATTTCCTACGAATATCATTAGAGTAACCACATCTCGAGTATGAAGCATAGAAGCCTAGTCAAGCATGAAAACCAACGCCCAATTCCATACGCTAGAGTGTGGTCGGGAGACGATTGACAATAGGATGGTACCCATATGAAACTTGGAGTTTAAATGTTCACGCCACTGTTCACCTAGTCTTTAGTGCCATAGACTAATGCTAGACGTTCCATTGTAAAAGGCTGATTCTGGTTATTGGTTAGTTAAAAATAGTTCATTAAATGAGATTTTAATTAATTGCATTGGTCACACACACTCAAGTCTAGCTGCAAGTGAATCTAAAGAGTCACCCATAAATCATTCGAAAGTAATGGAATTACTTTAGAATTAATTCCAGAAGAGGAGAGTTGGATTAAAATAATTCTTGGGGTATATTTTATTTTGCCATCCAAATTATAATCATTTTTACACTTTGCCAACTTACCATCTCAACTTGCAAAATTTATATTTTGTCATATACGATTATTTTTTTGTTGATTTTGTTGTAAAAAAATATCACATGCTGTGCATATATAAAAAATATCATATTATATAATTCTTAAATATCACATTTGCATTGTATATGATTTTTCTCGACAAAAAATTTGATTGAAAAATAGTTATAAATGGCTAAGTACAAATTTTCGTATGGTATGTTGATACAAAAATATAATTAGATGGCAAAGTGTAAAAATGGTCATAGTTCAGATGGAAAATATAATTAGCAATTTATTCTTGGAGAGCATAAATGATTTATTTGGAGTCATTCATTGGATGGATGATCCAAAATCTAGTTAATTAGATTAATGAATTTTGGATTTAGCCTTTAAATTAATTGGATTAATTTAAGAGGCTTGAGCTAATTCATTTATGAGTTGGAGTTATTAATTAATTAGTAGATGGACTTATCTAATTAGTGGATTGGACTCATTAATTAGAAATGGGCTAGAAATTAGTTGGACTAATTAAATATGATTGGGCTTAATTAATTTAGTGGATCTGATTTATTTAATTAATTAAGTGCAGGTGGGCTTGAAAGTATTTAATTGAATTAAATATTCACTTGAACTTTTTTTGTTGGGTAATTCATTTAATTATATTAAATAGTAAGCCCTATAGAATAAGTTACTGGACTCAATTTAATTAGATTGAACTAGTTAACTGATCTTGGTCCAAGTGTATGCAAGCCTTAGCCCATGTTTACTTTTTCTAGGTCGACTTGCCTTGGTTTTGAGCACGAAAAACAGCTGCTAAGTTTCAAGGCCATCCTTGAGTTTGCCGCTAAACGAAGAGCTCATCTCAGACAGTTGGTAAGGCTGACAAAGACCGTTCATAGTAAGTGGGAACTCCTATCCCGAGGTAAGAAAGAATAGACGACCTACTAAAGATAGATCGTCAAATGTGACGTATATAAAGAAGTGGCCGGTTCCTCTGAGACTTTCACTTCCTCACAAACTGAATTGCTTTCTAGAGTTTCTGTTGTCAAAGCTGAGCTTGTTCTCTCCACTCTTGTTGCTTTCCTTGCTATTGCTTCTGTTGAATGGTTGAGGGATGAAGGGTGAAGGTTTCATAGATCATAAAAGGTATATGTCCAGCCAAGTACTACCT
The DNA here is from genome assembly GCF_026168435.1 of Sesamum indicum. Classification (NCBI taxonomy): domain Eukaryota; kingdom Viridiplantae; phylum Streptophyta; class Magnoliopsida; order Lamiales; family Pedaliaceae; genus Sesamum; species Sesamum indicum. Next base: position 7,179,364 of record NC_142668.1, read on the forward strand.
CACTTCAAATACTTCCTTTCATGATCCGATTCAACATAATCCTAGTGGAAGTGCAACATGCGAGTGTGATTCTAGCGTATGCTATGTTCCTACACACTACTCTACTCGGAAGGGATGCTGTGCTCGCAAAAGACCATATAAAGTGAGTCTCGTCTACTCAATTACATCGAGCCGCAATCTCAATTCAATTCGGAATGAAAACATAAAAGTAAGATTTGACAGCTATATGAGATGCAAAAAGTGGAATTGGGCGCTTGGTCCTAGACAGAAACTGACTTGCAAGATTCCACAGCTATATAAAATGCTTCTTTTTCAGTGATCGTATAGTAAAGTATAGTACTTCGCCTAAAGTTTAAAGTAAGTTCGTAGGCGGTATAGAGTCAAGTATCAATATCATATTTGAAGCTGTTGTTAACTAAAGAAAAGTATTCTAGGCATTTTCTATGGTGGATGGTAACTCTTGCTGCTGAAATTTGAGTAAATTCAGTAAGATTCTACTTTCGCGACGGTAGGTGTAGAGGAGCGATCCGTTAACTAGTCTCAGACGGGTCGCCTTTTTTGGGGTTTTGGATGGTGAAGATGTTAGATGAGTGTTGAAGGTTCGACTTCTAGTAGGATCTTTATTGTGATGCTGATTTTTGAATTTGAGGGGTGGTGGAGTCTTGGAAAGTTGGCAGAGATAGGAAAGTTACCTCGTTGACTAGCTATTTCTTCTTTTGCTCCTAACTTTATTCCAACTCTTCCTCATGTCAAAACTCTCTCTCCTAGCCGATTTCTCTCCATCACAAGGAAAAATCCCTCCATCCTCCATCTCTATGTCTCTTGTTCTTCTTGGTATAAAACCAAGTGAAAAACTAGGTAGATCGGAAAATAGTCTAAGTAATAGTATAGTTTTTCAATCCCTCTTCCCGAATTTGTTCCTTGCTAGGAGAATAATAAATCCCACATTCCTAGTGTGGTGTGGACGATATTAGAGGAATCATGCATTGGAGTTTTGCATGGACAAACGCCGAAGAGGAGATCAATATGTATAGCCGATTAAAAGGGAATACAGGTAGAGGCAATTTTACTATTGTGCTTTCGATTTTTTCTTTTCTTTTTATAACCTAGATTGTAGATCTAGTATTATTTTATTTGATCTATGCAATTTATACATTGATAACTCGGGAACATTAAGAATACACCCGTTGAATGTGTTTAATTCTTTTTATTTTACGCCTTTTTGTGCTTCCACTCGATCCCAGGGTGATGGGGTAAAACCCTAATTTGTCTGAGAAAGACTATTTTGCCCTCAAAAGAATACAATGTTACAAGTTTACCAGAAGGATCTGCGCATTTTCGACCTGGGTTGGGTCGCGATCCGACCCGACAACCCGAGACACGTGGAAGACGCGCATTGGACCATCCAAAACCTCAGTTTCTCTCTATAAATACTCCAGAGTCAGTGCATTAATGGTACGCTCACTTTACCACACTTTACTCTCTAGTCGATTCGGCTCTCTAGCTCACCAGTGACCTTCACGACCTCAAATATCAAATACTGACTTAAGCATCGGAGGGTCTTAGCTGGGGGCCACCCCAGCAAGTCTAACGATCTGCTTCTTTTCTGAGGGCCCAATCACTAGTCTGGGAGAGGTAGCAACCTCGAACCGCTTGGAGGACCATCTCGCCCGACCAAGAAGGTCGTGTGGATTTCGACCCGGATCAGTTGGCGCCGTCTGTGGGAATCCTAAGAAGAGTTCCTTTGATTTGGTTTTGAGGTGGTTGATGGACTTAGATATTCAGCAAGGGTGAATTTACCATGTCAAGATCACCAAGGCACGAGCAAGAGGGAATGTAGCATCTAACGAACGAAGAGAAGCGATAGATAATTGAGATAGCAAGTAGGAATATTATGGTAGAGCATGAAAGGAAAATGATTTCACCGGCTGTGAGGGAATCAGCAAGGAGAAGCATGATTGAAGAACAGAGGAGAGCGATCGCAGATGACCATGTGGAAGGAATTGGTCGCCCAAGGAGGAACATGGAACTTGCCGGAAGCCAGCTGGGTAAGAGAGAGATCGGTCACCGCATTTAGCAATATCAGGACGAGGAAACTAACGATCTCTAGACCTGAAGTGGAAACCGTGGGGAAGCAGATAGAAATATTGAAGGAACAATTAGACGACTTGAAGAAGCGAGGCGACCTGGTGAGCCAGAATAGGAACTCGCCTTATGCTAGCAAAATTCTAAAGTCTTGCGTCCAAACTTTCGACTACCTGACCTACCCAAATATGATGGGTCGAAGGATCCGTGGGAGCACATCTCTGCTTTCGAATTGGTAATGAACTTATATGGGCTAACAGATTCTATTAATGCAAAGTTGCTTATGACTACTTTGATCGGAAAGGCACAAGAATGGTTTACCAGTTTGCCGTGTGGAACCATCAGATCATATAGGCAACTGGTCGAAAATTTGCACTTCACTTCGCTAGCAGAAGGAAATCGAAAAAATCAGCGACCTACCTATTCACGATCTAGTAAAGAAGTGATGAATCCCTTAAAAATTTCATAGGGAGATTTAATGACGAGATCTTAAAGGGACAGGATTTGCGGATCGATATGATAACGAGCATGTTGATACATGGGCTGAAGAACGGACCGTTCGCGTCAATGGTAGCAAGAGATCCGCCAGGAGATACAAAACATTTGATGCACTTAGCCCGAAAGTATATCGATGAGGAGTTGAATGGGATCAAGGACATAATGGAATTGAGGTTGAGATCGAGATAAGCAAAATCGAGCAGGATATCAGCTTGTAAATATGGGTACGCCTGTATTTCTATTACTTTCACTGCAAATGTTAGCTATCGCTGGAACAATATTCTTGCTTGCACTAAAAATTATGGGATTATGTATCTTACTGCAATATCTTGAGTTGTTTTATATATCTATGTAAAAATATTTGCATGAATTAAATAGTACTCTGGTAACTTACATGACAACAAAATTTGCGACTTGGTGCCTAAAAAAGACCAACAAAATGCGACCTAAGAAAGGTGATCATGCGTCTAAAAAATACCACAACAATAATAAGCAACCTAAAAAAGGTCAAGATTCATCTCAAAAAGGCCACATGAATATGCGACCAAAAAAGGTGCGGCCTGGCATCTGAAAAAGATCAATTACATGCAACCTGAAAAAGGTGCAACTCGATGTCTGCAAAAGACTACAGCCTGAAAAAGGTCGGGATGTGTCTGAAAAAACCAACAAACGCGACCTAAAAAAAGTGCGACCCAATGTCTGAGAAAGATCGCGATCTGAGAAAGGTGATCATGCGTCTGAAAAAGACCACAGTAATACGTGATCTGAAAGGATGCGACCTTGTATTTGAAAAAGACCACAACAAATGCGACCTGAAAAAGGTGCGACAATATCTGAGAAAGACAACGACCTGAGAAAGGTGATATCATACGTCTGAAAAAGACCACAGTAATACATGATTTGAAAGGATGCGGCCTTTGTATTTGAAAAAGATCACAACAAACGCGACCAGAAAAAGGTGCAACACAATGTTTGAGAAAGATCGCGACCTGAAAAAGGTGATATCATGCGTCTGAGAAAGACCACTAATACGCGACTTGAGAAAGGTCAACATGGTGTCTGAAAAAAACCACAACAAAACACTACCTGAAAAAGGTGCGATCTGGCGACTGAATATGACCTCTAATATGTGACCTAGAGTCTAAGAAAAAGTGCAATTCGACATCTGAAAAAAGAATTAGAACCTAAAAAAAGTAGAAACTCTGCAAAGAATCGACCTGAAAAAGGTCGAGGTGCATCTGAAAAAGACCATGATAATACGCTATCTGAGAAAGATGCGACCCCATTTCTGCAAAAGGTTGCAACCTGAAAAAGGTCGTATCATGCAAGGATGGATCTATCTGAAAAAGATATCTAGACAATTATCTTTACCTTAACTTGGGGTGGATTACATTCAAGGGAATGTTTCTTATTTTGTTTGTTCAATGGAATTCTTTGAAGTGCAAATGTTAAAGGGGATTTCTCGAGAAGAAAAAAGAAGTTCATTGATCTGAGAAGTGATTTACAAATTTTGGTGACATTAGGCGATCTACATGAAAGTCAAATTGCAAGTTGAAAATACACAAAAGCATATTAATCTGCTTACTCTTCATCCATCTTCTCGATCTCCTCCACTAAGACCCCAAATTCATCGTCATGTTTTAGGGGGAGTTCTTCAGGGAATGCAGCCAGGTTGCCATCGAGAGTGGGACCGATCCAGTTTATGTAGAAACCATCGGCAAACCCTTTCAACTTCGTAATTTGAGAGGTGCAGCGATCAAAGCCTTGCATCAGGTAATCAGATGACTTGATCTCTACAGTGATGTGAAATGCAGTAGACTTAAAAAAATCTCGAGCTGCTGCTAATATTCCTATCAAGTTAGATACTCTTCGCGACCAGCCATTCGACTTGCAGAAAAGCCTTCTGCCTTAGCCGATTTTGCAGTTGCTGCGATCTTCGACCTAAGTTCTAGCAATTGAGCTTCAAGCTTAGCCCTCTCTACCTCACGTGTCGCAAGTTTGGATCTCTCTTCTTCCAGCAATTTGTCAGCGACCATCTTCTCATGCCACCAGTAAGTGAGAGATGATGGCCAAAAGCAGAAACCTACAAACATCAACAAAGAAATAGGAAAGAATTTCGTATCAAGCGGAGGACAAGTCACGACCTTTTGTTGAAGAATATTACCTGTGAGTGAATGAGCAAAGTTTTTCTCAACCCAGATATGCGATATAGGAGTTAGAAGGGCTAGTTCGCGAGGAAGAATTGTGGATTTATATAACTACCACGAGTCTTGGCGAACAAGGGTTTTCAACACCGAACTTTGGTTAGAGATGGCCCAGTTGGGTGTCAATTTCTCGCCTTCCATTGCAGAAGGTCTATATGAAGGCGATCGGAGTTCTACCTGGGCCTCATTCCACCAGGTCGTGAGTTCATCAACTAACCTCAGGCTCTCAGCTTCCTCCAATGCTGAAGCGACGGCTTTGGTTTTCTTCCGAGAGGATGTTGGGCTAGGTCGCATGGGCTCGTGTTTCCTCTAAGACAATGCTGCAACAACCTCCTTTCCCATTGATTTTTTCGGATAAGTGGCTCAGGGTCAGGTTCTTTTCGAGATTCTTCAATTGGCAGGTTCTCAGCAATGGGGTTGCTATTTTCATTGGCGATCTTAATAGGAGTTAAGTTGTGTGGACTTGGAGAGTGATCGGCGAGCGACCACGGAGTACTTGCAATAGGATCATATGGGGGATGCAAGGAGTCTGATTGCGGAGTAACTGTTTGTTTGGCCTTCTTGGCATGAATTCTCTTGATGATCCAAGCATCCATTATGATAGAGGCTGCAGGAAAAAGAATTTTAGTCACCACTACATACGAATAAATTGCAAGAAAAGTGACGAAAGAAGTTGATCACCTAAAAAACCCTTGGTTTGAATGGGAGCCAGACTGAGACCAACGAGCTTCAAAGTATTCCCCATCAAAAGTAGATTGGCCTTGTATTGATACCGGCTGAGGTTACGAATCAAATCGTCATCTAACCCTATATCATGGATTTTGTGGTCCGCTAATCACAAGGAAATGGCCAGATTTGACTTGGGGGAGGTCGAAGAAAAAAGAACTTATCTTTTCAAGAGCCCACATTTGATTTTAGATTGAAAACAAAGGCACAGTAGGGTTTTGCAGTGAGATAGAAGAAACCCTGGTCGCCTGACCTCTTCGAGGTCGTGAACTTATAAAATTACCAGAAGCTATCGAAGTTGGGTTCGAGTTTTAAGTGCTCCATTATTATACTACAGGCAAGTATGTGATGTATGGAATTTGGAGCTAACTGCATCGGGCATATTTCTAACCTAGATAGTATTCGAGCAATAGAATGGGAGAACGCAGACCCGTGTCTAAATGTACAACGAAAATTGGACAACTACCTTTGGATAATAAGGTTGATTAGTGGCATCATTTTGAATATTATGAAGGGTTTATTGAAACTTTTTGTCCTAGAGGTGTTTGGAATTTTGGACTTCAAAAAGTGAATTTCGACTTGCTAACACATTTTTATAGGAATTTCTAAATTTGTCCAATATTAGCATGTGCAAGTTCTGTGTTGCCGTAAATTTAAGTATATACATGACTTGCACATGTGATTTTCCAACTAATTATTAAATTACAGGGAAAATATAAAATCATGAAATTTGCAAAACTAATGGACCAGATCACAAGTTCTAATTTAGGATGAAAGTTAGCATAATTTTAAATAATCCATAGTGTAGTAAGAGGGCACCATACTCAATTAAATTCAAACAAATCCAAATTATTGTATCAAACGCACCCATACAACCATCCACACTCGTGCCATCACCGTCCAACGTACACAAAATCTCTGAATCAGTTGGGCCATCTAGATGTGGACTATCGAAAAATCGTCCAGTCATCTCTTGCCAGATCCAAGATATAGTCATCATATGCATGCGACTGCCATGAATCCTCAAGTCCATGCACTAAACATGTACTATCGGAGTGGGGAATTCAACTCATACCGACTAAGCCTCCAAGACTTCTATATGACAATTTTCATGAGTCAGTTCAATCAGTTAACAACCTTGTCAACTAATCCACTAAAATTACCTGGAGGGTCATGATTGGGGTCGCTACATAGGTCGTTTCTATCTATCCTAGGAGAAGAACCTACTTGCTTTTTGTGAGCTAAGGGCATATGGGAGGCCGCAGATGAGGTGTCGGATGATCTACTAGATGAACTATCAGACGAGCTATCAGAACTACTAGGCTCAAATTTGAATACATAATTTAAAAGAGATGTCGCATAGAAGTGCCTGGCTTTGAGGCAGATCACTGTTAGAGGAGGCAGATCGCACTTAAAGAGGTTGAGATCACGAGAGCATGGCGAATTTGCAGCCAACCTCCTCTCTATTTATAGGGGTAAACTCATGGAGATTTGCACCTGGGCCAACGGTTGGATGCAAGGTAGCAATGATGATCTAAAGGCTGAGATCGACAGACTTTTCGACTTCCCTTAGTGTGCTCTGCACACTAAGAGAAGTGTGGGAGTAATGATGGGGTAGAACCCTAATTTGATGACCCAAATGATCCTTTTTACCTTCATCAATCAGACCAATCTAGTCTTATACTGTCACTCAACAACTAAATGACGAAAACTATAGCTCATGAATCCGTGCAATGCTCATGGCCCTCAACTTCAAGAACAAGGTATGTTTCGTTGATAGAACTATCAAGAGGTCATCCGAATATTCCTTCGTTGAACTCCAACACTGGAAACACTATGATCTCGTAAGGGTGTCGAGTTTTAATTTAATAGCGCAGGATATCAGAGCAAGTATTTTCTCTAATGATGATGCTCATGAAATTGGTCAGACTTAAAGGAACGATTTTCTCGTACTAACAGAGTTCATCTTTCTATATTGAAGAAGCTGTACATAATTGTAAACAGAAAAACATGAGCTTGGAGCCTATTGTACCAAGCTGAAGGGCCTATGAGATGAGCATGACGCATTGTTTTGCATTCCAACATGCACTTGTGGTTTTATAAATGAAGTCCTATAGTTTCAAAAAAATCAATACACCATGAAATTCCTTATGAGACTTAATAAAGTTTGTGCCACCATCCGAGGATGAATTATTCTTATAGAATTACTCCCTAGAGTAAATAAATCTCATTCTCTCATTCTCCAAGATGAAAAACAGCAAGGAATATCAAAAGAAAGTGCACTACTGGTTGAAGCTTCAGCCTTTGTTGTGAAGAAAAATTTAAGAAATTTAGAGAGAGGCTTTACACTTAAAAATCCTCATTTGAAATGTGAAACTTGTGACAGAATCGAATACACTTCTGAAACATGCCAAGCGAATCTCAAATGTGACTATTGTGGGTGGATAGGTCATACTATTGCAGTTTGACAAAAACGATGAAAGGCAAATCCCATCGGTGGCGGATCTGACCAGAAAGACCATAAAGTTCTTTCATCAAAGGCAAATCATGCTAGATTTATTATATATTTCAAGAAAATTGTTGGATTTTAGCCAAATAGTAGGAAAAACAAATATAATTTTAAAAAATATTGAGATTTAAACCACTAAATTATAATGTAGTTTATAATAAACTACAAATAATGTATTATACTTTATAATAAATAAAATTATTATAATATATATTTATATTTGTAAATACTATAAGGATTTAGGAAATTATTGGATATAAAGATTTAGAAAAAATATAAAAAAATTGCCATTATTAGGATTATTTAAAAGCTTCAATAATTATATTAATTACATAATTATTATAATATTTAGATAATTAAAATAATTATAAAATTTTGAAAAATTATAATAAATAAAACAATTAATATTTACTATAATTTTATAGATTAAGTTTAGTGGTGGTCCGCCTCCTCCAGGACGTGGATGAGGCTGCAACCTTGGACTTGGACGCCGTCATGACCCACCGGCTCCACCATCGGTTGATGCTTCCTAGGTTGCGGAAGCAGTGTACCAATCACCCCCATCACTTAATATGGCTGGCCCTCAGCCGCCGCATAGAGTCTAGATGAGGCTGGCCAACTCTTTGCTACGCCGGCTGCAAATGAGGTTGGAGTTTCTATTGTGGCACCGGCGGTAGTTCCTGCCCGCTCGTGGGTTGCACAATCACCACCGGCAGTCCCCTCACCATCAACGCACTAGTATATCAGTCTTGATGACACTAGGTATTTTTTTTCATTATTTTATTTTTAAATGACTAATCAACATGTTATTTCATGTTTGATCGAAAAATTCACGAGCGCATTGATCAGGGGGTACGATGGCTTTATCTCCACCCCTGGGGATGTTTGCGATAGGTGCTGCCAGAGCACCAATAGTTTTGATTCGAGAGCTTAAAGGTAATTATTTTTTAAACTTTTCTATTGTCATATAATTTAAACCTTTTTTAATATTTTAATATATTTTTCTTTTCTGTAATATTGCAGATGACATATTGGTTTGACTGTGATAAAGAGTTTATATTTCAGATCTCTCATATATGGGTGGGCGAGTTCATCCAGAAGCAGTTCACCATCACCAGGGCTCAATTGACCAGGCTGGTGTGGCTGCCCAACGAGGTCTGGTGCCAACAACAGCTATACAAGGCTAGCTTGGACTTCAAGGATGAGCCCATGAAGAACAAGATTAACTGGTAAGCCAAACCCACCTGCGATAACTAATGTTTACCACAGAGAGATCTTCCTTATCCGGCATGCACAAGAGAAATATGGTAAGTTTTTATTTTTTATTTTTTTAAAACTTTATTAATAATTCATAAATAGTTTTGTTAATTGTTCTTTTCATGTACAGGAGGCAGTGCTCGGTCGGCCTGAGAAGTAGATGAAGTTATTCCCTAGATGCTACAAGAGAAAGGCCAATGCTAGCTGGAGTGGCCCGAAGGCAGCGCAGGTGGCCATAAGTAATAATTTTTAAAATATTTTGTTTGTTTAACTTTTTTTAATACTAACATTTTTATTTGTTTTGTACGAGAAATTCCAAAAGTTGTTGGAGGATCACCAGCCTCAAAATATGACCGACGGGCAGCATTCTCCGGCCTCATCTGAGTGCTCGATGGGGATGACCGAGTAGCAGCTGTGGCTGACAACAATTGGTGACAAGAATAAAAGCTATGTATCAGGCTTTGGTTTTGAGGCCTACGCCTCAAGCTGGACCTACACATCACCATGCCACCCCTATGCCCGATGATGATGGTCGATATAGTGATCATGATGAAGTTCATGTAGGCCGACGCATTGACTCGATTTTTCACAACCCAACCCTTCGACTGTTGACCCATCATAGCCTTTGGCAGAACCCCATGCCTCGAATGATGAGGAGATGGACCATGCTGACGAGGGGCCCCGAGTTGTAGATTAAGGTTTTTTATATTTGTAAATGTATAATTTTTATATTAATATAATTTTTTCAGTAACTATCTATTTTTTAATGTTACTTGTATCCATAATATTGTATTAAATTAAATTAAGTTAATTAATTTTATTAAATTCACTAATTAATTATTGTTATAAAAAATTATTGCAAAATTTCAAAAATTACTTTTTAATAAATATAAATTAGGAACTGACTTTTACACAATAACTGAATGTTGCCAAGAAAATAAATACTGTTCCAAAATTCATAATATAGTATTGGAGGAAACATGCTTAAAAGTGTATTAAATCTAGTGGAAATGGTGGTGCAAACATAATTCTGAATCACATTCTACAACAACGACCCAACAGTTTCAACATGTATTCCAAATAAAGAACAAAGTCGTGCCAAAATATATTCCAAATGAAGGATCAAACATATTTTAACACCCACTCCAAAATATATAACTAGCACATTCAAAATTGTGCCAAAATATATTTCTAAATGAGTTGGAATATGCGTCTTTCTTATATTCAAATCAATAGTGTTACAAACCATTCCAAAATATGTGCAAAAAATTTCAACCAAAAAACCACTTGAAATATAGAAAAATGTTCCAAAAATATTAATTATATTTTAAGGTAGTCAAGCGTATTTAGGAATGGTCTCTGAACAAGTGGTACAAAAGTCGTTGCTAAGTAGGAATAATATATTCCAATCATTCCAAATAATTTGGGATATCATCTATTACGATAGAAGGGCACTTGTTTCTTGGTCGTTCCAAAATTGGGTCCAATAATATTCAACTATTAATTTCTCGTTAAAAAAAAAATATTCCTAAAACTGATCAAAATCCCGCATTTTTCTTGTAGTGTGTAACTTCTGGTTTTAATGTAGGATGTGTTTGTCTAGCAAGCATACTCGTATCACAAAGCACAATGAAGCCATGTTTAATATATATATTGTAAAAAAAATACATAATGACAAAATAATCCCTACATGACTAAGTCACATGCCAATCACATGACCATTTTTCGTCGACATTTTTGTAGGGAAATTGTCAAAAGAACCGATATGAGAGAAAAGTGAAGTATGGAATGCTAGCATTAAAAAATAAATTTTAGGGACTAAACTGATTCTAAACACAAACTTAAGGAATTAACTATGATATTTACCCATAATAAATCTAATTTTTATTTATTATTGAAAAGAGTACTTATGTAATAGTTCGAAAGTCTTTTCACAACATGAATAAACACTTAAGAGATTATCACTTTTGTATATTTATCATAGTAATATGTTGCACTTATTAGTATTATTTTACATCTAATATATTATGGTAAAACATAAAGGTACATGAAAGTACGATCTAAAAATAATTATCTGTTATTAATAAAAATAAAATCAATTAGGTAGAAGTTACTCATATTAAATTTTTTCAAGCACTTCTATTTTAATAAAATTTATCACTTTTACTTATGATTTTATGATACTTATTTCTTTTTTTTTTTTGTAATTTAGATTAGTATTTTAATTTTATATATTAAATATTAGTGCTCTAGTAAATTAATTTTTTCTGAAAGCATTTAAAAATCACTTCAACAAATTAATCTTGTATAAATATTATTTATCTATTTATTTTTTAATTGAATATACTTTATTTAACAGTATTTTTGAATAAAATTTTATTCATTTACAACTAATTTTAATTCATTAATTAAAAAATTACTTAAACGTATGAGTGACTTTTATAATGAAAAACAAATACTTAGAATTCACACTTTTATTATTCCTATTCCCCGGAATCCAATTCCAGGATTCGTTTCATGGACATTGCAGACGTCACCCTGTCGACGTCCACGAACTCTCCCATAACCTTTCAGGGCCAATTCATCGAGAGTCACAAGGATCCTGTGAGAAATTCCGTGACCAAAATAGTCCAAGATTTTGGTCCAGGCTGTAGGCTCACCGGATTTGTGATTGACATGTTTTGCACTGCTATGATTGACGTAGCTAACGAGTTTGGCGTTCCGACCTATGTGTTTTACACGTCAGGGGCCTCAACTCTGGGGCTTTTGTTCCATTTCCAGGGCCTGAGAGATTATCAAAATCAAGACGTGACAGTGTACGAGAACTCAAGCGAGGAGCTGTCCATTCCGTCGTACAAATTACCAGTCCCTGCCAAGTTATTGCCTGCTTTCATTTTTCATAAGATTGGTGGCAGCTCGATGCTTCTCAATTACGCCAAGAGATTCAGAGAAACCAAGGGAATCGTGGTAAACACTTTCCTGGAATTAGAATCCCACGCAATGAAGTCCCTTTCAGAGGATGACAACATCCCACCAGTTTACTCAATCGGACCAATACTTCATTCAGACAATGAAAATAATCGTAACCCAAAGTATGATGAGATCATGAAGTGGCTTGATGAGCAGCATAATTCTTCAGTGGTCTTTCTCTGTTTCGGGAGCAAGGGGTGCTTCGATGATGACAGCCAGGTGAAGGAGATCGCGGTGGCGCTCGAACGGAGTGGCCATCGATTTTTATGGTCCCTGAGGAAGCCCCCTAATGAGGATCACAAATTCAGGATCACTCCAGGCGAGTACAAAAATCCGGAAGAAGTACTACCAGAAGGGTTCCTGGAACGTAATGCGGGGATTGGGAAGGTGATCGGCTGGGCTCCTCAAATGGCTGTTTTGTCCCACCGTGCTGTGGGAGGGTTCGTATCACATTGTGGATGGAACTCGACGCTTGAAAGCATGTGGTGCGGAGTGCCAATGGCAGTGTGGCCATTGTCAGCCGAGCAGCAAATGAATGCTTTCCAGTTGGTGAAGGATTTGGGAGTGGCCGTGGAGATAAAGATGGACTATAAGAGGAACTTGATGGGTGGTAGTAATATGATTGTAAAAGCTGAGGAGATAGAGAACGGAATCAGGCACCTGATGCAGCCCCAAAGTGAGATTCGGGACAACGTTGAAGCGATGAAATTGAAGAGTAGGATGACTTTGGTTGAAAATGGGTCATCCTTCGACTACGTTGGACGTTTCATAGACAATGTAATGGATAATATTCTATGACGACGCGACCTATAAAGTGTGTGATTGTTTACTTGTTCATTTTAGTGGTTTCAGTTGTTAATCTGTAAAGTGTGTGGTTGTTTACATTGTAGAATAAATATCGTGGATTAAGTACAAAATTTTAAAACTGTCTTGATATTCTAAATTTATAAACTTATATTAGTAGTTCATTACAGTCCCTGAATCAAATTTAAATATGACCAAATCAAAATATATTATTTAATAAATTAGATTTAAATATATGCTTAAATATATTTTTTGTTCTGTAATTTTGGCACTTCAATATTTTTATCCATTATCTTTCTACGATTACAAAATAGTTTTGTAACTTTTGATATTTCATAATTTTGATCCTTCGGGTGACAGATTACAAAGTCGTTGAGGTTTAATGGAATATTTTGCGACAATTTTTAAAACGACTTTCAAGTTACAACCTTGGCATGGAATACTTTTGTCGTAATAATAAGACTTTGCGACAAATTTTGTAATAAATTTGTAATTATGTGACGAATGATATTCATTGGAAAGATTGTTAATTATGTTTTCCAATAATGTTTTAATACATTAGCAACGCTTTTTGTTGCATATATTCCGTGCAAAATAATTAGAGGATTTTGCTGTGGATGAAATCTCGTGGCAAAAATGCTTAAATTTTTCAAATTCTGTATGTTTGCCAATTTGCAACGGGAATTTAATATATCCATGCGAACCAGTGGCGAAATCGCTACAAAGAAATTAATAGAAGAACACTTCCATCCTACTTTGGCACAATTTTTTGTATTTGTTAACAATATCTTTTTGCATCACTACACAAAAAAAAATACGGGATTTCAGAAGATTATAGGAATGTTTTTTTCGGTATTTGGCACAATTAGAAACCAAAGAAATTAATTTGAATCGAAGTTTAGACGGTTGGAAGGACCTTTTCAGTTTGGACGGTCATTGTAATACGTTGATGCTGATTATTCCTAATAGTGTATTTAAATATATATATTTTTTTTAATTGGAACATATTGGATAATATTTACAACAGTTATGTAATTTAATTTGGGTTATCTTCGGAACGTTTTTTGTAATATTCATGCCTGAATGTTATAACTGTATTTATTTGCATTTTTGATATATTTAAGAACACTCATTGAAATTGTAGTGATCAATTTTTGAATATTAGGCACGGTTTATTTTTTGTGGGGAACAGTATTTTATCACTGTTTTAGAAACTGTAGGTCCTATTTAAAAACAAGTTCTTAGAATTGTGTTAGCAATGATTTTAGGAACGGTTTTTTTTAGATTTGTAATTTTTTTTTATATTTACTAAAATCATTCCTAATTTTTTATTTAATAATAAAATATTAATAAATAATTTAATTTATGTATTTAATAAATAATTTAACCTATATATTTTAGTAAATAATTAAATTATTTTAGTAAAATTTATTATATTTATGAATTTAATTAATTGAATACGAAATAATGGAACGTATAAATATTATGAAACATGAATAATTAGTGAATATATAGTATATTAATATCAAATGTTATCCAATTACAAAATTAAAAAATAAAAATAAAACCTCAACATTCCGCATTAGTGACGTCCATATTGTCCTCGTTCGGCGCTAAGGGTCTGTCGGAGGCTGTGGTAGGGTGCTAGTGGAGGCGGTCAATTGTGACGGTCCCGTAGTCGAGGAGCTGGCCCGTATTTCCCTCATCATGGCCATCATATCGACCATCATCGTCTCCAGCTGACAGATGCAATTCTTCATGATCGGGTTTGATTGTGGCGGTGTCGGTGGGGGTGGCGATGGCTATGGCTACGTGGGCCTCAGAACCAAGGCCTACACGGTCCTTGTTCTTGCCCTCGACTGTAGCCATCCACAGCTGCTGCTCGGTCATCGCCACTGAATCCTCTGATTCAGCCGGGGTTTTGTGGTCCTCTGCCGTGGCCTGAGACTGATGATCCTCCGTCAGCTTCTAGAATGTCTCTTGCAAAACAAATAAAATTATTAGAACTTTACACCAAAATTATTTTTAAAAAATTAAATTACTAAGGTACTTACAGCCACCTTAGCTGCCTTCCAGCCGCTCCAGCCGCCATCGGCTTTCTTTTTGTAGCATCTGGCAAATAGTTCCATCTGCTTGGGTGGTTGATCGAGCTCTGCCTCCTATAAAATAATAAAAAAATTAGCATAATATTTATAAAATAATGATAAATCTTAAAAGAGAATGTATTGTACTTACCATCTTCCTCTTGAGTATGCTGATAGAAGAAAATCCCCTGCGGTACATAGTAGAGGAATCCGTTGGGTTCGATGCCTAATTCGCCTTATTCTTCACGGACTCCTCCTGGAAGTCCGCGCTGGGCCAACATGCCTGAACTAGAGCCCTACGTCATTGGTCAGCCAAAATGGCTTGACCAGCTCCCTCCTAGCGACGACAAACTTTTTTCGGATGTATTTGTTGGCCCACATGTGGAAGATCCAAATTATGGACTCATCATCACAGTCCCACAATAGGTCATCTACAAAATATCAAATTAAAAAAACATTAATAAAATTCATGTAACCATTTAGGTTATAAGATAATTCAAAATTATTTTAAAGTACATTACCTTCATGCTCTCAAATCAAAATTGTTGTTGCTCTGGCAGGACCTGCCTCAAACATCTCCAATGGTAGGAAAAATGTCCACACACCACCGCATTGATGCGTTAGTGAAATTTGTGATCAGGCCTGAAAGAACATGCTAACTGTGATTTTTAAGATAAAATAATACTACATATTAATCATAAACAAATTTACCTCGCGTCATCAGGACTGATACATTGACGTGCTGATGGTGGGGGATTGCTGGTGGTGATAGTGGTGGCTGAAGGTTCGGCCATGTCAAGTGGTAGGGTATAAGTGTAATTTCAAAAAAAAATTAGAAAAAAAGTAATTTTATATTTTTAAAAAGGGTCTAAGTGTAATTTACCCCTATAAAATATTTAGTAATTATAAGATATCAAGTTTTATTCTAAACATAGATTCTTGAAGCGTATGAATAAAATAAGAAAATAATAAAACTTATAAAATATTAGTTTTAATCATCATAGTTCAGTAATTAACATAAAAGAATCTATCAAAATTTTAAAAATACATTACAACTAACTTTCTTTGGAAAAAAATAAAAGATATTAATATTTGATTTTAGATTTTATTCTTTTAAAAAAAAATCAAATATTGGGTCCCATGATGACTTTAAGGGGTCTAGTGCCTTCTAGAAATTGTGTCATTTGTCTACAAAAGTTATAAAAGCAATGAAGAAATTATCTATTATAAGTGATGCAAATAATAAATATTTTTTAAGCTCAATAATTAAATTATGCTCAAATTCAGATCAAGAATTCAGACACTCTTAGTTCGACCCAACAAACCCAAACTCTGCTAACTCAAATATACTTGACACACAGTAATAATAATAGTTCAACCAGTCTGAATTATGCTACCCAGCTAAATGGGCAACCGATAAGAATAGGACTTATGCCAATAGGCCCAATGTCACTCTCAATTGCGGCATCAGCTACATTCTACATATCCCAGGTCATATCATCCTAAATGGATGCCACTAGGGGATGCAACAACCAACTAGATCCAATTGATGGAAGATCCGGGTGACTGACCCCCTATATTCTCAATTGATCTGGTAGGGCCACTTTTTGATAGCATATGTTTTAGAGGACAACTTCAACAGTTGGATAAACATCATCTCTAAAACATAGGCATTTCCAAAGTTTTTAGGGGATATCTCAACCACCTTTAAACAACGTCTAAGTCTCTCAAGATTTACTCCTATAAATAAGGTGCAAGAGAAGTCAACCAGGGGTGTAAACGAGTCGAGCTCGAGTTTGAATTTTTATTTTGAACTGGAGCTTAGCTCGACCAACTTTTATGAAAGAAGCTCGAGCTCAAGCTCAAAGCACATATAAAGAGCTCGAGCTCATGACATCATTTTCCATCTAGTCCACCGAGAACTCGAGCCCAAGCTCGTACTTTACAATACATTTTTCTTTAGTTCAAGCTTGGGAGCATATTAATTATAAAATGTATTAAACATTAGATCAACATCTAGAAATGAGAGTACAAATCATGCATGGAATAAGATCTCTACCAAAACCATAACTTTGCATGAGGTTGTCCTTATATATGAAAAGGATTTTCAAGGACACTGGCGTAGAAATGAAGCCGATGCATATCTTTTTTAGTAATTGCTATCAAGATAGTAAGATCCTGAAGCATGCAGTCAAAATTTTACACAAACAATTTGTACAAGCAGTTCAAGAAAGATTATGTAACTAGAACTGGTGCTTTGTCATGTAAAGAAATTGCATCCGAATATACGGCGTACGGATTCAAGTTAACCAATGCAGAGAACAAAAACAAATGGGTATACCCTGTATTCCTTGATATAAATTCTTTGATAGTTGAGTGTAGTTACAAGAAATATAGTTGGATGGGAATGCTTTGTTCACATGCTTTAGTAGCTCTTCATCGTACAATGTTCATGAAGTTCCTCAACATTATATTCACACTCAATGGACTAAGGATGTGAAGAAACATTTTAATATGTTGGATGAAGGAGAGCCTACAAGAATGGATGATAAGGAGGCAAGAGCCACATACACTAATAGGGTAATGAGATTACCTTATGAACTTAAGACAAGAAGTGAGAACTGTAAGGAAGCAAGAAGTATTATACGCTAGAATAGATAACCAAAAAGTCAGTTAGACTGGTTGTTTTCTATTGGTCAATATTTATTAAGAATAATATTTTGCCATGATAAATATAATAAGTGTCATCAAAGGCATTAGTATTTTGTTATGCTTACTACTTATATTTAACATGTTTCAATGTGAACAAAATGCCCACAATTCGAAAGGTTAAACCCATGGACCTGTGTTGCACACAGGTCGGTAGCTATGAAGCCAACTTCTAAAGGTCGATCTAAGAAGTTCCAAATCGAGGACCTCAAGATGGGACATCGAAAGTCCTATAGAAACTTGCACTAAGTGTTGCAGTGTCGTGTTTCAACGGCAGGAGATGTAGATCATCTATGCAATTTTAGTGGATCGGCAAGGTAGTCGACTAACTGAACTGACTCGCTGGAATTGTCATTTAGAAATCTTGAGGGCTTAGTCGGTATCATGACTGAAATTTTGATTTTGATAGTACGAGATTAGTTTTCAAACTTGAGAAATCTTGGCAGTCACATGCATACGAAGAGTGTATCTTGGATCTAGCGAGAGGTAACTTTGTCGTGAGGTATAGTCATTATAAACCTTCTCTAGTGCTATCGGAGTATGTAGCAAGGACAGTGGGTTCTAAAAAAAAAAAATTTAGTCCCCTGTCAATATTGTGACAACGAGAGCTCCTATGCGCTCTCAGATGGTTTAGACTCTTTAAACCTATGTCCATAGTGATTGATTAAGTGGAAAGAAATTTCCTACGAATATCATTAGAGTAACCACATCTCGAGTATGAAGCATAGAAGCCTAGTCAAGCATGAAAACCAACGCCCAATTCCATACGCTAGAGTGTGGTCGGGAGACGATTGACAATAGGATGGTACCCATATGAAACTTGGAGTTTAAATGTTCACGCCACTGTTCACCTAGTCTTTAGTGCCATAGACTAATGCTAGACGTTCCATTGTAAAAGGCTGATTCTGGTTATTGGTTAGTTAAAAATAGTTCATTAAATGAGATTTTAATTAATTGCATTGGTCACACACACTCAAGTCTAGCTGCAAGTGAATCTAAAGAGTCATCCATAAATCATTCGAAAGTAATGGAATTACTTTAGAATTAATTCCAGAAGAGGAGAGTTGGATTAAATTAATTCTTGGGGTATATTTTATTTTGCCATCCAAATTATAATCATTTTTACACTTTGCCAACTTACCATCTCAATTTTGCAAAATTTATATTTTGTCATATACGATTATTTTTTTGTTGATTTTGTTGTAAAAAAATATCACATGCTGTGCATATATAAAAAATATCATATTATATAATTCTTAAATATCACATTTGCACTGTATATGATTTTTCTCGACAAAAAATTTGATTGAAAAATAGTTATAAATGGCTAAGTACAAATTTTCGTATGGTATGTTGATACAAAAATATAATTAGATGGCAAAGTGTAAAAATGGTCATAGTTCAGATGGAAAATATAATTAGCAATAATTCTCATAAATGATTTATTTGGAGTCATTCATTGGATGGATGATCCAAAATCTAGTTAATTAGATTAATGAATTTTGGATTTAGCCTTTAAATTAATTGGATTAATTTAAGAGGCTTGAGCTAATTCATTTATGAGTTGGAGTTATTAATTAATTAGTAGATGGACTTATCTAATTAGTGGATTGGACTCATTAATTAGAAATGGGCTAGAAATTAGTTGGACTAATTAAATATGATTGGGCTTAATTAATTTAGTGGATCTGATTTATTTAATTAATTAAGTGCAGGTGGGCTTGAAAGTATTTAATTGAATTAAATATTCACTTGAACTTTTTTTGTTGGGTAATTCATTTAATTATATTAAATAGTAAGCCCTATAGAATAAGTTACTGGACTCAATTTAATTAGATTGAACTAGTTAACTGATCTTGGTCCAAGTGTATGCAAGCCTTAGCCCATGTTTACTTTTTCTAGGTCGACTTGCCTTGGTTTTGAGCACGAAAAACAGCTGCTAAGTTTCAAGGCCATCCTTGAGTTCGCCGCTAAACGAAGAGCTCATCTCAGATAGTTGGTAAGGCTGACAAAGACCGTTCATAGTAAGTGGGAACTCCTATCCCGAGGTAAGAAAGAATAGACGACCTACTAAAGATAGATCGTCAAATGGTGACGTATATAAAGAAGTGGCCGGTTCCTCTGAGACTTTCACTTCCTCACAAACTGAATTGCTTTCTAGAGTTTCTGTTGTCAAAGCTGAGCTTGTTCTCTCCACTCTTGTTGCTTTCCTTGCTATTGCTTCTGTTGAATGGTTGAGGGATGAAGGGTGAAGGTTTCATAGATCATAAAAGGTATATGTCCAGCCAAGTACTACCTCACTTCAAATACTTCCTTTCATGATCCGATTCAACATAATCCTAGTGGAAGTGCAACATGCGAGTGTGATTCTAGCGTATGCTCAGTTCCTACACACTACTCTACTCGGAAGGGATGTTGTGCTCGCAAAAGACCATATAAAGTGAGTCTCGTCTACTCAATTACATCGAGCCGCAATCTCAATTCAATTCGGAATGAAAACATAAAAGTAAGATTTGACAGCTATATGAGATGCAAAAAGTGGAATTGGGCGCTTGGTCCTAGACAGAAACTGACTTGCAAGATTCCACAGCTATATAAAATGCTTCTTTTTCAGTGATCGTATAGTAAAGTATAGTATTTCGCCTAAAGTTTAAAGTAAGTTCGTAGGCGGTATAGAGTCAAGTATCAATATCATATTTGAAGCTGTTGTTAACTAAAGAAAAGTATTCTAGGCATTTTCTATGGTGGATGGTAACTCTTGCTGCTGAAATTTGAGTAAATTCAGTAAGATTCTACTTTCGCGACGGTAGGTGTAGAGGAGCGATCCGTTAACTAGTCTCAGACGGGTCGCCTTTTTTGGGGTTTTGGATGGTGAAGATGTTAGATGAGTGTTGAAGGTTCGACTTCTAGTAGGATCTTTATTGTGATGCTGATTTTTGAATTTGAGGGGTGGTGGAGTCTTGGAAAGTTGGCAGAGATAGGAAAGTTACCTCGTTGACTAGCTATTTCTTCTTTTGCTCCTAACTTTATTCCAACTCTTCCTCATGTCAAAACTCTCTCTCCTAGCCGATTTCTCTCCATCACAAGGAAAAATCCCTCCATCCTCCATCTCTATGTCTCTTGTTCTTCTTGGTATAAAACCAAGTGAAAAACTAGGTAGATCGGAAAATAGTCTAAGTAATAGTATAGTTTTTCAATCCCTCTTCCCGAATTTGTTCCTTGCTAGGAGAATAATAAATCCCACATTCCTAGTGTGGTGTGGACGATATTAGAGGAATCATGCATTGGAGTTTTGCATGGACAAACGCCGAAGAGGAGATCAATATGTATAGCCGATTAAAAGGGAATACAGGTAGAGGCAATTTTACTATTGTGCTTTCGATTTTTTCTTTTCTTTTTATAACCTAGATTGTAGATCTAGTATTATTTTATTTGATCTATGCAATTTATACATTGATAACTCGGGAACATTAAGAATACACCCGTTGAATGTGTTTAATTCTTTTTATTTTACGCCTTTTTGTGCTTCCACTCGATCCCAGGGTGATGGGGTAAAACCCTAATTTGTCTGAGAAAGACTATTTTGCCCTCAAAAGAATACAATGTTACAAGTTTACTAGAAGGATCTGCGCATTTTCGACCTGGGTTGGGTCGCGATCCGACCCGACAATTCGAGACACGTGGAAGACGCGCATTGGACCATCCAAAACCTCAGTTTCTCTCTATAAATACTCCAGAGTCAGTGCATTAATGGTACGCTCACTTTACCACACTTTACTCTCTGGTCGATTCGGCTCTCTAGCTCACCAGTGACCTTCACGACCTCAAATATCAAATACTGACATAAGCATCGGAGGGTCTTAGCTGGGGGCCACCCCAGCAAGTCTAACGATCTGCTTCTTTTCTGAGGGCCCAATCACTAGTCTGGGAGAGGTAGCAACCTCGAACCGCTTGGAGGACCATCTCGCCCGACCAAGAAGGTCGCGTGGATTTCGACCCGGATCAGTTGGCGCCGTCTGTGGGAATCCTAAGAAGAGTTCCTTTGATTTGGTTTTGAGGTGGTTGATGGACTTCGATATTCAGCAAGGGTGAATTTACCATGTCAAGATCACCAAGGCACGAGCAAGAGGGAATGTAGCATCTAACGAACGAAGAGAAGCGATAGATAATTGAGATAGCAAGTAGGAATATTATGGTGGAGCATGAAAGGAAAATGATTTCACCGGCTGTGAGGGAATCAGCAAGGAGAAGCATGATTGAAGAACAGAGGAGAGCGATCGCAGATGACCATGTGGAAGGAATTGGTCGCCCAAGGAGGAACATGGAACTTGCCGGAAGCCAGCTGGGTAAGAGAGAGATCGGTCACCGCATTTAGCAATATCAGGACGAGGAAACTAACGATCTCTAGACCTGAAGTGGAAACCGTGGGGAAGCAGATAGAAATATTGAAGGAACAATTAGACGACTTGAAGAAGCGAGGCGACCTGGTGCGCCAGAATAGGAACTCGCCTTTTGCTAGCAAAATTCTAAAGTCTTGCGTCCAAACTTTCGACTACCTGACCTACCCAAATATGATGGGTCGAAGGATCCGTGGGAGCACATCTCTGTTTTCGAATTGGTAATGAACTTTTATGGGCTAACAGATTCTATTAATGCAAAGTTGCTTATGACTACTTTGATCGGAAAGGCACAAGAATGGTTTACCAGTTTGCCGTGTGGAACCATCAGATCATATAGGCAACTGGTCGAAAATTTGCACTTCACTTCGCTAGCAGAAGGAAATCGAAAAAATCAGCGACCTACCTATTCACGATCTAGTAAAGAAGTGATGAATCCCTTAAAAATTTCATAGGGAGATTTAATGACGAGATCTTAAAGGGACAGGATTTGCGGATCGATATGATAACGAGCATGTTGATACATGGGCTGAAGAACGGACCGTTCGCGTCAATGGTAGCAAGAGATCCGCCAGGAGATACAAAACATTTGATGCACTTAGCCCGAAAGTATATCGATGAGGAGTTGAATGGGATCAAGGACATAATGGAATTGAGGTTGAGATCGAGATAAGCAAAATCGAGCAGGATATCAGCTTGTAAATATGGGTACGCCTGTATTTCTATTACTTTCACTGCAAATGTTAGCTATCGCTGGAACAATATTCTTGCTTGCACTAAAAATTATGGGATTATGTATCTTACTGCAATATCTTGAGTTGTTTTATATATCTATGTAAAAATATTTGCATGAATTAAATAGTACTCTGGTAACTTACATGACAACAAAATTTGCGACTTGGTGCCTAAAAAAGACCAACAAAATGCGACCTAAGAAAGGTGATCATGCGTCTAAAAAAGACCACAACAATAATAAGCAACCTAAAAAAGGTCAAGATTCATCTCAAAAAGGCCACATGAATATGCGACCAAAAAAGGTGCGGCCTGGCATCTGAAAAAGATCAATTACATGCAACCTGAAAAAGGTGCAACTCGATATCTGCAAAAGACTACAGCCTGAAAAAGGTCGGGATGTGTCTGAAAAAACCAACAAACGCGACCTAAAAAGAGTGCGACCCAATGTCTGAGAAAGATCGCGATCTAAGAAAGGTGATCATGCGTCTGAAAAAGACCACAGTAATACGTGATCTGAAAGAATGCGACCTTGTATTTGAAAAAGACCACAACAAATGCGACCTGAAAAAGGTGCGACAATATCTGAGAAAGACAACGACCTGAGAAAGGTGATATCATACGTCTGAAAAAGACCACAGTAATACATGATTTGAAAGGATGCGGCCTTTGTATTTGAAAAAGATCACAACAAACGCGACCAGAAAAAGGTGCGACACAATGTTTGAGAAAGATCGCGACCTGAAAAAGGTGATATCATGCGTCTGAGAAAGACCACTAATACGCGACTTGAGAAAGGTCAACATGGTGTCTGAAAAAAACCACAACAAAACACTACCTGAAAAAGGTGCGATCTGGCGACTGAATATGACCTCTAATATGTGACCTAGAGTCTAAGAAAAAGTGCAATTCGACATCTGAAAAAAGAATTACAACCTAAAAAAAGTAGAAACTCTGCAAAGAATCGACCTGAAAAAGGTCGAGGTGCATCTGAAAAAGACCATGATAATACGCTATCTGAGAAAGATGCGACCCCATTTCTGCAAAAGGTTGCAACCTGAAAAAGGTCGTATCATGCAAGGATGGATCTATCTGAAAAAGATATCTAGACAATTATCTTTACCTTAACTTGGGGTGGATTACATTCAAGGGAATGTTTCTTATTTTGTTTGTTCAATGGAATTCTTTGAAGTGCAAATGTTAAAGGGGATTTCTCGAGAAGAAAAAAGAAGTTCATTGATCTGAGAAGTGATTTACAAATTTTGGTGACATTAGGCGATCTACATGAAAGTCAAATTGCAAGTTGAAAATACACAAAAGCATATTAATCTGCTTACTCTTCATCCATCTTCTCGATCTCCTCCACTAAGACCCCAAATTCATCGTCATGTTTTAGGGGGAGTTCTTCAGGGAATGCAGCCAGGTTGCCATCGAGAGTGGGACCGATCCAGTTTATGTAGAAACCATCGGCAAACCCTTTCAACTTCGTAATTTGAGAGGTGCAGCGATCAAAGCCTTGCATTAGGTAATCAGATGACTTGATCTCTACAGTGATCTGAAATGCAGTAGACTTAAAAAAATCTCGAGCTGCTGCTAATATTCCTATCAAGTTAGATACTCTTCGCGACCAGCCATTTGACTTGCAGAAAAGCCTTCTGCCTTAGCCGATTTTGCAGTTGCTGCGATCTTCGACCTAAGTTCTCGCAATTGAGCTTCAAGCTTAGCCCTCTCTAGCTCACGGGTCGCAAGTTTGGATCTCTCTTCTTCCAACAATTTGTCAGCGATCATCTTCTCATGCCACCAGTAAGTGAGAGATGATGGCCAAAAGCAGAAACCTACAAACATCAACAAAGAAATAGGAAAGAATTTCGTATCAAGCGGAGGACAATTCACGACCTTTTGTTGAAGAATATTACCTGTGAGTGAATGAGCAAAGTTTTTCTCAACGCAGATATGCGATATAGGAGTTAGAAGGGCTAGTTCGCGAGGAAGAATTGTGGATTTATATAACTCCCACGAGTCTTGGCGAACAAGGGTTTTCAACACCAAACTTTGGTTAGAGATGGCCTAGTTGGGTGTCAGTTTCTCGCCTTCCATTGCAGAAGGTCTATATGAAGGCGATTGGAGTTCTACCTGGGCCTCATTCCACCAGGTCGTGAGTTCATCAACTAACCTCAGGCTCTCAGCTTCCTCCAATGCTGAAGCGACGGCTTTGGTTTTCTTCCGAGAGGATGTTGGGCTAGGTCGCATGGGCTCGTGTTTCCTCTAAGACGATGCTGCAACAACCTCCTTTCCCATTGATTTTTTCGGATAAGTGGCTCAGGGTCAGGTTCTTTTCGAGATTCTTCAATTGGCAGGTTCTCAGCAATGGGGTTGCTATTTTCATTGGCGATCTTAATAGGAGTTAAGTTGTGTGGACTTGGAGAGTGATCGGCGAGCGACCACGGAGTACTTGCAATAGGATCATATGGGGGATGCAAGGAGTCTGATTGCGGAGTAACTGTTTGTTTGGCCTTCTTGGCATGAATTCTCTTGATGATCCAAGCATCCATTATGATAGAGGCTGCAGGAAAAAGAATTTTAGTCACCACTACATACGAATAAATTGCAAGAAAAGTGACGAAAGAAGTTGATCACCTAAAAAACCCTTGGTTTGACTGGGAGCCGGACTGAGACCAACGAGCTTCAAAGTATTCTCCATCAAAAGTAGATTGGCCTTGTATTGATACCGGCTGAGGTTACGAATCAAATCGTCATCTAACCCTATATCATGGATTTTGTGGTCCGCTAATCACAAGGAAATGGCCAGATTTGACTTGGGGGAGGTCGAAGAAAAAAGAACTTATCTTTCCAAGAGCCCACATTTGATTTCAGATTGAAAACAAAGGCACAGTGGGGTTTTGCAGTGAGATAGAAGAAACCCTGGTCGCCTGACCTCTTCGAGGTCGTGAACTTATAAAGTTACCAGAAGCTGTCGAAGTTGGGTTCGAGTTCTAAGTGCTCCATTATTATACTACAGGCAAGTATGCGATGTATGGAATTTGGAGCTAACTGCCTCGGGCATATTTCTAACCTAGATAGTATTCGAGCAATAGAATGGGAGAACGCAGACCCGTGTCTAAATGTACAACGAAAATTGGACAACTACCTTTGGATAATAAAGGTTGATTAGTGGCATCATTTTGAATATTATAAAGGGTTTATTGAAACTTTTTGTCCTAGAGGTGTTTGGAATTTTGGACTTCAAAAAGTGAAACTTACAATTCGATCTATTATCTTGGTAAATTTTTCGACTTGCTAACACATTTTTATAGGAATTTCTAAATTTGTCCAATATTAGCATGTGCAAGTTCTGTGTTGCCGTAAATTTAAGTATATACATGACTTGCACATGTGATGTTCCAACTAATTATTAAATTACAGGGAAAATATAAAATCATGAAATTTGCAAAACTAATGGACCAGATCACAAGTTCTAATTTAGGATGAAAGTTAGCATAATTTTAAATAATCCATAGTGTAGTAAGAGGGCACCATACTCAATTAAATTCAAACAAATCCAAATTATTGTATCAAACGCACCCATACAACCATCCACACTCGTGCCATCACCGTCCAACGTACACAAAATCTCTGAATCAGTTGGGCCATCTAGATGTGGACTATCGAAAAATCGTCCAATCATCTCTTGCCAGATCCAAGATATAGTCATCATATGCATGCGACTGCCATGAATCCTCAAGTCCATGCACTAAACATGTACTATCGGAGTGGGGAATTCAACTCATACCGACTAAGCCTCCAAGACTTCTATATGACAATTTTCACGAGTCAGTTCAATCAGTTAACAACCTTGTCAACTAATCCACTAAAATTACCTGGAGGGTCATGATTGGGGTCGCTACATAGGTCGTTTCTATCTATCCTAGGAGAAGAACCTACTTGCTTTTTGTGAGCTAAGGGCATATGGGAGGCCGCAGATGAGGTGTCGGATGATCTACTAGATGAACTATCAGACGAGCTATCAGAACTACTAGGCTCAAATTTGAATACATAATTTAAAAGAGATGTCGCATAGAAGTGCCTGGCGTTGAGGCAGATCACTGTTAGAGGAGGCAGATCGCACTTAAAGAGGTTGAGATCACGAGAGCATGGCGAATTTGCAGCCAACCTCCTCTCTATTTATAGGGGTAAACTCATGGAGATTTGCGCCTGGGCCAACGGTTGGATGCAAGGTAGCAATGATGATCTAAAGGCTGAGATCGACAGACTTTTCGACTTCCCTTAGTGTGCTCTGCACACTAAGAGAAGTGTGGGAGTAATGATGGGGTAGAACCCTAATTTGATGACCCAAATGATCCTTTTTACCTTCATCAATCAGACCAATCTAGTCGTATACTGTCACTCAACAACTAAATGACGAAAACTATAGCTCATGAATCCGTGCAATGCTCATGGCCCTCAACTTCAAGAACAAGGTATGTTTCATTGATAGAACTATCAAGAGGTCATCCGAATATTCCTTCGTTGAACTCCAACACTGGAAACACTATGATCTCGTAAGGGTGTCGAGTTTTAATTTAATAGCGCAGGATATCAGAGCAAGTATTTTCTCTAATGATGATGCTCATGAAATTGGTCAGACTTAAAGGAACGATTTTCTCGTACTAACAGAGTTCATCTTTCTATATTGAAGAAGCTGTACATAATTGTAAACAGAAAAACATGAGCTTGGAGCCTATTGTACCAAGCTGAAGGGCCTATGAGATGAGCATGACGCATTGTTTTGCATTCCAACATGCACTTGTGGTTTTATAAATGAAGTCCTATAGTTTCAAAAAAATCAATACACCATGAAATTCCTTATGAAACTTAATAAAGTTTGTGCCACCGTCCGAGGATGAATTATTCTTATAGAATTACTCCCTAGAGTAAATAAATCTCATTCTCTCATTCTCCAAGATGAAAAACAGCAAGGAATATCAAAAGAAAGTGCACTACTGGTTGAAGCTTCAGCCTTTGTTGTGAAGAAAAATTTAAGAAATTTAGAGAGAGGCTTTACACTTAAAAATCCTCATTTGAAATGTGAAACTTGTGACAGAATCGAATACACTTCTGAAACATGCCAAGCGAATCTCAAATGTGACTATTGTGGGTGGATAGGTCATACTATTGCAGTTTGACAAAAACGATGAAAGGCAAATCCCATCGGTGGCGGATCTGACCAGAAAGACCATAAAGTTCTTTCATCAAAGGCAAATCATGCTAGATTTATTATATATTTCAAGAAAATTGTTGGATTTTAGCCAAATAGTAGGAAAAACAAATATAATTTTAAAAATTATTGAGATTTAAACCACTAAATTATAATGTAGTTTATAATAAACTACAAATAATGTATTATACTTTATAATAAATAAAATTATTATAATATATATTTATATTTGTAAATACTATAAGGATTTAGGAAATTATTGGATATAAAGATTTAGAAAAAATATAAAAAAATTGCCATTATTAGGATTATTTAAAAGCTTCAATAATTATATTAATTACATAATTATTATAATATTTAGATAATTAAAATAATTATAAAATTTTGAAAAATTATAATAAATAAAACAATTAATATTTACTATAATTTTATAGATTAAGTTTAGTGGTGGTCCGCCTCCTCCAGGACGTGGATGAGGCTGCAACCTTGGACTTGGACGCCGTCATGACCCACCGGCTCCACCATCGGTGTGTGATGCTTCCTAGGTTGCGGAAGCAGTGTACCAACCACCCCCATCACTTAATATGGCTGGCCCTCAGCCGCCGCATAGAGTCTAGATGAGGCTGGCCAACTCTTTGCTACGCCGGCTGCAAATGAGGTTGGAGTTTCTATTGTGGCACCGGCGGTAGTTCCTGCCCGCTCGTGGGTTGCACAATCACCACTGGCAGTCCCCTCACCATCAACGCACTAGTATATCAGTCTTGATGACACTAGGTATTTTTTTTCATTATGTTATTTTTGTACATTTTATTTTTAAATGACTAATCAACATGTTATTTCATGTTTGATCGAAAAATTCACGAGCGCATTGATCAGGGGGTACGATGGCTTTATCTCCACCCCTGGGGATGTTTGCGATAGGTGCTGCCAGAGCACCAATAGTTTTGATTCGAGAGCTTAAAGGTAATTATTTTTTAAACTTTTCTATTGTCATATAATTTAAACCTTTTTTAATATTTTAATATATTTTTCTTTTCTGTAATATTGCAGATGACATATTGGTTTGACTGTGATAAAGAGTTTATATTTCAGATCTCTCATATATGGGTGGGCGAGTTCATCCAGAAGCAGTTCACCATCACCAGGGCTCAATTGACCAGGCTGGTGTGGCTGCCCAACGAGGTCTGGTGCCAACAACAGCTATACAAGGCTAGCTTGGACTTCAAGGATGAGCCCATGAAGAACAAGATTAACTGGTAAGCCAAACCCACCTGCGATAACTAATGTTTACCACAGAGAGATCTTCCTTAGCCGGCATGCACAAGAGAAATATGGTAAGTTTTTATTTTTTATTTTTTTAAAACTTTATTAATAATTCATAAATAGTTTTGTTAATTGTTCTTTTCATGTACAGGAGGCAGTGCTCGGTCGGCCTGAGAAGTAGATGAAGTTATTCCCTAGATGCTACAAGAGAAAGGCCAATGCTAGCTGGAGTGGCCCGAAGGCAGCGCAGGTGGCCATAAGTAATAATTTTTAAAATATTTTGTTTGTTTAACTTTTTTTAATACTAACATTTTTATTTGTTTTGTACGAGAAATTCCAAAAGTTGTTGGAGGATCACCAGCCTCAAAATATGACCGACGGGCAGCATTCTCCGGCCTCATATGAGTGCTCGATGGGGATGACCGAGTAGCAGCTGTGGCTGACAACAATTGGTGACAAGAATAAAAGCTATGTATCAGGCTTTGGTTTTGAGGCCTACGCCTCAAGCTGGACCTACACATCACCATGCCACCCCTATGCCCGATGATGATGGTCGATATAGTGATCATGATGAAGTTCATGTAGGCCGACGCATTGACTTGATTTTTCACAACCCAACCCTTTGACTGTTGACCCATCATAGCCTTTGGCAGAACCCCATGCCTCGAATGATGAGGAGATGGACCATGCTAACGAGGGGCCCGAGATGTAGATTAAGGTTTTTTATATTTGTAAATGTATAATTTTTATATTAATATAATTTTTTCAGTAACTATCTATTTTTTAATGTTACTTGTATCCATAATATTGTATTAAATTAAATTAAATTAATTAATTTTATTAAATTCACTAATTAATTATTGTTATAAAAAATTATTGCAAAATTTCAAAAATTACTTTTTAATAAATATAAATTAGGAACTGACTTTTACACAATAACTGAATGTTGCCAAGAAAATAAATACTGTTCCAAAATTCATAATATAGTATTGGAGGAAACATGCTTAAAAGTGTATTAAATCTAGTGGAAATGGTGGTGCAAACATAATTCTGAATCACATTCTACAACAACGACCCAACAGTTTCAACATGTATTCCAAATAAAGAACAAAGTCGTGCCAAAATATATTCCAAATGAAGGATCAAACATATTTTAACACCCACTCCAAAATATATAACTAGCACATTCAAAATTGTGCCAAAATATATTTCTAAATGAGTTGGAATATGCGTCTTTCTTATATTCAAATCAATAGTGTTACAAACCATTCCAAAATATGTGCAAAAAATTCAACCAAAAAACCACTTGAAATATAGAAAAATGTTCCAAAAATATTAATTATATTTTAAGGTAGTCAAGCGTATTTAGGAATGGTCTCTGAACAAGTGGTATAAAAGTCGTTGCTAAGTAGGAACAATATATTCCAATCATTCCAAATAATTTGGGATATCATCTATTACGATAGAAGGGCACTTGTTTCTTGGTCGTTCCAAAATTGGGTCCAACAATATTCAACTATTAATTTCTCGTTTAAAAAAAAATATTCCTAAAACTGATCAAAATCCCGCATTTTTCTTGTAGTGTGTAACTTCTGGTTTTAATGTAGGATGTGTTTGTCTAGCAAGCATACTCGTATCACAAAGCACAATGAAGCCATGTTTAATATATATATTGTAAAAAAAATACATAATGACAAAATAATCCCTACAGACTAAGTCACATGCCAATCACATGACCATTTTTCGTCGACATTTTTGTAGGGAAATTGTCAAAAGAACCGATATGAGAGAAAAGTGAAGTATGGAATGCTAGCATTAAAAAATAAATTTTAGGGACTAAACTGATTCTAAACACAAACTTAAGGAATTAACTATGATATTTACCCATAATAAATCTAATTTTTATTTATTATTAAAAAGAGTACTTATGTAATAGTTCGAAAGTCTTTTCACAACATGAATAAACACTTAAGAGATTATCACTTTTGTATATTTATCATAGTAATATGTTGCACTTATTAGTATTATTTTACATCTAATATATTATGGTAAAACATAAAGGTACATGAAAGTACGATCTAAAAATAATTATCTGTTATTAATAAAAACAAAATCAATTAGGTAGAAGTTACTCATATTAAATTTTTTCAAGCACTTCTATTTTAATAAAATTTATCACTTTTACTTATGATTTTATGATACTTATTTCTTTTTTTTTTTTGTAATTTAGATTAGTATTTTAATTTTATATATTAAATATTAGTGCTCTAGTAAATTAATTTTTTCTGAAAGCATTTAAAAATCACTTCAACAAATTAATCTTGTATAAATATTATTTATCTATTTATTTTTTAATTGAATATACTTTATTTAACAGTATTTTTTAATAAAATTTTATTCATTTACAACTAATTTTAATTCATTAATTAAAAAATTACTTAAAGGTATGAGTGACTTTTATAATGAAAAACAAATACTTAGAATTCACACTTTATATATATATATATATATATATATATAGTATAGATACCACAAATATCTTTGATGCTATTTCTTAAATTATTACTGCTAATAAAATATTCTTTGTTTAGTATATTGATGGTGACTTAAAGCGCAATGCTGGAAAAATGTATCATGATATATTAGATAAATTACTCCCTAGAAGAAATATGAATTTCATTTTAGTTAATAATCATAATTAAAAATAAAAGAATACAAAAAATATTAATTAATCACGGCTAGTATTATTTTTGTAAGTAAGGATAAAATATTTATCATAGCTAAAATCTACAATGAATATTATCATCGATGAAATTATTACGATTGTTGATTAATTATTAGGGAAGTGATGTCATGGATTTGCAGTCAAGTTTAACATTTTCTGCAGATGGCCTATAAAGTTTGTCTTTCTTGGAGAAAAGTCCGTTCCGTTTCGAATATGTCAAGGACGCTGTCAAGTATTAACGTCAGATTAACCATGCTGAATTAAAGTTTCTCTTTGAAGATCATGATACGAATTTTGTTCAGAAGAGTAACTTATCATGAAGTCCCTTAAAATTGTTGCTTATGTTATAAATTATACGACTTGAGATCGTAGTAATAATAATCATTAGATTAATATGATTAAAAAATAATTACACTCTCCTCCTTTCAAATTTGGTATAATTACTCATCTCAGATATTCTATACGATAATTTTCATTTTTTCCTAATATAGTTTGACATAATTCAAAACAAAATTTTTCAATGGTCTTGAACGCAATTCTCCCCAAGAAAGACGAATTGTATTGGCCATCTGCAGAAAATGTTGAACTTGACAGCAAATCCATGACATCACTTCTCATTCTTGGCTTCCAATAAACTATGATATTGTTTTCCAACACGTCTCGCCTTTCCCTGTGGACCTGTCCAGGTATTCATTCAACCCCTTAGAGCAAACTCCCGTTTCTCCGGGTGAGCAAAAATGACCAAAGCAGAGATGGTGTTCATTCCTGCTCCCGGAAGAGGACACCTACTAGCAACAGTGGAGATGGCAAAACTGCTAATCGACAGAGACGAACGCCTCTCCATCACCGTGCTGGTTATCAAGCCCTCTAACGACCCCAACAGCAGCCTTCATTCCTATTCCCCGGAATCCAATTCCAGGATTCGTTTCATGGACATTGCAGACGTCACCCTGTCGACATCCACGAACTCTCCCATAACCTTTCAGGGCCAATTCATCGAGAGTCACAAGGATCCTGTGAGAAATTCCGTGACCAAAATAGTCCAAGATTTTGGTCCAGGCTGTAGGCTCACCGGATTTGTGATTGACATGTTTTGCACTGCAATGATTGACGTAGCTAATGAGTTTGGCGTTCCGACCTATGTGTTTTACACGTCAGGGGCCTCAACTCTGGGGCTTTTGTTCCATTTCCAGGGCCTGAGAGATTATCAAAATCAAGACGTGACAGTGTACGAGAATTCAAGCGAGGAGCTGTCCATTCCGTCGTACAAATTACCAGTCCCTGCCAAGTTATTGCCTGCTTTAATTTTTCATAAGATTGGTGGCAGCTCGATGCTTCTCAATTACGCCAAGAGATTCAGAGAAACCAAGGGAATCGTGGTAAACACTTTCCTGGAATTAGAATCCTACGCAATGAAGTCCCTTTCCGAGGATGACAACATCCCACCAGTTTACTCAATCGGACCAATACTTCATTCAGACAATGAAAATAATCGTAACCCAAAGTATGATGAGATCATGAAGTGGCTTGATGAGCAGCATAATTCTTCAGTGGTCTTTCTCTGTTTCGGGAGCAAGGGGTGTTTCGATGATGACAGCCAGGTGAAGGAGATCGCGGTGGCGCTCGAACGGAGTGGCCATCGATTTTTATGGTCCCTGAGGAAGCCCCCTAATGAGGATCACAAATTCAGGATCACTCCAGGCGAGTACAAAAATCCGGAAGAAGTACTACCAGAAGGGTTCCTGGAACGTAATGCGGGGATTGGGAAGGTGATCGGCTGGGCTCCTCAAATGGCTGTTTTGTCCCACCCTGCTGTGGGAGGGTTCGTATCACATTGTGGATGGAACTCGACGCTTGAAAGCATGTGGTGCGGAGTGCCAATGGCAGTGTGGCCATTGTCAGCCGAGCAGCAAATGAATGCTTTCCAGTTGGTGAAGGATTTGGGAGTGGCCGTGGAGATAAAGATGGACTATAAGAGGAACTTGATGGGTGGTAGTAATATGATTGTAAAAGCTGAGGAGATAGAGAACGGAATCAGGCACCTGATGCAGCCCCAAAGTGAGATTCGGGACAACGTTGAAGCGATGAAATTGAAGAGTAGGATGACTTTGGTTGAAAATGGGTCATCCTTCGACTACGTTGGACGTTTCATAGACAATGTAATGGATAATATTCTATGACGACGCGACCTATAAAGTGTGTGGTTGTTTACTTATTCATTTTAGTGGTTTCAGTTGTTAATCTGTAAAGTGTGGTTGTTTACATTGTAGAATAAATATCGTGGATTAAGTACAAAATTTTAAAACTGTCTTGATATTCTAAATTTATGAACTTATATTAGTAGTTCATTACAGTCCCTGAATCAAATTTAAATATGACCAAATCAAAATATATTATTTAATAAATTAGATTTAAATATATGCTTAAATATATTTTTTGTTCTGTAATTTTGGCACTTCAATTAATTTAATTAAAAAAACTACAACAAATATAATCAATTGACAAATAAAGGGTTAAATTTGTTACTTGATCAAAGTAACTTCAAATATCAACAAAAATTCAAGAGAGATTGACAAACGAGAGTATGAAAATATTAGTGGAATAGTGAAAGATCAAGAAAACTAGAGGGAGATTGAGGAAATTAAGAGAATATAAGAAGAATGGAATAAGATAGTGAGATTAAATGAAAAGAGAAGAACATATATATAAGCAAATTTGAAACTGTCTTTGGAATGGTCCTTGAAACAAATTTAATATGTAACTGTCTTAGGACCACATATAGGAACGGTTTTGTATCCATTAAATTATAGCCGTTGTACTATCTTTCAGACGAGTTTAGTAATACAATATTAGTAATATATTGAAACCATTCAAGCTTGTAATAGATTTAGCCATGGTCGTTGTAACACATCCCATTTTATGTAAAAACCATAATTAGGAATAATTCTTGTAATATATGACCAGCTGCGTACTCAAAACATTGCAAATTGCATCTCATTTTGGAATGGATTTACCAATTGTCATTTTTATTACACCAACTCTCTCATATATAGGAACGGTTAACTCAATACCGTTCCAAATTTTAATAACATGTTCCATAAAGAGTTCCAATATTATTTACCGTTAAAGGCTTGGACAGGTTTTAGGAACAGGAACTGTAACTGTTATTTTGGAACACATTTGGTAACGATTTTGCTTTCCCAAAATCACAAGACATAAAAAATGAGGATCATGACATCATCGATCACTTTTTGTTCCTTATGAGTGCCAATAATTGTTTCAACAAGGAACGGGCTTTGGAACGATCGTCCAATCCGTGCCATATTCTATTTTTTTATTATAGTGCATATTTGCATTATACGGATACAATTGATATCACTTGTATATTTGCAATGGAATTTCTTTCAAAGTTCCAAACCAATTAAGTTTTGGTTTCTATATCTTGAAAATGCAAAACGGTTGAGACTGCCCAATGTATTCACTTTTTTTTCTTTTATGTAATAGGTTACAAATCCTAATAATTAAATTATTGTGGAAATTGTTTGATTTGTGTTGATAGCCATATCTTCAAAATAACCTCATATATAAAATATCACTATTTATTAATTATATCACAATTACATATAGTAAGGAAGTAAATTAAATAAACTAAGAAACTAAAAAAGTTGTTCCGATGGAGAGTCACGACACTTTTTGCTAACCTAAAACTATGATTACCTCCCTACGTGTAGATTTTAACGGCTAACAAGGACTCCAAGATAGAAGGAGATCTCAATATTAAAAAAGCTAGATTTTTTAAATATAGCTTTCCTTCTAAGACATAGTTGGAGAATGCATTTAACAGATAAAAACCTTTGGTTTCAAGTTCCTAAAGCTAAATACTTTCCATATACTGAATTTATTGATTCAAATGTCAAAAACCATCATAGTTGGATATGGAAGAACTTGCATCAATATATTCCCTTATTGGTGGATTGGTGATGGTACTAGAATTAATGTTTGGATAGATAAATGGTTAGGCAATTACTATACATTGGAATATTAAAAAATACAATCCCTTCACATCTGCATGACATCAAGGTTAAGGAAATTATTCATCAAAATAGATGGTCTCTTTAGGCAATTACATATTTGTTCCTAAAGAGATTATTCTTACTATAATGTCATTGCCATTACCAATTACACCTCAAAAAGATAATAAAATGTGTTCATGGAGTAAATTAGGTAAATTTTTTATTAGTGTCGCATACTCTTGGTTATTTAATAAATCCAAATTTGATGCTTTACCAGATCTTCCATGGAAGTCTCTTTGGAAAATAGAGGCACCTCCTCGAGTTCTCTTTCATGCTTGGATGGTCGGTCATTATAGTCTTCCAACAACAAAATTCCTCCATGACCGTCACACACTCAATACAGAAATATGCTCCCTTTGTCCATATATGGAGAGAGAGAAATCTTAGATGTTTCGAGCATACTGAGCGGAACTCGAATATTGTAGCTAGCTTAATTGTGGAGGATGTTAGACAACGTATACTTAGAATTGCCTTAGCTAGCTCTGTTAGTACACATGCACTTTATAGATTGTGGCGTATTCCTTGGCTTGTCGAGGGAAACACTACCTGATTCATGATTGCTGTACTAGATCTTTTCCTATTTATAAAAATTACATTTACTAAAAAACAAAAAAAATGTTCCCTTTGTCAATTAGAGAATGACACTATCGTACATATTATACAGAGTGTAGTATTTTTTACCATTCTCTTTATCTTGCTTTCCTGATTTACAAATACTTTCGCAGTCTAACCTTGTTTGTCTTCTACATCAATGAAGTAAAGTACCTTTCAAACAAAAATTGATGTTATGAGTTCTATGGGTACTATGGTTCTATCGTAATAAAGCTCTTTTTTAAAATAAAACCATTAAAATTTCTGAAATTTGGAGACAAATACAATCAATAATCAATTTTCTATCAAGTAACATCCTCAAACATAAAAATTTAATTAATGTTACATGGAACACTCCACCATGCATCATATTGGATCAAATTGAACAATGATGGGTGCATATTGCAAAATCTGGGTTATTCATGATTAGGAGGCATCTTATGAGACCACAATGGTAGTTTTATTACAACTTTTTCATTATCAACAGGTATAAAAACAAATTCTACTTTTAAAATTTGGACTTTATCCGGCTCGAATATAGCGACCTCAAGAGTTGACTTATCGGCCAATTGCTAACTCCACCAGAATCGAGTATCGGGTTCCTGAGATTGAAACAAGAACATGAAGCTTGTCGGGTGCGTACCCAACAACGACTCTCCAACGCTCAAGTTAGTGTGATCGAGGTAAAAATGTGCGATTAGAAGTAGTAGGTCGAAAAGTCAATGATTCAGTTACCTCGAAATATGACGTGTTGGGGTATTTATAGAGCCCATGTGGATACTACTGTATGAGCCACATGGCGTCATCCTGCTAGCCTTCGTCCTCAATCAGACGGTTCTTGTGTCAGGGTCTTCAAGTAGGATTCGGGTCCAGGTCTGAGCTAGTTCAACCCACCTTATTAGGGAGACGCGGATCTAACGTGCACAATGATTAAATTACCCTTCATTAAGGGTATGCTAGTTATTTCGTGAACAAAGTGGGTTTTACCCATCAGGGCTCAACGACAGGGACTAGCAATTGCCCAAGAAAAAGGCTTTGATAATTTGTTTTGCAAGAACAGCAAAACACCCAAGCTTCTTCTTCCTCTATTGCGGAATTGCAAGGTTCTATGAGATAGATTTCAAAATTGCCAATTGTTTCTTGGCTACCGAAAAGTTAGTAGGACATCAGATTTGCTAGCAAAACATGCAGCAAGCCAACCTTTTTGCAATTAGCTCTTTGATAGCTGCCCAACTTTTTTGCACGATATTTTGTATTTTGACATGTTGTATACCTATCAAAGATGTATAACTTCCCATGATGTACAAAACTTTTGATTTGATATAATGAAATCTTTTTGTATGTTCAAAAACAGAAAAATAGTAGCCCAACCAGGGGTGGCAATATGGGTGGAAATTCATGGTTCCAATATAATCCACTTAATTTTGGATTGGGTTGGTATTAATATTTTTTAATATGGACCCAATATGATTTAAATTTAAATATATTACGGGTTCTAATGGATTTTATATGAGTCCTATATGAGTCAGAAATGAATTTTGAATGGGTCTAACGTCATGGTTTAATTAACTAAACTTATTATTGATCAAGTTGGCTACATATAACTACTTCCATATGTTCTAATTTTTTTCACATTTTTTATTAGAAATAAGTTTAGGAAAACATATTAATTTTTTTTTAATTTAAGTTAATAAAATTAGTTTGTGCCATGGATCTTATATAGGTTTTGATGGGTCTTAAAATGTCCAACCCATTGTTTATTTATTTATTTAAATTCATTATTACTAACTAATTTTACATTTCTAACTTTTCACATTTCTTATTTGAAATAATTTTTTCAAAATGTATTTAGTAAATTATCAATTTTTAAATTGAAGAAAAACAAATTAAAAAAACGTAAAGGATTTTATTAGATAGTCAAAACTTGCAATTCATATGTGACAAATAAAAGCTCTTTATGTTTTGAATTAATTGATAGTATATAATTATATTACAAATTTCAATCAACATATCAAATATTAATATCTAATAATAATTTATAATGAACTAACATGTACTGTTATTATTGTGATTGAAAATTCACAATTTATTTCTAGAAATCATTATGAAGAATTTAATTATACAATTATTCTTTACATGATTTGTTTCGAAAAAAGCACTATTTTATAATACACTTTGAGCGTTCATTTTATAATTAATAAATGAATCTTTAATGTAACATGATTACTTTTTATAAACAATGAATATTACAACTTTAGCCGTATTATATTCCCAGTTGTATTAAAAATATTGTCATCTTATTATTATCTAAAATATTGATTTCTGTAAATATTAAATATAAATAAATGGATATCATTGACCCAATCCGATCCATTTGAAATGCAATCCATTTTTAATTTATTAATTCAAATTCATTTTGAACCCAACCCATTTGGACCAGACCAAAAAATCTACTCGACCCGTCCATTTGCCACCCAAGTCCAACACATCCAATTCCACATCTACAAAACTAACCCAACTGTATGTTCGAGTTATGTCCGCATCCTCCATTTTTTGAAAGATATATTAGAGGCACTATATTGTTCGATGAGTAAGGACACATCACACCACTTAACAGCACCAATGCAAAACCACGTGCATACTGTTTTATGTCATCAGCTAGTGTGTAATCAATGAGTTCAACCCTAGATGTGCAATTTGAAATTGCATTAATCTGTAATCGTGAACCTTTAAATGCATTTGCATCAGGCCGCAAACCTAATTATCCTGTTCCAATTTTATAAAAAAATCATCAGTGAAGATGGAACCCGTTTATACACAAAATACAAACATAAAATATTGATTACAACTGGCATGGATGGAAATCAATAGATACTGTCCTTGCATTTGTGATTGTTGATGAAAAATCATATTTATCTTGAAAATAATTTCTTCAAATATTGAACAAACATATTATAAGAGGGATGTCCATCATGTGCCCTATTTCTAACCGTTATCCTGATCTTATTGGAGCAGTAGCCAACATTCCCGACTTTGATCCTTTGGGGTATGCACGATTTTAGTTTGAGGCACGTGTCTTCCAATTTTAACAATTGTTATAACAATATGCGGTTAAAAGATCATTGCTAGAGAGCTGGTTCTAAATACCAAATCAGAAAATTTAATCCTACTATATGAGACAAAAAGTATAAAGCTAGAAGTGTTCATATACTGAGACCATATTGAAAAGGAAAAATGGATTGCTTCTTATGATGTTGAATGGTGGTATGATATTGTGACAACCAACAAGTCAGAAAGCATCGATGATGCTTGGAAGGGACTTACCACCTCTTTGTGACTGCCATTGTGGAAATTACTTTACTCGTTTTGTCTTTTATCTTTGTCAGAATATGAAAAAGAATAGTGCAATGTTAAACAATAATCAACCGTGTGCATATTATACATACAAGTAGTTAAAAATATTTGTTTAGAAAATATGAAGAACATGTGATAATGACATCAATTAGTTTGAATGGTCCGCTTCAGTAATGACAAAATGTTATCAGGATAGGGGTGTAACACCCACATCAAAATTGTCTTGCTGGAGTATTCATGTGACAAATGGAGTCAATTTGGAATCTCTTGTTCTAATGTTTGAAAGAAATCTGCTGCATATAGGCTTAATTAATGCCTTACAGAATAAAATATAATAATTATTTTCAATCTTTACTGGTGGAAGAGTATTAAAATATTCAAAGTTTTAGTTAGTTTACAACAATATTTTTCGTGTCTCTACTTGTCTTGGTCGACCAAAACTACACGCCTCCCTAATAAAATGGACTGGACACAAAGATATGCAAGTTAAAAAAGTTCCTATCCAAGATCACAGTCAATCTAATGTGCCAAGGAGGGGTCGAAGACAACAAATAATGAAGCTACTATTTGATGACATTTTTCTGTTATTTGCACGTAAATTTTATGAATTTTTTAGTTATTAAAATTTATTTAAAAAATATTCAAAATACTTTTTTATTAATATTTTTTAATTATAAATATATGAAATAAAATAATGATAATATTATAATTAAAAATGATAATTATTAATTTATTTTTATAGTTGAAATTGTTGAATTAATAATTAATAATTAGTCATATTAATTATTATAAAATAAAGCGAAAAAATAAAAAGAAAAATAAAAAACTAATTGAGTCGTTAATTCAGTTAACAACTCTGGTGTTATTTTTCTAAAAAAATATCTTTAAAAAACTACAAAAAAAAAATAGTGAGTCGTGCAAAACGATCCAAACGTTGAGTAGTCTTGTAGCTTATTTTTTATAATAAAAAAATTGACGGTACAAAAATAAAATTGACTACACTTTAATTAATCGAAGTGCAATTTTATACATTACAATCTAATACAAGCCCTTTTTTTTTTTTTTTTTTCCTCCTTTTCGCTACCTCTTGATACAGTTTATGTAGTGGTTGCTAATAAATGGCATTGGTGAGGGACTTGGATTGAGAGTTTGGATTGTGTTGCATTATCTTTTTGAATTGACTTTCTTTCTGAACTTCGT
Source organism: Sesamum indicum (assembly GCF_026168435.1). Classification (NCBI taxonomy): domain Eukaryota; kingdom Viridiplantae; phylum Streptophyta; class Magnoliopsida; order Lamiales; family Pedaliaceae; genus Sesamum; species Sesamum indicum. The sequence goes on from NC_142668.1 coordinate 7,220,760, forward strand.
TTATTGAAATTATTTTGTTAATAAATCTTATGTTATATTTTTTGAACCTAAATAAATTTTTAAATTTAATTAATTAGAGACCATCGCGCTGCTCATCTTATTACACTTAATAATAAAAAATATCATTTAATATAAATTTAATAATGTAATTTACCAATCTAAGAATATCAAATATTTCCTTTTCTAAGTTGATTTAAATATCTCCGAACACGCCTATGTTTCTTCTCCCGCCCCTTATCTACCTCGGCTTTCTCGCGGTCTATATATAATCTTCATCCGAATCGTTGATCAAACACAAGATATTATTTACTCGTCGATCTCTCCATCTTCTCAACGAAATCAAGAAAATACATCGAGGTTAAAGAATGGACAAGTTCTTCAAGAATATCGTCCTGTTGGCATCTTTCTTGATCATCTTTCTCACGGCGTCTTCATCTCGCGCTCAGAATTGTTCAGACTACAGATTCTCCAACAACAACCTCTACAAGGCGTGTGACAGTCTTCCTGCTCTCAACTCCTTTCTGCACTGGAACTACCATCAATCCAGCCACACAGTTGATTTAGCGTACAGGCAGACAGGAATCACGGCGTCCAATTGGGTTGCTTGGTCCATCAACCCGGGCGGAGGGGCCATGATCGGAGCACAGAGTTTGGTTGCTTTCCGCAACTCTAGCGGGCTTCTCCGTGCTTACACCTCCCCGATTTCCAGCTACGGCACTCGGCTGGAAGAGGGCCCTTTGAGCTTCAGGGTTCCAGGTATTGCCGCTGAGTTCACCAACAACCAGATGATCATATACGCGACCATTGAACTTCCGAGAGAGAGAACCAGTTTTATACATGTTTGGCAACACGGTTCAACTTTTGGGAACACCCCTTTGATGCATTCTATGGATGGAGAACATGTAAGATCTGTTGGGACAATTGATTTCTCTACTGGGCTAACTACAAATGTCGGCACAGCCACCTCAGAGTCAAGACGTCGCATAAGAAACGTGAGTACTCTAGTTATACGTTCGATCGATTATCACTTCTTGATTGCTTATTATGATCAGGTAGTTGGTGGAAATTGAATCTTGTTCTCTTGTTTTAGGTTCATGGAGTGCTGAATGTAGTGAGTTGGGGGATTATGATGCCTATTGGTGCAATGGCAGCAAGGTATCTAAAGGTGTTCAAGGTGGCAAATCCAGCGTGGTTTTACCTTCACATTACGTGCCAATCTTCAGCCTATATTATGGGCGTGGTTGGCTGGGGCCTAGGCCTCAAACTCGGCCATGATTCGCCTGGAGTTCAGGGAACGGCTCATAGGAATATCGGTATCACCCTGTTTATCCTCGCAACAATTCAGGTAGATAGTTATTGGTCTTGATATAGATACAGATAGATTTATTGCATGATTTTTCATGACTCACATGTTTATTTGCTAATGCTGAGACATAACAAATTCAGGTATTTGCCTTGTTTTTGAGGCCAAAGCCGGACCATAAATACAGATCCTACTGGAACATGTACCACCACAGTATAGGATACACCGTGATCGTCCTCAGCATAGTCAACATCTTTGAAGGATTGGACAAATTGGATCCTGAAAAGAAATGGAAAAGAGCATATGCTGGTGTGCTCATATTCCTTGGAGCCATTGCTCTTCTGGTAGAAGCATATACATGGTATGTTGTGCTCAAGGGAAGACGGCAGTCTACCTCTGATAAACACCCACAAGAGGCCAATGGAGTGAATGGAGCTTAATGGATATCTTGCTTAGTACATTTCACATTGTAGCACACTAAGAGGATTTCAATTCATCAAGGAAGATAGATTTCTACTTTTGTTTGTGGTGTACTCATCATTCTTTTGATATTAGATGCTGCTAGAGGACTAATTGCTGTACTTTTCCTGACATGAATGATACATATATGTATCTCGTGCAACGATGTTTTTATGTATATATATTAATTCATTGCACCGCCATGCAGGTGTCGTAATACTATGTCAAGTGTAGTATGATGAAGATACAACAACGTTGTGCGGTAGTTTCAATGGTTATGCAGAAAACTGCATCAAAAAAATACTTGATTCATGCATTAGTAGTCTATTTTCGACCTATCTGCTTTATTATTGTTCAGAACTGAAAACTTTTAAATTTTCTATATATTTCATTGTAATTTTTGCTGTGACGTGATTATGATCGTTGTATAGCATATCACTTGACCAAATTTGAAGGTTGTATGATGTTGTCTTCCATGAAATTTATCGAGAAGGTGATTTGTGTTTTTCAGCCATATGCTAAGTTGAATACTGATTTATGAAACGTTACATAATAACTTAGATGGTTGGAGTTGAAACGATTAATCAGATAATGTTGTCGCTTCCCTGGTTTTAACCGAGTCTAGGATGTTTGGGACTGATCTCACTGATACTTCTGCTAAATCGTGAAGCTACATAATCCAATGCGAGGTAGAAACAAGACACGGAATGAGGTTGAAAGAACAAGAATGGCAGTAAAGAGTTAGCAGTACTTTGGTCATTTTGCACCTGCAAATGTGGCCAAGGTTGAAACAAACTCTGTTATCCTGACTCTGGTGTTCATGCTGATATGTTATTGAATTGGCAACCAGTCAAGATGCAAGTGAAACTGTTTGAAAATAGAGTTTAAAGCCAGCAGTTTTTCCCTCAGGAACATCTGTTTTAGTCGAAAACACCTCGCTGTTAGCCGAGGATTCAAGGTAGTGTGTCTAGCTAAATATTCTTGTACTACAAAGGATGTGTGTGCTAAGGATGTTAGATTGTTTGTGGGTTTTATGCTCCAAGTTTAGGAATTATTTGCTAAGCTAGTTATATTAAGAGAAGTTTGGGTAATTCATGAATGCATGAAAATTTGCTGAGATTGTTTTTAAGCTAAATAGCTTAAACAGACTAAATTTTGAACTATCTCGAAATCCGTAAAATTTGATCGAGAAAAATTATGAGGATCCAAATGACAACTATAAAAAGTATGAAAATTCTAAATAAAAAAAAAGTATGAAAATCAATAATTAAAGCCAATTCAGAAATAGAAAAATAAAAAGAAACGTTCATACAATGATTGAAATGATGGAATTTCAGACCAAACGACGGCCCCTCACATTGTGCGGGTTTGGGTGCTCCTCGAGAAGACGATCAACGAAAGATAAATCACCCAATAAATTGTTCCAAATAAAAAAATATGATGGTTTCACGGAAAAAAAAATAAATAAATAAATACATCCCACACAAGTAACCAAGTCCATTTTTCACCTGAAATTATACAAAATAAAATATTTTGAGAATATGTAGTCTATTATTTTTGAGGTAGGGGCAAATCACTATTCTTTTTTTATTTAAAACAATGAAATAGTATTAATTGAAATAATTCAATACAATTCTATTAAAAAAAACTCAAAATAAATATTCTTGTCAAATATCAGTACCTAATAAAGATAATTATAATAATTATATCCTAATTAATGATATCAAATATATAAAATCTAAATAACATCTACTATTACAATAAACAATACATGTTATACCGTAGAACAACATCCGACGTATATAAGGCCTCAATTTCGCCAATTAAACTATATTGTTGGCCGGGCAAATCATTATTAAGTAGATAAAAAAGAAACTTTTGACTTTAGCCACCAATTAATTGATTCTTTTCTCCCAAATATGGCCAAGCAATGATGTCAATTACATTCCAGGACGGGCTATTATCACTCCAAGAAATGTAGACGTTGATAACATTAATAAAATGCTACTTGCGTTATTTTTTGGAGATAAAAAGGTTTATAGGTCTTGAAAATCCATTGATGATGGAAAAAAATGATCATTACCTGATGAATTTTTAAACTCTCTAAATTCAAGTGGTAGTTGTTCTGTAATGCTTTTGACTAATGATGCAATTGATTTAAGACAGGCCGATTATACATGTACCGAAAAGCACAAAAATTATTTTGACCTCTTGTTTTCACCGTTAATATTTGAAAAAAATGCAAACAACTCGCTTGTGATATCATAAACGAGCAAATTATCCTCTTGTAAAAAATAAATAGTGATTTACCTTCCTATATTTTTTAAAATATAACAATTTACCCCCCTATAATTTTTAAAATGAAGCAATTTGCCTTCCTGTATAAAGAGGTAAATTGCTTCATTTTAAAAAGTATAGGGGAGTAAATTACTATATTTTTTTTCATAGAAGGGTAATGTGCTCATTTCCAATATTACAAGGGTATAAATTGATATTCACCCATCTATTTTTGGATCTCACGAGCATTACAATTTAAGTATACATAAAAAAAAAAAAAACAAGCAGTTTTGTAAAGTATATAAACAGAAAAATTAATTACAATTTTGGTCTTATAATAATATATAAGTAGCTGGCAGTTTTAATTGTATTGAAATTCAATTTGACTATTAAAACTGCAATTTAAAAAAGTTTGCATATTAAACGGTGAAGTCTTTCCCAAATATTAAAACTTGAAAGGACGTGGATGCAAACCGAAGATTTCTATATAAAAAATTTAATCGTCAATGCTCTTAAAAAATTAATTTAATTCAATTCAATTGATTCTTTACTTCTAAAATTAATTTCAAATTAATTCTTTTACATTTCAGTAATCAATGTGTGACTCTTAAATTGACCCTCAGCTAGACTTGAGCATATTTCTGACATAGTTAATTAAAATTTAATTTAATTAATTATTTTTTGTTATTTCACAATTAGAAATTCCCATTATGATAGATGGGTGTCTAGCAACATCCTATTGCATCATAGACTAGGTGAATAAATGACGTGAATGTTTAGGCTCCCAAACTCCATACGAATACGGTCCTTCCATCAACTCAACCATAATGTAAAGCATAGAATTGGGCACCAATTCTCATTTTGGACGAGACATCTATTCTTATTACTCGAGACCTTGTTTACCCTACAGATTGAATGAATCGTATAGGTTTTCCTGTGTCAATCAGTAGGGATTCAAAGGGATTAAACAGGTCTTAGAGCGTATAGGAGATACTGTTGTTGAAATATTGAAAGGGGACGAATTATTTCTTGAAACTCATCACCCTTACTACACATTCTAGCTACACTGAATAAAGCTTATAATGACCACATCTCATGATACAGTCACTGTTTGCCAGATCCAAGCTACAACCATCATGTGCATGCATCTGCCATGGTTTCCTAAATCTAAGGACTAATTCCGTACTATTGGAGCTGAAAATTTCAGTCATACCAACCAAGTCTGCAAAGCTTTTATTCGACGATTCCCATGAGTAAGTTCAGTCAGTCAACTTCCTTGCCAACTAACCCACTAAAATTACATAGACAACCTACGTCTTTTGTCGACGAAACACGATATTGCACTACTTAGTCCAAGTCTTTATAGAACACTCGATGCTTTAATTCGAGGTCCTTGACTTGGATCATTTCAGATGACCCCACAGAAGTTGGTTTCATGGCTGCCAACCTATGCACAACCCAACTACTTTGGTTTATGGTTTAGTCTGTAGTCATGTTGAGATCAATACGACATAATAAGTAAACACAACAAAAGATATTATCATAAATGCTTTTATTCATCAAGTAATCGTACATTACATTAAAAGTTAAAATAGATTACACAAAGATCCAATCTAATTTGTTTTTAGGTCACATGTTCTAACAAGTTTATACTCATATGAAAAAGTTTTCAATTTGAATGTGTAGATACTTCAATTATACTCATATCAATGAGCATTGTGAATTATTGAAGCATTCAAGAAATTCCTACTCTATCTGCCTCTGAGATGTTTGAGATTTTTCAAAATTCCATAGACATGCAGAAGAGAAATGTGATCCCACTCGGACCAAGACATAACTTTTACTTGTTCAAATAACAATTGAAGTGAAGTAAGGTCAAGAACGACGAATCTCTTTACGATAAACAGATCCATCTTCTGTTAGACAAAGATGACAAACCCCATTCAATCATATTTTATATCTTTGTAGATAGGTCCTCCTCCTAATGATCCTCATATTATCCTACTAACTATCCAAGACTACTTACAGGTGCATGACTGTATGTGTGTCAGCCGTAGAAGAGACTTACAGAGAAATGTCTTTGCTCTAACCGCACTTTCTCAGTTCATAAGGAATAACTTCACAACAACGTAGACAAAAGGTAAGCTTTCGCTTCCCCCTACATTAAAAAAGAAATGGATCCCCTCACGAAACCCACTGAAATAAAGCCGAAGGAAAAAATCTAGGGAATTATTCACCTTTCACTCATATCCACTAGCACCGGAAATTATTTTGTTTATGCTCATATCCAGTAGCATTGAGAATTTATTTTTGGAGACATTTTCAATTGAAAATTCAGCTTCTTTGCAATTGAACCTCATTTCAATTCCATGTACACGAGTCGTTATCTCTTCAAAAGTCTTTTTGATTTTATTGTTTGAAAAATGTAGCATAGTTCACAATGCATGCTTTGAATACTCAACTCGAATGATAGAGATTTTAAACAAAGCATTTCTACAGTTTGAAGATAAATTTGTCCAATTATTGAATTGAAGCACCGTCTCATTTTTCTTTGATATTGATTAGCAAGTTTAAATCGACTGAATTTTTTTTTTTTACAGATCATCCTAACTATTAAAGGAGTTTACTTCAAGATCAATGTACCAATCAAAAGTAGAGTCTTTTCAAGGATAAAATAAATTGCTTGACTGAAGTATCTCCATCGGTTCCAGGATTGTTGCATTTCCATCCAAGTGAGCAATATGTTGCCAAAATCCCGATGGCCATTAAATTGTTGAAATATTGGAGGTTGATAGTTTTTTGGCATCCTCACTGGCCTAATTCTTTTTGTGTAAGGCTTCATGTAAGATTTAAAAATTTGAGCTCAAGTTTTATATACTTTTGCTATTTGCTTCATCAACAATATTCTTCACATGCTCAATATATAGAAACAAATCTATCAGTAGAAAATTTTGTTGTTTGTATTGTATGGAATTGAAAAATCTTGCTCTTAAGATGCATTTGACGTTGTGATTCTTTCGAACTTGTCAAGAAATTTCTTAACTTGATCGTCGCATGTTGTCACATGTTTCAATAAAATTCCAATTGCAACTATGAATGATGCAACTCATTCTTCTAGTGAAGTGGCATGAACCATCATAACTAATATATCTCAGTATTTGGGCTTATTGACGATGACTGAATCATATTACTGTCGAGTAATCTTGCCCCACACATTAGGTTTCTTGTTTGGCACCCACTTTCAGTAGAAACTGCTGTGTAAAGACAGGTTTACAGCAGAAGATCTCTTTTGCATTTTGTGTGATAAAATTGGGCAAAATATAATTAGCAAAATAATATAGATGATGACACCAAAAATTTCACATGGAAAAACTCTTCAGGGTGAAGGGAAAAACCACAAACCTTCTACTATGATGAAAGTAGGATTACAAAAATATTTCTTTTTCGGTATAACTAGAGGCTTACTCAATTTGTAGTAGCTATCTTTCTTTCTCTCTTAAGAGGATTTCACTCTTTCTTATACTACCATAAGCCGAAGACCCCTATTTATAGGAGTAGAAGAGGTAAATCATAAGCCATAAGATGGCTCTAGAAAAACTCCTATACTTCGTGTACATGAATTTATTTTCTCCAAGTTCTCAAGCGGTCAAGAACATTAACCTCTTTTGGAAACTCCACCATGCATGTATCATACTTTTGTTTTTATTATTGCTTTTGAAAACCCTCAATTAAGGACGAACCCTAACAATTTCCCCCTTCCTGACTTAATTATGGGGAACAAGCATGTGTATAATTTGCAACAAACTTCAAATTTCTTGGTATATATTGTCTTTATCATCGTATCCGACAAGAATCCGACAAATTCTTGTCGGTGTGAACTTTCTCAAGTAGGAGCCATTTATCCTCTAACACATCCCTTATCCAATGGTATCAAAGGTCCATATGCTTCGTGCGGGAGTGATAAGCTGAATTTTTTACTAAGTGAATGGCACTCTTACTATCACAGTGCAAGACATAATTTCTCCGCTCATGACTTAATTATTGGAGGAAATTCTTCAACCATAATATTTCTTTGAGACAACACACCAAGTGTTCTTTATTGGGAACTACAAACCCCTCGGGTTGCTCCATGTAGATTTTCTCTTCCAAATCTCCATGTAAAAATATTGCTTTGACATCAAGTTGTTCGATGTCGAGATCCAGACTAGCGGTAAGACCAAGAATTGCACGAACAAATCAATGCCCTTTTTTTGATTGCATCATTTGACAATGATCTTGGCCTTGTATCAAGGCTTCAAGTTGTTCTCTTCTTTTTTTATCTTGTACACCGATTTGTTTTTCAATGCTTTTCTTCCCTTGATTCTTTTAGCCACCCCATTTAACTGTGGTGTTTTAGGAGGTGTTTTCTCGAGCCTAATACCATATTTCTTGCAATATACCTTGAATAGGCCACGATATTCTCCACCATTATCACCTCGAGCACACTTGAGCTTTCTCCCTATCTCACACTCCACTCGAGCATGGAACTCCTTAAATGCCTCGAGTACCTGATCTTTGATTTTTAACAAGGACATAAACACCTTTCTCGAGTGGTCATCATTGTATGTCACAAAATATAATGCGCCACCTAGTGATCTCTCAGCCATTGAGCATACATCGATGTACACCAAATGAAGAACACGCTTTCTTCTTCTTGGAGGATTTCTTTTAGAAAATGAAACTCTATGTTGTTCGTCCGCTAAACAATAAGTGCAACGCTCGAGAGTTTTTCGTTTGACATTCGGGAGGAGTGCTTTTCGAGCAAGGACTTGCAACCCTTTCTTGCTCATATACCCTAACCTCATGTGCCAAAGCTCCAAGCACGAGTCATCATGGGCGACATTAGTTTCTCCTTTGCATAGTTTGGCTTATGTAACATACAACGAGCATTCTTTTTGTCCTCGAGCAACAATTATGCTACTTCCATTTTTCAGCACCGAAGTTATTCACATACCCAACTGAGATGAGATTTAGATGCATGTTTGGAACGTGTCTCACATCTTTCAACACAAGTTCACATCCCGTCTTGCTTGAGATCTAATTCCCATCTTCATAGTACCAAAGTCACCACCTTGGTATGTTGAGAAGAATGCTTGATATGGAGTAACATGGAAGGAGGCACCTGAATCAATGATCCATGAGCTATCACCGTCGGCGATATTGAGATCATTGTCTTCACTAATGAGGAAGACATCATCAAGTTTATTTGTTACCAAGGTAGTTGTGTTCTTCTCTTCCTTCTTTTTCTGTTCAGTTGAGTCGGTCCTAATAGTTCCGTTCTTTTGATCTTTCTTGAAACTTCGACATTCAGATTTCTTGTGGCTAGGCTTGCCACAATAGTAGCATGTGATCTGAGAACGAGATTTGGACCACCCTCTTGACTTGTCATGACCCCTAGTCTTAACTCGTCGTCGAGTCTCACTTCTTCCTCGATTTTCCATAACATTGGCCTCGGATTGAACGGAGATCCCGTGTTCCTTTATCCTTCATTCTTCATTCAATAGGCAGTTTGCTACACCATCCATGGAGAGTTTTTCTTCAGAAATCGAGTTACTCAAGGTGACCACAAGAGTATCCCAACTCTCGAGTAGAGAACTAAGAAGTAATAGGGCTTGTAATTCATCGTCAATCTTCATTTCAATCTTTGTGAGTTGATTTATGAGCCCTTTGAAATTATTCAAATGCTCGATCATACTTTGGCTATCATTGCATTCCAATTTCACCAATCTTCTAACAAGATAAGCCTTGTTTCAGGGTGTCTTCTTTTGAATCATCAACCTCGAACTTCTGCTATAATTTTTAAGCATTTGTGTAAGTTGATACATGCTCAAATAGACTTTGATCGATGTACTTGGATCATAGCAACTGCCTTCCAATTCAAGAGCTCCCACTCCTTGGCATCTTTTCCTTCTAGCATTTTCTCATTTGAAATAGGCTCATATAGATCCTTGTAATAGAGATGATCTTCCATTATGGGCTTCCAATAGGAATAATTCTTGGCAGTGAGTTTGAACATGTCACCATCATGAGTGATGGTGCCCTCCATTTTAAATCGCACAAGAAAATACGATAGCCCTGTAAACCAAAGCTCTGATACCACTGTTGTGGAAAAAGACAGGTTTATAGCGGAAGACCTCTTTCGCTTTTTGTCTGATAAAATTAGGCAAAACAGAATTAGCGAAATAAAGTAGATGGTAACACCAAATATTTCACATGGAAAACCCCTTCAGGTTGAAGAAAAATACCACAAACCTTCTACTATGATGAAAGTAGGATTACAAAAATATTTCTTTTCTGATAGAACTAGAAGGTCACTCAATTTGTAGTAGCACTTTTTATCTCTCTTTTAAGAGGATTTCACTCTTTCTTCTACTACTATAAGCCTCCCCGGAGATCCGTATTAATAGGAGTAGAAGGGGTAAACCATAAGCCATAAGATGGCTCTAGAAAAACTCCTACACTTCATGCATATGAATTTATTTTCTCCAAGTTCTCAAGTGGTCAAGAACATTAATCTCTTTTGAAAACTCCACCATCAATGTATTATACTTCTATTTTTATTATTACTTTTGAAAACCCTCAATTAAGGAGGGAGGTAACTCAACACCACCATCTTTACTTCCACATAATCGCTTTTTTGAGGAGAAAAACTTGCACGATTGACATATGATAGTAGAAATTTGGAGACTTGAAGAGATTGTTCATCATTTCTATTGGCCTTTTCAAGTTGATTTGTGATGAAAACAGATGAGAGAGGTGAAATTATCCCACCGGGAGGGCCAAAATTCTATGAGTGCGAATTTTATCGTGTTTGAAAATCAAAATAAAGAAAATTATCACAAATAAAAATATATATTTGATAGGTAAAAATAGGTGCAGTCACTATCTAATTCCCTGATTTTTATCTTCAAATATAATATATACGGAAAAATCCTTTCATGCTAGGGTTTCCCAAGAAAATTTGAGTGGCATATAGAAAATATTAGGCTTATTTACATAAATATTATAAAAAAAAAAAAAAACAATTCCACGAATACTACATCCACTCAAAAAAAATTACTATTATCTATAATTTTTTATTGGTTGTGGACTAAGAGTGGTAAATAGTTATTACAAATTATGATTAAAGAAAAATCTAACCAAAAACATAGATTATCTACCATAAAATTTATTTCTACCATGACGGTGAGTCATAGCAAGTGTTTTTATTATGACTAAAATGTTTTAGCTACACTGGCAAAAATCACGACCGACAATCTTCTGTGGCCATGGTCAATGACTGTTTACTATGATTATTTAATTTTTAACCATGATGATTTAGTAATGATTAAATATTAAATTTCTTCTAGTGAATCTGAATTTTTTTGCAAATTTAAGATTTTTGTTCTTTTTTTTTTTCTTTAAAGTGGAAATTCAATCCGAGTACTTACCTAATATAACCTATTTGATATTTTTTTTTTTGAGAATTAAAAATACAAGGATCCTCCTATGATATTAGGAATGTTCAAAAAATTTTTTAAAAAAATAAAATAAAATATCAATTACACCCCCTGTGATATAAAAAAAATTCAAAAGACCCCCTGAGACCAGCGTTGGTGGTACACGCGCGTTGAATGCAATTATGGATCTGAAAGGTATATTCTTTTGATAATTTTACCCTTCTCTCCAATCTTATATATAATATTATATATTATACAAGATATAATATATATAATTTATAAATCTTAAAATAAGATATAAATATTTATTAATAACAAAATATTATTTTATATGTAAATATATAATTCTATTAATATTTTTAATATAATATTATCTTAATTATTTAATCAAATTAATTGAAATTAATTTTAAAAAATGAAGCCGCTGTCGAGGAGGGCTGCACCCTCCTCACTCATGGGCGATCGATCCCCTTCGCCCATTGCAGGCGAGGGAGATGACATCATTATTGTCCCCTTTACAACGGTGGGGGGAGGGGGGGGGGGGGAAGGGCAGGCAGATGAGGGAAAGGGGAATCAGTTGTGGGGTGATTAATAATTTTATTTTTATAAATTATAAAAATATGTATAATATAATTGTATTCAACATGTCATCCAACTTATTTTTTAAAGTCACATGCGACTAAAAACTCCCAAAAAATTCAATTGGACTAAATTAAAATTTCGGTCACCGAATGACTAAATTTCATTGATTTTCAAATTGAATTAACTTATAAAAAAATGAACATAATTATCGCACCAAAGTTAATATTAAGCATATTTAATGGACTGAAATATTATTTTTTTATATAAAATTTTAAGTTTATATATTATAAGTATATTTTAATTAAAATTTATATTATATTATATAAGTATACAATTCCTCATCATATATATATACATATATATATATTATGGAGAATTTGAACTGTTGCCTCTAAAAAAATAGGCCAAAATTAACTAGAGGACAGTGTGGGTCATTGTTCATAATATAAGAGTGACTTTTTAATATTTAAATTTTTTTAAGAAATTTTCTAATATTTTCACAGGAGTCAAAATAAATTTAACCCTGTTTGTTTTAGACATGTGTGGGAGTCGTCGCATAAGGTAATGATTAGGGGTGGCAGATGAGTTGAGCTCGCGCGCCGGCTCGATTTTGAGCTCGACTCGAGCTCGAGATTAATTGTGCTTGTTCATAGCTCTCGAGCTTTTTCTATTTTTATATTTTTATATATTTTTTTATTTTTGAATTTTTTATATATTGAATTTTATATTTAATATTTGATCAATTTTATAATTAAAATTGACCATATATTGTAATTATTAATCAATATCATACATTTTATTTTTTATAATAATAAATTATGGTACTTTTATTTATAGATTTAATCTTTATACAAAACTAAATTTAATTAACAACTTAGTAAATTATAATATTTTTTGTAATTAAAATTATTATTTAATATGACATATATAAACTTTACGTTATATTTTAATATATATATATATATATATGTTTGTATTACGTTATACTTTTTTTAAATTGACAAGTAATTCACTTATGATTTTTTTATCTATTTTTGAGTTTTATATTTATATCAGGATACATACCATACATTATGCAATCTATTTTATTATTTATAAATTTATGTCAAAATTTAGTGATTCATATGAATTAATCTAAAAATAATGATAATGATAATAATAGTGATGGTTGAACAATTTTAATTATTTTAATTATTATTTTATATATATAATGAGATCAAAAAATTTAATCAACAATTACGATATCTGAAAATCTGGGCACCCGATTCACACCAAATTTATATATATATAAGACCGTGTCCATTAGATCATATCGGACGGTTTGACTTAAAATCACATGGTCTGATTCTACGATACATCGATTTAAATGATTATTCTTATGTTTCGAGTACGATATCTTGACATTGCATATCCAATAAGTGTAAAACTTTATCAAGTGTATTTTTATGTAAGTTTGATCATATCTAACAGTTTGATCTGAATTTTGATGGTTCGATTAACCCATGTTGTTCAACAATGTAAGATGATAGTTACATCAATGTAATACTAACATTTATAAATATATAAATTTACTGCAGATTGTGAACATATATTAATCTCAACTATAAAATAACTTTATGTATTTCAATTGCATTATTTTAGATAATTGATACTTTTCTATAACCTTAAACTGTTTAGAATGATTTTTTCTTTTTTTTTATATTTTACTAATTATATTACTATTAAACTAATCAGTAGTTTATATTTATAACAATAAATTAAAATTCATACTATATTTTGGTATATTTATAATATAGTATACATTATACAATTTATTTTACTTACAAATTTATGTAAAAAATTAGTGATTCCTATTATTTAATCTAATAATAATAATGATAATAATAATAATAATAATATAATATGCATTATACAATCTGTTTTATTACCTATAAATTTATGTAAAAAATTGGTGATTTTCATTATAATAATAATAAAAAAAAAAAAACTAAAAAAATTAAAAATCAGCTCGAGCTCGTCAGATTGAGCTCGAGCTCAACATATAGGAATCGAGCTCGAAATTACAGAAGCTCGAGCTCGACTCATCACCCTTAGTAATGATTGCAAATAAAATTAAAATTACAGTATTTGTGCAATTTTTATTTTAATAATAATTTATATAAATAAACCATAAATATTAGGTTGTGCTCCATGTATTTATTGGCATGGTGGCTTTCACAATCTGCATTATGCATCTGATTGGATGGAATGTGGGCGCAGCGGCAAGACTTTTCCGACTTGTCATACAAGACATCATATTCCAAGTCTTCTGCCATAGACACAGAAAAGGGTAACATCATAACAGTTACTCTAGCAATCTACTCCTTTATTTTAGACATTTAGGCCAATTCTAAGTATAATCTTTTTGAATATAAACAAAACTCAGTAATAAAAAAAACAAAATTCTAGCAAAAGAAGAATATTAATTATTTATTTACTTTATTATAGCCAAAAAAGAATTATAATAAAAATATTATTTTTTAAAAAGTATAACATTTTTGTAACAAGTTGTGGAAAACAACTTGAAAAACAAAACACTTGAAAAAAAAAACATTCTAGGCCCCGAACTAGGATTTGTGGGACTATCTACCATCTTCTTGTCCTTAAAAAGAACTATGGTTTCCGACAGACGGCATCAAATGTTTTATCATGTAAATATCGTATCTGCTACTGAGCGAAAGGGATTCAAAGGTATCAAGAATTGATATCTGCTAACCGTCGTGACTACAGGAAGAACCTACAAGACATAAGAACATTAGAGCCGAGCCGGAAAGGATCCTGACACTATCTTTTCGACGGTCAAGTTAGTAGGAATCCCAAGAATATTTTAATACGTGTTTGTATGAGACCAAGTCTGAACTTGGTTAAGAGGGTCGAGAGCCATATTTATATGTAAGGGTGGACTTGTACGATGTTATATGATCCATTGGATCATATTTTAATTTGAGGGGTGGCCATGGATCGTACCAGGCAGCTGATAAAGACAGGAAGTGGTGCAGGGGACAACACTGTGCAGGTAGAGTAGTACAGGCGGCTCATACAATGCTTTTCCGACACTTTGTCCTTTGTTTTCAGAGGTTTCCAATGACCTTCAAATACTTTCACTCCACAGATTTTCTAAGGTCCTATTTTTTATTATGTATACCTTCGATGATGTTGCTTGTTTTGACCTCTATAAATCCTGTCTCGAGCAATGAAAATATCAATAAGGAATATAGAGAATAGTCCCACATCAGAACTGTTGAATTGCATTAGAGAGATGAGAAACTAAAGTGAAAAATGAAAAGTAAAAATGATGTATTTCATGAAAAAAAAAAAATAGCCTAATATCATATTATTAGCATGTCCTCCAACATAGTAATTGGAATGGTCGCTTTCTCAATTTGCATTATTTGTTGAAGAATGTGAGATTTCTTGACATGTGATTGGATGGGATGTGGGCACAGCGGCAAGACTTTCCCAACTGTTCATACAAGACTTCATATTCCAAGTCTTCTGCCATAGACAGAGAAAAGGGTAACATCATAACAGTTACTCTAGCAATTTACTCGTGGGTTTAAATAGAAAGCTAGCAAGCACATATTCCGACATTTATACCCTTACTAAATATAATCTTTTTAAATATAAATTTAATTAGTTATAAAAATAAAATAAAATCTATTAAAAGAAGACTATTTAAACTTTCTAACTCCTCTAAGTTAGACAATGATAAATATATCCAATTAAAATAAATAAATAGATAAATAATATTTCTACGCAATTAATTTATTATAAGATATTTTAAATGTTTTAAAAATATTAATTATCAGGGTACGGTAAAATTTAAAATGAATTGTAATAAAATAATATATATATAAAAGAATAAATATCATGAAACTTTTGAATAAAAATTATCTAACTTATTAAATTAAAAAAAAATAGAAATGAGTGACCTCGAACTAAAATTGATTTTATTTTAATATTGATAGTGGAAAATTATTTTGATATTGTACTCATGTACTTTTGATTTTTTTTTTTTTTGTGTAACTAATAAGTGATACATATAATATTTATGGGAATAGTAATTTTGGACTTATAATTTTTAAATTTTATAAACTTAAGTTCGAAATATGTTAAAATATTCAAAATTCACAAGAATTATGCGATGGTTCAAGCAAAATTCTACATTGTGCAAAACGTCGACAATTCTTAGGAAAGAATTCAATTCAGAGCAGGAACAATTTTTATTGAGAAAAAACAATTTGTCCGCAAGAATTGCAAAAACAACAACCACTGAAGAAATGCAGAAAATTCTTGAGGAAATTCAAAGTGACAAAGAAGATTCACCATCACCAATTCATCTTGGAGATGAAAATGAGGATGATTGTTTCGGCATTTTTAGTCCAATTCCGTAAAAGTGCAGTTTAATGTAAAAAAAATTTCATTGTTGAAAAATTTATATTGAAAATGATGTAATCATGATGTAATAAAAATCAAAAATCAAAACTCAAAAATCAAAAATCAAAAGTCTGAAATTCATATCAGCTTTTCCATTCAGATATGAAATCACGAGTCAAATGATTGTTTAAGAAGATCGTTGGACTCTCTCTCTCTCATACGCACACACAATCTCTCTCTCTCTCTGAAATATTTATATATATATATGAAGATTGACGAAGTAGTTTGCATTTGAAACATCATGACAGACTTTAAGTGAGAATGGAATTCTCAAAAATGTAAGACTTTAAGTAGAAATGGAATTCTCAAGAATGTAAGACTTTAAGTAGAAATGGAATTCTCAAGAATGTAAAAATGGTTGGCAATTTAGTAGGAAAAACGCAACTCAACTCAATCATGTCGATATCATGTGTCGGGTCTTCCATGTTTGTTGTGTGCACCACCAGTTTTAATAAAACAAAATTAAGTCTACTAATATTAGGGTGTAGATCTATTATTTTTGGAGTACAAATTATTTGATATGCGCGTTTTTCGTTTAATGTAAATTTCATGAATTTGGGTATATTCATAACTACTGATTTAATTGGTGACTGACTTTCACCAATTATATATATGGATGTCAATAACTAAGTTTAAATTTGGTGTTGAAGTCTTGGGTTGCAAAATCGTTATAGATATCATGAATTCAATTTTGATAATGTTTTTATATTTTTGTTTTAAGATTATATTTGAGTTAAAAAAGAATTGTATATATGCATAGTTATTTGAGGGTTAATTTAAAGGTGTAGAAATGATAATTTGTTTTAGTTCAAAATTAATTAACAGTTGGCAATTTCATGGACGCAAATATATTCAATGCATGTAAATTAAAATAATTTTAAGTAATGTATATCACTAAGTAACATATATTTTGAAGGGATAGGCCCAAGTGTGGATATAAAGAAAAGTGAGTTGAAAATTTGCTACCATCTCATTCCAAAATGAGAAAAGGATACATATTTTCTTAAGGCACGTGTCATAAATAAAAATAAGAAAGGAAATGTATGGATATTATTAAGATTTAAATGTAGTTTTAGTCTCGTAATTTAGATTATTAGGAGTTTTCATCGAAAAAATTACAATTTACATTCCATGACTTAGATCTTTTTTTATTTTGGTCCTATTGTTTTACGAATCAACAGATTTAGTCCTATAAATCTCAAACAAATTGCAATTTATATCCCATTATCCATTTTCGTTAAATTGTTGATGAAAAAAGCACGTGCAATGCACGTGAATTGCTCCTTCCGTTAATAATTTAACGAGAATCGATAATGGGACATAAATTGCAACTTTTTTGGACTTGTGTGACTAAATCTGCTAAGTTGTAAACCAATGAGACCAAAATCGCGAATAGATAAGTTAATGAGATGTAAAGTGCAAGTTTTTCAGCAGATGGCAAATGAGAAATGGGAAATGGGGTTGTGACCCTGGACAAAAAATATTTACGTGCCTCATATCCAACTGGCCCAATTTCACATCCATGCTAGTTGTAGCTCGTGTCCTTACCTTCTTTCAGATCACAGAATTTATTAATATTTCAAAAATTGTGTCATTTTCAAGTAGTGTATACATCCGCCTAATTCATACCAAAATATTTTCTCCGTCTCTATTCTTTTTTCTCTCTAAATAAAATTTTGATTTCAATAAAGCAATTATTTTTGTGTGCGTATATTTTTATACCATTATTTTTAAATTGGTTGCAATGAATTAGTTGGTTTAACCCATAAAATAAGTTACTTATTTTGAATTAAACAGGATGTTAATTGTTTTAGCCCATTAAAAAGAGTAAAATACAATAACATCTCTTGAAATTTGTTATTATAAGTATCTTTTCATTATTTAAAAAATTATAAGTATGCTTATACTTTTAACGTCCATCCAACAACGAACTCATTTTGTTAGCCACTTATATGTTGATTAGAGTAACTTCAAATTAAGAGGGGTGTTTAAGTAGGAACGGAATTCTCAAGATACACACACAATCTTTCTCTCTCTCTGAAATATTTATATATATATATATATATATATGAAGATTGATGAAGTAGTTTGCATTTGAGACATCATGACAGACTTTAAGTAGGAACGAAATTTTCAAAAATGTAAGACTTTAAATAGGAACGGAATTCTCAAGAATGTAAAAACGGTTGGCAATTTAGTAGGAAGAACGCAACTCAACTTAGTCATATCGATATCATGTTTATATTGATCATTGCATGGACGCAAATATATTCCATGCATATATAAATATATACTCGCTTGACATTTTACATGTATTTTATTTATTTTTCGCAATTAGAATTGTCAGTTATTCTACAGTGGTTATATTTATATATATATATAAAGATTGATGAAGTAGTTTGCATTTGAGACATCATGACAGACTTTAAGTAGGAACGAAATTTTCAAGAATTTAAGACTTTAAGTAGGAACGGAATTCTCAAGAATGTAAAAACGGTTGGCAATTTAGTAGGAAGAACGCAACTCAACTCAGTCATATCGATATCATATGTATATTGATCATTGCATGGACGCAAATATATTCCATGCATATATAAATATATACTCGCTTGACATTTTACATGTATTTCATTTATTCTTCGCAATTAGAATTGTCAGTTATTCTACAGTGATTATATTTATATATATATATATATAAAGATTGATGAAATAGTTTGCATTTGAGACATCATGACAGACTTTAAGTAGGAACGAAATTCTCAAGAATGTAAGACTTTAAGTAGGAACGTAATTCTCAAAAATGTAAAAATGGTTGGCAATTTAGTAGGAAGAATGCAACTCAACTCAGTCATATCGATATCATGTTTATATTGATCATTGCATGGACGCAAATATATTCCATGCATATATAAATATATACTCGCTTGACATTTTACATGTATTTCATTTATTTTTCACAATTAGAATTGTCAGTTATTCTACAGTGGTTATATATATATATATATATATGAAAATTGATGAAGTAGTTTGCATTTGAGACATCATGACAGACTTTAAGTAGGAACGAAATTCTCAAGAATGTAAGATTTTAAATAGGAACGGAATTCTCAATAATGTAAAAACGGTTGGCAATTTAGTAGGAAGAACGCAACTCAACTCGGTCATATCGATATCATGTTTATATTGATCATTGCATGGACGCAAATATATTCCATGCATATATAAATATATACTCGCTTGACATTTTACATGTATTTCATTTATTCTTTACAATTAGAATTGTCAGTTATTCTACAGTGGTTATATTTATATATATATATATATATATGAAAATTGATGAAGTAGTTTGCATTTGAGACATCATGACAGACTTTAATTAGGAACGGAATTCTCAAGAATGTAAGACTTTAAGTAGGAACGGAATTCTCAAGAATTTAAAAACGGTTGGCAATTTAGTAGGAAGAACGCAACTCAACTCAATCATATCGATATCATGTGTATATTGATCATTGCATGGACGCAAATATATTCCATGCATATATAAATATATACTCGCTTGACATTTTACATGTATTTCATTTAATCTTCGCAATTAGAATTGTCAGTTATTCTACAGTGGTTATATTTATACATATATATATATGAAGATTGATGAAGTAGTTTGCATTTGAGACATCATGACAGACTTTAAGTAGGAACGAAATTCTCAAGAATGTAAGACTTTAAGTAGCAACGGAATTCTCAAGAATGTAAAAACGGTTGGCAATTTAGTAGGAAGAACGCAACTCAACTCAGTCATATCGATATCATGTATATATTGATCATTGCATGGATGCAAATATATTCCATGCATATATACATATATACTCGCTTGACATTTTACATGTATTTCATTTATTCTTCGCAATTAGAATTGTCAGTTATTTTACAGTGGTTATATTTATATATATATATATAAAGATTGATGAAGTAGTTTGCATTTGAGATATCATGACAGACTTTAAGTAGGAACGGAATTCTCAAGAATGTAAAAACGGTTGATAATTTAGTAGGAAGAACGCAACTCAACTCAGTCATATCGATATCATGTGTATATTGATCATTGCATGGACGCAAATATATTCCATGCATATATAAATATATACTCGCTTGACATTTTACATGTATTTCATTTATTCTTCGCAATTAGAATTGTCAGTTATTCTACAGTGGTTATATTTATATATATATATATATATATATATATGAAGATTGATGAAATAGTTTGCATTTGAGACAACATGACAGACTTTAAGTGGGAACGGAATTCTCAAGAATGTAAGACTTTTAGTAGGAACGGAATTCTTAAGAATGTAAAAACGGTTGGCAATTTAGTAGCAAAACGCAACTCAACTCAATCATGTCGATATAATGTGTCGGGTCTTCCATGTTTGTTGTGTGCACCACCAGTTTTAATAAAACAAAATTAAGTCTACTAATATTAGGGTGTAGATCTATTATTTTTGGAGTACAAATTATTTGATATGCGCGTTTTTCATTTAATGTAAATTTAATGAATTTGGGTATATTCATAACTACTGATTTAATTGGTGATCGACTTTCACCAATTATATATATGGATGTCAATAACTAAGTTTAAATTTGGTGTTGAAGTCTTGGGTTGCAAAATCGTTATAAATATCATGAATTTAATTTTGATAATGTTTTTATATTTTTGTTTTAAGATTATATTTGAGTTAAAAAAGAATTGTATATATGCATAGTTATTTGAGGGTTAATTTAAAGGTGTAGAAATGATAATTTGTTTTAGTTCAAAATTAATTAACAGTCCAAAGTTTAATAAAATTATGACAATGGAAGTTTTTCACTCAACTTCAAATTAAGAGGGGTGTTTAAGTAGGAACGGAATTCTCAAGATACACACACACAATCTTTCTCTCTCTCTGAAATATTTATATATATATATATATATATATATGACGATTGACGAAGTAGTTTGCATTTGAGACATCATGACAGACATTAAATAGGAACGGAATTCTCAAGAATGTAAGACTTTAAGTAGGAACGAAATTCTAAAAAATGTAAAAACGGTTGGCAATTTAGTTGGATGAACGCAACTCAACTCAACTCAGTCATATCGATATCATGTGTATATTGATCATTTCATGGACGCAAATATATTCCATGCTTGTAAATTAAAATAATTTTAAGTAATGTATATCACTAAGTAACATATATTTTGAAGGGATAGGCCCAAGTGTGGATATAAAGAGAAGTGAGTTGAAAATTTGCTACCATCTCATTCCAAAATGAGAAAAGGATACATATTTTCTTAAGGCACGTGTCATAAATAAAAATAAGCAAGGAAATGTATGGATATTATTAAGATTTAAATGTAGTTTTAGTCTCGTAATTTAGATTATTAGGAGTTTTCATCGAAAAAATTACAATTTACATTCCATGACTTAGATCTTTTTTTATTTTGGTCCTATTGTTTTACGAATCAACAGATTTAGTCCTATAAATCTCAAATAAATTGCAATTTATATCCCATTATCCATTTTCGTTAAATTGTTGATGAAAAAAGCACGTGCAATGCACGTGAATTGCTCCTTCCGTTAATAATTTAACGAGAATCGATAATTGGACATAAATTGCAACTTTTTTGGACTTGTGTGACTAAATCTGCTAAGTTGTAAACCAATGAAACCAAAATCGCGAATAGATAAGTTAATAAGATGTAAAGTGCAAGTTTTTCAACAGATGGCAAATGAGAAATGGGAAATGGGGTTGTGACCCTGGACAAAAAATATTTACGTGCCTCATATCCAACTGGCCCAATTTTACATCCATGCTAGTTGTAGCTCGTGCCCTTACCTTCTTTCAGATCACAGAATTTATTAATATTTCAAAAATTGTGTCATTTTCAAGTAGTGTATACATCCGCCTAATTCATACCAAAATATTTTCTCCGTCTCTATTCTTTTCCCTCTCAAAATAAAATTTTTATTTCAATAAAGCAATTATTTTTGTGTGCGTATATTTTTATACCATTATTTTTAAATTGGTTGCAAGGAATTAGTTGGTTTAACCCATAAAATAAGTTACTTATTTTGAATTAAACAGGATGTTAATTGTTTTAGCCCATTAAAAAGAGTAAAATACAATAACATCTCTTGAAATTTGTTATTATAAGTATCTTTTCATTATTTAAAAAATTATAAGCAAGCTTATACTTTTAAGTCCATTCAACAACGAACTCATTTTGTTAGCCTCTTATCTGTTGAATAGAGTAACTTCAAATTAAGAGGGGTGTTTAAGTAGGAACGGAATTCTCAAGATACACACACACAATCTTTCTCTCTCTCTGAAATATTTATATATATATATATATTTATATATATGAAGATTGATGAAGTAGTTTGCATTTGAGACATCATGACAGACTTTAAGTAGGAACGAAATTCTCAAGAATGTAAGACTTTAAATAGAAACGAAATTCTCAAGAATGTAAAAACGGTTGGCAATTTAGTAGGAAGAACGCAACTCAACTCAGTCATATCGATATCATGTTTATATTGATCATTGCATGGACGCAAATATATTCCATGCATATATAAATATATACTCGCTTGACATTTTACATGTATTTCATTTATTTTTCGCAATTAGAATTGTCAGTTATTCTACAGTGGTTATATTTATATATATATATGAAGATTGATGAAGTAGTTTGCATTTGAGACATCATGACAGACTTTAAGCAGGAACGGAATTCTCAAGAATTTAAGACTTTAAGTAGGAACGGAATTCTCAAGAATGTAAAAACGGTTGGCAATTTAGTAGGAAGAACGCAACTCAACTCAGTCATATCGATATCATATGTATCATTGCGTGGACGCAAATATATTCCATGCATATATAAATATATACTCGCTTGACATTTTACATGTATTTCATTTATTCTTCGCAATTAGAATTGTCAGTTATTCTACAGTGGTTATATATATATATATATATATATATATAAAGATTGATGAAGTAGTTTGCACTTGAGACATCATGACAGACTTTAAGTGGGAACGGAATTCTCAAGAATGTAAGACTTTAAGTAGGAACGGAATTCTTAAGAATGTAAACGGTTGGCAATTTAGTAGTAAAAACGCAACTCAACTCAATCATGTCGATATAATGTGTCGGGTCTTCCATGTTTGTTGTGTGCACCACCAATTTCAATAAAACAAAATTAAGTCTACTAATATTAGGGTGTAGATCTATTATTTTTGGAGTACAAATTATTTGATATGCGCGTTTTTCATTTAATGTAAATTTCATGAATTTGGGTATATTCATAACTACTGATTTAATTGGTGACCGACTTTCACCAATTATATATATGGATGTCAATAACTAAGTTTAAATTTGGTGTTGAAGTCTTGGGTTGCAAAATCGTTATAGATATCATGAATTCAATTTTGATAATGTTTTTATATTTTTGTTTTAAGATTATATTTGAGTTAAAAAAGAATTGTATATATGCATAGTTATTTGAGGGTTAATTTAAAGGTGTAGAAATGATAATTTGTTTTAGTTCAAAATTAATTAACAGTCCAAAGTTTAATAAAATTATGACAATGGAAGTTTTTCACTCAACTTCAAATTAAGAGGGGTGTTTAAGTAGGAACAGAATTCTCAAGATACACACACACACAATCTTTCTCTCTCTCTGAAATATTTATATATATATATATATATATATATATATGAAGATTGATGAAGTAGTTTGCATTTGAAACATCATGACAGACTTTAAGTAGGAACGAAATTCTCAAGAATGTAAGACTTTAAATAGGAACGGAATTCTCAAGAATGTAAAAACGGTTGGCAATTTAGTAGGAAGAACGCAACTCAACTCAGTCATATCGATATCATGTTTATATTGATCATTGCATGGACGCAAATATATTCCATGCATATATAAATATATACTCGCTTGACATTTTACATGTATTTCATTTATTTTTCGCAATTAGAATTGTCAGTTATTCTACAGTGGTTATATTTATATATATATATATGAAGATTGATGAAGTAGTTTGAATTTGAGACATCATGACAGACTTTAAGCAGGAACGGAATTCTCAAGAATTTAAGACTTTAAGTAGGAACGGAATTCTCAAGAATGTAAAAACGGTTGGCAATTTAGTAGGAAGAACGCAACTCAACTCAGTCATATCGATATCATATGTATCATTGCATGGACGCAAATATATTTCATGCATATATAAATATATACTCGCTTGACATTTTACATGTATTTCATTTATTCTTCGCAATTAGAATTGTCAGTTATTCTACAGTGGTTATATATATATATATATATATATATATAAAGATTGATGAAGTAGTTTGCATTTGAGACATCATGACAGACTTTAAGTGGGAACGGAATTCTCAAGAATTTAAGACTTTAAGTAGGAACGGAATTCTTAAGAATGTAAACGGTTGGCAATTTAGTAGTAAAAACGCAACTCAACTCAATCATGTCGATATAATGTGTCGGGTCTTCCATGTTTGTTGTGTGCACCACCAATTTCAATAAAACAAAATTAAGTCTACTAATATTAGGGTGTAGATCTATTATTTTTGGAGTACAAATTATTTGATATGCGCGTTTTTCATTTAATGTAAATTTCATGAATTTGGGTATATTCATAACTACTGATTTAATTGGTGACCGACTTTCACCAATTATATATATGGATGTCAATAACTAAGTTTAAATTTGGTGTTGAAGTCTTGGGTTGCAAAATCGTTATAGATATCATGAATTCAATTTTGATAATGTTTTTATATTTTTGTTTTAAGATTATATTTGAGTTAAAAAAGAATTGTATATATGCATAGTTATTTGAGGGTTAATTTAAAGGTGTAGAAATGATAATTTGTTTTAGTTCAAAATTAATTAACAGTCCAAAGTTTAATAAAATTATGACAATGGAAGTTTTTCACTCAACTTCAAATTAAGAGGGGTGTTTAAGTAGGAACGAAATTCTCAAGATACACACACAATCTTTCTCTCTCTCTGAAATATTTATGTATATATATATATATATATGAAGATTGATGAAGTAGTTTGCATTTGAGACATCATGACAGACTTTAAGTAGGAACGAAATTTTCAAGAACTTAAGACTTTAAATAGGAACGGAATTCTCAAGAATGTAAAAACGGTTGGCAATTTAGTAGGAAAAACGCAACTCAACTCAGTCATATCGATATCATGTTTATATTGATCATTGCATGGACGCAAATATATTCCATGCATATATAAATATATACTCGCTTGACATTTTACATGTATTTCATTTATTTTTCGCAATTAGAATTGTCAGTTATTCTACAGTGGTTATATTTATATATATATATATGAAGATTGATGAAGTAGTTTGAATTTGAGACATCATGACAGACTTTAAGCAGGAACGGAATTCTCAAGAATTTAAGACTTTAAGTAGGAACGTAATTCTCAAGAATGTAAAAACGGTTGGCAATTTAGTAGGAAGAACGCAACTCAACTCAGTCATATCGATATCATATGTATCATTGCATGGACGCAAATATATTCCATGCATATATAAATATATACTCGCTTGACATTTTACATGTATTTCATTTATTCTTCGCAATTAGAATTGTCAGTTATTCTACAGTGGTTATATATATATATATATATATGAAGATTGATGAAGTAGTTTGCATTTGAGACATCATGACAGACTTTAAGTGGGAACGGAATTCTCAAGAATGTAAGACTTTAAGTAGGAACGGAATTCTTAAGAATGTAAACGGTTGGCAATTTAGTAGTAAAAACGCAACTCAACTCAATCATGTCGATATAATGTGTCGGGTCTTCCATGTTTGTTGTGTGCACCACCAATTTCAATAAAACAAAATTAAGTCTACTAATATTAGGGTGTAGATCTATTATTTTTGGAGTACAAATTATTTGATATGCGCGTTTTTCATTTAATGTAAATTTCATGAATTTGGGTATATTCATAACTACTGATTTAATTGGTGACCGACTTTCACCAATTATATATATGGATGTCAATAACTAAGTTTAAATTTGGTGTTGAAGTCTTGGGTTGCAAAATCGTTATAGATATCATGAATTCAATTTTGATAATGTTTTTATATTTTTGTTTTAAGATTATATTTGAGTTAAAAAAGAATTGTATATATGCATAGTTATTTGAGGGTTAATTTAAAGGTGTAGAAATGATAATTTGTTTTAGTTCAAAATTAATTAACAGTCCAAAGTTTAATAAAATTATGACAATGGAAGTTTTTCACTCAACTTCAAATTAAGAGGGGTGTTTAAGTAGGAACGAAATTCTCAAGATACACACACAATCTTTCTCTCTCTCTGAAATATTTATGTATATATATATATATATATATGAAGATTGATGAAGTAGTTTGCATTTGAGACATCATGACAGACTTTAAGTAGGAACGAAATTTTCAAGAACTTAAGACTTTAAATAGGAACGGAATTCTCAAGAATGTAAAAACGGTTGGCAATTTAGTAGGAAAAACGCAACTCAACTCAGTCATATCGATATCATGTTTATATTGATCATTGCATGGACGCAAATATATTCCATGCATATATAAATATATACTCGCTTGACATTTTACATGTATTTCATTTATTTTTCGCAATTAGAATTGTCAGTTATTCTACAGTGGTTATATTTATATATATATATATGAAGATTGATGAAGTAGTTTGAATTTGAGACATCATGACAGACTTTAAGCAGGAACGGAATTCTCAAGAATTTAAGACTTTAAGTAGGAACGGAATTCTCAAGAATGTAAAAACGGTTGGCAATTTAGTAGGAAGAACGCAACTCAACTCAGTCATATCGATATCATATGTATCATTGCATGGACGCAAATATATTCCATGCATATATAAATATATACTCGCTTGACATTTTACATGTATTTCATTTATTCTTCGCAATTAGAATTGTCAGTTATTCTACAGTGGTTATATATATATATATATATATATATATATATAAAGATTGATGAAGTAGTTTGCACTTGAGACATCATGACAGACTTTAAGTGGGAACGGAATTCTCAAGAATGTAAGACTTTAAGAAGGAACGGAATTCTTAAGAATGTAAACGGTTGGCAATTTAGTAGTAAAAACGCAACTCAACTCAATCATGTCGATATAATGTGTCGGGTCTTCCATGTTTGTTGTGTGCACCACCAATTTCAATAAAACAAAATTAAGTCTACTAATATTAGGGTGTAGATCTATTATTTTTGGAGTACAAATTATTTGATATGCGCGTTTTTCATTTAATGTAAATTTCATGAATTTGGGTATATTCATAACTACTGATTTAATTGGTGACCGACTTTCACCAATTATATATATGAATGTCAATAACTAAGTTTAAATTTGGTGTTGAAGTCTTGGGTTGCAAAATCGTTATAGATATCATGAATTCAATTTTGATAATGTTTTTATATTTTTGTTTTAAGATTATATTTGAGTTAAAAAAGAATTGTATATATGCATAGTGATTTGAGGGTTAATTTAAAGGTGTAGAAATGATAATTTGTTTTAGTTCAAAATTAATTAACAGTCCAAAGTTTAATAAAATTATGACAATGGAAGTTTTTCACTCAACTTCAAATTAAGAGGGGTGTTTAAGTAGGAACAGAATTCTCAAAATACACACACACAATCTTTCTCTCTCTCTGAAATATTTATATATATATATATATATATATATATGAAGATTGATGAAGTCGTTTGCATTTGAGACATCATGACAGACTTTAAGTAGGAACGAAATTCTCAAGAATGTAAGACTTTAAATAGGAACGTAATTCTCAAGAATGTAAAAACGGTTGGCAATTTAGTAGGAAGAACGCAACTCAACTCAGTCATATCGATATCATGTTTATATTGATCATTGCATGGACGCAAATATATTCCATGCATATATAAATATATACTCGCTTGACATTTTACATGTATTTCATTTATTTTTCGCAATTAGAATTGTCAGTTATTCTACAGTGGTTATATTTATATATATATATATGAAGATTGATGAAGTAGTTTGAATTTGAGACATCATGACAGACTTTAAGCAGGAACGGAATTCTCAAGAATTTAAGACTTTAAGTAGGAACGTAATTCTCAAGAATGTAAAAACGGTTGGCAATTTAGTAGGAAGAACGCAACTCAACTCAGTCATATCGATATCATATGTATCATTGCATGGACGCAAATATATTCCATGCATATATAAATATATACTCGCTTGACATTTTACATGTATTTCATTTATTCTTCGCAATTAGAATTGTCAGTTATTCTACAGTGGTTATATATATATATATATATATATGAAGATTGATGAAGTAGTTTGCATTTGAGACATCATGACAGACTTTAAGTGGGAACGGAATTCTCAAGAATGTAAGACTTTAACTAGGAACGGAATTCTTAAGAATGTAAACGGTTGGCAATTTAGTAGTAAAAACGCAACTCAACTCAATCATGTCGATATAATGTGTCGGGTCTTCCATGTTTGTTGTGTGCACCACCAATTTCAATAAAACAAAATTAAGTCTACTAATATTAGGGTGTAGATCTATTATTTTTGGAGTACAAATTATTTGATATGCGCGTTTTTCATTTAATGTAAATTTCATGAATTTGGGTATATTCATAACTACTGATTTAATTGGTGACCGACTTTCACCAATTATATATATGGATGTCAATAACTAAGTTTAAATTTGGTGTTGAAGTCTTGGGTTGCAAAATCGTTATAGATATCATGAATTCAATTTTGATAATGTTTTTATATTTTTGTTTTAAGATTATATTTGAGTTAAAAAAGAATTGTATATATGCATAGTTATTTGAGGGTTAATTTAAAGGTGTAGAAATGATAATTTGTTTTAGTTCAAAATTAATTAACAGTCCAAAGTTTAATAAAATTATGAAAATGGAAGTTTTTCACTCAACTTCAAATTAAGAGGGGTGTTTAAGTAGGAACGAAATTCTCAAGATACACACACAATCTTTCTCTCTCTCTGAAATATTTATGTATATATATATATATATGAAGATTGATGAAGTAGTTTGCATTTGAGACATCATGACAGACTTTAAGTAGGAACGAAATTTTCAAGAATTTAAGACTTTAAATAGGAACGGAATTCTCAAGAATGTAAAAACGGTTGGCAATTTAGTAGGAAAAACGCAACTCAACTCAGTCATATCGATATCATGTTTATATTGATCATTGCATGGACGCAAATATATTCCATGCATATATAAATATATACTCGCTTGACATTTTACATGTATTTCATTTATTTTTCGCAATTAGAATTGTCAGTTATTCTACAGTGGTTATATTTATATATATATATATGAAGATTGATGAAGTAGTTTGAATTTGAGACATCATGACAGACTTTAAGCAGGAACGGAATTCTCAAGAATTTAAGACTTTAAGTAGGAACGGAATTCTCAAGAATGTAAAAACGGTTGGCAATTTAGTAGGAAGAACGCAACTCAACTCAGTCATATCGATATCATATGTATCATTGCATGGACGCAAATATATTCCATGCATATATAAATATATACTCGCTTGACATTTTACATGTATTTCATTTATTCTTCGCAATTAGAATTGTCAGTTATTCTACAGTGGTTATATATATATATATATATATATATATATATAAAGATTGATGAAGTAGTTTGCACTTGAGACATCATGACAGACTTTAAGTGGGAACGGAATTCTCAAGAATGTAAGACTTTAAGAAGGAACGGAATTCTTAAGAATGTAAACGGTTGGCAATTTAGTAGTAAAAACGCAACTCAACTCAATCATGTCGATATAATGTGTCGGGTCTTCCATGTTTGTTGTGTGCACCACCAATTTCAATAAAACAAAATTAAGTCTACTAATATTAGGGTGTAGATCTATTATTTTTGGAGTACAAATTATTTGATATGCGCGTTTTTCATTTAATGTAAATTTCATGAATTTGGGTATATTCATAACTACTGATTTAATTGGTGACCGACTTTCACCAATTATATATATGAATGTCAATAACTAAGTTTAAATTTGGTGTTGAAGTCTTGGGTTGCAAAATCGTTATAGATATCATGAATTCAATTTTGATAATGTTTTTATATTTTTGTTTTAAGATTATATTTGAGTTAAAAAAGAATTGTATATATGCATAGTGATTTGAGGGTTAATTTAAAGGTGTAGAAATGATAATTTGTTTTAGTTCAAAATTAATTAACAGTCCAAAGTTTAATAAAATTATGACAATGGAAGTTTTTCACTCAACTTCAAATTAAGAGGGGTGTTTAAGTAGGAACAGAATTCTCAAAATACACACACACAATCTTTCTCTCTCTCTGAAATATTTATATATATATATATATATATATATATGAAGATTGATGAAGTCGTTTGCATTTGAGACATCATGACAGACTTTAAGTAGGAACGAAATTCTCAAGAATGTAAGACTTTAAATAGGAACGTAATTCTCAAGAATGTAAAAACGGTTGGCAATTTAGTAGGAAGAACGCAACTCAACTCAGTCATATCGATATCATGTTTATATTGATCATTGCATGGACGCAAATATATTCCATGCATATATAAATATATACTCGCTTGACATTTTACATGTATTTCATTTATTTTTCGCAATTAGAATTGTCAGTTATTCTACAGTGGTTATATTTATATATATATATATGAAGATTGATGAAGTAGTTTGAATTTGAGACATCATGACAGACTTTAAGCAGGAACGGAATTCTCAAGAATTTAAGACTTTAAGTAGGAACGTAATTCTCAAGAATGTAAAAACGGTTGGCAATTTAGTAGGAAGAACGCAACTCAACTCAGTCATATCGATATCATATGTATCATTGCATGGACGCAAATATATTCCATGCATATATAAATATATACTCGCTTGACATTTTACATGTATTTCATTTATTCTTCGCAATTAGAATTGTCAGTTATTCTACAGTGGTTATATATATATATATATATATATGAAGATTGATGAAGTAGTTTGCATTTGAGACATCATGACAGACTTTAAGTGGGAACGGAATTCTCAAGAATGTAAGACTTTAAGTAGGAACGGAATTCTTAAGAATGTAAACGGTTGGCAATTTAGTAGTAAAAACGCAACTCAACTCAATCATGTCGATATAATGTGTCGGGTCTTCCATGTTTGTTGTGTGCACCACCAATTTCAATAAAACAAAATTAAGTCTACTAATATTAGGGTGTAGATCTATTATTTTTGGAGTACAAATTATTTGATATGCGCGTTTTTCATTTAATGTAAATTTCATGAATTTGGGTATATTCATAACTACTGATTTAATTGGTGACCGACTTTCACCAATTATATATATGGATGTCAATAACTAAGTTTAAATTTGGTGTTGAAGTCTTGGGTTGCAAAATCGTTATAGATATCATGAATTCAATTTTGATAATGTTTTTATATTTTTGTTTTAAGATTATATTTGAGTTAAAAAAGAATTGTATATATGCATAGTTATTTGAGGGTTAATTTAAAGGTGTAGAAATGATAATTTGTTTTAGTTCAAAATTAATTAACAGTCCAAAGTTTAATAAAATTATGACAATGGAAGTTTTTCACTCAACTTCAAATTAAGAGGGGTGTTTAAGTAGGAACGAAATTCTCAAGATACACACACAATCTTTCTCTCTCTCTGAAATATTTATGTATATATATATATATATATATGAAGATTGATGAAGTAGTTTGCATTTGAGACATCATGACAGACTTTAAGTAGGAACGAAATTTTCAAGAACTTAAGACTTTAAATAGGAACGGAATTCTCAAGAATGTAAAAACGGTTGGCAATTTAGTAGGAAAAACGCAACTCAACTCAGTCATATCGATATCATGTTTATATTGATCATTGCATGGACGCAAATATATTCCATGCATATATAAATATATACTCGCTTGACATTTTACATGTATTTCATTTATTTTTCGCAATTAGAATTGTCAGTTATTCTACAGTGGTTATATTTATATATATATATATGAAGATTGATGAAGTAGTTTGAATTTGAGACATCATGACAGACTTTAAGCAGGAACGGAATTCTCAAGAATTTAAGACTTTAAGTAGGAACGGAATTCTCAAGAATGTAAAAACGGTTGGCAATTTAGTAGGAAGAACGCAACTCAACTCAGTCATATCGATATCATATGTATCATTGCATGGACGCAAATATATTCCATGCATATATAAATATATACTCGCTTGACATTTTACATGTATTTCATTTATTCTTCGCAATTAGAATTGTCAGTTATTCTACAGTGGTTATATATATATATATATATATATATATATAAAGATTGATGAAGTAGTTTGCACTTGAGACATCATGACAGACTTTAAGTGGGAACGGAATTCTCAAGAATGTAAGACTTTAAGAAGGAACGGAATTCTTAAGAATGTAAACGGTTGGCAATTTAGTAGTAAAAACGCAACTCAACTCAATCATGTCGATATAATGTGTCGGGTCTTCCATGTTTGTTGTGTGCACCACCAATTTCAATAAAACAAAATTAAGTCTACTAATATTAGGGTGTAGATCTATTATTTTTGGAGTACAAATTATTTGATATGCGCGTTTTTCATTTAATGTAAATTTCATGAATTTGGGTATATTCATAACTACTGATTTAATTGGTGACCGACTTTCACCAATTATATATATGAATGTCAATAACTAAGTTTAAATTTGGTGTTGAAGTCTTGGGTTGCAAAATCGTTATAGATATCATGAATTCAATTTTGATAATGTTTTTATATTTTTGTTTTAAGATTATATTTGAGTTAAAAAAGAATTGTATATATGCATAGTGATTTGAGGGTTAATTTAAAGGTGTAGAAATGATAATTTGTTTTAGTTCAAAATTAATTAACAGTCCAAAGTTTAATAAAATTATGACAATGGAAGTTTTTCACTCAACTTCAAATTAAGAGGGGTGTTTAAGTAGGAACAGAATTCTCAAAATACACACACACAATCTTTCTCTCTCTCTGAAATATTTATATATATATATATATATATATATATGAAGATTGATGAAGTCGTTTGCATTTGAGACATCATGACAGACTTTAAGTAGGAACGAAATTCTCAAGAATGTAAGACTTTAAATAGGAACGTAATTCTCAAGAATGTAAAAACGGTTGGCAATTTAGTAGGAAGAACGCAACTCAACTCAGTCATATCGATATCATGTTTATATTGATCATTGCATGGACGCAAATATATTCCATGCATATATAAATATATACTCGCTTGACATTTTACATGTATTTCATTTATTTTTCGCAATTAGAATTGTCAGTTATTCTACAGTGGTTATATTTATATATATATATATGAAGATTGATGAAGTAGTTTGAATTTGAGACATCATGACAGACTTTAAGCAGGAACGGAATTCTCAAGAATTTAAGACTTTAAGTAGGAACGTAATTCTCAAGAATGTAAAAACGGTTGGCAATTTAGTAGGAAGAACGCAACTCAACTCAGTCATATCGATATCATATGTATCATTGCATGGACGCAAATATATTCCATGCATATATAAATATATACTCGCTTGACATTTTACATGTATTTCATTTATTCTTCGCAATTAGAATTGTCAGTTATTCTACAGTGGTTATATATATATATATATATATATGAAGATTGATGAAGTAGTTTGCATTTGAGACATCATGACAGACTTTAAGTGGGAACGGAATTCTCAAGAATGTAAGACTTTAAGTAGGAACGGAATTCTTAAGAATGTAAACGGTTGGCAATTTAGTAGTAAAAACGCAACTCAACTCAATCATGTCGATATAATGTGTCGGGTCTTCCATGTTTGTTGTGTGCACCACCAATTTCAATAAAACAAAATTAAGTCTACTAATATTAGGGTGTAGATCTATTATTTTTGGAGTACAAATTATTTGATATGCGCGTTTTTCATTTAATGTAAATTTCATGAATTTGGGTATATTCATAACTACTGATTTAATTGGTGACCGACTTTCACCAATTATATATATGGATGTCAATAACTAAGTTTAAATTTGGTGTTGAAGTCTTGGGTTGCAAAATCGTTATAGATATCATGAATTCAATTTTGATAATGTTTTTATATTTTTGTTTTAAGATTATATTTGAGTTAAAAAAGAATTGTATATATGCATAGTTATTTGAGGGTTAATTTAAAGGTGTAGAAATGATAATTTGTTTTAGTTCAAAATTAATTAACAGTCCAAAGTTTAATAAAATTATGAAAATGGAAGTTTTTCACTCAACTTCAAATTAAGAGGGGTGTTTAAGTAGGAACGAAATTCTCAAGATACACACACAATCTTTCTCTCTCTCTGAAATATTTATGTATATATATATATATATGAAGATTGATGAAGTAGTTTGCATTTGAGACATCATGACAGACTTTAAGTAGGAACGAAATTTTCAAGAACTTAAGACTTTAAATAGGAATGGAATTCTCAAGAATGTAAAAACGGTTGGCAATTTAGTAGGAAAAACGCAACTCAACTCAGTCATATCGATATCATGTTTATATTGATCATTGCATGGACGCAAATATATTCCATGCATATATAAATATATACTCGCTTGACATTTTACATGTATTTCATTTATTTTTCGCAATTAGAATTGTCAGTTATTCTACAGTGGTTATATTTATATATATATATATGAAGATTGATGAAGTAGTTTGAATTTGAGACATCATGACAGACTTTAAGCAGGAACGGAATTCTCAAGAATTTAAGACTTTAAGTAGGAACGGAATTCTCAAGAATGTAAAAACGGTTGGCAATTTAGTAGGAAGAACGCAACTCAACTCAGTCATATCGATATCATATGTATCATTGCATGGACGCAAATATATTCCATGCATATATAAATATATACTCGCTTGACATTTTACATGTATTTCATTTATTCTTCGCAATTAGAATTGTCAGTTATTCTACAGTGGTTATATATATATATATATATATATATATAAAGATTGATGAAGTAGTTTGCACTTGAGACATCATGACAGACTGACAGACTTTAAGTGGGAACGGAATTCTCAAGAATGTAAGACTTTAAGTAGGAACGGAATTCTTAAGAATGTAAACGGTTGGCAATTTAGTAGTAAAAACGCAACTCAACTCAATCATGTCGATATAATGTGTCGGGTCTTCCATGTTTGTTGTGTGCACCACCAATTTCAATAAAACAAAATTAAGTCTACTAATATTAGGGTGTAGATCTATTATTTTTGGAGTACAAATTATTTGATATGCGCGTTTTTCATTTAATGTAAATTTCATGAATTTGGGTATATTCATAACTACTGATTTAATTGGTGACCGACTTTCACCAATTATATATATGAATGTCAATAACTAAGTTTAAATTTGGTGTTGAAGTCTTGGGTTGCAAAATCGTTATAGATATCATGAATTCAATTTTGATAATGTTTTTATATTTTTGTTTTAAGATTATATTTGAGTTAAAAAAGAATTGTATATATGCATAGTGATTTGAGGGTTAATTTAAAGGTGTAGAAATGATAATTTGTTTTAGTTCAAAATTAATTAACAGTCCAAAGTTTAATAAAATTATGACAATGGAAGTTTTTCACTCAACTTCAAATTAAGAGGGGTGTTTAAGTAGGAACAGAATTCTCAAGATACACACACACAATCTTTCTCTCTCTCTGAAATATTTATATATATATATATATATATATATATATATATATATGAAGATTGATGAAGTAGTTTGCATTTGAGACATCATGACAGACTTTAAGTAGGAACGAAATTCTCAAGAATGTAAGACTTTAAATAGGAACGTAATTCTCAAGAATGTAAAAACGGTTGGCAATTTAGTAGGAAGAACGCAACTCAACTCAGTCATATCGATATCATGTTTATATTGATCATTGCATGGACGCAAATATATTCCATGCATATATAAATATATACTCGCTTGACATTTTACATGTATTTCATTTATTTTTCGCAATTAGAATTGTCAGTTATTCTACAGTGGTTATATTTATATATATATATATGAAGATTGATGAAGTAGTTTGAATTTGAGACATCATGACAGACTTTAAGCAGGAACGGAATTCTCAAGAATTTAAGACTTTAAGTAGGAACGGAATTCTCAAGAATGTAAAAACGGTTGGCAATTTAGTAGGAAGAACGCAACTCAACTCAGTCATATCGATATCATATGTGTCATTGCATGGACGCAAATATATTCCATGCATATATAAATATATACTCGCTTGACATTTTACATGTATTTCATTTATTCTTCGCAATTAGAATTGTCAGTTATTCTACAGTGGTTATATATATATATATATATATATAAAGATTGATGAAGTAGTTTGCATTTGAGACATCATGACAGACTTTAAGTGGGAACGGAATTCTCAAGAATGTAAGACTTTAAGTAGGAACGGAATTCTTAAGAATGTAAACGGTTGGCAATTTAGTAGTAAAAACGCAACTCAACTCAATCATGTCGATATAATGTGTCGGGTCTTCCATGTTTGTTGTGTGCACCACCAATTTCAATAAAACAAAATTAAGTCTACTAATATTAGGGTGTAGATCTATTATTTTTGGAGTACAAATTATTTGATATGCGCGTTTTTCATTTAATGTAAATTTCATGAATTTGGGTATATTCATAACTACTGATTTAATTGGTGACCGACTTTCACCAATTATATATATGGATGTCAATAACTAAGTTTAAATTTGGTGTTGAAGTCTTGGGTTGCAAAATCGTTATAGATATCATGAATTCAATTTTGATAATGTTTTTATATTTTTGTTTTAAGATTATATTTGAGTTAAAAAAGAATTGTATATGTGCATAGTTATTTGAGGGTTAATTTAAAGGTGTAGAAATGATAATTTGTTTTAGTTCAAAATTAATTAACAGTCCAAAGTTTAATAAAATTATGACAATGGAAGTTTTTCACTCAACTTCAAATTAAGAGGGGTGTTTAAGTAGGAACAGAATTCTCAAGATACACACACACAATCTTTCTCTCTCTCTTAAATATTTATATATATATATATATATATATATGAAGATTGATGAAGTAGTTTGCATTTGAGACATCATGACAGACTTTAAGTAGGAACGAAATTCTCAAGAATGTAAGACTTTAAATAGGAACGTAATTCTCAAGAATGTAAAAACGGTTGGCAATTTAGTAGGAAGAACGCAACTCAACTCAGTCATATCGATATCATGTTTATATTGATCATTGCATGGACGCAAATATATTCCATGCATATATAAATATATACTCGCTTGACATTTTACATGTATTTCATTTATTTTTCGGAATTAGAATTGTCAGTTATTCTACAGTGGTTATATTTATATATATATATATGAAGATTGATGAAGTAGTTTGAATTTGAGACATCATGACAGACTTTAAGCAGGAACGGAATTCTCAAGAATTTAAGACTTTAAGTAGGAACGGAATTCTCAAGAATGTAAAAACGGTTGGCAATTTAGTAGGAAGAACGCAACTCAACTCAGTCATATCGATATCATATGTATCATTGCATGGACGCAAATATATTCCATGCATATATAAATATATACTCGCTTGACATTTTACATGTATTATATTTATTCTTCGCAATTAGAATTGTCAGTTATTCTACAGTGGTTATATATATATATATATATATATATAAAGATTGATGAAGTAGTTTGCACTTGAGACATCATGACAGACTTTAAGTGGGAACGGAATTCTCAAGAATGTAAGACTTTAAGTAGGAACGGAATTCTTAAGAATGTAAACGGTTGGCAATTTAGTAGTAAAAACGCAACTCAACTCAATCATGTCGATATAATGTGTCGGGTCTTCCATGTTTGTTGTGTGCACCACCAATTTCAATAAAACAAAATTAAGTCTACTAATATTAGGGTGTAGATCTATTATTTTTGGAGTACAAATTATTTGATATGCGCGTTTTTCATTTAATGTAAATTTCATGAATTTGGGTATATTCATAACTACTGATTTAATTGGTGACCGACTTTCACCAATTATATATATGGATGTCAATAACTAAGTTTAAATTTGGTGTTGAAGTCTTGGGTTGCAAAATCGTTATAGATATCATGAATTCAATTTTGATAATGTTTTTATATTTTTGTTTTAAGATTATATTTGAGTTAAAAAAGAATTGTATATATGCATAGTTATTTGAGGGTTAATTTAAAGGTGTAGAAATGATAATTTGTTTTAGTTCAAAATTAATTAACAGTCCAAAGTTTAATAAAATTATGACAATGGAAGTTTTTCACTCAACTTCAAATTAAGAGGGGTGTTTAAGTAGGAACAGAATTCTCAAGATACACACACACAATCTTTCTCTCTCTCTGAAATATTTATATATATATATATATATATATATATATATATGAAGATTGATGAAGTAGTTTGCATTTGAGACATCATGACAGACTTTAAGTAGGAACGAAATTCTCAAGAATGTAAGACTTTAAATAGGAACGTAATTCTCAAAAATGTAAAAACGGTTGGCAATTTAGTAGGAAGAACGCAACTCAACTCAGTCATATCAATATCATGTTTATATTGATCATTGCATGGACGCAAATATATTCCATGCATATATAAATATATACTCGCTTGACATTTTACATGTATTTCATTTATTTTTCGCAATTAGAATTGTCAGTTATTCTACAGTGGTTATATTTATATATATATATATGAAGATTGATGAAGTAGTTTGAATTTGAGACATCATGACAGACTTTAAGCAGGAACGGAATTCTCAAGAATTTAAGACTTTAAGTAGGAACGGAATTCTCAAGAATGTAAAAACGGTTGGCAATTTAGTAGGAAGAACGCAACTCAACTCAGTCATATCGATATCATATGTATCATTGCATGGACGCAAATATATTCCATGCATATATGAATATATATTCGCTTGACATTTTACATGTATTTCATTTATTCTTCGCAATTAGAATTGTCAGTTATTCTACAGTGGTTATATATATATATATATATATATATATATATAAAGATTGATGAAGTAGTTTGCACTTGAGACATCATGACAGACTTTAAGTGGGAACGGAATTCTCAAGAATGTAAGACTTTAAGTAGGAACGGAATTCTTAAGAATGTAAACGGTTGGCAATTTAGTAGTAAAAACGCAACTCAACTCAATCATGTCGATATAATGTGTCGGGTCTTCCATGTTTGTTGTGTGCACCACCAATTTCAATAAAACAAAATTAAGTCTACTAATATTAGGGTGTAGATCTATTATTTTTGGAGTACAAATTATTTGATATGCGCGTTTTTCATTTAATGTAAATTTCATGAATTTGGGTATATTCATAACTACTGATTTAATTGGTGACCGACTTTCACCAATTATATATATGGATGTCAATAACTAAGTTTAAATTTGGTGTTGAAGTCTTGGGTTGCAAAATCGTTATAGATATCATGAATTCAATTTTGATAATGTTTTTATATTTTTGTTTTAAGATTATATTTGAGTTAAAAAAGAATTGTATATATGCATAGTTATTTGAGGGTTAATTTAAAGGTGTAGAAATGATAATTTGTTTTAGTTCAAAATTAATTAACAGTCCAAAGTTTAATAAAATTATGACAATGGAAGTTTTTCACTCAACTTCAAATTAAGAGGGGTGTTTAAATAGGAACGAAATTCTCAAGATACACACACAATCTTTCTCTCTCTCTGAAATATTTATATATATATATATATATATATATATGAAGATTGATGAAGTAGTTTGCATTTGAGACATCATGACAGACTTTAAGTAGGAACGAAATTCTCAAGAATGTAAGACTTTAAATAGGAACGGAATTCTCAAGAATGTAAAAACGGTTGGCAATTTAGTAGGAAGAACGCAACTCAACTCAGTCATATCGATATCATGTTTATATTGATCATTGCATGGACGCAAATATATTCCATGCATATATAAATATATACTCGCTTGACATTTTACATGTATTTCATTTATTTTTCGCAATTAGAATTGTCAGTTATTCTACAGTGGTTATATTTATATATATATATATGAAGATTGATGAAGTAGTTTGAATTTGAGACATCATGACAGACTTTAAGCAGGAACGGAATTCTCAAGAATTTAAGACTTTAAGTAGGAACGGAATTCTCAAGAATGTAAAAACGGTTGGCAATTTAGTAGGAAGAACGCAACTCAACTCAGTCATATCGATATCATATGTATCATTGCATGGACGCAAATATATTCCATGCATATATAAATATATACTCGCTTGACATTTTACATGTATTTCATTTAT
Organism: Sesamum indicum; assembly: GCF_026168435.1. Classification (NCBI taxonomy): domain Eukaryota; kingdom Viridiplantae; phylum Streptophyta; class Magnoliopsida; order Lamiales; family Pedaliaceae; genus Sesamum; species Sesamum indicum. Next base: position 7,261,953 of record NC_142668.1, read on the forward strand.
TCTTCGCAATTAGAATTGTCAATTATTCTACAGTGGTTATATATATATAAAGATTGATGAAGTAGTTTGCATTTGAGACATCATGACAGACTTTAAGTGGGAACGGAATTCTCAAGAATGTAAGACTTTAAGTAGGAACGGAATTCTTAAGAATGTAAACGGTTGGCAATTTAGTAGTAAAAACGCAACTCAACTCAATCATGTCGATATAATGTGTCGGGTCTTCCATGTTTGTTGTGTGCACCACCAATTTCAATAAAACAAAATTAAGTCTACTAATATTAGGGTGTAGATCTATTATTTTTGGAGTACAAATTATTTGATATGCGCGCTTTTCATTTAATGTAAATTTCATGAATTTGGGTATATTCATAACTACTGATTTAATTGGTGACCGACTTTCACCAATTATATATATGGATGTCAATAACTAAGTTTAAATTTGGTGTTGAAGTCTTGGGTTGCAAAATCGTTATAGATATCATGAATTCAATTTTGATAATGTTTTTATATTTTTGTTTTAAGATTATATTTGAGTTAAAAAAGAATTGTATATGTGCATAGTTATTTGAGGGTTAATTTAAAGGTGTAGAAATGATAATTTGTTTTAGTTCAAAATTAATTAACAGTCCAAAGTTTAATAAAATTATGACAATGGAAGTTTTTCACTCAACTTCAAATTAAGAGGGGTGTTTAAGTAGGAACAGAATTCTCAAGATACACACACACAATCTTTCTCTCTCTCTGAAATATTTATATATATATATATATATATATATGAAGATTGATGAAGTAGTTTGCATTTGAGACATCATGACAGACTTTAAGTAGGAACGAAATTCTCAAGAATGTAAGACTTTAAATAGGAACGTAATTCTCAAGAATGTAAAAACGGTTGGCAATTTAGTAGGAAGAACGCAACTCAACTCAGTCATATCGATATCATGTTTATATTGATCATTGCATGGACGCAAATATATTCCATGCATATATAAATATATACTCGCTTGACATTTTACATGTATTTCATTTATTTTTCGTAATTAGAATTGTCAGTTATTCTACAGTGGTTATATTTATATATATATATATGAAGATTGATGAAGTAGTTTGAATTTGAGACATCATGACAGACTTTAAGCAGGAACGGAATTCTCAAGAATTTAAGACTTTAAGTAGGAACGGAATTCTCAAGAATGTAAAAACGGTTGGCAATTTAGTAGGAAGAACGCAACTCAACTCAGTCATATCGATATCATATGTATCATTGCATGGACGCAAATATATTCCGTGCATATATAAATATATACTCGCTTGACATTTTACATGTATTATATTTATTCTTCGCAATTAGAATTGTCAGTTATTCTACAGTGGTTATATATATATATATATATATATATAAAGATTGATGAAGTAGTTTGCACTTGAGACATCATGACAGACTTTAAGTGGGAACGGAATTCTCAAGAATATAAGACTTTAAGTAGGAACGGAATTCTTAAGAATGTAAACGGTTGGCAATTTAGTAGTAAAAACGCAACTCAACTCAATCATGTCGATATAATGTGTCGGGTCTTCCATGTTTGTTGTGTGCACCACCAATTTCAATAAAACAAAATTAAGTCTACTAATATTAGGGTGTAGATCTATTATTTTTGGAGTACAAATTATTTGATATGCGCGTTTTCATTTAATGTAAATTTCATGAATTTGGGTATATTCATAACTACTGATTTAATTGGTGACCGACTTTCACCAATTATATATATGGATGTCAATAACTAAGTTTAAATTTGGTGTTGAAGTCTTGGGTTGCAAAATCGTTATAGATATCATGAATTCAATTTTGATAATGTTTTTATATTTTTGTTTTAAGATTATATTTGAGTTAAAAAAGAATTGTATATATGCATAGTGATTTGAGGGTTAATTTAAAGGTGTAGAAATGATAATTTGTTTTAGTTCAAAATTAATTAACAGTCCAAAGTTTAATAAAATTATGACAATGGAAGTTTTTCACTCAACTTCAAATTAAGAGGGGTGTTTAAGTAGGAACGAAATTCTCAAGATACACACACACAATCTTTCTCTCTCTCTGAAATATTTATATATATATATATATATATGAAGATTGATGAAGTAGTTTGCATTTGAAACATCATGACAGACTTTAAGTAGGAACGAAATTCTCAAGAATGTAAGACTTTAAATAGGAACGGAATTCTCAAGAATGTAAAAACGGTTGGCAATTTAGTAGGAAGAACGCAACTCAACTCAGTCATATCGATATCATGTTTATATTGATCATTGCATGGACGCAAATATATTCCATGCATATATAAATATATACTCGCTTGACATTTTACATGTATTTCATTTATTTTTCGCAATTAGAATTGTCAGTTATTCTACAGTGGTTATATTTATATATATATATATGAAGATTGATGAAGTAGTTTGAATTTGAGACATCATGACAGACTTTAAGCAGGAACGGAATTCTCAAGAATTTAAGACTTTAAGTAGGAACGGAATTCTCAAGAATGTAAAAACGGTTGGCAATTTAGTAGGAAGAACGCAACTCAACTCAGTCATATCGATATCATATGTATCATTGCATGGACGCAAATATATTCCATGCATATATAAATATATACTCGCTTGACATTTTACATGTATTTCATTTATTCTTCGCAATTAGAATTGTCAGTTATTCTACAGTGGTTATATATATATATATATATATATATATAAAGATTGATGAAGTAGTTTGCATTTGAGACATCATGACAGACTTTAAGTGGGAACGGAATTCTCAAGAATGTAAGACTTTAAGTAGGAACGGAATTCTTAAGAATGTAAACGGTTGGCAATTTAGTAGTAAAAACGCAACTCAACTCAATCATGTCGATATAATGTGTCGGGTCTTCCATGTTTGTTGTGTGCACCACCAATTTCAATAAAACAAAATTAAGTCTACTAATATTAGGGTGTAGATCTATTATTTTTGGAGTACAAATTATTTGATATGCGCGTTTTTCATTTAATGTAAATTTCATGAATTTGGGTATATTCATAACTACTGATTTAATTGGTGACCGACTTTCACCAATTATATATATGGATGTCAATAACTAAGTTTAAATTTGGTGTTGAAGTCTTGGGTTGCAAAATCGTTATAGATATCATGAATTCAATTTTGATAATGTTTTTATATTTTTGTTTTAAGATTATATTTGAGTTAAAAAAGAATTGTATATATGCATAGTTATTTGAGGGTTAATTTAAAGGTGTAGAAATGATAATTTGTTTTAGTTCAAAATTAATTAACAGTCCAAAGTTTAATAAAATTATGACAATGGAAGTTTTTCACTCAACTTCAAATTAAGAGGGGTGTTTAAGTAGGAACGAAATTCTCAAGATACACACACACAATCTTTCTCTCTCTCTGAAATATTTATATATATATATATATATATATATGAAGATTGATGAAGTAGTTTGCATTTGAAACATCATGACAGACTTTAAGTAGGAACGAAATTCTCAAGAATGTAAGACTTTAAATAGGAACGGAATTCTCAAGAATGTAAAAACGGTTGGCAATTTAGTAGGAAGAACGCAACTCAACTCAGTCATATCGATATCATGTTTATATTGATCATTGCATGGACGCAAATATATTCCATGCATATATAAATATATACTCGCTTGACATTTTACATGTATTTCATTTATTTTTCGCAATTAGAATTGTCAGTTATTCTACAGTGGTTATATTTATATATATATATATGAAGATTGATGAAGTAGTTTGAATTTGAGACATCATGACAGACTTTAAGCAGGAACGGAATTCTCAAGAATTTAAGACTTTAAGTAGGAACGGAATTCTCAAGAATGTAAAAACGGTTGGCAATTTAGTAGGAAGAACGCAACTCAACTCAGTCATATCGATATCATATGTGTCATTGCATGGACGCAAATATATTCCATGCATATATAAATATATACTCGCTTGACATTTTACATGTATTTCATTTATTCTTCGCAATTAGAATTGTCAGTTATTCTACAGTGGTTATATATATATATATATATATATAAAGATTGATGAAGTAGTTTGCATTTGAGACATCATGACAGACTTTAAGTGGGAACGGAATTCTCAAGAATGTAAGACTTTAAGTAGGAACGGAATTCTTAAGAATGTAAACGGTTGGCAATTTAGTAGTAAAAACGCAACTCAACTCAATCATGTCGATATAATGTGTCGGGTCTTCCATGTTTGTTGTGTGCACCACCAGTTTCAATAAAACAAAATTAAGTCTACTAATATTAGGGTGTAGATCTATTATTTTTGGAGTACAAATTATTTGATATGCGCGTTTTTCATTTAATGTAAATTTCATGAATTTGGGTATATTCATAACTACTGATTTAATTGGTGACCGACTTTCACCAATTATATATATGGATGTCAATAACTAAGTTTAAATTTGGTGTTGAAGTCTTGGGTTGCAAAATCGTTATAGATATCATGAATTCAATTTTGATAATGTTTTTATATTTTTGTTTTAAGATTATATTTGAGTTAAAAAAGAATTGTATATATGCATAGTTATTTGAGGGTTAATTTAAAGGTGTAGAAATGATAATTTGTTTTAGTTCAAAATTAATTAACAGTCCAAAGTTTAATAAAATTATGACAATGGAAGTTTTTCACTCAACTTCAAATTAAGTGGGGTGTTTAAGTAGGAACAGAATTCTCAAGATACACACACACACAATCTTTCTCTCTCTCTGAAATATTTTTATATATATATATATATATATATATATATATATATGAAGATTGATGAAGTAGTTTGCATTTGAGACATCATGACAGACTTTAAGTAGGAACGAAATTCTCAAGAATGTAAGACTTTAAATAGGAACGTAATTCTCAAGAATGTAAAAACGGTTGGCAATTTAGTAGGAAGAACGCAACTCAACTCAGTCATATCGATATCATGTTTATATTGATCATTGCATGGACGCAAATATATTCCATGCATATATAAATATATACTCGCTTGACATTTTACATGTATTTCATTTATTTTTCGCAATTAGAATTGTCAGTTATTCTACAGTGGTTATATTTATATATATATATATGAAGATTGATGAAGTAGTTTGAATTTGAGACATCATGACAGACTTTAAGCAGGAACGGAATTCTCAACAATTTAAGACTTTAAGTAGGAACGGAATTCTCAAGAATGTAAAAACGGTTGGCAATTTAGTAGGAAGAACGCAACTCAACTCAGTCATATCGATATCATATGTATCATTGCATGGACGCAAATATATTCCATGCATATATAAATATATACTCGCTTGACATTTTACATGTATTTCATTTATTCTTCGCAATTAGAATTGTCAGTTATTCTACAGTGGTTATATATATATATATATATATAAAGATTGATGAAGTAGTTTGCATTTGAGACATCATGACAGACTTTAAGTGGGAACGGAATTCTCAAGAATGTAAGACTTTAAGTAGGAACGGAATTCTTAAGAATGTAAACGGTTGGCAATTTAGTAGTAAAAACGCAACTCAACTCAATCATGTCGATATAATGTGTCGGGTCTTCCATGTTTGTTGTGTGCACCACCAATTTCAATAAAACAAAATTAAGTCTACTAATATTAGGGTGTAGATCTATTATTTTTGGAGTACAAATTATTTGATATGCGCGTTTTCATTTAATGTAAATTTCATGAATTTGGGTATATTCATAACTACTGATTTAATTGGTGACCGACTTTCACCAATTATATATATGGATGTCAATAACTAAGTTTAAATTTGGTGTTGAAGTCTTGGGTTGCAAAATCGTTATAGATATCATGAATTCAATTTTGATAATGTTTTTATATTTTTGTTTTAAGATTATATTTGAGTTAAAAAAGAATTGTATATATGCATAGTTATTTGAGGGTTAATTTAAAGGTGTAGAAATGATAATTTGTTTTAGTTCAAAATTAATTAACAGTCCAAAGTTTAATAAAATTATGACAATGGAAGTTTTTCACTCAACTTCAAATTAAGAGGGGTGTTTAAGTAGGAACAGAATTCTCAAGATACACACACACAATCTTTCTCTCTCTCTGAAATATTTATATATATATATATATATATATATATGAAGATTGATGAAGTAGTTTGCATTTGAGACATCATGACAGACTTTAAGTAGGAACGAAATTCTCAAGAATGTAAGACTTTAAATAGGAACGGAATTCTCAAGAATGTAAAAACGGTTGGCAATTTAGTAGGAAGAACGCAACTCAACTCAGTCATATCGATATCATGTTTATATTGATCATTGCATGGACGCAAATATATTCCATGCATATATAAATATATACTCGCTTGACATTTTACATGTATTTCATTTATTTTTCGCAATTAGAATTGTCAGTTATTCTACAGTGGTTATATTTATATATATATATATGAAGATTGATGAAGTAGTTTGAATTTGAGACATCATGACAGACTTTAAGCAGGAACGGAATTCTCAAGAATTTAAGACTTTAAGTAGGAACGGAATTCTCAAGAATGTAAAAACGGTTGGCAATTTAGTAGGAAGAACGCAACTCAACTCAGTCATATCGATATCATATGTATCATTGCATGGACGCAAATATATTCCATGCATATATAAATATATACTCGCTTGACATTTTACATGTATTTCATTTATTCTTCGCAATTAGAATTGTCAGTTATTCTACAGTGGTTATATATATATATATATATATATATATAAAGATTGATGAAGTAGTTTGCAGTTGAGACATCATGACAGACTTTAAGTGGGAACGGAATTCTCAAGAATGTAAGACTTTAAGTAGGAACGGAATTCTTAAGAATGTAAACGGTTGGCAATTTAGTAGTAAAAACGCAACTCAACTCAATCATGTCGATATAATGTGTCGGGTCTTCCATGTTTGTTGTGTGCACCACCAATTTCAATAAAACAAAATTAAGTCTACTAATATTAGGGTGTAGATCTATTATTTTTGGAGTACAAATTATTTGATATGCGCGTTTTTCATTTAATGTAAATTTCATGAATTTGGGTATATTCATAACTACTGATTTAATTGGTGACCGACTTTCACCAATTATATATATGAATGTCAATAACTAAGTTTAAATTTGGTGTTGAAGTCTTGGGTTGCAAAATCGTTATAGATATCATGAATTCAATTTTGATAATGTTTTTATATTTTTGTTTTAAGATTATATTTGAGTTAAAAAAGAATTGTATATGTGCATAGTTATTTGAGGGTTAATTTAAAGGTGTAGAAATGATAATTTGTTTTAGTTCAAAATTAATTAACAGTCCAAAGTTTAATAAAATTATGACAATGGAAGTTTTTCACTCAACTTCAAATTAAGAGGGGTGTTTAAGTAGGAACAGAATTCTCAAGATACACACACACACAATCTTTCTCTCTCTCTGAAATATTTATATATATATATATATATATATATGAAGATTGATGAAGTAGTTTGCATTTGAGACATCATGACAGACTTTAAGTAGGAACGAAATTCTCAAGAATGTAAGACTTTAAATAGGAACGTAATTCTCAAGAATGTAAAAACGGTTGGCAATTTAGTAGGAAGAACGCAACTCAACTCAGTCATATCGATATCATGTTTATATTGATCATTGCATGGACGCAAATATATTCCAAGCATATATAAATATATACTCGCTTGACATTTTACATGTATTTCATTTATTTTTCGCAATTAGAATTGTCAGTTATTCTACAGTGGTTATATTTATATATATATATATGAAGATTGATGAAGTAGTTTGAATTTGAGACATCATGACAGACTTTAAGCAGGAACGGAATTCTCAACAATTTAAGACTTTAAGTAGGAACGGAATTCTCAAGAATGTAAAAACGGTTGGCAATTTAGTAGGAAGAACGCAACTCAACTCAGTCATATCGATATCATATGTATCATTGCATGGACGCAAATATATTCCATGCATATATAAATATATACTCGCTTGACATTTTACATGTATTATATTTATTCTTCGCAATTAGAATTGTCAGTTATTCTACAGTGGTTATATATATATATATATATATATATAAAGATTGATGAAGTAGTTTGCACTTGAGACATCATGACAGACTTTAAGTGGGAACGGAATTCTCAAGAATATAAGACTTTAAGTAGGAACGGAATTCTTAAGAATGTAAACGGTTGGCAATTTAGTAGTAAAAACGCAACTCAACTCAATCATGTCGATATAATGTGTCGGGTCTTCCATGTTTGTTGTGTGCACCACCAATTTAAATAAAACAAAATTAAGTCTACTAATATTAGGGTGTAGATCTATTATTTTTGGAGTACAAATTATTTGATATGCGCGTTTTCATTTAATGTAAATTTCATGAATTTGGGTATATTTATAACTACTGATTTAATTGGTGACCGACTTTCACCAATTATATATATGGATGTCAATAACTAAGTTTAAATTTGGTGTTGAAGTCTTGGGTTGCAAAATCGTTATAGATATCATGAATTCAATTTTGATAATGTTTTTATATTTTTGTTTTAAGATTATATTTGAGTTAAAAAAGAATTGTATATATGCATAGTTATTTGAGGGTTAATTTAAAGGTGTAGAAATGATAATTTGTTTTAGTTCAAAATTAATTAACAGTCCAAAGTTTAATAAAATTATGACAATGGAAGTTTTTCACTCAACTTCAAATTAAGAGGGGTGTTTAAGTAGGAACAGAATTCTCAAGATACACACACACAATCTTTCTCTCTCTCTGAAATATTTATATATATATATATATATATATATATATATATGAAGATTGATGAAGTAGTTTGCATTTGAGACATCATGACAGACTTTAAGTAGGAACGAAATTCTCAAGAATGTAAGACTTTAAATAGGAACGGAATTCTCAAGAATGTAAAAACGGTTGGCAATTTAGTAGGAAGAACGCAACTCAACTCAGTCATATCGATATCATGTTTATATTGATCATTGCATGGACGCAAATATATTCCATGCATATATAAATATATACTCGCTTGACATTTTACATGTATTTTATTTATTTTTCGCAATTAGAATTGTCAGTTATTCTACAGTGGTTATATTTATATATATATATATGAAGATTGATGAAGTAGTTTGAATTTGAGACATCATGACAGACTTTAAGCAGGAACGGAATTCTCAAGAATTTAAGACTTTAAGTAGGAACGGAATTCTCAAGAATGTAAAAACGGTTGGCAATTTAGTAGGAAGAACGCAACTCAACTCAGTCATATCGATATCATATGTATCATTGCATGGACGCAAATATATTCCATGCATATATAAATATATACTCGCTTGACATTTTACATGTATTTCATTTATTCTTCGCAATTAGAATTGTCAGTTATTCTACAGTGGTTATATATATATATATATATATATATATATAAAGATTGATGAAGTAGTTTGCATTTGAGACATCATGACAGACTTTAAGTGGGAACGGAATTCTCAAGAATGTAAGACTTTAAGTAGGAACGGAATTCTTAAGAATGTAAACGGTTGGCAATTTAGTAGTAAAAACGCAACTCAACTCAATCATGTCGATATAATGTGTCGGGTCTTCCATGTTTGTTGTGTGCACCACCAATTTCAATAAAACAAAATTAAGTCTACTAATATTAGGGTGTAGATCTATTATTTTTGGAGTACAAATTATTTGATATGCGCGTTTTTCATTTAATGTAAATTTCATGAATTTGGGTATATTCATAACTACTGATTTAATTGGTGACCGACTTTCACCAATTATATATATGGATGTCAATAACTAAGTTTAAATTTGGTGTTGAAGTCTTGGGTTGCAAAATCGTTATAGATATCATGAATTCAATTTTGATAATGTTTTTATATTTTTGTTTTAAGATTATATTTGAGTTAAAAAAGAATTGTATATATGCATAGTTATTTGAGGGTTAATTTAAAGGTGTAGAAATGATAATTTGTTTTAGTTCAAAATTAATTAACAGTCCAAAGTTTAATAAAATTATGACAATGGAAGTTTTTCACTCAACTTCAAATTAAGAGGGGTGTTTAAGTAGGAACGAAATTCTCAAGATACACACACAATCTTTCTCTCTCTCTGAAATATTTATGTATATATATATATATATATGAAGATTGATGAAGTAGTTTGCATTTGAGACATCATGACAGACTTTAAGTAGGAACGAAATTTTCAAGAACGTAAGAATTTAAATAGGAACGGAATTCTCAAGAATGTAAAAACGGTTGGCAATTTAGTAGGAAAAACGCAACTCAACTCAGTCATATCGATATCATGTTTATATTGATCATTGCATGGACGCAAATATATTCCATGCATATATAAATATATACTCGCTTGACATTTTACATGTATTTCATTTATTTTTCGCAATTAGAATTGTCAGTTATTCTACAGTGGTTATATTTATATATATATATATGAAGATTGATGAAGTAGTTTGAATTTGAGACATCATGACAGACTTTAAGCAGGAACGGAATTCTCAAGAATTTAAGACTTTAAGTAGGAACGGAATTCTCAAGAATGTAAAAACGGTTGGCAATTTAGTAGGAAGAACGCAACTCAACTCAGTCATATCGATATCATATGTATCATTGCATGGACGCAAATATATTCCATGCATATATAAATATATACTCGCTTGACATTTTACATGTATTTCATTTATTCTTCGCAATTAGAATTGTCAGTTATTCTACAGTGGTTATATATATATATATATATATATATATATATAAAGATTAATGAAGTACTTTGCACTTGAGACATCATGACAGACTTTAAGTGGGAACGGAATTCTCAAGAATGTATGACTTTAAGTAGGAACGGAATTCTTAAGAATGTAAACGGTTGGCAATTTAGTAGTAAAAACGCAACTCAACTCAATCATGTCGATATAATGTGTCGGGTCTTCCATGTTTGTTGTGTGCACCACCAATTTCAATAAAACAAAATTAAGTCTACTAATATTAGGGTGTAGATCTATTATTTTTGGAGTACAAATTATTTGATATGCGCCTTTTTCATTTAATGTAAATTTCATGAAATTGGGTATATTCATAACTACTGATTTAATTGGTGACCGACTTTCACCAATTATATATATGAATGTCAATAACTAAGTTTAAATTTGGTGTTGAAGTCTTGGGTTGCAAAATCGTTATAGATATCATGAATTCAATTTTGATAATGTTTTTATATTTTTGTTTTAAGATTATATTTGAGTTAAAAAAGAATTGTATATGTGCATAGTTATTTGAGGGTTAATTTAAAGGTGTAGAAATGATAATTTGTTTTAGTTCAAAATTAATTAACAGTCCAAAGTTTAATAAAATTATGACAATGGAAGTTTTTCACTCAACTTCAAATTAAGAGGGGTGTTTAAGTAGGAACAGAATTCTCAAGATACACACACACAATCTTTCTCTCTCTCTGAAATATTTATATATATATATATATATATATATATATATATATATGAAGATTGATGAAGTAGTTTGCATTTGAGACATCATGACAGACTTTAAGTAGGAACGAAATTCTCAAGAATGTAAGACTTTAAATAGGAACGTAATTCTCAAGAATGTAAAAACGGTTGGCAATTTAGTAGGAAGAACGCAACTTAACTCAGTCATATCGATATCATGTTTATATTGATCATTGCATGGACGCAAATATATTCCATGCATATATAAATATATACTCGCTTGACATTTTACATGTATTTCATTTATTATTCGCAATTAGAATTGTCAGTTATTCTACAGTGGTTATATTTATATATATATATATGAAGATTGATGAAGTAGTTTGAATTTGAGACATCATGACAGACTTTAAGCAGGAACGGAATTCTCAACAATTTAAGACTTTAAGTAGGAACGGAATTCTCAAGAATGTAAAAACGGTTGGCAATTTAGTAGGAAGAACGCAACTCAACTCAGTCATATCGATATCATATGTATCATTGCATGGACGCAAATATATTCCATGCATATATAAATATATACTCGCTTGACATTTTACATGTATTATATTTATTCTTCGCAATTAGAATTGTCAGTTATTCTACAGTGGTTATATATATATATATATATATATATATAAAGATTGATGAAGTAGTTTGCACTTGAGACATCATGACAGACTTTAAGTGGGAACGGAATTCTCAAGAATGTAAGACTTTAAGTAGGAACGGAATTCTTAAGAATGTAAACGGTTGGCAATTTAGTAGTAAAAACGCAACTCAACTCAATCATGTCGATATAATGTGTCGGGTCTTCCATGTTTGTTGTGTGCACCACCAATTTCAATAAAACAAAATTAAGTCTACTAATATTAGGGTGTAGATCTATTATTTTTGGAGTACAAATTATTTGATATGCGCGTTTTTCATTTAATGTAAATTTCATGAATTTGGGTATATTCATAACTACTGATTTAATTGGTGACCGACTTTCACCAATTATATATATGGATGTCAATAACTAAGTTTAAATTTGGTGTTGAAGTCTTGGGTTGCAAAATCGTTATAGATATCATGAATTCAATTTTGATAATGTTTTTATATTTTTGTTTTAAGATTATATTTGAGTTAAAAAAGAATTGTATATATGCATAGTTATTTGAGGGTTAATTTAAAGGTGTAGAAATGATAATTTGTTTTAGTTCAAAATTAATTAACAGTCCAAAGTTTAATAAAATTATGACAATGGAAGTTTTTCACTCAACTTCAAATTAAGAGGGGTGTTTAAGTAGGAACAGAATTCTCAAGATACACACACACAATCTTTCTCTCTCTCTGAAATATTTATATATATATATATATATATATATATGAAGATTGATGAAGTAGTTTGCATTTGAGACATCATGACAGACTTTAAGTAGGAACGAAATTCTCAAGATTGTAAGACTTTAAATAGGAACGTAATTCTCAAGAATGTAAAAACGGTTGGCAAATTAGTAGGAAGAACGCAACTCAACTCAGTCATATCGGTATCATGTTTATATTGATCATTGCATGGACGCAAATATATTCCATGCATATATAAATATATACTCGCTTGACATTTTACATGTATTTCATTTATTTTTCGCAATTAGAATTGTCAGTTATTCTACAGTGGTTATATTTATATATATATATGAAGATTGATGAAGTAGTTTGCATTTGAGACATCATGACAGACTTTAAGCAGGAACGGAATTCTCAAGAATTTAAGACTTTAAGTAGGAACGGAATTCTCAAGAATGTAAAAACGGTTGGCAATTTAGTAGGAAGAACGCAACTCAACTCAGTCATATCGATATCATATGTATCATTGCATGGACGCAAATATATTCCATGCATATATAAATATATACTCGCTTGACATTTTACATGTATTTCATTTATTCTTCGCAATTAGAATTGTCAGTTATTCTACAGTGGTTATATATATATATATATATATATATATAAAGATTAATGAAGTAGTTTGCACTTGAGACATCATGACAGACTTTAAGTGGGAACGGAATTCTCAAAAATGTATGACTTTAAGTAGGAACGGAATTCTTAAGAATGTAAACGGTTGGCAATTTAGTAGTAAAAACGCAACTCAACTCAATCATGTCGATATAATGTGTCGGGTCTTCCATGTTTGTTGTGTGCACCACCAATTTCAATAAAACAAAATTAAGTCTACTAATATTAGGGTGTAGATCTATTATTTTTGGAGTACAAATTATTTGATATGCGCCTTTTTCATTTAATGTAAATTTCATGAAATTGGGTATATTCATAACTACTGATTTAATTGGTGACCGACTTTCACCAATTATATATATGAATGTCAATAACTAAGTTTAAATTTGGTGTTGAAGTCTTGGGTTGCAAAATCGTTATAGATATCATGAATTCAATTTTGATAATGTTTTTATATTTTTGTTTTAAGATTATATTTGAGTTAAAAAAGAATTGTATATGTGCATAGTTATTTGAGGGTTAATTTAAAGGTGTAGAAATGATAATTTGTTTTAGTTCAAAATTAATTAACAGTCCAAAGTTTAATAAAATTATGACAATGGAAGTTTTTCACTCAACTTCAAATTAAGAGGGGTGTTTAAGTAGGAACAGAATTCTCAAGATACACACACACAATCTTTCTCTCTCTCTGAAATATTTATATATATATATATATATATATATATGAAGATTGATGAAGTAGTTTGCATTTGAGACATCATGACAGACTTTAAGTAGGAACGAAATTCTCAAGAATGTAAGACTTTAAATAGGAACGTAATTCTCAAGAATGTAAAAACGGTTGGCAATTTAGTAGGAAGAACGCAACTTAACTCAGTCATATCGATATCATGTTTATATTGATCATTGCATGGACGCAAATATATTCCATGCATATATAAATATATACTCGCTTGACATTTTACATGTATTTCATTTATTATTCGCAATTAGAATTGTCAGTTATTCTACAGTGGTTATATTTATATATATATATATGAAGATTGATGAAGTAGTTTGAATTTGAGACATCATGACAGACTTTAAGCAGGAACGGAATTCTCAACAATTTAAGACTTTAAGTAGGAACGGAATTCTCAAGAATGTAAAAACGGTTGGCAATTTAGTAGGAAGAACGCAACTCAACTCAGTCATATCGATATCATATGTATCATTGCATGGACGCAAATATATTCCATGCATATATAAATATATACTCGCTTGACATTTTACATGTATTATATTTATTCTTCGCAATTAGAATTGTCAGTTATTCTACAGTGGTTATATATATATATATATATATATATATATATATAAAGATTGATGAAGTAGTTTGCACTTGAGACATCATGACAGACTTTAAGTGGGAACGGAATTCTCAAGAATGTAAGACTTTAAGTAGGAACGGAATTCTTAAGAATGTAAACGGTTGGCAATTTAGTAGTAAAAACGCAACTCAACTCAATCATGTCGATATAATGTGTCGGGTCTTCCATGTTTGTTGTGTGCACCACCAATTTCAATAAAACAAAATTAAGTCTACTAATATTAGGGTGTAGATCTATTATTTTTGGAGTACAAATTATTTGATATGCGCGTTTTTCATTTAATGTAAATTTCATGAATTTGGGTATATTCATAACTACTGATTTAATTGGTGACCGACTTTCACCAATTATATATATGGATGTCAATAACTAAGTTTAAATTTGGTGTTGAAGTCTTGGGTTGCAAAATCGTTATAGATATCATGAATTCAATTTTGATAATGTTTTTATATTTTTGTTTTAAGATTATATTTGAGTTAAAAAAGAATTGTATATATGCATAGTTATTTGAGGGTTAATTTAAAGGTGTAGAAATGATAATTTGTTTTAGTTCAAAATTAATTAACAGTCCAAAGTTTAATAAAATTATGACAATGGAAGTTTTTCACTCAACTTCAAATTAAGAGGGGTGTTTAAGTAGGAACAGAATTCTCAAGATACACACACACAATCTTTCTCTCTCTCTGAAATATTTATATATATATATATATATATATATATATGAA
Organism: Sesamum indicum; assembly: GCF_026168435.1. Classification (NCBI taxonomy): domain Eukaryota; kingdom Viridiplantae; phylum Streptophyta; class Magnoliopsida; order Lamiales; family Pedaliaceae; genus Sesamum; species Sesamum indicum. The sequence continues at coordinate 7,277,693 of NC_142668.1, forward strand.
GATTGATGAAGTAGTTTGCATTTGAGACATCATGACAGACTTTAAGTAGGAACGAAATTCTCAAGATTGTAAGACTTTAAATAGGAACGTAATTCTCAAGAATGTAAAAACGGTTGGCAAATTAGTAGGAAGAACGCAACTCAACTCAGTCATATCGGTATCATGTTTATATTGATCATTGCATGGACGCAAATATATTCCATGCATATATAAATATATACTCGCTTGACATTTTACATGTATTTCATTTATTTTTCGCAATTAGAATTGTCAGTTATTCTACAGTGGTTATATTTATATATATATATGAAGATTGATGAAGTAGTTTGCATTTGAGACATCATGACAGACTTTAAGCAGGAACGGAATTCTCAAGAATTTAAGACTTTAAGTAGGAACGGAATTCTCAAGAATGTAAAAACGGTTGGCAATTTAGTAGGAAGAACGCAACTCAACTCAGTCATATCGATATCATATGTATCATTGCATGGACGCAAATATATTCCATGCATATATAAATATATACTCGCTTGACATTTTACATGTATTTCATTTATTCTTCGCAATTAGAATTGTCAGTTATTCTACAGTGGTTATATATATATATATATATATATATATATAAAGATTGATGAAGTAGTTTGCATTTGAGACATCATGACAGACTTCAAGTGGGAACGGAATTCTCAAGAATGTAAGACTTTAAGTAGGAACGGAATTCTTAAGAATGTAAACGGTTGGCAGTTTAGTAGTAAAAACGCAACTCAACTCAATCATGTCGATATAATGTGTCGGGTCTTCCATGTTTGTTGTGTGCACCACCAATTTCAATAAAACAAAATTAAGTCTACTAATATTAGGGTGTAGATCTATTATTTTTGGAGTACAAATTATTTGATATGCGCGTTTTTCATTTAATGTAAATTTCATGAATTTGGGTATATTCATAACTACTGATTTAATTGGTGACCGACTTTCACCAATTATATATATGGATGTCAATAACTAAGTTTAAATTTGGTGTTGAAGTCTTGGGTTGCAAAATCGTTATAGATATCATGAATTCAATTTTGATAATGTTTTTATATTTTTGTTTTAAGATTATATTTGAGTTAAAAAAGAATTGTATATATGCATAGTTATTTGAGGGTTAATTTAAAGGTGTAGAAATGATAATTTGTTTTAGTTCAAAATTAATTAACAGTCCAAAGTTTAATAAAATTATGACAATGGAAGTTTTTCACTCAACTTCAAATTAAGAGGGGTGTTTAAGTAGGAACGAAATTCTCAAGATACACACACAATCTTTCTCTCTCTCTGAAATATTTATATATATATATATATATATATATATGAAGATTGATAAAGTAGTTTGCATTTGAGACATCATGACAGACTTTAAGTAGGAACGAAATTTTCAAGAACGTAAGACTTTAAATAGGAACGGAATTCTCAAGAATGTAAAAACGGTTGGCAATTTAGTAGGAAGAACGCAACTCAACTCAGTCATATCGATATCATGTTTATATTGATCATTGCATGGACGCAAATATATTCCATGCATATATAAATATATACTCGCTTGACATTTTACATGTATTTCATTTATTTTTCGCAATTAGAATTGTCAGTTATTTTACAGTGGTTATATTTATATATATATATATGAAGATTGATGAAGTAGTTTGAATTTGAGACATCATGACAGACTTTAAGCAGGAACGGAATTCTCAAGAATTTAAGACTTTAAGTAGGAACGGAATTCTCAAGAATGTAAAAACGGTTGGCAATTTAGTAGGAAGAACGCAACTCAACTCAGTCATATCGATATCATATGTATCATTGCATGGACGCAAATATATTCCATGCATATATGAATATATACTCGCTTGACATTTTACATGTATTTCATTTATTCTTCGCAATTAGAATTGTCAGTTATTCTACAGTGGTTATATATATATATATATATATATATATATATATATATATATATAAAGATTGATGAAGTAGTTTGCACTTGAGATATCATGACAGACTTTAAGTGGGAACGGAATTCTCAAGAATGTAAGACTTTAAGTAGGAACGGAATTCTTAAGAATGTAAACGGTTGGCAATTTAGTAGTAAAAACGCAACTCAACTCAATCATGTCGATATAATGTGTCGGGTCTTCCATGTTTGTTGTGTGCACCACCAATTTCAATAAAACAAAATTAAGTCTACTAATATTAGGGTGTAGATCTATTATTTTTGGAGTACAAATTATTTGATATGCGCGTTTTCATTTAATGTAAATTTCATGAATTTGGGTATATTCATAACTACTGATTTAATTGGTGACCGACTTTCACCAATTATATATATGGATGTCAATAACTAAGTTTAAATTTGGTGTTGAAGTCTTGGGTTGCAAAATCGTTATAGATATCATGAATTCAATTTTGATAATGTTTTTATATTTTTGTTTTAAGATTATATTTGAGTTAAAAAAGAATTGTATATATGCATAGTTATTTGAGGGTTAATTTAAAGGTGTAGAAATGATAATTTGTTTTAGTTCAAAATTAATTAACAGTCCAAAGTTTAATAAAATTATGACAATGGAAGTTTTTCACTCAACTTCAAATTAAGAGGGGTGTTTAAGTAGGAACAGAATTCTCAAGATACACACACACAATCTTTCTCTCTCTCTGAAATATTTATATATATATATATATATATATATGAAGATTGATGAAGTAGTTTGCATTTGAGACATCATGACAGACTTTAAGTAGGAACGAAATTCTCAAGATTGTAAGACTTTAAATAGGAACGTAATTCTCAAGAATGTAAAAACAGTTGGCAAATTAGTAGGAAGAACGCAACTCAACTCAGTCATATCGGTATCATGTTTATATTGATCATTGCATGGACGCAAATATATTCCATGCATATATAAATATATACTCGCTTGACATTTTACATGTATTTCATTTATTTTTCGCAATTAGAATTGTCAGTTATTCTACAGTGGTTATATTTATATATATATATGAAGATTGATGAAGTAGTTTGCATTTGAGACATCATGACAGACTTTAAGCAGGAACGGAATTCTCAAGAATTTAAGACTTTAAGTAGGAACGGAATTCTCAAGAATGTAAAAACGGTTGGCAATTTAGTAGGAAGAACGCAACTCAACTCAGTCATATCGATATCATATGTATCATTGCATGGACGCAAATATATTCCATGCATATATAAATATATACTCGCTTGACATTTTACATGTATTTCATTTATTCTTCGCAATTAGAATTGTCAGTTATTCTACAGTGGTTATATATATATATATATATATATATATAAAGATTGATGAAGTAGTTTGCATTTGAGACATCATGACAGACTTCAAGTGGGAACGGAATTCTCAAGAATGTAAGACTTTAAGTAGGAACGGAATTCTTAAGAATGTAAACGGTTGGCAGTTTAGTAGTAAAAACGCAACTCAACTCAATCATGTCGATATAATGTGTCGGGTCTTCCATGTTTGTTGTGTGCACCACCAATTTCAATAAAACAAAATTAAGTCTACTAATATTAGGGTGTAGATCTATTATTTTTGGAGTACAAATTATTTGATATGCGCGTTTTTCATTTAATGTAAATTTCATGAATTTGGGTATATTCATAACCACTGATTTAATTGGTGACCGACTTTCACCAATTATATATATGGATGTCAATAACTAAGTTTAAATTTGGTGTTGAAGTCTTGGGTTGCAAAATCGTTATAGATATCATGAATTCAATTTTGATAATGTTTTTATATTTTTGTTTTAAGATTATATTTGAGTTAAAAAAGAATTGTATATATGCATAGTTATTTGAGGGTTAATTTAAAGGTGTAGAAATGATAATTTGTTTTAGTTCAAAATTAATTAACAGTCCAAAGTTTAATAAAATTATGACAATGGAAGTTTTTCACTCAACTTCAAATTAAGAGGGGTGTTTAAGTAGGAACGAAATTCTCAAGATACACACACAATCTTTCTCTCTCTCTGAAATATTTATATATATATATATATATATATATATATATGAAGATTGATAAAGTAGTTTGCATTTGAGACATCATGACAGACTTTAAGTAGGAACGAAATTTTCAAGAACGTAAGACTTTAAATAGGAACGGAATTCTCAAGAATGTAAAAACGGTTGGCAATTTAGTAGGAAGAACGCAACTCAACTCAGTCATATCGATATCATGTTTATATTGATCATTGCATGGACGCAAATATATTCCATGCATATATAAATATATACTCGCTTGACATTTTACATGTATTTCATTTATTTTTCGCAATTAGAATTGTCAGTTATTTTACAGTGGTTATATTTATATATATATATATGAAGATTGATGAAGTAGTTTGAATTTGAGACATCATGACAGACTTTAAGCAGGAACGGAATTCTCAAGAATGTAAAAACGGTTGGCAATTTAGTAGGAAGAACGCAACTCAACTCAGTCATATCGATATCATATGTATCATTGCATGGACGCAAATATATTCCATGCATATATGAATATATAATCGCTTGACATTTTACATGTATTTCATTTATTCTTCGCAATTAGAATTGTCAGTTATTCTACAGTGGTTATATATATATATATATATATATATATATAAAGATTGATGAAGTAGTTTGCACTTGAGATATCATGACAGACTTTAAGTGGGAACGGAATTCTCAAGAATGTAAGACTTTAAGTAGGAACGGAATTCTTAAGAATGTAAACGGTTGGCAATTTAGTAGTAAAAACGCAACTCAACTCAATCATGTCGATATAATGTGTCGGGTCTTCCATGTTTGTTGTGTGCACCACCAATTTCAATAAAACAAAATTAAGTCTACTAATATTAGGGTGTAGATCTATTATTTTTGGAGTACAAATTATTTGATATGCGCGTTTTCATTTAATGTAAATTTCATGAATTTGGGTATATTCATAACTACTGATTTAATTGGTGACCGACTTTCACCAATTATATATATGGATGTCAATAACTAAGTTTAAATTTGGTGTTGAAGTCTTGGGTTGCAAAATCGTTATAGATATCATGAATTCAATTTTGATAATGTTTTTATATTTTTGTTTTAAGATTATATTTGAGTTAAAAAAGAATTGTATATATGCATAGTTATTTGAGGGTTAATTTAAAGGTGTAGAAATGATAATTTGTTTTAGTTCAAAATTAATTAACAGTCCAAAGTTTAATAAAATTATGACAATGGAAGTTTTTCACTCAACTTCAAATTAAGAGGGGTGTTTAAGTAGGAACGAAATTCTCAAGATACACACACACAATCTTTCTCTCTCTCTGAAATATTTATATATATATATATATATATATATATATATGAAGATTGATGAAGTAGTTTGCATTTGAAACATCATGACAGACTTTAAGTAGGAACGAAATTCTCAAGAATGTAAGACTTTAAATAGGAACGGAATTCTCAAGAATGTAAAAACGGTTGGCAATTTAGTAGGAAGAACGCAACTCAACTCAGTCATATCGATATCATGTTTATATTGATCATTGCATGGACGCAAATATATTCCATGCATATATAAATATATACTCGCTTGACATTTTACATGTATTTCATTTATTTTTCGCAATTAGAATTGTCAGTTATTCTACAGTGGTTATATTTATATATATATATATGAAGATTGATGAAGTAGTTTGAATTTGAGACATCATGACAGACTTTAAGCAGGAACGGAATTCTCAACAATTTAAGACTTTAAGTAGGAACGGAATTCTCAAGAATGTAAAAACGGTTGGCAATTTAGTAGGAAGAACGCAACTCAACTCAGTCATATCGATATCATATGTATCATTGCATGGACGCAAATATATTCCATGCATATATAAATATATACTCGCTTGACATTTTACATGTATTTCATTTATTCTTCGCAATTAGAATTGTCAGTTATTCTACAGTGGTTATATATATATATATATATATATATATAAAGATTGATGAAGTAGTTTGCATTTGAGACATCATGACAGACTTTAAGTGGGAACGGAATTCTCAAGAATGTAAGACTTTAAGTAGGAACGGAATTCTTAAGAATGTAAACGGTTGGCAATTTAGTAGTAAAAACGCAACTCAACTCAATCATGTCGATATAATGTGTCGGGTCTTCCATGTTTGTTGTGTGCACCACCAATTTCAATAAAACAAAATTAAGTCTACTAATATTAGGGTGTAGATCTATTATTTTTGGAGTACAAATTATTTGATATGCGCGTTTTTCATTTAATGTAAATTTCATGAATTTGGGTATAATCATAACTACTGATTTAATTGGTGACCGACTTTCACCAATATATATATGGATGTCAATAACTAAGTTTAAATTTGGTGTTGAAGTCTTGGGTTGCAAAATCGTTATAGATATCATGAATTCAATTTTGATAATGTTTTTATATTTTTGTTTTAAGATTATATTTGAGTTAAAAAAGAATTGTATATATGCATAGTTATTTGAGGGTTAATTTAAAGGTGTAGAAATGATAATTTGTTTTAGTTCAAAATTAATTAACAGTCCAAAGTTTAATAAAATTATGACAATGGAAGTTTTTCACTCAACTTCAAATTAAGAGGGGTGTTTAAGTAGGAACGAAATTCTCAAGATACACACACAATCTTTCTCTCTCTCTGAAATATTTATATATATATATATATATATATATATGAAGATTGATAAAGTAGTTTGCATTTGAGACATCATGACAGACTTTAAGTAGGAACGAAATTCTCAAGAATGTAAGACTTTAAATAGGAACGGAATTCTCAAGAATGTAAAAACGGTTGGCAATTTAGTAGGAAGAACGCAACTCAACTCAGTCATATCGATATCATGTTTATATTGATCATTGCATGGACGCAAATATATTCCATGCATATATAAATATATACTCGCTTGACATTTTACATGTATTTCATTTATTTTTCGCAATTAGAATTGTCAGTTATTTTACAGTGGTTATATTTATATATATATATATGAAGATTGATGAAGTAGTTTGAATTTGAGACATCATGACAGACTTTAAGCAGGAACGGAATTCTCAAGAATTTAAGACTTTAAGTAGGAACGGAATTCTCAAGAATGTAAAAACGGTTGGCAATTTAGTAGGAAGAACGCAACTCAACTCAGTCATATCGATATCATATGTATCATTGCATGGACGCAAATATATTCCATGCATATATGAATATATACTCGCTTGACATTTTACATGTATTTCATTTATTCTTCGCAATTAGAATTGTCAGTTATTCTACAGTGGTTATATATATATATATATATATATATATATATAAAGATTGATGAAGTAGTTTGCACTTGAGACATCATGACAGACTTTAAGTGGGAACGGAATTCTCAAGAATGTAAGACTTTAAGTAGGAACGGAATTCTTAAGAATGTAAACGGTTGGCAATTTAGTAGTAAAAACGCAACTCAACTCAATCATGTCGATATAATGTGTCGGGTCTTCCATGTTTGTTGTGTGCACCACCAATTTCAATAAAACAAAATTAAGTCTACTAATATTAGGGTGTAGATCTATTATTTTTGGAGTACAAATTATTTGGTATGCGCGTTTTCATTTAATGTAAATTTCATGAATTTGGGTATATTCATAACTACTGATTTAATTGGTGACCGACTTTCACCAATTATATATATGGATGTCAATAACTAAGTTTAAATTTGGTGTTGAAGTCTTGGGTTGCAAAATCGTTATAGATATCATGAATTCAATTTTGATAATGTTTTTATATTTTTGTTTTAAGATTATATTTGAGTTAAAAAAGAATTGTATATATGCATAGTTATTTGAGGGTTAATTTAAAGGTGTAGAAATGATAATTTGTTTTAGTTCAAAATTAATTAACAGTCCAAAGTTTAATAAAATTATGACAATGGAAGTTTTTCACTCAACTTCAAATTAAGAGGGGTGTTTAAGTAGGAACAGAATTCTCAAGATACACACACACAATCTTTCTCTCTCTCTGAAATATTTATATATATATATATATATATATATATATATGAAGATTGATGAAGTAGTTTGCATTTGAGACATCATGACAGACTTTAAGTAGGAACGAAATTCTCAAGAATGTAAGACTTTAAATAGGAACGTAATTCTCAAGAATGTAAAAACGGTTGGCAATTTAGTAGGAAGAACGCAACTCAACTCAGTCATATCGGTATCATGTTTATATTGATCATTGCATGGACGCAAATATATTCCATGCATATATAAATATATACTCGCTTGACATTTTACATGTATTTCATTTATTTTTCGCAATTAGAATTGTCAGTTATTCTACAGTGGTTATATTTATATATATATATGAAGATTGATGAAGTAGTTTGCATTTGAGACATCATGACAGACTTTAAGCAGGAACGGAATTCTCAAGAATTTAAGACTTTAAGTAGGAACGGAATTCTCAAGAATGTAAAAACGGTTGGCAATTTAGTAGGAAGAACGCAACTCAACTCAGTCATATCGATATCATATGTATCATTGCATGGACGCAAATATATTCCATGCATATATAAATATATACTCGCTTGACATTTTACATGTATTTCATTTATTCTTCGCAATTAGAATTGTCAGTTATTCTACAGTGGTTATATATATATATATATATATATATATATAAAGATTGATGAAGTAGTTTGCATTTGAGACATCATGACAGACTTTAAGTGGGAACGGAATTCTCAAGAATGTAAGACTTTAAGTAGGAACGGAATTCTTAAGAATGTAAACGGTTGGCAATTTAGTAGTAAAAACGCAACTCAACTCAATCATGTCGATATAATGTGTCGGGTCTTCCATGTTTGTTGTGTGCACCACCAATTTCAATAAAACAAAATTAAGTCTACTAATATTAGGGTGTAGATCTATTATTTTTGGAGTACAAATTATTTGATATGCGCGTTTTTCATTTAATGTAAATTTCATGAATTTGGGTATATTCATAACTACTGATTTAATTGGTGACCGACTTTCACCAATTATATATATGGATGTCAATAACTAAGTTTAAATTTGGTGTTGAAGTCTTGGGTTGCAAAATCGTTATAGATATCATGAATTCAATTTTGATAATGTTTTTATATTTTTGTTTTAAGATTATATTTGAGTTAAAAAAGAATTGTATATATGCATAGTTATTTGAGGGTTAATTTAAAGGTGTAGAAATGATAATTTGTTTTAGTTCAAAATTAATTAACAGTCCAAAGTTTAATAAAATTATGACAATGGAAGTTTTTCACTCAACTTCAAATTAAGAGGGGTGTTTAAGTAGGAACGAAATTCTCAAGATACACACACAATCTTTCTCTCTCTCTGAAATATTTATATATATATATATATATATATATATATATATATGAAGATTGATAAAGTAGTTTGCATTTGAGACATCATGACAGACTTTAAGTAGGAACGAAATTTTCAAGAACGTAAGACTTTAAATAGGAACGGAATTCTCAAGAATGTAAAAACGGTTGGCAATTTAGTAGGAAGAACGCAACTCAACTCAGTCATATCGATATCATGTTTATATTGATCATTGCATGGACGCAAATATATTCCATGCATATATAAATATATACTCGCTTGACATTTTACATGTATTTCATTTATTTTTCGCAATTAGAATTGTCAGTTATTTTACAGTGGTTATATTTATATATATATATATGAAGATTGATGAAGTAGTTTGAATTTGAGACATCATGACAGACTTTAAGCAGGAACGGAATTCTCAAGAATTTAAGACTTTAAGTAGGAACGGAATTCTCAAGAATGTAAAAACGGTTGGCAATTTAGTAGGAAGAACGCAACTCAACTCAGTCATATCGATATCATATGTATCATTGCATGGACGCAAATATATTCCATGCATATATGAATATATACTCGCTTGACATTTTACATGTATTTCATTTATTCTTCGCAATTAGAATTGTCAGTTATTCTACAGTGGTTATATATATATATATATATATATATATATATATATATATAAAGATTGATGAAGTAGTTTGCACTTGAGACATCATGACAGACTTAAAGTGGGAACGGAATTCTCAAGAATGTAAGACTTTAAGTAGGAACGGAATTCTTAAGAATGTAAACGGTTGGCAATTTAGTAGTAAAAACGCAACTCAACTCAATCATGTCGATATAATGTGTCGGGTCTTCCATGTTTGTTGTGTGCACCACCAATTTCAATAAAACAAAATTAAGTCTACTAATATTAGGGTGTAGATCTATTATTTTTGGAGTACAAATTATTTGATATGCTCGTTTTCATTTAATGTAAATTTCATGAATTTGGGTATATTCATAACTACTGATTTAATTGGTGACCGACTTTCACCAATTATATATATGGATGTCAATAACTAAGTTTAAATTTGGTGTTGAAGTCTTGGGTTGCAAAATCGTTATAGATATCATGAATTCAATTTTGATAATGTTTTTATATTTTTGTTTTAAGATTATATTTGAGTTAAAAAAGAATTGTATATATGCATAGTTATTTGAGGGTTAATTTAAAGGTGTAGAAATGATAATTTGTTTTAGTTCAAAATTAATTAACAGTCCAAAGTTTAATAAAATTATGACAATGGAAGTTTTTCACTCAACTTCAAATTAAGAGGGGTGTTTAAGTAGGAACAGAATTCTCAAGATACACACACACAATCTTTCTCTCTCTCTGAAATATTTATATATATATATATATATATATGAAGATTGATGAAGTAGTTTGCATTTGAGACATCATAACAGACTTTAAGTAGGAACGAAATTCTCAAGAATGTAAGACTTTAAATAGGAACGTAATTCTCAAGAATGTAAAAACGGTTGGCAATTTAGTAGAAAAAACGCAACTCAACTCAGTCATATCGGTATCATGTTTATATTGATCATTGCATGGACGCAAATATATTCCATGCATATATAAATATATACTCGCTTGACATTTTACATGTATTTCATTTATTTTTCGCAATTAGAATTGTCAGTTATTCTACAGTGGTTATATTTATATATATATATGAAGATTGATGAAGTAGTTTGCATTTGAGACATCATGACAGACTTTAAGCAGGAACGGAATTCTCAAGAATTTAAGACTTTAAGTAGGAACGGAATTCTCAAGAATGTAAAAACGGTTGGCAATTTAGTAGGAAGAACGCAACTCAACTCAGTCATATCGATATCATATGTATCATTGCATGGACGCAAATATATTCCATGCATATATAAATATATACTCGCTTGACATTTTACATGTATTTCATTTATTCTTCGCAATTAGAATTGTCAGTTATTCTACAGTGGTTATATATATATATATATATAAAGATTGATGAAGTAGTTTGCATTTGAGACATCATGACAGACTTTAAGTAGGAACGGAATTCTCAAGAATGTAAGACTTTAAGTAGGAACGGAATTCTTAAGAATGTAAACGGTTGGCAATTTAGTAGTAAAAACGCAACTCAACTCAATCATGTCGATATAATGTGTCGGGTCTTCCATGTTTGTTGTGTGCACCACCAATTTCAATAAAACAAAATTAAGTCTACTAATATTAGGGTGTAGATCTATTATTTTTGGAGTACAAATTATTTGATATGCGCGTTTTTCATTTAATGTAAATTTCATGAATTTGGGTATATTCATAACTACTGATTTAATTGGTGACCGACTTTCACCAATTATATATATGGATGTCAATAACTAAGTTTAAATTTGGTGTTGAAGTCTTGGGTTGCAAAATCGTTATAGATATCATGAATTCAATTTTGATAATGTTTTTATATTTTTGTTTTAAGATTATATTTGAGTTAAAAAAGAATTGTATATATGCATAGTTATTTGAGGGTTAATTTAAAGGTGTAGAAATGATAATTTGTTTTAGTTCAAAATTAATTAACAGTCCAAAGTTTAATAAAATTATGACAATGAAAGTTTTTCACTCAACTTCAAATTAAGAGTAGTGTTTAAGTAGGAACGAAATTCTCAAGATACACACACACAATCTTTCTCTCTCTCTGAAATATTTATATATATATATGAAGATTGATGAAGTAGTTTGCATTTAAGACATCATGACAGACTTTAAGTAGGAACGAAATTCTCAAGAATGTAAGACTTTAAATAGGAACGGAATTCTCAAGAATGTAAAAACGGTTGGCAATTTAGTAGGAAGAACGCAACTCAACTCAGTCATATCGATATCATGTTTATATTGATCATTGCATGGACGCAAATATATCCCATGCATATATAAATATATACTCGCTTGACATTTTACATTTATTTCATTTATTTTTCGCAATTAGAATTGTCAGTTATTCTACAGTGGTTATATTTATATATATATATGAAGATTGATGAAGTAGTTTGCATTTGAGACATCATGACAGACTTTAAGCAGGAACGGAATTCTCAAGAATTTAAGACTTTAAGTAGGAACGGAATTCTCAAGAATGTAAAAACGGTTGGCAATTTAGTAGGAAGAACGCAACTCAACTCAGTCATATCGATATCATATGTATCATTGCATGGACGCAAATATATTCCATGCATATATAAATATATACTCGCTTGACATTTTACATGTATTTCATTTATTCTTCGCAATTAGAATTGTCAGTTATTCTACAGTGGTTATATATATATATATATATATATATATATATATATAAAGATTGATGAAGTAGTTTGCATTTGAGACATCATGACAGACTTAAAGTGGGAACGGAATTCTCAAGAATGTAAGACTTTAAGTAGGAACGGAATTCTTAAGAATGTAAACGGTTGGCAATTTAGTAGTAAAAACGCAACTCAACTCAATCATGTCGATATAATGTGTCGGGTCTTCCATGTTTGTTGTGTGCACCACCAATTTCAATAAAACAAAATTAAGTCTACTAATATTAGGGTGTAGATCTATTATTTTTGGAGTACAAATTATTTGATATGCGCGTTTTTCATTTAATGTAAATTTCATGAATTTGGGTATATTCATAACTACTGATTTAATTGGTGACCGACTTTCACCAATTATATATATGGATGTCAATAACTAAGTTTAAATTTGGTGTTGAAGTCTTGGGTTGCAAAATCGTTATAGATATCATGAATTCAATTTTGATAATGTTTTTATATTTTTGTTTTAAGATTATATTTGAGTTAAAAAAGAATTGTATATATGCATAGTTATTTGAGGGTTAATTTAAAGGTGTAGAAATGATAATTTGTTTTAGTTCAAAATTAATTAACAGTCCAAAGTTTAATAAAATTATGACAATGGAAGTTTTTCACTCAACTTCAAATTAAGAGGGGTGTTTAAGTAGGAACAGAATTCTCAAGATACACACACACACAATCTTTCTCTCTCTCTGAAATATTTATATATATATATATATATATATATATGAAGATTGATGAAGTAGTTTGCATTTGAGACATCATGACAGACTTTAAGTAGGAACGAAATTCTCAAGAATGTAAGACTTTAAATAGGAACGTAATTCTCAAGAATGTAAAAACGGTTGGCAATTTAGTAGGAAGAACGCAACTCAACTCAGTCATATCGATATCATGTTTATATTGATCATTGCATGGACGCAAATATATTCCATGCATATATAAATATATACTCGCTTGACATTTTACATTTATTTCATTTATTTTTTGCAATTAGAATTGTCAGTTATTCTACAGTGGTTATATTTATATATATATATGAAGATTGATGAAGTAGTTTGCATTTAAGACATCATGACAGACTTTAAGCAGGAACGGAATTCTCAAGAATTTAAGACTTTAAGTAGGAACGGAATTCTCAAGAATGTAAAAACGGTTGGCAATTTAGTAGGAAGAACGCAACTCAACTCAATCATATCGATATCATATGTATCATTGCATTGACGCAAATATATTCCATGCATATATAAATATATACTCGCTTGACATTTTACATGTATTTCATTTATTCTTCGCAATTAGAATTGTCAGTTATTCTACAGTGGTTATATATATATATATATATATATATATATATAAAGATTGATGAAGTAGTTTGCATTTGAGACATCATGACAGACTTTGAGTGAGAACGGAATTCTCAAGAATGTAAGACTTTAAGTAGGAACGGAATTCTTAAGAATGTAAACGGTTGGCAATTTAGTTGTAAAAACGCAACTCAACTCAATCATGTCGATATAATGTGTCGGGTCTTCCATGTTTGTTGTGTGCACCACCAATTTCAATAAAACAAAATTAAGTCTACTAATATTAGGGTGTAGATCTATTATTTTTGGAGTACAAATTATTTGATATGCGCGCTTTTCATTTAATGTAAATTTCATGAATTTGGGTATATTCATAACTACTGATTTAATTGGTGACCGACTTTCACCAATTATATATATGGATGTCAATAACTAAGTTTAAATTTGGTGTTGAAGTCTTGGGTTGCAAAATCGTTATAGATATCATGAATTCAATTTTGATAATGTTTTTATATTTTTGTTTTAAGATTATATTTGAGTTAAAAAAGAATTGTATATATGCATAGTTATTTGAGGGTTAATTTAAAGGTGTAGAAATGATAATTTGTTTTAGTTCAAAATTAATTAACAGTCCAAAGTTTAATAAAATTATGACAATGGAAGTTTTTCACTCAACTTCAAATTAAGAGGGGTGTTTAAGTATGAACAAAATTCTCAAGATACACACACACAATCTTTCTCTCTCTCTGAAATATTTATATATATATATATATATATATATATGAAGATTGATGAATTAGTTTGCATTTGAGACATCATGACAGACTTTAAGTAGGAACGAAATTCTCAAGAATGTAAGACTTTAAATAGGAACGGAATTCTCAAGAATGTAAAAACGGTTGGCAATTTAGTAGGAAGAACGCAACTCAACTCAGTCATATCGATATCATGTTTATATTGATCATTGCATGGACGCAAATATATTCCATGCATATATAAATATATACTCGCTTGACATTTTACATGTATTTCATTTATTTTTCGCAATTAGAATTGTCAGTTATTCTACAGTGGTTATATTTATATATATATATATGAAGATTGATGAAGTAGTTTGCATTTGAGACATCATGACAGACTTTAAGCAGGAACGGAATTCTCAAGAATTTAAGACTTTAAGTAGGAACGGAATTCTCAAGAATGTAAAAACGGTTGGCAATTTAGTAGGAAGAACGCAACTCAACTCAGTCATATCGATATCATATTTATCATTGCATGGACGCAAATATATTCCATGCATATATAAATATATATACTCGCTTGACATTTTACATGTATTTCATTTATTCTTCGCAATTAGAATTGTCAGTTATTCTACAGTGGTTATATATATATATATATATATATATATATATAAAGATTGATGAAGTAGTTTGCATTTGAGACATCATGACAGACTTTAAGTGGGAACGGAATTCTCAAGAATGTAAGACTTTAAGTAGGAACGGAATTCTTAAGAATGTAAACGGTTGGCAATTTAGTAGTAAAAACGCAACTCAACTCAATCATGTCGATATAATGTGTCGGGTCTTCCATGTTTGTTGTGTGCACCACCAATTTCAATAAAACAAAATTAAGTCTACTAATATTAGGGTGTAGATCTATTATTTTTGGAGTACAAATTATTTGATATGCGCGCTTTTCATTTAATGTAAATTTCATGAATTTGGGTATATTCATAACTACTGATTTAATTGGTGACCGACTTTCACCAATTATATATATGGATGTCAATAACAAAGTTTAAATTTGGTGTTGAAGTCTTGGGTTGCAAAATCGTTATAGATATCATGAATTCAATTTTGATAATGTTTTTATATTTTTGTTTTAAGATTATATTTGAGTTAAAAAAGAATTGTATATATGCATAGTTATTTGAGGGTTAATTTAAAGGTGTAGAAATGATAATTTGTTTTAGTTCAAAATTAATTAACAGTCCAAAGTTTAATAAAATTATGACAATGGAAGTTTTTCACTCAACTTCAAATTAAGAGGGGTGTTTAAGTAGGAACAAAATTCTCAAGATACACACACACAATCTTTCTCTCTCTCTGAAATATTTATATATATATATATATATATATATGAAGATTGATGAATTAGTTTGCATTTGAGACATCATGACAGACTTTAAGTAGGAACGAAATTCTCAAGAATGTAAGACTTTAAATAGGAACGGAATTCTCAAGAATGTAAAAACGGTTGGCAATTTAGTAGGAAGAACGCAACTCAACTCAGTCATATCGATATCATGTTTATATTGATCATTGCATGGACGCAAATATATTCCATGCATATATAAATATATACTCGCTTGACATTTTACATGTATTTCATTTATTTTTCGCAATTAGAATTGTCAGTTATTCTACAGTGGTTATATTTATATATATATATATGAAGATTGATGAAGTAGTTTGCATTTGAGACATCATGACAGACTTTAAGCAGGAACGGAATTCTCAAGAATTTAAGACTTTAAGTAGGAACGGAATTCTCAAGAATGTAAAAACGGTTGGCAATTTAGTAGGAAGAACGCAACTCAACTCAGTCATATCGATATCATATTTATCATTGCATGGACGCAAATATATTCCATGCATATATAAATATATATACTCGCTTGACATTTTACATGTATTTCATTTATTCTTCGCAATTAGAATTGTCAGTTATTCTACAGTGGTTATATATATATATATATATATATATATATATAAAGATTGATGAAGTAGTTTGCATTTGAGACATCATGACAGACTTTAAGTGGGAACGGAATTCTCAAGAATGTAAGACTTTAAGTAGGAACGGAATTCTTAAGAATGTAAACGGTTGGCAATTTAGTAGTAAAAACGCAACTCAACTCAATCATGTCGATATAATGTGTCGGGTCTTCCATGTTTGTTGTGTGCACCACCAATTTCAATAAAACAAAATTAAGTCTACTAATATTAGGGTGTAGATCTATTATTTTTGGAGTACAAATTATTTGATATGCGCGTTTTTCATTTAATGTAAATTTCATGAATTTGGGTATATTCATAACTACTGATTTAATTGGTGACCGACTTTCACCAATTATATATATGGATGTCAATAACTAAGTTTAAATTTGGTGTTGAAGTCTTGGGTTGCAAAATCGTTATAGATATCATGAATTCAATTTTGATAATGTTTTTATATTTTTGTTTTAAGATTATATTTGAGTTAAAAAAGAATTGTATATATGCATAGTTATTTGAGGGTTAATTTAAAGGTGTAGAAATGATAATTTGTTTTAGTTCAAAATTAATTAACAGTTCAAAGTTTAATAAAATTATGACAATGGAAGTTTTTCACTCAACTTCAAATTAAGAGGGGTGTTTAAGTAGGAACGGAATTCTCAAGATACACACACACAATCTTTCTCTCTCTCTGAAATATTTATATATATATATATATATATATATATATATATGAAGATTGATGAAGTAGTTTGCATTTGAGACATCATGACAGACTTTAAGTAGGAACGAAATTCTCAAGAATGTAAGACTTTAAATAGGAACGGAATTCTTAAGAATGTAAACGGTTGGCAATTTAGTAGTAAAAACGCAACTCAACTCAATCATGTCGATATAATGTGTCGGGTCTTCCATGTTTGTTGTGTGCACCACCAATTTCAATAAAACAAAATTAAGTCTACTAATATTAGGGTGTAGATCTATTATTTTTGGAGTACAAATTATTTGATATGCGCGCTTTTCATTTAATGTAAATTTCATGAATTTGGGTATATTCATAACTACTGATTTAATTGGTGACCGACTTTCACCAATTATATATATGGATGTCAATAACTAAGTTTAAATTTGGTGTTGAAGTCTTGGGTTGCAAAATCGTTATAGATATCATGAATTCAATTTTGATAATGTTTTTATATTTTTGTTTTAAGATTATATTTGAGTTAAAAAAGAATTGTATATATGCATAGTTATTTGAGGGTTAATTTAAAGGTGTAGAAATGATAATTTGTTTTAGTTCAAAATTAATTAACAGTCCAAAGTCTAATAAAATTATGACAATGGAAGTTTTTCACTCAACTTCAAATTAAGAGGGGTGTTTAAGTAGGAACGAAATTCTCAAGATACACACACACAATCTTTCTCTCTCTCTGAAATATTTTTATATATATATATATATATATATATATATATGAAGATTGATGAAGTAGTTTGCATTTGAGACATCATGACAGACTTTAAGTAGGAACGAAATTCTCAAGAATGTAAGACTTTAAATAGGAACGGAATTCTCAAGAATGTAAAAACGGTTGGCAATTTAGTAGGAAGAACGCAACTCAACTCAGTCATATCGATATCATGTTTATATTGATCATTGCATGGACGCAAATATATTCCATGCATATATAAATATATACTCGCTTGACATTTTACATGTATTTCATTTATTTTTCGCAATTAGAATTGTCAGTTATTCTACAGTGGTTATATTTATATATATATATATGAAGATTGATGAAGTAGTTTGCATTTGAGACATCATGACAGACTTTAAGCAGGAACGGAATTCTCAAGAATTTAAGACTTTAAGTAGGAACGGAATTCTCAAGAATGTAAAAACGGTTGGCAATTTAGTAGGAAGAACGCAACTCAACTCAGTCATATCGATATCATATGTATCATTGCATGGACGCAAATATATTCCATGCATATATAAATATATACTCGCTTGACATTTTACATGTATTTCATTTATTCTTCGCAATTAGAATTGTCAGTTATTCTACAGTGGTTATATATATATATATATATATATATATAAAGATTGATGAAGTAGTTTGCATTTGAGACATCATGACAGACTTTAAGTGGGAACGGAATTCTCAAGAATGTAAGACTTTAAGTAGGAACGGAATTCTTAAGAATGTAAACGGTTGGCAATTTAGTAGTAAAAACGCAACTCAACTCAATCATGTCGATATAATGTGTCGGGTCTTCCATGTTTGTTGTGTGCACCACCAATTTCAATAAAACAAAATTAAGTCTACTAATATTAGGGTGTAGATCTATTATTTTTGGAGTACAAATTATTTGATATGCGCGTTTTTCGTTTAATGTAAATTTCATGAATTTGGGTATATTCATAACTACTGATTTAATTGGTGACCGACTTTCACCAATTATATATATGGATGTCAATAACTAAGTTTAAATTTGGTGTTGAAGTCTTGGGTTGCAAAATCGTTATAGATATCATGAATTCAATTTTGATAATGTTTTTATATTTTTGTTTTAAGATTATATTTGAGTTAAAAAAGAATTGTATATATGCATAGTTATTTGAGGGTTAATTTAAAGGTGTAGAAATGATAATTTGTTTTAGTTCAAAATTAATTAACAGTCCAAAGTTTAATAAAATTATGACAATGGAAGTTTTTCACTCAACTTCAAATTAAGAGGGGTGTTTAAGTAGGAACAAAATTCTCAAGATACACACACACAATCTTTCTCTCTCTCTGAAATATTTATATATATATATATATATATATATATGAAGATTGATGAATTAGTTTGCATTTGAGACATCATGACAGACTTTAAGTAGGAACGAAATTCTCAAGAATGTAAGACTTTAAATAGGAACGGAATTCTCAAGAATGTAAAAACGGTTGGCAATTTAGTAGGAAGAACGCAACTCAACTCAGTCATATCGATATCATGTTTATATTGATCATTGCATGGACGCAAATATATTCCATGCATATATAAATATATACTCGCTTGACATTTTACATGTATTTCATTTATTTTTCGCAATTAGAATTGTCAGTTATTCTACAGTGGTTATATTTATATATATATATATGAAGATTGATGAAGTAGTTTGCATTTGAGACATCATGACAGACTTTAAGCAGGAACGGAATTCTCAAGAATTTAAGACTTTAAGTAGGAACGGAATTCTCAAGAATGTAAAAACGATTGGCAATTTAGTAGGAAGAACGCAACTCAACTCAGTCATATCGATATCATATGTATCATTGCATGGACGCAAATATATTCCATGCATATATAAATATATACTCGCTTGACATTTTACATGTATTTCATTTATTCTTCGCAATTAGAATTGTCAGTTATTCTACAGTGGTTATATATATATATATATATATATGTAAAGATTGATGAAGTAGTTTGCATTTGAGACATCATGACAGACTTTAAGTGGGAACGGAATTCTCAAGAATGTAAGACTTTAAGTAGGAACGGAATTCTTAAGAATGTAAACGGTTGGCAATTTAGTAGTAAAAACGCAACTCAACTCAATCATGTCGATATAATGTGTCGGGTCTTCCATGTTTGTTGTGTGCACCACCAATTTCAATAAAACAAAATTAAGTCTACTAATATTAGGGTGTAGATCTATTATTTTTGGAGTACAAATTATTTGATATGCGCGTTTTTCATTTAATGTAAATTTCATGAATTTGGGTATATTCATAACTACTGATTTAATTGGTGACCGACTTTCACCAATTATATATATGGATGTCAATAACTAAGTTTAAATTTGGTGTTGAAGTCTTGGGTTGCAAAATCGTTATAGATATCATGAATTCAATTTTGATAATGTTTTTATATTTTTGTTTTAAGATTATATTTGAGTTAAAAAAGAATTGTATATATGCATAGTTATTTGAGGGTTAATTTAAAGGTGTAGAAATGATAATTTGTTTTAGTTCAAAATTAATTAACAGTCCAAAGTTTAATAAAATTATGACAATGGAAGTTTTTCACTCAACTTCAAATTAAGAGGGGTATTTAAGTAGGAACAGAATTCTCAAGATACACACACACAATCTTTCTCTCTCTCTGAAATATTTATATATATATATATATATATATGAAGATTGATGAAGTAGTTTGCATTTGAGACATCATGACAGACTTTAAGTAGGAACGAAATTCTCAAGAATGTAAGACTTTAAATAGGAACGGAATTCTCAAGAATGTAAAAACGGTTGGCAAATTAGTAGGAAGAACGCAACTCAACTCAGTCATATCGATATCATGTTTATATTGATCATTGCATGGACGCAAATATATTCCATGCATATATAAATATATACTCGCTTGACATTTTACATGTATTTCATTTATTTTTCGCAATTAGAATTGTCAGTTATTCTACAGTGGTTATATTTATATATATATATGAAGATTGATGAAGTAGTTTGCATTTGAGACATCATGACAGACTTTAAGCAGGAACGAAATTCTCAAGAATTTAAGACTTTAAGTAGGAACGGAATTCTCAAGAATGTAAAAACGGTTGGCAATTTAGTAGGAAGAACGCAACTCAACTCAGTCATATCGATATCATATGTATCATTGCATGGACGCAAATATATTCCATGCATATATAAATATATACTCGCTTGACATTTTACATGTATTTCATTTATTCTTCGCAATTAGAATTGTCAGTTATTCTACAGTGGTTATATATATATATATATATATATATATAAAGATTGATGAAGTAGTTTGCATTTGAGACATCATGACAGACTTTAAGTGGGAACGGAATTCTCAAGAATGTAAGACTTTAAGTAGGAACGGAATTCTTAAGAATGTAAACGGTTGGCAATTTAGTAGTAAAAACGCAACTCAACTCAATCATGTCGATATAATGTGTCGGGTCTTCCATGTTTGTTGTGTGCACCACCAATTTCAATAAAACAAAATTAAGTCTACTAATATTAGGGTGTAGATCTATTATTTTTGGAGTACAAATTATTTGATATGCGCGCTTTTCATTTAATGTAAATTTCATGAATTTGGGTATATTCATAACTACTGATTTAATTGGTGACCGACTTTCACCAATTATATATATGGATGTCAATAACTAAGTTTAAATTTGGTGTTGAAGTCTTGGGTTGCAAAATCGTTATAGATATCATGAATTCAATTTTGATAATGTTTTTATATTTTTGTTTTAAGATTATATTTGAGTTAAAAAAGAATTGTATATATGCATAGTTATTTGAGGGTTAATTTAAAGGTGTAGAAATGATAATTTGTTTTAGTTCAAAATTAATTAACAGTCCAAAGTTTAATAAAATTATGACAATGGAAGTTTTTCACTCAACTTCAAATTAAGAGGGGTGTTTAAGTAGGAACGAAATTCTCAAGATACACACACACAATCTTTCTCTCTCTCTGAAATATTTATATATATATATATATATATATGAAGATTGATGAAGTAGTTTGCATTTGAGACATCATGACAGACTTTAAGTAGGAACGAAATTCTCAAGAATGTAAGACTTTAAATAGGAACGGAATTCTCAAGAATGTAAAAACGGTTGGCAATTTAGTAGGAAGAACGCAACTCAACTCAGTCATATCGATATCATGTTTATATTGATCATTGCATGGACGCAAATATATTCCATGCATATATAAATATATACTCGCTTGACATTTTACATGTATTTCATTTATTTTTCGCAATTAGAATTGTCAGTTATTCTACAGTGGTTATATTTATATATATATATATGAAGATTGATGAAGTAGTTTGAATTTGAGACATCATGACAGACTTTAAGCAGGAACGGAATTCTCAAGAATTTAAGACTTTAAGTAGGAACGGAATTCTCAAGAATGTAAAAACGGTTGGCAATTTAGTAGGAAGAACACAACTCAACTCAGTCATATCGATATCATATGTATCATTGCATGGACGCAAATATATTCTATGCATATATAAATATATACTCGCTTGACATTTTACATGTATTTCATTTATTCTTCGCAATTAGAATTGTCAGTTATTCTACAGTGGTTATATATATATATATATATATGAAGATTGATGAAGTAGTTTGCATTTGAGACATCATGACAGACTTTAAGTGGGAATGGAATTCTCAAGAATGTAAGACTTTAAGTAGGAACGGAATTCTTAAGAATGTAAACGGTTGGCAATTTAGTAGTAAAAACGCAACTCAACTCAATCATGTCGATATAATGTGTCGGGTCTTCCATGTTTGTTGTGTGCACCACCAATTTCAATAAAACAAAATTAAGTCTACTAATATTAGGGTGTAGATCTATTATTTTTGGAGTACAAATTATTTGATATGCGCGTTTTTCATTTAATGTAAATTTCATGAATTTGGGTATATTTATAACTACTGATTTAATTGGTGACCGACTTTCACCAATTATATATATGGATGTCAATAACTAAGTTTAAATTTGGTGTTGAAGTCTTGGGTTGCAAAATCGTTATAGATATCATGAATTCAATTTTGATAATGTTTTTATATTTTTGTTTTAAGATTATATTTGAGTTAAAAAAGAATTGTATATATGCATAGTTATTTGAGGGTTAATTTAAAGGTGTAGAAATGATAATTTGTTTTAGTTCAAAATTAATTAACAGTCCAAAGTTTAATAAAATTATGACAATGGGAGTTTTTCACTCAACTTCAAATTAAGAGGGGTGTTTAAGTAGGAACAGAATTCAGTAGTTTGCATTTGAGACATCATGACAGACTTTAAGTAGGAACGAAATTCTCAAGAATGTAAGACTTTAAATAGGAACGTAATTCTCAAGAATGTAAAAACGGTTGGCAATTTAGTAGGAAGAACGCAACTCAACTCAGTCATATCGGTATCATGTTTATATTGATCATTGCATGGACGCAAATATATTCCATGCATATATAAATATATACTCGCTTGACATTTTACATGTATTTCATTTATTTTTCGCAATTAGAATTGTCAGTTATTCTACAGTGGTTATATTTATATATATATATGAAGATTGATGAAGTAGTTTGCATTTGAGACATCATGACAGACTTTAAGCAGGAACGGAATTCTCAAGAATTTAAGACTTTAAGTAGGAACGGAATTCTCAAGAATGTAAAAACGGTTGGCAATTTAGTAGGAAGAACGCAACTCAACTCAGTCATATCGATATCATATGTATCATTGCATGGACGCAAATATATTCCATGCATATATAAATATATACTCGCTTGACATTTTACATGTATTTCATTTATTCTTCGCAATTAGAATTGTCAGTTATTCTACAGTGGTTATATATATATATATATATATATAAAGATTGATGAAGTAGTTTGCATTTGAGACATCATGACAGACTTTAAGTGGGAACGGAATTCTCAAGAATGTAAGACTTTAAGTAGGAACGGAATTCTTAAGAATGTAAACGGTTGGCAATTTAGTAGTAAAAATGCAACTCAACTCAATCATGTCGATATAATGTGTCGGGTCTTCCATGTTTGTTGTGTGCACCACCAATTTCAATAAAACAAAATTAAGTCTACTAATATTAGGGTGTAGATCTATTATTTTTGGAGTACAAATTATTTGATATGCGCGTTTTTCATTTAATGTAAATTTCATGAATTTGGGTATATTCATAACTACTGATTTAATTGGTGACCGAGTTTCACCAATTATATATATGGATGTCAATAACTAAGTTTAAATTTGGTGTTGAAGTCTTGGGTTGCAAAATCGTTATAGATATCATGAATTCAATTTTGATAATGTTTTTATATTTTTGTTTTAAGATTATATTTGAGTTAAAAAAGAATTGTATATATGCATAGTTATTTGAGGGTTAATTTAAAGGTGTAGAAATGATAATTTGTTTTTGTTCAAAATTAATTAACAGTCCAAAGTTTAATAAAATTATGACAATGGAAGTTTTTCACTCAACTTCAAATTAAGAGGGGTGTTTAAGTAGGAACGAAATTCTCAAGATACACACACACAATCTTTCTCTCTCTCTGAAATATTTATATATATATATATATATATGAAGATTGATGAAGTAGTTTGCATTTGAGACATCATGACAGACTTTAAGTAGGAACGAAATTCTCAAGAATGTAAGACTTTAAATAGGAACGGAATTCTCAAGAATGTAAAAACGGTTGGCAATTTAGTAGGAAGAACGCAACTCAACTCAGTCATATCGATATCATGTTTATATTGATCATTGCATGGACGCAAATATATTCCATGCATATATAAATATATACTCGCTTGACATTTTACATGTATTTCATTTATTTTTCGCAATTAGAATTGTCAGTTATTCTACAGTGGTTATATTTATATATATATATATGAAGATTGATGAAGTAGTTTGAATTTGAGACATCATGACAGACTTTAAGCAGGAACGGAATTCTCAAGAATGTAAGACTTTAAGTAGGAACGGAATTCTCAAGAATGTAAAAACGGTTGGCAATTTAGTAGGAAGAACACAACTCAACTCAGTCATATCGATATCATATGTATCATTGCATGGACGCAAAT
The DNA here is from genome assembly GCF_026168435.1 of Sesamum indicum. Classification (NCBI taxonomy): domain Eukaryota; kingdom Viridiplantae; phylum Streptophyta; class Magnoliopsida; order Lamiales; family Pedaliaceae; genus Sesamum; species Sesamum indicum. The sequence continues at coordinate 7,303,284 of NC_142668.1, forward strand.
ATATTCTATGCATATATAAATATATACTCGCTTGACATTTTACATGTATTTCATTTATTCTTCGCAATTAGAATTGTCAGTTATTCTACAGTGGTTATATATATATATATATATATGAAGATTGATGAAGTAGTTTGCATTTGAGACATCATGACAGACTTTAAGTGGGAATGGAATTCTCAAGAATGTAAGACTTTAAGTAGGAACGGAATTCTTAAGAATGTAAACGGTTGGCAATTTAGTAGTAAAAACGCAACTCAACTCAATCATGTCGATATAATGTGTCGGGTCTTCCATGTTTGTTGTGTGCACCACCAATTTCAATAAAACAAAATTAAGTCTACTAATATTAGGGTGTAGATCTATTATTTTTGGAGTACAAATTATTTGATATGCGCGTTTTTCATTTAATGTAAATTTCATGAATTTGGGTATATTTATAACTACTGATTTAATTGGTGACCGACTTTCACCAATTATATATATGGATGTCAATAACTAAGTTTAAATTTGGTGTTGAAGTCTTGGGTTGCAAAATCGTTATAGATATCATGAATTCAATTTTGATAATGTTTTTATATTTTTGTTTTAAGATTATATTTGAGTTAAAAAAGAATTGTATATATGCATAGTTATTTGAGGGTTAATTTAAAGGTGTAGAAATGATAATTTGTTTTAGTTCAAAATTAATTAACAGTCCAAAGTTTAATAAAATTATGACAATGGGAGTTTTTCACTCAACTTCAAATTAAGAGGGGTGTTTAAGTAGGAACAGAATTCAGTAGTTTGCATTTGAGACATCATGACAGACTTTAAGTAGGAACGAAATTCTCAAGAATGTAAGACTTTAAATAGGAACGTAATTCTCAAGAATGTAAAAACGGTTGGCAATTTAGTAGGAAGAACGCAACTCAACTCAGTCATATCGGTATCATGTTTATATTGATCATTGCATGGACGCAAATATATTCCATGCATATATAAATATATACTCGCTTGACATTTTACATGTATTTCATTTATTTTTCGCAATTAGAATTGTCAGTTATTCTACAGTGGTTATATTTATATATATATATGAAGATTGATGAAGTAGTTTGCATTTGAGACATCATGACAGACTTTAAGCAGGAACGGAATTCTCAAGAATTTAAGACTTTAAGTAGGAACGGAATTCTCAAGAATGTAAAAACGGTTGGCAATTTAGTAGGAAGAACGCAACTCAACTCAGTCATATCGATATCATATGTATCATTGCATGGACGCAAATATATTCCATGCATATATAAATATATACTCGCTTGACATTTTACATGTATTTCATTTATTCTTCGCAATTAGAATTGTCAGTTATTCTACAGTGGTTATATATATATATATATATATATATAAAGATTGATGAAGTAGTTTGCATTTGAGACATCATGACAGACTTTAAGTGGGAACGGAATTCTCAAGAATGTAAGACTTTAAGTAGGAACGGAATTCTTAAGAATGTAAACGGTTGGCAATTTAGTAGTAAAAATGCAACTCAACTCAATCATGTCGATATAATGTGTCGGGTCTTCCATGTTTGTTGTGTGCACCACCAATTTCAATAAAACAAAATTAAGTCTACTAATATTAGGGTGTAGATCTATTATTTTTGGAGTACAAATTATTTGATATGCGCGTTTTTCATTTAATGTAAATTTCATGAATTTGGGTATATTCATAACTACTGATTTAATTGGTGACCGAGTTTCACCAATTATATATATGGATGTCAATAACTAAGTTTAAATTTGGTGTTGAAGTCTTGGGTTGCAAAATCGTTATAGATATCATGAATTCAATTTTGATAATGTTTTTATATTTTTGTTTTAAGATTATATTTGAGTTAAAAAAGAATTGTATATATGCATAGTTATTTGAGGGTTAATTTAAAGGTGTAGAAATGATAATTTGTTTTAGTTCAAAATTAATTAACAGTCCAAAGTTTAATAAAATTATGACAATGGGAGTTTTTCACTCAACTTCAAATTAAGAGGGGTGTTTAAGTAGGAACAGAATTCTCAAGATACACACACACAATCTTTCTCTCTCTCTGAAATATTTATATATATATATATATATATATATGAAGATTGATGAAGTAGTTTGCATTTGAGACATCATGACAGACTTTAAGTAGGAACGAAATTCTCAAGAATGTAAGACTTTAAATAGGAACGTAATTCTCAAGAATGTAAAAACGGTTGGCAATTTAGTAGGAAGAACGCAACTCAACTCAGTCATATCGGTATCATGTTTATATTGATCATTGCATGGACGCAAATATATTCCATGCATATATAAATATATACTCGCTTGACATTTTACATGTATTTCATTTATTTTTCGCAATTAGAATTGTCAGTTATTCTACAGTGGTTATATTTATATATATATATGAAGATTGATGAAGTAGTTTGAATTTGAGACATCATGACAGACTTTAAGCAGGAACGGAATTCTCAAGAATTTAAGACTTTAAGTAGGAACGGAATTCTCAAGAATGTAAAAACGGTTGGCAATTTAGTAGGAAGAACGCAACTCAACTCAGTCATATCGATATCATATGTATCATTGCATGGACGCAAATATATTCCATGCATATATAAATATATACTCGCTTGACATTTTACATGTATTTCATTTATTCTTCGCAATTAGAATTGTCAGTTATTCTACAGTGGTTATATATATATATATATATATATAAAGATTGATGAAGTAGTTTGCATTTGAGACATCATGACAGACTTTAAGTGGGAACGGAATTCTCAAGAATGTAAGACTTTAAGTAGGAACGGAATTCTTAAGAATGTAAACGGTTGGCAATTTAGTAGTAAAAACGCAACTCAACTCAATCATGTCGATATAATGTGTCGGGTCTTCCATGTTTGTTGTGTGCACCACCAATTTCAATAAAACAAAATTAAGTCTACTAATATTAGGGTGTAGATCTATTATTTTTGGAGTACAAATTATTTGATATGCGCGTTTTTCATTTAATGTAAATTTCATGAATTTGGGTATATTCATAACTACTGATTTAATTGGTGACCGACTTTCACCAATTATATATATGGATGTCAATAACTAAGTTTAAATTTGGTGTTGAAGTCTTGGGTTGCAAAATCGTTATAGATATCATGAATTCAATTTTGATAATGTTTTTATATTTTTGTTTTAAGATTATATTTGAGTTAAAAAAGAATTGTATATATGCATAGTTATTTGAGGGTTAATTTAAAGGTGTAGAAATGATAATTTGTTTTAGTTCAAAATTAATTAACAGTCCAAAGTTTAATAAAATTATGACAATGGAAGTTTTTCACTCAACTTCAAATTAAGAGGGGTGTTTAAGTAGGAACGAAATTCTCAAGATACACACACAATCTTTCTCTCTCTCTGAAATATTTATGTATATATATATATATATATGAAGATTGATGAAGTAGTTTGCATTTGAGACATCATGACAGACTTTAAGTAGGAACGAAATTCTCAAGAATGTAAGACTTTAAATAGGAACGGAATTCTCAAGAATGTAAAAACGGTTGGCAATTTAGTAGGAAGAACGCAACTCAACTCAGTCATATCGATATCATGTTTATATTGATCATTGCATGGACGCAAATATATTCCATGCATATATAAATATATACTCGCTTGACATTTTACATATATTTCATTTATTTTTCGCAATTAGAATTGTCAGTTATTCTACAGTGGTTATATTTATATATATATATGAAGATTGATGAAGTAGTTTGAATTTGAGACATCATGACAGACTTTAAGCAGGAACGGAATTCTCAAGAATTTAAGACTTTAAGTAGGAACGGAATTCTCAAGAATGTAAAAACGGTTGGCAATTTAGTAGGAAGAACGCAACTCAACTCAGTCATATCGATATCATATGTATCATTGCATGGACGCAAATATATTCCATGCATATATAAATATATACTCGCTTGACATTTTACATGTATTTCATTTATTCTTCGCAATTAGAATTGTCAGTTATTCTACAGTGGTTATATATATATATATATATATATATAAAGATTGATGAAGTAGTTTGCATTTGAGACATCATGACAGACTTTAAGTGGGAACGGAATTCTCAAGAATGTAAGACTTTAAGTAGGAACGGAATTCTTAAGAATGTAAATGGTTGGCAATTTAGTAGTAAAAACGCAACTCAACTCAATCATGTCGATATAATGTGTCGGGTCTTCCATGTTTGTTGTGTGCACCACCAATTTCAATAAAACAAAATTAAGTCTACTAATATTAGGGTGTAGATCTATTATTTTTGGAGTACAAATTATTTGATATGCGCGTTTTTCATTTAATGTAAATTTCATGAATTTGGGTATATTCATAAATACTGATTTAATTGGTGACCGACTTTCACCAATTATATATATGGATGTCAATAACTAAGTTTAAATTTGGTGTTGAAGTCTTGGGTTGCAAAATCGTTATAGATATCATGAATTCAATTTTGATAATGTTTTTATATTTTTGTTTTAAGATTATATTTGAGTTAAAAAAGAATTGTATATATGCATAGTTATTTGAGGGTTAATTTAAAGGTGTAGAAATGATAATTTGTTTTAGTTCAAAATTAATTAACAATCCAAAGTTTAATAAAATTATGACAATGGAAGTTTTTCACTCAACTTCAAATTAAGAGGGGTGTTTAAGTAGGAACGAAATTCTCAAGATACACACACACAATCTTTCTCTCTCTCTGAAATATTTATATATATATATATATATATATATGAAGATTGATGAAGTAGTTTGCATTTGAGACATCATGACAGACTTTAAGTAGGAACGAAATTCTCAAGAATGTAAGACTTTAAATAGGAACGGAATTCTCAAGAATGTAAAAACGGTTGGCAATTTAGTAGGAAGAACGCAACTCAACTCAGTCATATCGATATCATGTTTATATTGATCATTGCATGGACGCAAATATATTCCATGCATATATAAATATATACTCGCTTGACATTTTACATGTATTTCATTTATTTTTCGCAATTAGAATTGTCAGTTATTCTACAGTGGTTATATTTATATATATATATATGAAGATTGATGAAGTAGTTTGAATTTGAGACATCATGACAGACTTTAAGCAGGAACGGAATTCTCAAGAATTTAAGACTTTAAGTAGGAACGGAATTCTCAAGAATGTAAAAACGGTTGGCAATTTAGTAGGAAGAACACAACTCAACTCAGTCATATCGATATCATATGTATCATTGCATGGACGCAAATATATTCTATGCATATATAAATATATACTCGCTTGACATTTTACATGTATTTCATTTATTCTTCGCAATTAGAATTGTCAGTTATTCTACAGTGGTTATATATATATATATATATATGAAGATTGATGAAGTAGTTTGCATTTGAGACATCATGACAGACTTTAAGTGGGAACGGAATTCTCAAGAATGTAAGACTTTAAGTAGGAACGGAATTCTTAAGAATGTAAACGGTTGGCAATTTAGTAGTAAAAACGCAACTCAACTCAATCATGTCGATATAATGTGTCGGGTCTTCCATGTTTGTTGTGTGCACCACCAATTTCAATAAAACAAAATTAAGTCTACTAATATTAGGGTGTAGATCTATTATTTTTGGAGTACAAATTATTTGATATGCGCGTTTTTCATTTAATGTAAATTTCATGAATTTGGGTATATTTATAACTACTGATTTAATTGGTGACCGACTTTCACCAATTATATATATGGATGTCAATAACTAAGTTTAAATTTGGTGTTGAAGTCTTGGGTTGCAAAATCGTTATAGATATCATGAATTCAATTTTGATAATGTTTTTATATTTTTGTTTTAAGATTATATTTGAGTTAAAAAAGAATTGTATATATGCATAGTTATTTGAGGGTTAATTTAAAGGTGTAGAAATGATAATTTGTTTTAGTTCAAAATTAATTAACAGTCCAAAGTTTAATAAAATTATGACAATGGGAGTTTTTCACTCAACTTCAAATTAAGAGGGGTGTTTAAGTAGGAACAGAATTCTCAAGATACACACACACAATCTTTCTCTCTCTCTGAAATATTTATATATATATATATATATATATATATATATATGAAGATTGATGAAGTAGTTTGCATTTGAGACATCATGACAGACTTTAAGTAGGAACGAAATTCTCAAGAATGTAAGACTTTAAATAGGAACGTAATTCTCAAGAATGTAAAAACGGTTGGCAATTTAGTAGGAAGAACGCAACTCAACTCAGTCATATCGGTATCATGTTTATATTGATCATTGCATGGACGCAAATATATTCCATGCATATATAAATATATACTCGCTTGACATTTTACATGTATTTCATTTATTTTTCGCAATTAGAATTGTCAGTTATTCTACAGTGGTTATATTTATATATATATATGAAGATTGATGAAGTAGTTTGAATTTGAGACATCATGACAGACTTTAAGCAGGAACGGAATTCTCAAGAATTTAAGACTTTAAGTAGGAACGGAATTCTCAAGAATGTAAAAACGATTGGCAATTTAGTAGGAAGAACGCAACTCAACTCAGTCATATCGATATCATATGTATCATTGCATGGACGCAAATATATTCCATGCATATATAAATATATACTCGCTTGACATTTTACATGTATTTCATTTATTCTTCGCAATTAGAATTGTCAGTTATTCTACAGTGGTTATATATATATATATATATATAAAGATTGATGAAGTAGTTTGCATTTGAGACATCATGACAGACTTTAAGTGGGAACGGAATTCTCAAGAATGTAAGACTTTAAGTAGGAACGGAATTCTTAAGAATGTAAACGGTTGGCAATTTAGTAGTAAAAACGCAACTCAACTCAATCATGTCGATATAATGTGTCGGGTCTTCCATGTTTGTTGTGTGCACCACCAATTTCAATAAAACAAAATTAAGTCTACTAATATTAGGGTGTAGATCTATTATTTTTGGAGTACAAATTATTTGATATGCGCGTTTTTCATTTAATGTAAATTTCATGAATTTGGGTATATTCATAAATACTGATTTAATTGGTGACCGACTTTCACCAATTATATATATGGATGTCAATAACTAAGTTTAAATTTGGTGTTGAAGTCTTGGGTTGCAAAATCGTTATAGATATCATGAATTCAATTTTGATAATGTTTTTATATTTTTGTTTTAAGATTATATTTGAGTTAAAAAAGAATTGTATATATGCATAGTTATTTGAGGGTTAATTTAAAGGTGTAGAAATGATAATTTGTTTTAGTTCAAAATTAATTAACAATCCAAAGTTTAATAAAATTATGACAATGGAAGTTTTTCACTCAACTTCAAATTAAGAGGGGTGTTTAAGTAGGAACGAAATTCTCAAGATACACACACACAATCTTTCTCTCTCTCTGAAATATTTATATATATATATATATATATATATATATGAAGATTGATGAAGTAGTTTGCATTTGAGACATCATGACAGACTTTAAGTAGGAACGAAATTCTCAAGAATGTAAGACTTTAAATAGGAACGGAATTCTCAAGAATGTAAAAACGGTTGGCAATTTAGTAGGAAGAACGCAACTCAACTCAGTCATATCGATATCATGTTTATATTGATCATTGCATGGACGCAAATATATTCCATGCATATATAAATATATACTCGCTTGACATTTTACATTTATTTCATTTATTTTTTGCAATTAGAATTGTCAGTTATTCTACAGTGGTTATATTTATATATATATATGAAGATTGATGAAGTAGTTTGGATTTGAGACATCATGACAGACTTTAAGCAGGAACGGAATTCTCAAGAATTTAAGACTTTAAGTAGGAACGGAATTCTCAAGAATGTAAAAACGGTTGGCAATTTAGTAGGAAGAACGCAACTCAACTCAGTCATATCGATATCATATGTATCATTGCATGGACGCAAATATATTCCATGCATATATAAATATATACTCGCTTGACATTTTACATGTATTTCATTTATTCTTCGCAATTAGAATTGTCAGTTATTCTACAGTGGTTATATATATATATATATATATATATATATATATAAAGATTGATGAATTAGTTTGCATTTGAGACATCATGACAGACTTTAAGTGGGAACGGAATTCTCAAGAATGTAAGACTTTAAGTAGGAACGGAATTCTTAAGAATGTAAACGGTTGGCAATTTAGTAGTAAAAACGCAACTCAACTCAATCATGTCGATATAATGTGTCGGGTCTTCCATGTTTGTTGTGTGCACCACCAATTTCAATAAAACAAAATTAAGTCTACTAATATTAGGGTGTAGATCTATTATTTTTGGAGTACAAATTATTTGATATGCGCGCTTTTCATTTAATGTAAATTTCATGAATTTGGGTATATTCATAACTACTGATTTAATTGGTGACCGACTTTCACCAATTATATATATGGATGTCAATAACTAAGTTTAAATTTGGTGTTGAAGTCTTGGGTTGCAAAATCGTTATAGATATCATGAATTCAATTTTGATAATGTTTTTATATTTTTGTTTTAAGATTATATTTGAGTTAAAAAAGAATTGTATATATGCATAGTTATTTGAGGGTTAATTTAAAGGTGTAGAAATGATAATTTGTTTTAGTTCAAAATTAATTAACAGTCCAAAGTTTAATAAAATTATGACAATGGAAGTTTTTCACTCAACTTTAAATTAAGAGGGGTGTTTAAGTAGGAACAAAATTCTCAAGATACACACACACAATCTTTCTCTCTCTCTGAAATATTTATATATATATATATATATATATATGAAGATTGATGAAGTAGTTTGCATTTGAGACATCATGACAGACTTTAAGTAGGAACGAAATTCTCAAGAATGTAAGACTTTAAATAGGAACGGAATTCTCAAGAATGTAAAAACGGTTGGCAATTTAGTAGGAAGAACGCAACTCAACTCAGTCATATCGATATCATGTTTATATTGATCATTGCATGGACGCAAATATATTCCATGCATATATAAATATATACTCGCTTGACATTTTACATGTATTTCATTTATTTTTCGCAATTAGAATTGTCAGTTATTCTACAGTGGTTATATTTATATATATATATATGAAGATTGATGAAGTAGTTTGAATTTGAGACATCATGACAGACTTTAAGCAGGAACGGAATTCTCAAGAATTTAAGACTTTAAGTAGGAACGGAATTCTCAAGAATGTAAAAACGGTTGGCAATTTAGTAGGAAGAACGCAACTCAACTCAGTCATATCGATATCATATGTATCATTGCATGGACGCAAATATATTCCATGCATATATAAATATATACTCGCTTGACATTTTACATGTATTTTATTTATTCTTCGCAATTAGAATTGTCAGTTATTCTACAGTGGTTATATATATATATATATATATATATATATATATATAAAGATTGATGAAGTAGTTTGCATTTGAGACATCATGACAGACTTTAAGTGGGAACGGAATTCTCAAGAATGTAGGACTTTAAGTAGGAACGGAATTCTTAAGAATGTAAACGGTTTGCAATTTAGTAGTAAAAACGCAACTCAACTCAATCATGTCGATATAATGTGTCGGGTCTTCCATGTTTGTTGTGTGCACCACCAATTTCAATAAAACAAAATTAAGTCTACTAATATTAGGGTGTAGATCTATTATTTTTGGAGTACAAATTATTTGATATGCGCGTTTTTCATTTAATGTAAATTTCATGAATTTGGGTATATTCATAACTACTGATTTAATTGGTGACCGACTTTCACCAATTATATATATGGATGTCAATAACTAAGTTTAAATTTGGTGTTGAAGTCTTGGGTTGCAAAATCGTTATAGATATCATGAATTCAATTTTGATAATGTTTTTATATTTTTGTTTTAAGATTATATTTGAGTTAAAAAAGAATTGTATATATGCATAGTTATTTGAGGGTTAATTTAAAGGTGTAGAAATGATAATTTGTTTTAGTTCAAAATTAATTAACAGTCCAAAGTTTAATAAAATTATGACAATGGAAGTTTTTCACTCAACTTCAAATTAAGAGGGGTGTTTAAGTAGGAACAGAATTCTCAAGATACACACACACAATCTTTCTCTCTCTCTGAAATATTTATATATATATATATATATATATATATATATGAAGATTGATGAAGTAGTTTGCATTTGAGACATCATGACAGACTTTAAGTAGGAACGAAATTCTCAAGAATGTAAGACTTTAAATAGGAACGGAATTCTCAAGAATGTAAAAACGGTTGGCAATTTAGTAGGAAGAACGCAACTCAACTCAGTCATATCGATATCATGTTTATATTGATCATTGCATGGACGCAAATATATTCCATGCATATATAAATATATACTCGCTTGACATTTTACATGTATTTCATTTATTTTTCGCAATTAGAATTGTCAGTTATTCTACAGTGGTTATATTTATATATATATATATGAAGATTGATGAAGTAGTTTGAATTTGAGACATCATGACAGACTTTAAGCAGGAACGGAATTCTCAAGAATTTAAGACTTTAAGTAGGAACGGAATTCTCAAGAATGTAAAAACGGTTGGCAATTTAGTAGGAAGAACGCAACTCAACTCAGTCATATCGATATCATATGTATCATTGCATGGACGCAAATATATTCCATGCATATATAAATATATACTCGCTTGACATTTTACATGTATTTCATTTATTCTTCGCAATTAGAATTGTCAATTATTCTACAGTGGTTATATATATATAAAGATTGATGAAGTAGTTTGCATTTGAGACATCATGACAGACTTTAAGTGGGAACGGAATTCTCAAGAATGTAAGACTTTAAGTAGGAACGGAATTCTTAAGAATGTAAACGGTTGGCAATTTAGTAGTAAAAACGCAACTCAACTCAATCATGTCGATATAATGTGTCGGGTCTTCCATGTTTGTTGTGTGCACCACCAATTTCAATAAAACAAAATTAAGTCTACTAATATTAGGGTGTAGATCTATTATTTTTGGAGTACAAATTATTTGATATGCGCGCTTTTCATTTAATGTAAATTTCATGAATTTGGGTATATTCATAACTACTGATTTAATTGGTGACCGACTTTCACCAATTATATATATGGATGTCAATAACTAAGTTTAAATTTGGTGTTGAAGTCTTGGGTTGCAAAATCGTTATAGATATCATGAATTCAATTTTGATAATGTTTTTATATTTTTGTTTTAAGATTATATTTGAGTTAAAAAAGAATTGTATATATGCATAGTTATTTGAGGGTTAATTTAAAGGTGTAGAAATGATAATTTGTTTTAGTTCAAAATTAATTAACAGTCCAAAGTTTAATAAAATTATGACAATGGAAGTTTTTCACTCAACTTCAAATTAAGAGGGGTGTTTAAGTAGGAACAGAATTCTCAAGATACACACACACAATCTTTCTCTCTCTCTGAAATATTTATATATATATATATATATATATATATATGAAGATTGATGAAGTAGTTTGCATTTGAGACATCATGACAGACTTTAAGTAGGAACGAAATTCTCAAGAATGTAAGACTTTAAATAGGAACGGAATTCTCAAGAATGTAAAAACGGTTGGCAATTTAGTAGGAAGAACGCAACTCAACTCAGTCATATCGATATCATGTTTATATTGATCATTGCATGGACGCAAATATATTCCATGCATATATAAATATATACTCGCTTGACATTTTACATGTATTTCATTTATTTTTCGCAATTAGAATTGTCAGTTATTCTACAGTGGTTATATTTATATATATATATATGAAGATTGATGAAGTAGTTTGAATTTGAGACATCATGACAGACTTTAAGCAGGAACGGAATTCTCAAGAATTTAAGACTTTAAGTAGGAACGGAATTCTCAAGAATGTAAAAACGGTTGGCAATTTAGTAGGAAGAACGCAACTCAACTCAGTCATATCGATATCATATGTATCATTGCATGGACGCAAATATATTCCATGCATATATAAATATATACTCGCTTGACATTTTACATGTATTTCATTTATTCTTCGCAATTAGAATTGTCAATTATTCTACAGTGGTTATATATATATAAAGATTGATGAAGTAGTTTGCATTTGAGACATCATGACAGACTTTAAGTGGGAACGGAATTCTCAAGAATGTAAGACTTTAAGTAGGAACGGAATTCTTAAGAATGTAAACGGTTGGCAATTTAGTAGTAAAAACGCAACTCAACTCAATCATGTCGATATAATGTGTCGGGTCTTCCATGTTTGTTGTGTGCACCACCAATTTCAATAAAACAAAATTAAGTCTACTAATATTAGGGTGTAGATCTATTATTTTTGGAGTACAAATTATTTGATATGCGCGCTTTTCATTTAATGTAAATTTCATGAATTTGGGTATATTCATAACTACTGATTTAATTGGTGACCGACTTTCACCAATTATATATATGGATGTCAATAACTAAGTTTAAATTTGGTGTTGAAGTCTTGGGTTGCAAAATCGTTATAGATATCATGAATTCAATTTTGATAATGTTTTTATATTTTTGTTTTAAGATTATATTTGAGTTAAAAAAGAATTGTATATATGCATAGTTATTTGAGGGTTAATTTAAAGGTGTAGAAATGATAATTTGTTTTTGTTCAAAATTAATTAACAGTCCAAAGTTTAATAAAATTATGACAATGGAAGTTTTTCACTCAACTTCAAATTAAGAGGGGTGTTTAAGTAGGAACGAAATTCTCAAGATACACACACACAATCTTTCTCTCTCTCTGAAATATTTATATATATATATATATATATATATATGAAGATTGATGAAGTAGTTTGCATTTGAGACATCATGACAGACTTTAAGTAGGAACGAAATTCTCAAGAATGTAAGACTTTAAATAGGAACGGAATTCTCAAGAATGTAAAAACGGTTGGCAATTTAGTAGGAAGAACGCAACTCAACTCAGTCATATCGATATCATGTTTATATTGATCATTGCATGGACGCAAATATATTCCATGCATATATAAATATATACTCGCTTGACATTTTACATGTATTTCATTTATTTTTCGCAATTAGAATTGTCAGTTATTCTACAGTGGTTATATTTATATATATATATATGAAGATTGATGAAGTAGTTTGAATTTGAGACATCATGACAGACTTTAAGCAGGAACGGAATTCTCAAGAATTTAAGACTTTAAGTAGGAACGGAATTTTCAAAAATGTAAAAACGGTTGGCAATTTAGTAGGAAGAACGCAACTCAACTCAGTCATATCGATATCATATGTATCATTGCATGGACGCAAATATATTCCATGCATATATAAATATATACTCGCTTGACATTTTACATGTATTTCATTTATTCTTCGCAATTAGAATTGTCAGTTATTCTACAGTGGTTATATATATATATATATATATATATATATATATATATAAAGATTGATGAAGTAGTTTGCATTTGAGACATCATGACAGACTTTAAGTGGGAACGGAATTCTCAAGAATGTAAGACTTTAAGTAGGAACGGAATTCTTAAGAATGTAAACGGTTGGCAATTTAGTAGTAAAAACGCAACTCAACTCAATCATGTCGATATAATGTGTCGGGTCTTCCATGTTTGTTGTGTGCACCACCAATTTCAATAAAACAAAATTAAGTCTACTAATATTAGGGTGTAGATCTATTATTTTTGGAGTATAAATTATTTGATATGCGCGTTTTTCATTTAATGTAAATTTCATGAATTTGGGTATATTCATAACTACTGATTTAATTGGTGACCGACTTTCACCAATTATATATATGGATGTCAATAACTAAGTTTAAATTTGGTGTTGAAGTCTTGGGTTGCAAAATCGTTATAGATATCATGAATTCAATTTTGATAATGTTTTTATATTTTTGTTTTAAGATTATATTTGAGTTAAAAAAGAATTGTATATATGCATAGTTATTTGAGGGTTAATTTAAAGGTGTAGAAATGATAATTTGTTTTAGTTCAAAATTAATTAACAGTCCAAAGTTTAATAAAATTATGACAATGAAAGTTTTTCACTCAACTTCAAATTAAGAGGGGTGTTTAAGTAGGAACGAAATTCTCAAGATACACACACACAATCTTTCTCTCTCTCTGAAATATTTATATATATATATATATATATATATATGAAGATTGATGAAGTAGTTTGCATTTGAAACATCATGACAGACTTTAAGTAGGAACGAAATTCTCAAGAATGTAAGACTTTAAATAGGAACGGAATTCTCAAAAATGTAAAAACGGTTGGCAATTTAGTAGGAAGAACGCAACTCAACTCAGTCATATCGATATCATGTTTATATTGATCATTGCATGGACGCAAATATATTCCATGCATATATAAATATATACTCGCTTGACATTTTACATTTATTTCATTTATTTTTCGAAATTAGAATTGTCAGTTATTCTACAGTGGTTATATTTATATATATATGAAGATTGATGAAGTAGTTTGCATTTGAGACATCATGACAGACTTTAAGCAGGAACGGAATTCTCAAGAATTTAAGACTTTAAATAGGAACGGAATTCTCAAGAATGTAAAAACGGTTGGCAATTTAGTAGGAAGAACGCAACTCAACTCAGTCATATCGATATCATATGTATTATTGCATGGACGCAAATATATTCCATGCATATATAAATATATACTCGCTTGACATTTTACATGTATTTCATTTATTCTTCGCAATTAGAATTGTCAGTTATTCTACAGTGGTTATATATATATATATATATATATAAAGATTGATGAAGTAGTTTGCATTTGAGACATCATGACAGACTTTAAGTGGGAACGGAATTCTCAAAAATGTAAGACTTTAAGTAGGAACGGAATTCTTAAGAATGTAAACGGTTGGCAATTTAGTAGTAAAAACGCAACTCAACTCAATCATGTCGATATAATGTGTCGGGTCTTCCATGTTTGTTGTGTGCACCACCAATTTCAATAAAACAAAATTAAGTCTACTAATATTAGGGTGTAGATCTATTATTTTTGGAGTACAAATTATTTGATATGCGCGTTTTTCATTTAATGTAAATTTCATGAATTTGGGTATATTCATAACTACTGATTTAATTGGTGACCGACTTTCACCAATTATATATATGGATGTCAATAACTAAGTTTAAATTTGGTGTTGAAGTCTTGGGTTGCAAAATCGTTATAGATATCATGAATTCAATTTTGATAATATTTTTATATTTTTGTTTTAAGATTATATTTGAGTTAAAAAAGAATTGTATATATGCATAGTTATTTGAGGGTTAATTTAAAGGTGTAGAAATGATAATTTGTTTTAGTTCAAAATTAATTAACAGTCCAAAGTTTAATAAAATTATGACAATGGAAGTTTTTCACTCAACTTCAAATTAAGAGGGGTGTTTAAGTGGGAACGAAATTCTCAAGATACACACACACAATCTTTCTCTCTCTCTGAAATATTTATATATATATATATATATGAAGATTGATGAAGTAGATTGAATTTGAGACATCATGACAGACTTTAAGTAGGAACGAAATTCTCAAGAATGTAAGACTTTAAATAGGAACGGAATTCTCAAGAATGTAAAAATGGTTGGCAATTTAGTAGGAAGAACGCAACTCAACTCAGTCATATCGATATCATATTTATATTGATCATTGCATGGACGCAAATATATTCCATGCATATATAAATATATACTCGCTTGACATTTTACATTTATTTCATTTATTTTTCGCAATTAGAATTGTCAGTTATTCTACAGTGGTTATATTTATATATATATATGAAGATTGATGAAGTAGTTTGAATTTGAGACATCATGACAGACTTTAAGCAGGAACGGAATTCTCAAGAATTTAAGACTTTAAGTAGAAACGGAATTCTCAAGATTGTAAAAACGGTTGGCAATTTAGTAGGAAGAACGCAACTCAACTCAGTCATATCGATATCATATGTATCATTGCATGGACGCAAATATATTCCATGCATATATAAATATATACTCGCTTGACATTTTACATGTATTTCATTTATTCTTCGCAATTAGAATTGTCAGTTATTCTACAGTGGTTATATATATATATATATATATATATAAAGATTGATGAAGTAGTTTGCATTTGAGACATCATGACAGACTTTAAGTGGGAACGGAATTCTCAAGAATGTAAGACTTTAAGTAGGAACGGAATTCTTAAGAATGTAAACGGTTGGCAATTTAGTAGTAAAAACGCAACTCAACTCAATCATGTCGATATAATGTGTCGGGTCTTCCATGTTTGTTGTGTGCACCACCAATTTCAATAAAACAAAATTAAGTCTACTAATATTAGGGTGTAGATCTATTATTTTTGGAGTACAAATTATTTGATATGCGCGTTTTTCATTTAATGTAAATTTCATGAATTTGGGTATATTCATAACTACTGATTTAATTGGTGACCGACTTTCACCAATTATATATATGGATGTCAATAACTAAGTTTAAATTTGGTGTTGAAGTCTTGGGTTGCAAAATCGTTATAGATATCATGAATTCAATTTTGATAATATTTTTATATTTTTGTTTTAAGATTATATTTGAGTTAAAAAAGAATTGTATATATGCATAGTTATTTGAGGGTTAATTTAAAGGTGTAGAAATGATAATTTGTTTTAGTTCAAAATTAATTAACAGTCCAAAGTTTAATAAAATTATGACAATGGAAGTTTTTCACTCAACTTCAAATTAAGAGGGGTGTTTAAGTGGGAACGAAATTCTCAAGATACACACACACAATCTTTCTCTCTCTCTGAAATATTTATATATATATATATATATATGAAGATTGATGAAGTAGTTTGCATTTGAGACATCATGACAGACTTTAAGTAGGAACGAAATTCTCAAGAATGTAAGAATTTAAATAGGAACGGAATTCTCAAGAATGTAAAAACGGTTGGCAATTTAGTAGGAAGAACGCAACTCAACTCAGTCATATCGATATCATGTTTATATTGATCATTGAATGGACGCAAATATATTCCATGCATATATAAATATATACTCGCTTGACATTTTACATGTATTTCATTTATTTTTCGCAATTAGAATTGTCAGTTATTCTACAGTGGTTATATTTTTATATATATATGAAGATTGATGAAGTAGTTTGAATTTGAGACATCATGACAGACTTTAAGCAGGAACGGAATTCTCAAGAATTTAAGACTTTAAGTAGGAACGGAATTCTCAAGAATGTAAAAACGGTTGGCAATTTAGTAGGAAGAACGCAACTCAACTCAGTCATATCGATATCATATGTATCATTGCATGGACGCAAATATATTCCATGCATATATAAATATATACTCGCTTGACATTTTACATGTATTTCATTTATTCTTCGCAATTAGAATTGTCAGTTATTCTACAGTGGTTATATATATATATATATATATATATAAAGATTGATGAAGTAGTTTGCATTTGAGACATCATGACAGACTTTAAGTGGGAACGGAATTCTCAAGAATGTAAGACTTTAAGTAGGAACGGAATTCTTAAGAATGTAAACGGTTGGCAATTTAGTAGTAAAAACGCAACTCAACTCAATCATGTCGATATAATGTGTCGGGTCTTCCATGTTTGTTGTGT
Source organism: Sesamum indicum (assembly GCF_026168435.1). NCBI lineage: Eukaryota > Viridiplantae > Streptophyta > Magnoliopsida > Lamiales > Pedaliaceae > Sesamum > Sesamum indicum. The sequence goes on from NC_142668.1 coordinate 7,321,112, forward strand.
GCACCACCAATTTCAATAAAACAAAATTAAGTCTACTAATATTAGGGTGTAGATCTATTATTTTTGGAGTATAAATTATTTGATATGCGCGTTTTTCATTTAATGTAAATTTCATGAATTTGGGTATATTCATAACTACTGATTTAATTGGTGACCGACTTTCACCAATTATATATATGGATGTCAATAACTAAGTTTAAATTTGGTGTTGAAGTCTTGGGTTGCAAAATCGTTATAAATATCATGAATTCAATTTTGATAATGTTTTTATATTTTTGTTTTAAGATTATATTTGAGTTAAAAAAGAATTGTATATATGCATAGTTATTTGAGGGTTAATTTAAAGGTGTAGAAATGATAATTTGTTTTAGTTCAAAATTAATTAACAGTCCAAAGTTTAATAAAATTATGACAATGGAAGTTTTTCACTCAACTTCAAATTAAGAGGGGTGTTTAAGTGGGAACGAAATTCTCAAGATACACACACACAATCTTTCTCTCTCTCTGAAATATTTATATATATATATATATATGAAGATTGATGAAGTAGATTGCATTTGAGACATCATGACAGACTTTAAGTAGGAACGAAATTCTCAAGAATGTAAGACTTTAAATAGGAACGGAATTCTCAAGAATGTAAAAACGGTTGGCAATTTAGTAGGAAGAACGCAACTCAACTCAGTCATATCGATATCATATTTATATTGATCATTGCATGGACGCAAATATATTCCATGCATATATAAATATATACTCGCTTGACATTTTACATTTATTTCATTTATTTTTCGCAATTAGAATTGTCAGTTATTCTACAGTGGTTATATTTATATATATATATGAAGATTGATGAAGTAGTTTGCATTTGAGACATCATGACAGACTTTAAGCAGGAACGGAATTCTCAAGAATTTAAGACTTTAAGTAGAAACGGAATTCTCAAGAATGTAAAAACGGTTGGCAATTTAGTAGGAAGAACGCAACTCAACTCAGTCATATCGATATCATATGTATCATTGCATGGACGCAAATATATTCCATGCATATATAAATATATACTCGCTTGACATTTTACATGTATTTCATTTATTATTCGCAATTAGAATTGTCAGTTATTCTACAGTGGTTATATTTATATATATATATATATATGAAGATTGATGAAGTAGTTTGCATTTGAGACATCATGACAGACTTTAAGTGGGAACGGAATTCTCAAGAATGTAAGACTTTAAGTAGGAACGGAATTCTTAAGAATGTAAACGGTTGGCAATTTAGTAGTAAAAACGCAACTCAACTCAATCATGTCGATATAATGTGTCGGGTCTTCCATGTTTGTTGTGTGCACCACCAATTTCAATAAAACAAAATTAAGTCTACTAATATTAGGGTGTAGATCTATTATTTTTGGAGTACAAATTATTTGATATGCGCGTTTTTCATTTAATGTAAATTTCATGAATTTGGGTATATTCATAACTACTGATTTAATTGGTGACCGACTTTCACCAATTATATATATGGATGTCAATAACTAAGTTTAAATTTGGTGTTGAAGTCTTGGGTTGCAAAATCGTTATAGATATCATGAATTCAATTTTGATAATATTTTTATATTTTTGTTTTAAGATTATATTTGAGTTAAAAAAGAATTGTATATATGCATAGTTATTTGAGGGTTAATTTAAAGGTGTAGAAATGATAATTTGTTTTAGTTCAAAATTAATTAACAGTCCAAAGTTTAATAAAATTATGACAATGGAAGTTTTTCACTCAACTTCAAATTAAGAGGGGTGTTTAAGTGGGAACGAAATTCTCAAGATACACACACACAATCTTTCTCTCTCTCTGAAATATTTATATATATATATATATATGATGATTGATGAAGTAGTTTGCATTTGAGACATCATGACAGACTTTAAGTAGGAACGAAATTCTCAAGAATGTAAGAATTTAAATAGGAACGGAATTCTCAAGAATGTAAAAACGGTTGGCAATTTAGTAGGAAGAACGCAACTCAACTCAGTCATATCGATAACATGTTTATATTGATCATTGAATGGACGCAAATATATTCCATGCATATATAAATATATACTCGCTTGACATTTTACATGTATTTCATTTATTTTTCGCAATTAGAATTGTCAGTTATTCTACAGTGGTTATATTTATATATATATATGAAGATTGATGAAGTAGTTTGAATTTGAGACATCATGACAGACTTTAAGCAGGAACGGAATTCTCAAGAATTTAAGACTTTAAGTAGGAACGGTTTCTCAAGAATGTAAAAACGGTTGGCAATTTAGTAGGAAGAACGCAACTCAACTCAGTCATATCGATATCATATGTATCATTGCATGGACGCAAATATATTTCATGCATATATAAATATATACTCGCTTGACATTTTACATGTATTTCATTTATTCTTCGCAATTAGAATTGTCAGTTATTCTACAGTGGTTATATATATATATATATATATATAAAGATTGATGAAGTAGTTTGCATTTGAGACATCATGACAGACTTTAAGTGGGAACGGAATTCTCAAGAATGTAAGACTTTAAGTAGGAACGGAATTCTTAAGAATGTAAACGGTTGGCAATTTAGTAGTAAAAACGCAACTCAACTCAATCATGTCGATATAATGTGTCGGGTCTTCCATGTTTGTTGTGTGCACCACCAATTTCAATAAAACAAAATTAAGTCTACTAATATTAGGGTGTAGATCTATTATTTTTGGAGTATAAATTATTTGATATGCGCGTTTTTCATTTAATGTAAATTTCATGAATTTGGGTATATTCATAACTACTGATTTAATTGGTGACCGACTTTCACCAATTATATATATGGATGTCAATAACTAAGTTTAAATTTGGTGTTGAAGTCTTGGGTTGGAAAATCGTTATAGATATCATGAATTCAATTTTGATAATGTTTTTATATTTTTGTTTTAAGATTATATTTGAGTTAAAAAAGAATTGTATATATGCATAGTTATTTGAGGGTTAATTTAAAGGTGTAGAAATGATAATTTGTTTTAGTTCAAAATTAATTAACAGTCCAAAGTTTAATAAAATTATGACAATGGAAGTTTTTCACTCAACTTCAAATTAAGAGGGGTGTTTAAGTGGGAACGAAATTCTCAAGATACACACACACAATCTTTCTCTCTCTCTGAAATATTTATATATATATATATATATATGAAGATTGATGAAGTAGTTTGCATTTGAGACATCATGACAGACTTTAAGTAGGAACGAAATTCTCAAAAATGTAAGACTTTAAATAGGAACGGAATTCTCAAAAATGTAAAAACGGTTGGCAATTTAGTAGGAAGAACGCAACTCAACTCAGTCATATCGATATCATGTTTATATTGATCATTGCATGGACGCAAATATATTCCATGCATATATAAATATATACTCGCTTGACATTTTACATGTATTTCATTTATTTTTCGCAATTAGAATTGTCAGTTATTCTACAGTGGTTATATTTATATATATATATGAAGATTGATGAAGTAGTTTGCATTTGAGACATCATGACAGACTTTAAGCAGGATTGGAATTCTCAAGAATTTAAGACTTTAAGTAGAAACGGAATTCTCAAGATTGTAAAAACGGTTGGCAATTTAGTAGGAAGAACGCAACTCAACTCAGTCATATCGATATCATATGTATCATTGCATGGACGCAAATATATTCCATGCATATATAAATATATACTCGCTTGACATTTTACATGTATTTCATTTATTCTTCGCAATTAGAATTGTCAGTTATTCTACAGTGGTTATATATATATATATATATATATATATAAAGATTGATGAAGTAGTTTGCATTTGAGACATCATGACAGACTTTAAGTGGGAACGGAATTCTCAAGAATGTAAGACTTTAAGTAGGAACGGAATTCTTAAGAATGTAAACGGTTGGCAATTTAGTAGTAAAAACGCAACTCAACTCAATCATGTCGATATAATGTGTCGGGTCTTCCATGTTTGTTGTGTGCACCACCAATTTCAATAAAACAAAATTAAGTCTACTTATATTAGGGTGTAGATCTATTATTTTTGGAGTACAAATTATTTGATATGCGCGTTTTTCATTTAATGTAAATTTCATGAATTTGGGTATATTCATAACTACTGATTTAATTGGTGACCGACTTTCACCAATTATATATATGGATGTCAATAACTAAGTTTAAATTTGGTGTTGAAGTCTTGGGTTGCAAAATCGTTATAGATATCATGAATTCAATTTTGATAATATTTTTATATTTTTGTTTTTAGATTATATTTGAGTTAAAAAAGAATTGTATATATGCATAGTTATTTGAGGGTTAATTTAAAGGTGTAGAAATGATAATTTGTTTTAGTTCAAAATTAATTAACAGTCCAAAGTTTAATAAAATTATGACAATGGAAGTTTTTCACTCAACTTCAAATTAAGAGGGGTGTTTAAGTGGGAACGAAATTCTCAAGATACACACACACAATCTTTCTCTCTCTCTGAAATATTTATATATATATATATATATGAAGATTGATGAAGTAGTTTGAATTTGAGACATCATGACAGACTTTAAGTAGGAACGAAATTCTCAAGAATGTAAGACTTTAAATAGGAACGGAATTCTCAAAAATGTAAAAACGGTTGGCAATTTAGTAGGAAGAACGCAACTCAACTCAGTCATATCGATATCATGTTTATATTGATCATTGCATGGACGCAAATATATTCCATGCATATATAAATATATACTCGCTTGACATTTTACATGTATTTCATTTATTTTTCGCAATTAGAATTGTCAGTTATTCTACAGTGGTTATATTTATATATATATATATGAAGATTGATGAAGTAGTTTGCATTTGAGACATCATGACAGACTTTAAGCAGGAACGGAATTCTCAAGAATTTAAGACTTTAACTAGGAACGGAATTCTCAAGAATGTAAAAACGGTTGGCAATTTAGTAGGAAGAACGCAACTCAACTCAGTCATATCGATATCATGTTTATATTGATAATTGCATGGACGCAAATATATTCCATGCATATATAAATATATACTCGCTTGACATTTTACATTTATTTCATTTATTTTTCGCAATTAGAATTGTCAGTTATTCTACAGTGGTTATATTTATATATATATGAAGATTGATGAAGTAGTTTGCATTTGAGACATCATGACAGACTTTAAGCAGGAACGGAATTCTCAAGAATTTAAGACTTTAAATAGGAACGGAATTCTCAAGAATGTAAAAACGGTTGGCAATTTAGTAGGAAGAACGCAACTCAACTCAGTCATATCGATATCATATGTATTATTGCATGGACGCAAATATATTCCATGCATATATAAATATATACTCGCTTGACATTTTACATGTATTTCATTTATTCTTCGCAATTAGAATTGTCAGTTATTCTACAGTGGTTATATATATATATATATATATATATATATATATATATAAAGATTGATGAAGTAGTTTGCATTTGAGACATCATGACAGACTTTAAGTGGGAACGGAATTCTCAAGAATGTAAGACTTTAAGTAGGAACGGAATTCTTAAGAATGTAAACGGTTGGCAATTTAGTAGTAAAAACGCAACTCAACTCAATCATGTCGATATAATGTGTCGGGTCTTCCATGTTTGTTGTGTGCACCACCAATTTCAATAAAACAAAATTAAGTCTACTAATATTAGGGTGTAGATCTATTATTTTTGGAGTACAAATTATTTGATATGCGCGTTTTTCATTTAATGTAAATTTCATGAATTTGGGTATATTCATAACTACTGATTTAATTGGTGACCGACTTTCACCAATTATATATATGGATGTCAATAACTAAGTTTAAATTTGGTGTTGAAGTCTTGGGTTGCAAAATCGTTATAGATATCATGAATTCAATTTTGATAATATTTTTATATTTTTGTTTTAAGATTATATTTGAGTTAAAAAAGAATTGTATATATGCATAGTTATTTGAGGGTTAATTTAAAGGTGTAGAAATGATAATTTGTTTTAGTTCAAAATTAATTAACAGTCCAAAGTTTAATAAAATTATGACAATGGAAGTTTTTCACTCAACTTCAAATTAAGAGGGGTGTTTAAGTGGGAACGAAATTCTCAAGATACACACACACAATCTTTCTCTCTCTCTGAAATATTTATATATATATATATATATGATGATTGATGAAGTAGTTTGCATTTGAGACATCATGACAGACTTTAAGTAGGAACGAAATTCTCAAGAATGTAAGACTTTAAATAGGAACGGAATTCTCAAGAATGTAAAAACGGTTGGCAATTTAGTAGGAAGAACGCAACTCAACTCAGTCATATCGATATCATGTTTATATTGATCATTGCATGGACGCAAATATATTCCATGCATATATAAATATATACTCGCTTGACATTTTACATGTATTTCATTTATTTTTCGCAATTAGAATTGTCAGTTATTCTACAGTGGTTATATTTATATATATATATATGAAGATTGATGAAGTAGTTTGAATTTGAGACATCATGACAGACTTTAAGCAGGAACGGAATTCTCAACAATTTAAGACTTTAAGTAGGAACGGAATTCTCAAGAATGTAAAAACGGTTGGCAATTTAGTAGGAAGAACGCAACTCAACTCAGTCATATCGATATCATATGTATCATTGCATGGACGCAAATATATTCCATGCATATATAAATATATACTCGCTTGACATTTTACATGTATTTCATTTATTCTTCGCAATTAGAATTGTCAGTTATTCTACAGTGGTTATATATATATATATATATATATATAAAGATTGATGAAGTAGTTTGCATTTGAGACATCATGACAGACTTTAAGTGGGAACGGAATTCTCAAGAATGTAAGACTTTAAGTAGGAACGGAATTCTTAAGAATGTAAACGGTTGGCAATTTAGTAGTAAAAACGCAACTCAACTCAATCATGTCGATATAATGTGTCGGGTCTTCCATGTTTGTTGTGTGCACCACCAATTTCAATAAAACAAAATTAAGTCTACTAATATTAGGGTGTAGATCTATTATTTTTGGAGTACAAATTATTTGATATGCGCGTTTTTCATTTAATGTAAATTTCATGAATTTGGGTATATTCATAACTACTGATTTAATTGGTGACCGACTTTCACCAATTATATATATGGATGTCAATAACTAAGTTTAAATTTGGTGTTGAAGTCTTGGGTTGCAAAATCGTTATAGATATCATGAATTCAATTTTGATAATATTTTTATATTTTTGTTTTAAGATTATATTTGAGTTAAAAAAGAATTGTATATATGCATAGTTATTTGAGGGTTAATTTAAAGGTGTAGAAATGATAATTTGTTTTAGTTCAAAATTAATTAACAGTCCAAAGTTTAATAAAATTATGACAATGGAAGTTTTTCACTCAACTTCAAATTAAGAGGGGTGTTTAAGTGGGAACGAAATTCTCAAGATACACACACACAATCTTTCTCTCTCTCTGAAATATTTATATATATATATATATATATGAAGATTGATGAAGTAGTTTGCATTTGAGACATCATGACAGACTTTAAGTAGGAACGAAATTCTCAAGAATGTAAGAATTTAAATAGGAACGGAATTCTCAAGAATGTAAAAACGGTTGGCAATTTAGTAGGAAGAACGCAACTCAACTCAGTCATATCGATATCATGTTTATATTGATCATTGAATGGACGCAAATATATTCCATGCATATATAAATATATACTCGCTTGACATTTTACATGTATTTCATTTATTTTTCGCAATTAGAATTGTCAGTTATTCTACAGTGGTTATATTTATATATATATATGAAGATTGATGAAGTAGTTTGAATTTGAGACATCATGACAGACTTTAAGCAGGAACGGAATTCTCAAGAATTTAAGACTTTAAGTAGAAACGGAATTCTCAAGATTGTAAAAACGGTTGGCAATTTAGTAGGAAGAACGCAACTCAACTCAGTCATATCGATATCATATGTATCATTGCATGGACGCAAATATATTCCATGCATATATAAATATATACTCGCTTGACATTTTACATGTATTTCATTTATTATTCGCAATTAGAATTGTCAGTTATTCTACAGTGGTTATATATATATATATATATATATATAAAGATTGATGAAGTAGTTTGCATTTGAGACATCATGACAGACTTTAAGTGGGAACGGAATTCTCAAGAATGTAAGACTTTAAGTAGGAACGGAATTCTTAAGAATGTAAACGGTTGGCAATTTAGTAGTAAAAACGCAACTCAACTCAATCATGTCGATATAATGTGTCGGGTCTTCCATGTTTGTTGTGTGCACCACCAATTTCAATAAAACAAAATTAAGTCTACTAATATTAGGGTGTAGATCTATTATTTTTGGAGTACAAATTATTTGGTATGCGCGTTTTTCATTTAATGTAAATTTCATGAATTTGGGTATATTCATAACTACTGATTTAATTGGTGACCGACTTTCACCAATTATATATATGGATGTCAATAACTAAGTTTAAATTTGGTGTTGAAGTCTTGGGTTGCAAAATCGTTATAGATATCATGAATTCAATTTTGATAATATTTTTATATTTTTGTTTTAAGATTATATTTGAGTTAAAAAAGAATTGTATATATGCATAGTTATTTGAGGGTTAATTTAAAGGTGTAGAAATGATAATTTGTTTTAGTTCAAAATTAATTAACAGTCCAAAGTTTAATAAAATTATGACAATGGAAGTTTTTCACTCAACTTCAAATTAAGAGGGGTGTTTAAGTGGGAACGAAATTCTCAAGATACACACACACAATCTTTCTCTCTCTCTGAAATATTTATATATATATATATATATATGAAGATTGATGAAGTAGTTTGCATTTGAAACATCATGACAGACTTTAAGTAGGAACGAAATTCTCAAGAATGTAAGAATTTAAATAGGAACGGAATTCTCAAGAATGTAAAAACGGTTGGCAATTTAGTAGGAAGAACGCAACTCAACTCAGTCATATCGATATCATGTTTATATTGATCATTGAATGGACGCAAATATATTCCATGCATATATAAATATATACTCGCTTGACATTTTACATGTATTTCATTTATTTTTCGCAATTAGAATTGTCAGTTATTCTACAGTGGTTATATTTATATATATATATGAAGATTGATGAAGTAGTTTGAATTTGAGACATCATGACAGACTTTAAGCAGGAACGGAATTCTCAAGAATTTAAGACTTTAAGTAGAAACGGAATTCTCAAGAATGTAAAAACGGTTGGCAATTTAGTAGGAAGAACGCAACTCAACTCAGTCATATCGATATCATATGTATCATTGCATGGACGCAAATATATTCCATGCATATATAAATATATACTCGCTTGACATTTTACATGTATTTCATTTATTCTTCGCAATTAGAATTGTCAGTTATTCTACAGTGGTTATATATATATATATATATATATATATAAAGATTGATGAAGTAGTTTGCATTTGAGACATCATGACAGACTTTAAGTGGGAACGGAATTCTCAAGAATGTAAGACTTTAAGTAGGAACGGAATTCTTAAGAATGTAAACGGTTGGCAATTTAGTAGTAAAAACGCAACTCAACTCAATCATGTCGATATAATGTGTCGGGTCTTCCATGTTTGTTGTGTGCACCACCAATTTCAATAAAACAAAATTAAGTCTACTAATATTAGGGTGTAGATCTATTATTTTTGGAGTATAAATTATTTGATATGCGCGTTTTTCATTTAATGTAAATTTCATGAATTTGGGTATATTCATAACTACTGATTTAATTGGTGACCGACTTTCACCAATTATATATATGGATGTCAATAACTAAGTTTAAATTTGGTGTTGAAGTCTTGGGTTGCAAAATCGTTATAAATATCATGAATTCAATTTTGATAATGTTTTTATATTTTTGTTTTAAGATTATATTTGAGTTAAAAAAGAATTGTATATATGCATAGTTATTTGAGGGTTAATTTAAAGGTGTAGAAATGATAATTTGTTTTAGTCCAAAATTAATTAACAGTCCAAAGTTTAATAAAATTATGACAATGAAAGTTTTTCACTCAACTTCAAATTAAGAGGGGTGTTTAAGTAGGAACGAAATTCTCAAGATACACACACACAATCTTTCTCTCTCTCTGAAATATTTATATATATATATATATATATGAAGATTGATGAAGTAGTTTGCATTTGAAACATCATGACAGACTTTAAGTAGGAACGAAATTCTCAAGAATGTAAGACTTTAAATAGGAACGGAATTCTCAAGAATGTAAAAACGGTTGGCAATTTAGTAGGAAGAACGCAACTCAACTCAGTCATATCGATATCATGTTTATATTGATAATTGCATGGACGCAAATATATTCCATGCATATATAAATATATACTCGCTTGACATTTTACATTTATTTCATTTATTTTTCGCAATTAGAATTGTCAGTTATTCTACAGTGGTTATATTTATATATATATGAAGATTGATGAAGTAGTTTGCATTTGAGACATCATGACAGACTTTAAGCAGGAACGGAATTCTCAAGAATTTAAGACTTTAAATAGGAACGGAATTCTCAAGAATGTAAAAACGGTTGGCAATTTAGTAGGAAGAACGCAACTCAACTCAGTCATATCGATATCATATGTATTATTGCATGGACGCAAATATATTCCATGCATATATAAATATATACTCGCTTGACATTTTACATGTATTTCATTTATTCTTCGCAATTAGAATTGTCAGTTATTCTACAGTGGTTATATATATATATATATATATATATATATATATATATAAAGATTGATGAAGTAGTTTGCATTTGAGACATCATGACAGACTTTAAGTGGGAACGGAATTCTCAAGAATGTAAGACTTTAAGTAGGAACGGAATTCTTAAGAATGTAAACGGTTGGCAATTTAGTAGTAAAAACGCAACTCAACTCAATCATGTCGATATAATGTGTCGGGTCTTCCATGTTTGTTGTGTGCACCACCAATTTCAATAAAACAAAATTAAGTCTACTAATATTAGGGTGTAGATCTATTATTTTTGGAGTACAAATTATTTGATATGCGCGTTTTTCATTTAATGTAAATTTCATGAATTTGGGTATATTCATAACTACTGATTTAATTGGTGACCGACTTTCACCAATTATATATATGGATGTCAATAACTAAGTTTAAATTTGGTGTTGAAGTCTTGGGTTGCAAAATCGTTATAGATATCATGAATTCAATTTTGATAATATTTTTATATTTTTGTTTTAAGATTATATTTGAGTTAAAAAAGAATTGTATATATGCATAGTTATTTGAGGGTTAATTTAAAGGTGTAGAAATGATAATTTGTTTTAGTTCAAAATTAATTAACAGTCCAAAGTTTAATAAAATTATGACAATGGAAGTTTTTCACTCAACTTCAAATTAAGAGGGGTGTTTAAGTGGGAACGAAATTCTCAAGATACACACACACAATCTTTCTCTCTCTCTGAAATATTTATATATATATATATATATATGAAGATTGATGAAGTAGTTTGCATTTGAAACATCATGACAGACTTTAAGTAGGAACGAAATTCTCAAGAATGTAAGAATTTAAATAGGAACGGAATTCTCAAGAATGTAAAAACGGTTGGCAATTTAGTAGGAAGAACGCAACTCAACTCAGTCATATCGATATCATGTTTATATTGATCATTGAATGGACGCAAATATATTCCATGCATATATAAATATATACTCGCTTGACATTTTACATTTATTTCATTTATTTTTCGCAATTAGAATTGTCAGTTATTCTACAGTGGTTATATTTATATATATATATGAAGATTGATGAAGTAGTTTGAATTTGAGACATCATGACAGACTTTAAGCAGGAACGGAATTCTCAAGAATTTAAGACTTTAAGTAGAAACGGAATTCTCAAGATTGTAAAAACGGTTGGCAATTTAGTAGGAAGAACGCAACTCAACTCAGTCATATCGATATCATATGTATCATTGCATGGACGCAAATATATTCCATGCATATATAAATATATACTCGCTTGACATTTTACATGTATTTCATTTATTCTTCGCAATTAGAATTTTCAGTTATTCTACAGTGGTTATATATATATATATATATATAAAGATTGATGAAGTAGTTTGCATTTGAGACATCATGACAGACTTTAAGTGGGAACGGAATTCTCAAAAATGTAAGACTTTAAGTAGGAACGGAATTCTTAAGAATGTAAACGGTTGGCAATTTAGTAGTAAAAACGCAACTCAACTCAATCATGTCGATATAATGTGTCGGGTCTTCCATGTTTGTTGTGTGCACCACCAATTTCAATAAAACAAAATTAAGTCTACTAATATTAGGGTGTAGATCTATTATTTTTGGAGTATAAATTATTTGATATGCGCGTTTTTCATTTAATGTAAATTTCATGAATTTGGGTATATTCATAACTACTGATTTAATTGGTGACCGACTTTCACCAATTATATATATGGATGTCAATAACTAAGTTTAAATTTGGTGTTGAAGTCTTGGGTTGCAAAATCGTTATAGATATCATGAATTCAATTTTGATAATATTTTTATATTTTTGTTTTAAGATTATATTTGAGTTAAAAAAGAATTGTATATATGCATAGTTATTTGAGGGTTAATTTAAAGGTGTAGAAATGATAATTTGTTTTAGTTCAAAATTAATTAACAGTCCAAAGTTTAATAAAATTATGACAATGGAAGTTTTTCACTCAACTTCAAATTAAGAGGGGTGTTTAAGTGGGAACGAAATTCTCAAGATACACACACACAATCTTTCTCTCTCTCTGAAATATTTATATATATATATATATGAAGATTGATGAAGTAGATTGCATTTGAGACATCATGACAGACTTTAAGTAGGAACGAAATTCTCAAGAATGTAAGACTTTAAATAGGAACGGAATTCTCAAGAATGTAAAAACGGTTGGCAATTTAGTAGGAAGAACGCAACTCAACTCAGTCATATCGATATCATATTTATATTGATCATTGCATGGACGCAAATATATTCCATGCATATATAAATATATACTCGCTTGACATTTTACATTTATTTCATTTATTTTTCGCAATTAGAATTGTCAGTTATTCTACAGTGGTTATATTTATATATATATATGAAGATTGATGAAGTAGTTTGCATTTGAGACATCATGACAGACTTTAAGCAGGAACGGAATTCTCAAGAATTTAAGACTTTAAGTAGAAACGGAATTCTCAAGAATGTAAAAACGGTTGGCAATTTAGTAGGAAGAACGCAACTCAACTCAGTCATATCGATATCATATGTATCATTGCATGGACGCAAATATATTCCATGCATATATAAATATATACTCGCTTGACATTTTACATGTATTTCATTTATTATTCGCAATTAGAATTGTCAGTTATTCTACAGTGGTTATATTTATATATATATATATATATATGAAGATTGATGAAGTAGTTTGCATTTGAGACATCATGACAGACTTTAAGTGGGAACGGAATTCTCAAGAATGTAAGACTTTAAGTAGGAACGGAATTCTTAAGAATGTAAACGGTTGGCAATTTAGTAGTAAAAACGCAACTCAACTCAATCATGTCGATATAATGTGTCGGGTCTTCCATGTTTGTTGTGTGCACCACCAATTTCAATAAAACAAAATTAAGTCTACTAATATTAGGGTGTAGATCTATTATTTTTGGAGTACAAATTATTTGATATGCGCGTTTTTCATTTAATGTAAATTTCATGAATTTGGGTATATTCATAACTACTGATTTAATTGGTGACCGACTTTCACCAATTATATATATGGATGTCAATAACTAAGTTTAAATTTGGTGTTGAAGTCTTGGGTTGCAAAATCGTTATAGATATCATGAATTCAATTTTGATAATATTTTTATATTTTTGTTTTAAGATTATATTTGAGTTAAAAAAGAATTGTATATATGCATAGTTATTTGAGGGTTAATTTAAAGGTGTAGAAATGATAATTTGTTTTAGTTCAAAATTAATTAACAGTCCAAAGTTTAATAAAATTATGACAATGGAAGTTTTTCACTCAACTTCAAATTAAGAGGGGTGTTTAAGTGGGAACGAAATTCTCAAGATACACACACACAATCTTTCTCTCTCTCTGAAATATTTATATATATATATATATATGATGATTGATGAAGTAGTTTGCATTTGAGACATCATGACAGACTTTAAGTAGGAACGAAATTCTCAAGAATGTAAGAATTTAAATAGGAACGGAATTCTCAAGAATGTAAAAACGGTTGGCAATTTAGTAGGAAGAACGCAACTCAACTCAGTCATATCGATAACATGTTTATATTGATCATTGAATGGACGCAAATATATTCCATGCATATATAAATATATACTCGCTTGACATTTTACATGTATTTCATTTATTTTTCGCAATTAGAATTGTCAGTTATTCTACAGTGGTTATATTTATATATATATATGAAGATTGATGAAGTAGTTTGAATTTGAGACATCATGACAGACTTTAAGCAGGAACGGAATTCTCAAGAATTTAAGACTTTAAGTAGGAACGGTTTCTCAAGAATGTAAAAACGGTTGGCAATTTAGTAGAAAGAACGCAACTCAACTCAGTCATATCGATATCATATGTATCATTGCATGGACGCAAATATATTTCATGCATATATAAATATATACTCGCTTGACATTTTACATGTATTTCATTTATTCTTCGCAATTAGAATTGTCAGTTATTCTACAGTGGTTATATATATATATATATATATAAAGATTGATGAAGTAGTTTGCATTTGAGACATCATGACAGACTTTAAGTGGGAACGGAATTCTCAAGAATGTAAGACTTTAAGTAGGAACGGAATTCTTAAGAATGTAAACGGTTGGCAATTTAGTAGTAAAAACGCAACTCAACTCAATCATGTCGATATAACGTGTCGGGTCTTCCATGTTTGTTGTGTGCACCACCAATTTCAATAAAACAAAATTAAGTCTACTAATATTAGGGTGTAGATCTATTATTTTTGGAGTATAAATTATTTGATATGCGCGTTTTTCATTTAATGTAAATTTCATGAATTTGGGTATATTCATAACTACTGATTTAATTGGTGACCGACTTTCACCAATTATATATATGGATGTCAATAACTAAGTTTAAATTTGGTGTTGAAGTCTTGGGTTGCAAAATCGTTATAGATATCATGAATTCAATTTTGATAATGTTTTTATATTTTTGTTTTAAGATTATATTTGAGTTAAAAAAGAATTGTATATATGCATAGTTATTTGAGGGTTAATTTAAAGGTGTAGAAATGATAATTTGTTTTAGTTCAAAATTAATTAACAGTCCAAAGTTTAATAAAATTATGACAATGGAAGTTTTTCACTCAACTTCAAATTAAGAGGGGTGTTTAAGTGGGAACGAAATTCTCAAGATACACACACACAATCTTTCTCTCTCTCTGAAATATTTATATATATATATATATATATGAAGATTGATGAAGTAGTTTGCATTTGAGACATCATGACAGACTTTAAGTAGGAACGAAATTCTCAAGAATGTAAGACTTTAAATAGGAACGGAATTCTCAAAAATGTAAAAACGGTTGGCAATTTAGTAGGAAGAACGCAACTCAACTCAGTCATATCGATATCATGTTTATATTGATCATTGCATGGACGCAAATATATTCCATGCATATATAAATATATACTCGCTTGACATTTTACATGTATTTCATTTATTTTTCGCAATTAGAATTGTCAGTTACTCTACAGTGGTTATATTTATATATATATATGAAGATTGATGAAGTAGTTTGCATTTGAGACATCATGACAGACTTTAAGCAGGATTGGAATTCTCAAGAATTTAAGACTTTAAGTAGAAACGGAATTCTCAAGATTGTAAAAACGGTTGGCAATTTAGTAGGAAGAACGCAACTCAACTCAGTCATATCGATATCATATGTATCATTGCATGGACGCAAATATATTCCATGCATATATAAATATATACTCGCTTGACATTTTACATGTATTTCATTTATTCTTCGCAATTAGAATTGTCAGTTATTCTACAGTGGTTATATATATATATATATATATATATATAAAGATTGATGAAGTAGTTTGCATTTGAGACATCATGACAGACTTTAAGTGGGAACGGAATTCTCAAGAATGTAAGACTTTAAGTAGGAACGGAATTCTTAAGAATGTAAACGGTTGGCAATTTAGTAGTAAAAACGCAACTCAACTCAATCATGTCGATATAATGTGTCGGGTCTTCCATGTTTGTTGTGTGCACCACCAATTTAAATAAAACAAAATTAAGTCTACTTATATTAGGGTGTAGATCTATTATTTTTGGAGTACAAATTATTTGATATGCGCGTTTTTCATTTAATGTAAATTTCATGAATTTGGGTATATTCATAACTACTGATTTAATTGGTGACCGACTTTCACCAATTATATATATGGATGTCAATAACTAAGTTTAAATTTGGTGTTGAAGTCTTGGGTTGCAAAATCGTTATAGATATCATGAATTCAATTTTGATAATATTTTTATATTTTTGTTTTTAGATTATATTTGAGTTAAAAAAGAATTGTATATATGCATAGTTATTTGAGGGTTAATTTAAAGGTGTAGAAATGATAATTTGTTTTAGTTCAAAATTAATTAACAGTCCAAAGTTTAATAAAATTATGACAATGGAAGTTTTTCACTCAACTTCAAATTAAGAGGGGTGTTTAAGTGGGAACGAAATTCTCAAGATACACACACACAATCTTTCTCTCTCTCTGAAATATTTATATATATATATATATATGAAGATTGATGAAGTAGTTTGCATTTGAGACATCATGACAGACTTTAAGTAGGAACGAAATTCTCAAGAATGTAAGACTTTAAATAGGAACGGAATTCTCAAAAATGTAAAAACGGTTGGCAATTTAGTAGGAAGAACGCAACTCAACTCAGTCATATCGATATCATGTTTATATTGATCATTGCATGGACGCAAATATATTCCATGCATATATAAATATATACTCGCTTGACATTTTACATGTATTTCATTTATTTTTCGCAATTAGAATTGTCAGTTATTCTACAGTGGTTATATTTATATATATATATATGAAGATTGATGAAGTAGTTTGCATTTGAGACATCATGACAGACTTTAAGCAGGAACGGAATTCTCAAGAATTTAAGACTTTAACTAGGAACGGAATTCTCAAGAATGTAAAAATGGTTGGCAATTTAGTAGGAAGAACGCAACTCAACTCAGTCATATCGATATCATATTATATTGATCATTGCATGGACGCAAATATATTCCATGCATATATAAATATATACTCGCTTGACATTTTACATGTATTTCATTTATTATTCGCAATTAGAATTGTCAGTTATTCTACAGTGGTTATATTTATATATATATATATATATGAAGATTGATGAAGTAGTTTGCATTTGAGA
This sequence comes from Sesamum indicum, assembly GCF_026168435.1. Classification (NCBI taxonomy): domain Eukaryota; kingdom Viridiplantae; phylum Streptophyta; class Magnoliopsida; order Lamiales; family Pedaliaceae; genus Sesamum; species Sesamum indicum. Next base: position 7,338,809 of record NC_142668.1, read on the forward strand.
CATCATGACAGACTTTAAGTGGGAACGGAATTCTCAAGAATGTAAGACTTTAAGTAGGAACGGAATTCTTAAGAATGTAAACGGTTGGCAATTTAGTAGTAAAAACGCAACTCAACTCAATCATGTCGATATAATGTGTCGGGTCTTCCATGTTTGTTGTGTGCACCACCAATTTCAATAAAACAAAATTAAGTCTACTAATATTAGGGTGTAGATCTATTATTTTTGGAGTACAAATTATTTGATATGCGCGTTTTTCATTTAATGTAAATTTCATGAATTTGGGTATATTCATAACTACTGATTTAATTGGTGACCGACTTTCACCAATTATATATATGGATGTCAATAACTAAGTTTAAATTTGGTGTTGAAGTCTTGGGTTGCAAAATCGTTATAGATATCATGAATTCAATTTTGATAATATTTTTATATTTTTGTTTTAAGATTATATTTGAGTTAAAAAAGAATTGTATATATGCATAGTTATTTGAGGGTTAATTTAAAGGTGTAGAAATGATAATTTGTTTTAGTTCAAAATTAATTAACAGTCCAAAGTTTAATAAAATTATGACAATGGAAGTTTTTCACTCAACTTCAAATTAAGAGGGGTGTTTAAGTGGGAACGAAATTCTCAAGATACACACACACAATCTTTCTCTCTCTCTGAAATATTTATATATATATATATATATATGAAGATTGATGAAGTAGTTTGCATTTGAGACATCATGACAGACTTTAAGTAGGAACGAAATTCTCAAGAATGTAAGAATTTAAATAGGAACGGAATTCTCAAGAATGTAAAAACGGTTGGCAATTTAGTAGGAAGAACGCAACTCAACTCAGTCATATCGATATCATGTTTATATTGATCATTGAATGGACGCAAATATATTCCATGCATATATAAATATATACTCGCTTGACATTTTACATGTATTTCATTTATTTTTCGCAATTAGAATTGTCAGTTATTCTACAGTGGTTATATTTATATATATATATGAAGATTGATGAAGTAGTTTGAATTTGAGACATCATGACAGACTTTAAGCAGGAACGGAATTCTCAAGAATTTAAGACTTTAAGTAGGAACGGAATTCTCAAGAATGTAAAAACGGTTGGCAATTTAGTAGGAAGAACGCAACTCAACTCAGTCATATCGATATCATATGTATCATTGCATGGACGCAAATATATTCCATGCATATATAAATATATACTCGCTTGACATTTTACATGTATTTCATTTATTCTTCGCAATTAGAATTGTCAGTTATTCTACAGTGGTTATATATATATATATATATATATATAAAGATTGATGAAGTAGTTTGCATTTGAGACATCATGACAGACTTTAAGTGGGAACGGAATTCTCAAGAATGTAAGACTTTAAGTAGGAACGGAATTCTTAAGAATGTAAACGGTTGGCAATTTAGTAGTAAAAACGCAACTCAACTCAATCATGTCGATATAATGTGTCGGGTCTTCCATGTTTGTTGTGTGCACCACCAATTTCAATAAAACAAAATTAAGTCTACTAATATTAGGGTGTAGATCTATTATTTTTGGAGTATAAATTATTTGATATGCGCGTTTTTCATTTAATGTAAATTTCATGAATTTGGGTATATTCATAACTACTGATTTAATTGGTGACCGACTTTCACCAATTATATATATGGATGTCAATAACTAAGTTTAAATTTGGTGTTGAAGTCTTGGGTTGCAAAATCGTTATAGATATCATGAATTCAATTTTGATAATATTTTTATATTTTTGTTTTAAGATTATATTTGAGTTAAAAAAGAATTGTATATATGCATAGTTATTTGAGGGTTAATTTAAAGGTGTAGAAATGATAATTTGTTTTAGTTCAAAATTAATTAACAGTCCAAAGTTTAATAAAATTATGACAATGGAAGTTTTTCACTCAACTTCAAATTAAGAGGGGTGTTTAAGTGGGAACGAAATTCTCAAGATACACACACACAATCTTTCTCTCTCTCTGAAATATTTATATATATATATATATATATGAAGATTGATGAAGTAGATTGCATTTGAGACATCATGACAGACTTTAAGTAGGAACGAAATTCTCAAGAATGTAAGACTTTAAATAGGAACGGAATTCTCAAGAATGTAAAAACGGTTGGCAATTTAGTAGGAAGAACGCAACTCAACTCAGTCATATCGATATCATATTTATATTGATCATTGCATGGACGCAAATATATTCCATGCATATATAAATATATACTCGCTTGACATTTTACATTTATTTCATTTATTTTTCGCAATTAGAATTGTCAGTTATTCTACAGTGGTTATATTTATATATATATATGAAGATTGATGAAGTAGTTTGCATTTGAGACATCATGACAGACTTTAAGCAGGAACGGAATTCTCAAGAATTTAAGACTTTAAGTAGAAACGGAATTCTCAAGATTGTAAAAACGGTTGGCAATTTAGTAGGAAGAACGCAACTCAACTCAGTCATATCGATATCATATGTATCATTGCATGGACGCAAATATATTCCATGCATATATAAATATATACTCGCTTGACATTTTACATGTATTTCATTTATTATTCGCAATTAGAATTGTCAGTTATTCTACAGTGGTTATATTTATATATATATATATATATGAAGATTGATGAAGTAGTTTGCATTTGAGACATCATGACAGACTTTAAGTGGGAACGGAATTCTCAAGAATGTAAGACTTTAAGTAGGAACGGAATTCTTAAGAATGTAAACGGTTGGCAATTTAGTAGTAAAAACGCAACTCAACTCAATCATGTCGATATAATGTGTCGGGTCTTCCATGTTTGTTGTGTGCACCACCAATTTCAATAAAACAAAATTAAGTCTACTAATATTAGGGTGTAGATCTATTATTTTTGGAGTACAAATTATTTGATATGCGCGTTTTTCATTTAATGTAAATTTCATGAATTTGGGTATATTCATAACTACTGATTTAATTGGTGACCGACTTTCACCAATTATATATATGGATGTCAATAACTAAGTTTAAATTTGGTGTTGAAGTCTTGGGTTGCAAAATCGTTATAGATATCATGAATTCAATTTTGATAATATTTTTATATTTTTGTTTTAAGATTATATTTGAGTTAAAAAAGAATTGTATATATGCATAGTTATTTGAGGGTTAATTTAAAGGTGTAGAAATGATAATTTGTTTTAGTTCAAAATTAATTAACAGTCCAAAGTTTAATAAAATTATGACAATGGAAGTTTTTCACTCAACTTCAAATTAAGAGGGGTGTTTAAGTGGGAACGAAATTCTCAAGATACACACACACAATCTTTCTCTCTCTCTGAAATATTTATATATATATATATATATGATGATTGATGAAGTAGTTTGCATTTGAGACATCATGACAGACTTTAAGTAGGAACGAAATTCTCAAGAATGTAAGAATTTAAATAGGAACGGAATTCTCAAGAATGTAAAAACGGTTGGCAATTTAGTAGGAAGAACGCAACTCAACTCAGTCATATCGATAACATGTTTATATTGATCATTGAATGGACGCAAATATATTCCATGCATATATAAATATATACTCGCTTGACATTTTACATGTATTTCATTTATTTTTCGCAATTAGAATTGTCAGTTATTCTACAGTGGTTATATTTATATATATATATGAAGATTGATGAAGTAGTTTGAATTTGAGACATCATGACAGACTTTAAGCAGGAACGGAATTCTCAAGAATTTAAGACTTTAAGTAGGAACGGTTTCTCAAGAATGTAAAAACGGTTGGCAATTTAGTAGGAAGAACGCAACTCAACTCAGTCATATCGATATCATATGTATCATTGCATGGACGCAAATATATTTCATGCATATATAAATATATACTCGCTTGACATTTTACATGTATTTCATTTATTCTTCGCAATTAGAATTGTCAGTTATTCTACAGTGGTTATATATATATATATATATATAAAGATTGATGAAGTAGTTTGCATTTGAGACATCATGACAGACTTTAAGTGGGAACGGAATTCTCAAGAATGTAAGACTTTAAGTAGGAACGGAATTCTTAAGAATGTAAACGGTTGGCAATTTAGTAGTAAAAACGCAACTCAACTCAATCATGTCGATATAATGTGTCGGGTCTTCCATGTTTGTTGTGTGCACCACCAATTTCAATAAAACAAAATTAAGTCTACTAATATTAGGGTGTAGATCTATTATTTTTGGAGTATAAATTATTTGATATGCGCGTTTTTCATTTAATGTAAATTTCATGAATTTGGGTATATTCATAACTACTGATTTAATTGGTGACCGACTTTCACCAATTATATATATGGATGTCAATAACTAAGTTTAAATTTGGTGTTGAAGTCTTGGGTTGCAAAATCGTTATAGATATCATGAATTCAATTTTGATAATGTTTTTATATTTTTGTTTTAAGATTATATTTGAGTTAAAAAAGAATTGTATATATGCATAGTTATTTGAGGGTTAATTTAAAGGTGTAGAAATGATAATTTGTTTTAGTTCAAAATTAATTAACAGTCCAAAGTTTAATAAAATTATGACAATGGAAGTTTTTCACTCAACTTCAAATTAAGAGGGGTGTTTAAGTGGGAACGAAATTCTCAAGATACACACACACAATCTTTCTCTCTCTCTGAAATATTTATATATATATATATATATATGAAGATTGATGAAGTAGTTTGCATTTGAGACATCATGACAGACTTTAAGTAGGAACGAAATTCTCAAGAATGTAAGACTTTAAATAGGAACGGAATTCTCAAAAATGTAAAAACGGTTGGCAATTTAGTAGGAAGAACGCAACTCAACTCAGTCATATCGATATCATGTTTATATTGATCATTGCATGGACGCAAATATATTCCATGCATATATAAATATATACTCGCTTGACATTTTACATGTATTTCATTTATTTTTCGCAATTAGAATTGTCAGTTATTCTACAGTGGTTATATTTATATATATATATGAAGATTGATGAAGTAGTTTGCATTTGAGACATCATGACAGACTTTAAGCAGGATTGGAATTCTCAAGAATTTAAGACTTTAAGTAGAAACGGAATTCTCAAGATTGTAAAAACGGTTGGCAATTTAGTAGGAAGAACGCAACTCAACTCAGTCATATCGATATCATATGTATCATTGCATGGACGCAAATATATTCCATGCATATATAAATATATACTCGCTTGACATTTTACATGTATTTCATTTATTCTTCGCAATTAGAATTGTCAGTTATTCTACAGTGGTTATATATATATATATATATATATATAAAGATTGATGAAGTAGTTTGCATTTGAGACATCATGACAGACTTTAAGTGGGAACGGAATTCTCAAGAATGTAAGACTTTAAGTAGGAACGGAATTCTTAAGAATGTAAACGGTTGGCAATTTAGTAGTAAAAACGCAACTCAACTCAATCATGTCGATATAATGTGTCGGGTCTTCCATGTTTGTTGTGTGCACCACCAATTTCAATAAAACAAAATTAAGTCTACTTATATTAGGGTGTAGATCTATTATTTTTGGAGTACAAATTATTTGATATGCGCGTTTTTCATTTAATGTAAATTTCATGAATTTGGGTATATTCATAACTACTGATTTAATTGGTGACCGACTTTCACCAATTATATATATGGATGTCAATAACTAAGTTTAAATTTGGTGTTGAAGTCTTGGGTTGCAAAATCGTTATAGATATCATGAATTCAATTTTGATAATATTTTTATATTTTTGTTTTTAGATTATATTTGAGTTAAAAAAGAATTGTATATATGCATAGTTATTTGAGGGTTAATTTAAAGGTGTAGAAATGATAATTTGTTTTAGTTCAAAATTAATTAACAGTCCAAAGTTTAATAAAATTATGACAATGGAAGTTTTTCACTCAACTTCAAATTAAGAGGGGTGTTTAAGTGGGAACGAAATTCTCAAGATACACACACACAATCTTTCTCTCTCTCTGAAATATTTATATATATATATATATATATGAAGATTGATGAAGTAGTTTGCATTTGAGACATCATGACAGACTTTAAGTAGGAACGAAATTCTCAAGAATGTAAGACTTTAAATAGGAACGGAATTCTCAAAAATGTAAAAACGGTTGGCAATTTAGTAGGAAGAACGCAACTCAACTCAGTCATATCGATATCATGTTTATATTGATCATTGCATGGACGCAAATATATTCCATGCATATATAAATATATACTCGCTTGACATTTTACATTTATTTCATTTATTTTTCGCAATTAGAATTGTCAGTTATTCTACAGTGGTTATATTTATATATATATATATGAAGATTGATGAAGTAGTTTGCATTTGAGACATCATGACAGACTTTAAGCAGGAACGGAATTCTCAAGAATTTAAGACTTTAACTAGGAACGGAATTCTCAAGAATGTAAAAACGGTTGGCAATTTAGTAGGAAGAACGCAACTCAACTCAGTCATATCGATATCATATTATATTGATCATTGCATGGACGCAAATATATTCCATGCATATATAAATATATACTCGCTTGACATTTTACATGTATTTCATTTATTATTCGCAATTAGAATTGTCAGTTATTCTACAGTGGTTATATTTATATATATATATATATGAAGATTGATGAAGTAGTTTGCATTTGAGACATCATGACAGACTTTAAGTGGAACGGAATTCTCAAGAATGTAAGACTTTAAGTAGGAACGGAATTCTTAAGAATGTAAACGGTTGGCAATTTAGTAGTAAAAACGCAACTCAACTCAATCATGTCGATATAATGTGTCGGGTCTTCCATGTTTGTTGTGTGCACCACCAATTTCAATAAAACAAAATTAAGTCTACTAATATTAGGGTGTAGATCTATTATTTTTGGAGTACAAATTATTTGATATGCGCGTTTTTCATTTAATGTAAATTTCATGAATTTGGGTATATTCATAACTACTGATTTAATTGGTGACCGACTTTCACCAATTATATATATGGATGTCAATAACTAAGTTTAAATTTGGTGTTGAAGTCTTGGGTTGCAAAATCGTTATAGATATCATGAATTCAATTTTGATAATGTTTTTATATTTTTGTTTTAAGATTATATTTGAGTTAAAAAAGAATTGTATATATGCATAGTTATTTGAGGGTTAATTTAAAGGTGTAGAAATGATAATTTGTTTTAGTTCAAAATTAATTAACAGTCCAAAGTTTAATAAAATTATGACAATGGAAGTTTTTCACTCAACTTCAAATTAAGAGGGGTGTTTAAGTGGGAACGAAATTCTCAAGATACACACACACAATCTTTCTCTCTCTCTGAAATATTTATATATATATATATATATATGAAGATTGATGAAGTAGTTTGCATTTGAGACATCATGACAGACTTTAAGTAGGAACGAAATTCTCAAGAATGTAAGACTTTAAATAGGAACGGAATTCTCAAAAATGTAAAAACGGTTGGCAATTTAGTAGGAAGAACGCAACTCAACTCAGTCATATCGATATCATGTTTATATTGATCATTGCATGGACGCAAATATATTCCATGCATATATAAATATATACTCGCTTGACATTTTACATGTATTTCATTTATTTTTCGCAATTAGAATTGTCAGTTATTCTACAGTGGTTATATTTATATATATATATGAAGATTGATGAAGTAGTTTGCATTTGAGACATCATGACAGACTTTAAGCAGGATTGGAATTCTCAAGAATTTAAGACTTTAAGTAGAAACGGAATTCTCAAGATTGTAAAAACGGTTGGCAATTTAGTAGGAAGAACGCAACTCAACTCAGTCATATCGATATCATATGTATCATTGCATGGACGCAAATATATTCCATGCATATATAAATATATACTCGCTTGACATTTTACATGTATTTCATTTATTCTTCGCAATTAGAATTGTCAGTTATTCTACAGTGGTTATATATATATATATATATATATATATAAAGATTGATGAAGTAGTTTGCATTTGAGACATCATGACAGACTTTAAGTGGGAACGGAATTCTCAAGAATGTAAGACTTTAAGTAGGAACGGAATTCTTAAGAATGTAAACGGTTGGCAATTTAGTAGTAAAAACGCAACTCAACTCAATCATGTCGATATAATGTGTCGGGTCTTCCATGTTTGTTGTGTGCACTACCAATTTCAATAAAACAAAATTAAGTCTACTAATATTAGGGTGTAGATCTATTATTTTTGGAGTACAAATTATTTGATATGCGCGTTTTTCATTTAATGTAAATTTCATGAATTTGGGTATATTCATAACTACTGATTTAATTGGTGACCGACTTTCACCAATTATATATATGGATGTCAATAACTAAGTTTAAATTTGGTGTTGAAGTCTTGGGTTGCAAAATCGTTATAGATATCATGAATTCAATTTTGATAATATTTTTATATTTTTGTTTTAAGATTATATTTGAGTTAAAAAAGAATTGTATATATGCATAGTTATTTGAGGGTTAATTTAAAGGTGTAGAAATGATAATTTGTTTTAGTTCAAAATTAATTAACAGTCCAAAGTTTAATAAAATTATGACAATGGAAGTTTTTCACTCAACTTCAAATTAAGAGGGGTGTTTAAGTGGGAACGAAATTCTCAAGATACACACACACAATCTTTCTCTCTCTCTGAAATATTTATATATATATATATATATATGAAGATTGATGAAGTAGTTTGCATTTGAGACATCATGACAGACTTTAAGTAGGAACGAAATTCTCAAGAATGTAAGACTTTAAATAGGAACGGAATTCTCAAAAATGTAAAAACGGTTGGCAATTTAGTAGGAAGAACGCAACTCAACTCAGTCATATCGATATCATGTTTATATTGATCATTGCATGGACGCAAATATATTCCATGCATATATAAATATATACTCGCTTGACATTTTACATGTATTTCATTTATTTTTCGCAATTAGAATTGTCAGTTATTCTACAGTGGTTATATTTATATATATATATATGAAGATTGATGAAGTAGTTTGCATTTGAGACATCATGACAGACTTTAAGCAGGAACGGAATTCTCAAGAATTTAAGACTTTAACTAGGAACGGAATTCTCAAGAATGTAAAAACGGTTGGCAATTTAGTAGGAAGAACGCAACTCAACTCAGTCATATCGATATCATATTATATTGATCATTGCATGGACGCAAATATATTCCATGCATATATAAATATATACTCGCTTGACATTTTACATGTATTTCATTTATTATTCGCAATTAGAATTGTCAGTTATTCTACAGTGGTTATATTTATATATATATATATATATGAAGATTGATGAAGTAGTTTGCATTTGAGACATCATGACAGACTTTAAGTGGGAACGGAATTCTCAAGAATGTAAGACTTTAAGTAGGAACGAAATTCTTAAGAATGTAAACGGTTGGCAATTTAGTAGTAAAAACGCAACTCAACTCAATCATGTCGATATAATGTGTCGGGTCTTCCATGTTTGTTGTGTGCACCACCAATTTCAATAAAACAAAATTAAGTCTACTAATATTAGGGTGTAGATCTATTATTTTTGGAGTACAAATTATTTGATATGCGCGTTTTTCATTTAATGTAAATTTCATGAATTTGGGTATATTCATAACTACTGATTTAATTGGTGACCGACTTTCACCAATTATATATATGGATGTCAATAACTAAGTTTAAATTTGGTGTTGAAGTCTTGGGTTGCAAAATCGTTATAGATATCATGAATTCAATTTTGATAATATTTTTATATTTTTGTTTTAAGATTATATTTGAGTTAAAAAAGAATTGTATATATGCATAGTTATTTGAGGGTTAATTTAAAGGTGTAGAAATGATAATTTGTTTTAGTTCAAAATTAATTAACAGTCCAAAGTTTAATAAAATTATGACAATGGAAGTTTTTCACTCAACTTCAAATTAAGAGGGGTGTTTAAGTGGGAACGAAATTCTCAAGATACACACACACAATCTTCTCTCTCTCTGAAATATTTATATATATATATATATATATGAAGATTGATGAAGTAGTTTGCATTTGAGACATCATGACAGACTTTAAGTAGGAACGAAATTCTCAAGAATGTAAGAATTTAAATAGGAACGGAATTCTCAAGAATGTAAAAACGGTTGGCAATTTAGTAGGAAGAACGCAACTCAACTCAGTCATATCGATATCATGTTTATATTGATCATTGAATGGACGCAAATATATTCCATGCATATATAAATATATACTCGCTTGACATTTTACATGTATTTCATTTATTTTTCGCAATTAGAATTGTCAGTTATTCTACAGTGGTTATATTTATATATATATATGAAGATTGATGAAGTAGTTTGAATTTGAGACATCATGACAGACTTTAAGCAGGAACGGAATTCTCAAGAATTTAAGACTTTAAGTAGGAACGGAATTCTCAAGAATGTAAAAACGGTTGGCAATTTAGTAGGAAGAACGCAACTCAACTCAGTCATATCGATATCATATGTATTATTGCATGGACGCAAATATATTCCATGCATATATAAATATATACTCGCTTGACATTTTACATGTATTTCATTTATTCTTCGCAATTAGAATTGTCAGTTATTCTACAGTGGTTATATATATATATATATATATATATATAAAGATTGATGAAGTAGTTTGTATTTGAGACATCATGACAGACTTTAAGTGGGAACGGAATTCTCAAGAATGTAAGACTTTAAGTAGGAACGGAATTCTTAAGAATGTAAACGGTTGGCAATTTAGTAGTAAAAACGCAACTCAACTCAATCATGTCGATATAATGTGTCGGGTCTTCCATGTTTGTTGTGTGCACCACCAATTTCAATAAAACAAAATTAAGTCTACTAATATTAGGGTGTAGATCTATTATTTTTGGAGTACAAATTATTTGATATGCGCGTTTTTCATTTAATGTAAATTTCATGAATTTGGGTATATTCATAACTACTGATTTAATTGGTGACCGACTTTCACCAATTATATATATGGATGTCAATAACTAAGTTTAAATTTGGTGTTGAAGTCTTGGGTTGCAAAATCGTTATAGATATCATGAATTCAATTTTGATAATATTTTTATATTTTTGTTTTAAGATTATATTTGAGTTAAAAAAGAATTGTATATATGCATAGTTATTTGAGGGTTAATTTAAAGGTGTAGAAATGATAATTTGTTTTAGTTCAAAATTAATTAACAGTCCAAAGTTTAATAAAATTATGACAATGGAAGTTTTTCACTCAACTTCAAATTAAGAGGGGTGTTTAAGTGGGAACGAAATTCTCAAGATACACACACACAATCTTTCTCTCTCTCTGAAATATTTATATATATATATATATATATGAAGATTGATGAAGTAGATTGCATTTGAGACATCATGACAGACTTTAAGTAGGAACGAAATTCTCAAGAATGTAAGACTTTAAATAGGAACGGAATTCTCAAGAATGTAAAAACGGTTGGCAATTTAGTAGGAAGAACGCAACTCAACTCAGTCATATCGATATCATGTTTATATTGATCATTGCATGGACGCAAATATATTCCATGCATATATAAATATATACTCGCTTGACATTTTACATGTATTTCATTTATTTTTCGCAATTAGAATTGTCAGTTATTCTACAGTGGTTATATTTATATATATATATATGAAGATTGATGAAGTAGTTTGCATTTGAGACATCATGACAGACTTTAAGCAGGAACGGAATTCTCAAGAATTTAAGACTTTAAGTAGGAACGGAATTCTCAAGAATGTAAAAACGGTTGGCAATTTAGTAGGAAGAACGCAACTCAACTCAGTCATATCGATATCATATGTATCATTGCATGGACGCAAATATATTCCATGCATATATAAATATATACTCGCTTGACATTTTACATGTATTTCATTTATTCTTCGCAATTAGAATTGTCAGTTATTCTACAGTGGTTATATATATATATATATATATATAAAGATTGATGAAGTAGTTTGCATTTGAGACATCATGACAGACTTTAAGTGGGAACGGAATTCTCAAGAATGTAAGACTTTAAGTAGGAACGGAATTCTTAAGAATGTAAACGGTTGGCAATTTAGTAGTAAAAACGCAACTCAACTCAATCATGTCGATATAATGTGTCGGGTCTTCCATGTTTGTTGTGTGCACCACCAATTTCAATAAAACAAAATTAAGTCTACTAATATTAGGGTGTAGATCTATTATTTTTGGAGTACAAATTATTTGATATACGCATTTTTCATTTAATGTAAATTTCATGAATTTGGGTATATTCATAACTACTGATTTAATTGGTGACCGACTTTCACCAATTATATATATGGATGTCAATAACTAAGTTTAAATTTGGTGTTGAAGTCTTGGGTTGCAAAATCGTTATAGATATCATGAATTCAATTTTGATAATATTTTTATATTTTTGTTTTAAGATTATATTTGAGTTAAAAAAGAATTGTATATATGCATAGTTATTTGAGGGTTAATTTAAAGGTGTAGAAATGATAATTTGTTTTAGTTCAAAATTAATTAACAGTCCAAAGTTTAATAAAATTATGACAATGGAAGTTTTTCACTCAACTTCAAATTAAGAGGGGTGTTTAAGTGGGAACGAAATTCTCAAGATACACACACACAATCTTTCTCTCTCTCTGAAATATTTATATATATATATATATATGATGATTGATGAAGTAGTTTGCATTTGAGACATCATGACAGACTTTAAGTAGGAACGAAATTCTCAAGAATGTAAGAATTTAAATAGGAACGGAATTCTCAAGAATGTAAAAACGGTTGGCAATTTAGTAGGAAGAACGCAACTCAACTCAGTCATATCGATATCATGTTTATATTGATCATTGAATGGACGCAAATATATTCCATGCATATATAAATATATACTCGCTTGACATTTTACATGTATTTCATTTATTTTTCGCAATTAGAATTGTCAGTTATTCTACAGTGGTTATATTTATATATATATATGAAGATTGATGAAGTAGTTTGAATTTGAGACATCATGACAGACTTTAAGCAGGAACGGAATTCTCAAGAATTTAAGACTTTAAGTAGGAACGGAATTCTCAAGAATGTAAAAACGGTTGGCAATTTAGTAGGAAGAACGCAACTCAACTCAGTCATATCGATATCATATGTATCATTGCATGGACGCAAATATATTTCATGCATATATAAATATATACTCGCTTGACATTTTACATGTATTTCATTTATTCTTCGCAATTAGAATTGTCAGTTATTCTACAGTGGTTATATATATATATATATATATAAAGATTGATGAAGTAGTTTGCATTTGAGACATCATGACAGACTTTAAGTGGGAACGGAATTCTCAAGAATGTAAGACTTTAAGTAGGAACGGAATTCTTAAGAATGTAAACGGTTGGCAATTTAGTAGTAAAAACGCAACTCAACTCAATCATGTCGATATAATGTGTCGGGTCTTCCATGTTTGTTGTGTGCACCACCAATTTCAATAAAACAAAATTAAGTCTACTAATATTAGGGTGTAGATCTATTATTTTTGGAGTATAAATTATTTGATATGCGCGTTTTTCATTTAATGTAAATTTCATGAATTTGGGTATATTCATAACTACTGATTTAATTGGTGACCGACTTTCACCAATTATATATATGGATGTCAATAACTAAGTTTAAATTTGGTGTTGAAGTCTTGGGTTGCAAAATCGTTATAGATATCATGAATTCAATTTTGATAATGTTTTTATATTTTTGTTTTAAGATTATATTTGAGTTAAAAAAGAATTGTATATATGCATAGTTATTTGAGGGTTAATTTAAAGGTGTAGAAATGATAATTTGTTTTAGTTCAAAATTAATTAACAGTCCAAAGTTTAATAAAATTATGACAATGAAAGTTTTTCACTCAACTTCAAATTAAGAGGGGTGTTAGAGTAGGAACGAAATTCTCAAGATACACACACACAATCTTTCTCTCTCTCTGAAATATTTATATATATATATATATATATATATATGAAGATTGATGAAGTAGTTTGCATTTGAGACATCATGACAGACTTTAAGTAGGAACGAAATTCTCAAGAATTTAAGACTTTAAATAAGAACGGAATTCTCAAGAATGTAAAAACGGTTGGCAATTTAGTAGGAAGAACGCAACTCAACACAGTCATATCGATATCATGTTTATATTGATCATTGCATGGACGCAAATATATTCCATGCATATATAAATATATACTCGCTTGACATTTTACATTTATTTCATTTATTTTTCGCAATTAGAATTGTCAGTTATTCTACAGTGGTTATATTTATATATATATATGAAGATTGATGAAGTAGTTTGCATTTGAGACATCATGACAGACTTTAAGCAGGATTGGAATTCTCAAGAATTTAAGACTTTAAGTAGAAACGGAATTCTCAAGATTGTAAAAACGGTTGGCAATTTAGTAGGAAGAACGCAACTCAACTCAGTCATATCGATATCATATGTATCATTGCATGGACGCAAATATATTCCATGCATATATAAATATATACTCGCTTGACATTTTACATGTATTTCATTTATTCTTCGCAATTAGAATTGTCAGTTATTCTACAGTGGTTATATATATATATATATATATATATATAAAGATTGATGAAGTAGTTTGCATTTGAGACATCATGACAGACTTTAAGTGGGAACGGAATTCTCAAAATGTAAGACTTTAAGTAGGAACGGAATTCTTAAGAATGTAAACGGTTGGCAATTTAGTAGTAAAAACGCAACTCAACTCAATCATGTCGATATAATGTGTCGGGTCTTCCATGTTTGTTGTGTGCACCACCAATTTCAATAAAACAAAATTAAGTCTACTAATATTAGGGTGTAGATCTATTATTTTTGGAGTACAAATTATTTGATATGCGCGTTTTTCATTTAATGTAAATTTCATGAATTTGGGTATATTCATAACTACTGATTTAATTGGTGACCGACTTTCACCAATTATATATATGGATGTCAATAACTAAGTTTAAATTTGGTGTTGAAGTCTTGGGTTGCAAAATCGTTATAGATATCATGAATTCAATTTTGATAATATTTTTATATTTTTGTTTTAAGATTATATTTGAGTTAAAAAAGAATTGTATATATGCATAGTTATTTGAGGGTTAATTTAAAGGTGTAGAAATGATAATTTGTTTTAGTTCAAAATTAATTAACAGTCCAAAGTTTAATAAAATTATGACAATGGAAGTTTTTCACTCAACTTCAAATTAAGAGGGGTGTTTAAGTGGGAACGAAATTCTCAAGATACACACACACAATCTTTCTCTCTCTCTGAAATATTTATATATATATATATATATATGAAGATTGATGAAGTAGTTTGCATTTGAGACATCATGACAGACTTTAAGTAGGAACGAAATTCTCAAGAATGTAAGACTTTAAATAGGAACGGAATTCTCAAAAATGTAAAAACGGTTGGCAATTTAGTAGGAAGAACGCAACTCAACTCAGTCATATCGATATCATGTTTATATTGATCATTGCATGGACGCAAATATATTCCATGCATATATAAATATATACTCGCTTGACATTTTACATGTATTTCATTTATTTTTCGCAATTAGAATTGTCAGTTATTCTACAGTGGTTATATTTATATATATATATATGAAGATTGATGAAGTAGTTTGCATTTGAGACATCATGACAGACTTTAAGCAGGAACGGAATTCTCAAGAATTTAAGACTTTAACTAGGAACGGAATTCTCAAGAATGTAAAAACGGTTGGCAATTTAGTAGGAAGAACGCAACTCAACTCAGTCATATCGATATCATATTATATTGATCATTGCATGGACGCAAATATATTCCATGCATATATAAATATATACTCGCTTGACATTTTACATGTATTTCATTTATTATTCGCAATTAGAATTGTCAGTTATTCTACAGTGGTTATATTTATATATATATATATATATGAAGATTGATGAAGTAGTTTGCATTTGAGACATCATGACAGACTTTAAGTGGGAACGGAATTCTCAAGAATGTAAGACTTTAAGTAGGAACGGAATTCTTAAGAATGTAAACGGTTGGCAATTTAGTAGTAAAAACGCAACTCAACTCAATCATGTCGATATAATGTGTCGGGTCTTCCATGTTTGTTGTGTGCACCACCAATTTCAATAAAACAAAATTAAGTCTACTAATATTAGGGTGTAGATCTATTATTTTTGGAGTACAAATTATTTGATATGCGCGTTTTTCATTTAATGTAAATTTCATGAATTTGGGTATATTCATAACTACTGATTTAATTGGTGACCGACTTTCACCAATTATATATATGGATGTCAATAACTAAGTTTAAATTTGGTGTTGAAGTCTTGGGTTGCAAAATCGTTATAGATATCATGAATTCAATTTTGATAATATTTTTATATTCTTGTTTTAAGATTATATTTGAGTTAAAAAAGAATTGTATATATGCATAGTTATTTGAGGGTTAATTTAAAGGTGTAGAAATGATAATTTGTTTTAGTTCAAAATTAATTAACAGTCCAAAGTTTAATAAAATTATGACAATGGAAGTTTTTCACTCAACTTCAAATTAAGAGGGGTGTTTAAGTGGGAACGAAATTCTCAAGATACACACACACAATCTTTCTCTCTCTCTGAAATATTTATATATATATATATATATATATGAAGATTGATGAAGTAGATTGCATTTGAGACATCATGACAGACTTTAAGTAGGAACGAAATTCTCAAGAATCTAAGACTTTAAATAGGAACGGAATTCTCAAAAATGTAAAAACGGTTGGCAATTTAGTAGGAAGAACGCAACTCAACTCAGTCATATCGATATCATGTTTATATTGATCATTGCATGGACGCAAATATATTCCATGCATATATAAATATATACTCGCTTGACATTTTACATGTATTTCATTTATTTTTCGCAATTAGAATTGTCAGTTATTCTACAGTGGTTATATTTATATATATATATATGAAGATTGATGAAGTAGTTTGCATTTGAGACATCATGACAGACTTTAAGCAGGAACGGAATTCTCAAGAATTTAAGACTTTAAGTAGGAACGGAATTCTCAAGAATGTAAAAACGGTTGGCAATTTAGTAGGAAGAACGCAACTCAACTCAGTCATATCGATATCATATGTATCATTGCATGGACGCAAATATATTCCATGCATATATAAATATATACTCGCTTGACATTTTACATGTATTTCATTTATTCTTCGCAATTAGAATTGTCAGTTATTCTACAGTGGTTATATATATATATATATATATATATATATATATAAAGATTGATGAAGTAGTTTGCATTTGAGACATCATGACAGACTTTAAGTGGGAACGGAATTCTCAAGAATGTAAGACTTTAAGTAGGAACGGAATTCTTAAGAATGTAAACGGTTGGCAATTTAGTAGTAAAAGCGCAACTCAACTCAATCATGTCGATATAATGTGTCGGGTCTTCCATGTTTGTTGTGTGCACCACCAATTTCAATAAAACAAAATTAAGTCTACTAATATTAGGGTGTAGATCTATTATTTTTGGAGTACAAATTATTTGATATGCGCATTTTTCATTTAATGTAAATTTCATGAATTTGGGTATATTCATAACTACTGATTTAATTGGTGACCGACTTTCACCAATTATATATATGGATGTCAATAACTAAGTTTAAATTTGGTGTTGAAGTCTTGGGTTGCAAAATCGTTATAGATATCATGAATTCAATTTTGATAATATTTTTATATTTTTGTTTTAAGATTATATTTGAGTTAAAAAAGAATTGTATATATGCATAGTTATTTGAGGGTTAATTTAAAGGTGTAGAAATGATAATTTGTTTTAGTTCAAAATTAATTAACAGTCCAAAGTTTAATAAAATTATGACAATGGAAGTTTTTCACTCAACTTCAAATTAAGAGGGGTGTTTAAGTGGGAACGAAATTCTCAAGATACACACACACAATCTTTCTCTCTCTCTGAAATATTTATATATATATATATATATGATGATTGATGAAGTAGTTTGCATTTGAGACATCATGACAGACTTTAAGTAGGAACGAAATTCTCAAGAATGTAAGAATTTAAATAGGAACGGAATTCTCAAGAATGTAAAAACGGTTGGCAATTTAGTAGGAAGAACGCAACTCAACTCAGTCATATCGATATCATGTTTATATTGATCATTGAATGGACGCAAATATATTCCATGCATATATAAATATATACTCGCTTGACATTTTACATGTATTTCATTTATTTTTCGCAATTAGAATTGTCAGTTATTCTACAGTGGTTATATTTATATATATATATGAAGATTGATGAAGTAGTTTGAATTTGAGACATCATGACAGACTTTAAGCAGGAACGGAATTCTCAAGAATTTAAGACTTTAAGTAGGAACGGAATTCTCAAGAATGTAAAAACGGTTGGCAATTTAGTAGGAAGAACGCAACTCAACTCAGTCATATCGATATCATATGTATCATTGCATGGACGCAAATATATTTCATGCATATATAAATATATACTCGCTTGACATTTTACATGTATTTCATTTATTCTTCGCAATTAGAATTGTCAGTTATTCTACAGTGGTTATATATATATATATATATATAAAGATTGATGAAGTAGTTTGCATTTGAGACATCATGACAGACTTTAAGTGGGAACGGAATTCTCAAGAATGTAAGACTTTAAGTAGGAACGGAATTCTTAAGAATGTAAACGGTTGGCAATTTAGTAGTAAAAACGCAACTCAACTCAATCATGTCGATATAATGTGTCGGGTCTTCCATGTTTGTTGTGTGCACCACCAATTTCAATAAAACAAAATTAAGTCTACTAATATTAGGGTGTAGATCTATTATTTTTGGAGTATAAATTATTTGATATGCGCGTTTTTCATTTAATGTAAATTTCATGAATTTGGGTATATTCATAACTACTGATTTAATTGGTGACCGACTTTCACCAATTATATATATGGATGTCAATAACTAAGTTTAAATTTGGTGTTGAAGTCTTGGGTTGCGAAATCGTTATAGATATCATGAATTCAATTTTGATAATGTTTTTATATTTTTGTTTTAAGATTATATTTGAGTTAAAAAAGAATTGTATATATGCATAGTTATTTGAGGGTTAATTTAAAGGTGTAGAAATGATAATTTGTTTTAGTTCAAAATTAATTAACAGTCCAAAGTTTAATAAAATTATGACAATGAAAGTTTTTCACTCAACTTCAAATTAAGAGGGGTGTTAGAGTAGGAACGAAATTCTCAAGATACACACACACAATCTTTCTCTCTCTCTGAAATATTTATATATATATATATATATATATATATGAAGATTGATGAAGTAGTTTGCATTTGAGACATCATGACAGACTTTAAGTAGGAACGAAATTCTCAAGAATTTAAGACTTTAAATAAGAAACGGAATTCTCAAGAATGTAAAAACGGTTGGCAATTTAGTAGGAAGAACGCAACTCAACACAGTCATATCGATATCATGTTTATATTGATCATTGCATGGACGCAAATATATTCCATGCATATATAAATATATACTCGCTTGACATTTTACATTTATTTCATTTATTTTTCGCAATTAGAATTGTCAGTTATTCTACAGTGGTTATATTTATATATATATATGAAGATTGATGAAGTAGTTTGCATTTGAGACATCATGACAGACTTTAAGCAGGATTGGAATTCTCAAGAATTTAAGACTTTAAGTAGAAACGGAATTCTCAAGATTGTAAAAACGGTTGGCAATTTAGTAGGAAGAACGCAACTCAACTCAGTCATATCGATATCATATGTATCATTGCATGGACGCAAATATATTCCATGCATATATAAATATATACTCGCTTGACATTTTACATGTATTTCATTTATTCTTCGCAATTAGAATTGTCAGTTATTCTACAGTGGTTATATATATATATATATATATATATATATAAAGATTGATGAAGTAGTTTGCATTTGAGACATCATGACAGACTTTAAGTGGGAACGGAATTCTCAAGAATGTAAGACTTTAAGTAGGAACGGAATTCTTAAGAATGTAAACGGTTGGCAATTTAGTAGTAAAAACGCAACTCAACTCAATCATGTCGATATAATGTGTCGGGTCTTCCATGTTTGTTGTGTGCACCACCAATTTCAATAAAACAAAATTAAGTCTACTAATATTAGGGTGTAGATCTATTATTTTTGGAGTACAAATTATTTGATATGCGCGTTTTTCATTTAATGTAAATTTCATGAATTTGGGTATATTCATAACTACTGATTTAATTGGTGACCGACTTTCACCAATTATATATATGGATGTCAATAACTAAGTTTAAATTTGGTGTTGAAGTCTTGGGTTGCAAAATCGTTATAGATATCATGAATTCAATTTTGATAATATTTTTATATTTTTGTTTTAAGATTATATTTGAGTTAAAAAAGAATTGTATATATGCATAGTTATTTGAGGGTTAATTTAAAGGTGTAGAAATGATAATTTGTTTTAGTTCAAAATTAATTAACAGTCCAAAGTTTAATAAAATTATGACAATGGAAGTTTTTCACTCAACTTCAAATTAAGAGGGGTGTTTAAGTGGGAACGAAATTCTCAAGATACACACACACAATCTTTCTCTCTCTCTGAAATATTTATATATATATATATATATATGAAGATTGATGAAGTAGTTTGCATTTGAGACATCATGACAGACTTTAAGTAGGAACGAAATTCTCAAGAATGTAAGACTTTAAATAGGAACGGAATTCTCAAAAATGTAAAAACGGTTGGCAATTTAGTAGGAAGAACGCAACTCAACTCAGTCATATCGATATCATGTTTATATTGATCATTGCATGGACGCAAATATATTCCATGCATATATAAATATATACTCGCTTGACATTTTACATGTATTTCATTTATTTTTCGCAATTAGAATTGTCAGTTATTCTACAGTGGTTATATTTATATATATATATATGAAGATTGATGAAGTAGTTTGCATTTGAGACATCATGACAGACTTTAAGCAGGAACGGAATTCTCAAGAATTTAAGACTTTAACTAGGAACGGAATTCTCAAGAATGTAAAAACGGTTGGCAATTTAGTAGGAAGAACGCAACTCAACTCAGTCATATCGATATCATATTATATTGATCATTGCATGGACGCAAATATATTCCATGCATATATAAATATATACTCGCTTGACATTTTACATGTATTTCATTTATTATTCGCAATTAGAATTGTCAGTTATTCTACAGTGGTTATATTTATATATATATATATATATGAAGATTGATGAAGTAGTTTGCATTTGAGACATCATGACAGACTTTAAGTGGGAACGGAATTCTCAAGAATGTAAGACTTTAAGTAGGAACGGAATTCTTAAGAATGTAAACGGTTGGCAATTTAGTAGTAAAAACGCAACTCAACTCAATCATGTCGATATAATGTGTCGGGTCTTCCATGTTTGTTGTGTGCACCACCAATTTCAATAAAACAAAATTAAGTCTACTAATATTAGGGTGTAGATCTATTATTTTTGGAGTACAAATTATTTGATATGCGCGTTTTTCATTTAATGTAAATTTCATGAATTTGGGTATATTCATAACTACTGATTTAATTGGTGACCGACTTTCACCAATTATATATATGGATGTCAATAACTAAGTTTAAATTTGGTGTTGAAGTCTTGGGTTGCAAAATCGTTATAGATATCATGAATTCAATTTTGATAATATTTTTATATTTTTGTTTTAAGATTATATTTGAGTTAAAAAAGAATTGTATATATGCATAGTTATTTGAGGGTTAATTTAAAGGTGTAGAAATGATAATTTGTTTTAGTTCAAAATTAATTAACAGTCCAAAGTTTAATAAAATTATGACAATGGAAGTTTTTCACTCAACTTCAAATTAAGAGGGGTGTTTAAGTGGGAACGAAATTCTCAAGATACACACACACAATCTTTCTCTCTCTCTGAAATATTTATATATATATATATATATATATGAAGATTGATGAAGTAGATTGCATTTGAGACATCATGACAGACTTTAAGTAGGAACGAAATTCTCAAGAATCTAAGACTTTAAATAGGAACGGAATTCTCAAAAATGTAAAAACGGTTGGCAATTTAGTAGGAAGAACGCAACTCAACTCAGTCATATCGATATCATGTTTATATTGATCATTGCATGGACGCAAATATATTCCATGCATATATAAATATATACTCGCTTGACATTTTACATGTATTTCATTTATTTTTCGCAATTAGAATTGTCAGTTATTCTACAGTGGTTATATTTATATATATATATATGAAGATTGATGAAGTAGTTTGCATTTGAGACATCATGACAGACTTTAAGCAGGAACGGAATTCTCAAGAATTTAAGACTTTAACTAGGAACGGAATTCTCAAGAATGTAAAAACGGTTGGCAATTTAGTAGGAAGAACGCAACTCAACTCAGTCATATCGATATCATATTATATTGATCATTGCATGGACGCAAATATATTCCATGCATATATAAATATATACTCGCTTGACATTTTACATGTATTTCATTTATTATTCGCAATTAGAATTGTCAGTTATTCTACAGTGGTTATATTTATATATATATATATATATGAAGATTGATGAAGTAGTTTGCATTTGAGACATCATGACAGACTTTAAGTGGGAACGGAATTCTCAAGAATGTAAGACTTTAAGTAGGAACGGAATTCTTAAGAATGTAAACGGTTGGCAATTTAGTAGTAAAAACGCAACTCAACTCAATCATGTCGATATAATGTGTCGGGTCTTCCATGTTTGTTGTGTGCACCACCAATTTCAATAAAACAAAATTAAGTCTACTAATATTAGGGTGTAGATCTATTATTTTTGGAGTACAAATTATTTGATATGCGCGTTTTTCATTTAATGTAAATTTCATGAATTTGGGTATATTCATAACTACTGATTTAATTGGTGACCGACTTTCACCAATTATATATATGGATGTCAATAACTAAGTTTAAATTTGGTGTTGAAGTCTTGGGTTGCAAAATCGTTATAGATATCATGAATTCAATTTTGATAATATTTTTATATTTTTGTTTTAAGATTATATTTGAGTTAAAAAAGAATTGTATATATGCATAGTTATTTGAGGGTTAATTTAAAGGTGTAGAAATGATAATTTGTTTTAGTTCAAAATTAATTAACAGTCCAAAGTTTAATAAAATTATGACAATGGAAGTTTTTCACTCAACTTCAAATTAAGAGGGGTGTTTAAGTGGGAACGAAATTCTCAAGATACACACACACAATCTTTCTCTCTCTCTGAAATATTTATATATATATATATATATATATGAAGATTGATGAAGTAGATTGCATTTGAGACATCATGACAGACTTTAAGTAGGAACGAAATTCTCAAGAATGTAAGACTTTAAATAGGAACGGAATTCTCAAGAATGTAAAAACGGTTGGCAATTTAGTAGGAAGAACGCAACTCAACTCAGTCATATCGATATCATGTTTATATTGATCATTGCATGGACGCAAATATATTCCATGCATATATAAATATATACTCGCTTGACATTTTACATGTATTTCATTTATTTTTCGCAATTAGAATTGTCAGTTATTCTACAGTGGTTATATTTATATATATATATATGAAGATTGATGAAGTAGTTTGCATTTGAGACATCATGACAGACTTTAAGCAGGAACGGAATTCTCAAGAATTTAAGACTTTAAGTAGGAACGGAATTCTCAAGAATGTAAAAACGGTTGGCAATTTAGTAGGAAGAACGCAACTCAACTCAGTCATATCGATATCATATGTATCATTGCATGGACGCAAATATATTCCATGCATATATAAATATATACTCGCTTGACATTTTACATGTATTTCATTTATTCTTCGCAATTAGAATTGTCAGTTATTCTACAGTGGTTATATATATATATATATATATATATATATATAAAGATTGATGAAGTAGTTTGCATTTGAGACATCATGACAGACTTTAAGTGGGAACGGAATTCTCAAGAATGTAAGACTTTAAGTAGGAACGGAATTCTTCATAATTTAAACGGTTGGCAATTTAGTAGTAAAAACGCAACTCAACTCAATCATGTCGATATAATGTGTCGGGTCTTCCATGTTTGTTGTGTGCACCACCAATTTCAATAAAACAAAATTAAGTCTACTAATATTAGGGTGTAGATCTATTATTTTTGGAGTATAAATTATTTGATATGCGCGTTTTTTATTTAATGAAAATTTCATGAATTTGGGTATATTCATAACTACTGATTTAATTGGTGACCGACTTTCACCAATTATATATATGGATGTCAATAACTAAGTTTAAATTTGGTGTTGAAGTCTTGGGTTGCAAAATCGTTATAGATATCATGAATTCAATTTTGATAATGTTTTTATATTTTTGTTTTAAGATTATATTTGAGTTAAAAAAGAATTGTATATATGCATAGTTATTTGAGGGTTAATTTAAAGGTGTAGAAATGATAATTTGTTTTAGTTCAAAATTAATTAACAGTCCAAAGTTTAATAAAATTATGACAATGAAAGTTTTTCACTCAACTTCAAATTAAGAGGGGTGTTTAAGTAGGAACGAAATTCTCAAGATACACACACACAATCTTTCTCTCTCTCTGAAATATTTATATATATATATATATATATATATATGAAGATTGATGAAGTAGTTTGCATTTGAGACATCATGACAGACTTTAAGTAGGAACGAAATTCTCAAGAATGTAAGACTTTAAATAGGAACGGAATTCTCAAGAATGTAAAAACGGTTGGCAATTTAGTAGGAAGAACGCAACTCAACTCAGTCATATCGATATCATGTTTATATTGATCATTGCATGGACGCAAATATATTCCATGCATATATAAATATATACTCGCTTGACATTTTACATGTATTTCATTTATTCTTCGCAATTAGAATTGTCAGTTATTCTACAGTGGTTATATATATATATATATATATATATATATATATAAAGATTGATGAAGTAGTTTGCATTTGAGACATCATGACAGACTTTAAGTGGGAACGGAATTCTCAAGAATGTAAGACTTTAAGTAGGAACGGAATTCTTAAGAATGTAAACGGTTGGCAATTTAGTAGTAAAAGCGCAACTCAACTCAATCATGTCGATATAATGTGTCGGGTCTTCCATGTTTGTTGTGTGCACCACCAATTTCAATAAAACAAAATTAAGTCTACTAATATTAGGGTGTAGATCTATTATTTTTGGAGTACAAATTATTTGATATGCGCATTTTTCATTTAATGTAAATTTCATGAATTTGGGTATATTCATAACTACTGATTTAATTGGTGACCGACTTTCACCAATTATATATATGGATGTCAATAACTAAGTTTAAATTTGGTGTTGAAGTCTTGGGTTGCAAAATCGTTATAGATATCATGAATTCAATTTTGATAATATTTTTATATTTTTGTTTTAAGATTATATTTGAGTTAAAAAAGAATTGTATATATGCATAGTTATTTGAGGGTTAATTTAAAGGTGTAGAAATGATAATTTGTTTTAGTTCAAAATTAATTAACAGTCCAAAGTTTAATAAAATTATGACAATGGAAGTTTTTCACTCAACTTCAAATTAAGAGGGGTGTTTAAGTGGGAACGAAATTCTCAAGATACACACACACAATCTTTCTCTCTCTCTGAAATATTTATATATATATATATATATGATGATTGATGAAGTAGTTTGCATTTGAGACATCATGACAGACTTTAAGTAGGAACGAAATTCTCAAGAATGTAAGAATTTAAATAGGAACGGAATTCTCAAGAATGTAAAAACGGTTGGCAATTTAGTAGGAAGAACGCAACTCAACTCAGTCATATCGATATCATGTTTATATTGATCATTGAATGGACGCAAATATATTCCATGCATATATAAATATATACTCGCTTGACATTTTACATGTATTTCATTTATTTTTCGCAATTAGAATTGTCAGTTATTCTACAGTGGTTATATTTATATATATATATGAAGATTGATGAAGTAGTTTGAATTTGAGACATCATGACAGACTTTAAGCAGGAACGGAATTCTCAAGAATTTAAGACTTTAAGTAGGAACGGAATTCTCAAGAATGTAAAAACGGTTGGCAATTTAGTAGGAAGAACGCAACTCAACTCAGTCATATCGATATCATATGTATCATTGCATGGACGCAAATATATTTCATGCATATATAAATATATACTCGCTTGACATTTTACATGTATTTCATTTATTCTTCGCAATTAGAATTGTCAGTTATTCTACAGTGGTTATATATATATATATATATATAAAGATTGATGAAGTAGTTTGCATTTGAGACATCATGACAGACTTTAAGTGGGAACGGAATTCTCAAGAATGTAAGACTTTAAGTAGGAACGGAATTCTTAAGAATGTAAACGGTTGGCAATTTAGTAGTAAAAACGCAACTCAACTCAATCATGTCGATATAATGTGTCGGGTCTTCCATGTTTGTTGTGTGCACCACCAATTTCAATAAAACAAAATTAAGTCTACTAATATTAGGGTGTAGATCTATTATTTTTGGAGTATAAATTATTTGATATGCGCGTTTTTCATTTAATGTAAATTTCATGAATTTGGGTATATTCATAACTACTGATTTAATTGGTGACCGACTTTCACCAATTATATATATGGATGTCAATAACTAAGTTTAAATTTGGTGTTGAAGTCTTGGGTTGCGAAATCGTTATAGATATCATGAATTCAATTTTGATAATGTTTTTATATTTTTGTTTTAAGATTATATTTGAGTTAAAAAAGAATTGTATATATGCATAGTTATTTGAGGGTTAATTTAAAGGTGTAGAAATGATAATTTGTTTTAGTTCAAAATTAATTAACAGTCCAAAGTTTAATAAAATTATGACAATGAAAGTTTTTCACTCAACTTCAAATTAAGAGGGGTGTTAGAGTAGGAACGAAATTCTCAAGATACACACACACAATCTTTCTCTCTCTCTGAAATATTTATATATATATATATATATATATATATGAAGATTGATGAAGTAGTTTGCATTTGAGACATCATGACAGACTTTAAGTAGGAACGAAATTCTCAAGAATTTAAGACTTTAAATAAGAAACGGAATTCTCAAGAATGTAAAAACGGTTGGCAATTTAGTAGGAAGAACGCAACTCAACACAGTCATATCGATATCATGTTTATATTGATCATTGCATGGACGCAAATATATTCCATGCATATATAAATATATACTCGCTTGACATTTTACATTTATTTCATTTATTTTTCGCAATTAGAATTGTCAGTTATTCTACAGTGGTTATATTTATATATATATATGAAGATTGATGAAGTAGTTTGCATTTGAGACATCATGACAGACTTTAAGCAGGATTGGAATTCTCAAGAATTTAAGACTTTAAGTAGAAACGGAATTCTCAAGATTGTAAAAACGGTTGGCAATTTAGTAGGAAGAACGCAACTCAACTCAGTCATATCGATATCATATGTATCATTGCATGGACGCAAATATATTCCATGCATATATAAATATATACTCGCTTGACATTTTACATGTATTTCATTTATTCTTCGCAATTAGAATTGTCAGTTATTCTACAGTGGTTATATATATATATATATATATATATATAAAGATTGATGAAGTAGTTTGCATTTGAGACATCATGACAGACTTTAAGTGGGAACGGAATTCTCAAGAATGTAAGACTTTAAGTAGGAACGGAATTCTTAAGAATGTAAACGGTTGGCAATTTAGTAGTAAAAACGCAACTCAACTCAATCATGTCGATATAATGTGTCGGGTCTTCCATGTTTGTTGTGTGCACCACCAATTTCAATAAAACAAAATTAAGTCTACTAATATTAGGGTGTAGATCTATTATTTTTGGAGTACAAATTATTTGATATGCGCGTTTTTCATTTAATGTAAATTTCATGAATTTGGGTATATTCATAACTACTGATTTAATTGGTGACCGACTTTCACCAATTATATATATGGATGTCAATAACTAAGTTTAAATTTGGTGTTGAAGTCTTGGGTTGCAAAATCGTTATAGATATCATGAATTCAATTTTGATAATATTTTTATATTTTTGTTTTAAGATTATATTTGAGTTAAAAAAGAATTGTATATATGCATAGTTATTTGAGGGTTAATTTAAAGGTGTAGAAATGATAATTTGTTTTAGTTCAAAATTAATTAACAGTCCAAAGTTTAATAAAATTATGACAATGGAAGTTTTTCACTCAACTTCAAATTAAGAGGGGTGTTTAAGTGGGAACGAAATTCTCAAGATACACACACACAATCTTTCTCTCTCTCTGAAATATTTATATATATATATATATATATGAAGATTGATGAAGTAGTTTGCATTTGAGACATCATGACAGACTTTAAGTAGGAACGAAATTCTCAAGAATGTAAGACTTTAAATAGGAACGGAATTCTCAAAAATGTAAAAACGGTTGGCAATTTAGTAGGAAGAACGCAACTCAACTCAGTCATATCGATATCATGTTTATATTGATCATTGCATGGACGCAAATATATTCCATGCATATATAAATATATACTCGCTTGACATTTTACATGTATTTCATTTATTTTTCGCAATTAGAATTGTCAGTTATTCTACAGTGGTTATATTTATATATATATATATGAAGATTGATGAAGTAGTTTGCATTTGAGACATCATGACAGACTTTAAGCAGGAACGGAATTCTCAAGAATTTAAGACTTTAACTAGGAACGGAATTCTCAAGAATGTAAAAACGGTTGGCAATTTAGTAGGAAGAACGCAACTCAACTCAGTCATATCGATATCATATTATATTGATCATTGCATGGACGCAAATATATTCCATGCATATATAAATATATACTCGCTTGACATTTTACATGTATTTCATTTATTATTCGCAATTAGAATTGTCAGTTATTCTACAGTGGTTATATTTATATATATATATATATATGAAGATTGATGAAGTAGTTTGCATTTGAGACATCATGACAGACTTTAAGTGGGAACGGAATTCTCAAGAATGTAAGACTTTAAGTAGGAACGGAATTCTTAAGAATGTAAACGGTTGGCAATTTAGTAGTAAAAACGCAACTCAACTCAATCATGTCGATATAATGTGTCGGGTCTTCCATGTTTGTTGTGTGCACCACCAATTTCAATAAAACAAAATTAAGTCTACTAATATTAGGGTGTAGATCTATTATTTTTGGAGTACAAATTATTTGATATGCGCGTTTTTCATTTAATGTAAATTTCATGAATTTGGGTATATTCATAACTACTGATTTAATTGGTGACCGACTTTCACCAATTATATATATGGATGTCAATAACTAAGTTTAAATTTGGTGTTGAAGTCTTGGGTTGCAAAATCGTTATAGATATCATGAATTCAATTTTGATAATATTTTTATATTTTTGTTTTAAGATTATATTTGAGTTAAAAAAGAATTGTATATATGCATAGTTATTTGAGGGTTAATTTAAAGGTGTAGAAATGATAATTTGTTTTAGTTCAAAATTAATTAACAGTCCAAAGTTTAATAAAATTATGACAATGGAAGTTTTTCACTCAACTTCAAATTAAGAGGGGTGTTTAAGTGGGAACGAAATTCTCAAGATACACACACACAATCTTTCTCTCTCTCTGAAATATTTATATATATATATATATATATATGAAGATTGATGAAGTAGATTGCATTTGAGACATCATGACAGACTTTAAGTAGGAACGAAATTCTCAAGAATCTAAGACTTTAAATAGGAACGGAATTCTCAAAAATGTAAAAACGGTTGGCAATTTAGTAGGAAGAACGCAACTCAACTCAGTCATATCGATATCATGTTTATATTGATCATTGCATGGACGCAAATATATTCCATGCATATATAAATATATACTCGCTTGACATTTTACATGTATTTCATTTATTTTTCGCAATTAGAATTGTCAGTTATTCTACAGTGGTTATATTTATATATATATATATGAAGATTGATGAAGTAGTTTGCATTTGAGACATCATGACAGACTTTAAGCAGGAACGGAATTCTCAAGAATTTAAGACTTTAACTAGGAACGGAATTCTCAAGAATGTAAAAACGGTTGGCAATTTAGTAGGAAGAACGCAACTCAACTCAGTCATATCGATATCATATTATATTGATCATTGCATGGACGCAAATATATTCCATGCATATATAAATATATACTCGCTTGACATTTTACATGTATTTCATTTATTATTCGCAATTAGAATTGTCAGTTATTCTACAGTGGTTATATTTATATATATATATATATATGAAGATTGATGAAGTAGTTTGCATTTGAGACATCATGACAGACTTTAAGTGGGAACGGAATTCTCAAGAATGTAAGACTTTAAGTAGGAACGGAATTCTTAAGAATGTAAACGGTTGGCAATTTAGTAGTAAAAACGCAACTCAACTCAATCATGTCGATATAATGTGTCGGGTCTTCCATGTTTGTTGTGTGCACCACCAATTTCAATAAAACAAAATTAAGTCTACTAATATTAGGGTGTAGATCTATTATTTTTGGAGTACAAATTATTTGATATGCGCGTTTTTCATTTAATGTAAATTTCATGAATTTGGGTATATTCATAACTACTGATTTAATTGGTGACCGACTTTCACCAATTATATATATGGATGTCAATAACTAAGTTTAAATTTGGTGTTGAAGTCTTGGGTTGCAAAATCGTTATAGATATCATGAATTCAATTTTGATAATATTTTTATATTTTTGTTTTAAGATTATATTTGAGTTAAAAAAGAATTGTATATATGCATAGTTATTTGAGGGTTAATTTAAAGGTGTAGAAATGATAATTTGTTTTAGTTCAAAATTAATTAACAGTCCAAAGTTTAATAAAATTATGACAATGGAAGTTTTTCACTCAACTTCAAATTAAGAGGGGTGTTTAAGTGGGAACGAAATTCTCAAGATACACACACACAATCTTTCTCTCTCTCTGAAATATTTATATATATATATATATATATATGAAGATTGATGAAGTAGATTGCATTTGAGACATCATGACAGACTTTAAGTAGGAACGAAATTCTCAAGAATGTAAGACTTTAAATAGGAACGGAATTCTCAAGAATGTAAAAACGGTTGGCAATTTAGTAGGAAGAACGCAACTCAACTCAGTCATATCGATATCATGTTTATATTGATCATTGCATGGACGCAAATATATTCCATGCATATATAAATATATACTCGCTTGACATTTTACATGTATTTCATTTATTTTTCGCAATTAGAATTGTCAGTTATTCTACAGTGGTTATATTTATATATATATATATGAAGATTGATGAAGTAGTTTGCATTTGAGACATCATGACAGACTTTAAGCAGGAACGGAATTCTCAAGAATTTAAGACTTTAAGTAGGAACGGAATTCTCAAGAATGTAAAAACGGTTGGCAATTTAGTAGGAAGAACGCAACTCAACTCAGTCATATCGATATCATATGTATCATTGCATGGACGCAAATATATTCCATGCATATATAAATATATACTCGCTTGACATTTTACATGTATTTCATTTATTCTTCGCAATTAGAATTGTCAGTTATTCTACAGTGGTTATATATATATATATATATATATATATATATAAAGATTGATGAAGTAGTTTGCATTTGAGACATCATGACAGACTTTAAGTGGGAACGGAATTCTCAAGAATGTAAGACTTTAAGTAGGAACGGAATTCTTCATAATTTAAACGGTTGGCAATTTAGTAGTAAAAACGCAACTCAACTCAATCATGTCGATATAATGTGTCGGGTCTTCCATGTTTGTTGTGTGCACCACCAATTTCAATAAAACAAAATTAAGTCTACTAATATTAGGGTGTAGATCTATTATTTTTGGAGTATAAATTATTTGATATGCGCGTTTTTTATTTAATGAAAATTTCATGAATTTGGGTATATTCATAACTACTGATTTAATTGGTGACCGACTTTCACCAATTATATATATGGATGTCAATAACTAAGTTTAAATTTGGTGTTGAAGTCTTGGGTTGCAAAATCGTTATAGATATCATGAATTCAATTTTGATAATGTTTTTATATTTTTGTTTTAAGATTATATTTGAGTTAAAAAAGAATTGTATATATGCATAGTTATTTGAGGGTTAATTTAAAGGTGTAGAAATGATAATTTGTTTTAGTTCAAAATTAATTAACAGTCCAAAGTTTAATAAAATTATGACAATGAAAGTTTTTCACTCAACTTCAAATTAAGAGGGGTGTTTAAGTAGGAACGAAATTCTCAAGATACACACACACAATCTTTCTCTCTCTCTGAAATATTTATATATATATATATATATATATATATGAAGATTGATGAAGTAGTTTGCATTTGAGACATCATGACAGACTTTAAGTAGGAACGAAATTCTCAAGAATGTAAGACTTTAAATAGGAACGGAATTCTCAAGAATGTAAAAACGGTTGGCAATTTAGTAGGAAGAACGCAACTCAACTCAGTCATATCGATATCATGTTTATATTGATCATTGCATGGACGCAAATATATTCCATGCATATATAAATATATACTCGCTTGACATTTTACATTTATTTCATTTATTTTTCGCAATTAGAATTGTCAGTTATTCTACAGTGGTTATATTTATATATATATATGAAGATTGATGAAGTAGTTTGCATTTGAGACATCATGACAGACTTTAAGCAGGATTGGAATTCTCAAGAATTTAAGACTTTAAGTAGAAACGGAATTCTCAAGATTGTAAAAACGGTTGGCAATTTAGTAGGAAGAACGCAACTCAACTCAGTCATATCGATATCATATGTATCATTGCATGGACGCAAATATATTCCATGCATATATAAATATATACTCGCTTGACATTTTACATGTATTTCATTTATTCTTCGAAATTAGAATTGTCAGTTATTCTACAGTGGTTATATATATATATATATATATATATATATATAAAGATTGATGAAGTAGTTTGCATTTGAGACATCATGACAGACTTTAAGTGGGAACGGAATTCTCAAGAATGTAAGACTTTAAGTAGGAACGGAATTCTTAAGAATGTAAACGGTTGGCAATTTAGTAGTAAAAACGCAACTCAACTCAATCATGTCGATATAATGTGTCGGGTCTTCCATGTTTGTTGTGTGCACCACCAATTTCAATAAAACAAAATTAAGTCTACTAATATTAGGGTGTAGATCTATTATTTTTGGAGTACAAATTATTTGATATGCGCGTTTTTCATTTAATGTAAATTTCATGAATTTGGGTATATTCATAACTACTGATTTAATTGGTGACCGACTTTCACCAATTATATATATGGATGTCAATAACTAAGTTTAAATTTGGTGTTGAAGTTTTGGGTTGCAAAATCGTTATAGATATCATGAATTCAATTTTGATAATATTTTTATATTTTTGTTTTAAGATTATATTTGAGTTAAAAAAGAATTGTATATATGCATAGTTATTTGAGGGTTAATTTAAAGGTGTAGAAATGATAATT
Organism: Sesamum indicum; assembly: GCF_026168435.1. Taxonomy (NCBI): domain Eukaryota; kingdom Viridiplantae; phylum Streptophyta; class Magnoliopsida; order Lamiales; family Pedaliaceae; genus Sesamum; species Sesamum indicum. Next base: position 7,372,867 of record NC_142668.1, read on the forward strand.
TGTTTTAGTTCAAAATTAATTAACAGTCCAAAGTTTAATAAAATTATGACAATGGAAGTTTTTCACTCAACTTCAAATTAAGAGGGGTGTTTAAGTGGGAACGAAATTCTCAAGATACACACACACAATCTTTCTCTCTCTCTGAAATATTTATATATATATATATATATGAAGATTGATGAAGTAGTTTGCATTTGAGACATCATGACAGACTTTAAGTAGGAACGAAATTCTCAAGAATGTAAGACTTTAAATAGGAACGGAATTCTCAAAAATGTAAAAACGGTTGGCAATTTAGTAGGAAGAACGCAACTCAACTCAGTCATATCGATATCATGTTTATATTGATCATTGCATGGACGCAAATATATTCCATGCATATATAAATATATACTCGCTTGACATTTTACATGTATTTCATTTATTTTTCGCAATTAGAATTGTCAGTTATTCTACAGTGGTTATATTTATATATATATATATGAAGATTGATGAAGTAGTTTGCATTTGAGACATCATGACAGACTTTAAGCAGGAACGGAATTCTCAAGAATTTAAGACTTTAACTAGGAACGGAATTCTCAAGAATGTAAAAACGGTTGGCAATTTAGTAGGAAGAACGCAACTCAACTCAGTCATATCGATATCATATTATATTGATCATTGCATGGACGCAAATATATTCCATGCATATATAAATATATACTCGCTTGACATTTTACATGTATTTCATTTATTATTCGCAATTAGAATTGTCAGTTATTCTACAGTGGTTATATTTATATATATATATATATATGAAGATTGATGAAGTAGTTTGCATTTGAGACATCATGACAGACTTTAAGTGGGAACGGAATTCTCAAGAATGTAAGACTTTAAGTAGGAACGGAATTCTTAAGAATGTAAACGGTTGGCAATTTAGTAGTAAAAACGCAACTCAACTCAATCATGTCGATATAATGTGTCGGGTCTTCCATGTTTGTTGTGTGCACCACCAATTTCAATAAAACAAAATTAAGTCTACTAATATTAGGGTGTAGATCTATTATTTTTGGAGTACAAATTATTTGATATGCGCGTTTTTCATTTAATGTAAATTTCATGAATTTGGGTATATTCATAACTACTGATTTAATTGGTGACCGACTTTCACCAATTATATATATGGATGTCAATAACTAAGTTTAAATTTGGTGTTGAAGTTTTGGGTTGCAAAATCGTTATAGATATCATGAATTCAATTTTGATAATATTTTTATATTTTTGTTTTAAGATTATATTTGAGTTAAAAAAGAATTGTATATATGCATAGTTATTTGAGGGTTAATTTAAAGGTGTAGAAATGATAATTTGTTTTAGTTCAAAATTAATTAACAGTCCAAAGTTTAATAAAATTATGACAATGGAAGTTTTTCACTCAACTTCAAATTAAGAGGGGTGTTTAAGTGGGAACGAAATTCTCAAGATACACACACACAATCTTTCTCTCTCTCTGAAATATTTATATATATATATATATATGAAGATTGATGAAGTAGTTTGCATTTGAGACATCATGACAGACTTTAAGTAGGAACGAAATTCTCAAGAATGTAAGACTTTAAATAGGAACGGAATTCTCAAAAATGTAAAAACGGTTGGCAATTTAGTAGGAAGAACGCAACTCAACTCAGTCATATCGATATCATGTTTATATTGATCATTGCATGGACGCAAATATATTCCATGCATATATAAATATATACTCGCTTGACATTTTACATGTATTTCATTTATTTTTCGCAATTAGAATTGTCAGTTATTCTACAGTGGTTATATTTATATATATATATATGAAGATTGATGAAGTAGTTTGCATTTGAGACATCATGACAGACTTTAAGCAGGAACGGAATTCTCAAGAATTTAAGACTTTAACTAGGAACGGAATTCTCAAGAATGTAAAAACGGTTGGCAATTTAGTAGGAAGAACGCAACTCAACTCAGTCATATCGATATCATATTATATTGATCATTGCATGGACGCAAATATATTCCATGCATATATAAATATATACTCGCTTGACATTTTACATGTATTTCATTTATTATTCGCAATTAGAATTGTCAGTTATTCTACAGTGGTTATATTTATATATATATATATATATGAAGATTGATGAAGTAGTTTGCATTTGAGACATCATGACAGACTTTAAGTGGGAACGGAATTCTCAAGAATGTAAGACTTTAAGTAGGAACGGAATTCTTAAGAATGTAAACGGTTGGCAATTTAGTAGTAAAAACGCAACTCAACTCAATCATGTCGATATAATGTGTCGGGTCTTCCATGTTTGTTGTGTGCACCACCAATTTCAATAAAACAAAATTAAGTCTACTAATATTAGGGTGTAGATCTATTATTTTTGGAGTACAAATTATTTGATATGCGCGTTTTTCATTTAATGTAAATTTCATGAATTTGGGTATATTCATAACTACTGATTTAATTGGTGACCGACTTTCACCAATTATATATATGGATGTCAATAACTAAGTTTAAATTTGGTGTTGAAGTCTTGGGTTGCAAAATCGTTATAGATATCATGAATTCAATTTTGATAATATTTTTATATTTTTGTTTTAAGATTATATTTGAGTTAAAAAAGAATTGTATATATGCATAGTTATTTGAGGGTTAATTTAAAGGTGTAGAAATGATAATTTGTTTTAGTTCAAAATTAATTAACAGTCCAAAGTTTAATAAAATTATGACAATGGAAGTTTTTCACTCAACTTCAAATTAAGAGGGGTGTTTAAGTGGGAACGAAATTCTCAAGATACACACACACAATCTTTCTCTCTCTCTGAAATATTTATATATATATATATATATATATGAAGATTGATGAAGTAGATTGCATTTGAGACATCATGACAGACTTTAAGTAGGAACGAAATTCTCAAGAATGTAAGACTTTAAATAGGAACGGAATTCTCAAGAATGTAAAAACGGTTGGCAATTTAGTAGGAAGAACGCAACTCAACTCAGTCATATCGATATCATGTTTATATTGATCATTGCATGGACGCAAATATATTCCATGCATATATAAATATATACTCGCTTGACATTTTACATGTATTTCATTTATTTTTCGCAATTAGAATTGTCAGTTATTCTACAGTGGTTATATTTATATATATATATATGAAGATTGATGAAGTAGTTTGCATTTGAGACATCATGACAGACTTTAAGCAGGAACGGAATTCTCAAGAATTTAAGACTTTAAGTAGGAACGGAATTCTCAAGAATGTAAAAACGGTTGGCAATTTAGTAGGAAGAACGCAACTCAACTCAGTCATATCGATATCATATGTATCATTGCATGGACGCAAATATATTCCATGCATATATAAATATATACTCGCTTGACATTTTACATGTATTTCATTTATTCTTCGCAATTAGAATTGTCAGTTATTCTACAGTGGTTATATATATATATATATATATATATAAAGATTGATGAAGTAGTTTGCATTTGAGACATCATGACAGACTTTAAGTGGGAACGGAATTCTCAAGAATGTAAGACTTTAAGTAGGAACGGAATTCTTAAGAATGTAAAAACGGTTGGCAATTTAGTAGTAAAAACGCAACTCAACTCAATCATGTCGATATCATGTGTCGGGTCTTCCATGTTTGTTGTGTGCACCACCAATTTTAATAAAACAAAATTAAGTCTACTAATATTAGGGTGTAGATCTATTATTTTTGGAGTACAAATTATTTGATATGCGCGTTTTTCATTTAATGTAAATTTCATGAATTTGGGTATATTCATAACTACTGATTTAATTGGTGACCGACTTTCACCAATTATATATATGGATGTCAATAACTAAGTTTAAATTTGGTGTTGAAGTCTTGGGTTGCAAAATCGTTATAGATATCATGAATTCAATTTTGATAATGTTTTTATATTTTTGTTTTAAGATTATATTTGAGTTAAAAAAGAATTGTATATATGCATAGTTATTTGAGGGTTAATTTAAAGGTGTAGAAATGATAATTTGTTTTAGTTCAAAATTAATTAACAGTCCAAAGTTTAATAAAATTCTGACAATGGAAGTTTTTCACTCAACTTCAAATTAAGAGGGGTGTTTAAGTAGGAACGGAATTCTCAAGATACACACACACAATCTTTCTCTCTCTCTGAAATATTTATATATATATATATATATATATGAAGATTGATGAAGTAGATTGCATTTGAGACATCATGACAGACTTTAAGTAGGAACGAAATTCTCAAGAATGTAAGACTTTAAATAGGAACGGAATTCTCAAGAATGTAAAAACGGTTGGCAATTTAGTAGGAAGAACGCAACTCAACTCAGTCATATCGATATCATGTTTATATTGATCATTGCATGGACGCAAATATATTCCATGCATATATAAATATATACTCGCTTGACATTTTACATGTATTTCATTTATTTTTCGCAATTAGAATTGTCAGTTATTCTACAGTGGTTATATTTATATATATATATATGAAGATTGATGAAGTAGTTTGCATTTGAGACATCATGACAGACTTTAAGCAGGAACGGAATTCTCAAGAATTTAAGACTTTAAGTAGGAACGGAATTCTCAAGAATGTAAAAACGGTTGGCAATTTAGTAGGAAGAACGCAACTCAACTCAGTCATATCGATATCATATGTATCATTGCATGGACGCAAATATATTCCATGCATATATAAATATATACTCGCTTGACATTTTACATGTATTTCATTTATTCTTCGCAATTAGAATTGTCAGTTATTCTACAGTGGTTATATATATATATATATATATATATAAAGATTGATGAAGTAGTTTGCATTTGAGACATCATGACAGACTTTAAGTGGGAACGGAATTCTCAAGAATGTAAGACTTTAAGTAGGAACGGAATTCTTAAGAATTTAAACGGTTGGCAATTTAGTAGTAAAAACGCAACTCAACTCAATCATGTCGATATAATGTGTCGGGTCTTCCATGTTTGTTGTGTGCACCACCAATTTCAATAAAACAAAATTAAGTCTACTAATATTAGGGTGTAGATCTATTATTTTTGGAGTATAAATTATTTGATATGCGCGTTTTTCATTTAATGAAAATTTCATGAATTTGGGTATATTCATAACTACTGATTTAATTGGTGACCGACTTTCACCAATTATATATATGGATGTCAATAACTAAGTTTAAATTTGGTGTTGAAGTCTTGGGTTGCAAAATCGTTATAGATATCATGAATTCAATTTTGATAATGTTTTTATATTTTTGTTTTAAGATTATATTTGAGTTAAAAAAGAATTGTATATATGCATAGTTATTTGAGGGTTAATTTAAAGGTGTAGAAATGATAATTTGTTTTAGTTCAAAATTAATTAACAGTCCAAAGTTTAATAAAATTATGACAATGAAAGTTTTTCACTCAACTTCAAATTAAGAGGGGTGTTTAAGTAGGAACGAAATTCTCAAGATACACACACACAATCTTTCTCTCTCTCTGAAATATTTATATATATATATATATATATATATATGAAGATTGATGAAGTAGTTTGCATTTGAGACATCATGACAGACTTTAAGTAGGAACGAAATTCTCAAGAATGTAAGACTTTAAATAGGAACGGAATTCTCAAGAATGTAAAAACGGTTGGCAATTTAGTAGGAAGAACGCAACTCAACTCAGTCATATCGATATCATGTTTATATTGATCATTGCATGGACGCAAATATATTCCATGCATATATAAATATATACTCGCTTGACATTTTACATTTATTTCATTTATTTTTCGCAATTAGAATTGTCAGTTATTCTACAGTGGTTATATTTATATATATATATGAAGATTGATGAAGTAGTTTGCATTTGAGACATCATGACAGACTTTAAGCAGGAACGGAATTCTCAAGAATTTAAGACTTTAAATAGGAACGGAATTCTCAAGAATGTAAAAACGGTTGGCAATTTAGTAGGAAGAACGCAACTCAACTCAGTCATATCGATAACATGTTTATATTGATCATTGAATGGACGCAAATATATTCCATGCATATATAAATATATACTCGCTTGACATTTTACATGTATTTCATTTATTTTTCGCAATTAGAATTGTCAGTTATTCTACAGTGGTTATATTTATATATATATATGAAGATTGATGAAGTAGTTTGAATTTGAGACATCATGACAGACTTTAAGCAGGAACGGAATTCTCAAGAATTTAAGACTTTAAGTAGGAACGGTTTCTCAAGAATGTAAAAACGGTTGGCAATTTAGTAGGAAGAACGCAACTCAACTCAGTCATATCGATATCATATGTATCATTGCATGGACGCAAATATATTTCATGCATATATAAATATATACTCGCTTGACATTTTACATGTATTTCATTTATTCTTCGCAATTAGAATTGTCAGTTATTCTACAGTGGTTATATATATATATATATATATATAAAGATTGATGAAGTAGTTTGCATTTGAGACATCATGACAGACTTTAAGTGGGAACGGAATTCTCAAGAATGTAAGACTTTAAGTAGGAACGGAATTCTTAAGAATGTAAACGGTTGGCAATTTAGTAGTAAAAACGCAACTCAACTCAATCATGTCGATATAATGTGTCGGGTCTTCCATGTTTGTTGTGTGCACCACCAATTTCAATAAAACAAAATTAAGTCTACTAATATTAGGGTGTAGATCTATTATTTTTGGAGTACAAATTATTTGATATGCGCGTTTTTCATTTAATGTAAATTTCATGAATTTGGGTATATTCATAACTACTGATTTAATTGGTGACCGACTTTCACCAATTATATATATGGATGTCAATAACTAAGCTTAAATTTGGTGTTGAAGTCTTGGGTTGCAAAATCGTTATAGATATCATGAATTCAATTTTGATAATGTTTTTATATTTTTGTTTTAAGATTATATTTGAGTTAAAAAAGAATTGTATATATGCATAGTTATTTGAGGGTTAATTTAAAGGTGTAGAAATGATAATTTGTTTTAGTTCAAAATTAATTAACAGTCCAAAGTTTAATAAAATTATGACAATGGAAGTTTTTCACTCAACTTCAAATTAAGAGGGGTGTTTAAGTAGGAACGGAATTCTCAAAATACACACACACAATCTTTCTCTCTCTCTGAAATATTTATATATATATATATATATATATATATATATGAAGATTGATGAAGTAGTTTGCATTTGAGACATCATGACAGACTTTAAGTAGGAACGAAATTCTCAAGAATGTAAGAATTTAAATAGGAACGTAATTCTCAAGAATGTAAAAACGGTTGGCAATTTAGTAGGAAGAACGCAACTCAACTCAGTCATATCGATATCATGTTTATATTGATCATTGAATGGACGCAAATATATTCCATGCATATATAAATATATACTCGCTTGACATTTTACATGTATTTCATTTATTTTTCGCAATTAGAATTGTCAGTTATTCTACAGTGGTTATATTTATATATATATATGAAGATTGATGAATTAGTTTGCATTTGAGACATCATGACAGACTTTAAGCAGGAACGGAATTCTCAAGAATTTAGGACTTTAAGTAGGAACGGAATTCTCAAGAATGTAAAAACGGTTGGCAATTTAGTAGGAAGAACGCAACTCAACTCAGTCATATCGATATCATATGTATCATTGCATGGACGCAAATATATTCCATGCATATATAAATATATACTCGCTTGACATTTTACATGTATTTCATTTATTCTTCGCAATTAGAATTGTCAGTTATTCTACAGTGGTTATATATATATATATATATATATATATATATATAAAGATTGATGAAGTAGTTTGCATTTGAGACATCATGACAGACTTTAAGTGGGAACGGAATTCTCAAGAATGTAAGACTTTAAGTAGGAACGGAATTCTTAAGAATGTAAACGGTTGGCAATTTAGTAGTAAAAACGCAACTCAACTCAATCATGTCGATATAATGTGTCGGGTCTTCCATGTTTGTTGTGTGCACCACCAATTTCAATAAAACAAAATTAAGTCTACTAATATTAGGGTGTAGATCTATTATTTTTGGAGTACAAATTATTTGATATGCGCGTTTTTCTTTTAATGTAAATTTCATGAATTTGGGTATATTCATAACTACTGATTTAATTGGTGACCGACTTTCACCAATTATATATATGGATGTCAATAACTAAGTTTAAATTTGGTGTTGAAGTCTTGGGTTGCAAAATCGTTATAGATATCATGAATTCAATTTTGATAATGTTTTTATATTTTTGTTTTAAGATTATATTTGAGTTAAAAAAGAATTGTATATATGCATAGTTATTTGAGGGTTAATTTAAAGGTGTAGAAATGATAATTTGTTTTAGTTCAAAATTATTTAACAGTCCAAAGTTTAATAAAATTATGACAATGGAAGTTTTTCACTCAACTTCAAATTAAGAGGGGTGTTTAAGTGGGAACGAAATTCGTAAGATACACACACACAATCTTTCTCTCTCTCTGAAATATTTATATATATATATATATATATATGAAGATTGATGAAGTAGTTTGCATTTGAGACATCATGACAGACTTTAAGTAGGAACGAAATTCTCAAGAATATAAGACTTTAAATAGGAACGGAATTCTCAAGAATGTAAAAACGGTTGGCAATTTAGTAGGAAGAACGCAACTCAACTCAGTCATATCGATATCATGTTTATATTGATCATTGAATGGACGCAAATATATTCCATGCATATATAAATATATACTCGCTTGACATTTTACATGTATTTCATTTATTTTTCGCAATTAGAATTGTCAGTTATTCTACAGTGGTTATATTTATATATATATATGAAGATTGATGAATTAGTTTGCATTTGAGACATCATGACAGACTTTAAGCAGGAACGGAATTCTCAAGAATTTAAGACTTTAAGTAGGAACGGAATTCTAAAGAATGTAAAAACGGTTGGCAATTTAGTAGGAAGAACGCAACTCAACTCAGTCATATCGATATCATATGTATCATTGCATGGACGCAAATATATTCCATGCATATATAAATATATACTCGCTTGACATTTTACATGTATTTCATTTATTCTTCGCAATTAGAATTGTCAGTTATTCTACAGTGGTTATATATATATATATATATATATATATAAAGATTGATGAAGTAGTTTGCATTTGAGACATCATGACAGACTTTAAGTGGGAACGGAATTCTCAAGAATGTAAGACTTTAAGTAGGAACGGAATTCTTAAGAATGTAAACGGTTGGCAATTTAGTAGTAAAAACGCAACTCAACTCAATCATGTCGATATAATGTGTCGGGTCTTCCATGTTTGTTGTGTGCACCACCAATTTCAATAAAACAAAATTAAGTCTACTAATATTAGGGTGTAGATCTATTATTTTTGGAGTACAAATTATTTGATATGCGCGTTTTTCATTTAATGTAAATTTCATGAATTTGGGTATATTCATAACTACTAATTTAATTGGTGACCGACTTTCACCAATTATATATATGGATGTCAATAACTAAGTTTAAATTTGGTGTTGAAGTCTTGGGTTGCAAAATCGTTATAGATATCATGAATTCAATTTTGATAATGTTTTTATATTTTTGTTTTAAGATTATATTTGAGTTAAAAAAGAATTGTATATATGCATAGTTATTTGAGGGTTAATTTAAAGGTGTAGAAATGATAATTTGTTTTAGTTCAAAATTAATTAACAGTCCAAAGTTTAATAAAATAATGACAATGGAAGTTTTTCACTCAACTTCAAATTAAGAGGGGTGTTTAAGTAGGAACGAAATTCTCAAGATACACACACACAATCTTTCTCTCTCTCTGAAATATTTATATATATATATATATATGAAGATTGATGAAGTAGTTTGCATTTGAGACATCATGACAGACTTTAAGTAGGAACGAAATTCTCAAAAATGTAAGACTTTAAATAGGAACGTAATTCTCAAGAATGTAAAAACGGTTGGCAATTTAGTAGGAAGAACGCAACTCAACTCAGTCATATTGATATCATATGTATATTGATCATTGCATGGACGCAAATATACTCCATGCATATATAAATATATACTCGCTTGACATTTTACATGTATTTCTTTTATTCTTCGCAATTAGAATTGTCAGTTATTCTACATTGGTTATATTTATATATATATATATATATATATGAAGATTGATGAAGTAGTTTGCATTTGAGACATCATGACAGACTTTAAGTGGGAACGGAATTCTCAAGAATGTAAGACTTTAAGTAGGAACGGAATTCTTAAGAATATAAAAACGGTTGACAATTTAGTAGTAAAAACGCAACTCAACTCAATCATGTCGATATCATGTGTCGGGTCTTCCATGTTTGTTGTGTGCACCACCAATTTTAATAAAACAAAATTAAGTCTACTAATATTAGGGTGTAGATCTATTATTTTTGGAGTACAAATTATTTGATATGCGCGTTTTTCATTTAATGTAAATTTCATGAATTTGGGTATATTCATAACTACTGATTTAATTGGTGACCGACTTTCACCAATTATATATATGGATGTCAATAACTAAGTTTAAATTTGGTGTTGAAGTCTTGGGTTGCAAAATCGTTATAGATATCATGAATTCAATTTTGATAATGTTTATATATTTTTGTTTTAAGATTATATTTGAGTTAAAAAAGAATTGTATATATGCATAGTTATTTGAGGGTTAATTTAAAGGTGTAGAAATGATAATTTGTTTTAGTTCAAAATTAATTAACAGTCCAAAGTTTAATAAAATTATGACAATAGAAGTTTTTCACTCAACTTCAAATTAAGAGGGGTGTTTAAGTAGGAACGGAATTCTCAAGATACACACACACAATCTTTCTCTCTCTCTGAAATATATATATATATATATATATATATATATATATGAAGATTGATGAAGTAGTTTGCATTTGAGACATCATGACAGACTTTAAGTAGGAACGAAATTCACAAGAATGTAAGAATTTAAATAGGAACGGAATTCTCAATAATGTAAAAACGGTTGGCAATTTAGTAGGAAGAACGCAACTCAACTCAGTCATATCGATATCATGTTTATATTGATCATTGTATGGACGCAAATATATTCCATGCATATATAAATATATACTCGCTTGACATTTTACATGTATTTCATTTATTATTCACAATTAGAATTGTCAGTTATTCTACAGTGGTTATATTTATATATATATATGAAGATTGATGAAGTAGTTTGCATTTGAGACATCATGACAGACTTTAAGTAGAACGAAATTCTCAAGAATGTAAGACTTTAAATAGGAACGGAATTCTCAAGAATGTAAAAACGGTTGGCAATTTAGTAGGAAGAACGCAACTCAACTCAGTCATATCGATATCATGTTTATATTGATCATTGCATGGACGCAAATATATTCCATGCATATATAAATATATACTCGTTTGACATTTTACATATATTTCATTTATTTTTCGCAATTAGAATTGTCAGTTATTCTACAGTGGTTATATTTATATATATATATATGAAGATTGATGAAGTAGTTTGCATTTGAGACATCATGACAGACTTTAAGCAGGAACGGAATTCTCAAGAATTTAAGACTTTAAGTAGGAACGGAATTCTCAAAAATGTAAAAACGGTTGGCAATTTAGCAGGAAGAACGCAACTTAACTCAGTCATATCGATATCATATGTATATTGATCATTGCATGGACGCAAATATATTCCATGCATATATAAATATATACTCGCTTGACATTTTACATGTATTTCATTTATTCTTCGCAATTAGAATTGTCAGTTATTCTACATTGGTTATATTTATATATATATATATATGAAGATTGATGAAGTAGTTTGCATTTGAGACATCATGACAGACTTTAAGTGGGAACGGAATTCTCAAGAATGTAAGACTTTAAGTAGGAACGGAATTCTTAAGAATGTAAAAACGGTTGGCAATTTAGTAGTAAAAACGCAACTCAACTCAATCATGTCGATATCATGTGTCGGGTCTTCCATGTTTGTTGTGTGCACCACCAATTTTAATAAAACAAAATTAAGTCTACTAATATTAGGGTGTAGATCTATTATTTTTGGAGTACAAATTATTTGATATGCGCGTTTTTCATTTAATGTAAATTTCATGAATTTGGGTATATTCATAACTACTGATTTAATTGGTGACCGACTTTCACCAATTATATATATGGATGTCAATAACTAAGTTTAAATTTGGTGTTGAAGTCTTGGGTTGCAAAATCGTTATAGATATCATGAATTCAATTTTGATAATGTTTTTATATTTTTGTTTTAAGATTATATTTGAGTTAAAAAAGAATTGTATATATGCATAGTTATTTGAGGGTTAATTTAAAGGTGTAGAAATGATAATTTGTTTTAGTTCAAAATTAATTAACAGTCCAAAGTTTAATAAAATTCTGACAATGGAAGTTTTTCACTCAACTTCAAATTAAGAGGGGTGTTTAAGTAGGAACGGAATTCTCAAGATATACACACACAATCTTTCTCTCTCTCTGAAATATTTATATATATATATATATATATGAAGATTGACGAAGTAGTTTGCATTTGAGACATCATGACAGACTTTAAGTAGGAACGAAATTCTCAAGAATGTAAGACTTTAAATAGGAACGGAATTCTCAAGAATGTAAAAACGGTTGGCAATTTAGTAGGAAGAATGCAACTCAACTCAGTCATATCGATATCATGTTTATATTGATCATTGCATGGACGCAAATATATTCCATGCATATATAAATATATACTCGCTTGACATTTTACATGTATTTCATTTATTATTCACAATTAGAATTGTCAGTTATTCTACAGTGGTTATATTTATATATATATATATATATATATATATATGAAGATTGACGAAGTAGTTTGCATTTGAGACATCATGACAGACTTTAAGTAGGAACGGAATTATCAAAAATGTAAGACTTTAAGTAGGAACGAAATTCTCAAAAATGTAAAAACGGTTGGCAATTTAGTAGGAAGAATGCAACTCAACTCAGTCATATCGATATCATGTTTATATTGATCATTGCATGGACGCAAATATATTCCATGCATATATAAATATATACTCGCTTGACATTTTACATATATTTCATTTATTTTTCGCAATTAGAATTGTCAGTTATTCTACAGTGGTTATATTTATATATATATATGAAGATTGATGAAATAGTTTGCATTTGAGACATCATGACAGACTTTATGCAGGAACGGAATTCTCAAGAATTTAAGACTTTAAGTAGGAACGGAATTCTCAAGAATGTAAAAATGGTTGGCAATTTAGTAGGAAGAACGCAACTCAACTCAGTCATATCGATATCATATGTATATTGATCATTGCATGGACGCAAATATATTCCATGCATATATAAATATATACTCGCTTGACATTTTACATGTATTTCATTTATTCTTCGCAATTAGAATTGTCAGTTATTCTACATTGGTTATATTTATATATATATATATATATGAAGATTGATGAAGTAGTTTGCATTTGAGACATCATGACAGACTTTAAGTGGGAACGGAATTCTCAAGAATGTAAGACTTTAAGTAGGAACGGAATTCTTAAGAATGTAAAAACGGTTGGCAATTTAGTAGTAAAAACGCAACTCAACTCAATCATGTCGATATCATGTGTCGGGTCTTCCATTTTGTTGTGTGCACGACCAAATTTAATAAAACAAAATTAAGTCTACTAATATTAGGGTGTAGATCTATTATTTTTGGAGTACAAATTATTTGATATGCGCGTTTTTCATTTAATGTAAATTTCATGAATTTGGGTATATTCATAACTACTGATTTACTTGGTGACCGACTTTCACCAATTATATATATGGATGTCAATAACTAAGTTTAAATTTGGTGTTGAAGTCTTGGGTTGCAAAATCGTTATAGATATCATGAATTCAATTTTGATAATATTTTTATATTTTTGTTTTAAGATTATATTTGAGTTAAAAAAGAATTGTATATATGCATAGTTATTTGAGGGTTAATTTAAAGGTGTAGAAATGATAATTTGTTTTAGTTCAAAATTAATTAACAGTCCAAAGTTTAATAAAATTCTGACAATGGAAGTTTTTCACTCAACTTCAAATTAAGAGGGGTGTTTAAGTAGGAACGGAATTCTCAAGATACACACACACAATCTTTCTCTCTCTCTGAAATATATATATATATATGTATATATATATATATATATGAAGATTGATGAAGTAGTTTGCATTTGAGACATCATGACAGACTTTAAGTAGGAACGAAATTCTCAAGAATGTAAGACTTTAAATAGGAACGGAATTCTCAAGAATGTAAAAACGGTTGGCAATTTAGTAGGAAGAATGCAACTCAACTCAGTCATATCGATATCATGCTTATATTGATCATTGCATGGACGCAAATATATTCCATGCATATATAAATATATACTCGCTTGACATTTTACATGTATTTCATTTATTTTTCACAATTAGAATTGTCAGTTATTCTACAGTGGTTATATTTATATATATATATATATATATGAAGATTGATGAAGTAGTTTGCATTTGAGACATCATGACAGACTTTAAGTAGGAACGAAATTCTCAAGAATGTAAGACTTTAAATAGGAACGGAATTCTCAAGAATGTAAAAACGGTTGGCAATTTAGTAGGAAGAACGCAATTCAACTCAGTCATATCGATATCATGTTTATATTGATCATTGCATGGACGCAAATATATTCCATGCATATATAAATATATACTCGCTTGACATTTTACATGTATTTCATTTATTTTTCGCAATTATAATTGTCAGTTATTCTACAGTGGTTATATTTATATATATATATGAAGATTGATGAAGTAGTTTGCATTTGAGACATCATGACAGACTTTAAGCAGGAACGGAATTCTCAAGAATTTAAGACTTTAAGTAGGAACGGAATTCTAAAGAATGTAAAAACGGTTGGCAATTTAGTAGGAAGAACGCAACTCAACTCAGTCATATCGATATCATATGTATATTGATCATTGCATGGACGCAAATATATTCCATGCATATATAAATATATACTCGCTTGACATTTTACATGTATTTCATTTATTCTTCGCAATTAGAATTGTCAGTTATTCTACAATGGTTATATTTATATATATATATATATATATGAAGATTGATGAAATAGTTTGCATTTGAGACATCATGACAGACTTTAAGTTGGAACGAAATTCTCAAGAATGTAAGACTTTAAGTAGGAACGTAATTCTCAAAAATGTAAAAATGGTTGGCAATTTAGTAGGAAGAATGCAACTCAACTCAGTCATATCGATATCATGTTTATATTGATCATTGCATGGACGCAAATATATTCCATGCATATATAAATATATACTCGCTTGACATTTTACATGTATTTCATTTATTCTTCACAATTAGAATTGTCAGTTATTCTACAGTGGTTATATTTATATATATATATATATATATGAAGATTGATGAAGTAGTTTGCATTTGAGACATCATGACAGATTTTAAGTAGGAACGGAATTCTCAAGAATTTAAGACTTTAAGTAGGAACGGAATTCTCAAAATGTAAAACTTTAAGTAGGAACGGAATTCTCAAGAATTTAAAAACGGTTGGCAATTTAGTAGGAAGAACGCAACTCAACTCAGTCATATCGATATCATGTTTATATTGATCATTGCATGAACGCAAATATATTCCATGCATATATAAATATATACTCGCTTGACAGTTTACATGTATTTCATTTATTCTTCGCAATTAGAATTGTCAGTTATTCTACAGTGGTTATATTTATATATATATATATATGAAGATTGATGAAGTAGTTTGCATTTGAGACATCATGACAGACTTTAAGTAGGAACGAAATTCTCAAGAATGTAAGACTTTAAGTAGCAACGTAATTCTCAAAAATGTAAAAACGGTTGGTAATTTAGTAGGAAGAACGCAACTCAACTCAGTCATATCGATATCATGTGTATATTGATCATTGCTTGGACGCAAATATATTCCATGCATATATAAATATATACTCGCTTGACATTTTACATGTATTTCATTTATTCTTCGCAATTAGAATTGTCAGTTATTCTACAGTGGTTATATTTATATATATATATATATATATGAAGATTGATGAAGTAGTTTGCATTTGAGACATCATGACAGACTTTAAGTGGGAACGGAATTCTCAAGAATGTAAGACTTTAAGTAGGAACGGAATTCTTAAGAATGTAAAAACGGTTGGCAATTTAGTAGTAAAAACGCAACTCAACTCAATCATGTCGATATCATGTGTCGGGTCTTCCATGTTTGTTGTGTGCACCACCAGTTTTAATAAAACAAAATTAAGTCTACTAATATTAGGGTGTAGATCTATTATTTTTGGAGTACAAATTATTTGATATGCGCGTTTTTCATTTAATGTAAATTTCATGAATTTGGGTATATTCATAACTACTGATTTAATTGGTGACCGACTTTCACCAATTATATATGGATGTCAATAACTAAGTTTAAATTTGGTGTTGAAGTCTTGGGTTGCAAAATCGTTATAGATATCATGAATTCAATTTTGATAATGTTTTTATATGTTTGTTTTAAGATTATATTTGAGTTAAAAAAGAATTGTATATATGCATAGTTATTTGAGGATTAATTTAAAGGTGTAGAAATGATAATTTGTTTTAGTTAAAAATTAATTAACAGTCCAAAGTTTAATAAAATTATGACAATGGAAAGTTTTTCACTCAACTTCAAATTATGAGGGGTGTTTAAGTAGGAACAGAATTCTCAAGATACACACACACAATCTTTCTCTCTCTCTGAAATATTTATATATATATATATATATATATGAAGATTGACGAAATAGTTTGCATTTGAGACATCATGACAGACTTTAAGTAGGAACGGAATTCTCAAGAATGTAAGACTTTAAGTAGGAACGAAATTCTCAAAAATGTAAAAACGGTTGGCAATTTAGTAGGAAGAACGCAACTCAACTCAACTCAGTCATATCGATATCATGTGTATATTGATCATTTCATGGACGCAAATATATTCCATGCATGTAAATTAAAATAATTTTAAGTAATGTATATCACTAAGTAACATATATTTTGAAGGGATAGGCCCAAGTGTGGATATAAAGAAAAGTGAGTTGAAAATTTGCTACCATCTCATTCCAAAATGAGAAAAGGATACATATTTTCTTAAGGCATGTGTCATAAATAAAAATAAGAAAGGAAATGTATTGATATTATTAAGATTTAAATGTAGTTTTAGTCTCGTAATTTAGATTATTAGGAGTTTTCATCAAAAAAATTACAATTTACATTCCATGACTTAGATCTTTTTTTATTTTGGTCCTATTGTTTTACGAATCAACAGATTTAGTCCTATAAATCTCAAACAAATTGCAATTTACATCACATTATCCATTTTCGTTAAATTGTTGATGAAAAAAGCACGTGCAATGCACGTGAATTGCTCCTTCCGTTAATAATTTAACGAGAATCGATAATGGGACATAAATTGCAACTTTTTTGGACTTGTGTGACTAAATCTGCTAAGTTGTAAACCAATGAGACCAAAATCGCGAATAGATAAGTTAATGAGATGTAAAGTGCAAGTTTTTCAGCAGATGGCAAATGAGAAATGGGAAATGGGGTTGTGACCCTGGACAAAAAATATTTACGTGCCTCATATCCAACTGGCCCAATTTCACATCCATGCTAGTTGTAGCTCGTGTCCTTACCTTCTTTCAGATCACAGAATTTATTAATATTTCAAAAATTGTGTCATTTTCAAGTAGTGTATACATCCGCCTAATTCATACCAAAATATTTTCTCCGTCTCTATTCTTTTCCCTCTCTAAATAAAATTTTGATTTCAATAAAGCAATTATTTTTGTGTGCGTATATTTTTATACCATTATTTTTAAATTGGTTGCAATTAATTAGTTGGTTTAACCCATAAAATAAGTTACTTATTTTGAATTAAACAGGATGTTAATTGTTTTAGCCCATTAAAAAGAGTAAAATACAATAACATCTCTTGAAATTTGTTATTATAAGTATCTTTTCATTATTTAAAAAATTATAAGTATGCTTATACTTTTAACATCCATACAACAACGAACTCATTTTGTTAGCCTCTTATCTGTTGATTAGAGTAACTTCAAATTAAGAGGGGTGTTTAAGTAGGAACGGAATTCTCAAGATACACACACAATCTTTCTCTCTCTCTGAAATATTTTTATATATATATATATATATGAAGATTGATGAAGTAGTTTGCATTTGAGACATAATGACAGACTTTAAGTAGGAACGAAATTCTCAAGAATGTAAGACTTTAAATAGGAACGGAATTCTCAAGAATGTAAAAACGGTTGGCAATTTAGTAGGAAGAACGCAACTCAACTCAGTCATATCGATATCATGTTTATATTGATCATTGCATGGACCCAAATATATTCCATGCATATATAAATATATACTCGTTTGACATTTTACATGTATTTCATTTATTTTCCGCAATTAGAATTGTCAGTTATTCTACAGTGGTTATATTTATATATATATATATGAAGATTGATGAAGTAGTTTGAATTTGAGACATCATGACAGACTTTAAGTAGGAACGGAATTCTCAAGAATGTAAAAACGGTTGGCAATTTAGTAGGAAGAATGCAACTCAACTCAGTCATATCGATATCATGTATATATTGATCATTGCATGGACGCAAATTTATTCCATGCATATATAAATACATACTCGCTTGACATTTTACATGTATTTCATTTATTTTCGCAATTAGAATTGTCAGTTATCCTACAGTGGTTATATATATATGAAGATTGATGAAGTAGTTTGCATTTGAGATATCATGACAGACTTTAAGTAGGAACGGAATTCTCAAGAATGTAAAAACGGTTGGCAATTTAGTAGGAAAAACGCAACTCAACTCAGTCATATCGATATCATGTGTATATTGATCATTGCATTGCCACAAATATATTCCATGGATATATAAATATATACTCGCTTGACATTTTACATGTATTTCATTTATTCTTCGCAATTAGAATTGTCAGTTATTCTACAGTGGTTATATTTATATATATATATATATATATGAAGATTGATGAAGTAGTTTGCATTTGAGACATCATGACAGACTTTAAGTGGGAATGGAATTCTCAAGAATGTAAGACTTTAAGTAGGAACGGAATTCTTAAAAATGTAAAAACGGTTGGCAATTTAGTAGGAAGAACGCAACTCAACTCAGTCATATCGATATCATGTGTATATTGATCATTGCATGCACGCAAATATATTCCATGCATGTAAATTAAAATAATTTTAAGTAATGTATATCACAAGTAACATATATTTTGAAGGGATAGGCCCAAGTGTGGATATAAAGAGAAGTGATTGAAAAGTTGTTACCATCTCATTCCAAAATGAGAAAAGGATACATATTTTCTTAGGGCACGTGTCATAAATAAAACTAAGAAAGCAAATGTATGGATATTATTAAGATTTAAATGTAGTTTTAGTCTCGTAATTTAGACTATTAGGAGTTTTCATCGAAAAAATTACAATTTACATTCCATGACTTAGATCTTTTTTAATTTTGGTCCTATTGTTTTACGAATCAACAGATTTAGTCCTACAAACCTCAAACAAATTGCAATTTATATCCCATTATCCATTTTCATTAAATTGTTGATGAAGAAAGCACGTGCAATGCACGTGAATTGCTCCTTCCGTTAATAATTTAACGAGAATTGATAATGGGACATAAATTGCAACTTTTTTAGACTTGTGTGACTAAATCTGCTAAGTTGTAAACCAATGAGACCAAAATCGCGAAAAGATAAGTTAATGAGATGTAAAGTGCAAGTTTTTCAGCAGATGGCAAATGGAATATGGGAAATGGGGTTGTGACCCTGGACAAAAAATATTTACGTGGCTCATATCCAACTGTCCCAATTTCACATCCATGCTAGTTGTAGCTCGTGTCCTTACCTTCTTTCAGATCACAGAATTTATTAATATTTCAAAAATTGTGTCATTTTCAAGTAGTGTATACATCCGCCTAATTCATACAAAAATATTTTCTCCGTCTCTATTCTTTTCCCTATCTAAATAAAATTTTGATTTCAATAAATCAATTATTTTTGTGTGCGTATATTTTTATACCATTATTTTTAAATTGGTTGCAATGAATTAGTTGGTTTAACTCATAAAATAAGTTACTTATTTTGAATTAAACAGGATGTTAATTGTTTTAGCACATTAAAAAGAGTAAAATACAATAACATCTCTTGAAATTTGTTATTATAAGTATCTTTACATTATTTAAAAAATTATAAGTATGCTTATACTTTTAACGTCCATCCAACAACGAGCTCATTTTGTTAGCCTCTTATCTGTTGATTAGAGTAACTGTTCATATCGATCTGATTTGTTAATTAAAAGAAAGAAGCATCAAGAAAAGATGAGAACTTTCTCCAATTGACAGAACAAATTAAAGAATGTCAAATGCAATTCAGCTCATTATATCACTAGAAAAAATATAACATATTAGCCATGGTTAAAAATAAAATAACAATAACAAATAGTTATTAATCATGACCATGCAACGTTGTTGGCCATAGTATCTGCGAGGGTAGTTAAAATATTTGTCATCTAAACGCAATTGCAAATATTAATAACTTTTTATTGGTGGAAAATCTGTATTTTTGCATCAATTTTATTTAATCGTAGTCAATAAAAACTTTTTACTACGATTTTTAGTCCACAACTATTAAAATTGTAGCCAATAGTCTTTTTTTTTTTTTCTAATAACTATGTAAAGACATACGAATGATGTTTTAGTCTGCTTGTTAAGGCTGAAGTCCAATGAAAAGTTTTGAGCAATAGGTTCTAATCTTACCAAACATATGGATACTTTGTCTCATTTTTTACAATTTTATTGTAATTCATTTCATTTTTTTTGTTATATCTATATATTGATCAAATATTGATGTATTGCCGAGTTGATATATTGCTTAGTTTATTAAGATATTAACGTAATTACATAATTATCGTTTCTATAAAAAAAAAAATAAAAACCAGTGTGAAAACAAAAGTTCTCCTAGAAAATCAATATTTATCCTCAATTAGAAGTTATATTTTCATACTTTACTCAATTATTAAAAAACAACTCATGTAAACATAAATTTATTTAAAAATTATGCGTTTTATAAATATATTAAAATAAAAATCAATCCACCTTTACCGGACAAGCTAAAAAGGATATGAACACATAAACTAAGCATTTGATTTTTGTGAACAACTCCAATCCTTATGTTAATTGATCACAAGGTAATTGTATGATTTTTTTTTTTTTTAATAAATGAGGTCTTATCCAGATCTTCTTTAGCCAAAAGTATCTGATGGCATCCTTGGAAAGCGTCCATCATACTCAAGAGTGCATAGCCCGCAGTTGAATTTATTAGTTGGTCGATGCAGGCAAGGGATAGAGATCCCTTGGCAAGCTTTGTTCAGGTCTAGGAAATCAATGCACATTCTCCATTTTTCCTTAGGTTTGGGGACGATCACTACGTTTGCCAGCTAATCGGTGTATTGAATTTCTTGAATATATCAGCTGCTAAGAACTTATTTACTTCATTCTCAAAGATCAAATTTCTTTCGGCCCAAAGCTCTTCCCTTCCACCATACTGGTTTTGCATTCTAATCAATATTCAGGTGATGTTCAAAGACTTCCAAGCTGATATTTGAAAATCAGATGCTAACCAAGCGAACATATCTACATTTTTTCTCAGAAATTCAACCAACAGTACTTTCATGCCTTTGAGAAGTTGGCTTCCTATCCTAGTCATGCATTCTTTCTCACCTGGGAATAAATCAATTACTTTGTGCTCCACAGGCTCAATACCTTCAAACTTTTTCCAATGTCAATGTTTATCATCTTCTTTTTCTCTTTGGCTCCAAAATTTTTTCCTGATTTGGGTTTCCTCTCGTTGCTGTGATATAGCATTTCCTCGCTTGCTCCTAATCTCCTTTTACCAGTCCAATTCCACTGCTCGTTTGGAACAAAACTTTGAGGTGGTAAGTTGATACCACCACTTGAAATTGATGCAAAGCATGTTGTCCCAATATAATGTTGTATGCGAAAGGTATGTCCACAAATAAGTACTTGATCATCATGGTTTTTCTGCACCGGTTTGCTCCAAGGTATGTTGGTAAACTCATGACGCCTGCAGGGGCTATGCTTCCACCTCCAGATCCCATAAATAGGGTGTTAACTAGTTTTAAATTCATCATTTGTTAACCCATCCTTTTTACCACATTCTTGAAGATGATATCAGCTGAGCTGCCACTGTCCACCAGTACCTTTTGCACAACAAAGTTGGACACATCTACGGTGATGACTATAGATCGTTATGCGGGAAGAATATATCCACAAGGTTTCAATCTTCAAAGGTTATGTCATTAGCGTCTGTTGTGATTGATAACACTGAGGACCTTGGACGTCCCTCTTGACTTTGGTATGATCTTGCATATTTCTTCCTCTAGCTCACAGAGTCAACGCAAGAAGGTCCTCCCGAAATTGTATTTATCACTCCCCTTCTGGGTTGGTTATCATCACTAAGGTCATCTCTTCGTTTGGGCCTCTCACGTTTGCTTTCACGGTTCCGATACCTACTTCTCTTCCTCCATGGGCTATGTTCTTCATGTTTTTTACCTTTTTGCTTTGCAATGAACTCCTTCAAGTAACCATTCCTGATCAGTCTCTCGATTTCATCCTTTAACTGAAAGTAGTCCCCCGTATCATGATTTTTGTTCTTGCATAACTTACAAAAGAGTTTGGAGTTCTTCTTGGCAGGGTTTTGTCTGGTTTTAGGCGGTCACTATAGTAGCTTCTTTTCAATATTCATCAAAGGTCTCGTCTTGTGTAGTTGTGAGTGGGGTATACTCATGGAAGCTCTTATACCGCGGGGGTTTGCTCTTTCTCAGAATCTGCCTTTGCCTTATTCTTCCCTTTCCTGCCTTTCTTTTTACCATTGTTCTCTTTGAGAATGTTCATTCCTCTTCTAAAATATACTTTTTCATCAATCATGAGCAATTCCTCAACATCATCAAGAGGATCTCTCTTCAGTGTAGATGCAAGAGCTCCTTTCTTTAACCCATGGATCAATATTGAGGTCATCATGTCTACCCTTAGGTCAGGCACCTCCAGGATCTTTATACTGAATCTGTCAATGAAAGCTCTCAAAGTTTCATGATCTTTATTTCTGATGGTGAATAAATATACTACTGATCTTTTGGCTTTTTTCTTGCAAGCAAAGCGATGCAGGAATTTTCAAGCCAACTAGTCATAGGAAACCACATTAGCACGAACTAATGAATGGAACCATTCTTGCGCCCTTTCATACAGGGTGGTAACAAACATTCTGCAGCAAAGAGTGTCTAATAGTCCATACAATTGCAAGATGTTGTCTTAGGCTGTCAAGTGCTTTGTGGGGTCTGTGTTCACCATGATATTTTGGTAAGTTTGGGATCTTTACGTTATGCCCCAAGGTCTCTGCCAAGATCCCAGAGATAAAAGGTGACCCTGTTCGAACAGCAACATCATCTGTTTCAGAGATGCTCATGGGCCCATTTCAATGAGTCTTCTAACCTCGTCCATTCTTCTACTGATACGATCCACTTGTTCGCTGATCTCATGGAATTGTTCATCTCTCCGAATTTGCGACTCTGCAATGGTGTTTCTCATACTATTGTCTTCTTCCGATGGGGCCCTATGAGCTCGATCAAGTGCTCTATGTCACTGAAGGGGAGGCGCAGGAAGCTTTTCCTCCTCCCCTACTGGAAAAAGTATTCTCCTCACCCTAGGGTGCGGAACTAGCTCTGGTGCATATGGTTCTATAGATGGTTCGTGTTGTTCAATCTCAGGCAACGCGGGAGGTGAAGAAGGCGGGAGGATCATGCCCCTCTCCATCGCCCATTCCTCAAACATCCGTCTGAGGTCGTCCTTGGATATAGTGATCATGTCTATTGGTTATTGGGGGTTTACAGCCTGAGTAGCTGATGCCTCTTCCGCTACTTGCTTTCTAGGTCCTGGACTAGGATTTGTGGAAGTATCTATCATCTTCTTTGTCCTTAAAAAGAACTATGGTTTCTAAAAAACGGCGTCAAATGTTGTATCCTGGAAATACCGGTATCTGGTACTGAGCGGAAGGGCTCCAAAGGTATCAGGAACTGATATCTGCTAATCTTCGCGACTACAGGAAGAACCTACAAGATATAAGAACATTAGAGCCAAGTCGAAAGGGATCCTGACAATAGCTTTCCGACGATCAAGTTAGTAGGAATCCCAAGAATATTTTAATAAGTGTTTGTATGAGATCGAGTCTGTAACCGGATTAAGAGGGTCGAGAGCCATATTTATATGTAAGGGTGGACTTGTATGATGTTATATGATCCGTTGGATCATATTTTAATCTGAGGGGTGGCCATGGATCGTACCAGGCAACTGATAAAGGCAGGAGGTGGTCCAGGGAACCAATACTGTGCAGGTAAAGTAGTACAGGCGGCTCTCCCAATGCTTTTCCGACACTCTCTCCTTTGTTTTCAGAGGTTTTCGATGACTGTCAGATACTTTTACTCCATAGATCCTCTAAGCTCCTATTTTTTATTATGTATACCTTTGATAATGTTGCTTGTCTTGACCTCTACAGGTCCTGTCTCGAGCAAAGAAAATATCAATAAGGAATATAGAGAATACTCCCACATCAGAATTCTTGAATTGCATTTGAGAGATGAGAAACTAAAGTGAAAAATGAAAAGTAAAAATGATGTATTTCATGGAAAAAAAAATAAAAAAGCCTAATATTCATAAAAATAAGCTGTAAAAATTAGCATGTCCTCCAACATAGTAATTGGAATGGTCGCTTTCTCAAATTGCATTATTTATGGAAGAATGTGAGATTTCTTGTCATGTGATTGGATGGGATGTGGGCACAGCGGCAAGACTTTTCCAACTGTTAAATACAAGACTTCATATTCCAAGTCTTCTGACATAGGAAAAGGGTAACATCGTAACAGTGACTCTAGCAATTTATTCATGGCTCATGGGTTTAAATAGAAAGCTGGCAAGCACATATTCCTTTATTTTAGACATTTACGCCCTTACTAAATATAGTCTTTTTAATAATAAATTTAAATTAGTTATAAATAAATAAATTAAAAGAAGGCTATTTAAAATTTCTAACACCTCTAAATTATACAAGGATAAATATATTCAATTAAAATAAATAAATAAATAATATTCTATGCAATTAATTTATTATAAGATACTTTTAAATATTTTAAGAATATTAATTATCAGGGTACAGTAACATTTAAAATGATTACAATAAAATAATATATAAAATACTAATATAGATTTCAAAATATATATATATATATAAGAATAAATATCATGAAACTTTTGAATAAAAGTTATCAAACTTATTAAATTAAAAATAATTTTAAAAAATTTAAAATGAGTGATTTCGAACTAATTGATTTTATTTTAATATTGATAGTGGAAAATTATTTTGATATCGTACTCGTACCTTTGACTTTTTCTTTGTAACTAATAAGTGATACATATACATATCTATATATATCTCTCTAAAAATATATTTCTAGACGTAGATTGCACATAATACTTCCTAATATATATCCAAAAGTATTCATACTCCATAATTGTATATCCTATAAGGATGAGAAATGGTGACTAAAATTTACGGGAATAGTAATTTTGGACTCATAATTTTTAAATTTTACAAAACTTAAGTTGAAAATATGTTAGAATATTTAAAATTCACAATAATTATCTGATGTGGTGAAAATGTAATAATTAAGAAACTAATCATTTTGTCAAATTGATGGTTAAATCAGCAGCCATAAACAACTCGCATCTTTGTGATCAATCATGTTACTTTTTTTCTACGAGATTCAAATTTTCTATCCAATTCATCCCCACACTGACAGAAAATTGAGACCTCGTGTACTTATAATTATGAACATATGTTCGTCGCACGGCTTCCAATGGACATCTTTACAAGCAAATTTCAAAAATTTGAACACGCACACCAAAAAAAAGATTATTTTTCTGGGACTCGAATCCAATGACTTCATACAATCAAAAAAGACCACATACAAATTAATTAAAAGATCAGAGACAAATCGAAAAAGAAAAATCACTTCATACCAATCGAATCACAAAACTTTAATACAAAGTAGTGGTAATATTATTACCATTCCATGTGTGGAAGGAAAGGAACAAAACATATATACACACAAAATTGGTAATGGAGACAGGAGAAAGCGTCAAGCCCACTTGGCCAAGAGAGACATGCAGCCAGCCCCAATGAGGAGGGAGACATTTGCACCTAACTGTAGCTTTCCATTGCTCTGTAGTTTGGGACTCATAAAGTCAGCAGAAAGGAGATCAACCAATGCCATGTAAATCAGTATTCCTGCCGACGCTGCGTTGAAAACCCCCTCCACAATCAAAGCCGTCGGGCTGGTCTCGCTGTAGATGTTGCTTATTCCAATACCGACAGCGATGCCCATTGGCGTCGTGATGGAAAAGAAAAGTGCCATTATTGCTACTGCCCGTGTATTGAACTTCGCCTACAAGAAATAGAAATTCCCCGACATTGAAATATGGTGAGATGGTAAGTATTCATCATATAGTACACAAGTATACAAAGATATCGTAATTGAAAATTTTGTAATTTTAATCCCGCTGGTATGAGAAGGTGGTAATTTTAGACCAATACGAATCCAATGTGAAAATTTTATCTTGTAATTTTAAAAATTTTGAGAATAAGAGGCCAGATTCCGTTTTAATGGTAGAAAAAATGCACTTAATTAATTAAACCGCTCACGTGCCCTTTTTCAATCTTTTTTGTAAATTTCGATCACTTATATTCTTGTATTTGTTACTCGTATTAGAAATTTTATTTGTTACTTGTATTTATTACATTAATACTTTTAAATGATTTTCTTAGAAGTATATACTATGTTTAAATAAATATCATAGTATTGTTAAATAGAGTATTATTGATCAAGTATGCATCATGGGAACACTATAATTTTAGTCTTATAAATAGAGAGTAGTAATTTCAATGTGTAAGAAATTATTTTGATAATTTTTTCTTTTAATTTTTAACATTTCACTGAAACAAAAATAATTAAAAAAAAATATACTTAGTTAAGCTGGTCACGTGCAGATCACGTGCACTTTTCAAGCTCAATTTGAAATGTGTACTAAACTATTCATTTGAAAAGTATGATTATTTTTTCCATCAAATTCAAAATGAGTTAACCAATGATAGACGTAAAAACGTACAAAATTAACGGTTTCTACCACCTTAGTTTATCCATTAAATTCTCGGAATTGAGTGCTGATTTGTAAATTTAATTAACTAGAATTAGAAGATAGTATATATTGAAAACATGTAATTTTGTAAAAACACTATAAAGATGGTACCTGAGTGATGCATCCTCCAAGACCTATGCCTTCAAAGAACTGATGGAAAGTCAAAGCAGCAATCAAAGGCCTTATCGTTTTAGGACTCTCCGAAGCTCCCAACGCAATCCCAATTATCACCGAGTGGACTATGATTCCCAACTCCAACACCTTCAATAATGTAATATTAATTGAAACATATTTAATATATGTGCACAAAAAATTATTAAAAATAAATATCATTTGATAAAAAAGTTTATTGTAAGAAAAATGATAATATGAAAATAATTATAATAAAAAATAAATAATTTTGAAAGAGAATATTTGAAGTATGAAAAATAATAAATATATTAATTAAAAATAAATAGTTATTTTAAAACTTAATTTTTTACCATTTGTAGATGGTTAATGAGTGGGAGACAAAAAAAAAACAGACAAAAAATACGATCCACGTATGAGGGACTTTCCCATAATATACAGTATGGATTTAGTTTGAAATTATAAATTATTAATTAAATTAGTCAAACCCACAAGAACCTTGATTTAATTTGAACAAGCATTATGATTAGGATTAATGAAATTAAGTTCGAATATTATGACATTTTCACATATTTTCCATTTTCAATATATGGCATCAAATTTCACTATGAAAATTATTTTTCATTATTGCAATACTAAGCATAAATAATTTTTTGATAAATCTTGAAACTATTGATTTGCTTATTAAATGAGTCTAATCCAAAATAATTTTTAATGGGTTCTAATAATATAGTTCTCCTACACGTATATTCACATAAAAAATGTAGATTTGTTTTCATCATGACTTCGAATCTTATTTTTCAAATTTTCATCTTGTTTTATATCTTACTTACATAAATATAAATTGGGTAGAAAAATTTTCAACGAAAATATTATACACATTATTGAATTTAACTCAAAATAGTCAATTAAATTGGCGAAATTGAGATACCATAATTTTAAAGATCATGGACTTGAATCTCGCTATATGTGCGTGAAATTGTTTTATAATAAGTGTTGTTTATTGTAATAGTAAGCGTTGTTCAAATTTTATTTATATGATATTGTTAATACGATTTACTTTAATTAATAATAATTAATTATTTCAAAATAATATAAAAAACTCAAAAATAACAAATTGAAAGTATTTTTCACTCCCAAGACTAGTCAAAATTGATGTACATTTATTGTTTCCATCTTTCTCTCTTATCATCAATGATTTATAATTTCTTTTTTTCTTTTTTTTGTGGTTTATAGAATCAATACCAAACAGGACAAACAATCGCAATATCTATGGAAAAATACCTGCGAAATCACACGGTGACGGAGGCGGTCAGTTTCCCCGGAATCCAATTCCAACGACACCGACCCATGTGCATGGCCATGCGTAGCGTGAGTATGAACAGGAACCACCGCTCCTTCCTCGTCGTCGCCGGCCACCACTGTCGCCGCCGCCTTGGCCCCCGCACGCCGCCGGTAGTACGACGTTGCATACGTATCAACCATCAGCGTCCCGATAGCTGAAACCATGGCGACGAAGCCCGTGAACGGGAAATCCCCCCACGGGTGCTCGCTGAGGCACGGCGACGTTAAGCTTTCGAAAGCATCCGGCAGAACATGAATGAACCCCGTCGACAGAATCACCCCGGCTGCAAACGCTTTCACGATGAAGAAAAAGCTCCTCTCAGGGCTCAACGCCGGAACCCTCTTTCCGAGAACCGGAAGGCACACGCCGATCCCGCTCGCCGTCAGGATGGAGGCGATTGCCGCCAGCTTGTACTTGAGCGCGAGGGTTTTGTTCCGATCCTCCTCTTCGGGCTCGCAGGTACATTCCCCGACAACAGAAGCAGGAAGAAGAATCAGAACGACCCACAAAAGATTCTTCATGGGAATTGCCCAAGTAGAAAGGAGTGATTTGGACATGGCTTCGTAGTGATTTCTGAGCTAATCGAAAAAGTTCTGCAACTTTTCACTTCAGATATGAAATCACGAGTCAAATGATTGTTTAAGAAGATCTTTGGACTCTCTCTCTCAAATATATATATATATATATATATATGAAGATTGACCAAGTAGTTTGTATTTAAGACATAATGACAACATAGGATAGAGTGACGCTGCTTATCGAACTGTGATAATTAAGGTTAGAACAAAAGTTTAGCGTTTGAAAAAGCTAAGAATGTCGACATTCTGCGGACATTAATTAGGAATGGAATTTTCAATAATGTGAAAAGAGTTGGCAATTTAGTAGGAACAATGCAAGCAAGTCAACTCCATTATGTCGATATCATGTGCTGGATCTTCCCTGTTTGTTGTGTGCACCGCGTTCACACTAATTTTAATAAAACAGAAATAAGTCTACTAATATTAGGTAGGGTGTATATTATTTTTGGAGTACAAATTATTTGGTATGCGCATTTTTCATTTAATATCAATTTCGTGAATTTGAGTATATTCATAATTAATGATTTAATTGGTGATCGAGTTTTACCGATGATATATATGAATGTCAGTAAATTTGAGATTCACTATATTTGAAATGGGTTTTGAAGTTATAATTAGGTTTCAGGGTGTGTTTTGAACCATGATATTTTGGATTTTGATCGAGTTTTTTTAATATTTTTAAAATATATATGTATGGAATATATTTGTGCATATATGTATTACACTTATATATAAATCATAAAGACAATATTTTTGTAAATTAAAATAATTTTAAGTAATGTATATCACAAGTAACATATTTTAAAGGGATAGGCCCAAGTGTGGATATAAAGAGACGTGGGTTGAAACGTTGCTACCATCTCATTCCAAAATGAGAAAAGGATACATATTTTCTTAGAGCACGTGTCATAAACAAAAATAAGAGAGAAAATGTATGGATATTATTAAGATTTAAATGTAGTTTTAGTCTCGTAATTTAGATTATTAGGAGTTTCATTGGAAAAATTACAATTTATATTTCATGACTTACCCCTTTTTTGATTTTGGTCCTATTATTTTACGAATCAACAGATTTAGTCCTATAAATTTCAAACAAATTGCAATTTATATCTCATTATTCATTTTCGTTAAATTGTTGATGAAAAAAGCACGTGAAATGCACGTGAATTGCTCCTTCTGTTAATAATTTAACGAGAATCGATAATGGGACATAAATTGCAACTTTTTTGGACTTGTGTGACTAAATCTGCTAAGTTGTAAACCAATGAGACCAAAATCGTAAATAGATAAGTTAATGAGATGTAAAGTGCAAGTTTTTCAGCCGATGGCATGTTTTAATGATAACACAAATATGTCAACACTTTTTGCTCGAACGGGAAAGGTTACGGGGTTAATTCCCTCTACTGACAAGTTAGCAAAATTGTTCACTAATTATTGCTAGTAATAATTTTTTTACATTACTGGCGTCACTGTCACTATCAAAATTATTCTATACAATAACAAAATAAAAGTTATTGTCACTAAATATAAATAATTAGCCGAAATTTAAATATTATTACTTTTTTTTATATTTATATTATCTCGTGTAATAATGAGCTCCATTAACCAATTTATAGACCACTAGTTATATGAACTTGTTGGATTTACATAGGGGGAATTGTTCATCCTGAGTATGGGGAGGACATTTTTAATCCTTTTGGAATTCATTTTGTCAATAAAAAGACAATAATTAAAAAAAAATTACATAACACATATTTATGGTCGAAAATTGGTAATTTGACCCACAAACTATCCCTACTTACAACTGTCATGTGATACGCACGTATTATTTTTGAATCGACTCAAAAATTTTCAATGACATACCCTCAATATGTCATTATTTTCAAAATTATTGTACTTAACTTTTTAAAATAAATTCCAAGTAAATTAAAAAGAAAAAAATATATATTATTTTAGTCCGCTAAGTATGCTTAATTTTAATTTTAGTCCGATAACTATGTCCATTTTTGTTTAGGTCCAATAACTTATGAAATTGCTTACTTTTAGTCATCTGGCTGATTTTCGGACAATTTTACCCCTATGCAACTTTTAAAAGACAGTTTTAGTCCATATGCACTCATAGGGGTAAAATTGTTCGAAAATCAGTCAGAGGACTAAAAGTAAGGAATTTCGTAAGTTACTTAACCTAAATAAAAATGAACATAGTTATCAGACTAAAATTAAAATTAAATATACTTAGCGGACTAAAATAATACTTTTCCCAATTAAAAATGTTACCATATACTTTTATTGTTTAAGCATTTCTTGAATTGTTAGAAACCCTTTTTTATTATAAAATTTTAAATACTCACATTTAATATATTCACACGAATACCCTAAAAGACAAATGCTCTCATCATAGGGTTCTCCAAGGGACTCAGTGGTGTAGAGTGAACTGTCTGTCGTTTGATCCCTTTTACAATAGTTATTTTTAGAATTAAATTCTATCAAAATCATGTATTGAAAAAAATCTAAAATTTGTAATTTTTTTAATCCCACATGAATAATTAATTTCATCCAACCCATTATGTTGAGTAAGTATTTTCTTAATTCCTTTTTAATCTTAAAAAATGAGTTTATTTTGTATGTTAGGTGCAATATGCATATATATAATTAATTAATTATAAAATTATAAGTTCGATTATCATACTCATTGTTTTCTCGTATCAATTATTCTAAAATTAATTTTCTCATAATGAATTATTTATAATTAATTGTGCAACTGTGTGCTCAAACTGGACCTTAGTTTTCAAAGTAAAATTTTATGTTTCTTCAAAACAAGTTGAGAAATAAGTTTAAATTTGGTCTTAAAAGTCTTGGGTTGCAAAATCGTTATAGATATCATGAAATCAATTTTGATAATGTTTTTATATTTTTGTTTTAAGATTAGGCATAATTGCAAAAATAATCCTGTAAGTATGGGGGGTGGCGTTCTTGGTCCCGTAACTATAGGACTGGCAATTTTAGTCCCGTAAGTTTCAAAAAGTTCGCAATTTTAGTCCTCCGCACAAATCTGGCCAATTTTTGGACAATTTTACCCTTTTCCAGCTTTAAAATGTGCAGTTTAGTCCAGTTTCAATTATTTTGCATTCTAATGTATATTTTCCACTCATGCTCAACAAGAATGGTATCAGAGCCTAGGTTTATTGAAGAAATATATGTTTATATTACATTTTGATATTATCCACTAATGGAGGAGACTTTTTTAAGAAAAATGGAACCGAACAAAAGTTCGAGTTGCTCTGAAAACAGGGAATATTTCCAGATTCTGGAAATACAAAGAAGAGAATTTCTCATGGAAATTCTTGACAAGTGTGACAATGGTCCCAAGAGGATTGATCTAAAACTTCTCACGCCAGAAGAAGAACAAGAGTGGCTGAGAAATTTTGAAGTTCGACAAGTACTGCCAGGAAATGCAGTGAGACGTCTACACTCCACTGAAGTCCATGGTAGAATTCCAGCCAGGAGAAATGGAACGGGTAAATTCCTACATAATTTCAGTTCAAAAAATTATGACTGATTGGAAGGAACTCGAGCCAGATACATCAAAGATCTCCCAAGATCTGAGGGAGATACAAAAGACGGTTCAAGACTATGGACATAGGTTAATACATATACCTATGAAAATAGAATCTTTGAGCCAAAGGGTGGACGAGATACTTAAGATCCTTCCGGATCTACACAAGGGCCTTACAGATCTGAGGATAGAAATTACAGATCTAAAGAAAAATCAGAGAGAAAACCCTGAAACATCTAGATCCAGACAGGAGCGAATTAGGGACGCCCTCGGAACAGTACCCCTTCTACACCAGAAAGGGAAGGCCATGGAGATTCTAAAGCCAAAGTCAAGAGAAGATCTGATCATTGCATCTATCAGATCTATAAAATAATGGAGGTAACAAGAGCAGATCTTTCAGATCTACAAGAACTGGCGGAATCCTTTTCCCAACTCGGGATCGTGGATTTAGTCAATATCCAAACAAATGAGCTCACTCCAGCACTACCACTGCCGGAAGGAAGTACATGTTCTAATGATCCTCCACAGGATCAACCGATGAGGGAGAGTGCGGATTTCCACACTAATGCCACACCAACATTTGTGGGAACCAGATTAAAGGAAAATCCAGGAAGAAATCCAAAAAGAGCATCGGAGAATACACCTTGGGCAAGGACTATGCTCCAGCCCTTACATCCATACGGCGCTATACTAAACCTGGATATTATCGATTTTCGAAATACTGAGAAATTGATAGACGAATGGGTTGCAGCAATCAAGATAGCAGCGACTACCCTAGAACTCGACAAAAAAAACTTCATAAAGCTTATGGAGTTGAGCTTGGAGGGATCTGTAAAAATCGGAGGGGATAATACCCCAGAAGATACCAAAGCCAGTATCCTTGCCGGAGATTCAAAAGGCACGATAGCTGACCGGCTAGGAAGGCTCATCAAGATACACTTCATTGGAGATGGATACTTCGAAGGAAGTAGGGCAGAAAAAGCTAAGGAATATGCACAAGCTCTTTTCAGCCTCGAATTAAGAAGTATTTGCGCAGTAGATGAATATATCTATTGGTTCCGCAAGTATTTTTTCCAAAGCGGAGTAGCAACAGAAGTAGCAGCTCCAATGTTTTTTGCAAAAATATGCAGTCCATGGAGGGAAATGTTGATTCAATCATACAAAGTACCTGAAGGACAACTAGATTCAGTGGCACGAAGAATGTCCTTCCTTAAAGACAAGTTGAAGGATTGGTGTTATCAAGCATCAATCCAGAAGAACATGAAAAGACTGAGAGGTAAAATCAAATGAACCCCTCTCTGTTGTGATAACAATGATTTTCCAACTATTATAGGAGAATCAAGTGAGCCAAAGAAAAGGAAGAAGCAGAATAATGACTCCTACACTAGGAGTTCCAGAAGAACTTTTTCCAGACGGAGATCATGGTGGTCCAAGTCCAAAGCCAGAACATACAAATCTGGACAAAGAACAGGACCAACAAGGGTTTCATCTCAAGGATCTAGACGAACAGATACAAGATCCACCGGAAGAACCCCTACAAGAAGAACTTTCAAACGGGCCCATACCCGAGCCAATGAAAGTTTTAAAGATTGCAATTGCTGGACTTGCGGAGCAAAAGGACATATATCTCCCGATTGTCCGCAAAAACGTGGTGAATTAAGAAAATTTGAAGCCACAGATGACATCCTAGATGCAGTTTACTATGGTGACTTGGTACCCATCTACCAATTCGAAGATCTTCCTTCAGACGAAAGCGTCTATGAGGAGGAAATAGAGACTGATTCGGATGGATCTTCAACCGAGTCAGAATAACTACAACGAAGGAGATAGGCTTCAAACCTCCGAAAGCCTATCAGGATTCTTTTCCAGAATGACGGTGTCAAACAAAACCATGGAAAGAATCATGCGGCAAGATTCCAACCTCAGCCCATATGATGGATTTAGGATTGGAGGAATTGGAAAAGTCCTGAACCAGATAGGACTAAACCAAAGGAAGCATCACATAATCTACAAAGTAAGTTCAGGTGAGTTTGCTATACCTATGGAACTTACTGGTAATGTGATGGAAATGCAGTTAATTCCTAAAGAAGAAATTCTTGAAGAATTGAGTAAGCTTAGAGAAGAAGTAGCCATTGCTATGAAATGGATCCACATAGGAACTATTGAAGTAGTAATAAAAGCAACTTTTAAGGAAGGAATTGATTCAGAAATACATTTATCAATAATGGATAGAAGAATCAATAACTTAAGAGATGGTTGTCTTGGAACAATGATAGGTAACTTGTATGCAGGAAAACTGATGTTTGACATTCATCCTAGGATTGCATACAACCTAGCAGACCAAGATTTTAGTAGAGTCTTAACCCTTCATCAAGATTTTAAAAGAAAAGATCTAATGAGAGAAGGAAATAGACCGTATTCTATAACTTATAGAATTGCATATGCCCTTTCCAATACGCATCATTCAGATTTGTTTCTTAGGAAAGAGTATATTGAGATTCCTAGAATTTTCAAGGAGTTCGCCAAAGTCATGACACCAGACCCTATTAGAATACCTAGAATAGGTGGTGTTGATATTATTATAAAAGATCACCCAGTCTTAGATCGGACACTTAACTCTAGGACTGAGTTTAATAGTCGAATGTCCTTTTCGGAAGATAGGATTATAGGCTACAAAGGAAGGGAGAAAGAGTTACTAAAAGCTTTAACTCCTCAAGAGATTAGGGTTGATAACGTAAAACTGAGATGCCCTGAAGGATGGAAAGAAATACAAGTTATATTTGACATCACTAAGAAAGAAAATCTTTTTCCTTGTGATGACTTATATCATTTGCAGCAACCTGTTGTTGGAAAATATGAGGGCATGCTGGAAATAGCGGGCCATGAAATTTTAGTTGCAGGTGTTGCAGGAAGAGAAAATGGGAGTATGACTTTGGGGTTAAGTTTCCTCGAAGATCATAAACCATGGGGAAGAAAAGGTAATGGAATGGAATTCAGTCTTGATGGTGTCACCATAAGGATTGAATGACGAGTCCCTTTTCTATATACATATCTGTTGGTATGTTGTATGATCAATATAAGACGGAGTATTTTGTAGCTTATATTGATTCAGGATCAGGTATTTGCACGGCAAAACCTGGAGTTTTCCCTAAGGAAGCAAGGGAAACCTTACCCGTCATTGCAGGAAGGGATTTTTCACAAAAAATCCTGATACTCAATAAGGGAATACGAGAAGCCAAGATAATGATTGGAGGAGCATTCGGATCACCCTGGTTCAGGGTAAAAACACCTCCTATCTACTTTCATGATACAGGTGCCGATATCTTGTTAGGTAACAATTTTATTTAAACATTTGCAAGATATATGCAGGATAATCAAAGGAATCTGTTAATCTTTACTACTAAGTGTGGTAGTGAGATACAGGTGTTGCGAAGAGAAAAGGCATTTAACAGGATAATGCCAATAAATTTTCGCAGCAAACGTGGTGATTTTGATGCCAAATTAACTCATCCAAAAATGCAGGATAAGAGAAAATTTGGTAAGGTCCTTTTGTCTTTCAGGCAACAGGGACTCATAGACAGCGATAGCTTCTATAAGGAATCCGAGGAGGAAATCCTGAACCTTAAAGAAGCACTATTGGGAATGAAAGCACTCGACATCAGCGAAGAGAGCATACTTTCTCTTGAGAATGTCAAGAGGCTTATCCAGAGGAACTTCAGCGAAAATCCTCTGGCTTGGTGGGATAGGAACAAGATCGAAGCTACTCTGAAGGTCAAAGAAGAATGCAAATACGAGTATATTAGATACAAACCTATCCAGATGAACATGGAAGATAAGAAGGATATGCAGATGATAATCAAAGAGCATATCAGTCTTGGACTCATCGAGCCTGGAATCTCTACCTATAGTAGCCCTGGATTTTTGGTAAGAAACCATGGCGAGATCAAGAGAGGTAAACCCAGGTTGGTAATTAACTATCAAGGCATTAATAAAATTTTAGAGTTTGATGGTTATTACATTCCTAGTAGAGAACACTTAATTGATTGCATTAAAGGAGCAAAAGTGTTTTCTAAATTCGATTGCAAATCTGGTTTCTATCAGATTAAAATGGAAAGCGAATCAAAGAAATTTACTGCATTCTCCACACCACAGGGACAATATATCTGGAATGTGCTTCCAATGGGTTTAGCAAATGCACCCCAGATATTTCAAAGAAAAATAGACAATCTTTTTAAAGATTACTTCGAATTCATGTTTGTCTATATTGACGACATATTGATTGCATCAAAAAATATGAAGGAACATATTAGACATCTTGAAATATTTTCTGATGCATGTTATAGGGAAGGTTTAGTACTTTCTGAAAAGAAAGCTACTATTGCAGTCAATAAGATTGAATTTTTAGGAATCCTTATTGACGAAACAGGAATTGAGTTGCAGGACCATATTGTGGAAAAAATCCGCAATTTTCCAGATGTACTCAAAGACAAGAAGCAATTGCAAAGCTTCTTGGGAGTTGTTAATTTTGCAGGAATCTTCATTAAGGATCTTGCAAGATACAGAAAGGATTTCCGACCGCTTCTAAAAGAAACGGAGAGTTCAAAGTGGAAATGGGAAGAAATCCACACCAAAAGGGTTCGTGAGCTGAAACAAGTTTGCAGTAACCTTCCAAAACTTGCTATACCGCAGGACAGGGACGAATTGGTAGTCTACACAGATGCCAATGATTACAGATGGGCAGCAGTGCTCATGAAGAAGACAACTACAGGGGAAGAACCCTGTAGATATACCGGAGGGTTGTTCTCAGAACAACAAGCCAAAGTTTGGCACATAAATGAGAAAGAATTCTTTGCGGTTTGGAAGGCTTTCAAAAAATGGCCTTTATTTTTACTTGCGAAAGAATTTACTTTAAAGGTTGATAATACTAATGTCAAGACTTTCTTAAAAAATAAATTAGAATCAAAAATAGAGAAAGCTCGTATTATCAGATGGCAGGCAGAATGCCAATATTATTGTTATAATATTGTTGTTATAAAATCTCATGAGAATGTTCTTGCAGATTTCCTGACAAGAGATGGAGGCATCTGAAGCAAACTCCATCATGTTGAGACTCAGGCACCTCCGGGAAAACCTCGAGGAGCTTGACAGAAAGTTCGGACAGCTAGCAGTTAATGCTCAAGTTGCCGGACAAATCCAAAGAGCTGATCTAGACACGGTCCAGGTCGCAATAAGGAGTCCTTATTAGCACCCACTTCACTATGGAACGACTTACGAGAACCAATTCGAAAGGCAGCACCTTACGGGATGACTCGCGAGTTGAGGGAGCATGACCCAAAACATGCCTTTAGAGTACAGGGCTCTACACCTGTATCGTCGGATTCAAGTACCGATTGCACAAGGCCATCACCAGACTCTGGTGAAACGGCAACAATTGAGTCTCAGGAAGTGCAAACTCCTGTTGATTCAAGTCAACCCAACACCTCTGGGGTTAAAGAGGGAGAGATTAGCCTTAGGCCAATGACGGGCACCTCTAAGGCTAATACTAACGAATCAATACCTTCTTCTGCTTGGCAGGATTATCAGCGTATGTGGGAAAAATTAATTCCCCGCAAAGGAGTCAATTTGGGCAAGACCATTATCGAAACGTCTGGAAAATATAACAGAGTCTGGATGTTAGAAGGGTCTAAACCAGAAGATGTAAGAGAATGGTATGATTTTGGAGCTCTTGCTTCAGTTCATACTATGTCACCGAGTTTTCCGAAAATCTCAAAACTCCCGGAATGGATTAGTGGGGCGGTCTTTGATTCATGGCAAAACAACCCCCACTTAAAAAGAGGCGATATTTTGGAAATAAAATTTATTTCAGTAGCTCCAGAAACTGCAGGAAAGGGGTCTCATCCAGCATTCCATTTCATGAAGCTGCAGAGGCCAGATATGGTAGCTTTTAACAAAATCAAAGCTGCCTCAGGAGAAGCTCCCTTGGTATCAGCCATTAGTGAAGATAGTATCTCTACCAGGAGAGCTTGGGGACTATGGGTCTGTCTCACAGAGATGGACAAAGTCAAGTATCCATTCAAGATTTTCTCAAACAAAGTGAATGGATCATTCCTGTTAAATTCCATGACAGGAAAAAGCACGGAGTTTGCTGAAAGCTTATTTGAAAAGAAGAGGATGTTAATCTGGGAAAATAAGCTGCCAGCAACCGAAGCCACAAGGATGAAGACGTGCAACATGTTGCATGTTGGGCAATGGCATAACCATCTGTGCCCTTGCTGCGAGAAACAAGAAAAGCCCCTGTTCGGGACAAAGATTCGGATCACGAAAAATAAACCCGAACCGGACCAAGACAAGGGAAAGAGAAAAATTTTTACCAAGAGAGGTAAAAGTTAAACGATGTCAAAGGTTGAAAGGATAAGACTGTCGGTAGAAAACAACAAAAGCCAACAGTCAACAAAACAAGGAAGACAGCTGGAAGTCACAGGGCCGACAAACCTTAATGACCAATAGCTGGGAAGGACGGGGCGATGACGTATGCAATGACGTCATTTGAAAAAGACAAGGTGATGATGGAAGCAATGACGTCGTCAAAAAATCAAGTTGGAGTCCGAGTTTGAAGTCCGCGGACCCCTATAAATAATGTGGCAATGAAGCAGAAGGGGATCATCAGAAAAACTTCTCCTACTCTTCAAAAGAATTATTCTGAGTGTTTTCAATATTTCTAGTAGTTTAATCTTTCAGTTTATGGGGGTTTCCCCAATGAGTCTAGTCCTCTATCCTATGAGAGGCTAAACAGTTGTCTCCTCCAACGGAGGAGTAATATCTATGTAATATTTCCTATATTTCTTCAATAAAAAGTTAGGCTTCTGTTCAAATTGTTTATCCAAAACTTTATTAAGTCCCAATATTGGAGTCCCTTTCACGCCCTAAGGTAGGAAACGAAATAGGGCTGTGCTGTTTGTTGCTGAAGGAGCCAAGTACCTGCGAACCATCTACTGCGGTAGTGTGGTTGGAAGAAGTCCGTAAAATCGAGGACTTGGAATACCCGGGAACAAGGCGGTCGAAAAAAGGTATGAACTTATGAGGGCTTAGTTTATTTCGGAAGCATGTTGGGCCAAACTTGAAGCATGATAGGGGCTAAGGTTCATTTTTCGCTAGAAGGGCAAAATGGTCCTAAAATAGGCTGAAGGACCAAAATTGCGAAAATTCGAAAGATACAGGACCAAAATTGCCACCGCGATAGTTAGAGGATCAAATTTGCCATACCCCTATACATACAGGACGAAAAATGCAATATTGCCTTAAGATTATATTTGAGTTAAAAAAGAATTGTATATATGCATAGTTAGTTGAGGGTTAATTTAAAGGTGTAAAAATGATAACACTTTATTTTAGTTCAAAATTAATTAACAGTCCAAAGTTTAAGAAAATTATGACAATGGAAGTTTTTCACTCAACTTCAAATTAAGAGGGGTGTTTAAGTAGGAACGGAATTCTCAAAATACACACACAATCTTTCTCTCTCTCTGAAATATTTATATATATATATATATGAAGATTGATGAAGTAGTTTGCATTTGAGACATCGTGACAGACATTAAGTAGAAACGAAATTCTCAATAATGTAAGACTTTAAGTAGGAACGGAATTCTCAAGAATGTAAAAACGGTTGGCAATTTAGTAGGAAGAACGCAACTCAACTCAGTCATATCGATATCATGTGTATATTGATCATTGCATGGACGCAAATATATTCCATGCATATATAAATATATACTCGCTTGACATTTTACATGTATTTCATTTATTCTTCGCAATTAGAATTGTCAGTTATTCTACAGTGGCTATATTTATATATATATATATATATATATATATATGAAGATTGATGAAGTAGTTTGCATTTGAGACATCATGACAGACTTTAAGTATGAACGGAATTCTCAAGAATGTAAGACTTTAAGTAGGAATGGAATTCTCAAAAATGTAAAAACGGTTGGCAATTTAGTAGGAAGAACGCAACTCAACTCAGTCATATCGATATCATGTGTATATTGATCATTGCATGGACGCAAATATATTCCATGCATATATACATATATACTCGCTTGACATTTTACATGTATTTCATTTATTCTTCGCAATTAGAATTGTCAGTTATTCTACTGTGGTTATATTTATATATATATATATATATATATATATATATATATGAAGATTGATGAAGTAGTTTGCATTTGAGACATCATGACAGACTTTAAGTAGGAACGGAATTCTCAATAATGTAAAAACAGTTGGCAATTTAGTAGGAAGAACGCAACTCAATTCAGTCATATCGATATCATGTGTATATTGATCATTGCATGGACGCAAATATATTCCATGCATATATAAATATATACTCGCTTGACATTTTACATGTATTTCATTTATTCTTCGCAATTAGAGTTGTCAGTTATTCTACAGTGGTTATATTTATATATATATATATATATGAAGATTGATGAAGTAGTTTGCATTTGATACATCATTACAGACTTTAAGTAGGAACGGAATTCTCAAGAATGTAAAAACGGTTGGCAATTTAGTAGGAAAAATGCAACTCAACTCAATCATGTCAATATCATGTGTCGGGTCTTCCATGTTTGTTGTGTGCACCACCAATTTTAATAAAACAAAATTAAGTCTACTAATATTAGGTTGTAGATCTAATATTTTTGGAGTACAAATTATTTGATATGCGCGTTTTTTATTTAATGTAAATTTAATGAATTTGGGTATATTCATAACTACTGATTTAATTGGTGACCGACTTTCACCAATTATATATATGGATGTCAATAACTAAGTTTAAATTTGGTGTTGAAGTCTTGGGTTGCAAAATCGTTATAGATATCATGAAATCAATTTTGATAATGTTTTTATATTTTTGTTTTAAGATTATATTTGAGTTAAAAAAGAATTGTATATATGCATAGTTAGTTGAGGGTTAATTTAAAGGTGTAAAAATGATAAAACTTTGTTTTAGTTCAAAATTAATTAACAGTCCAAAGTTTAAGAAAATTATGACAATGGAAGTTTTTCACTAAACTTCAAATTAAGAGGGGTGTTTAAGTAGGAACGGAATTCTCAAAGTACACACACAATCTTTCTCTCTCTCTGAAATGTTTATATATATATATATATGAAGATTGATGAAGTAGTTTGCATTTGAGACATCATGACAGACTTTAAGTAGGAACGGAATTCTCAAGAATGTAAGACTTTAAGTAGGAACGGAATTCTCAAGAATGTAAAAACGGTTGGCAATTTAGTAGGAAGAACGCAACTCCACTCAGTCATATCGATATCATGTGTATATTGATCATTGCATGGACGCAAATATATTCCATGCATATATAAATATATACTCGCTTGACATTTTACATGTATTTCATTTATTCTTCTCAATTAGAATTGTCAGTTATTCTACAGTGGTTATATTTATATATATATATATATATATGAAGATTGATGAAGTAGTTTGCATTTGATACATCATGACAGACTTTAAGTAGGAACGGAATTCTCAAGAATGTAAGACTTTAAGTAGGAACGTAATTCTCAAGAATGTAAAAACGGTTGGCAATTTAGTATGAAGAACGCAACTCAACTTAGTTATATCGATATCATGTGTATATTGATCATTCCATGGACGTAAATATATCCCATGCATATATAAATATATACTCGCTTGACATTTTACATGTATTTCATTTATTTTTCGCAATTATAATAGTCAGTTATTCTACAGTGGTTATATTTATATATATATATATATATATATATATATATATATATGAAAATTGATGAAGTAGTTTGCATTTGAGACATCATGACAGACTTTAAGTAGGAAC
This sequence comes from Sesamum indicum, assembly GCF_026168435.1. NCBI lineage: Eukaryota > Viridiplantae > Streptophyta > Magnoliopsida > Lamiales > Pedaliaceae > Sesamum > Sesamum indicum. The sequence continues at coordinate 7,416,019 of NC_142668.1, forward strand.
GGAATTCTCAAGAATGTAAGACTTTAAGTAAGAACGGAATTCTCAAGAATGTAAAAACGGTTGGCAATTTAGTAGGAAGAACGCAACTCAACTCAGTTATATCGATATCATGTGTATATATTGATCATTCCATGGACGTAAATATATTCCATGCATATATAAATATATACTCGCTTGACATTTTACATGTATTTCATTTATTCTTCGCAATTAGAATTGTCAGTTATTCTACAGTGGTTATATTTATATATATATATATATGAAGATTGATAAAGTAGTTTGCATTTGAGACATCATGACAGATTTTAAGTAGGAACGGAATTCTCAAAAATGTAAGACTTTAAGTAGGAATGGAATTCTCAAAAATGTAAAAACGGTTGGCAATTTAGTAGGAAGAACGCAACTCAATTCAGTCATATCGATATCATGTGTATATTGATCATTGCATGGACGCAAATATATTCCATGCATATATAAATATATACTCGCTTGACATTTTACATGTATTTCATTTATTCTTCGCAATTAGAGTTGTCAGTTATTCTACAGTGGTTGTATTTATATATATATGTATATATGAAGATTGATGAAGTAGTTTGCATTTGATACATCATGACAGACTTTAAGTAGGAACGGAATTCTCAAGAATGTAAAAACGGTTGGCAATTTAGTAGGAAAAACGCAACTCAACTCAATCATGTCAATATCATGTGTCGGGTCTTCCATGCTTGTTGTGTGCACCACCAATTTTAATAAAACAAAATTATGTCTACTAATATTAGGGTGTAGATCTAATATTTTTGGAGTACAAATTATTTGATATGCGCGTTTTTTATTTAATGTAAATTTCATGAATTTGGGTATATTCATAACTACTGATTTAATTGGTGACCGACTTTCACCAATTATATATATGGATGTCAATAACTAAGTTTAAATTTGGTGTTGAAGTCTTGGGTTGCAAAATCGTTATAGATATCATGAAATCAATTTTGATAATGTTTTTATATTTTTGTTTTAAGATTATATTTGAGTTAAAAAAGAATTGTATATATGCATAGTTAGTTGAGGGTTAATTTAAAGGTGTAAAAATGATAAAACTTTGTTTTAGTTCAAAATTAATTAACAGTCCAAAGTTTAAGAAAATTATGACAATGGAAGTTTTTCACTCAACTTCAAATTAAGAGGGGTGTTTAAGTAGGAACGGAATTCTCAAAATACACACACAATCTTTCTCTCTCTCTGAAATATATATATATATATGTATATGAAGATTGATGAAGTAGTTTGCATTTGAGACATCATGACAGACTTTAAGTAGGAACGGAATTCTCAAGAATGTAAGACTTTAAGTAGGAACGGAATTTTCAAGAATGTAAAAACGGTTGGCAATTTAGTAGGAAGAACGCAACTCAACTCAGTCATATCGATATCATGTGTATATTGATCATTGCATGGACGCAAATATATTCCATGCATATATAAATATATACTCGCTTGACATTTTACATGTATTTCATTTATTCTTCGCAATTAGAATTGTCAGTTATTCTACAGTGGTTATATTTATATATATATATATATAAAGATTTATGAAGTAGTTTGCATTTGAGACATCATGACAGACTTTAAGTAGGAAAAGAATTCTCAAGAATGTAAGACTTTAAGTAGGAACGAAATTCTCAAGAATGTAAAAACGGTTGGCAATTTAGTACGAAGAACGCAACTCAGCTCAGTCATATCGATATCATATGTATATTGATCATTGCATGGACGCAAATATATTCCATGCATATATAAATATATACTCGCTTGACATTTTACATGTATTTCATTTATTCTTCGCAATTAGAATTGTCAGTTATTCTACAGTGGTTATATTTATATATATATATATATATATATATGAAGATTGATGAAGTAGTTTGCATTTGAGACATCATGACAGACTTTAAGTAGGAACGGAATTCGCAAGAATGTAAGACTTTAAGTAGGAATGGAATTCTCAAGAATGTAAAAACGGTTGGCAATTTAGTAGGAAGAACGCAACTCAACTCAGTCATATCGATATCATGTGTATATTGATCATTCCATGGACGCAAATATATTCCATGCATATATAAATATATTCTCGCTTGACATTTTACATGTATTTTATTTATTCTTCGCAATTAGAATTGTCAGTTATTCTACAGTGGTTATATTTATATATATATATATATATGAAGATTGATGAAGTGGTTTGCATTTGATACATCATGACAGACTTTAAGTAGGAACGGAATTCTCAAGAATGTAAGACTTTAAGTAAGAACGGAATTCTCAAGAATGTAAAAACGGTTGGCAATTTAGTAGGAAGAACGCAACTCAACTCAGTTATATCGATATCATGTGTATATATTGATCATTCCATGGACGTAAATATATTCCATGCATATATAAATATATACTCGCTTGACATTTTACATGTATTTCATTTATTCTTCGCAATTAGAATTGTCAGTTATTCTACAGTGGTTATATTTATATATATATATATATATGAAGATTGATGAAGTAGTTTGAATTTGAGACATCATGACAGACTTTAAGTAGGAACGGAATTCTCAAGAATGTAAGACTTTAAGTAGGAATGGAATTCTCAAGAATGTAAAAACGGTTGGCAATTTAGTAGGAAGAACGCAACTCAATTCAGTCATATCGATATCATGTGTATATTGATCATTGCATGGACGCAAATATATTCCATGCATATATAAATATATACTCGCTTGACATTTTACATGTATTTCATTTATTCTTCGCAATTAGAGTTGTCAGTTATTCTACAGTGGTTATATTTATATATATATATATATATGAAGATTGATGAAGTAGTTTGCATTTGATACATCATGACAGACTTTAAGTAGGAACGGAATTCTCAAGAATGTAAGACTTTAAGTAGGAACGGAATTCTCAAGAATGTAAAAACGGTTGGCAATTTAGTAGAAAAAACGCAACTCAACTCAATCATGTCAATATCATGTGTAGGGTCTTCCATGCTTGTTGTGTGCACCACCAATTTTAATAAAACAAAATTAAGTCTACTAATATTAGGGTGTAGATCTAATATTTTTGGAGTACAAATTATTTGATATGCGCGTTTTTTATTTAATGTAAATTTCATGAATTTGGGTATATTCATAACTACTGATTTAATTAGTGACCGACTTTCACCAATTATATATATGGATGTCAATAACTAAGTTTAAATTTGGTGTTGAAGTCTTGTGTTGCAAAATCGTTATAGATATCATGAAATCAATTTTGATAATGTTTTTATATTTTTGTTTTAAGATTATATTTGAGTTAAAAAAGAATTGTATATATGCATAGTTAGTTGAGGGTTAATTTAAAGGTGTAAAAATGATAAAACTTTGTTTTAGTTCAAAATTAATTAACAGTCCAAAGTTTAAGAAAATTATGACAAAGGAAGTTTTTCACTCAACTTCAAATTAAGAGGGGTGTTTAAGTAGGAACGGAATTCTCAAAATACACACACAATCTTTCTCTCTCTCTGAAATATATATATATATATATATATATGAAGATTGATGAAGTAGTTTGCATTTGAGACATCATGACAGACTTTAAGTAGGAACGAAATTCTCAAAAATGTAAGACTTTAAGTAGGAACGAAATTTTCAAGAATGTAAAAACGGTTGGCAATTTAGTAGGAAGAACGCAACTCAACTCAGTCATATCGATATCATGTGTATATTGATCATTGCATGGACGCAAATATATTCCATGCATATATAAATATATACTCGCTTGACATTTTACATGTATTTCATTTATTCTTCGCAATTAGAATTGTCAGTTATTCTACAGTGGTTATATTTATATATATATATATATATATAAAGATTTATGAAGTAGTTTGCATTTGAGACATCATGACAGACTTTAAGTAGAAACAGAATTCTCAAGAATGTAAGACTTTAACTAGGAACAGAATTCTCAAGAATGTAAAAACGATTGGCAATTTAGTACGAAGAACGCAACTTAGCTCAGTCATATCGATATCATATGTATATTGATCATTGCATGGACGCAAATATATTCCATGCATATATAAATATATACTCGCTTGACATTTTACATGTATTTCATTTATTCTTCGCAATTAGAATTGTCACCTATTCTACAGTGGTTATATTTATATATATATATATATGAAGATTGATGAAGTAGTTTGCATTTGAGACATCATGACAGACTTTAAGTAGGAACGGAATTCTCAAGAATGTAAGACTTTAAGTAGGAATGGAATTCTAAAGAATGTAAAAACGGTTGGCAATTTAGTAGGAAGAACGCAACTCAACTCAGTCATATCGATATCATGTGTATATTGATCATTCCATGGACGCAAATATATTCCATGCATATATAAATATATTCTCGCTTGACATTTTACATGTATTTTATTTATTCTTCGCAATTAGAATTGTCAGTTATTCTACAGTGGTTATATTTATATATATATATATATGAAGATTGATGTAGTGGTTTTCATTTGATACATCATGACAGACTTTAAGTAGGAACGGAATTCTCAAGAATGTAAGACTTTAAGTAAGAACGGAATTCTCAAGAATGTAAAAACGGTTGGCAATTTAGTAGGAAGAACGCAACTCAACTCAGTTATATCGATATCATGTGTATATATTGATCATTCCATGGACGTAAATATATTCAATGCATATATAAATATATACTCGCTTGACATTTTACATGTATTTCATTTTTTCTTCGCAATTAGAATTGTCAGTTATTCTACAGTGGTTATATTTATATATATATATATATGAAGATTGATGAAGTAGTTTGAATTTGAGACATCATGACAGACTTTAAGTAGGAACGGAATTCTCAAGAATGTAAGACTTTAAGTAGGAATGGAATTCTCAAGAATGTAAAAACGGTTGGCAATTTAGTAGGAAGAACGCAACTCAATTCAGTCATATCGATATCATGTGTATATTGATCATTGCATGGACGCAAATATATTCCATGCATATATAAATATATACTCGCTTGACATTTTACATGTATTTCATTTATTCTTCGCAATTAGAGTTGTCAGTTATTCTACAGTGGTTATATTTATATATATATATATATATATGAAGATTGATGAAGTAGTTTGCATTTGATACATCATGACAGACTTTAAGTAGGAACGGAATTCTCAAGAATGTAAGACTTTAAGTAGGAACGGAATTCTCAAGAATGTAAAAACGGTTGGCAATTTAGTAGGAAAAACGCAACTCAACTCAATCATGTCAATATCATGTGTCGGGTCTTCCATACTTGTTGTGTGCACCACCAATTTTAATAAAACAAAATTAAGTCTACTAATATTAGGGTGTAGATCTAATATTTTTGGAGTACAAATTATTTGATATGCGCGTTTTTTATTTAATGTAAATTTCATGAATTTGGGTATATTCATAACTACTGATTTAATTGGTGACCGACTTTCACCAATTATATATATGGATGTCAATAACTAAGTTTAAATTTGGTGTTGAAGTCTTGGGTTGCAAAATCGTTATAGATATCATGAAATCAATTTTGATAATGTTTTTATATTTTTGTTTTAAGATTATATTTGAGTTAAAAAAGAATTGTATATATGCATAGTTAGTTGAGGGTTAATTTAAAGGTGTAAAAATGATAAAACTTTGTTTTAGTTCAAAATTAATTAACAGTCCAAAGTTTAAGAAAATTATGACAATGGAAGTTTTTCACTCAACTTCAAATTAAGAGGGATGTTTAAGTAGGAACGGAATTCTCAAATTACACACACAATCTTTCTCTCTCTCTGAAATATATATATATATATATATATATATATATGAAGATTGATGAAGTAGTTTGCATTTGAGACATCATGACAGACTTTAAGTAGGAACGGAATTCTCAAGAATGTAAGACTTTAAGTAGGAACGGAATTTTCAAGAATGTAAAAACGGTTGGCAATTTAGTAGAAAGAACGCAACTCAACTCAGTCATATCGATATCATGTGTATATTGATCATTGCATGGACGCAAATATATTCCATGCGTATATAAATATATACTCGCTTGACATTTTACATGTATTTCATTTATTCTTCGCAATTAGAATTGTCAGTTATTCTACAGTGGTTATATTTATATATATATATATATAGATTTATGAAGTAGTTTGCATTTGAGACATCATGACAGACTTTAAGTAGGAACAGAATTCTCAAGAATGTAAGACTTTAAGTAGGAACGGAATTCTCAAGAATGTAAAAACGGTTGGCAATTTAGTACGAAGAACGCAACTCAGCTCAGTCATATCGATATCATATGTATATTGATCATTGCATGGACGCAAATATATTCCATGCATATATAAATATATACTCGCTTGACATTTTACATGTATTTCATTTATTTTTCGCAATTAGAATTGTCAGTTATTCTACAGTGGTTATATTTATATATATATATATATATAAAGATTTATGAAGTAGTTTGCATTTGAGACATCATGACAGACTTTAAGTAGGAACAGAATTCTGAAGAATGTAAGACTTTAAGTAGGAACGGAATTCTCAAGAATGTAAAAACGGTTGGCAATTTAGTACGAAGAACGCAACTCAGCTCAGTCATATCGATATCATATGTATATTGATCATTGCATGGACGCAAATATATTCCATGCATATATAAATATATACTCGCTTGACATTTTACATGTATTTCATTTATTCTTCGCAATTAGAATTGTCAGTTATTCTACAGTGGTTATATTTATATATATATATATATGAAGATTGATGAAGTAGTTTGCATTTGAGACATCATGACAGACTTTAAGTAGGAACGGAATTCGCAAGAATGTAAGACTTTAAGTAGGAATGGAATTCTCAAGAATGTAAAAACGGTTGGCAATTTAGTAGGAAGAACGCAACTCAACTCAGTCATATCGATATCATGTGTATATTGATCATTCCATGGACGCAAATATATTCCATGCATATATAAATATATTCTCGCTTGACATTTTACATGTATTTTATTTATTCTTCCAAATTAGAATTGTCAGTTATTCTACAGTGGTTATATTTATATATATATATATATATATGAAGATTGATGAAGTGGTTTGCATTTGATACATCATGACAGACTTTAAGTAGGAACGGAATTCTCAAGAATGTATGACTTTAAGTAGGAACGGAATTCTCAAAAATGTAAAAACGGTTGGCAATTTAGTAGGAAAAACGCAACTCAACTCAATCATGTCAATATCATGTGTCGGGTCTTCCATGCTTGTTGTGTGCACCACCAATTTTAATAAAACAAAATTAAGTCTACTAATATTAGGGTGTAGATCTAATATTTTTGGAGTACAAATTATTTGATATGCGCGTTTTTTATTTAATGTAAATTTCATGAATTTGGGTATATTCATAACTACTGATTTAATTGGTGACCGACTTTCACCAATTATATATATGGATGTCAATAACTAAGTTTAAATTTGGTGTTGAAGTCTTGGGTTGCAAAATCGTTATAGATATCATGAAATCAATTTTGATAATGTTTTTATATTTTTGTTTTAAGATTATATTTGAGTTAAAAAAGAATTGTATATATGCATAGTTAGTTGAGGGTTAATTTAAAGGTGTAAAAATGATAAAACTTTGTTTTAGTTCAAAATTAATTAACAGTCCAAAGTTTAAGAAAATTATGACAATGGAAGTTTTTCACTCAACTTCAAATTAAGAGGGGTGTTTAAGTAGGAACGGAATTCTCAAAATACACACACAATCTTTCTCTCTCTCTGAAATATATATATATATATATATATGAAGATTGATGAAGTAGTTTGCATTTGAGACATCATGACAGACTTTAAGTAGGAACGGAATTCTCAAGAATGTAAGACTTTAAGTAGGAATGGAATTCTCAAGAATGTAAAAACGGTTGGCAATTTAGTAGGAAGAACGCAACTCAATTCAGTCATATCGATATCATGTGTATATTGATCATTGCATGGACGCAAATATATTCCATGCACATATAAATATATACTCGCTTGACATTTTACATGTATTTCATTTATTCTTCGCAATTAGAATTGTCAGTTATTCTACAGTGGTTATATTTATATATATATATATATATAAAGATTTATGAATTAGTTTGCATTTGAGACATCATGACAGACTTTAGGTAGGAACAGAATTCTCAAGAATGTAAGACTTTAAGTAGGAACGGAATTCTCAAGAATGTAAAAACGGTTGGCAATTTAGTACGAAGAACGCAACTCAGCTCAGTCATATCGATATCATATGTATATTGATCATTGCATGGACGCAAATATATTCCATGCATATATAAATATATACTCGCTTGACATTTTACATGTATTTCATTTATTCTTCGCAATTAGAATTGTCAGTTATTCTACAGTGGTTATATTTATATATATATATATATGAAGATTGATGAAGTAGTTTGCATTTGAGACATCATGACAGACTTTAAGTAGGAACGGAATTCGCAAGAATGTAAGACTTTAAGTAGGAATGGAATTCTCAAGAATGTAAAAACGGTTGGCAATTTAGTAGGAAGAACGCAACTCAACTCAGTCATATCGATATCATGTGTATATTGATCATTCCATGGACGCAAATATATTCCATGCATATATAAATATATTCTCGCTTGACATTTTACATGTATTTTATTTATTCTTCGCAATTAGAATTGTCAGTTATTCTACAGTGGTTATATTTATATATATATATATATATGAAGATTGATGAAGTGGTTTGCATTTGATACATCATGACAGACTTTAAGTAGGAACGGAATTCTCAAGAATGTAAAACTTTAAGTAAGAACGGAATTCTCAAGAATGTAAAAACGGTTGGCAATTTAGTAGGAAGAACGCAACTCAACTCAGTTATATCGATATCATGTGTATATATTGATCATTCCATGGACGTAAATATATTCCATGCATATATAAATATATACTCGCTCGACATTTTACATGTATTTCATTTATTCTTCGCAATTAGAATTGTCAGTTATTCTACAGTGGTTATATTTGTATATATATATATATGAAGATTGATGAAGTAGTTTGCATTTGAGACATCATGACAGACTTTAAGTAGGAACGGAATTCTCAAGAATGTAAGACTTTAAGTAGGAATGGAATTCTCAAGAATGTAAAAACGGTTGGCAATTTAGTAGGAAGAACGCAACTCAATTCAGTCATATCGATATCATGTGTATATTGATCATTGCATGGACGCAAATATATTCCATGCATATATAAATATATACTCGCTTGACATTTTACATGTATTTCATTTATTCTTCGCAATTAGAGTTGTCAGTTATTCTACAGTGGTTATATTTATATATATATATATATATATATGAAGATTGATGAAGTAGTTTGCATTTGATACATCATGACAGACTTTAAGTAGGAACGGAATTCTCAAGAATGTAAGACTTTAAGTAGGAACGGAATTCTCAAGAATGTAAAAACGGTTGGCAATTTAGTAAGAAAAACGCAACTCAACTCAATCATGTCAATATCATGTGTCGGGTCTTCCATGCTTGTTGTGTGCACCACCAATTTTAATAAAACAAAATTAAGTCTACTAATATTAGGGTGTAGATCTAATATTTTTGGAGTACAAATTATTTGATATGCGCGTTTTTTATTTAATGTAAATTTCATGAATTTGGGTATATTCATAACTACTGATTTAATTGGTGACCGACTTTCACCAATTATATATATGGATGTCAATAACTAAGTTTAAATTTGGTGTTGAAGTCTTGGGTTGCAAAATCGTTATAGATATCATGAAATCATTTTGATAATGTTTTTATATTTTTGTTTTAAGATTATATTTGAGTTAAAAAAGAATTGTATATATGCATAGTTAGTTGAGGGTTAATTTAAAGGTGTAAAAATGATAAAACTTTGTTTTAGTTCAAAATTAATTAACAGTCCAAAGTTTAAGAAAATTATGACAATGGAAGTTTTTCACTCAACTTCAAATTAAGAGGGGTGTTTAAGTAGGAACGGAATTCTTAAAATACACACACAATCTTTCTCTCTCTCTGAAATATATATATATATATATATATATGAAGATTGATGAAGTAGTTTGCATTTGAGACATCATGACAGACTTTAAGTAGGAACGGAATTCTCAAGAATGTAAGACTTTAAGTAGGAACGGAATTTTCAAGAATGTAAAAACGGTTGGCAATTTAGTAGGAATAACGCAACTCAACTCAGTCATATCGATATCATGTGTATATTGATCATTGCATGGACGCAAATATATTCCATGCATATATAAATATATACTCGCTTGACATTTTACATGTATTTCATTTATTCTTCGCAATTAGAATTGTCAGTTATTCTACAGTGGTTATATTTTTATATATATATATATAAAGATTTATGAAGTAGTTTGCATTTGAGACATCATGACAGACTTTAGGTAGGAACAGAATTCTCAAGAATGTAAGACTTTAAGTAGGAACGGAATTCTCAAGAATGTAAAAACGGTTGGCAATTTAGTACGAAGAACGCAACTCAGCTCAGTCATATCGATATCATATGTATATTGATCATTGCATGGACGCAAATATATTCCATGCATATATAAATATATACTCGCTTGACATTTTACATGTATTTCATTTATTCTTCGCAATTAGAATTGTCAGTTATTCTACAGTGGTTATATTTATATATATATATATATATGAAGATTGATGAAGTAGTTTGCATTTGAGACATCATGACAGACTTTAAGTAGGAACGGAATTCGCAAGAATGTAAGACTTTAAGTAGGAATGGAATTCTCAAGAATGTAAAAACGGTTGGCAATTTAGTAGGAAGAACGCAACTCAACTCAGTCATATCGATATCATGTGTATATTGATCATTCCATGGACGCAAATATATTCCATGCATATATAAATATATTCTCGCTTGACATTTTACATGTATTTTATTTATTCTTCGCAATTAGAATTGTCAGTTATTCTACAGTGGTTATATTTATATATATATATATATATATGAAGATTGATGAAGTGGTTTGCATTTAATACATCATGACAGACTTTAAGTAGGAACGGAATTCTCAAGAATGTAAGACTTTAAGTAAGAACGGAATTCTCAAGAATGTAAAAACAGTTGGCAATTTAGTAGGAAGAACGCAACTCAACTCAGTTATATCGATATCATGTGTATATTGATCATTCCATGGACGTAAATATATTCCATGCATATATAAATATATACTCGCTTGACATTTTACATGTATTTCATTTATTCTTCGCAATTAGAATTGTCAGTTATTCTACAGTGGTTATATTTATATATATATATATATGAAGATTGATGAAGTAGTTTGCATTTGAGACATCATGACAGACTTTAAGTAGGAACGGATTTCTCAAGAATGTAAGACTTTAAGTAGGAATGGAATTCTCAAGAATGTAAAAACGGTTGGCAATTTAGTAGGAAGAACGCAACTCAACTCAGTCATATCGATATCATATGTATATTGATCATTCCATGGACGCAAATATATTCCATGCATATATAAATATATTCTCGCTTGACATTTTACATGTATTTTATTTATTTTTTGCAATTAGAATTGTCAGTTATTCTACAGTGGTTATATTTATATATATATATATATGAAGATTGATGAAGTAGTTTGCATTTGATACATCATGACAGACTTTAAGTAGGAACGGAATTCTCAAGAATGTAAGACTTTAAGTAGGAACGGAATTCTCAAGAATGTAAGACTTTAAGTAGGAACGGAATTCTCAAGAATATAAAAACAGTTGGCAATTTAGTAGGAAGAACGCAACTCAACTCAGTCATATCGATATCATGTGTATATTGATCATTGCATGGACGCAAATATATTCCATGCATATAAAAATATATACTCGCTTGACATTTTACATGTATTTCATTTATTCTTCGCAATTAGAGTTGTCAGTTATTCTACAGTGGTTATATTTATATATATATATATATGAAGATTGATGAAGTAGTTTGCATTTGATACATCATGACAGACTTTAAGTAGGAACGGAATTCTCAAGAATGTAAGACTTTAAGTAGGAACGGAATTCTCAAGAATGTAAAAACGGTTGGCAATTTAGTAAGAAAAACGCAACTCAACTCAATCATGTCAATATCATGTGTCGGGTCTTCCATGTTTGTTGTGTGCACCACCAATTTTAATAAAACAAAATTAAGTCTACTAATATTAGGGTGTAGATCTATTATTTTTGGAGTACAAATTATTTGATATGCGCATTTTTCATTTAATGTAAATTTCATGAATTTGGGTATATTCATTACTACTGATTTAATTGGTGACCGACTTTCACCAATTATATATATGGATGTCAATAACTAAGTTTAAATTTGGTGTTGAAGTCTTGGGTTGCAAAATCGTTATAGATATCATGAAATCAATTTTGATAATGTTTTTATATTTTTGTTTTAAGATTATATTTGAGTTAAAAAAGAATTGTATATATGCATAGTTAGTTGAGGGTTAATTTAAAGGTGTAAAAATGATAAAACTTTGTTTTAATTCAAATTTAATTAACAGTCCAAAGTTTAAGAAAATTATGACAATGGAAGTTTTTCACTCAACTTCAAATTAAGAGGGGTGTTTAAGTAGGAACGGAATTCTCAAAATACACACACAATCTTTCTCTCTCTCTGAAATATTTATATATATATATATATATGAAGATTGATGAAGTGGTTTGCATTTGATACATCATGACAGACTTTAAGTAGGAACGGAATTCTCAAGAATGTAAGACTTTAAGTAGGAACGGAATTCTCAAGAATGTAAAAACGGTTGGAAATTTAGTAGGAAGAACTCAACTCAACTCAGTCATATCGATATCATGTGTATATTGATCATTGCATGGACGCAAATATATTCCATGCATATATAAATATATACTCGCTTGACATTTTACATATATTTCATTTATTCTTCGCAATTATAATTGTCAGTTATTCTACAGTGGTTATATTTATATATATATATATATATATGAAGATTGATGAAGTAGTTTGCATTTGAGACATCATGACAGACTTTAAGTAGGAACGGAATTCTCAAGAATGTAAGACTTTAAGTAGGAATGGAATTCTCAAGAATGTAAAAACGGTTGGCAATTTAGTACGAAGAACGCAACTCAACTCAGTCATATCGATATCATGTGTATATTGATCATTGCATGGACGCAAATATATTCCATGCATATATAAATATATACTCGCTTGACATTTTACATGTATTTCATTTATTCTTCGCAATTAGAATTGTCAGTTATTCTATAGTGATTATATTTATATATATATATATATATATATATATGAAGATTGATGAAGTAGTTTGCATTTGATACATCATGACAGACTTTAAGTAGGAACGGAATTCTCAAGAATGTAAGACTTTAAGTAGGAACGGAATTCTCAAGAATGTAAAAACAGTTGGCAATTTAGTAGGAAGAACGCAACTCAACTCAGTCATATCGATATCATGTGTATATTGATCATTGCATAGACGCAAATATATTTCATGCATATATAAATATATACTCACTTGACATTTTACATGTATTTCATTTATTCTTCGCAATTAGAATTGTCAGTTATTTTACAGTGGTTATATTTATATATATATATATATGAAGATTGATGAAGTAGTTTGCATTTGAGACATCATGACAGACTTTAAGTAGGAACGGAATTCTCAAGAATGTAAGACTTTAAGTAGGAACGGAATTCTCAAGAATGTAAAAACGGTTGGCAATTCAGGAGGAAGAACGCAACTCAACTCAGTCATATCGATATCATGTGTATATTGATCATTGCATGGACGCAAATATATTCCATGCATATATAAATATATACTCGCTTGACGTTTTACATGTATTTCATTTATTCTTCGCAATTAGAATTGTCAGTTATTCTACAGTGGTTATATTTATATATTTGTAGATTAATTATGCTCTTGTGGTCCCCAAACAAAATGTTGATTTTAATTCTTCATTTGCAATTTCAAGAAAAGAAACCATCTTTATATTTGTTTAATTCTTGCTTGAAAATTTCTCATCCATTCTTGTTCATCTTCTAGCGTGAGAAGATTCGGGTCAATCCTCTTGAAACCATTCGAACATTTCTCAAGAATTTTCATGAGAGATTCCCTTCTATTTTTAGAATTTGAAAATATTCCCTATTGTCATCGCAACTCGAACTTTCATTCGGTTCCATTCTCTTAAAAAGTCTCCTCCGTTAGTAGAAAAATATCTAAATGTAATATTAACACATATATTTTTTCAATAAGCCCAAGCTCTGATATTATTTTTCAAGCATGGACTAAATCGTCAAGTGTTCAAATTTTAGAGGACTAAACTGGAATTTATAAAAAGTTATAGAGTGGTACTGATATTGCCAAATCCAGAAACTGTGGTACTAAGATTGCAACTTTCATAAATTACGGGATCACTTTTGCCATATCTTGAGTAGTGTGGGACTAGATTCGATATTTTACAAAGGATGGTACTAAATTTATAAAAAGTCCTATAGTGTGGTACCAATTTTACTTTTACCCCTCACTTTCACTTTTCCTTTCCTATGAATGAACCAAAAAATTCTAGATTATCTTTTTTTTTCCTTCATCCACTTCTTCCTCAGACAAAATCCAAAGTACTTTGAAAGTTTGGGATTCTTAAAAGATCACATTGACTATAGCAATTTGGTTGTTTTTGTTGGGGAAAGACAGAAAGAGGCCCTTGGCCGAAAATCAGCTTGAAAGTTCACTTCACCGCAGAACATGAATGGGAATCTTGAAAGGAATGGATTTAATTCTAGCACATGTTGAGTTGACGTTCTCCTCACTAAGGCGTTTGTTGATTTATGATGTTTTTAATCACTTTTTATTTGCAACGGGTTAGTCAATGCAGTCCTCCATGGCCAGGTCTGGTGGTGGCTTTGGCGATGGTGATGTGAATGTGCAGTTGGAGACATGGGCCTCAGGACCAAGGCCAAATACTCGGCCTTTGTTTTTGCCCTAAGGCTAGCCACATCTGCTGCTCCGTCATTGCCACCGAAGCCGCAGACTCGACGGGAGCATCAAGGTTGTTGGCCGTGGGCTGAGGTTGATGATCCTCCAGCATTTTTTAGAACGTTTCCTGTAAAACAAACAAAATTGTTAGTAATTTTATTAAATGAAGAGTTAATTATTAAAGAAATAGTATTAATAATATTTTATTATATGAAAAATTTAGCTACTTACCACCACCTCCGCCTCCCTCGGCCCACTTCAACCCCCGTCCTCTTTTTTCTTGTAGTAGCACTCGAATAATTCCATTTATTTGGGCAGTCGTCTGAGCTCTGTCTCATGTATAAGAAAAAATAGTTAATTAGCATCATATTTAAAAATAATAATTTAATAGACAGAAATTATTATTTACTTATCAACTTCTTCTTGTGCATGTTTATTCTTGGATGGACTCCTGCTGGAAGTCCTTGCTGGCCCAGTATGCCTAGAGTTAGAGCTAGGCCTTGTTGGCCAACCATAGTGGCCTAACCAAGCTGGATCGAGCGACGGAAAAGGTCTTTTGGATGTACTTCCTGGCCCACATGTGAAAGACCCGAAATATGGATTCATCGTCACAGCCACCAGTAGGTCATCTACAGTAATAAGATTTGAATCATATAGCCTGTAATGTATATTTTCTTTTTGTAGCCAATTTAGAACTTTGCATGCTTACAAATAAAAAGTCAGCTTCCATATAATTTCCGCTTTACCCCCAAATTATCACAAATAATTTTGGCAAAATTTCACTTTTGGTCCCACTAAATAGGGCCATTCTCACTTTTGGTCCCGCGCTTTAGGTGCTCAACACTTATAGTCCCAAAATCCTAATTTTTGAACACTTGTAGTCCCACACCGTTAAAAACTGACGGAAACGGCACGTGACACGCACGTGCCGTTAGTCAGCTGGTATGGTCCATGTTGGTCAACGGCAAAATATCACTTTTGGTCCCACTAGATTGGGTTATTCTCACTTTTGGTCCCACGCTTTACGTTTCAACACTTGTAGTCCCAAAACCCCAATGGAGAGTGGGACTGAGACATTCCAGCACAACAACGGCAAGTTCTCGGCGGTTCCTTGTAGTGAAAGCTTAATCTTCATCAAAAGCAACTCAACATCTGAAGCAGAGTGAGTGAGAGTGAGAAGAATGCAAATGCAGAGAGACAGAGAGGCCTAAGAGCCGCCATGAATAAGGCTGGGAAGGAAAAAGAAACTGAGTGTGAGAGGGTTCTTTGTTTGAGCTGTGTTCATTCAGTCATCCTCTAGACCAAATCCTGCAACTTCTCAGTCAAATATCATTGGTATGGTAAAATGCAGAGAGACAGAGAGGCCTAAGAGCTGCCATGAATGAGGTTGGGAAGGAAAAAGAAACTGAGTGTGAGAGGGTTCTTTGTTTGAGCTCGAGCTCGACGAGCTCACCGAGGTTGAGCTCGAGCTCGAGCTCGATACATTATTTTCGAGCTCGAACTCGAGCTCGCTTTCTCGAGCTCGATTTTGTTCCAGAAATTGCAGAAGAATAGAGGTGGGAAGGAGAAGAATTTTACAACATTACATACAAAATTTTTCAGAAATTTTGCTAATCGATAATGGTCTTCCATACAACATTACAACTCTTTTATAAAACCAAACAACAACAACAAGAAATAAACAAATCATTGTCCCCTGAAAACACACTCAAACCCAAGAAAAAAAATTAAACAAGATGCTAAAAACACACCCAAACCATCTGATATTGAAATATAAGAGTAATCATTCAAGACGGTGTATCGTTGAATCAGGCCATGTGATTTTAAATCATACCGTCTGATATGATCTAATAGACACAATCTTGTATATATTTAAATTTCATATGAATCAGGTGCCCAAATTTTAAGATATTTTAATTATTGATTAAACTTTTTAATCTCATTATATATCTAATAAAAATAATAATTAGAATTGTTCAACCATCATCATCATCATCATTATTATTATTTTTGTTATTATTATTATTATTATTATTATTTTTAGATTAATTCATAAGAATTACTAAATTTTGACATAAATTTATAAATAATAAAGAATCATAAGTGAATTACTTGTCAATTTAAAAAATATTAACGTAATACAAATATATATTAAAATATAACATAAAGTTCTATATATCATATTAAATAATAATTTTAATTATAAAAAATATTATAATTTGCTAAGTTGTTGATTAGATTTATTTTTGTATAAAGATTAAATATATAAATAAAAGTATCATAATTTATTATTATACAAAATAAAATAGATGATATTGATTAATAATTATAATATACGATCAATTTAGATTATAAAACTGATCAAATATTATATATAAAATTAAATATATAAAAAAATTAAAAACAATATATAAAAAAAAAAATTCACCAGCTCGCGAGCGGTGAACAAGTAAACATGAGCTCGAGCTCAAAGTCGAGTCGGCTCGACTCATCTGCCACCCCTATGACTAATGGCACGTGACTTGTCACATGCCATTTCTGTCAGTTTTTAACGGAGTGGGTCTAAAGGTGTTAAAAAATTTATATTGCACCTTAATATAAAATACTATTTTATTGATACATATAAAATCAAAAAAAATATTTTAATTGAAATTGAAAATATAAACAGAATTATATTGTTGATGTCTTGGTCATATTAAATTATTTATTTAATTTAGACCTAACTTATTTAAATAAAGTATTGAATAAAGTATATTCTTCACATTTTTATTTGGCATTCACAATATATATGTATATATCTATACATAAATATGAATAGAAAAAGACACAAATGTTCAATCAATTTGGTCAACCCTTATAACCAATTTCTGTCACATCAAAAATACATATACATATATTCAACATTCTCACACTTATATACTTATATTTGGAAACAACTAATCCAAATATATTATCAGTTTTCGCACAAAAACCAATAAAGCATTTCTACCTATTTCCAAATGTTGGAAATTGAAAATGAAAATGAAAACACAACCAAACGGGCCCTAGGATTTTGGGACTACAAGTGTTGAACACGTAAAGCGAGGGACCAAAAGTGAGAATAACGCTATCTAGTGGGACCAAAAGTGATATTTTGCCGTTGACCGACATGGACCATACCAGCTGACTAACGGCACGTGCGTGTCACGTGCCGTTTCCGTCAGTTTTTAACGGTGTGGGACTAAAAGTGTTCAAAAATTAGGGTTTTGGGACTATAAGTGTTGAGCACCTAAAGCGCGGGACCAAAAGTGAGAATGGCCCTATTTAGTGGGACCAAAAGTGAAATTTTACCAATAATTTTTTATGAATAACCTTAAACAAGAAATAGATAAAAAAAATAAAAAAATAATTCTGATTGGTGATAATAAACTAAGTTATTAAGAACGATACATGATATTTCGTTAATAAATACAGGGTGTCACGTTACACGAAACATTGTAAATAACTATATATATGCAAACAAAATTTATTATTAAACAAGAGATGAACTATGCCCACTTGGCCAAGAGAGACATGCAGCCAGCCCCAATGAGGAGGGAGACATTTGCACCTAACTGTAGCTTTCCATTGCTCTGCAGTTTGGGACTCATAAAGTCAGCAGAAAGGAGATCAACCAATGCCATGTAAATCAGTATTCCTGCCGACGCTGCGTTGAAAACCCCCTCCACAATCAAAGCCGTCGGGCTCGTCTCGCTGTAGATGTTGCTTATTCCAATACCCACAGCGATGCCCATTGGCGTCGTGATGGAAAAGAAAAGTGCCATTATTGCTACTGCCCGTGTATTGAACTTTGCCTACAAGAAATGGGGATAGAAATTCCTCTGTGGTGAAATATGGGAGAAGAAAATTTCGCCATGTAATAGAGAAAATTATAATTTTAATCCAGCATACATAGGAGTGACAATTAAATCGACAATTTATTTTTAAAAGGACTAAAATCGTCATCCCCTGTAGTGACAGGACCAAGATTATAATTTTTCCAACGAACAATCGCCAAAATATTTATATGTATGAAACATTTTTCAAAAAATAAAAAGTTAAATTTTAGTCGAGCTATTGAGAAAATTGTGAGGGCAACTATGCCTAGGGAGTGTAGTTTTAGTCCGGCTGAATTTTGGCAATTAACGATTGTAATTAAAAAAAAATATATATATATATATGTATATATACTCACATTAAGGATAGAATCCACCAAAAATTACAACTCTGAGTGGAATTTGACGTGTGCCCCTCACGTGACCCTCAAATTTCAGCCAGATCGCAATTGTCAGCGGATTATATCCTTAATACGTTTATCGAGTTTTCAGAAGTGGGGCTTACCTACGAAATTTAATTCGAACAGAACTAAAATTGTCACATTCTACTTGCGTGACCAAAATTATAATTTTTCTGCATGTAATAGTTATGGAGATATTATGAGCAACTTAAGAAAAAAATCAGCCTAAAAGTACAAAGGGGAAAAAAGTAGATAATAAAAGGATTCCTCTCAAGAGTGGATAAAGTACTAATTAATATAAAAGAATTGTTTCTAGAGGAAACATTTTATCGTGATATTATTTTTATCTGTATTATACTTATATTTAAATTATGTAAATTAAAGTAATTAATTAGTATTCATCACTTATTTATAATTATGCAGAGCATAGAGCTGAGTACAAGTTTATATGAATTCCTATATTTCTATAAAGTGTCAAGATTTGAATTTTATAAAATTTACTAACAAGCACATTTACGAATTAATACTTAATTTTGATATAATTGTTGGGGATTTTAAATAAATGTTATAAGTATAGAATACATAAAAATTGACGCACATAACAAACGTGAAAAGCACAAAATTAAATTGTTACCTCCTTAATTATCCATTAAATTTTGGAATTGAGCGCTGATTAAAATATTAATTGTACTTTCCGCAAACATGATCAAAATATTGGCTATAATTAAAAATTATAATAATTACTTAATTATAATTAAAATCATGATAAATGCTAATTAATCGTCCGTTATTTTTTTTTTTTTATCGATTTGATTCAACAGTGGTAGATAATATTAATTATGATTTATAAATTATAGTTATTTATAATATAAAAAATAATTTATTTTATAAATATACCTGAGTGATGCATCCTCCAAGACCTATGCCTTCAAAGAACTGATGGAAAGTCAAAGCAGCAATCAAAGGCCTTATCGTTTTAGGACTCTCCGAAGCTCCCAACGCAATCCCAATTATCACTGAGTGGACTATGATTCCCAACTCCAACACCTTCAATAGCCCATGACAATAATATAACCATTATCAATATTTACTATAATAAAAAAAATATTTTTTTTAAAATTATCGCTAAAAATATATTTTAACTGATAATAATTTTGATTCTATTACAAAAATTGTCACTTAACACTTTATAATTATTGCAATATGAATCAACATTTTTCTTAAACTATAAGCCAATTACATTTTGTTTGGAACCAAAAACTGAAAAATATTCTTACAACTTCTGTACTTTTTCATATTTTTTATTTCTTCAATTAAAATATATTCTTAAAAATATAAACTTTTAATTTAGTTATGCACACTTTATAATTTTTTTTTATTTAAATACAGGGTTATTTAAGTGTGCCACGAAAAAATGAGGAACGGTTTTCATTCTCATGACTAATCAAAATTGATGTTTCAGTAACTATTTCCGTACACCAAACAAGACAAACAATCACAACATCTGCGTAAAATACCTGCGAAATCACACGGTGACGAAGGAGTTCAGTTTCCCCGGAATCCAATTCCAGCGATAACGACCCATGTGCATGGCCATGCGTAGCATGAGTATGAAACGGAACCACCGCCTCTTCTTCGTCGGCGCCGCCCATCTCCGCCTTGGCCCCCGCCCGCCTCTGGTAGTACGACGTTGCGTAAGTATCAACCATGAGCGTTCCCACCGCAGAGAGCATGGCTATGAATCCGGCGAACGGGAAATCCCCCCAAGGGTGATCGCTGAGGCACGACGACGTCAGGCTCTCGAAAGCATCGGGCAGAACATGAATGAACCCCGTCGACAGAATCACTCCGGCAGCGAATGCCTTCACAATGAAGAAAAAGCTCCTCTCAGGGCTCAACGCCGGCACCCTCTTTCCAGCGACGGGAAGGCACACGCCTATCGCGCTCGCCACGAGGATCGAGGCGATGGCCGCCAGCTTGTACTTGAGCGCGAGGGCTTTGTTCCGGTCCTCGTCTTCGGGCTCGCAGGTACAGTCCCCGAGAACGGAAGCCGGAAGGAGAATCAGACTGACCAACAAAAGATTCTTCATGGGAATACTTTCTGAAGAACGAATGGTTAATTTAAGACTGATTCCACTGATTTTCTAAGAAGATTGGTCAGTTTTATTTCAGGATTTGATGATCGAAGTAGACTGAATTTGAGACTTAATAAAAAACAGGTTTGAGTCATGTGTATCAGGGCATGGTAATTGAGTGGAAGCAAGTCAACTATGTAAGTCAACTCTAATGTGTGTCGATATCATCAGCTGGTCTTCCATTTGTAGGGTCACTTGTATTTTACCTCTATAAAGTGAAAAAGATTCCATAAATATAAAGATGAATGGGATTTCCTCAAATTTTTAAAAGAAATTTACTGCATCTCACTACAAGATGCGCGTCAAACAAGATCGAATTAACCCAATAAAAAAATAAATTTATTCAATTCTGATCTATTGAGATCGGGATGGTCTTGGGTATTTAGGATCGACCCATCCTAGTGGACTAGGACCATTTAGTCCTATGACAGGTTTGGATCGGGTTTGCTGGTTTATTTTTTTCTTTTCATGTAATTTTTATTTTATTATCTAATTTAACTATTTAAGTTTGTATTTTGTACTTTTGAAATTTTAAGAAAATTTATTTTTGTTATTTTCCTTCTAAATTTTTAGTACATTAATTCACTAATACTCTTTGTTTATTTTTCTAAAATATATTACTATCTAAGTTTGTTATATAAGCTTGTTAGTCAAATTATTATTTAAATTCATTATATAGTTTTGACTATTATTTTTTTAAGTTATAAATATTTGTGTGATTTAATTTATTATTTATGTTTTTTGTGAGACAATTATAAATTTAAATAATTGTTAAAAAGAACACCTTAATTATGTAAAAAGATAAATAATAATAATGAAACATACATTTGAGGTCTGGTCGGGGCCTCAACCAGGCCGGATTTATGGGCTGGACTTGGGTTTAAAATGAATCCAATTGGAGTCTATTTAAAACTCAAGGCCGAACATCACTCAGGTATATTTAAAAAAATAAATTATTTTTTGAACTGGTCTGTGCTAGTCCTGGTTTAGGCCGCCCCCCATGCATCTTGACTCTCATGTTTGGGGGCACATTGGCGCCTTTTTCTTTTGCTTGAAAGTTAAGGAGCCACATTAGTTTTTCGTTTCTTTAATACTTTTCATCTATTATGATCTTCATAGCTGATGTAGAAAAAGAGAAGGATGTATTTTGCGAGCTTTTGAATCGAAGGTAGTCTAGGTTATAGTGCTTGAAGTGTGTGGTTTGACGATGGAGCTGCAAATGACCATATATAACTTTTGATTTGTAGTACTTACGAGTAGGGGTGGCAGATGAGTCGAGCCAATTCGAGCTCGAGCTTCTAACTTAAAAAATAAATTATGTTTATTCTGTTATTAGTATTAATAAATATATAAAATTATGTGCAAGTATTTTGTTAATTTGATGTATATATATTTTCTACTAATTATACTACTACTAAACTAATAATTAGTTTACATTTATAACAATAAATTAAAATATTATACCATATGTGTAATACTTTTTATAATTAATATAATAATAATTAATATTATTTATTTATAATAATATAATTTTATTAGATTTACTAAAAACTCGAGTTCTACCTCATAATATATGGTTCGAGCTCCAACCATAAAAATAAAATTTGAGGCATGTTACCTAGGTTGTCTCTTAAATACTTGCAAATTCTATTATGGCAATTTATTTAAACATAAACTACATTTTTTCCAACATTGAATATTTTGAGATTTTGAAACAAATTTTCAATTTTTATTGCTTCGCCTTCATAAATATATCGATATGAAAAATACTGCATTCATACTTATATTCATATTCATATTATTGATGTAACAAAATCTGGATCGTGAATACTTTTTATCAAAATTAAGTTTAATCACACTCGATGAATTATATTATAAATATCTCTAATTGACCTATTTGTTCCGTAATATATAATTTTATTTTCTTTTATCATACACCAAATGACATGGTAATAATTTTGGATTTATCAAATCTTATTTAAATTAATATTTATCTTCATATGATCATTTAATATCATTGCACTCGCCCTGTACAAAGGCTTCCACACATCTTAGGATATTTCATGGGACATTGTCCTATAAATTTCCACCAAAGTGGGAAGATTCTTTATGAGTGTGCATTATTTTGGAGAAACATTTTCAATTTCCTTTCATCTGATTGGATGATCAATGCATGTACATATATA